>NW_027136887.1:0-1443276 GCF_040869045.1 Eurosta solidaginis | reverse complement strand
ATAATCAATAATTTAAAATTTTTAATAAAAATCAATTTCATAATAAAATATTAAATAAAAATAATCAATAATTTTAAAATTTTTTATTTATTTTTTATAAAATAAAATAATTTAATTTTCAATTTTTAAAAATAAATACTTAATATTAATAAATAATAAAATATAGTATATAAAATTTACATTTATTAAACAATAAAATTTAAATAAAATATAAAATTATAAATAATAAATTTTAAAATTATCAAATTCCACAATTTTAAAGACAAATAATTTAAAAATTTTTAATTTTTAACAAAATTTCAATTTTGACAATATTAAAAATTTTAAATTATTAATCATTTCTATAATTTTTTTTTTTTATTGCAAAAAATTTCGAAATTTTTAAAAAAAATTTTAAAATTTTGTTATTGATTAATTTTCTTTATACCAAAATAGACACTTTCCATTCAATTATTTTATATACATGACATTTTATTTAAAAATTATGTTTCATTCATTATAATTTATAGATATACTATAAAGATCAATAAATATCTATATATATATAAATATTTAATATATTAATAGATGCATACTAATCTTGTCCAAAAAAACCCTAAAATTTAAAAATAGAGATTAGTATATTAAAATTTGATTATTAATATTATAATCTATTATTAGAAATTTTAATAAATCTAAATATTAAATATAAATAAACGATATACATCTATATATCTATATTAAAGTTGTGATTTTAACTCTCATACCTATCTATATTAGAATTTTTTATTACTTAAATAAAATTAAAATCAGTAATTTTTCAAACACTAATTTTAATTATTTAATATATTACATATTTAAAATTAATTTTTCATAAATTTTTCTAAATTATTAGTATAAAAAAAAAACACATTTATTTTATGATGAAATTTAATCTTTAATTTTAAAAAAGATAATTTTGCATTCTAAAAAGTACAATAGAAACCCGTCTATTTTAAATTAATGAATTGCCTGAAAAAAGGGTTATCTTGATAGGATAAATAATGTAATTCTATTACATTCATTATATTTAATGGAATTAAACCATTTCTAAAAGTATCAAAAACTTATGTGCATCTTACACTAAAATATAAAAAGATAAGCTAATAAAGCTACTGGGTTCATACCCCATTTATAAAGGTTATAAATCCTTTTCTTTTTAATTATTAATAATTCTGCAAAAATTATATTCTTTTCGATATTACTAATAAGAACAATAATCACAATTTCATCAAATTCTTGATTAAGAGCTTGAATAGGTTTAGAGATTAATTTGTTATCTTTTATCCCCCTAATAAGAGATAATAACAATAATAATCTAATATCTACAGAAGCTTCTCTAAAATATTTTTTAATTCAAACAATTGCATCAGCAATTCTATTATTTTGTATTATCATAATATACATAAATACTTTATTAATACAAAATGATTATTTATTTAGTAAATGAATTTTAATTTCTTCTTTATTATTAAAAAGAGGTACTGCTCCTTTCCATTTTTGATTTCCAACAGTCATAGAAGGATTATCATGAAATAATAATTTAATTTTAATAACATGACAAAAAATTGCCCCTATAATATTAATTTCTTATTTAATTAATATTAATTTTATAAATATTGTTATTATTATATCAATTATTATCTTTAGGAGGATTAAATCAAACTTCATTACGAAAATTAATAGCTTTTTCATCTATTACTCATTTAGGATGAATATTAGCAGCAATACAAATTAATGAAATATTATGAATGACATATTTTTGATTTTATTCATTTTTATCATGTAGTATAATTTTCTTATTCAAAAATTTTGAAATTTATTATATTAATCAATTATTCAATTCATTTTTCAATTTAAAAATTTTAAAATTTATTTTATTATTAAATTTACTATCTTTAGGAGGATTACCACCATTTATTGGATTCTTACCAAAATGATTAGCAATTCAACATTTAATTATAAATAATCAATACTTATTGACAACAATTATAGTAACAATATCATTAATAATATTAATTACGTCTTTCCGACCATTATGCATGCTCGACACGGCCGGGAAAATGATGGAAAGCCTCCTTAAACAACGGCTGATAGCAGCCATTGACGATGGAGGTGGTCTGTCCCATCGGCAGCATGGGTTCCGGAAAGGTCACTCCACAATAGATGCCATAGCCGAGGTTATAAATGCGGTAAGGAAAGCCGAAACCGCGTGCCACCAAGTTAGGCCGGTTGTCTTACTGGTCACGCTGGACGTGAAAAATGCCTTCAATTCCGTCAGGTGGGACGATATGCTCGATGCGCTGAAACACTCTTTCAAGGTACCTCCTTATCTACTAGCCATATTAGGGGACTACCTAAAAGATCGCTGGCTCACGTACGAAACAAACCAAGGTCAGAGAAAGGTGAGGATAACAGGCGGAGCGGCCCAGGGATCGGTGTTAGGTCCCGACCTCTGGAATGCTTCGTATGACAGCCTCCTTCGTTTGCACATGCCAGATAGTGCTTTTCTTGTCGCTTTCGCAGACGACGTGGCTGCCGTAATTACAGCACGGAACTGCGAGCTGGCGCAGCTTAAATTAAACCAAGTAATGCGCAGTGTAAATAGATGGATGAGTGACCATGGACTTCAGCTCGCGACAGCGAAAACTGAGATCGTAATCCTCACGAAGAGACGAATTCCCACCATTACGAATATGATGGTTGGAGAACAACAAGTACAAACACGCAGCTCCACGAAATACCTTGGGGTGAGGCTAGATAGCAAACTAACCTTCTCGGAACACTTTCAAGGAGCCTGTGAGAAAACTGCACGGACCATAGGATACTTAAGTCGATTAATGGCAAACACAGGCGGGCCAAGGCCATGTATAAGAAAGTTGCTTGCTTCCGCTTCGGATTCTATACTCTTGTACGGTGCAGAGATTTGGGCGGATGCAATGAAATTCCGAAAGTATCGAGCAGCTATTACTTCTATCCAACGCAGAGGGGCGCTACGAATTGCCTCAGCTTACCGCACGGTATCCGCAGACGCAGTTCTTGTTATTGCGGGAACCATACCGATACATCTTCTCGCTGAGGAGAGGAAATCAATTTACCACCTCCGAGGAGAAGTACGTAGAGATGTTGCTGCCGCGCAGGCGCGAAAAGATTCTATCCGACGCTGGCAACAGCAATGGAGCTGCAGCACTGCAGGCAAGTGGACCAGGGAACTGATTCCCGAGCTGGAGCCATGGTTAGAACGGCCACATGGAGAGGTCGACTTCTATCTGACACAGTTTTTAAGTGGCCACGGCTACTTCCGGGAATACCTCCACAGGATGGGCAAGGTTGAAAATCCGAATTGCTTATACTGTGGGCTCATAGACGACGTACGCCACACCTTTTTCGAATGCGATCACTTCGCACAGCAACGAAGAAGAGTGGAAGTAACACTAGGCGGCCTATCCCCGGGCAGTGTCATCCATAAAATGACCTGCGGAAATGACAGATGGGACATGGTCAGCAGATATGCAAGGACTATTCTCCTCGCTAAACGGCAAGATGGTTGCTTAGCCCAATAACGTGAGAGTAGCCAAAGAGCTCACGTAGCGCGCTTCCGTGCCCGAAGTTATGCTAAACGCGGTCCCAGGTGCGGAAAATGCGCGGGCCGTGGGAGGTTAGGTTTTAGTGGGTAGACCATAAAGAAAAAGAAAGGGAGTCCTACACTCGGAGAGGCTCGCTGCTACAGAGAGTAGCACCGAGGCTTAACAACCCGGTTAGTGCATAAAGCATTTCCTCCTTCCACGTAACAAAAAAAAAAAAAAAAAAAAAAAAAAAAAAAAAAAAAATCATTAATTACATTATTTTTTTATTTACGATTGTGTTTTTCTACATTCACATTAAACTATTATGAGAATAATTGAATATTTTCAATAAAATCAAATAATTTTTTTATTAAATGAATATTAATAATTTCTTTTATTTCAACATTTAGTTTAATTACAATTTCTATTGTTCATCCACTATTCTACTAATATTTGAAGGTTTTAAGTTAAAAAAACTAATAGCCTTCAAAGCTATAAATATTAGTAGAACCTTTTAAGCCTTAGTAATCTAATTACTCCTTTAGATTTGCAATCTAATATCATTATTGACTATAAAACTAACTTTAATTAAAAAGAAATATTCTTATAAATAGATTTACAATCTACCGCCTAAAATTCAGCCATTTAATTACACCATTGAATATACCATAAATAAATCGCACTTAGTCGCGACAATGGTTATTTTCAACAAATCATAAAGATATCGGAACATTATATTTTATTTTTGGAGCTTGAGCAGGAATAATTGGAACTTCATTAAGAATTATTATTCGAGCTGAATTAGGTCATCCAGGTAACTTAATTGGAAATGACCAAATTTATAATATAATTGTTACATCTCATGCTTTTGTAATAATTTTCTTTATAGTTATACCAATTATAATTGGAGGATTTGGAAATTGACTAGTACCCCTTATACTAGGAGCTCCTGACATAGCATTCCCTCGAATAAACAATATAAGTTTTTGATTATTGCCCCCATCCCTTACATTATTACTCATCAGCAGTATGGTAGAAACTGGGGCTGGAACAGGTTGAACAATTTACCCTCCTCTTTCATCTACTATTGCACATAGAGGAGCATCTGTTGACTTAGCTATTTTTTCTTTACATTTAGCCGGAATCTCTTCTATTTTAGGAGCAGTAAATTTTATTACTACTGTTATTAATATACGATCAACAGGTATTACATTTGATCGAATACCTTTATTTGTATGAGCAGTAATATTAACTGCTCTTTTACTTTTATTATCCTTACCAGTTCTTGCAGGAGCTATTACTATGTTATTAACAGACCGAAATTTAAATACATCATTTTTTGACCCAGCAGGTGGTGGAGATCCTATTTTATATCAACATTTATTTTGATTTTTTGGTCATCCAGAAGTTTATATTTTAATTTTACCTGGATTTGGAATAATTTCTCATATTATTAGACAAGAATCAAGAAAAAAGGAACTTTTGGTTCTTTAGGAATAATTTATGCTATAATAGCAATTGGATTATTAGGATTTATTGTATGAGCTCACCACATATTTACAGTAGGAATAGATGTAGACACACGAGCTTATTTCACTTCAGCAACTATGATTATTGCTGTCCCTACAGGTATCAAAATTTTTAGCTGATTAGCAACATTACATGGAACTCAATTAACATATTCTCCAACAATACTTTGATCTTTAGGATTTGTATTCTTATTTACCGTAGGAGGATTAACAGGAGTAGTACTAGCTAATTCATCAATTGACATTATTCTACATGACACTTATTACGTAGTTGCACATTTCCATTATGTTTTATCTATAGGAGCAGTTTTTGCTATTATAGCTGGACTCATCCATTGATACCCTTTATTTACAGGATTAACTTTAAATCCTATTTGATTAAAAACTCAATTTTTAATTATATTTTTAGGTGTAAATTTAACATTCTTCCCTCAACATTTCTTAGGTTTAGCAGGAATACCACGACGATATTCAGATTATCCAGATGCTTATACTACATGAAATATCACTTCCACGGTTGGTTCATCTATTTCATTAATAAGAATATTATTATTTTTATTTATTATTTGAGAAAGTATAATTTCTAACCGAATAGTTTTATATCCTATGCAATTTAGATCTTCAATTGAATGATCTCAAAATACTCCCCCATCAGAACATAGATACTCTGAATTACCTTTATTAACTATTTTCTAATATGGCAGATTAGTGCAATGGATTTAAGCTTCATATATAAAGATTTTACTTTTATTAGAAATTAAATGACAACATGAGCCACTTTTAGACTTCAAGATAGTGCATCACCTTTAATAGAACAATTGACTTTTTTTCATGATCATACATTAATAATTTTAATTATAATTACAATATTAGTCAGTTATTTAATATTTATATTATTCTTTAATAAATATACAAATCGAAATTTATTACATGGGCAAACTATTGAAATAATTTGAACGATTCTCCCAACAATTATATTATTATTTATTGCTTTCCCATCACTTCGATTATTATATTTATTAGATGAAATTAATGAACCATCAATAACATTAAAAACTATTGGCCATCAATGATATTGAAAATATGAATATTCAGATTTTTTAAATATTGAATTTGATTCTTATATAATCCCAACAAATGAAATAATTAATAATAATTTTCGATTATTAGATGTAGATAATCGAGTAGTTTTACCTATAAATTCACAAATTCGAATTTTAGTTTCAGCAGCAGATGTTATTCATTCATGAACTATTCCTGCTCTTGGTGTAAAAATTGATAGAACACCAGGACGATTAAACCAAACTAATTTTATAATTAACCGACCTGGGTTATATTTTGGACAATGTTCTGAAATTTGTGGAACTAATCATAGTTTTATGCCTATTGTAATTGAAAGAATTCCTATAAAAAATTTTATTAAATGAATTAATAATAATAATTCATCATTAGATGACTGAAAGCAAGTATTGGTCTCTTAAACCATTTAATAGTAAATTAGCAATTACTTCTAATGAATTTTATAATAAAATTATTTCATAACAAAAAAAAATTAGTTAAATTTATAACATTAGTATGTCAAACTAAAATTATTAATTATTTTAGTTAATATTTTTTAATTCCACAAATAGCCCCTATTAGATGATTAATATTATTTTTTATATTTTCAATAACATTTATTATATTTAGAATTATTAATTATTATTCATTAATTAATCAAACATCTAAATCTAATTATTTTAAAAATAAAATATTTAATTCATTCAACTGAAAATGATAACTAATTTATTTTCTGTATTTGATCCTTCATCAAGAATTTTTAACTTATCATTAAATTGAATAAGTTCATTTATTGGATTATTAATTATTCCATCAACTTATTGATTAATTACTTCTCGATGGAATAAAAAAAAAAAATAAATGTAAGGCGCAATAACCTCCGAAGAGATCTAAGGCCGAGCTTCTCTTCCAATTTGCGTCGTGCTCCTCTTGATTTTCCCTACAAATTGGCCGGACGGGACCTACATGTTTTATGCCGACTCCGAACGGCATCTGCAAGGCAGATGAGTTTTCACTGAGAGCTTTTCATGGCAGAAATACACCCGGAGCGCTTGCCAAACACTGCCGAGGGGCGACCCCGCTTAGAAAAATTTTCTTATAATTGAAAAACATTATTTCTAAAATTTTGATGTTGCTTTGCCCGGGAGTTGAACCCAGGGCATACGGTGTGATAGGCGGAGCACGCTACCATCACACCACGGTGGCCGTCGATGGAATATTATATGAAATTTAATCCTAATATCTTTACATAAAGAATTCAAAACTTTATTAGGACCAAAAAGTTACTCAGGATCTACTTTTATCTTTATTTCATTATTTTCAATAATTTTATTAAATAATTTTATAGGATTATTCCCATATATTTTTACAAGAACTAGACACCTAATTTTTACATTAACAATAGCATTACCTTTATGAATCTGTTTTATAATCTATGGCTGAATCAATAATACTCAACATATGTTCGCTCATCTAGTCCCTCAAGGAACACCTAAAATTCTAATACCATTTATAGTTTGCATTGAAACTATTAGTAATATTATTCGACCAGGAACTTTGGCAGTACGATTAACTGCTAATATAATTGCTGGTCATTTACTATTAACTTTATTAGGTAATACAGGATCTTCTATTAATAACATAATCATAATATTATTATTAATTAGTCAAATTGCACTATTAATTCTTGCATCAGCAGTTGCAATTATTCAATCTTATGTATTTGCAGTATTAAGAACTTTATATTCTAGAGAAATCAATTAATTTATTTTATAAAATGAAAACACATGCAAATCATCCTTTTCACTTAGTAGATTTTAGCCCTTGACCTTTAACAGGAGCTATTGGAGCAATAATTTCAATATCAGGATTAGTAAAATGATTCCATCAATATGATATTTCACTATTTTTATTAGGTAATATTATTACAATTTTAACTATTTGTTTATATCTATTTACATTTGGTTTTGTTATGCTGACTTTTGTTATTCCCTTTCTTTCGAACCTTGGTATTTTTTCTTTGGCATGTTTGTATATTTATTATTATGAGTAAGGTATTGTATCATTTTACACATGTGTTACCTATTGGAATTTGTTTGACACAATCGTCTTTTAAGTTTGTCGATCCACTTAAAATCCGCTTGTGTTTACAAATTATTCTCTAACATTTAATCGTTTTATGGTCACAATTTATGAGGTAATGGTAACTTGATGCCAAAATGAATTTGTATGTTTATATGTTCTTTGCTTTTGTTTGTTTATATTTCCTTTACTTCTGTATCTATTTTGCTGATTTTTGTTTGACGAGTAAAGAGGAATGCTTATGCTCAGACTATTTTTTTTTTTTTTGTTAAGTTGTATGAGTTACTAGCAGATGTGTTATATCGGTTTAAGCCTATTCTGATGGACTATATTCAAAATAAAATATAAAAATACTTTTGCTATTAATATTTTCTATTCTACCGGAGGTTAAAGTAAAAATATTTTACTATTCTACCGGGGTTAAAGTAAAAATATTTTTCTTATTATATAAATTTATGACCTCTTTAATAGTGAGGTTTTCTTAAATGAGACCCAGGCAAACTTATAGTTATATCTTTAATATAGTATTTCTAGCAACTAATAAATGATTTAGATCTTATTATTTCTATTAAACAAAGATTTTTCGTTGTTATTTCATTTCATTTGGAAGTTTAAACCTATTAATTACAAAAAATTTGTAACTAATGATACTGAAAGTTGAAGAGCTTTAACTGATGGAATAGCAAGGTAGCTTATAGTAGTAGAAGTAGTTCAAGTGATGGTTAAGAAGGAAGGTGCAGTGGATACAAAAATTTTCCTATCTTTATGTCTTTCACATTTTCCAGCAATATTTTTCATCTTGTATGTCATGCGATTTTTGCGGCGGTCCCCATGCCAGAATCGTCATGATATTAATCAAGAATTATTTAATTTTTTACCGGGATTTGTCACTTTCACTACCTCTAGGCTTAGTGCCATTATTAGATCTTTGAGAACTTGGGTATCAATTTTTATTTTTTAAATTTGCCTGCTGCAGTATATATTATTATTATTCACCAATTTGTCCCTCAGGACAACTGTGTTTTTTATTTTTTACAAGTCCTAGATTGCAGTCACAGCCTGATAAGCAATTGCCCTAAGTCAATCTTATCATTAACAATCAGGTTGCTTGTTTTTCTTACGCTACCATTTTTCTATGAAAAGGAGCGCGACATGTCTTACTGTTGCAAATTAATATAGCGCTTCACATATATTTTAAGGTTCTCTTCGTAGTTTTTCTTCATTCCTGCTCTTGTTATGGGCTGGCTTTATAGTTGTTGTATTTTGCATATATCCACTGACACGAATTTTATCAGCGCTGTGGTATAAGTCTTCTTCCTTGACAGCCTTTAAGGATGTTATTTTGATGACTTCCATAGGAACTACTGTGATATTTAAGAAGAAAAATTATATTAAAATGCTAAAAATCTTATATTAAACAAGTTTTTCCAACAAAATTTTATAATTTTTTTTTCCATTTTACAAAATATTTTAAAAATTAATTTCTATGACATTTTCAATGATAGCGTTAATATCCTTTTTTTCTTAAAAAAAATTTAGATTTTAACATTTAAAATTTTCTTTTTCAAATAAGACATTTTAATTTTCTTGCTACTTTTTTTTAACATTTTTCTTTACATTTTAATAATGTTGCTTTTCAACTATTCTTAAACAATTTTTTTCAATTACAATAAAAAAATTTTCTTTATTTCCTATTCCTTAATTCTTTAATTTTTTCTTTTAATATCGCGGGTTCGAATCGAGCTCAAGGCCTAACAATAATTTTTTATCATTATTAATGTTATGATAAATTTTTTCTTAATTGAAAAAATTTTTAAATTAGAATAGAAGAAAGAAAAAATTTAGACAACTGCCAAAGCTCGTTGTATAGATCCATTTCGGGAACTGCTAAATTCCTTCATCGGCAACGTTTAGGCGCCGCTGCTATAACCATTCAGCCACCACAGCGGTTTTTTGTTTGTCTTCATTAATCCTACTTCTATTCTGGTTCGTGCCAATTGATATTCATAACACTGCGACATCTGTTGCAGAATGGCTGTGAAAATTGGACTTGTTTGTTGGCAATGCTGCCATAGTGTCATATTTTTATTGACACTTTTTTCCCCGTGCTCTGGGATGTATTAACAATTTTTGTTGTTATATCGGCCTACTGATTTTTAAGATCGCGGGTTCGAATCGAGCTCAAGGCCTAACAATAATTTTTTATCATTATTATTGTTATGATAAATTTTTTCTTAATTGAACAACAAAAATTGTTTTTCTTTTAATTTTAATCTATATCTTGTATTGGTGGCAATATTTAGAAGCTTAAGGGTTTCAGATATTTGTTGTTGTTGTTTCAGAAATTTCTTTTTTCTTTTTGAATTGTTTACCTCCCGGTTTTCTTCTTCGTTGTATTATTGAGTAAGGTATCGTAGGAATTTCTTCGTTTTTATAAAGCTTCTTCATTAATTCTATACGACAGCATAACACTCTTAATACACGTCCAAAAATATCGCGATGGCTGTCAAAAGAATTTTGGTGTCAGGATCGCGAATCCGAAAACGGAAAAAATGTTTAGTCTCCGAAACTGGGAATGTGATCCATAGTATTTTTGCCCAGAACATTTTCCTGCGTTGGGTGGCCTTCGACCGCGCTTATAAAAAATACCCTGGTCGGTCCACCAATGAGGTGGGATCAAAATTAAAAGCGTTCAAAATCCCTTTGTATTTAATGCATTAAAATGTATTTTAAAGCATATCTCCTAGAGCTTTAACTGTTAAGATATATTAAATCTTATATTCCAACCTGCACTGTTTCCACAGTAGTTCTATTTGACGTTTCAATTTTTGATTTTAAAAAACTATAAAGTGGGGCCACATGCACAGTTTCACACTTTGTGAAGTTGTTCAGACACAAAAAAATATTACAAAATTAAATTAAACACATACATTTTCACATGTTTTACAAAGCAAAAACATATCTGAATATTCTATTTTCTAATTTGACTCACGATTGGCAATAAAAATTTAACTTGAAAATCTTTGAAATATACCTGTCATACATGAATTAAAAAAGTGTTCCGACCTTGAAATATTTTTCTATAAAATTATCACACGACCATTGTGAGTCCACACAAGTGAAAAATCTTTCTATTCCTCCATTGCCATACCTACATCTCAAATAATAATTAACTGGGAGAAGGCCTGCGCGAATGGCCAGAGAATGGAAGAAAGGTTGGTTTTTTGCTCGTCGTTATTAAATTGAAATGCCATAAATCGCCCATTTGTGTTTCAAATCGGCTTTTATTTTAATTGTGCATACAGAAAATCGGACTACATATTGATTTTAATTTCTAAAATCTAGTTATTAGATAAAATATGAGTAGCCAGTTAAGCAACCATTTGAAAATTTGTAAATAATTCAATACGCCCGTCGTTTACAAATACTAATTGGCGCTTAACCGTCTAAACGGTAATGTTCGTCCAACAAGGTGCGCCAGTCGCTCGTTCGCTCCGCCAACCGGCGCCAATTGGTCACACCAAGGGAGCTTAAATCGTTCCTTGCAGCGGAGTGGGGCCGCCCTCTACCTCTGCTTCCATAGGCGGGTTCCGATAGAAACACTTTCTTGGCCGGAGCATCATCTTTCATTCGCATAACTTGGCCTAGCTAGCGCAGCCGCTGCATTTTAATTCGCTGGATAATGTTGATGTCTGCGTATAGCTCGTACAGCTCATCATTAAATCTTCTTCGGTACTCGTCATCGCCAACGCGTAGAGGCCCATAAATCTTTCGAAGAACTTTTCTCTCGAACACTCCCTTCATCTGCTGTCATGGTCCATGCTTCTGCCCCATATAGCAGGACGGGTACGATAAGTGACTTGTAGAGTATGATTTTCGTTCGCCGAGAGAGGACTTTACTTTTCAATTGCCTACCGAGTCCAAAGTAGCATTTATTGGCAAGATTGATTCTTGGCTGGATTTCAGTGCTGATGTTGTTGCTAGTGTTGATTCTGTTTCCCAAATAAACGAAGTCTTTTATTATTTCGAAATTATGGCTGCCAACAGCAGTGTGGTTGCCAAGGCGCATATGCGCTGACTCTTTGCTCGATACAGCAGGTACTTCGTTTTGTCCTCATTCACCATCAAACCCATCTTTACCGCTTCTTTTTCCAGTTTGGAGTAAGCAGAACTAACAGCGCGGGTGTTTAGGCCGATCATATCAATGTCATCAGCACGCTTTTATAGAATATTGTTCCAGTGCGGTTAAGTATTGGCAAATGTTTTAAGTAATCGAACAGCGATTGAACAGGTGATCGAGGCTGGTTAGTATTGTGAACGTTTTTGTTTTTTTTTTTTCAAATATTTGCTACTTGTATGAATTCACAATACACACGCCATATCAAAAGTAGGTTGCCACAAATCACTTTCCCAGATTTCGCGTTCATGAGTTCATAATTGCTTCGTTCTGCGCATCTACGTCACAGTTGACCCTTGAGCGAATGAAAAAAAGAGCGAGGAAAAAAGATCTCAAGGAAAAGGGTCAATTCATACGCCATGAAAGGCGTCCATCTTGGACACCAAAAATATGCCCCACACACACTTACGTTTTTCCTTTTTTGTTCAAATAAAATGTTTATAGTTCTTTAAATATAATTGTTTTATTTACCACTTTGTTTTACACATTTTTAGTTCTTAGTTTTTAAGTTTAACTTTGATTTTTTTTTAATTTCTATTCATAATTTAGACTTTACGATTTAGTTCACGTCTCTATAATTTGCCGGTTGTCTATATACTTCCTATGCTGCGTTGCCATTTTTCCTATAGCTGAATGCAATTGCCACTGCTGAGCGCAATTGGCATTGCTGTTCAGCAACAGCTGACGGCGATGCCACTTGCACGCAGGGGTGTGTTTTGTTGCGTAAAGGCGGGTAACGCAGTGCGGTTATACCACCCTTCCTTAGAAAAAGAAGAATCTGACAAGTTGGTCAGATTTGTCATATTCTTCTTGTTCCTATGACTTTCAAATTGTTTTGGTTTAATGAATGTATGATATTAGGGTGTTCCTCCCTTTTTTTTCTCATTCGTTCAACCAGAACAATTTTTTTTTTACATATGAAATTTTGTTAATATTAATTCAATTACTTACATGTAATTTGTTTTATAATTTCAATTGCACTAAATTAATGTATTGGTAATCGGTGTCGGACCTTGCCTTTCGATTTTATTTTTTTTTTAGCATCTCTTTCGAGATTTTTATGAAATTTCTAATTGTGTTTTCACACTCTTCAAAAAGCCTATGAAATTCTTCTTTTGTCGTTATTTCTTTCATATCAAAGAAATAACTGAAGCTCTTTCTATTTTCTTTTTATAGTTTAATTGAAAAGGAGAAAAAAGTTTTCCTTTTTTTATTTTTTAGTAAATTATATTTAGGAAATTTTTTTTTTTTTTAATTTTAGTAATAATTTACATTATACTTTTTTTCAAAATGCTGGTTCTAATATAAAATAAGTACGGGCGGGACTGTCTTCGGTTGTGCCGAAGACTTTCTCACGTATACCTGTTAAAAGGTGAATCCGCCCCTTTGCGCAATCAAGGTGGAGTGTCACCCAGCTAGCTCAGGGCGAGAGGTCAGGGCTCTTAACCCTTGTCCACCTTGATGCGGGGCGGATGTCACAATCATCATCATCTGACTTCCATACGTACCCCTCGCAGAAAGCCCACCCTACTTTGGGCCGCTCGAGTATTTCGGTTTCAGCCAGCTTCTTTTCCTCTGCTCCAAATGACCCTATTCACTTACCAATGCGTCATCCTTCCCCACCCCTCCCGATTGATTTCAGCCGAACATTTCAATTTCTTTTCCAATTTCAATCTAACATATTATTTATTTAAAATATCTTAATTCTATACAAAGAAATCGATAAAAAAAAGCGTATCTAACGGCTATTGAGCCAAATAGCAATGTTGGTGAAAAAACAATGATTTATATCAGGACAAAACAAAAAAACTTCAGTGATTATCCGACACTAAAATATACTTTCCATATACCTGATCTATACAACATTGCATTACGACGAAATTATGTCCTATTAGGATCAATATATATATATATATGTATAAATACCAACATGCACCATATTGAATACAATGTGTAATTTCGCACAGGCTCACGAAAATCACTTATAGACACAAAAAAAAGGAATACAAATTTAAAACCTTTTCAAGAAGGATCGATTTTCCGAAAGCATATATATATTTATACGTACCTATATACATGGATTCACCCAATTCCGAATCTTAAACAAGAATATATATTTTATAAATAAGAAAAAGTGTGTTGTATGATACTTTACCACAAAAAAAAAAAATAACGGCGTCACAAATAAAACTCCTGTTACATTCAAAATTTTATCTTCCGACTATTCTCGAGCCTTAGCGGAAAAAATCTTCACAATACATATATATGATTTAAACAAAGAAAACAAAACAGTATTTTCCATGTTACAAAAAGTCCTATCATAGGAGATACCTTCTCAAACGTATTGCAACTAAAAATTTACAATTTATTGACGGTCTATTTGGTCACAGAAAAATTCCACCCAAACGCTTATCTATACGCTACATCGGAGCCAACTTCAACTCATCGACATAAAAACACCCTAATGCCTTCATATAAGAGCGCTCTCATGGAAGTTCAAGGGTTTCTAGCAAGGCTCATTGGCCATTGCACGGTAAAAAAAAAAACGTTTTCTTCCTACAATTACTCGGTTGGAATATATTATGAGGGCCTATAGGTGCCACTTAAATTTGTACAGTTCAACTTGACAAAAAATTGTATTCATACATAGATGCAACATACATATAAAAAAAAATACAAAAGTAATCGACTATTCTATATAAAAAAAATTGCTTTGCTTCCGCTATTTCCACTATCCCAATTATTCGTGCGCACTGCGGTACCTAATTTTTTTTGGTGGTTGAAGCTCCTCTGCTGGAATCGGATTACAGGTTATGACGAGGAAATTATATGAGGTGTCTGCTATAACGTGACGTATAATAAGATCGGTATGCGAGACTGGTACAAATTATCGGTATACAAGACTGGTACAAATTATCGGTATACGAGACTGGTACAAAGGATTCCCTGGCGCTGAAGAAGCTTTCGGTCATCAAAGGTGACCATATGGCTAGAGGAATAAGAATTTAATCAGCGCAACTCGAAGGGATGTGTAACCTCTTTCACGCCAATTTGGCGCTCACGCGTCTTAGCACATACATATGTCATGGATATGTTGGCCTCCTTCGGAAGAACTTGTTAGATTTATCAATCAAAAATATAATTTACACAAAAAAATTCTATTCAGCCATGACAGAATTACAAAAAAAAGTTTTAAATTTTAAATGGGGATTTGAATTCAAAAAAAAAAAAAAAAAAAAACAGGAACGGAACCCGCATACGCACTATACGGGGTTCGGGTTTTAGGGAAAATTAGGTGACCGGCGTTGAGATTGGAGTTGCGTGAACCCCAAAATGGCGCAAAAAGGACTAAAAAAAAATATCTACAACAAAAAAAAAATTTGATTTCTTGCACTTAGCAAATAAAAATATTATTCCACATCCATATGCAGCTTTTTTTCTTTTACTTTGACTACCGAATTGTGTTTTTTTTATGTGGCCTTTGGCCTTTTACAATTTTTTTTTCGACGCAAAATGTTTAAAAAATTCGGCTTTTTTTTGTTCACTTTTCGCGCACAGGGACTACGGTTTAACATATAACTTTATATTTATACAGCGGACCGCGCACTGCAACTTGTCTGCTTCTCAGTAATACATGTTTCGCTTGTCCTGTAGTAACCCCTTTTTATGTCGTTGAAATCGATCTCCGGCACCGTTTCCCTATACCGTTTTGTATTGTCATCCTACCGAATTGACCGCAACCGTCTCCACTCTATATTCATCTCTCTCCTAATTCTCACCACTCTACCCTCTGGCAACCCTTGGAAAAGAGCTTTTGCCAATTCCTCTATTGTGAACATACCCCGTGTTTGACGTTTCTCGTTTGCTTATATTTTTACGTGCGTGATAAATATAAATGCTTTACCTTTTGCTATTTTTGTGTAATTATTTCTACTTACAGCCAGTGGTGAAGTGTATTTTGTTAGAAAACAAAACCCCATGTCCTGTGCTGCCCTTCGTACCCGAGAATATGCGTCTGGACTGCATGTAGAAGAGCTACGGTGGTTCTTTACTTTAGCTCACAGCTGCTATAACTCGCCAAAGAAGTATCGTTACAGGTGCCCACAGGCGCGCTTTGGACCCAGGATCACGGATCCGAACGCTGAACTCAAAAATTTTATATCTGCCACGAGATATTTTCGGAAGAAATTGAAGAAAGAACTTCATATGGTTGTTGTAATTTTGAGTGATTTGTTACCCAACACAAAAAAATTGTGCATTTATATAAGTGGCTTATGCCCAAACTAATAAAATTTGTCTTTCCTTTTTTTTTCTTTATTTCTTTTCTAGTGCGGCGACTAGGAGGCTCCAGCTTTGGGCCCTTGCTACCGTGCTGCCATACTCGAGCGGGACAAGGTGCGCTCAAAGCCCAACGCGGGGAACACCCTCACCCTGACAACGTCTCCTGCCTCGAGAGTTCAGCCGGGCATATGTTACGGGAAGTATAAATATTTATAATATGTGTATATAAGAATTATTACTTTATGTGCTCTTTTTAGGTAAACTTCGGAACGAGTATGTTATGGCAACGTCCATCCCCGCCGACTTAACCCTCATCGACGGAATGGTATTCACGCATGTAATGAAATAGTTTTATGTACCTTTAATAACATTTTGTATTTTCAGGTTACAACGCGGCATTTTAGTATTAAGTTATATAGTATGCAATTACGTAGTTTTAAGTTATTTAACCGTAAGTTATTTAGTTCTAGGTTAAGTAAGATTAAGTTAATTATTAAGCATTAGGTTCTATAGAATTAAGTTCTGTCGAATTAAATTCTTTAGGATTCGATTACTGTTTAAGGTCCTTGGCGTGCTAGGCCCCTAGACTTTTCCCTGCCAGTGACTCTAGTAGGTACATATTGTCACCCAGCGCCTTAGTGATTCGACAATTAGTAAACTTGCGACAAAATTTAGCATTTACGTTTTGCTTGAAGTCGCTAAGTACAAAGTTTCATTTGTAGATTTCTTGACCTGGTTTAAACTGTATTTCGAGACTTCTTTTGTTGTAACGCGCCGCGTTACTTTCGTAGGCTTCATGTAAGTTCTCTTGTATTTTCTCACGCAATAATCCAAGCCTATCACTAGGGTCCAGTACAAAAACTTCATTGTCGTTCAAACTCTCTAACCTCCGTGCTAGTGCATATTCAGCCCCATTTGTAAACATATTAGGTAAATCCGAAGAGTGCAAAGCATGGCGACACTCCTATCGCAGAGTGCACTGCACTCCGAAGAAAACACTCAATCCCGGTTAGGTATAAATCAAAGTCCCTATGGTCATTTTCTAGATATGATCTGATGGCGGCTAGAACGGATTGATTTGCCCTTTCAGCAGCATTCGACTGCAGTGAATAAAAAGCTGTTTTTAGGTGTTTGGCGCCGTAGGTTTCCCCTATCTCCGAGAACTGCTTGGATACAAATTGTTTACCGTTATCGGAATGTACTAATTCTGGAACACCAAACTTATGAAATATTTCTTCGGTTAAGCACTTAACCATACTACCAGCGGTGGCATCACGCATCGCCTTCAGAAAAATAAACTTTGAAAAATTATCTACAACTATTAAAAATAAAACAGTTTCCGCGTTTTGATCTTGGATACAAAGAAAGTATAGTACAACGGAGAAGGAATGTCTTGCGGCGGTGATGGCCGTCAAGAGATTTCGACCATATATCGATTTAATGACCTTTACGATAGCGACTGACCACGCCAGCCTTAAGTGGTTAATGTCTTTGAAAGACTTAAACGGGCGATTGGCTAGGTGGTCATTACAACCACAAGCTTTTAATTTTGAAATAGAACATCGTAAAGGTGCAGACAATATAGTGGCCGACACGCTCTCGCGTTGCATAGAAGAGATCACAGAATCTCCAATAGCAAATGTGGATACCGAAGAGTTCGAATCGAAGGAATATAAAGAGTTAATCAACACAATTGAGAACAATAAATAAAGGTGGCCTGATCTAATGGTAAAGAACGGCATGGGTTTTAAAAAGTCTTTGCCTAAAAATGTAGAATTAGAAGAAAATGAGTGGAAATTGTGGGTCCCTGAAGCTCTGACGTCAAATCTCATCGAAAACGCACACTGTCCAGACATAGCAGCGCACGCGGATATGGCAAAAACGCTACATCGACTGAAGAGGCTGTACTATTGGCCTAACATGGTGGTACAGGTACGCAATTTCGTGCGCGAATGTCAAACCTGCAAGGAAACAAAGCCGTGTAATGCAATTTTAAAGCCAGGGATTGGAAAAGAGGTGTTAACAGTCCGCCCATTCCAGAAAATATACATTGACTTTTTAGGCAAGTATCCAAGATCAAAACGCGGAAACTGTTTTATTTTTATAGTTGTAGATCATTTTTCAAAGTTTATTTTTCTGAAGGCGATGCGTGATGCCACCGCTGGTAATGTGGTTAAGTTCTTAACCGAAGAAATATTTCATAAGTTTGGTGTTCCGGAATTAGTACATTCCGATAACGGTAAACAATTTGTATCCAAGCAGCTCTCGGAGCTAGTGGAAACCTACGGCGTCAAACACCTAAAAATAGCTTTTTATTCACCGCAGTCGAATGCTGCTGAA
The DNA here is from genome assembly GCF_040869045.1 of Eurosta solidaginis. Lineage (NCBI taxonomy): Eukaryota > Metazoa > Arthropoda > Insecta > Diptera > Tephritidae > Eurosta > Eurosta solidaginis. The sequence goes on along the minus strand of NW_027136887.1, from coordinate 1,424,224 downwards.
AGGGCAAACTAATCCGTTCTAGCCGCCATCAGATCATATCTAGAAAAAGACCATAGGGATTGGGATTTATATCTAACCGAGATTGAGTGTGCTAAATTTTGTCGCAAGTTTACTAAGTGTCGAATCACTAAGGCGCTGGGTGACAATATGTACCTACTAGAGTCACTGGCAGGGAAAATTCTAGGGGCCTGGCACGCCAAGGACCTTCAACAGTAATCGAATCCTAAAGAATTTAATTCGACAGAACTTAATTCTACAGAACCTAATGCTTAATAATTAACTTAATCTTACTTAACCTAGAACTAAATAGCTTACGGTTAAATAACTTAAAACTACGTAATTGCATGCTATCTAACTTAATACTAAAATACCGCGTTGTAACCTGAAAAGAATACAAAATGTTATTAAAGGTACATAAAAATATTTCATTACTTGCGTGAATACCATTCCGTCGATGAGGGTCAAGTCGGCGGGGATGGACGTTGCCATAACATACTCGTTCCGAAGTTTACCTAAAAAGAGCACATAAATTAATAATTCTTATATACTCATATTATAAATGTTTATACTTCCCGCAACATATGCCCGGCTGAGCTCTCGAGGCAGGAGACGTTGTCAGGGTGTAGGTGTTCCCCGCGTTGGGCTTTGAGCGCACCTTGTCCCGCCCGAGGGTGGCAGCACGGTAGCAAGGACCCAAAGCTGGAGCCTCCTAGTCGCCGCACTAGAAAAGAAATAAAGAAAAAAAGGAAAGACAAATTTTATTAGTTTGGGCATAAGCCACTTATATAAATGCACAATTTGTTTGTGTTGGGTAAGAAATCACTCAAAATTACAACAACCATATGAAGTTCTTTCTTCAATTCCGCAAATATCTCGTGGCAGATATAAAATTTTTGAGTTCAGCGTTCGGATCCGTGATCCTGGGTCCAAAGCGCGCCTGTGGGCACCTGTTACGATACTTCTTGGGCGAGTCATAGCAGATGTGAGCTAAAGTAAAGAACCACCGTAGCTGCTTCTACAGGCAGTCCAGACGCATATTCTCGTGTACGAAGGGCAGCACAGGACATGGGGTTTTGTTTTCTAACAAAATTCACTTCACCAGTGGCTGTAAGTAGAAATAATTTGTCAGGTCGTGGGTCGTCCCCGCGTTGGGCTTCACTCACACCTTGGCCCGCTTTGATGTAGAGAGCCTCATATGCTTAGGCGGAGTACGCTGTTAAAACAGCAACATTAAAATAAGTTTTTGGCTCGTTCAAAATATATGGACAAAAAAACCGAAATATTACCAGCGGCTCCCTCCTAAACCAGGGGTGGTATCCACAGTATGTTTGCGCAGAACACTTTTCTACATTAGCAGCCTTCGGCCGCGCTTATAAAACAGCACCCTGGGTAGGTCCAACACCGGTTTGGAGACCAAAACTATATCCACGCAAAACACTTATGTTCACAGTTTTTTTGTTGGGTACACAACATAACAACAATCACATGAAAATCACCAACTTCCACTGCAAATATCTCCGGATAGAGATACAATTTTTATTTTCCGCCTTCGGAGAATTGTTCTCGAGATTAATACGCGTCTTGTGACACCTCTCTCGACATTTTTGTGGGTAGCAGTCGATCCCTCACTTACACTTTTTCATAAATAAAATTTATAGAAATCGTGTTTACCAAAAATGTAAACACGAGAAATGTCAAATGAAAACTTACCAAAAACGCCATTGTGAATTCACATAAATTCACAATGACAAAAAAAGCTTTAATGGTAAGGTTGCTGGATTGGCGTGCATGATATGGTGGGAATAAGGACAGGGATAGATATAGGGTGGTCATGGTTGCGGTAGACAAAAGAAGGACCGTGGGAAACGGCAAATGGAAACGGTTCTTTTCAGCGGGTTGGATAGTATAAAATGGGCAACTGGAGGAGAACAAAAGTAAAGTAACATACATATATCAGCATATCGGGCTAAAGTGCGTGCGCCGCTTTCCAAATAAAAGATATACATTTTAGATTTTGTTTGTTTAAGTTTTCTTAAACGCGGAGATCCAGAAAGGGTCAGTGTAGTGCCGAAAATAATAATTCTTTAGTTTTTTGATATAAGGCAAATTGCCTTCAATTCTAAGCGCGGTTTCGGTTGATAATTTTAAAGGAGAAGGGCAACACAAAACCCAAGCACCAGGACAGGATTTCTTTGCTGCATAAGGATGTGGAATATTTCTTCACCGGGTGAGTTTTTAAAGCATAAAGATTTTTTTTTATCATATAGACTTTTGCGCCGTTTGGGGTTCACGCGACCTCAATTTCGACTTCGGTCACCAGCCTCCTCAATAAATCCGCAGGCACGGATTTTCCTGAGTGAAGATTCCCACTCAATCATTGTTTTCTTGTGTATTCCTAAATTCGAAAATTACTATCTTTTGATTTTTCTTCTGATTAAAGAAATAAATTTTTGTGGATACACTCATTTTATATTGCGTGTAGGTATGTGGGCAATACAATATGATCGTATGTGCGACATATGGCGCGTGAACGCCAACTCGGCTTTGGGAGCCTTAATAAAAAAATGTAATTGGCGCTAATTGAGATTTCATTCTCGTAGTGGGAACCGGAGGTGGCCAGTGAAGCCTTTTTCAAGCGCCAGGGAATCACGAATTTTTACAAATCACATTTTTACAAATCACGAATTTTTACAAGTCACGGATTTTTACAAATCACAAATCTTTACAAAACCACGAATTTCTACGAATTCGGTATCAATTTTTACAAATGCATCATTTTTTTCCAACTTCAACATCCTTGTTTTTAAATGCAACAATTTTTTTTCGCAACTTCAATATCAAATTTTTGCGAGTATCAACAATTTTTACAAATTCACCACCATTTTTATACAAAGGCCTAAATCGTAATTGCATCTCATCACGATTTTGGTATTGCAATTTTATCACCAATAAATCCTTTTATTGCATCTCGGAAAGCTGCGTCCAATTGGATTTGTTTATTCACCTAGCCATTTGCCCTAACGTTGGAGCGACCTACCTCGTTATAGCAGTCGCCAAAGGAATTCACCATAAGTAATATGTAATATGAACAAAAGCTTTTTTATGGTAAATAGAAATTAACAAACGAGTCAGGGTAGTCTAAGAATTGGTTTTTTTATCCCAAATTTTAAATTGCATAAAATATGAATTTTACATTGATGTGCATGGACATATATCCGAGTCACTATAAATCTTCCGTTTTAGTCTTAAACGTAATATTCGATTAAACCAAAATTTATAAAATTGTAAGGCGTCTATCAGTCACAAAATATACCAGAACGATTAATTAGGCTGTTTTTTTTTTTGTTTTACCTTTTTTTTTTGCAGAGAGGGTATATATAAACCCTGCACCAATAAGCCCCCAATCCCCACATAAAATAGCTCTTTTAGGCAGCAATTAGGGTGTGTTTAAAAACTTTTTTTTTATATAACTCCACTTGAGTAGATAAGAGTTTGGTGATTTTGGCGACAGAAAGACCCAGAGTATAGTCGAAAAGAATCTTGGTCCTAGATCGTTGTATTTGAAATTTTGAGATTTATGTGCATATTTTGATTTTTTTTTAGGTTGATTATATTTATGGGCCTGTTTACACGTTCATAAATACTGTTTGTAATACGTTTATTTTTACTTTTATATGTTGTATAAAGATATAATTTTTTTTTTGAAGAAAGAACCCATATGTGTTAAACTCAAATTTGCATTTATGTATATATAAATTAAGTTGTTTGAAGAAAAATATTATTGAATTTAAACGAAGCTTGATTTTTTTTGTATAAGATTTTATTTCACTAGTGTATAGATTTTAAGATTATGTCTATAAAAAATGTGTTATTGAACTGAAAAGAGAAGTAATATGGCTTGCTAAATTCTTTTGGGGCGGGATGTAAGGATGGTATGATGAGGAGGTAAGTAGGAGTATGGAGCATGGCATTAGGGTGACCGCAGAGTAGGTTGCACGATGCGAGCGGTCCAAGGTTGGGTGGGATTCCTGTTGTGCGGTGGGTAAGTGAATCCGAAGAGGTTGAACGGAAGAAAATAAATATATGTGTGCGTCCGGTTCCAAGATGGCGGGTTGAGAACCACGGCCTGCCAAATGTACTGAGCTAGCTAGGGCCACCATCGGGAACCAAAGCAACGTGTACGTGACATATATTTATAATGGCGCCCAAATTAAAACACGTGAAGGGATGTAAGGCCCGAGAAATAATTTTTTTTTATAATTCAACAGAGCGCATGAAATGAAGCTTGAATTGGCGCCCTCGCAAGTAATAAAATATCCTTCAGTAACATCTAGTAGAAATACAAAGATATAATTCTTTTTTTTACTCAATTAATCTTGCGCTTACAAATGTATTCAAGCTTTAAAAAAAACAAAAAAAAAAAAAAAAAAAAAAAAAAAACGTTCATTTGAAAAAGGTTATGGTGTAAGCGGGGTTCTAAGCTAGTTAGGTGACTTGCTTGTGTACTTCTTACAAAGTTTAATTGCACCAGTAGTTAGGAGCAAGCCCACCAGATCTGATACAATAACCCAACGGTGGCATAGACACCAAACATGAGGGTGATCTATTTGCATCGACATTTTACAACACAAAATTTTATTTTAGATTTCTTTCTTTTCTTCACTATGTTTTTATAGAGAGTTTTAATTTCAGAAATATGGCTACAAATGTGGAAGCCAAGACAGAGATTTTAGAGTTTTGTTGTTCCACAAGTAGTAGATTTTGTGACCACAACTACATCGTGAATGGTAGGTGTTGTGAAGCATAAAATAGTTTTTTTTGAATGGTTTCGTTTATTTAGTTTACCAGTGAGGATTCACATACCAACCCACACAGGAACGAACAACTATGCTCCAGAACCCTAAGCCTCCTCATGTAGTCAGGCCATCCGAACTCCCGCCAACTCATAACATTCTAAATTATAAAATTTTTTTATACTTTTTTTATATCGGAGAGTTTTTATCTTAATTTTGGTATTGGTTTTTTGGAGTCATTTTTTACAAAGGTTTGAGTTTTTTTGGTGTACGTGTTACGTTAATACGTCATTATAAGTTGATGAACATTCATTTAGCATAGGTTTTAACCTACAGGTATACTATATTTATACCTCTTCATCAATACAAACATTTTTTTTATCGATATATATATATATATTTTGTATAAATTTTTTTTTGTTGATTTTGTATGAAGCGCTAATACATGCATTAAACATACATATATTTTGTTTTGTCGTATATTCTCCTTTTTGAGATTACATCGAGATTACGTGGCTACCTGATATTTTGTTTTACATGAATATTTTTTTTATACCAGTAGATATATATTTTTTTTATAAGATTCAGTACCTATAGAATTGAACATACACATATACAGATATCCTAATTTATAGTTTTTTTATACATATAAACATTTGTTTTATTAATACACGTTCTATTTTTTTTATATTACATGGGTTGTTAATATATGGGTTCGTATATGCGAATAGTCAATTCAGAGGGAATTTAACGTGCATCTACTGTCCTTAGATCGTATGTTTTTTTTTCTTTTTTTTTATTACATCCAAATTTTTTTCTCTATTTTATTACCGAAATAATTGGATTTTTTTTACTACTATTGGCGCTGATACGGTGGTGTGGGCTAGCCGAGATTAAAATTTTATGGGATCTAATATACATACATACATTCGCAGTCACTTCGACTTATATACATGGTTTTTAAATTGGTTCATTACCAAAAAAATTTTGTTTGTTTAATACGTTGTTACATATAATTTCGCATAGGGTTTTAACCCGCATATACATATATTTTATATTGATTTAAATTTTCTTTTATATAAATTTTCTTTTGATTTTTTTTAAAGCGCTAGTACGTGAAGGCGTGTCTGTAGACACGCAAGGCTCATAGGATTTAACACACATTTCGGGTTTTATACTATAGTTTTCCCTTTTAGGGTTATATAAAGATTTTTATATACATATATACATTTACAGTGTGTCGTTTTGGTGCCTCGAATACAAAGATTTTTTTTAAGTCCAAATTTTTTTTGGATCATTCGTATGAATCACTCGCCACCGGCCCATAATACACGAGCAAGAACAAAGATAGCCAACATGCCAGCAGAAGACGCAAATAAGCAAATGAATGAGGGTGATCCCGCATTCATCGATCTTTCAGATAGGTTCGTAGGTACGAAAAACAAAGGAGATGAAAATGTAGCCGGTAGTGGGCAGTGCGCACCGCAAGGTATGATACAAGCAGTGACAACTAGTACGGGGACAATGCCCAAACAATATGGTCAAGCCCAGGTTACCCAATCGGTACTCATTCGGCCACCGTCTTTAACCTTCCCGCGCCCCCCTCCGTTTCACAATTTCGCAACTAATGTTACGGCCAATAGGCCTAAAACACCAAACATACGCGAGGAAGTTACACCAATAATAAAAAGTATGATGGCGGAAACTCAACAAGCCCTTTTAAGTGAAATGCGCGCCGGCATGCAGGCGATGTTTGAAACTGTACGCAGTGACAGTGTCGAAGTGGGAGCTGGCAGTCAAACAAATAGGCCACGAATAGAGTACAAAAAAAGGAGGCATAACATTAGCAGCGAGTCAGCAGAGTCGAGGCGTTCATGCACATAATAATATTCCTGTTAGGTCGGCGGTAGGTCCGCTACCGGCGTTCAACAGTCAAACAAATCAGCGTCCAATCCTGGGCCCTGCAGCGGTAAACCATCGTTCCTCCTCACAGAGAACACTACCCGAACCTCAATACAGAGCTAGTACCTACCGAACGGAAATGAATATAGAAAAGTGGGGGATCAGTTATCAGGGTCACCGCGATTCCATGACCTTAGAGGACTTTGTATTTAGGGTGGAGTATTTGAAAGAGCAGTATGGGTGTTCGTGGGCTGAGATCATTAGGGACTTTCATCGGCTGCTAAGTGGAGAGGCTCGCGAATGGTACTGGTTGTACATCCGAACAAACCGCAACTTAGACTGGCCAAGCTTACAATTCGCGTTGCAACGGCAGTTCGGATCTCAGCTAACGGATTTCGATCTAATGAGAGAGATCACTGAGCGTAAACAAAAACCCGGAGAGACGATTGATGACTTTTTTCACGCCGTCGGCATACTGCGTTTGCGGCTAAGGAACCCCATACCCGAATACGAAATGGTTCGGCTTGTCAAAGGGAACTTGCGGGAATAATTGGCCAAATTATTATACCCCATTGCAGTTTACTCCATAGAGCAACTCCGTATGGAGTGTAAGGAAGTTGAAAGGTGTTTTCCTCGTAGGGATCGAGTTCCTCAAGGCGGATTTGTGCATCGTTCATACCAGGTGAACGAAATAATTGATACTTCGCCGGAAGAGCAGGAGTCCCCCGGAGATGAGGGTCAAGTCTCCCTGGAGGAGCTCCGTTATCAACGCGTTACCAAACACCCATCATCTCGTGACCAAGCAAGTCGTAAAAACCTAGTTTGTTGGAATTGCGGTGCCGAAGGACATGCATTCACCGACTGTATGTCGCTTCAGAGGCGCATATTTTGTTTTAAGTGTGGGAAGGCGGACGTCATCGCGCCGAAGTGTCCAATATGTAACCTATCGGGAAACGCGAAACGGAACGCGATGACAGCGGGGGTATCGCGATCCACACAATTCCCGCTAGAGTAGACGCGTCGACAAACACAGTCGGGGAAGACCTCGTGAGAGGCGGCGATCAGCAGATATTACGTATAAAACCAAAACCAACAAAGGATACTATCAATAACAAAACAAATAACCCGGCTAGACTGTCCCTTGAAGAACGTATGAGGAGGTACAAAGAAGCCCGCGAAATAATCTTTGCAGACTGCGTGCTACTAGGTCGTCGTAGGGTGTCACGTAAGATACTGAAGGCAAGGGAACGATTTCGAAACCGGAAGATGCTACGTCGAGCAGTTGTTGCCACTGTTAAAAGGGCAGACCGAGATGACCCACGGGTGTACGCGGACATCGAAATAAATAGTGTCCAAAAACGAGGGCTACTGGACACAGGTGCATCAGTTAGTCTATTAGGTAGAGGATGCCGTGAGTTAGTGGAGGAGTTAGGGGTACCTATTGAACGGTTTATTTCAAAGGTTACAACTGCAGGTGGTGGCGCACATACGGTATTAGGAAAGCTGACTATACCTGTCAAATACAAAGATTTAGAAAATAAAATAACGTTTTACTTATGTCCATACCTTGAACAAAACATTTATCTCGGGATGGACTTCTGGCGCGTTTTCCAATTGGCCCCAAATGTCATAGATGTAAATGAAATCGATGTGTCCAAGTTAGAGCAGCAGATGGTGACGGCGGAAGATAGGAATGAACGGCGTGTGCTTCATGACCTCAGGGCAGAACAAGAACAGCGCTTAAATCAGGTCGTTGGAAGTTTCAAGACGTTTGAAAAAGACGGTTTAGGTCGTACTCCGCTGGAAAAACACTCCATTAAACTCGTGGAAGATGCAGTTCCTGTGAAAGATCGCCATTACCCACTATCACCTGCAATGCAATCTATAGTTTACACAGAAATAGACAAAATGTTAAAATTGGGGGTAATTGAAGAAAGTGAGAGCCCATGGAGTAATCGAACCACTATAGTACGTAAACCCGGTGAAAATAGGTTTTGTTTAGATGCCCGAAAATTAAATGATTTGACCATTAAAGACCCTTATCCGCTGCAGAATATAGAAGGTATAATTAGTCGCATAGATGATACCCATTTTATTAGTAGCGTGTATCTTAAGTTCGCTTTTTGGCAGATAGAACTGGAAGACAAGTGTAAACCATACACCGCTTTCACAGTCCCGGGGCGTCCCTTATATCAGTTCGTGGTCATGCCGTTCGGACTATGCAATGCGGCGCAACGGTTATGCCGATTGATGGACCGAGTCATACCACAGAGATTGAAGGCAAATGTCTTTATATACTGGGACGATTTACTTATAATCGCTCCCGATTTCGACTCGCATCTGCATACGTTGCAAGAAGTCGCCATTTGTCTTAGAGAAGCAGGATTAACAATAGGATTAAAAAAGTCAAAGTTTTGTTTCAAGGAGTTGCCGTATTTAGGATATATCGTGGGCGGGGGCATGTTAAAGACCGATCCCGAAAAGGTAAAAGCGATCGTGAACATCCCGGTACCGAAAACCATGAAGCAAGTTCGGAGCTTCCTAGGAACAGCCGGTTGGTACAGACGGTTCATTAAGGATTTTGCTGCGATAGCGGCCCCGTTGACCGATGCCCTTAAGAAGACGAACAAATTCGAGATGACACCTCAAGCAGTCGAGGCGTTCAATAAATTGAAAAGGGCGCTTACCTGTGCGCCTGTCCTAAGACAGCCGGATTTTACTAAACGTTTTTGGGTTCAATGTGACGCTTCTGATTATGGCATAGGAGCGGTGTTATTTCAAAAAAATCACGATGATTCCGAAAATCCTATTGCTTATTTCTCTCAGAAACTAAACGATTGCCAGCGCAAATATAGCACTACCGAGAAGGAATGCCTCGCTGCTGTGATGGCGGTGCAAAAGTTTCGCCCATATATTGAGCTGATGCCGTTCACGTTGGTGACAGATCACGCCAGTCTTAAGTGGCTCATGTCGCTAGAAGATCTGAGTGGTAGGTTAGCGAGATGGTTTTTGCACCTTCAAGCATTTAATTTTGAAATAGAGCACCGGAAGGGCTCTGAAAATGTGGTTGCAGATACACTGTCACGGTGCATCGAGGAGCTAGCTCAAGCACCGATAGCGGGGATGGATACGGTAGAGTTTGAGTCGGAGGAATATTTAGATTTGATAGGCACGATAGAAAAAAATGCTGAGCGGCTGCCGGACCTGAAAGTCGAAGACGGGTTTGTTTTCAAAAAAATGATTGCGAAGGATGTAGAATTGGAGGAAAATGAATGGAAGTTGTGGGTGCCGGCAGCCTTTAAATCGACCTTAATAGAGAATGCGCACTATTGCGAAACTGCTGCGCACGGCGGTAGGGCAAAAACTTTGCATCGCTTGCGACGCTTATACTATTGGCCAAACATGGTAGTACAAGTCCGAAACTACGTCCGCGACTGTCAGGTTTGTAAGGAAAGCAAGCCCAGTAACGCTATTTTGAAACCTGGTATAGGATCTGAGGTAGTTACCGAACGACCCTTTCAGAAAATTTATATAGACTTTTTAGGCAAATACCCTAGGTCCAAAGGAGGCAACGCCTATATCTTTGTAGTCGTGGATCACTTTTCCAAGTTCACGTTTTTAAAGTCAATGCGCGAGGCTACGGCCACCAACGTTGTGAAGTTCCTCACCGAGGAAATCTTTCATAAGTTTGGTGTGCCGGAAATAATACACTCAGATAATGGGCAGCAGTTTACCTCCAAACACTTTGCCAAAATGATAGAATCGTATTGCATTATACACTTGAAAACCGCGTTTTACTCGCCACAATCAAATGCCGCTGAGCGGGTCAACCAATCGGTCTTGGCTGCTATCCGTTCATATTTAAACGAAGCTTGATTTTTTTTGTATAAGATTTTATTTCACTAGTGTATAGATTTTAAGATTATGTCTATAAAAAATGCGTTATTGAATTGAAAAGAGAAGTAATATGGCTTGCTAAATTCTTTTGGGGCGGGATGTAAGGATGGTATGATTAGGAGGTAAGTAGGAGTATGGAGCATGGCATTAGGGTGACCGCAGAGTAGGTTGCACGATGCGAGCGGTCCAAGGTTGGGTGGGATTCCTGTTGTGCGGTGGGTTAGTGAATCCGAAGAGGTTGAACGGAAGAAAATAAATATATGTGTGCGTCCGGTTCCAAGATGGCGGGTTGAGAACCACGGCCTGCCAAATGTACTGAGCTAGCTAGGGCCACCATCGGGAACCAAAGCAACGTGTACGTGACAAATTACACAAAAATAGCAAAAGGTAAAACATTTAGATTTATCACGCACGTAAAAATATAAACAAACGAGAAACGTCAAACACGGGGTATGTTCACTATAGAGGAATTGGCAAAAGCTCTTTTCCAAGGGTTGTCAGAGGGTAGAGTGGTGAGAATTAGGAGATAGATGAATATAGAGTGGAGATGGTTGCGGTCAATTCGGTAGGATGACAATACAAAACGGTATAGGAAAACGGTGCCGGAGATCGATTTCAACGACATAAAAAAGGGTTACTACAGGACACGCGAAACTAATGTCTTACTGAGAAGCTGACAAGTTGCAGCGCGGTCCGCTGTATAAATATAAAGTTATATGTTAGGGCGTAGTCCCTGTGCGCGAAAAGTGAACAAAAAAAAAAAAAACCGAAATTTTTTTAAACATTTTGCGTCGAAAAAAATAGGAAAAGCCAAAGGCCACATAAATAAAACATATTTCGGTCGTCATAGTAAAAGAAAAAAAAGCTGCATATGGATGTGGAATAATATTTTTATTTGGTAAGTGCAAGAAATCAAAATTTTTGTTGTTGTAGAGATATTTTTTTGTAGTCCTTTTTACGCCATTTTGGGGTTCATGCAACTCCAATCTCGACCTCGGTCATCTAATTTTCCATAATCCCCGAACCCGGTATACTGCGTATGCGGGTTCCGTTCCTTTTTTTTTGAATTCAAATCGCCATTTAAAATTTAAAACTTTTTTTTGTAATTCTGTCATGGCTGAATAGAATTTTTTTGTGTAAATTATATTTTTGATTGATAAATCTAACAAGTTCTTCCGAAGGAGGCCAACATATCCATGACATATGTATGTGCTAAGACGCGTGAGCGCCAAATTGGCGTGAAAGAGGTTACACATCCCTTCGAGTTGCGCTGATTAAATTCTTATTCCTCTAGCCACATGGTCACCTTTGATGGCCGAAAGCTTCTTCAGCGCCAGGGAATCCTTTTGTACCAGTCTCGTATACCGATAATTTGTACCAGTCTCGTATACCCATAATTTGTACCAGTCTCGCATACCGATAATTAGTACCAGTCTGGAATACCGATTTTATTACACGTCACGTTATAGCAGACACCTCATATAATTTCCTCGTCATAACCTGTAATCCGATTCCAGCAGAGGAGACTTCAACCACCAAAAAAAATGAGGTAACGCGGTGCGCACGAATAATTGGGAGAGCGGAAATAGCGGAAGCAAAGCAATTTTTTTTATATAGAATAGTAGATTCCTTTTGTATTTTTTTTATATGTATGTTGCATCTATGTATGAATACAATTTTTTTGTCAAGTTGAACTGTACAAATTTAAGTGGCACCTATAGGCCCTCAGAATATATTCCAACCTAGTAATTGTAGGAAGAAAACGTTTTTTTTACCGTGCAATGGCCAATGAGCCTTGCTAGAAACCCTTGAACTTCCATGAGAGCGCTCTTATATGAAGGCATTAGGGTGTTTTTATGTCGATGAGTTGAAGTTGGCTCCGATGTAGCGTATATATAAGCGTTTGGGTGGAATTTTTCTGTGACCAAACAGACCGTCAATAAATTGTAAATTTTTAATTGCAACACGTTTGAGAAGGTATCTCCTATATAGGACTTTTTGTAACATGGAAAATACTGTTTTGTTTTCTTTGTTTAAATCATAGATATGTATTGTGAAGATTTTTTCCGCTAAGGCTCGAGAATAGTTGGAAGATAAAATTGTGAATGTAACAGAAGTTTTATCTGTGACGCCGTTATTTTTTTTTGTGGTACAGTATCATACAACAAACTTTTCTTATTTATAAAATATATATTCTTGTTTAAAATTCGGAATTGGGTGAATCCATGTATATACATACGTATAAATATATATATGCATTCGGAAAATCGATCCTTCTTGAAAAGGTTTTCAATTTTTATTCCTGTTTTTTTTGTGTCTATAAGTGATTTTCGTGAACCTGTGCGAAATTACACATTGTATTCAATATGGTGCATGTTGGTATTTATACATATATATATATATATATATTGATCCTAATAGGACATAATTTCGTCGTAATGCAATGTTGTATAGATCAGGTATATGGAAAGTATATTTTAGTCTCGGATAATCACTGAAGTTTTTTTGTTTTGTTCTGATAGCCTCATACCTTTCATGAATGGGGCTGAACAATAATCTTATCTCGTTCGTAATCTACAAATAATCGGATGTATAAAATAAGAAATATATAGTGAACAGATGTACATACCTAAAAGATTTTTAAGATAAATATAAAATAAAAAAATGGCAAAAAACCCCCTTATCTAAACGATCAGTTGTATGGGATATATATTATATATAGCTCCGATCGAAATGATTTTTACAGGAAATCTTCTATGATATGTTAGAATATATATCACCAAGTTTCACGTTTTTATATTAGAAACTAAGAAAGAAATGGCCAAAAATCTTTCTATCTGAACGATATATATATATGTCTGTGATAAATTGTGTAAAATAAAGTGTTTATTTATTTATTATTGTAGTCCCCGATGACGAAATATATTGGAACAAAAACAAAAACAACGTGTTTAATTTATTGACCTAGAGCCAGTTTGAAGAAATTCAAAGGTCGTCAAAAATCAAAATTTGTTATGACAAGTAAGGAAGGCTAAGTAAGGGTGTAACCGAACAATACATATTCAGCTGAGACCTTTGGAGACAAAATGAGGGAAAATCACCATGTAGGAAAATGAACCCAGAGTAACCCAGGAATGTGTTTGTATGACATGGATATCAAATTGAAGGTATTAAAGAGTATTACAAAAGGGAGAGGGCCATAGTTCTACAGGTGGACGCCTTTTCGAGATATCGCCATAAAGGTGGACCAGGGGTGACTCTAGAATGCGTTTGTACGATATGGGTATCAAATGAAATTTGTTAATGATTATTTAAAAGGGAGTGGACCTTAGTTCTTTAGGTGGACGCCTTTTCGATATATCGCCATAAATGTGGACCAGGGGTGACTCTAGAATGTTTTTTGTACGATATGGGTAACAAATGAAAGGTGTTAGTGAGTATTTTAAAAGGGAGTGGGCCTTAGTTCTATAGGTGGACGCCTTTTCGAGATATCGCCATAAAGGTGGACCAGGGGTGACTCTAGAATGTGTTTGTACGATATGGGTATCAAATGAAAGGTGTTAATGAGTATTTTAAAAGGGCGTGGGCCTTATTTCTATAGGTGGACGCCTTTTCGAGATATCGCCATAAAGGTGGACTAGGGGTGACTCTAGAATGCGTTTGTACGATATGGGAATCAAATGAAAGGTGTTAATGAGTATTCTGAAAGGGAGTGGGCCTTTGTTCTCTAGGTGGACGCCTTTTCGAGATATCGGCATAAAGGTGGACCAGGGATGATTAGAATTTGTTTGTGGGTATCAAATGAAAGGTGTTAATGAGTATTTTAAAAGAGTTCTATAGGTGAACGCCTTTACGAGATATCGCCATAAAGATGGACCAGGGGTGACTTTAGAATGAGTTTGTACTATATGGGTATCAAATTAAAGGTATTAATGAGGAGTTTAAAATGGAGTGGCCCTTAGTTATATATGTGAAGGCGTTTTCGAGATATCGATCAAAATGTGAACCAGGGTGACCCAGAACATCATCTGTCGGGTACCAATAATTTATTTATATATGTAATACCAAGAACAGTATTCCTGCCAAGATTCCAAGGGCTTTTGATTTCGCCCTGCAGAACTCTTTCATTTTCTTCTACTTAATATGGTAGGTGCCACACCCAAGTTTTTTCTAAAGTTACCATGTTTCATCGCTTTTTTCGTATTTGGTATAGAATTATGGCATTTTTTAATTTTTCGTAATTTTCGATATCGAAAAAGTGGGCGTGGTCATAGTCGGATTACTGCAATTTTTTATACCAAGATAAAGTGAGTTCAGATAAGTACGTGTACTAAGTTTAGTAAAGATACATTGATTTTTGCTCAAGTTATCGTGTTAACGGCGGAGCGGAAGGACAGGCCGTCGACTGTGTATAAAAACTGGGAACTGATTTCGCCCATTTTCACAGAAAACCGTTATCGTCGTAGAGTCTATGCCCCTACCAAATTTCCCAAGGATTGGTTAATTTTTGTTCGACTGATGGCATTAAAGGTATTCTAGACAAATTAAATGAAAAAGGGCGGAGCCACGTCCATTTTCAAATTTTCTTTTTTTTTTGTATTTTGTTGCACCATATCATTACTGGAGTTGAATGTTGTCATAATTTACTGATATAAAATTTTTATACTCAGTTGAGCAGAGCTCACAGAGTATATTAACTTTGATTGGATAACGGTTGGTTGTACAGGTATAAAGGAATCGAGATAGATATAGACTTCCATATATCAAAATCATCAGTATCGAAAAAAAATTCGATTGAGCCATGTCCGCCCGTCCGTCCGTCCTTCCGTCCGTCTGTCCGTTAACACGATAACTTGAGTAAATTTTGAGGTATCTTGATGAAATTTGGGCACTCATCTCAGATCGCTATTTAAAATGAACGATATCGGACAATAACCACGCCCACTTTTTCGATATCCAAAATTTCGAAAAATCGAAAAAGTGCGATAATTCCTTACCAAATACGGATAAAGCGATGAAACTTGTAGGTGAGTTGAACTTATGACGCAGAATAGAAACTTATTAAAATTTTGGACAATGGGCGTGGCGCCGCCCACTTTTAAAAGAAGGTAATTTAGAAGTTTTGCAAGCTGTAATTTGGCAGTAGTTGAAGATATCATGATGAAATTTGGCAGAAACGTTACTCTTATTACTATATGTACGCTTAATAAAAATTAGCAAAATCGGAGAACGACCACGCCCACTTAAAAAAAAATTTCTTAAAGTCAAATTTTAAAAAAAAGTTAATATCTTTACAGTATATTAGTAAATTATGTCAACATTCAACTCCAGTAATGATATGGTGCAACAAAATACAAAAATAAAAGAAAATTTGAAAATGGACGTGGCTCCGCCCTTTTTCATTTAATTTGTTTAGGATATTTTTAATGCCATAAGTCGAACAAAAATTTACCAATCCTTGTGAAATTTGGTAGATTCTAGGACGATAACTGTTTTCTGTGAAAAAGGGCGAAATCGGTTGAAGCCACGCCCAGTTTTTATACACAGTCGACCGTCTGTCTTTCCGCTCGGCCGCTAACACGATAACTTGAGCAAAAATCGATATATCTTTAATAAACTCAGTTCACGTTCTTATCTGAACTCACTTTGTATTGGTGTAAAAAATGGCCGAAATCCGAATATGACCACGCCCACTTTTTCGATATCGAAAATTACGAAAAATGAAAAAAATGCCATAATTATATACCAAATACGAAAAAAGGGATGAAACATGGTAGTTGTATTGGTCTATTGACGCAAAATATAACTTTAGAAAAAAACTTGGTAAAATGGGTGTGACACCTATCATATTAAGTAGAAGAAAATGAAAAAGTTTTGCAGGGCGAAATCAAAAGCCCTTGGAATCTTGGAAGGAATACTGTTCGTGGTATTACATATATAAATAATTTAGCGGTACCCGACAGATGATGTTATGGGTCACCCTGGTCCACGTTTTGGTCGATATCTGGAAAACGCCGTCACATATACAACTACCACCACTCCCTTTTAAAACCCTCATTAATACCTTTAATTTAATACCCATATCGCACAAACATATTTTAGAGTCACCCCTGGTCCACGTTTATGGCGATATCTCGAAAAGGCGTCCACATATAGAACCAAGGCCCACTCCCTTTTAAAATACTCATTAACACCTTTCATTTGATACCCATATCGTAAAAAAAAAATTCTAGAGTCACCCCTGGCCCACCTTTATGGCGATATCTCGAAAAAGCGTCCACCTATAGAGCTAAGGCCCACTCCCTTTTAAAATACTCATTAACACCTTTGATTTGATACCCATATCGTACAAACAAATTATAGAGTCCCCCTGGCCCACCTTTATGGCGATATCTCGAAAAGGCGTCCACATATAGAACTAAGGCCAACTCCCTTTTAAAATACCTTTCATTTGATACCCATATCGTAAAAACACATCCTAGAGTCACCCCTGGTCCACGTTTATGGCGATATCTCGAGAAGGCGTCCACATATAGAACTAAGGCCCACTCCCTTTTAAAATACTCATTAACACCTTTCATTTGATACCCATATCGTACAAAAAAATTCTAGAGTCACCCCTGGCCCACCTTTATGGCGATATCTCGAAAAGGCGTCCCCCTATAGAACTAAGGCCAACTCCCTTTTAAAATACTCATTAACACATTGAAATGTTAAAAAGGAAAATATGTTTAGCGTTCAATGTTCCAACATTAAATCTTGTTTTATTAAATAAATTACTTAACCTATACATTCATAAATATCTTATTACTAATAACTAAAAATAAGTACATAGGAAATGGGTTATGCATACATGTACGTTTGTATACAGTCTTTGTATACATGTAGTCCATACATGTAGTTTTGTACATTTAGCAGCGTCAGCAGATCAATTTGAGTGTTTTAATATTTTCCCACCATGGGTTGTATGTTTGTATGTATAGTTTATGAGCTGTGAATGGATATGGGTCTCATATTCGGCATTCCATTGATGTTGGTTAGCCGTCTGGGTTAGTTCAATAATTTATGTTGGAAAATATTGTAATATGATTATTACTAAAATATATTTGGAGTTTGTTATGCGTAATGCCGCGAATATGTTACAGTGAGTGTGACGTATAATGATACAATACAGTGGGTGTGACGTATAATGCTACACCATCCACCTTAGAAAAAGAGTGTTATACATTTGTTGTGTGAACAAATTGTATAAGACTCTTTGTCGTATTGTTAATATTTTGATATTTTGCTTTTTGTTTTTGATTTGCTGACCTTGATATATTTATTACTTCTATATTTATTGTTTACATTATTATTATCTTAAAAAGAAAAAGTTTTTTTTGTGTAATGATTATTATTTTTATTTTATTTATTTTATTTATTGTATACATTTTTATAGTCGGATTTTAAATGTGTGCACCCAATTAAAATCCGCTTGTCCGTATATATTCCCTAATGTTTATATATTTATAATAATTTATGTAAATGTGGAATTGAGAAAGAAAAAAAAAATTGGTTTTTTCGATTTTTTTTTTTTTTTTTGATATTTAATGTGTAATGAATAACGTGGAATGCTTATTTCATATGCGTTTAAGCCTATTCTTATGGATTATTAATTCCTTATCCTTACTGTTCCTGTTACTAGACTCCTCTCTATGTGGTATTAAAGTAAAATTGTTATTTTCGTCAATTTTCTTTACTTTATACCGTCCTTTATATCTATGCTCTAGCTTATGACTATCTTCTTCTCTTACTAATACTAAATCTCCTAATTTTATTTCCTTACTGATGCTACTTTTATCATAATTGTCTTTTTGTTTTTCCTTGGCTTCTTTTACTAACTTTCTAGCTCTTTGTTGTGCTATTTGAAGTCTATATTTAATTTCCTTATCATATGCTTCGTGATTATATACTGGGCTTATTTTATTATCGTTTAAAAATTCATACATCGGGGGATTTTTCGCAAATATAAGCTCATAGGGGCAATACTCGTGTACCGTCGATGGAGTCGTGTTGTAGCAGTATGCGAAATCTTTATCACTGGATATGTATGAACGTACGTATTCGTTAAACGTCCTATGACTACGTTCTACAGTGCCTAAAGTTTGATGATGGTATGGTGTTGAGGTTTTATGCTCAATTTTTAACAGTTTGCATAGTTCTTCGAATAAGCAATTTTTGTATTCGGTTCCCATGTCTGTTAGGATGGTTTTCATGCAACCATAAATCAAAATGAAGTGCTCAAATATAGCTTTAGCAACTGTTATCGCATGTTTGCTCGGAACTGGAATTGCTACCAAATATTTGGTGAGGTCGCATATGATGGTAACTGCGTATTCGTTTCCGTTTATTGATCTCGGTAATGGTCCGACCGTATCGATCTGTACTATGTCAAAAGCCTTCGGAGGTGTCTCCGTTATTGTCATTGGTTCTTTTATATGCTTATTTATTTTGTTTTTCTGACAGTGGATGCAGCTTTTTACGTATTTTCTTATGTCATTTTTCATGTTTTTCCAGCTATATTTCTGCATGATTTTATTTGTCATGCGATTTATTCCTGGGTGGCCACCACTAATAGGATCGTCATGATATTTTTGCAGAATTTCCTTAATTTTCCCGGGACTAGTTACATGTATAACCTCTGGGGTTAGTGCAATTGTTAGTTTTTTGAGAACCTTGTTTCCCTTTTCAATAAATTTTCCTACTGCAGTATAATTTCTTTTAAACAATTTGTCCCCTAAGGACAACTGTATTCGTACAAGGCCTAAATTGCCGGCTTCTCTTTCGAGCCTGGTAAAGAATTGTCCTAAGTCAATCTTATCCTCAACAATTAGGTTGCTTGTATCAAAATCGCTACAAATTTTCTTTCCTTTTTTGAAATAGATCTTCGAAGGGTTGAAAACGAGCTCGACTAGTCTTTTTACTTCAAATTTATTTAGCGCTTCGTATATTTTGGGGTTCTCTGTGTGACTTTCTTCAATTTTAATGTTATTTTTTATATTTTTAGCTGCTGATCTAGTTGAAACTTTCATTATTTTGCATGCCTCCACTGACATTTCTTTTAGATTTGTTATGTTAATGCGAGACAATGCGTCTGCGACGTGATTTTCTTTTCCAGCAATGTACTCCACTTCGAAATCGTATTCTTCTAAATCGAGTCTTACTCGTGTTAACTTAGATGAAGGGTTCTTCATCGAAAAAAGGTAAGTTAAAGGGCGATGGTCAGTTTTGATTTTGAATTTTCTACCATAGACGTATGGTCTGAAGAATGTTATGGCCCAATGGATTGCTGCTAGTTCTTTTTTTATTGTAGCTTTGTTTGTTTCACCTTTTGAAAAGGATCTGGAGGCGTAAGCGATTGGTAACTGTTTGCCATCATGTTCCTGGCTAAGGACTGCTCCGCAAGCAAACCCACTAGCGTCTGTAGTTATGCAAAATTCTTTATTGAAGTCGGGGTATTGCAAAAGTTTTGGGCTGGTTAATGCTTCCTTTAAATAGACAAAAGCTTTTTGACATTCTTCTGTCCAGTCGAAGGAAACATTCTTTTTGCAAAGCCTAGTTAATTTTCTTGAGTATTCTGCGAAATTCGGTACAAATCTTCTGTAATAATTGCAGAACGCTACGAATCTTTTAACTTCATCTGCTGTTTTTGGTGTTGGGTAATTTTGGACTATTTCAAATTTGCTTGGGTCGGGTAGTATTCCCTCGCTTGTGCATTTATGTCCTAAATAAGTTACCTCTTCGCTGAAGAATAGGCATTTATCTGGATGTAATTTTAAGTTGTATTTCCTACAAGTAGCAAAAACATCTCTTAAGTTTTTCAGCATATGTTTTTCTGAACATCCTAGTACAACTAATTCATCCATATATAGAAATGCTTGGGATGGTTTGAGGCCTGCAAATGCCAGTGTCATCATTCTTTGGAATGAGTTTGGTGCTACTTTTAATCCATAGGGTAGTCTTTTAAATCTATATGTACCATTGTCTGCTGTGAACGAGGTTATATCTCTAGAATCTTGGTGTAATTCTATTTGGTGAAAACCTGGCATAAGGTCAAGGCATGAAAAATATTTTGCTCTTCCAAGTTGGTCTAAAATATCATCAATTCTTGGAAGTGGGAATTTATCCGCTACTAGTTTTTTGTTTACTTGTCTGTAGTCAACTACCGATCTCCATCTTTTTTCAGTATTACCTGGTAGTGATTTTTTAGGTACCAGTAAAATTGGGCTGTTGTATTCTGATATTGAGGGTTCTATAATGTCATCTTCGATCAATTTATTAACCTGTTTGCTTATTTCCCCTTTTTGAGTTTCGGGCAATCTATAATTTTTTATGTATACTGGGGTGTCATCTTTCATGTGTAATTTTTGCTTATAAAAATTATTAGAGGAGATTGGTTCTTTTTCTAGTGCAAATATGTCTATGAATTCGGTGCATAATGAGGTTAATTCTGAATTGACAAATTTTGGGAAATTTTTAGTTAATCGTTTTAATTTTTCTGTGTCATTACTCTGTTTATTGTGTGTTTTTGTTTTAATTAAATTGTAGTCATCTAAATTTTCAGTATTTATTTTGTAATTTTGAATGGTTGTGTTTTTATGTGTGGTGTTTATAATTCTGACAAAAGTTTGTTCTTTATTTGTGATTGTGTTCGCTATGAAAATTCCTTCAGATAATTGTTGATGAGGTATGAAGATGTTTTTATTATCAGAGTTTACTGTTACTTGTCTAATGACTTCAGATCTAGCAGGGATCGTAATTGTGTTGGCAGACAGATAATTTGTTAGGTACATAGGCCTTGTTTGGGGAAAATCATATGGTCTTAGGATTAGTTTATCCTCCTTTTTGCCATAATCTAGAATACAATTATATTTCTTTATAAAGTCCAAACCTATTATTCCATCACATGGTATTGGAAAGTCGTCTTCTACGACGTGAAATTTATGATAAATTAGAAGGTCATCTCCTTTTAAATCAGCTTTAATTGTGCCTAATGTACTGGTTATACCCTGACCAATGCCCTTTAAGTCTGTTATTTGTTCTGTATTTATTTTTGTATGATTAAGTACTTGATTCTTTTTAATTATGGAGATATCTGCTCCTGTGTCTACTAAAAAATTTGAAATCGAGTTATTTAGTGATGTTTTTGTAGATATATAACTATTTAAGTATAAGTTTAGTACACATATTTTTCTATCTACTGATTTTGAAGTGGAGTTTCGTGGTTTTCCTGCTGGGTACAATTTCGAACGTTACGAGTCTGGTTGTATTGTCTATTGACGTTTTGGGTTTGTGCTCCTCTTTGAGCATTATTATTTGTTACTGTGTTATTATTGTATCTCGACTGTGGTCTAAATCTTCTGCCTCGGTAATTCCCATAGTTGTTACTTCGGTAACCTCCACGGAAATTACTTCGATATTGGTTTTGTTGACGAATGTTTAGGATAGCATTCGAGATGCCTGTGATTTCCGTGCAGCTGTTTGTGAATTTTGAGATTGCGTCGTTCATTGTTGTGAACGTTCCTGCTTGCATTATCATTTTCACTTTATCATTGGAGCAGTTTTTACACATGGCTTTTACTGCTGCTTGCGTAGAATATCTCGTCGCTAAGTCTGGGTTAAGTCCATCCGAGATATAAGCTCCTTCCAATGATCTGGTGATTTTTTCTATTTCAGCAGTATACTGGTTTGCAGTTTTGCTGCGTTGTTGGATATTCAGGAGTTTTGCTGTTAAAACTTCTACTGATTCTCCCTTTATTGCGGTTTTTAGTTTATTTTTTATTTGAGCGATTGTATTTTCGTTACTTATGAAGTTCCTTGCCGTGCCTTTTAGCTTTGTCTTTATCATGGTTATAGCCAAAGCTTCATGAGTATCCTTGATTTGGTCTAAAATATCAAGAGCATCTAAGAAACTGTGTAAATTTTCAGACTTGCCATCAAACTCTGGCAGCACTGATAAGGCAGTTTTGATAAACTCTATTACTGTTTGTGCCATTGTGACGTTTATGGGTCGGTTAAGCAGTGGTTTATTTTCTTCCACTGATGAGGTTAGACTAAATGATGGTGAAGGGGTACGGTTTCTTGAGGGTTCAGTTAGAACGGTATTAAAATCAATTTGGAAACTTTCTTCTATAGTAGTTGGTATAGGGATTTCGATGTTATATCTTGCTAATGAAGATACTAATTTATCCCGTACTGTTGAGAAAATTTGTTGAGCCTCTTTTTGGTGGTCGGTAGTAAGTATGTGATTTAATTTACTAATCAATTCTTTTATAACATTTAAGGCTTCTAAAATTATGTTTAAATGTTTTGCTATCGTTTCTGTTTTTATGGTAGTACTTTTTTTTATGCACTTGTATGACTTATCTGCTTTTAATTTTTCTTCTGTTAAATTATTATGGATTTCTTGCCATGTATTCATTTCTTTCTGAAATTTCGTTTAAGCTCTTGGTACATTATTTAATTGTCTCAATTTGTTTATACTCAGTTGAGCAGAGCTCACAGAGTATATTAAGTTTGATTGGATAACGGTTGGTTGTACATATATAAAGGAATCGAGATAGATATAGACTTCCATATATCAAAATAATCAGGATCGAAAAAAAATTTGATTGAGCCATGTCCGTCCGTCCGTCCGTCCGTTAACACGATAACTTGAGTAAATTTTGAGGTATCTTGATGAAATTTGGTATGTAGGTTCCTGAGAACTCATCTCAGATCGCTATTTAAAATGAACGATATCGGACTATAACCACGCCCACTTTTTCGATATCGAAAATTTCGAAAAATCGAAAAAGTGCGATAATTCATTACAAAAGACAGATAAAGCGAAGAAACTTGGTAGATGAGTTGAACTTATAACGCAGAATAGAAAATTAGTAAAATTTTGGACAATGGGCGTGGCACCGCCCACTTTTAAAAGGTAATTTAAAATTTTTTCAAACTGTAATTTGGCAGTCGTTGAAGATATCATGATGAAATTTGGCAGGAACGTTACTCCTATTGCTATATGTACGCTTAATAAAAATTAGCAAAATCGGAGAAGGAGCACGCCCACTTAAAAAAAAAAATTTTTTTTTAAGTAACATTTTAACAAAAAATTTTATATCTTGACAGTATATAAGTAAATTATGTCAACATTCAACTCCAGTAATGATATGGTGCAACAAAATACAAAAATAAAAGAAAATTTCAAAATGGGCGTGGCTCCGCCCTTTTTCATTCAATTTGTCTAGGATACTTTTAACGCCATAAGTCGAACAAAAATTAACCAATACTTTTGAAATTTGGTAGGGGCATGGATTTTATGACGTTAACTGTTTTCTGTGAAAATGGGCGAAATCGGTTAATGCCACGCCCAGTTTTTATACACAGTCGTCCGTCTGTCCTTCCGCATGGCCGTTAACACGTTAACTTGACCATAAATCGACATATCTTTAATGAACTTAGTTCACGTGCTTACTTGAACTCACTTTATCTTGGTATGAAAAATTTACGAAATCCGACTATGACCACGCCCACTTTTTCGATATCGAAAATTACGAAAAATTAAAAACTGCCATAATTCTATACCAAATACGAAAAAAGGGATGAAACATGGTAAAGTAATTGGATTGTTTTATTGACGCGAAATATAACTTTAGAAAAAACTTTATAAAATGGTTGTGACGCCTACCATATTAAGTAGAAGAAAATGAAAAAGTTCTGCAGGGCGAAATAAAACCCCTTAAAATCTTGGCAGGTATTACATATATAAATAAATTAGCGGTATCCAACAGATGATGTTCTGGGTCACCCTGGTCCACATTTTGGTCGATATCTGGAAAACGCCTTCACATATACAACTACCACCACTCCCTTTTAAAACTCTCATTAATACCTTTAATTTGATACCCATATCGTACAAACTCATTCTAGAGTCACCCCTGGTCCACCTTTATGGCGATATCTCGAAAAGGCGTCCGCCTATAGAACTAAGCCCACGCCCTTTTAAAATACCCATTAACACCTTTCATTTGATACCCATATCGTACAAACATATTCTAAAGTCACCCCTGGTCCACCCTTATGGCGATATCTCGAAAAGGCGAACACCTATAGAACGAGGGCCCATTCCCTTTTAAAAATACTCATTAACACCTTTCATTTGATATCCATTTCGTACAAACAAAGTCTAGAGTCACCCCTGGTCCACCTTTATTGCGATACCTCGAAAAGGCGCCCACCTATAGAACTAAGGCCCACTCCCTTTTAAAATACTCATTAACTCCTTTCGTTTGATACCCATATTGCACAAACGAATTCTAGAGTCACCCCTGGCCCACCTATATGGCGATATCTCGAAACGGCGTCCACCTATGGAACTAAGGATTACTCCCTTTTAAAATACTCATTAACACCTTTCTTTTGATACCCATATTGTACAAACAAATTCTAGGGTCACCTCTGCTCCACCTTTATGGCGATATTTCGAAACGGCGTCCACCTATGGAACTAAGGATTACTCCCTTTTAAAATACTAATTAACACCTTTCTTTTGATACCCATATTGTACAAACAAATTCTAGGGTCACCCCTGGTCCACCTTTATGGCGATATCTCGAAAATGCGACCACCTATTCAACAACCACCACTTCCTTTTAAAACCCTCATTAATACTGTTACGAATATTAGCAAAACTAAGGAGTGCTGCCATCTCCAGGCCGATGCTAAGCAGTGACGTGAAATCACATCAATAATTCAATCATTATGTATCTACATAAACGAATCAATAATTGCGTCTACACATATGTACACATTCCGGCGAGCAACATTTACATACAAGGCAGCGAGAGATGAGATGTCACACACAGATGAATTTACTTATACGCTTATGTGTGTGCGGGAGACTGTAAACTACAAACTCACATATGTACATCTGAGAAGCGCTAAAAAGTAGACAATTGTAAACAAGTAGAAACTATATGAGAACTATATGCACACGAATATAGTTGGTAAGTTCTGGAAATGGAAGAGCCTAGAAGTATGCAGCGTAAACTATAAAAGCGGTGCAGGCGAGTAAGAAGTAATTCATTTTGATTTGAGTTGTCAAGCAGTTTGATTAACAGAATATCTAGCGAGCAATAGCAGTATTATTTTGAATAGTGGAGTTTCAATTGAGCTATCAGTTTGGTTATTAAGCTATTCGTTGCACAGTTTGAGTGTTATTGTGAAGCATTTTAATAAAGGCCATTTTTCCATTATTCAATATTGGAGTTATTTATTCAACAGTTTAGCGATACGAACCTAGCAAAAGGGGCAAATAAGAGGATTTGCAGCAAATTCGTTACAATACCTTTAATTTGATACCCATATCGTACAAACACATTCTAGAGTCACCCCTGTTCCACCTTTATGGCCATATTTCGAAACGGGGTCCACCTATAGAACTAAGGCCCACTCCCTTTTAAAATACTCATTAACGCCTTTCGTTTGATGCCCATATTGTACAAACAAATTCTAGGGTCACCCATGGTCCACCTATGTGGCGATATCTCGAAACGGCGTCCACCTATGGAACTAAGGATTACTCCCTTTTAAAATACTCATTAACACCTTTCTTTTGATACCCATATTGTACAAACAAATTCTAGGGTCACCCCTGGTCCACCTTTATGGCGATATCTCGAAACGGCGTCCACCTATAGAACTAAGTATTACTCCCTTTTAAAATACTCATTAACACCTTTCATTTGATACTCATATCGTACAAACGCATTCTAGAGTCACCCCTGGTCCACCTTTATGGCGATATCTCGAAAAGGCGACCACCTATACAACAACCACCACTCCCTTTTAAAACCCTCATTAATACTTTTAATTTGATACCCATATCGTACAAACACATTCTAGAGTCACCCCTGGTCCACCTATAGAACTATGGCCCACTCCCTCATAAAATACTCTTTAATGCCTTTTATTTGATATAAATGTCATACAACCACATTTCAGGGTTTCCCTCGGTTCATTTTCCTACATGGTTATTTTCCCTTATGTTGTAACCATAGCTCTCAACTGAGTATGTAATATTCGGTTACACCCGAACTTAACCTTCCTTACTTGTTTTTATGTAATTTTTTATTAGTATTGCAATTGCGACAATCAAAAATGCAGTTACACAAACAAAAATAGTTAACCATTTATCGGAGATTTCTTCTTTATTTTCTATAATTTCTTTTGGTTCGTATTTGACCAATTTATTTTCGCTATTGTTTTCTGTATTTTTCTTACCAACTTCGTATCCTGCGATACCTATTAGTATACCATTTAGTATAGTTTTCCACCATGCCATTTTTTAAAAAATTTTACTAAGAAAATTTGTATTTATTTATTTATTCATTTATTTGCCAACCAGTGTATAATTTAGTATTAGATTTTAATTCTAAAAAAAATTATTTTTCATTTGGGAAGACCGTTCTTATCATCCTAGCTATTTCTTCCTCTGTTGTTGTAGGGTTTTTTACATCTTCTACTGTAGGTTCCCTTTTCATGCCTATTTTCTTCCAAAATGGTTTTAACCATAGGAGTTGTTTTTCATAATCTACCTCTGTTTTATTTCTAATATCTTTATCTTCCCATGTAATGGGGTGTTTCTTGTGATTAGATGACATTCCAATTTACTCAAAAAATTTTTATTTTTTCTTTCTCAATTCTCTAATCTTGTCTTTTAATTTTAATCTATCCTCGGTTTTTGTTGTTAAAAATTTTGCTCAACGTTAAAAAAAAATTTTTTTTTCAACTAATTTTCTTTCATATTATTTATTTTGTTTCCTACTTAGAGAGACAAAAAAAATCCTAAGCAAAAACTTTCGTTTTTGCTCATTGTTTAGCGTCCATAAAGGCCGCCCAATTTGTTTTCTAAATTTTATACCTATTTATAATATAAGCTGCCAGTTTTTGTTCATATAACCGATGCTCCGTTGACTGTTAATGTATCGTCTCTCGATGTATCTATGTTTCTCCTGTCCTGGTTTATTCCACTTCTTATGCGATGATTTTAGCCATGTAACTTCTGTCTAGTTTATTCCACTTCTTATGCGAATATATGTATATGTATGCGTGTATCTTCCTGTCCACTTGTTGTTAGGTGTATAGTGGGTAGATCCAAATGGTTATGGTTGATGTGTTTGAAATAGTGGTGGTAGAATTTGATTTGCATTTCCTGGTGTTTTCGTCAACATTGGGTGAGTGTTGATTTGATTCTATAAGGTGAATCCTGGGTTTTATTTTTTCTTTATTTTTCCGAACTGACAGGCTCTTCTGGCCAGCTAGGTCTTTTAGCAGTTGTGCTAGTTATTGACCTAGGCTGGCAGGATCGCCATGAAATGTTAAAAAGGAAAAGATGTTTAACGTTCAATGTTCCAACATTAAATCTTGTTTTATTAAATAAATTCTTGTCTTTTATAGTAATTTACTTAACCTATACATTCATAAATATCTTAATACTAATAACTAAAAATAAGTACATAGGAAATGGGTTATGCATACATGTACGTTTGTATACAGTCTTTGTATACATGTAGTTTTGTATGCATAACTCCATACATGTAGTTTTGTACATTTAGCAGCGTCAGTAGATCAATTTGAGTGTTTTAATATTTTCCCACCATGGGTTGTATGTTTGTATGTATAGTTTATGAGCTGTGAATGGATATGGGTCTCATATTCGGTATTCCATTGATGTTGGTTAGCCGTCTGGGTTAGTTCAATAATTTATGTTGGAAAATATTGTAATATGATTATTACTAAAATATATTTGGAGTTTGTTATGCGTAATGCCGCGAATATGTTACAGTGAGTGTGACGTATAATGATACAATACAGTGGGTGTGACGTATAATGCTACAACATTTCATTTGATACCCATATCGAACAAACACATTCTAGAGTCACCCCTGGTCCACCTTTATGGCGATATCTCGAAAAGGCGTCCACCCATAGAACTAAGACCCACGTCCTTTTAAAATACTCATTAACACCTTTCATTTGATATCGTACAAACAAATTATAGAGTCACCCCTGGTCCACGTTTATGGCGATATCACGAAAGGCGTCCACATATAGAACTAAGGCCCACTCCCTTTTAAACGACTCATTAACACCTTTCATTTGATACCCATATCGTACAAACACATTCTAGAGTCACCCCTGGTCCATCTTTATGGCGATATCTCGAAAAGGCGTCTACCTATAGAACTAAGGCCCACGCCATTTTAAAATACTCATTAACACCTTTCGTTTGATACCTATTTCGTACAATAAAATTCTAGAGTCACCCCTGGCCCACCTTTATGGCGATATCTCGAAAAGGCGTCCACCTATAGAACTAAGGCCCACTCCCTTTTAAAATACTCATTAACACCTTTCATTTGATACCCATATCGTACAAACGAATTCTAGAGTCACCCTTGGTCCACGTTTATGGCGATATCTCGAAAAGGCGTCCACATATAGAACGAAGGCCCACTCCCTTTTAAAATACTCATTAACACCTTTTATTTGATACCCATATCGTACAAACATATTCTAGAGTCACCCCTGGCCCACCTTTATGGCGATATCCCGAAAAGGCGTACACCCATAGAACTAATGCCCACTCCCTTTTAAAATACTTATTAACACCTTTCGTTTGATACCCATATTGTACAAACGCATTCTAGAGTCAACCGTGGTCCAACTTTATAACGATATTCCGAAAAGGCGTCCACCTATAGAACTAAGGCCCACTCCCTTTTAAAATACTCATTAACACCTTTCATTTTATACCCATATAGTACAAACAAATTCTAGAGTCACCCCGGGTCACCTTTATGGCGATATCTCGAAAAGGCGTCCACCTATAGAACTAAGGCCCACGCCCTTTTCAGATACTCACCTTTCATTTGATACCCATATCGTACAAAAAAATTCTAGAGTCACCCCTGGCCCATCTTTATGGCGATATCTCGAAAAGGCGTCCACATATAGAACTAAGGCTCACTCCCTTTTAAAATATTCATTAACACCTTTCATTTGATACCCATATCGTACAAAAAAATTCTAGAGTCACCCCTGCTCCACCTTTATGGCGATATCTCGAAAAAGCGTCCACCTATAGAGCTAAGGCCCACTCCCTTTTAAAATACTCATTAACACCTTTCATTTGATACCCATATCGTACAAACAAATTCTAGAGTCACCCCTGGCCCACCTTTATGTCGATATCTCGAAAAGGCGTCCACCTATAGAACTAAGGCCCAATCCCTTTTAAAATACTCATTAACACCTTTCATTTGATACCCATATCGTACAAACAAATTCTGGAGTCACGCCTGGTCCACGTTTATGGCGATATCTCGAAAAGGCGTCCACATATAGAACTAAGGCCCACTCCCTTTTAAAATACTCATTAACACCTTTCATTTGATACCCATATCGTACAAACAATTTCTAGAGTCACCCCTGGCCCACCTTTATGGCGATATCCCGAAAAGGCGTCCACCCATAGAACTAAGGCCCACTCCCTTTTAAAATACTTATTAACACCTTTCGTTTGATACCCATATTGTACAAACGCATTCTGGAGTCAACCCTGGTCCAACTTTATAACGATATTCCGAAAAGGCGTCCACCTATAGAACTAAGGCCCACTCCCTTTTAAAATACTCATTAACACCTTTCATTTGATACCCATATAGTACAAACAAATTCTAGAGTCACCCCGGGTCACCTTTATGGCGATATCTCGAAAAGGCGTCCACCTATAGAACTAAGGCCCACGCCCTTTTAAGATACTCATTAACACCTTTCATTTGATACCCATATCGTACAAAAAAATTCTAGAGTCAACCCTGGCCCACCTTTGTGGCGATATCGCGAAAGGGGTCCACATATAGAACTAAGGCCCACTCCCTTTTAAAAGACTCATTAACACCTTTCATTTGATACCCATATCGTACAAACACATTCTAGAGTCACCCCTGGTCCATCTTTATGGCGATATCTCGAAAGGGCGTCCACCTATAGAACTAAGGCCCACGCCCTTTTAAAATACTCATTAACACCTTTCGTTTAATACCTATTTCGTACAAAAAAATTCTAGAGTCACCCCTGGCCCACCTTTATGGCGATATTTCGAAAAGGCGTCCACCTATAGAACTAAGGCCCACGCCCTTTTAAAATACTCATTAACACCTTTCGTTTGATACCTATTTCGTACAAAAAAATTCTAGAGTCACCCCTGGCCCACCTTTATGGCGATATCTCGAAAAGGCGTCCACCTATAGAACTAAGGCCCACGCCATTTTAAGATACTCATTAACACCTTTCATTTGATACCCATATCGTACAAACAAATTCTAGAGTCACCCCTGGTCCAACTTTATGGCGATATCTCGAAAAGGCGTCCACCTATAAAACTAAGGCCCACTCCCTTTTAAAATACTCATTAACACCTTTCATTTGATACCCATATCGTACAAACAAATTCTAGGGTCACGCCTGGTCCACGTTTATGGCGATATCTCGAAAAGGCGTCCACATATAGAACTAAGGCCCACTCCTTTTTAAAATACTCATTAACACCTTTCATTTGATACCCATATCGTACAAACACATTCTAGAGTCACCCCTGGCCCACCTTTATGGCGATATCTCGAAAAGGCGTCCACCCGTAGAACTAAGGCCCACTCCCTTTTAAAATACTTATTAACACCTTTCGTTTGATACCCATATTGTACAAAGGCATTCTAGAGTCAACCCTGGTCCAACTTTATAACGATATTCCGAAAAGGCGTCCACCTATCGAACTAATGCCCACTCCCTTTTAAAATACTCATTAACACCTTTCATTTGATACCCATATAGTACAAACAAATTCTAGAGTCACCCCGGGTCACCTTTATGGCGATATCTCGAAAAGGCGTCCACCTATAGAACTAAGGCCCACGCCCTTTTAAGATACTCATTAACACCTTTCGTTTGATACCCATATCGTACAAAAAAATTCTAGAGTCACCCCTGGCCCACCTTTATGGCGATATCGCGAAAGGCGTCCACATATAGAACTAAGGCTCACTCCCTTTTAAAATACTCATTAGCACCTTTCATTTGATACCCATATCGTACAAAAATTCTAGAGTCACCCCTGGCCCACCTTTATGCCGATATCTCGAAAAGGCGTCCACATATAGAACTAAGGCCCACTCCCTTTTAAAATACTCATTAACACCTTTCATTTGATACCCATATCGTACAAAAAAATTCTAGAGTCACCCCTGGCCCACCTTTATGGCGATATCTCGAAAAAGCGTCCACCTATAGAGCTAAGGCCCACTCCCTTTTAAAATACTTATTAACACCTTTCATTTGATACCCATACGGTACAAACAAATTCTAGAGTCACCCATGGTCCATCTTTATGGCGATATCTCGAAAAGACGTACACCTATAGAACTTGGGCATACGCCCTTTTAAAATACTTATTAGTACCTTTCATTTGATACCCATATCGTACAAACGCATTCTAGAGTCACCCCTGGTCCACTTTTATGGCGATATCTCGAAAAGGCGTCCACCTATAGAACTTAGGCCCACTCCCTTTTAAAATTATCATTAACACATTTCATTTGATACCCATATCGTACAAACAAATTCTAGAGTCAGGCCTGGTCCACCTTTATGGCGATATCCCTAAATGGCGTCCATCTATAGAACTATGGGCCACTCTCTCTTAAAATACTCTTTAATACCTTCCACTTGATACACATGTCATACAAACACATTCCAGGGTTACCCTAGGTTCTTTTTACTACATGGTGATTTTCCCTTATTTTGTCTCCACAACTCTCAACTGAGTATGTAATGTTCGGTTACACCCGAACTTAGCCTTCCTTACTTGTTTTTTTTTAAAGTGGGCGTGTTCTTCATCCGATTTTGCTAATTTTTTTTAGCACATACTGCTTATAAAATTACTTTCTTTTAAAAGTGGGTTGCGCCACACCCATTGTCAAAAATTTTACTAATTTTCTATTCTGCGTCATAAGATCAACCCACCTTTCAAATTTCATCGCTTTATCCGTCTTTGGTAATGAATTATCGCACTTTTTCGGTTTTTAGAAATTTACGATATCGAAAAAGTGGGCGTGGTTATGGTCTGATATCGTTTATTTTAAATAGCGATCTGAGATGAGTGCACAGGAACCTACATACCAAATTTCATCAAGATACCTCAAAATTTACTCAAGTTATCGTGTTAACGGACAGACGGACGGACGGACAGGCGGAAGGATGGACATGGCTCAATCAAATTTTTTTTTCGATACTGATGATTTTGATATATGGAAGTCTGTATCTATCTCGATTCCTTTATACCTGTACAACGAACAGTTATCCAATCAAAGTTAATATACTCTATGTGCAAAGCACACTGAGTATAAAAAAAATCTTTCAAAATAATTTTGTTAATACAAATTTTTTTATTCATACGAAACTATTTTTAACATATTTACTTTGTTTGAGTCATCAAAAATAAGTTATTTTGGACTTTTATTTGTAAAAGTCTTCATATAATAATTACGGACAAGGAATTTCGTTTTAAAGTCCTAAAAATTTTTTGTTTTTCGATTTATGTTACATTTACTATAAAATTAATTAAATGAAAAATAATTAGATTTCGAGTTGAAATATCGCATTCTTCTTTGTCTATATACATACATTTCAAATCGGCGGCCCCTACCATTTTTTTGGGAGCGCCTTCCGATTTTCGCGGTATGCAAAACCTATATTTTCTTCGCCTTCACCTATTAAAGTCAACCAAAAAAATCGGTTGCCATGACCGAAAGAAATTAAAGTTTAACAATCCTCATCCATCCATTAGCTCATCCGTCCACCTGTCCGTCCGACGGCTCATCCTCACAGGCATTTTTGCAATAACTTTCATTTTAATGAATGTATTGTAATGAAATTTAGCATACGATCCTTTTTTTTATATCAAATATTTCCTATAAATTGATTTATTCGATATTCCGACGCCTAATTGAACTAGTATCTTCAAATTTGGCATGTACTCGTTTTTCAATAAACATAAAACTTTTGAAGTATTGGCGTCGCAGTACCTACTTTTTGCCAACAGGCGTTTATCTGCTTTAGCTGGCAATATCTTCAGTCTTCAGAAAGATTAAAGGTATATATAATTGAGAAATTTGGTGTGGGGGGTTTTTTTTATTTAAGGTTGATCTGTTCCAGTAAAAACTACAAAAGTCCTAGGATAACCACGCCCACTTTCTTTATTAAAATAAAAAAATGCGTGTTGGAGGCATATATCGTGATATCTGCATAACTTATGAATTTAAAATGTAAAAATTTTTTTAGAGGACAAGTCCCTTAGATTTACCTGAAATTAACTTTAAACAATTTTGAGATATGGGTAAGGCAAATATCGAAATTCTCTCGATTTCGAGAAATCGCAACCAAAATTCGATGCAAAGGTATACATGACACAAGTACGCGTTGCAACAAACATTCTTAAAAATTGTTTAATATTTATTTTTGTTCTACTAACGAGCTTGAACCCATACAATTATAACATTGGATCTATAAAATCTACACAGATATCACCATATATGTGCCTCCTGCACAGATTTTTGTATTTTTATTTACCGGCAAAAAAAAAATCTTCGATAATCGGATACCTATTCCGACATTTCGGAAATACGCGTCTCCTGTGCTTCAATTTTAGATGCTATGCGTGTCTCTTGCGATCCCAGTTGGGATGCCATATATGTCTTCTGTTCATCCAGTTGTGATGCCATATGTCTTCTGTTCTTCCAGTTGAGATGACATTTGCGACGACATTGATGTTACTGTCGATATCATGTTCAAGTCTGTGCTGGTAACTGTCTGCGATGTTTCGTTTTTCTCTTCAATTTTTGTTGTTGATTCTTCCACTTCAGGATAAAAGACATGGTTAGGTTAGGCTGAACTTGCCGGTCCACGAGGACCTCAAATATACTGATTGAGTCCGTAGTGTTACCAGAAGTTTGCTTTAACGACCAAACTGAAAAACCTTATCAAAAACCAGGACCTATGTTATAAAATAACTCCATTCTCTTGGCAAATACTAGAAGCTTCCTAGGACTTAAGCCACTTGCTGCTTCTAGATCTGACAACTGTATCACTCCTAATAGCTTGATTCTTAGCCTGGCAAGTGCAGGGCACGAGCACAGAACGTGCTAGATCGTTTCCTCCCGCACTTCCTACATCTGCTATCACTGAGCCATCAGAATACCCGTCATGAGTCTACAGTCCTCTCCTTTTAATGATAAAAGCAACTTTGTTAGTCTAAGGTTGTAAGACCTACACATAATCTTCGACAATTTACAGCGCCGCGCTTGAACCCACGCCTTTCTCGCTTGGTCGATCATGTGCACCTCTCGCCTTCGCTTAATCTCGCCCAGTCTAACTGGGACGTCTAAGGAGCAAGCTTCAAGGGATGCACCCTTTTTAGCTAGTTCGTCAGCTTTTTCATTCCCATCTATTCCCATATGCCCTGGGACCCACTATATATGTATGCTTCTCCCTGTCCCGATTCTCTCCAGAGACTGCTTACACTATAATATGCATTTAGATGCTGTGCTATGCGGGATTATTGCCTTAATTAATGCTTGACTGTCAATATAAAAGTTAACAGGGTTGCAGCTTAAGTTATTCTCTTCCACGCTTTCTACTGCTTTGGTTGCGGCTAATATTTCCGTTTGGAAAACGCTACAGTAATCCGGCAGCCTGTAGGATCTGCTTATTTCCGGATCAGCACAGTATACCGCAGACCCTACTCCTTCCACCTCTATTGTGGCCTTAAGATCTCCCTCGAAGCGCAGATAGGGAATCAGGTACTCTGTTCGTCTTTTGATTGATGACGCTATACTACTATGGCCATATTGTCGGCGCTCGAGCTGCCCCGAGGCACCGAGCCTAGTTGCGGTTGTTAATGCTATGTTCTTTGTTGCCAGGTCTACAGGTGGAATGTGTAGAATGGCATACAGTGCAGCCGCCGGGTTGTTTTCAGGGCTCCCGTACTGCTAAGCATCGATAGTCTGCATTCCCCTCTAATTTATTGAGGTATGTTGTTTTTTGTGGCTTTCCACCAAGCAAGAACTCCATAGTATAGAATAGGGCTTACAATCGCTGTAAAAACCCAATGAGAAAGAGAGGGCGATAAGCCCCATATACACCCCAGCATTCTTTTACATGCATAGAGTGCCGTTGAGGCCTTCTTGACCCTCTCCTCCACGTTGATCTTCCATGACAGCTTACTGTCTAGGATGATTCCTAGATATTTTGTGCAAGGTTTCTCCTGTAAGGTCACCCCTCCTAACTTAGGCCTGGTCCAATTTGGGACCTTGTACCTCTTTGTAAACAATACCATATCCGTCTTCTCCGCATTGACTTTCAACCCGACATTAGATGCCCAGGTACGAATATCCCGAAGCGCCCGATCCGCCAAAGAACTAATCGTTGGAAGGCACATTCCACTTATGACAATTGGAACGTCATCTGCGTAAGCCGTAAGTTTTACGGTTCCCTCACCGGTTCGCCTGAGCAGTTGGTTGATGACCAGCGTCCACAGCAGATGTATAGCACCCCTCCCTGCGGCGTGCCACTGTCCACTCATTTCGCGACCTCATACAATCCCCATTGTGGTGTAATCTTTCTGCAATTTAACATGCAGCCGATCCATCTGATTAAGGCAGGATGTACTTTAATGTAATTAAGACCATCCATAATCGCCCATTTTGAAAAATTATTGAAAGCCCCGGCAATGTCCAAGAAGACTCCTATAGCATACTCCTTATATTCCAGGGATTTCACTATGCTTATTACCACCTTATTCAATGCGGTGTCTACCGACTTGCCTTTGGTGTACGCATGCTCTCTTGTAGAGAGAAGCTTTTCGTCCACGTTGGACTTTATGTACACATTTATCAGCCTCTCAAAGGTTCTGACCAGAAATGATGTTAAACTAATGGGTCTATAGTATTTGGGATACACGTGACCGATCTTCACCGCCTTTGGTAGGAAAGCTACACGAGCAGTTCTCCAAGAGTGCGGTACATGATTCAGCCTTATGCACCCATCGAATATTATTTCAAGCCATTCCACGACTGCCATACTTGAAACTTGTAGCATGGCCGGGAATATACCGTCTGGGCCCGGCGATTTAAACTTAGAAAACGTTTTCACTGCCCATTGTATCTTGGTATCGGTCACCAAGCCCGGCACTACTAGCTCCGTGATCGAAGTGTGAGTGATGTCTGCTGGCTCTTCTAAACCGTCTCCCGATGGGAAATGTGTGTCGAGAAGCACCTCAAGGGAGTCCTCAATATTACGTGACCATTCCCCGTTCTCTTTCTTTATTAGTCCCTGGACTATGTTTCCCCTTGCTAAGACATTTTTCAACCGTGCTGTTTTGCTGGAGCACTCTATGTCCGTACAGAAACATTTCCATAAGTTTCTCTTCGCCCTGGTGATTTCACGCTTGTAGATCCCCAGTAGATCCCTGCACTCGTCCCGACACGCTTCGCTTTCCGCGGTCTTTGTTAGCTTAAATATTTCTTTTACCTGTCTTCTTAGAAGACTCAGCTCATTGCTCCACCATGGCGGCTTTGCTTTTCCTCTGAATCTTCTTAGAGGGCAAGCTTTGTTATACGCAGTCATAAGCGTCCTTGTTGGGAATTCATTCGACTCCTACAGTTCCTCCACATTGGCAACCTCTTTGGGTTGTCCCAGTTTTATTTCTACATGTTTCTGGAATTTAGGCCAGTTCGTTGACCTAGGGTATCTAAAGGTTCCTCCCTTCTCTACCCTCTTTAGGGGTATGCTGAAGGATGGTCTATCAAGAACCATCCAATCATACCTTGATATATCACGCTCGGAGCTCAACGTAATATCCAGAACTTTGTTGGATGTTGGACAAATGTATGTAGGGACATTTCCCCTCTTTGCTTTCTGCAAATTGGTTTGCAGGATGTAACAAAATAGAGATTCGCCTCTCTCGTTCGTATCTGCTCCTCCCCACGCATTGTGGTGCGCATTTGCATCCTCTGTGCGAGTCACAGCACCATATGGCGGTTGGTCATCTTCTAACACCTTCGTGGTGACGTCGGGGACCTCCACCTGTCTTTTTTCCCTTAGGCTTTTGAGGTCCTTTTCGACTTCGCCCACCTCTAGCGTGTTAGGGTTTTTTTCCTCGGGACTTCTTTTCCTGAGTCGCAAGGACATTTTGCCAAGCTGCGTGTAAAAAATATCCTCCGCCTGCTTGTTTATTTGGAAGATGTAGAACTGACCATACTCGGTAGGCCGAGATACAGTAAGTACCTTCCAATCCTGTGTCAGTATGTTCGGATTCTGATTCTGCAGAAGTCGCAGTGTATCCTCCGACTTCATCACGCATGGTATCCATACCTTAACTTTTGGTACCGTGGGGATTTGCGCTTTATCCACCACCTCAAACCGTGTGTTCGTCCCTTGCATTTGGAGGTTTGGAACCACTTCCTCCAGCCACCGCAAGCTTGCGATGTTGTCGCACGCTATCATCTTCACACCATTATACCATCCCCCCGAATCAAAGGTTGGAAGCGGCTTACTTGGTTGTTCCCGCATCATCTTAAGCATTAAGCTAATAAGCTCCCTTTCCACAGATCTCCATCTTTCAGTAGTCATTTGTCCGAAAGGACTGCTACGATCAACCAGCGCCATAGTCAGTTACTGCTTTGCCACATCACCCATCTTCTCGAGAAAAGCCGGAGTCTTGGTGTTATCTCCCCTTGGCACTTCCGAGAAAGCCGGAGTCTTAACGTTAACTCCCTATAGCGCCTCTAAGAAAGCCGGAGTCTGAGCGTTATCTCCCTTTGGCTTATCTCAAACTTCCATAGTTGGAACATCCCTCTGACTCGCAGCTTTTGAGGTAGTTGCTTCCTCGCTATTGGGGCTCATTTGTCTTACAGCTTTGGGCCTAGGACTGGGTCCTTTCTGCCTCTTGAAAGCAGGCTTGTCGCAGCTGCCTCTTCATTCTGCCATTCGACGCTTCTTCCTCCTCGTACCGGTTGCAGAACCGCGGGTTTCTCGCAGCAAACCTTTTGAACTGCCTTCGACCTACTTCTACCGCTTCATGGGCCCATTCCAAGCACGCGATCTCCACTTCTGTTGTGTCGACCACTGCTCCCAAGCGTTGTACAATTCTTAGTGCTGCACGGTACTGCGAGAGAGCTCTTTTACTTCCTCTGCTCCGTAACATTCTCCACTCTTCTACTCCGTTTTCATTTGTGTGCTTATCCAACACGGAGTTCATTGAATCAGCACTACTCTCGCTCCCCGAGTTCTATGCATCGCTTAATTCGTATTTGTCGTCCTTGGATTGCGACTCAGTCCTCCTCTTTACATCGTCCCTATTACAATCAGGTAATGAGTCGTTCATCTTGGTCGTACGACCATCTGCCCGACAAGGCGGACTCAGCGGTCCAGTATTATATACGGGGAAAGAAACGTCCGCCACAGTTTCGCCCCTTACTTTGGTGCCATATATACTTCTCGAGGTGGCCCGGTGTCGGGAAGGTTCCGTCCGAATACAGCCGAATTTATCCTCTGGCTGCAAATCGTCCAATAGGCACGGTCCGCATAATACCCTGGATTTGGGGGTTGGCAGTTCCTGGTCACCGAC
The DNA here is from genome assembly GCF_040869045.1 of Eurosta solidaginis. Classification (NCBI taxonomy): domain Eukaryota; kingdom Metazoa; phylum Arthropoda; class Insecta; order Diptera; family Tephritidae; genus Eurosta; species Eurosta solidaginis. The sequence continues at coordinate 1,384,861 of NW_027136887.1, read as the reverse complement.
ATCCCGCCGCCCTCCTATAAGGCGAAACGGCGTAGACGTCAGTCCTAAATAACTCCGCCTCATAGTCGTGCGCTATGGAGTTCGGCTAAGCCCTCACACCAACGAAAAAGTGCCTACCCTAGTGAGGGAGGATAAAAGACATACTCGCCCACATTAACTCCTTCCAATTCCATAGCCTCTCGTAGTCGTGCCTGAAGTTCGAGTTTATTGCCGGTTGTATTCAAATCACGGCTCTCCAACTCCTTCTTCAGTTGCTGGATCTTCAATTCACTCCAGTTTGCCGTGTCCTTGTTGTAATCAAAATCTTCGGAATTTATTCAACAAATCCTTTTCTGACAACATTTGTAATGCATTTTAGTGGTATTCCTCTTATTTCAAATTTTCTACTAACGTTCGAATCACTAAACTGTTGAATAAATAACTCCACTATCCAATAATCCAAAATGGCCTTTATTAAAGTACTTCACAATAACACTTCTACTTCTAAACAGATAGCGTGCTTAAATCAAACTGATTGCTATGCCTCAGCTGGTGCTGCTTTTATACTCTTCGGTTTCTTCGTTTGCTTATTTCTAGGCGTTTTTAGAATTTACTATTTGTTTACCAGCTATAAACTCAACAGCTATAACTACAGATGCACGTAATAGCTTCTCACATGCGCGTGAATATGTGAGAGATACTTGCACAAATGATTGCCTACTTTTGTGAGCATCTCAGATAAGCTATAAGAATGTGTTTGTGCGTTTCTCTGAGTTATACTTCCATCGATGATTGCCTACTTTTGGGAGTATATCAGATATATGCATGTGTTTGTGCGTTTTTCTCCGCTGCTTGTATGGACATATGGGTAGACAAAATGATTGATTTGTTGATGTCATACAAGTCACTGCCTAGTATCGGCTTAGAGATGATAGTATCCCTTAGTGTCGCTAATATTCGTCACAATATTTATGCATATGTAAGTTAAATCGTTATGAGTTTAAAACTTAAAAAAAGTTATTTCTTGCCGGATTGTGCCGATGCTTAATACAATTGAACTTAAAGAAAGGCCTTTTTATTAACCACCGAAATGATTATTATAATTAATATTTGTAAAAGTCGGAATGACATTATACGAACAAATAAAGTTCTGCCATTATCTGTTGAAAATATTCTACAGTTATATCCACGTACCCTAAAGTGTTCAGCGGCTATCAACCATACCAGGACCATAGGACCATAAAAAACGAAGAGGTGTTAGACAATATGAGCATACTAGAGAAGATCATGAGTGCTTTGGTATGGGTTCTTGGATTTTTGCGAAACCTCGAGCGGTTCAGCGGCTATAGATCAAAGTTTGGACTATTTTTTAAAATTTGTATGTATGTATGTTGAGTTAGCTCCATGAGGCCAATCTACAGGCCTAAGTTAAAGATGCTTACTTTTTTTGCCGGTAAATAACAAAATCTTCGATAATCGGATACCCAATTGCCCTATCACCATCTTAGGTGTGTAGCTTGGCCTCATGGAGCTAATTCAACATACATACATAGAAATTTAAAAAAAATAGTCCAAACTTTGATCGATAGCCGCTGAATCGCTCGAGGTTTCGCAAAAATCCAAGAACCCATACCAAAGCACTCATGATCTTCTTTAGTACGATACTCATATTGTCTAACACCTCTTGGTTTTTTATGGTCCTATGGTCCTGGTATAGTTGATAGCCGCTGAACAGTTTAGGGTATCGGATAAACATTAATCCTTAACTAACACATGCTATTTACGTGTATATAACTGTAAAATATTTTCCACAGATTATGGCAGAACTTTATTTGTTCGTATTGCAAAGTAATAATGTCATTCCGACTTTTACAAATATTCATTATAATAATCATTTCTGTGGTTAATAAAAAGGCCTTTCTTTAAGTTCAATTGTATTAAGCATCGGCACAATCCGGCAAGAAATAACTTTTTTTAAGTTTTAAACTCATAACGATTTAACTTACATATGCATAAATATTGTGACGAATATTAGCGACACTAAGGGATACTATCATCTCTTAGCCTATACTAAGCAGTGGCTTGTATGCACATCAACAAATCAATCATTTTGTCTACCCATATGTCCATACAAGCAGCGGAGAAAAACGCACAAACACATGCATATATCTGAGATACTCCCAAAAGTAGGCAATCATCGATGGAAGTATCACTCAGAGAAACGCACAAACACATTCATATATCTTATCTGAGATGCTCACAAAAGTAGGCAATCATTTGTGCAAGTATCTCTCACATATTCACGCGCATGTGAGAAGCTATTACGTGCATATGTAGTTATAGCTGGTGAGTTTATAGCTGGTAAACAAATAGTAAATTCTAAAACCGCTTAGAAATAAGCAAACGAAGAAACCGAAGAGTATAAAAGCAGCACCAGCTGAGGCATAGCAATCAGTTTGATTTAACCACGCTATCTGTTTAGAAGTAGAAGTGTTATTGTGAAGTACTTTAATAAAGGCCATTTTGCATTATTGGATAGTGGAGTTATTTATTCAACAGTTTAGTGATTCGAACGTTAGTAGAAAATTTGAGATAAGAGGAATACCACTAAAATTCATTACAAATGTTGTCAGAAAAGGAATTGTGGAATAAATTCCGAAGATTTTGATTACAACAAGGACACGGCAGACTGGAGTGAATTGAAGATCCAGCAACTGAAGAAGGAGTTGGAGAGCCGTGATTTGAATACAACCGGCAATAAACTCGAACTTCAGGCACGACTACGAGAGGCTATGGAATTGGAAGGAATTAATGTGGACGAGTATGTCTTTTATCCTCCCTCACTAGGGTAGGCACTTTGTCGTTGGTGTGAGGGCTTAGCCGAACTCCATAGCGCACGACTATGAGGCGAAGTTATTTAGGACTGACGTCTACGCCGTTTCGCCTTATAGGAGGGCGGCGGGATGTCGGTGACCAAGAACTGCCAACGCCCTAATCCAGGGTGTTATGCGGACCGCGCCTATTGGACGATTTGCAGCCAGGGGATAAATTCGGCTGTATTCGAACGGAACCTTCCCGATACCGGGCCACCTCGAGAAGTATATATGGCACCAGAGTAAGGGGCGCTGCTGTGGCGGACGTTTCTTTCCCCGTATATAATACTGGACCGCTGAGTCCGCCTTGTCGGGCAGATGGTCGTACGACCAAGATGAACAACTCATTACCTGATTGTAATAGGGACGATGTAAAGAGGAGGACTGAGTCGCAATCCAAGGACGACAAATACGAATTAAGCGATGCATCGGACTCGGGGAGCGAGAGTAGTGCTGATTCAATGAACTCCGTGTTGTATAAGCACACAAATGAAAACGGAGTAGAAGAGTGGAGAAGGGTACGGAGCAGAGGAAGTAAAAGAGCTCTCTCGCAGTACCGTGCAGCACTAAGAATTGTACAACGCTTGGGAGCAGTGGTCGACACAACAGAAGTGGAGATCGAGTGCTTGGAATGGGCCCATGCAGAGGTAGAAGTAGGTCGAAGGCAGTTCAAAAGGTTTGCTGCGAGAAACCCTCGGTTCTGCAACCGGTACGAGGAGGAAGAAGTGTCGAATGGCAGAATGAAGAGGCAATGTTCGGTGGAAGGCGACTAGCCTGCTTTCAAGAGGCATCAAGGACCCAGTCCTAGAGCCGCGAGGCAGGGTAATCACATAGGCAAGACAAGTAGGCCCAAAGCTGTAAGACATATGGGCTCAAATAGCGAGGTAGCAACTACCTCGAAAGCTGCGAGTCAGAGGGAAGTTCCAACTACGGAAGTAGGAGATAAGCCAAAGGGAGATAACGCTAAGACTCCGGCTTTCTCGGAGGCGCTAAAAGGAGTTAACGCTAAGACTCCGGATTTGTCGGAGGTGCCAAAGGGAGATAACACTAAGACTCCTGATTTTTCCGAGAAGATTAGTGATGTGGCAAAGCAGTCTCTGACTGTGGGATGGTATAAGGGTGTGAAGATGATAGCGTGCGACAACATCGCAAGCTTGCGGTGGCTGGAGGAAGTGGTTCCAAACCTCCAAGGGCAAGGGGCGAACGCGCGGTTTGAGGTGGTGGATAAAGCGCAAATCCCCACGGTACCAAAAGTTAAGGTATGCATACCATGCGTGATGAAGTCGGAGGATACACTGCGACTTCTGCAGAATCAGAATCCGAACATACTGACACAGGATTGGAAGGTACTTACTGTATCTCAGCCTACCGAGTATGGTCAGTTCTACATCTTCCAAATAAACAAGCAGGCGGAGGATATTTTTTACACGCAGCTTGGCAAAATGTCCTTGCGACTCAGGAAAAGAAGTCCCGAGGATAAAAACCCTAACACGCTAGAGGTGGGCGAAGTCGAAAAGGACCTCAAAAGCCTAAGGGGAAAAAGACAGGTGGAGGTCCCCGACGTCACCACGAAGGTGTTAGAAGATGACCAACCTCTCACAGAGGATGCAAATGCGCACCACAATGCGTGGAGAGGAGCAGATACGAACGAGAGAGGCGAATCTCTATTTTGTTACATCCTGCAAACCACTTTGCAGATAGCCAACAGGGGAAATGTCCCTACATATATTTGTCCAACATCCAACAAAGTTCTGGATATTACATTGAGCTCCGAGCGTGATATATCAAGGTATGATTGGATGGTTCTTGATAGACCATCCTTCAGCATACCCCTAAAGAGGGTAGAGAAGGGAGGAACCTTTAGAAACCCTAGGTCAACGAACTGGACTAAATTCCAGAAACATATAGAAATAAAACTGGGACAACCCAAAGAGGTTGCCAATGTGGAGGAACTGTAGGAGTCAAATGAATTCCCAACAAGGACGCTTATGACTGCGTATAACAAAGCTTGCCCTCTAAGAAGATTCAGAGGAAAAGCAAAGCCGCCATGATGGAGCAATGAGCTGAGTCTTCTAAGAAGACAGGTAAAAGAAATGTTTAAGCTAACAAAGACCGCGGAAAGCGAAGCGTGTCGGGACGAGTGCAGGGATCTACTGAGGATCTACATGCGTGAAATCACCAGGGCGAAGAGAAACTTATGGAAATGTTTCTGTACGGACATAGAGTGCTCCAGCAAAACAGCACGGTTGAAAAAAGTCCTAGCAAGGGGAAACATAGTCCAGGGACTAATAAAGAAAGAGAACGGGGAATGGTCACGTAATAGTGAGGAATCCCTTGAGGTGCTTCTCGACACACATTTTCCATCGGGAGACGGTTTAGAAGAGCCAGCAGACATAACTCACACTTCGATCACGGAGCTAGTAGTGCCGGGCTTGGTGACCGATACCAAGATACAATGGGCAGTGAAAACATTTTCTAAGTTTAAATCGCCGGGCCCAGACGGTATATTCCCGGCCATGCTACAAGTTTCAAGTATGGCGGTCGTGGAATGGCTTGAAATAATATTCGATGGGTGCATAAGGCTGAATCATATACCGCACTCTTGGAGAACTGCTCGTGTAGCTTTCCTACCAAGGGCGGTGAAGATCGGTCATGTGTATCCCAAAGACTATAGACCCATTAGTTTAACATCATTTCTGGTCAAAACCTTTGAGAGGCTGATAAATGTGTACACAAAGTCCAACGTGGACGAAAAGCTTCTCTCTACAACAGAGCATGCGTAACCAAAGGCAAGTCGGTAGACACCGCATTGCATAAGGTGGTAATAAGCATAGAGAAATCCCTGGAATATAAGGAGTATGCTATAGGAGTCTTCTTGGACATTGCCGGGGCTTTCAATAATTTTTCAAAATGGGCGATTATGGATGGTCTTAATTACATTAAAGTACATCCTGCCTTAATCAGATGGATCGGCTGCATGTTAAATTGCAGAAAGATTACATCACAATGGGGATTGTATGAGGTCGCGAAATGAGTGGACAGGGGCACGCCGCAGGGAGGGGTGCTATCACATCTGCTGTGGACGCTGGTCATTAACCAACTGCTCTGGCGAATCGGTGAGGGACCCGTAAAACTTACGGCTTACGCAGATGACGTTCCAATTGTCATAAGTGGAATGTGCCTTCCAACGAATAGTTCTTTGACGGATCGGGCGCTTCGGGATATTCATACCTGGGCATCTAATGTCGGGTTGAAAGTCAATGCGGAGAAGACGGATATGGTCTTGTTTACAAAGAGGTACAAGGTCCCAAATTGGACCAGGCCTAAGTTAGGAGGGGTGACCTTACAGGAGAAACCTTGCACAAAATATCTAAAAATCATCCTAGACAGTAAGCTGTCATGGAAGCTCAACGTGGAGGAGAGTGTCAAGAAGGCCTCAACGGCACTCTATGCATGAAAAAGAATGCGGGGTGTATATGGGGCTTATCGCCCTCTCCTTCTCTTGGGTTTTTACAGCGATTGTAAGCCCTATTCTGTACTATGGAGTTCTTGCTTGGTGGAATGCCACACAAAAAACAACATACCTCAATAAATTAGATGGGTATGCAGACTATCGATGCTTAGCAGTACGGGAGCCCTGAAAACAACCCGGCGGCTGCACTGTATGCCATTCTGCACATTCCACCTGCAGACCTGGCAGCAAAGAACATAGCATTAACAACCGCAACCAGGCTCGGTGCCTCGGGGCAGCTCGAGCGCCGACAATATGGCCATAGTAGTATAGCGTCATCAATCAAAAGACGAACAGAGTACCTAATTCCCTATCTGCGCTTCGAGGGAGATCTTAAGGCCACAATAGAGGTGGAAGAAGTAGGGTCTGCGGTATACTGTGCTGATCCGGAAATAAGCAGATCCTACAGGCTGCCGGATTACTGTAGCGTTTTCCAATCGGAAATATTAGCCGTAACCAAAGCAGTAGAAACCCTGGAAGAGAAGAGCTTAGCTGAAACCGTGTTAACTTTTATATTGACAGTCAAGCAGCAATTAAGGCAATAATCCCGCATAGCACAACATCTAAATGCGTGTTAGAGTGGAAGCAGTCTCTGGAGAGAATCGGGACAGGGAGAAGCATACATCTATATTGGGTCCCAGGGCATATGGGAATAGATGGGGATTAAAAAGCGGACGAACTAGCTTAAAAGGGCACATCCCGTGAAGCTTTCTCCGTAGACGTCCCAATTAGACTGGGCGAGATTAAGCGAAGGCGAAAGGTGCACATGATCGACCAAGCTAGAAAGGCGTGGGTTCAAGCACGGGGCTGTAAAGTGTCGAAGATTATGTGTAGGTCTTACAACCTTAGACTAACAAAGTTGCTTCTATCATTAAAAGGAGAAGGCTGTAGACTCATGACGGGTATTCTGACTGGACACTGCCTTCTGGCGTTACATGCCTTTAAATTAGGCTTGGTCAGTGGTAGCAGATGTAGGAAGTGCGGGTTGGAGGAGGAAATGATCGAGCACGTTCTGTGCTCGTGCCCTGCACTTGCCAGGCTAAGAATCCAGCTATTAGGAGTGATACAGTTGTCAGATCGAGAAGCAGCAATTGGCTTAAGTCCTAGGAAGCTTCTAGTATTTGCCAAGAGAATGGAGTTATTTTATAACATAGGTCCTGGTTTTTGATAAGGTTTTTCAATTTGGTCGTTAAAGCACACTTCTGGTAACACTACGGACTCAATCAGTCTATTTGAGGTCCTCATGGACCGGCCAGTTCAACCTAACCTAACCATGTCTTTTATCCTGATGTGGAAGAATCAACAACAAAAATTTAAGAGAAAAACGAAACATCGCAGACAGTTACCAGCACAGACTTGAACATGATATTGGCTTCAATATCTGCACAAATATCGACAGTAACATCAATGTCGTCGCAAATGTCATCTCAACTGGAACAACAGAAGACATATATGGCATCACAAATGGATGAACAGAAGACATATATGGCATCCCAACTGGAATCGCAAGAGACATGCATAACATCTAAGATTGAAGCGCAGGAGACACGTATTTCCGAAATGTGGACTCAAATCTCAGCGCAGATATCATCTCAGAACTCCACACAACTAGAAGAGCAGGAAGTCCGGATATCATCTAAACTGGAAGCGCATATGGAAGAAAAACTAACCCATATTCATGAAGGCTTCAGTGGTCGACAGGACAAAATAACGGCAGAGATGGATGCTTTGAAAGATAGGATCCAGGAATTACAATTGAACCACCCAGTCACTTCAACGCCTAATCCGAAGGTAAAAACTCCGTCCGTTGACGGTTCTGTTCCTTTCCAGGTGTTTAAGCTTCAGTTTGAGAACACCGCAACAGTGAACAACTGGAATGCGGATGATGAAGTTGCTGCATTGTTCATGGCATTGAAAGGGCCTGCAGCTGAGATCTTACAAACCATTCCATAGGGCGAACGGAACTGTTATGAAGCATTGATGGGCGCTCTAGAGAGACGATGCGGAACTGAGCATAGGATACAGATATATCAAATGGAGTTACTGAACCGCTTCCAGAGGCCTGATGAAACATTGCAAGAGTTTGCGTCGGATGTTGAAAGCCTGGCACATTTAGCGAATGCGGACGCACCCATGGAATACACCGAAAGGGTAAAAATCCAAAGCTTCATAAAGGGCATACGGGACGTTGAAACGAAGCGAGCAACATACGAAAATCCAAAGCCAACATTTGCTGAAACAGTATCCCATGCGCTGACTCAGGAAACAGCATCGCTTCTGTGGAAGCCAGCGTTCAAAGCACGCCGTGTGGAGGTAGAAAGGCCAGACTGGGTGAACACAATATTGGAGGCGCTGAAAGGATCGCAAAAGCGGAGTGAAAGAGTTATCAAATGCTTCAAATGCGGGAAGCCCGGTCACATTTCACGTCATTGCGATCTTGATCCTAGTGGTTTCAATAGCATGGGTGGTCTTACTAAGAAAACTGGAGGCGATGAGCAAGAGCGAGTAAGATGTAAAGATCGAGAGCTAGCTCCAGCTAGTGAATGTCCTGTGATATCTGTGTCGCAAATTGGAAGGAAATCAAGCAGTCTTACCGTCAGAGGGAATGTGATGGCAAAGACAGTGTACTGACTGTGGATACGGGCGCATCTCATTCCTTGATTTGATCTGATTTGGTCAACAGGAGAGTAAAGCCATTACCTCGAGCAAGGTTGCGTACGGTTACTGGCAAGTATAACCAAGTCCGGGGAGAAGTGACCTGTGAAGTCTTTATTGTGAAGGTCACGGTTCTACACAAATTCGTTGTGGCGGAGATTTTTGATGAAGTCATATTGGGAGTGGACTTCTTAGTTGACCATGGCATCAGGATCGACATGCAGAGAAGGGTTATGCGTTATAAGAACCAGGATATACCACTTAACTTCAGTTTGGAGAGAGGGTTAAGTAGTAATCGAGTTCTGGTGGAGAAGACTCGACAAAGACCACGAAAGTCAAAGACAAAGGTTGATGGATCGAATGGGCCAAATAAAGCAAAATCAAAAGTACCTGCGAGAGAAACACTGGCATTGACAAACCCAAATGGATACACAAAAACGAAGGAACGAATTGCCCAGAAAGAATGCTAGGGTAGTTTCAAGCCAGGGCGCACTACTGTTGTGAAACGTGGGAACGATACTGATTATGCGAAGCCAATCCGACAAGCGCAAGCTCTACGAAGTAGTTCATTGGCCAAACAACAGAGTGTGACGGAACGGCCCAGGGTAATGAGTAGTAAGATGAGACACAGGTTGTTATATACCACCAAACGCCAAATCAGTTTTCTACTGCAACTGACCTAGGGAGCTCGGAGCGGGCGTGCATGCTTGTTTAACCGGGCTTAGTTACTCGGGAGGTCGGGATTCTTGCTGCGATCTACCCTAGTGTGAGCGTATGTATATAACTACAATTTTTGATGCACTATGCGGACTAAACCGCCTAAAGACAAAGAGTCAATATAAAAGCACAAAAGTAGGAACGGACGGACTTCTTACAGCAGTGGAATGAAAAACTTCAAGGTGAAGGTCGTAACACACAACCAAAAAACCGGACTATGCAAAAGTAAAGTGTGCATCAGCAAAAGGAAAATGTATACACCAGCGTGTGGAGGAGATAGGTGTCCTTACTCCTCTGAGTGTCTTCTCAATTCCCTGCCCTACCTTGTATTGAGAGTTACTGGCACTCTCCCATACCCAACCAAAATAAATAAGCTCACGACTACATATTTTGCTTACAAGACCATAACAATAATCTACACTTTATTCATTATTTTGAAAACTATGATTTAATAACCTTATGTATGTAAACTACTGTGCCATTTATATTTCTGTACAGGCATTTCTATAAAGGTTTTTACAAGTGGCTTAAAGCAAACTTGCTTTGTGAAGCGACATAAAGCGTTTCCAGTATCAAATAATTTCTTTAACTTCTTTCAAAAAAAAAAATAATAATAATAAATAACGTATATAAGTGTCGGAGGCAACGATTATAATTAATTGTGTTCTGAATCCATTTGTAAATGATAACAACAAAACTCAAGAAAAAAAAACCTTGTACATGTAAGAGAATAACTGCTTTGAACATCTCCTAACGGGAGGTTTACGCCGATCACTTTATCGGCGGCGGCGGCGTAGGCGGCGCGCCGGCGTACGCCGGTGTCCTTACTTTAAAAGCTCGATTTTTCTATTTAAAAAAATAATATTTAGGAAAGGTTTTGTTTATATGTATTTAAGGAAATCAACGTGTTGGCCGTTTCGGAAATATCCGGGGTTTTTGCATCAAAATCTCGCAGACCGTTCAAAAATTTTCAGGATTAGCTTCTTGCGAAGGGATTGTCCCTCGTTCGCTTGCTCCAGAGGCTTCGAACCTAACCCCGTTCTTTGGAATTGGTACTGCTACGTCTGCTGAAAAGAAATAGAGATACATAAAATAGTCACACTTTTGCTTGTATATCTCGTGCAAAGCGAAGTTTCACCTAGGGTTAACTCCTAATAATCGTCGCGAACACAATTTCTTGAAATCATTTGTCGCTCCTTGGCGGTCATGCATAAAGGCGACTTAGGGTTGCTATTAATGGTCTATTAATACTCATGACTCTCGTGGCACAGGGCGCCTCCAGTTTTTTCGGCTGTTTTAAGAGCTACAATTTCCGATGTGCGAACAGTAGGAATCCCTACCACCAGTCGCGATCACGCCTCCTGAGCCTCAGACCATATGCCAGTGCAGAATCTATAGGACTGCGACTTCGAACTCATACCTTCGTCGACGTCACTTTCCTAGAAGCTCTAGGTGTAGCTACGAAAACTTTCCAACAGATGCTTTTGTCGAGCTATGCTGCCGAGCTACACCAGAGAAACACCTTGAAATTACTGTTTTCCGGCCTTACGATATAGGAGTTCATTATGGATGACCGCGTAGCTTCAGTTTTCAGACAAGTTCGACTGTCCACTATGTTAGGGTAGTATCACACACGGTTATTAGTTCCACTGTCTTGGGAAAGCTTTTGCTTCACCACTTCGAGTGTTCTTGCGAAGGACAAAGCCTATCTGGTAGATATATATGCCTACTATTCACATTTGTAAAAGGAGCCGTAACGTGTAGTGATATTTAAACTTGGTTGATAGGCTATAATCAATATGATTCACACCAAGGGACTGGTTTTGGATAGGGCGCCAACTTTAGGAAATGTCAAACCGGGAGACTTGGGTGTTGAAGGATGAAGTGTCAAAATCAAAATTAACATTTCAGTCGCTATAGTATAGTTTCGCAAATAAACAACAGATGTTTGAATGCAAGACTTAGTGATCTTTCAAACCCTTCTCATAAGTACATATATCCTCAACTTAACTAGTAGGTAAGAATAATTTCAAAGGAGTGTTTATGCCCCTAGAACATACTAAAGGATTTTGCATCATTGATTTCGCTTATTCTTGAGGACAATTTAAAAACATGTTCGCTTTGGGTCATTTTTTTTTTAATGAATTGTTCATTATTATTTTTTTGAAAAATGCAAAAAGAGCATATAAATTTATTATATAACTTTTCTTTTAGTGTTTTGTTTTAATAACTTGCTGAATTGGGTGATGCAAAGTCCGTGTTAAGCTGACATCGAAAGCGCCTGTTATTTTAAAAAACTTTTGAATAGTTATAAAGAGTTAAATTTCGCAATTAGTTTCTTATAATTGGCCGCATCCATTGACACCACGTTCGACCATATCCGACCAATTTTCGACCAATAAATGGCCTAAACAGTCTTAAACGAGTAGAAAATATAGTAACGCGCCGAACGCTGCGCCGCCGCGCCGATATTTTTAACATTCGGCGGCGGCGTGCGAAAAACGACCAAAATCGGCGGCGGCGTTTATCGGCGGCGGCGTTTATCGGCGGCGTATATCTCTACTCCTAACATTGTTAAGATTCGTTAGCATTGCAGTTACACTCTTCTCAATGAATTTATATCTATTCCTATTGAAATTATGTAGGTATCTAAATGAAACTTATCGTTTAATAAAAAACTAAGTAGTCAATAAAAAAAACTTTCCTTAAATTGGTTTATAGGTTTACATTAAGTAAGCGTTTCGGCAACGGCCGTTTCGACTATTTCAAGCTAATAAAAAAACAAGTAAGGAAGGCTAAATTCGGGTGTAACCGAACATTACATACTCAGTTGAGAGCTGTGGAGACAAAGTAAGGGAAAATCACCATGTTGTAAAAAGAACCTAGGGTAACCCTGGAATGTGTTTGTATGACATGTGTATCAAATGGAAGGTATTAAAGAGTATTTTAAGAGGAAGTGGACCATAGTTCTATAGATGGACGCCATTTAGGGATATCGCCATAAAGGTGGACCAGGCCTGACTCTAGAATTTGTTTGTACGATATGGGTATCAAATGAAATGTGTTAATGATAATTTTAAAAGGGAGTGGGCCTAAGTTCTATAGGTGGACGCCTTTTCGAGATATCGCCATAAAGGTGGACCAAGGGTGACTCTAGAATTTATTTTGTACGATATGGGTATCAAATGAAAGGTATTAATGAGTATTTTAAAAGGGCGTGGGCCTAAGTTCTATAGATGGACGCCGTTTCGAGATATCGCCATAAATGTGGACCAGGGGTGACTCTAGAATTTATTTTGTACGATATGGGTATCAAATGAAAGGTATTAATGACTATTTTAAAAGGGCGTGGGCCTAAGTTCTATAGATGGACGCCGTTTCGAGATATCGCCATAAAGATGGATCAGGGGTGACTCTAGAATTTGTTTGTACGATATGAGTATCAAATGAAAGGTGTTAATGAGTATTTTAAGAGGGCGTGGGCCTTAGTTCTATATGTGGACGCATTTTCGAGATATCGCCATAAAGGTGGACCAGGGGTGACTCTAGAATTTGTTTGTACTATATGGGTATCAAACGAAAGGTGTTAATGAGTATTTTAAAAGGGAGTGGGCCTTAGTTCTATAGGTGGACGCCTTTTCGGAATATCGTTATAAAAGTGGACCAGGGTTGACTTTAGAATGCGTTTGTACAATATGGGTATCAAACGAAAGGTGTTAATAAGTGTTTTAAAACGGAGTGGGCCTTAGTTCTATAGGTGGACGCCTTTTCGGAATATCGTTATAAAAGTGGACCAGGGGTGACTCTTAAATGCGTTTGTACAATATGGGTATCAAATGAAAGGTGTTAATGTGTATTTTAAAAGGGCGTGGGCCTTAGTTCTATAGGTGGACGCCTTTTCGAGATATCGCCATAAAGGTGGACCAGGGGTGAATCTAGAATTTGTTTGTACGATATGGGTATCAAATGAAAGGTGTTAATGAGTTGAGCTCTGCTCAACTGAGTATAAAAAACCACTGATGTGCATCAACCCAAAGCGAGGTGTGGAAATGAAAATTAGTTGAACACGAATGAAAATCATTCAAACTATGAATACTGTTCATTGCCACTTAGAATGATTTAAGCAGAAAAAAATACGGTAGTTGGCGTACTCAAGTATTTTTGTTGTATTAAAAAATATACGATTAGAGATATATACATATGCATATAGCTAAATTTAAAATAGGGTGGGACTTACATTATCCAACGTTATTTGCGCAAACATGCTGTGAAGTTCCATATTGTTATTTTGTTTAGCTGGCTTAAATGAGTACCTATATCCAAATGTATGCTGCTGCTCTTATTAAAAATCTTTCTTCGTATTTACTTATGAGCTTTTACAGTTTTTAAATAAAATTTTGTAGTATATTTGGCGACAATAATCGCTTAAACTTCGAGTCGTGTTGTAATCAAGGTTGTTTGCATTTTTCTTAACTTCGCCTCAAATTGAAATATGCAAAAAAAAAATATTATTTAGTTAGTTTCCATTAGATATCGCCTTTCGGCGGTGATTTAAGACTATGCAATAGGCGATCAGCTTCTAAAATCGTTCACTTCTTATCGGAACCCACCAATTATGGTTGGCCATCATTAATCCTCTGTAAGTAGACGGGCACACCTTGTCGCCTGGATCAATCACTTTTGGTTTTATGACGAATCGTTTGGCAGATTTATGCCAAGGAATCTTTAGACAAGCGGCGGCACTCTGCTTGATATTACAAGCGAATTGATACAGGTGCGATGTACGCCCCTTTTCTTTGATGAAAAGGAATGGAATTTTCCTTCAAATATATGCGCAGAAACGCGGCTGCGACTTTTAGCAGTCCAATTGCGGTGGGCTTTTTCCACAAAATTTTGATGATGGCGCACAGAACAACGGACTATAAAAAAAAATACAAACTTTAATGATTTATACACATTGCTGGTGTCTTCTAGAAGAAAAGAATGTGTTCCGTCTCGATCCCGAGCCAAACGAATTTTTTTTCCATCACATTTCCATTCTCTCTTTCTCAGCTGTTTTTTGAAACACCGTGGTAGGGTTGGGTAACGAAAAAGAATAAGGTATATTCAATTTATTACTTAGATCACATAAAGTGGGTTGATATGATGACTGATTCTACCCTAACCAAATCCCTACCCACAATTCTACGGTAATGCGAAAAATAAGTTAAGATAGCTGACAGTCATAACAAGGTATAACAAGAAAAATAATTCGGAAGATGCCCGGGAGGGAGATTTGGTACAGCTATATAACCCTCACCGGCGGAAAAGCGTTCCAACCGAATTTTGGTGCAGCTGGGAAGGCCCGTGCAGAGTTGTGAAGAGGATCAGTGATGTCATCTACCGCATACAAACAATTGGGAAACTACGAAACAGAAGGGTGGTTCATTTGAGAGGCTAGCAGCGTTTAGATTGAGAGATTTGTCTGATCGGGACGATCAGACTTAGGTGGAGGGCAGTGTGACGAATATTAGCAACACTAAGGGATACTATCATCTATAAGCCGATACTAAGCAGTGGCTGGTATGCACATCAACAAATCAATCATTATGTCTACCCATATGTCCATACAAGCAGCGGAGAAAAACGCACAAACCATGCATATATCTGAGATACTCCCAGAAGTAGGCAATCATCGATGGAAGTATCACTCAGAGAAGCGCACAAACGCGTGCATATATCTTATCTGAGATGCTCACAAAAGTAGGCAATCAATTGAGCAAGTATCACTCACATATACACGCGCATATGAGAAGCTATAACGTGCATCTGTAGTTATAGCTGGTGAGTTTATAGCTGGTAAACAAATAGTAAATTCTAGACACGCCTAGAAATATGCAAACAAGGAAACCGAACAGTATAAAAGCAGCGCCAGGTGAGGCATGGAAATCAGTTTGATTTAAGCATGCTATATGTTGAGAAGTAGAAGTGTTATTGTGAAGTACTCTAATAAAGGCCATTTTGCATTATTGAATAGTTCAGTTATTTATTCAATAGTTTAGTGATTCGAACGTTAGTTGAAGGTTTGAAATAAGAGGAATACCACTAAAATTCGCTACAATATATACATGTCAGCATCAGTAGCAGTAGTTATTAAAAGAACGTAGAATATATTTTTTTACTCTACACGGATCTAGACAGCCTTCACATAAAAGCACTAAATAAACAAAAACTGGTTTAGCTCAATGTAGAAACTTAACTATTATAATGATGAGAAAAAACACTAGCATAAATATAAAATATGAGTTAAGCTCATGAAAATATCAGTACATAAAAAACCTGTGCATTATAAAATAATTATATTTTATTTATAAATTAAAAATCAATAATGATTAATTCCCTATATGAGTATTTATATCAAAAAGTCCCAATCTTAGAACTCCATTGCAGGACGACCTATTACAGAATTTTTGAGATAGAAAGGTTTTTACAAAATTCTGATATAAACTATTTTTCGAGATTTTTGTGAAATATTGCGTTTTCCAAACGGCAGCCTAGATGGGGATGTCTTAAGCTCACCCGTCCACTAAATCAGTAGGAATAGGTTGTAACGAAGCTTTTTCGTGCCCCGTTGCTTCTTTGATATTTGCTGGGGTATATTCGCCGTGCCCACGGTTCGTTTACAATAAATTTGTATTATAGGGGCACCTTGCAAATCGATTTCATATAAAATTCACTTTATTGCTTTAACTCTATATACTACAACTGTAAAAATATAATAAAAGAAAGATTTGTGTATATTCTTCACTTCGCTTTATGCTTGCTCCGTGATTGGTGGTGGGCTAACGGTCCCCGCGTCCCGTTAGGATCGTTCCGTTAGGACGCCCTGCTGGGTATGTGTAAATGTATCTCAGTGACGCCGTGCGTCGGCGTGTTTCTCTTACGGTTAGCGACTGCGTATCTCTGCTGCGGCCAACGTCGTATGTTAGTGTTGCGCTGCTGCGACCAGCGTCGTATGTTAACGTATCTCTACTGCGGCCAACGTCGTATGTTAGCGTTGCGCTGCTGCGACCAGTGTCGTATGCTCGTATAATTCTGCTGCGATGCTCTGTCGCGCCTTACGTCGGCGTCTACTTGTATTGCTGAGGCGATGCTCTGTCGCCGTGTTCCGTTAGACGGGTCCCGTTAGTATGTGGCGTCGGTGCCTTGACGCGCCTTACGTCGGCGTCTCTCTTTTCTGCGGTGCTCTGTCGCGCCTTACGTCGTTGCCGCTCTGTTGCGGCCTCTGCCGGCGTACTTCTACTGACGGAGGTGATCGGGTGACGCCTGTCGCGGTTGCGCGTTACTGTGGCGGGGCCTTGGTCTTTGGAGGGTGATGCGTAGAGAAGGTCAACCGCAATCACCATTCCACGACTCGCTCCTATGAAGTGAATTCCTATTGTATAGAGTAGGTCAACTGCAATAGGGATATACTTCGCTAGTAGCTCTGGTCACGACCACAGCTCCGTTCTGACTTGAAGCGTTTACTTGTATTACTCTGCTGGTGTACCTCTACTGACGGAGGTGAGCGGGTGTCACCTGTCGCGGTTGCGCGTTACTGTGGCGGGGCCTTTGGTCTCTGGGGGGTGATGCGTAGAGAAGGTCAACCGCAATCACCATTCCACGACTCGCTCCTATGAAGTGGATTCCTATTGCATAGAGTAGGTCAACTGCAATAGGGATATACTTCGCTAGTAGCTCTGGTCACGACCACAGCTCCGTGCTGACTTGTGTTGCTGAAGCGTTTATTTGTATTACTCTGCTGCGCCTTGCGTCGGCGTCTATTTGTATTGCTGGTTGTTGGGTGATTCTCTGCCACGCCTTGCGTCGGCGTCTACTCGCGTGTGCTGGGCGATACCCTGTCGCGCCTTGTATTACTCTGCTGGTGTACCTCTACTGACGGGGGTGAGCGGGTGTCACCTGTCGCGGTTGCGCGTTACTGTGGCGGGGCCTTTGGTCTCTGAGGGGTGATGCGTAGAGAAGGTCAACCGCAATCACCATTCCACGACTCGCTCCTATGAAGTGGATTCCTATTGCATAGAGTAGGTCAACTGCGATAGGGATCTACTTCGCTAGTAGCTCTGGTCACGACCACAGCTCCGTGCTGACTGACTGCTGTGCTGCTGTGTCGCTCCTTTTATTGCCTTGTTTGGCATTGCTGGCTCAAATGGTTGCGTTGGTATGGTTGCTGTTCGATGTTGCGAACGCTCGTTGCGTTGCTGAAACTTGTTGGTTGGTCTGTTGCTATAGCCTTTTGTGACTGGCTGTTGTGTCAATGCTGTGTTGAACTTGTTGGTTGGTCTGTTGCTATAGCCTTTTGTGACTTGCTGTTGAGTTATTGTTGTATCGAATATGATGTATGCTGTATTGGACTTGTTGGTTGGTCTGTTGCTATAGCCTTTTGTGGCCACTTGTTGTGTTAATGTCGTGTCAAATATGTTGTGGGGTCGTTTTGTGTGGGCCAAATTAATGGGGATTTATTTGGTCCTCACACTCCCCCCCCCCCCCACTTCAGAAATTTAGCCCAGTATTAGTATGTTGGCCCTGCCTTTTATCACCGTGACGGCGTATTCCCGTGTGCGAAAACTTACGCGGGAGCGTCCTTTGCCTTCGGCGAGCGTCGGAAAATGCCTCGCACGTTTTCTGCAATTTTCGGGAATTGGTTTAGCGTTGGTCCATCCGCGTCGTGGGCCTCGATTATCACCTCTTGGTGGCCGGCTGTTGTTTGTTGTGGCTCTGTTTCGGCGTCTGGTGCTGCCGGTTCAGTGTTGTCTTCCGGGATTGGTTGTTTGACTGTGTAAGGGTTGTATGTGGTGGTTATGGTTTGCGTAGTCTTCGTGGACTCTCGACCGTCCCGTAGAAATCGGTTCAACATTTCCGTGCGCTTCTGGCTCGCCATTTCCTCGGTGAGCGGCTGTCTGCACAGTCCGGGTACTCCTTCTCCGCTCCCTGTGTATCGCAATACCCTCTCCATGTTCTCGGCTACGTATACGCCACAGTCGTTGTTGTTGCATTGTTGAGGGACCTCGAGTACTAGCTCCTGGGCCTTAAACCCGTCATACCCGTACCGCTGTACATACTCCCACCTAAGGAAATCCACCCAAGCCTGTGTTGCGTGCGGAACTTTGGCCCTGTGCATCGAGTCCGCTATCCATACGTACCGCTCGTGCCAGCATTCCGTGTCAGTGATGTGGTGTGTGACTGCTGCGTTCGCCAGGCCGAGTAGGTACCAGTGTTTGGCTACGTTGTGGGGCGCAAGGATCACGCTCTTGCCAAACATGTCGGCGTTCCGGACCCAGCGGTGTATGCGTCGGTAATTTTCCTCCGTGTTCCCCTTCTGGGTCAGCTGCCAGATCACGAAAGGGCTGAGAGTCGTATTGTGTTGTCCGTGTTGCTCTTCCAGTCACTTTGCCCAAGCGTCAATGACGGTGTCGGTCAACCATTTCGATTCTCTGAGAGTGTCGAGGTCAGTCGTATAGAGGGGTATGCCCGCTGGTCCTGCCGGGAATATTATTTTGGGCGTGTCTCTCGGCGGTGGGGCTGTGTCCTCATCCGAGGAGAGCTCGATAATTTTCGGCGGCTGTGGCTTTTCCGGTGGAGCTGTGTCCTCATTGGAGGAGGACTCGATGGCTGCCGGCAACTGCCTTGCCTTCACTTCTATCCTACCGAGTGTGAGTGTTATCGGCGATGCTCCGGTCTTATTGTGGGCCTTGGCCGTGACTGGTTCGGTGTTCGTGGTGTTGGTGTAGGTGTCTGCAGTGTTTGGTGATGTAATGGTGCGTGCGACGTCAGTGTACCTGTTTGCGAGTGTAGTTCCACGCGTGTTGTTGACGTCGCCGCCTGTAGTATTTAATGGTGTAATGCCGTGTACGACGTCAGCGTACCTGTTTGCGCGTATATTTGCACGCGTGTGGCTGACGTCGGCCCCAGTAGTGTTTAATGGTGTAATGATATGTTCGACGTCAGCGTACCTGTTTGCGCGTATAGTTGCACGCGTGTGGCTGACGTCGGCGTCTGTAACTCCTTCCAGCAATACGGCCCTCGGGCGTTTTGCTTCCTCCTCCTCGTAGCGCTGGCGCATACGCTTGACGCTTTTGGTTAGTCTAGCGTTATAGCTCTGCATTGTAAATTATTGGTTTGTGAAAAAAAAAAATTCGTAGCAAAAAAAACGATGTTGTCACCTCGGTGGTTTGCGTTGGAATGACCGGCGCTTGATTGTCCTTGATATTAATTAATAATATAAGAAATTGTTCTCCCTGAATTTGTTTGGTTTCACGCGATGATCTCTGCTGTATGATATGCCTTTAGTTCCGCGATGTTGACAGTTTTTTCCTTTCGTCGTTGGGTTTTCATATTTTGAATATCACTGGTGATAAATATCCTAGGATCTGGTAGGGTCCGTCATATTTGGGGGCCAACTTTGCCGCGAAGTTTTCGCCGGCCTTGGAGAGATGGTGTTCCTTTGCGAGCACTAGTTCGCCGACTACGGGGGTCCATTTTCTCCGCCGTAAATTGTAGTGCCGTGCTTGGTCTGCCGCCGCTCGTTCCATGTTCTGCCTCACTATTCTGAATGCCTCTTGCATTATGTCGGATTTGTCTTCTGCCGTGGTGGTGGCTGCGCCTGTCCCCAGGTTGACCTCGTCAAACAATGCCCCTGGTAGTCGCGGTTCCCGTCCTTGTACGAGGAAGGCTGGACTGTACCCTGTGGACGCGGTTACACTGGTGTTGATGGCCAGCTCGATCTCTGGGAGAAAGTCGTCCCATTTGTTGTGTTGTGATTTGGTGAGTTGCGCTATGATCCTCTTTACCGTTCTGTTCGCCCGTTCCGTCGGGTTTTCTTGCGGTGTGTAGGGCTCCGTGAATTGTTGTCGTATCCCCATTTCCTTGAGGTAACGCTGCCACATTGTGCTGGTGAACTGGACGCCGTTGTGCGATATCAGTAACTTGGGAGCACCAAATCTTGCTAGGATGCGCTCTCTGAACGCGCGGCGAAGGCCTTCTGCTGTCGCACGCCTCATGGGGACCAGTCCCACACATTTGCTGAAGCGGTCGAAAAATACTAGTAGCATCGTGTTCCCGTGTGTGGATCGTGGGAGTGGTCCAATGAAATCGACGCATACCGTGGCGAATGGTTCTTGGGCCACTTGTGTGAGCATCTTTCCGGCCGGCTTTTGCTGTGTTTCCTTGTACTTCTGGCAAGACTCGCACTGTCGTACGTATCGACTGATGTCCCGAAACATGCCGGGCCAGTAGTACCGGTTGGCTATCCGTGCTACCGTCCGGCGGATGCCCATGTGTCCAGCGCTAGGGGTGTTGTGGTTTTCTTCTAACACTCGTTGTCGCAGTGGTGTTGGTACACAAAATTTCCAAGGGACCGTTTCCTCATCGTGTGACCGGCAGGAAATATGGCGGTACAGTTGCCCATCTTGTATCATGTAGTCAGAAAATTTCTCGGGGTTAGTGCGTACTTCGCCGACGCGCTTGTGTCACCACTTGCATTGTGGCTCTGTTGTCGTTGCTAGGCGTAGGGTCTCCAGTGGCTGCCGTGATAGTGCGTCCGCTACCAGGTTCAGCTTCCCTTTCCTGTACTCGATGTCGAAAGTGTGTTGTTGAAGCTCCAAGGCCCATCGTGCTATACGGCCTGAAGGGCTTTCGATGGAGTTTAACCACTTTAGAGACATATGGTCCGTGATTACCTTGAATTGGTATCCTTCCAAGTATGGCCTCATCTTGCGTATCCCCCAGACTATCGCGAGGTACTCCTTCTCGGTGGGCGAGTAGTTGGTTTCCGCCTTGTTGAGTTTCCTGCTGGTGTAGGCGATCACGCGTTCTCCGCCTTCCAGGTTTTGTGTCAATACGGCACCCAGCCCGAAATTGCTGGCGTCCGTTTGTAAGGTGAAGGTCTTGGTGAAGTCCGGGCAGGCAAGTATCGGTGCTTCCGTGAGCTTTTGCTTCAAGACCTCGAGGCTTCCCGTTGTTCGGCCCCATACTTCCAGTGTTTGCCCTTTTTCAGCAGGGTTGTTAGTGGTTGGCTGATCGTGGTGAAGTCGGGTACGAAACGTCGGTACCAGGATGCTATACCGAGATATTGGCGTACCTCTTTCACGTTCGTTGGTGGCTTCAAGTCTTTGATGGCTGCGACTTTCTCGGGGTCGGTGTGAATTCCCTTGTCGCTTACTAGGTGTCCTAGGTATCGGATTTCCTTCTTGAAGAATTCGCATTTCTCCGGATTTATTCTGAGGTTGGCGCGCTGTAGTCCTAGCATTACTTCTCTCAGATTGCGATTGTGCTCCTCCACAGTGGCTCCTATGACGATTATGTCATCGAGGTATGCGAAGGCGTGGGGTTCCATTTCAGGCCCAATAACCTGATCTAGTGCTTTTTGAAACGTTGCGGGTGCAGAGTGTAGGCCGAACGGCATAACGCGCCACTGGAATAATCCGCGTCCCGGTACTGTGAAAGCTGTGTAGGTCCGGCTCTTGGGCTCCAGTGGTATTTGCCAGTAGCCATTTTTCAAATCCAAACTGCTGATATACTTCGCTCGTCGTAGTTTGTCCAGGATGTGTTGTATTCTGGGTAAGGGGTATGCGTCGGGTACGGATCGGGCGTTAATCTGCCGATAGTCCACGCATAACCTCCACTTCCCGTTTTTCTTCTTGGCTAGTACGATTGGTGCGCTGTGTGGGCTACAGGATGGCTCGATGCATCCTTTCTGAAGTAATTCGTCAATTTCGTTGTTGATGATGGTCTGCATAGCTGGGTTGCGTGGGAAGTAACGTTGCTTGATGGGGCGGTCGTCCGTCAGGATAATCCTGTGCTCGGCTATTGTCGTCACCCCACTCATGCTCTCGAATTTTCGGAGTTCCTTTGCTAGAAAACCGCGCACTCGTTCCGCTTCTTCTTGTATGCCGTCGTCGTTGTTTTGCATAGTGCCGTCGTGCTTGAAGTTACTGCTGCTCGGTGCTGTTATACTCTGAATGGTTCCAGATGAGGCTCCAGGGGTGTCGTACCCGGCGTTGCCCTTTCTCGCTCGTGTTATACTTTGATTAGTCCCCGGTGTGTCATACCTGGCGATATCCGTTCTGGCTGATGGTGTACTGTGAATAGTCCCAGGGCTGTCGTACCTGGCGATATCCGTTCTTGATGATGTTGAACTTGGAATAGTCCCAGGGCTGTCGTACCTGGCGATATTCGTTCTTAATGATATTGAACTTGGAATAGTCCCAGGGCTGTCGTACCTGGCGATATCCTTTCTTGATGATATTGGACTTGGAATAGTCCCAGGGCTGTCGTACCTGGCGATATTCGTTCTTGATGATATTGAACTTGGAATAGTCCCAGGGCTGTCGTACCTGGCGATATTCGTTCTTGATGATATTGAACTTGGAATAGTCCTAGGGCTGTCGCACCTGGTGATATTCGTTCCTGATGATGTTGAATTTGGAATAGTCCCTGGCGCGGCTTCAGGATTCGGTGTGTGCTGGATGAGGGGTCTGGTTAGCATGAGGTGGCCTTCTCCACAAGATATGGTGGCTCCCATGCTTCCTAGCGTATCTAGGCCCAGTATGATGTCATCGATCGCCCCGGGTATGACGTGTAAAACTGTGTGGAGTGACGCTTCCCCGAGGCGTACCTCAGTCCTTATGGCGTCGAAGATGGTAGTGCTAGTCCCGTTTGCCATCGTTATTTTGATGGCCACTCTCACCCTTTCTCTGCTTCCCGAGTTTACCACACGTTCCGCTAAGCTGCTCGAGACGAAACTTCTCGATGCCCCTGTGTCGATGACCGCCTCGGCTGATTCCGCGCCGAGCTTGGCTACGGCGTAGAGGCGACCGTGCTCTTGGTACATTGTTACTGCCGATTCGGCGCTGGGTTCCTTGGGCTCACTGCGCCTTGTTCTTCGTGAAGCCCTCTGTCGTTTCCCTGACATCGACGGCAGCATTCGATTGTGCGTATATCACTGCGGCCACACTCCCAGCAAAAAATTGTCTGTTAGTTTCGGCACCTATTGGTGTCATGTCCTCGTTCGCCGAATCTCCTGCATACGCCGTTGGGGTCGTATCTCTGATTGCCTGGGGGCGTGCGGTTCGTTAGGTTCGGTGGTGGTGGTGGTTGTGTTGCAGGTTTTGATGGCGACACCCGGGTTGTGTCACCGGCGATGTGTCGCGTAACTTCGCGGTGATGTCCGCCTGATGATCTGTGATAGTCCTCGCGTATGTTCTCGTATTCTTCGGCAAGTGTCAGGAGCTCTGCGAGATTTGTGAAGTCCCTCCGACGAATGTAAATTTGGTAATCGGGGTGGCTGTTACGGAAGATTCGTTCCAGCCGCTGTTCGCTGGTGTACCCTGCGTGTCTCATCAAGCTCTGGATTCCTAGTACGTAGTCCTTATACCTCTCCTTGTTGTGCTGCCTTCGTTGGCGTATGTCGTCGTCGAGCCGCTCGAAGTACCTGACTGGTAGGAAGAAACGTAAAAAATCCTTTTTGAAGCTTGTCCACTCTCCCTAGTGCGCATTGTTGTTGCGAAACCATTGTAGCGCGGCGCCCCCTAGTAGCTCGGGCATGGTTTTTGGCAGGAGGTCCACGTTTAGCGCGTACACTTCGGCTATCTCCTCTAACCGTTCGATGAACGCTAACGGGTCCCGTCCGCCTTCATACTTTACGGACCACTTTCTTACCTGGTCGATGATGGGCGCGAACACCACGGTCGGTGCTTGAGTTACCTGGCATGTATAGTTAATGGCTGGTGCCGTCATTCCCGCTGGTAAGTACGGTTGCGTGGGTTGAGATGTGCCGGTTGATGATGCCGTAATTTCTGATGGTACGTGCTGTCGTGTGGGTACTATACTCCTGGGAGGTGCCTGAGATGTACCGTTGGGTGGTACCGCTATTCCTGATGGTAAGTACAGTTGTGTGGGTAGTGTATTCCTGGGAGGGAACGCGATTTGAGTTTGTTCTACCGTTGTAACGGCGACCTTCGTTGTGCCTCCTCCGTTCGACGGGGTCGGTGTCTTAACCTCATTTACGTCTCTCATGTGCGTAGTCTCCTTGTAGGTGGATTGTAGGGATACAAATTTTCCGTGGATTTCCGAGTCCGTATTTGCCTTTGAGGCCAGTGCTGCTATGCGCTTTCGGATTTCTCGGGTGGTACCTGTCTGCTCAATACCCAATTCCTGTGTGATGGATATCAGCTGCTCCCTTGAAATTGTGTCTAACCACGTGGTATCGATCTGATCAACCATTTTGTGGTTAGGTTTCTCGTCAGGAATGTTCCTTCTGACGTGGTAACGATTTGCAGGGTCCCTGCTCGGGCGCCAATTGTAACGAAGCTTTTTCGTGCCCCGTTGCTTCTTTGATATTTGCTGGGGTATACTCGCCGTGCCCAGGGTTCGTTTACAATAAATTTGTATTAAAGGGGCACCTTGCAAATCGATTTCATATAAAATTCACTTTATTGCTTTAACTCTATATACTACAACTGTAAAAATATAATAAAAGAAAGATTTGTGTATATTCTTCACTTCGCTTTATGCTTGCTCCGTGATTGGTGGTGGGCTAAAGGTCCTCGCGTCCCGTTAGGATCGTTCCGTTAGGACGCCCTGCTGGGTATGTGTAAATGTATCTCAGTGATGCCGTGCGTCGGCGTGTTTCTCTTACGGTTAGCGACTGCGTATCTCTGCTGCGGCCAACGTCGTATGTTAGTGTTGCGCTGCTGCGACCAGCGTCGTATGTTAACGTATCTCTACTGCGGCCAACGTCGTATGTTAGCGTTGCGCTGCTGCGACCAGTGTCGTATGCTCGTATAATTCTGCTGCGGTGCTCTGTCGCACCTTACTTCGGCGTCTACTTGTATTGCTGAGGCGATGCTCTGTCGCCGTGTTCCGTTAGACGGGTCCCGTTAGTATGTGGCGTCGGTGCCTTGACGCGCCTTACGTCGGCGTCTCTCTCTTCTGCGGTGCTCTGTCGCGCCTTACGTCGTTGCCGCTCTGTTGTGGCCTCTGCCGGCATACTTCTACTGACGGAGGTGATCGGCTGACGCCTGTCGCGGTTGCGCGTTACTGTGGCGGGGCCTTTGGTCTTTGGAGGGTTGTGCGTAGAGAAGGTCAACCGCAATCACCATTCCAAGACTCGCTCCTATGAAGTGGATTCCTATTGCATAGAGTAGGTCAACTGCAATAGGGATATACTTCGCTAGTAGCTCTGATCACGACCACAGCTCCGTGCTGACTTGAAGCGTTTACTTGTATTACTCTGCTGGTGTACCTCTACTGACGGAGGTGAGCGGGTGTCACCTGTCGCGGTTGCGCGTTACTGTGGCGGGGCCTTTGGTCTCTGGGGGGTGATGCGTAGAGAAGGTCAACCGCAATCACCATTCCACGACTCGCTCCTATGAAGTGGATTCCTATTGCATAGAGTAGGTCAACTGCAATAGGGATATACTTCGCTAGTAGCTCTGGTCACGACCACAGCTCCGTGCTGACTTGTATTGCTGAAGCGCTTATTTGTATTACTCTGCTGCGCCTTGCGTCGGCGTCTATTTGTATTGCTGGTTGTTGGGTGATTCTCTGCCACGCCTTGCGTCGGCGTCTACTCGCGTGTGCTGGGCAATACTCTGTCGCGCCTTGTATTACTCTGCTGGTGTACCTCTACTGACGGGGGTGAGCGGGTATCACCTGTCGAGGTTGCGCGTTACTGTGGCGGGGCCTTTGGTCTCTGGGGGGTGATGCGTAGAGAAGGTCAACCGCAATCACCATTCCACGACTCGCTCCTATGAAGTAGATTCCTATTGCATAGAGTAGGTCAACTGCGATAGGGATCTACTTCGCTAGTAGCTCTGGTCTCGACCACAGCTCCGTGCTGACTGACTGCTGTGCTGCTGTGTCGCTCCTTTTATTGCCTTGTTTGGCATTGCTGGCTCAAATGGTTGCGTTGGTATGGTTGCTGTTCGATGTTGCGAACGCTCGTTGCGTTGCTGAAACTTGTTGGTTGGTCTGTTGTTATAGCCTTTTGTGACTGGCTGTTGTGTCAATGCTGTGTGGAACTTGTTGGTTGGTCTGTTGCTATAGCCTTTTGTGACTGGCTGTTGAGTTATTGTTGTATCGAATATGATGTATGCTGTATTGGACTTGTTGGTTGGTCTGTTGCTATAGCCTTTTGTGGCCACTTGTTGTGTTAATGTCGTGTCAAATATGTTGTGGGGTCGTTTTGTGTGGGCCAAATTAATGGGGATTTATTTGGTCCTCACAAGGTGTATTGATATATTGAAAGTAAGCCACAAAGTCGGATCAAAATCAAACAATTGGTTTTACATAACATTACAAGGAAATGTACTTATTTTCTTTTTTTAATAGCTAATAATTCAAAAAACTAAAGTTGAACTAAATTCTTCTGAGAGTAAGCTCCCACTGGATCCAAATATATTTATACATCGTGCGATTGACCTTGCTCGAAATGGAAACTTCGATTGGCAAAATGTTGAAGACGAGTGCAATGTGATAGTATTTGGGGTAATTATCTAAGTATTTAACTATGTTTTATTGCATTAAAAACGAATTTTTGATTTCATAAAGGCATTCGAAACAACATCAAACACAATAGTTTATGTACTAATGCTGTTAGCAATGTTTCCACAATACCAGCAGAAGCTCCATGATGAAATAAGGGCTTTTTTCTCAAATAAAGATAACACTGACGTTTCTTATAGCGATATTCAGCAAATGGCATATTTGGATATGGTAATTAACGAAACAATGCGGGTAATGGCACCCGTGCCGTTAGTTGCTAGGCAAACCACTCACGCAGTAATGTTAAGTAATGGTGTTCTACTTCCAAAAGGATTACAAGTGGCAATCGATATATTTAATATGCATCGTCGAACGGATATTTGGGGTGCCGAAGCACACATTTTTAATCCAGACAATTTTTTACCATCAAATATGAACGGCAAGCATCCATACGCATTTATACCTTTTACGAAAGGTATTCGGAACTGCATTGGTGAGTATTTTTGTAATATATTTAACCCAGAGCCGGCCACACAAATACTAAAACAATTGCATAAGTGTGTGTAAAAATTGAGTGACAACTCCCAACAGTGTGCTAAAAGAAAATGTGGACTGTGAAGGACTCTGGTTATTTGATTTCAAGCTAATCCTAATAATACTTACTTATATTCATATAACTAAGAACGCGGATGACGAGCTAGCCAGATAAAACTTTTTTATAAAAGAAGGAATGGTGTTTCTTCAATGCAAAATTTACTTAAAAAATCACTTTTTCATCAAGAAAGAACTATAAAAGAAAGTAAATGTAAAGATAGAAATATATATTTTCAAAACATAAAGTTATTCAATAAAAAAAAATGTATAAAAATTAATAAAACTAAGTAGAACGTATAAAAAGTTACTGTTGATGATTATACTAACCTTTGTTTCCACTGAAATAAAGTTTCCGAATTGATTTTGACTGACTTTATTGTCGGATGACTCTTGGCGGAAAAGAAAAAAAGATGTACAATGTTTATTTTACTAAACGAATGACAAATATAAAATGAAAGCAAAAACTACGTTGCCACCACATCTTGAATGTGTTAGGGTTGCAATGCCATGAACAATACGATGAGATTATTCAAGAGGTTCTGGGATTCTATTTCTAAACATCCCGGCGGCCACTGAAATATCGTTTCAGAATACAGGTAAAACTGATAGCTTCGTGATAGGGCATGCCAATTCTCCTCGGGCTGTGCGAAGCCTAACCACGCGTACAATACCATCAGATCCCGGATATGTTTCGACTACCTTACCCATAGGCCATACCGATGGCGGTGTATTAGGTTCCTTAATTAGAACGAGGTCGTTGACGCCAATGTTCGGCGAACGACGATTCAACTTGGGTATATTTTCTAATGAGGACAGGTATTCACTACTCCAACGACGCCAAAAGCCTTGGTACATGTTTTGCACATGTTGCCAGTAGTCGAGCTTATTTTCGGGTATGTCCTGCAAGCTGCCTTCAGGTACCATTGTAAGCGGTCGTCCTATGAGAAAATGGGAAGGTGATAAATAATCAATATCTGTATCAGGTGGTGCGCCGAAGGGCCTCGAGTTGATAACAGCTTCAATTTGCGTCAGAAGCGTAATTAGCTGTTCGGTTGTAAGGATAGTGCTGCCAATAACGCGACGTAGATGAAGCTTGATGGAGCGGACATCGGACTCCCAAATTCCGCCCCAATGAGGTTCATGAGGTGGTATATAGTTCCATCGAATACCTGCTCCTGCCAAAACTTCAGCAACTAGCTCGTTATGCACTTGCGACATCAGGACGTCGTACATTTCATTTAGTGCCCGTGACGCACCCAGGAAGTTTCGTCCGTTGTCACTGATGATTTGAGTGCACTTACCCCTGCGAGATACAAAACGACGAAGGGCGGCTAAGAAGCCGTCAGTTGAAAGATCTGTTACCAGCTCTATGTGGATCGCTGAGGTGGCAAGACAAACGAATATACAGATGTATTCCTTTGATTGGCGAGCGTTTCTACCTCGATATAGTTTCATGGTTATGGGTCCCGCATAATCGCAGCCCGAGTGCTGGAACGGAAAGGCCTGCTGTACACGTATTCTAGGCAGATTTGACATCAACTGCTGAGTATTTGTATTCCGTTGGTGGAAACATTTCAGGCACGTGTGGGTTATTCTTCTTATTAAGTTTCTGGCCCCCAATATCCAATATTGCTGTCGTACTATGACAAAGAGCGCTGAAACTCCCGGATGAAGATGCCGAAGGTGCTCGCTCGTCAGTAAAAGCTCAGTTATCCTAGTTCGATTTGGGAGGATGATCGGATGCTTCGCCTCCATTTCGAGGTCAGAGTTAGAGATCCGACCTCCGACCCTAAGGATGATATTTTCATCTAAGTATGGTGTCAGTTTTGTGATCATTGACCGACTACTTATACCCTGATGCTGGCGAAGTGATTCGATTTTATCCTTGAAACAGCGTTGGGCATAGCGAACAATTTCGTTCGGGGCATGGTTAATTTCATCGTACGTTAACTTTATGGAAGTGGAACATACCGTGCGTTTGCATATGCGGTTAATAAATCGACGAAAATACGCAAGAGTTCGTAACAGTCGGTGCCAAGACGATACTCGTTCAACCACCAAGCTAAATATGCCATCCTCAGCTTTGTTTGTAGATACCATAGTAATGGCGGTAGACTTAACTTCGTTCGCAACCTCTGGAGCTGTATTTAAAAATATATTCTGCTTTTTTCTTAAAGTATTGTTGAGTTCCTTTTCGCTATGTAGCCAGTTTGGTCCCGTCCACCAGATCTCGAAATTTATGAGTTTCTCAGCTGACATTCCTCGTGAAGCACAATCAGCTGGATTATCCTCAGATGCTACATGGTGCCAATTATCTAGGGCAAGAGTGTCGAGAATTTCGCTGGTTCGGTTAGCAACAAAGGTCTTCAGCGTTACTGGGGGCATGGAAAGCCATGAAAAAACAATCGTGGAGTCACACCATGCATATACTTTAACAGTCCGGTGAGGCATTGAGTCAAGAATGTTCTTGACCAGACGCGTTAGAAGCAGGGCCCCACACAGCTCGAGCCGAGGCAAGCAAATGGTCTTCAAAGGGGCTAGCCGAGTTTTCGCCGCTATCAGAGAGACGTTGGACTGGCCTGTTTCGTTTATGAAGCGGCAATATACTGCAGCTGCGTATGCTTTGATCGAAGCATCTGAGAATGCATGGAGTTCCAATACATGTTGACTATTGGGAACGAAACGGGTGATAGTTAAATTGCATACATGGTTAATGTCTTGTTGATATGCTGCCCATAGGTTAGCTAAGTCCGTAGGTAGCGGATCATTCCATCCGAGATTTTGTAGCCAAAGATATTGAAACATAATCTTGAAGCGTATAACGATTGGAGACAAGAGACCTAAGGGATCAAACAATCGTGAAGCAGCTGACAGAACATCCCATTTACTAGGCACTGATGGGATTACCATCTGTACTTGATAAGTCAATTTATCGGTCTTAGGACTCCAATACAAACCAAGTACCTTGGTGGTTTCGTCTGACAATATCGGCTGCTGCATGGTTTCTTCTGTAGTTATTTTAGATGAATTAGATACCCACTTGCTTAATTCCAAGCCAGCACTACGAAGAAGCCGAATGAGCTCGCCTCGGATTTCAGCTAATTCTGTCTCCGAAGATGCGCCTGTGAGAACACCGTCCACATAAAAGTCCTCCTGCAGTATACGACTCCCCCTAGGCAACTGTTCCTTTTAGTCATATGCTAGTTGCTGCAGAACTCTTACTGCCAAAAAGGGCGCACATGCCGTGACATAAGTAATGGTGTTTAACCTATAATGCTTCAAAGGCACGTCGGGCTTTTCCCTCCATACTATCCTTTGGTAGTCGCGATGAGACTCTGCTACCCATATTTGGCGGGACATTTTCACGATGTCCGCGGTAAATACAAACTGATGAAAACGAAATCTTAAGCAAACTGCAAAAAGGTTACGTTGAATATTTGGGCCGGCATATAAAACGCTATTAAGAGATACGCCCCTAATATCACTTAACTTTTTCCCTATAACTGTGTGATGCGGCAGATAAAAGACCTGACCATCGCCGACTATGTCATCGCATTCATTTATTTCGCGCATGTGTCCCATCGACTCATAGTCTCTCATGAATTGTATGTATTGACTTCTTAATAACTCTTTTCTTAGCAAGCGTCTCTCTACAGCATAGAACCTGGAAACTTCTCCTTGCAAGGTGTTCTCGAAATAAGGTGGTTGCCCATTAAAGGGTAGGTTGACAATATACTTGCCATCCATATGGCGCGATACTGTCTTTTGAAAATGTTGCTCTACAAAGGCATCATCGGAATAAGTGGATGGAGGCTGTCTGGGTTCTTCTATCTCCCAAAATGTACGGAGCGTATTGTCTACATCCGTTGCTGTGATGTGCGATACCGTTGACGAAATTAAGCCCGAGGACATAATAGAAGTGATTGCCAACGTTATCGGCTAGTTTGTCGAAAGTGAAAACATCCCACACATGCTGATCTCCTAACAAAATATCTACCTTTGATGAAATGTGGAAGGTGGGATCAGCAAGTTGAATACTCTGCAAGTCCGGCATTGACTTGGTGTCAATGTTTGTCGCTGGTATCTTCGTAGTTATATTACTTAACACGTGAGCAGTTACGGTCAAGTTACTTTCAGATACACGGGACTTTATGAATAAAGAAATACAGCCACTCGTTGTCTCAGCCTTTGAAGCGGCGATTCCGGTTACCACAATGCGAGAGGGGGACCGTGGAATGCCGAGTTTTTGTGCACAACGTTCCGAAATGTAAGACAATTCTGAGGCCGAATCGATCAAAATTCGACACGGTATGAAATGTCCGTGAGCAGTTCGAACAGTGACTAGTGCGGTGGGCAATAGTGCTTTACGACGTTTTTTGAAAGCTGATACTGCGTTACAATGAGAGCCGTCTAACGAATGGGATGGTTGTGAAACATAAGCTGAGGTAGACCAAGGCTTGGTTGGTGTAGCGGTCACCATGGGGGTTACTGAACCGGGTTGTGATTGTGTCGATACTGTTGAAGTTACCTCGGTATTTGGTTCAGAAGTATCCGTGTGAATCATAGTGTGGTGGCGACGGTTACAGCGTCTACACCGAAACTTTGATGAGCACGTGCTTGATGCATGTCCTACCTTTAGGCAATTTTTTTATCTTTGACGAACTGACGTCGGTCTTGAATTTGTAGGCCAGCGAACGCTGGGCACTTCGAAATTGTATGGTTAGTGGAGCTACACTTGATGCACTTTGAGTTGATGCTGCTGCCGTCAATAGAAACAAGTGCTCGCGTGGTCGGACTCCGTGACTTGTTGCTGGATGGTGAGGTTGCCTTTCCAACAGAGGGTATCTTCGAATGTGATAACTCAAGCTCCTCGCAGCGAGAATCCAGAAATTTGAAAAAACTACTAATGGTAGGGACACTCACCTCTTTGCTTTCCTCGATCCACTTGCGTCTTGACTCTGCGTCTAATTTGTCCTCCAACCAATAAATAAGCCATCAGTCGCGATCACCTCTTCCAATGGCATCTAACCCTCGTATGACCTCGTTCGCACCATCTGAAATTTTGCGTAAAGTTCTGACATCCTCGCAGACGGTTGAAGGTAATGAGTCAAAGGCTTCAATAAATAATGCAACAGTGTGTCGTGGTCGATCGAATCGTTCATTTAAACGTGCCCATGCTGTATCGCACGACCTGTCTGTGACTGGTATATGCATTAGAATTTGCGCCGCCTCGTCCTTTAAAAACGACTTCAAGTAGTGAAACTTCTGCGTGTTTTTGAGGTTAGGTTTCTCATGAACGGCACTAACAAATAGGTCTTTGAAAGATGGCCATATTTTATACTGGCCCGAAAATGGAGGTATTATTATTTTTGGCAAGTCATTTTCCTTAGATGAGGCTGTATGAATGGGAGCCGTTGTAAATTGTTGTAAAAAAGAGGCCTGCTGTTCAACCAGCTTCGCAAGAGATATAGAGTGCTCCTTTGCTTCCGGTGGCTGTAACGTGTTGCGTAATGTACGAAGCGGCCACGTGCTGCCATAATCTTGTCTTCATATATTATAAAGTCCTCATTCGGGTCTGTATAATCTGCACCTTTGCTGAACTTATACATCGCCATAGATATGACGATGAATTCATCCCATAGCTCCTGTAAGCGTTCCAAACGCGATGATACATCTTCCACTGTGCATTCCGCTGGTGGCTTTTCTGCATATGCCAATGTCCGTGAAATTGAGCCTTTTAAACGCCCGCGAAGTTGTACTAAATCTGCCCAATCTCTTTGCATGTTACTCAGTCAATAACTATCCGGCTCGAAGGACCAGTTTTATGTTGATGATTATACTAACCTTTGTTTCCACTGAAATAAAGTTTCCGAATTGATTTTTACTGACTTTATTGTCCGATGACTCTTGGCGGAAAAGAAAAAGATGTACAATGTTTATTTTATTAAACGAATGACAAATATAAAGTGAAAGCAAAAACTACGTTGCCACCACATCTTGAATGTGTTAGGGTTGCCATGCCATGAACAATACGATGAGATTATTCAAGAGGTTCTGGGATTCTATTTCTTAACAGTTACTTATATTAAATTCTCGATATTTATTAATAATTAATTAATTATTATTAATGATTAATATTTAAATTGTCAATATTAATATGTATTTCAAAGGAACTTAATATTACTAACTAAAACGTATTAAAAGTCACTTTAACATTGCTTTTATTATGTGCCCAAAAAGTAGCATGGACTTTTCCTTTTGCATTCACTGTTGATTTTAGTGAGTGACCAGCGAAAGCAAACCATCGTGATCGCACATCGTTAGTGTCTGTGTGAAAATACGAACTCAAATTGCACAATGTGCAACTTTTGGCCGGCTCTGATGTAACCCATTTAATGCTGCAATTCGATTATCCGCCTCCAACTTTCGAAGAACTAATTCTTCAGTGTAATGGTCATGATGCAATTACAAGGTGACTCACGTCACCCAATGGCAATCTTCTTTATTATTTTTTTTTTTTACCGACGGGCAGGACAGGAGATAAAACAATGTCGATCAGCCTTAATTCATTGGGAGAGGTATCGTTTTAGGGGCTTACGGGCAAATATACGTAGTTTGTCCCACTTTGGCGTTAAAGTCGGCAGACACGATTTTTTACCAGGATGATTACACGCGCTCTTCCTTATCGTAGCAGAAACGTCCGGCAACAGGACTAAACGGCAGTAGTTACGTAGTCTTTCAGTCAATTCACCCGGAACAAGAGATCATCCTGACATCTGCCACGAATATTCTTATGCCATGCCACCCAGATAATTGTTATCGATAAGTGGGAATATATAACTGCAAATGAGGTCAAGCAATCTATCACAGCCCTCGACCTCACGGTGGCAGCGCTTAGAGCTTTGATAGCCGCCTGACTGAGTATATATTCAATTCCCCAACAGTACAGCGCCGGCAGGCATCCATCTACCGCATCTTTTATAGCGGCGACCGCAGCCTGATAGACGCTGCAGTGATCTGGCAGCCTAATTTTCGGGCTAACACCGAGCGTATGGCAGAATAACCCACCACGACCTCTGTTGTGAAAAAACTCCGCCCTCTTGGCAAGTAGTAGTATCTTTTCCAATAGCTGGAGTCAGCCTCACAAGAGCAGGCCACGATCACAAAATGTCCTCGATCGTTTCCTCCTCAAATCCGCACTTCCTACATCTGCTATCACTGAACAGGCAGAAATCAGCCATTAGTCTACATACCTCTCCTTTTATTAATAGGACTTTTTTTTTTTTTTTTTTTTTGCGGGGAGGCTGAAAAATGCCTAATGCACCATAATTGCTGCCGTCGCCGCAACCGTGTGTCCGTAGACTAAAAAACAGCCCCGTTCTGGAACCGTCGCCCACCCCGGCACCACTTTCGCATTACTTCAGGGTGGCCTTCCATATTTCTCATTTTTTAAGAGCCTACTGTTGTCCCTGCGTCCAGGTTCCCGCTATTTGCTCTGAGTGTTCATTTAATCGCCACTGCTCCGCATGCGCATTTCTCTGCGCTCCTTCTCAGCATCCATCAGGCGTGTCATTACTATAAATGCTATTTTGCTCACTGCAGTCCAGCACTCTTTCCTGTTGCACATATGTGATACTAAATTTCTCGTGGTAGGTTCCTCCCCAAAGACTCCATGCAAGGTGAGTCTTTCTTCGTGGAAACGGGGGCAGTGGAACATGACGTGTTCTGCGTTTTCTAACACCGTGGTACACATTGGGCAATGAGGATCTTCCTCTATCCTACGCTTCCATAAATACTCTTTGAAACCGCCATGTCCACACATTATCTGCGTGAGATGGCAGTTCAGTTCGCCGTGCTTCCGCTCATTCCATTGAGCTACGTTCCAAACTAGTGTGAAAGTCCAACGCCCTTTACTCGAGGCCTCAAACCGTTCTTGCCACTTAGCTATTGTTTGTGTCCTTGCTCTTTTCTTGTCTTCTTCAGATGGTCGCTCGATATTAGTGATATACAGATCGGCCATTTTGCTTGCCAGTAAGTCCACTGAGATTTTCCGGGTTAGAACCAGGATCGCGTCGTCGGACACCGTCCGATAAGCACTTGCTATTCTTAAAGAAGCAAGTCGGTACGCTGCTAATATATATTTTTGATGGGTCTGTTTAGATCCATACCACACTGGTGCTGCGTATAGTATTATTGAGCTGGTTACTGTGGACAATAGCTGACGTATAGCTTCGCTCGGACTACCAATGTTAGGCATTATTCGCATAAGTGATCCATTAACTTTGGTAATTTTCTCCCCCACCGCTCTGAAGTGCTCTTTGAAAGTTAACTTAGAGTCAACGTGGACTCCTAAGTATTTTAAGGAATCCTTTGAGGTGATTTGGTGATCCCCGACAGTTAAGACTAACTCGTTCGCCGACCGTTTGGAGCTTACTAATACCACTTCCGTCTTTTGGCTAGCCAACTCCAGTCCCGTATTGGTCAGCATTTCCTTTATTCTTGCTACGGCGTCATTACATAATGCTTGAAGCAGGTCCAGTTTCTTGGCCACTACTACCACTGCAATATCATCAGCTTATCCCACAATTTGCGTGTTTTCTGGTAAATCAATCTTTAGCACCCCGTCATACATTACATTCCAAAGCGCTGGACCGAGAACAGATCCCTGTGGGACGCCTCCTGTGATTTTGTACTCTTTTGGTCCTTGATCCGTGTCAAAAAGAAGTACTCTGTCTTTAAGATAGCTACCTATTATTCTGCGTAGGTAAGCTGGAGTGCCGAAGCTTTGCAGCGCTGCCATTATCTGCATCCAATTCGCAGTGTTAAAAGCATTCTTGATGTCCAACATAATCAGTGCACAGAACCTCCTTTTATTTTGGCCTCCAGAGATAGCTTCTCTAGCTATATTTGTATTGCATCTACGGTGGATCTTGATTTGCGAAATCCATATTGACTATTCGATAAGCCACCTGGTCTTTCTAGAGTCAGCTGTAGGCGCTCACTAATTATACGCTCGAAAATCTTCCCTAGGGAATCCAGCATACAAAGTGGCCTATATGAGGATGGTTGGTCCGGCTGTTTACCACGTTTCAGCAATAGGACAAATCATTGTCGTTTCCACGGGCGAGGTAACACGCCTTCTTGCATACAGGCATTAAAAAGATCAGTAAATAATGTAGCCCTAGTTGTAATCGCGGCTTTAAGAGCTATGTTTGGTACTTCGTCGGGTCCTGGGGATTTGTTATCAGCAACTCTTTTTGCAGCGTCCAGCACCTCTTGCTCTGTAATTTGCGGAATTTCCGTACTTTCTATATCCTCGCTTGGATAAACCCAGCGCTCTTGCACCGGGAAAAGTGTTTCAACAATAATATTCAAGAGTATCGGGCACGTAGGTTGCTGTGATATCGGTCCTTTAACTTTGGTCATCACAGTTCTGTAGGCTGATCCCCAAGGATCTAGGTCGACATTATCCAGCAGTTCCCTAAAGCATAACTGCTTGCTCTTTTTTATGGCATTTTTAAGTGCCTTTCTTCGTGCGACATAGGTGCTGCGTAGCTCCGCATATCGTGGTGAGGGAGCGTGCCCTCTGCGCTATTCTTCGTGCTTTGTGACATTTTCTACGCTCTTCCGCAATTTCGTCATTCCACCAATATACCGGAGTGCGCTGTACATACATAGCAACTTAGTTATTTGAACCGACTGGTCTTCCGCGTGCGATTCTCGTACTATGGCGTCCTTCCAGATAATGTCAAATATTTGTGGGTCGAAAAGGTGCTGTTTCCATTTCCTACTTTGTCGATGTCTTGCTGCTACCGTTCGTGGAGTTTCGAGCAGCTCTACGCTAATAGCTTTATGGTCGCTGTGTGTGTAGACGTTGCTTATGGACCATTTTGCTTGTCTTGCTATTTCGCTGCTAGCGAAGGTGAGATCTATAATGGATCGTCTGGTACCTGTATCGAAGGTATATATCCCTGGTTCATTTAGGAGTTCTATCCTCAAAGAAGTAAGGCTTTCGAGAAGAACTCTTCCTCTTTCGTTGGTTCGTCTACTTCCCCACACAGATGACCATGCATTGAAGTCTCCACACACTAAAAGCGGGTGTTTACCTCGTGCTTCAATGGTGATCCCGTATATCATATCTTCGAACTCGGCGATGGTCATGCTCGGAGGGGCATAGCAACTGAAGACGTATATACCGTTGATTTTTGCCCACGTGAATCCTGCTACCGTTGGCGTCATAATTCGGCTGCCATAATAATTCTGCCACAGGAAATTTCCCTGGTGCCCAAATTGAGGCTTTCCCTGCTGAATCTGAGTGCCAACCCTGCTCCTGGCGATTT
This sequence comes from Eurosta solidaginis, assembly GCF_040869045.1. Lineage (NCBI taxonomy): Eukaryota > Metazoa > Arthropoda > Insecta > Diptera > Tephritidae > Eurosta > Eurosta solidaginis. Next base: position 1,346,672 of record NW_027136887.1, on the reverse strand, counting down.
TTGTATTGTTCAGAGAGTACCACTATGTCATATCCTCCTTCATAGACTGTTTGGGATAATAGCTCTTGGGCTGCCTCGCAATGGTTTAAATTGAGCTGGAATACCCTCATGAGACAGGCATTTTGCTGCCCTCTCGTTGTGGGCATTTAAAAGTGCCTGCTGAATGTTGTCCCCCACATAGCGCGCATTTCGGTGCGTTTTCGCAACTTGCAGCCTTATGACCTTCCTGGCCGCATTTCCTGCATAGGCTAGACCTATCTACAGTCTCCTTACATTTCTGAGCTATATGGCCGTAGCCCCAGCACCTATAACAGCGTTTCTCTTGCTTGAGCTCTCTAATTCGGCAGGAAACCCATCCTACCCGGATTCTTTGCGTATTAAGAACCGCCTTGGCATCATCCGCTGTAAGGCTCATAAGTGCCGACTTCGTGCCACTGTACCCTGTGCGTATGCTTTTTATGGCAGCCACATCTGGAAGTTTGATGTTGCATTGCTGGTGGAGGGCGTGCAAATCTCCTCGGGCGTAGTAATCTCATCGAGATCTCTGCACTGTAGTGTAACCATTTGGGACTTTGTTTTAACTTTAGCCGAGTCCTTTAGTACCGCTTCAATTTCTGCTTGGTACGCGCTTGTTTTCCCATCTTGCGATTTTTTCAGCTCTAGTAACAGCTCTCCTTTCGCCGTTCTTCTAATAGTTTTGACGTCATCACCCAGGGATTTTAATTCGTCGCATCTTCTCACTTTACGCAATATGTCGGCGTACGTCGCATCCCCCGCCTTGGAAATGATGATTGCATCCGGCCTAGCCCTAAGTGCTTTTTTCTTGCTCTTTTTTTAGCTAACTGCCACTCTCCCGTCTTTTGGGCTGCAGTTTCCTATTTCCGCTCCGTCTTCTCTTGCGTTTCTTGCCGTCGTTTGTGACCACCCACGTGCCCTGGCAAGACGTCTTTTAGTGTAGTAGTGGGTTTTACCACGTTGTTCTCCTTGGTCGAGTACGAATTATTCCTCGGTCGCTTTCCTGGGGGTGATGGACTTCTATCCTTGGCACATTCGCTTGCACGCAATTTATGTTCTAAATTCTTTACCTCTAGGGCCGACTCGATGTACAGCACTTTTATTACGGAGGCCAAGCGCTTGATTTCCGCGTGTATATTATTACGCCCTATGAAGAACTGCATCAAGTCCTCAATCGCATTGCCTAGCTTGGTCATCTTTTTTTCTCCAGGGGGGTTTTGCTGATTTAACGCAGCTGACGCCTGCTTAATTAGCTCACTTAATAATGGTGTGCCCGTTTGAGCCTTGCTGTCGGAGTTCTTTTTGCAAAGCTTCGGTGTAGCACCCGGCGACAACGCTCCTTGCTTGCTTTCGGCCTCCGCTCCTTTGGGTTTCGTTACCACTTGCGACGAATTGTTAAGGCCCCCAGCCGATGGGCCACGCCCTTCTGGAGAGCGAGCTAGCTTCCTTCCTACGAATTGATTGAACGCCATTTCATTCTCCTGTGTTTGGTTTTTTGTTTTAGTATTGTTGTTGCTCATCATTTATTTAATTGGGTCCCCACTTGAGGCCGCTATCTTGGTCCGAGTGTGCAGTTGCCTATATAGATCCCGTGGTTAACTATGCGAAGGCAGGGAGGCCACGTGAAGGTTGACGCAGTCCCTCATGAAGACTGCGTTCAGAGCCAGATCAGTATTAATCGGGAGGATCTCAACCGAACCTGCACCACCAACTTAATGATGACGGACTTTGAACGTACCCCAAGGCCTGCCAAGGTTTTAACGGGACGGAGACGAATGGGACATTAACCGGAAAGTCATTTCGACGGTGTGTCAAGCCGTGTAATGAGATTTCCGGATGCCACATTCGCCAGCCCTTAACAAACATATGCGAGTCGTTGATTCCAGTATACCTTAATTATGACCTTACTGGGCTCAGTCTTAATGTGACAATCACCTTAAATTTAGAAATAATTTACCTCTTTACCTTCCTGAGTGTGTATCCCACGTCGTATAGTTGCCTCCCTATCTTGGGTAGGTATTCCCTTGAAGCAAACCCGTACTAGGCTGTGGATGCTTAATTCAGGGCGGCATCTACTCTCCCTGTCACTGGAGGTTCTCAGGGCGCTTTAGGCCTTTTAAGCCAAACCCTCCTCACCAGCCGCTCTTGTTCGAGGGCTGCTTATTTGATATTCGCAGCTAACCTAATTAATAGGCCGTTCACTGTCCGCCAGCAGTGACCCCCTTGGCCTGAGCTCAGCCAAAACTAATAGGACTATTTTTGTTAGTCTAAGGCTATGTTTATGATCGAGCGTAATCGCATCGCTCGATGCGATGAGAATCGCTGTTAGCGATAAATTATATTAGTGCATATGGAGATGTTTATGACAAAGCGATTTAGCTTAAAGCGAACTGAGCGATGGTTTTGGGGACTCCCTCGGGGTCATTCCGGGATGGTTTTGGGGACTCCCAAATCCATCCGCAATTCAAAACTCAGTTGATAGGTTGCCTTTCGACCGAAGCACAGAAAAAATTTAGCTGCCCATTTTCCGCAATCCTCAACTTTAAATAAGTCCCCAGCAAGATCTCGGAGTGACCCCCAAATGACCCCGAGTGAGTCCCCAAAGCCATCCCGAAACGAGCCCCAAAATACCCCAGGAGGACCACAAGGGAGTCCCCAAAAACATCTCCGACCGACCCCGGGAGAACTCCGAGGGAGTCCAGAAATTACCCCAAAGTGAACCCCGAAAGACTCCGGGAGGATCCAGAGGGTGTCGCCGAAATTACCCCAAAAACCTTGGGAATATTCCCCAAAATCATCTCAATATTACACGTAGAAGCTACAGAACTACTCGCGCACTGGTTACGCATATGGTCAAAAACGCGGGAACATGGAACGCGGGATAAAAAATTTTTCTTTGAATCACGCCCCAATTCCAATATATTTGGATTACATACATTCTGTAGTATCTAAAAACAAAAGCTTATAGACATCCGATGTATGTGGGTTTCACGAGACACGTTCATTTCAGTTGTGTCTCGCGAGCTATTAATATGGAAAAAAACGTCGATCCAAACACGAGGGTAAATATATTAATGTCTTACTAATTGTTCAATGCTCTGAGCTCGTATTTTATAATGAAAAGGCCTTAAAAAATTAAGTATAATAGAAATCAATGTGATTCGACGCGCTTTTTGTGAGTTTGATCGTTTTTAAATTTTACTTCTATAACTGTGTAACGTTAAATACCAAATTACCGAAAATGTTTTATTGTGCAAAATTTAAAAACGGGGAAACAGCCAAAAATGTATTTTTTCCTATTGACTTTAGTCTAGTTTGGAGAGACATAGTGATTGATATTAAAATCCCTATCGTTTGACCGCCTTTCGGAATTTAATTTATGTAACATTAAAGACCGATTTCTCCAACAATTAAAAATTCGTTTTAGAAACCGCAAAGCCGGGCACAAATCATTAAGAATTACATTGCTAATTAGAAAAAAATTAACAAGTATGGCGAATACAAGAAAAAAATGAATGCATTAATGAAAAAACGAAGAGAGGCATCGAAAGCTACAGAAATGTTGTTGTCCACCACTCGCCGTGATCGTGTCATTGCAGAGCGTCGTAAAGCAACACATGAACGAGTTAAAAAATGCAGAGACAGAAAAAAGAAAACTGGATCACAAGAGAATAATCCAACTGAAGCTATAAACAACAGCTATACAAATTTAAGCACTCTCGGCAAGGCTGCTTTAAAGGTAACGAAAGCTTTTCCTATTTCACCAAGAAAACAAAAAGCTGTATCGGTAAAAGTGATTAATGATTTTGATGAAAAAACTCTTAGCGATTTAATAAATGTCATACAACTGCCTCGAAATAAAAGAGAATACGTCCAAAATTATGAATTAGTGGATGGGATTCATGTATATTTCAATTATGATGATATTTCACGTACATCACCTAAGCAAAGGATGTCAAACACTACCCATGTCCAAAAACTGGAAAGATGATAATACTTCCAACAAAACATATGGAACTCACTATGAAAGAAGCATATGCGATATTTGTTGAACAGCAAAAAAATTAAAAAAAAGTGAGCCTCTCAATTTGTTTCTACGCGATTCTCTCCCGCATCCCATGTGCTTAATTTAATATGTTAATTTTTTCCACATTTAGAATGGTGCAACTTGACTTTTTTTGTGGACATCGCCCAAAAAATATTAAATTGATAAACGATTTACCACACGATATGTGCATGTGTCCATATCTCTCGAATTTCATCGAAGTCGTTGCTGCATTGCATAAGATAGTTCCAAATATTCCACTTTATAGTGACGGTTTTTTGCAGAAATTTTTGTGCAACGATGCTACCAAAAACTGTTGGTATGGACGATGCGACAAATGCACGGGTATAACAAACGAGAATCTGCATCGTGAAGTTGGGAATATCGCGCTTGATACCGAAGCTAGTTGGGTAATTTGGAAAAAAGATTCTGACAGAAAACGTGTTGAAAAATGTGAAGAGGCTGGTCAGTTATCAGATTTGATTGCCCATATTACGACGATATCCCAACAATTCTTACAACACAGCTTCATAAAAACTGCACAATCAGACACATGCAATATGTTTGATCGAACCAGGGCATCAAGCTATGAGTTTGGTGATGAAGGTATGTTGCAGGTAGATTTCGCTGACAATTTTGTATGTCAAGCTCAGGGAGAAGTCCAGTCCGCTCATTGGAATCAGCGTCAATTATCGTTATTTACTACTGCATTTCATTACAACGAATCATTTAAGTCAAATGTATTCGTATCTGACAGTCTCGTCCACACTAAGGAAACAATCGTTTCATACATGTTCGAGCTGCTGACAGGATTACCACAGCCGGTAAAGGTGTTGAAAATTTGGAGTGATGGACCGTCTTCCCAATTTAAAAATATATTTATTGCTGCAATTATTCCAAAATTGGAGGAGAAATTCGGTCTAAAAATATACTGGAATTATTTTGCTACCTCGCACGGTAAAGGATGTGTGGATGGCATTGGTCCAACTGCAAAAATGATTGTGCGAAAACATATTAGGGCTCGAGTTGAATTAGTAAACTGTGCAGTTGACTTTGTGCGAGCTTTTAATCGTACCAAATCACAAATAATAATAGAAGAACTGACACAAAGTGAAATCGATGAAACTGACGATGCTCTTGATACTTTAAATGTATTTGCAAATGCGAAGAATGTTCGAAACATCGCCTCATCGCATCAAATTCAAGTAGTCGATGGAAAAATCGTTACTTTTGATACATCTAGTGAAGGATATAATTAGTTTGTTTCATGCTTTTTTCGGTAACATAAAACATTGCACAACTAGATCTAAACAGCGATCAGTTCAAAAAATCACGATGCTCGAAAATCCGACTGCTTTCCCTATGTATGTATATGTGTCAATGTAATTTTTATTGTTCATGTAGCCTTTTCCCCGTGGATAGTAGAGGTATTACTTGATCGGCTATACAGGTCGATAGGTATTAACTCGTGTAACCCGTGGTATGCATAACTTCTATATTGTCACGGATATTACCACCCCTAAGTTATCCCATCACTAAGGCGATGCTAAGGCCATGCCAAGCAGTATTTACGTTAATAATCAAATCAAGTATACACATATATAAGGCAGCACAGAGAGATGTCACACACAGATGCATTTACTTATACGGCTATGTGCGCGCGAGAGACTGTAAACTACAAACATTCACATCAATAATTCAATCTTTATGTGTTTACATAAACGAATAAATAATTGCGTCTACACATATGTACGTATACGAGCAGCGGAGCGGCAATGCACAAACACATGCATATATCTTATCTCAGTGGTCACAAGAGAGGGCAATAATTTGTGCACGTAGTTGTGGCTGGCGATTTTGTAGCCGAAACAACTAGTAACTTCTGGAAATCGAAGAGCCTAGAAGTATGCAGCGTAAACTATAAAAGCGGTGCAGGCGAGTAAGAAGTAATTCAGTTTGATTTGAGTTGATCAGCAGTTACGACTAAGAAGATATCTAGCGAGCAATACCAGTATTATTTTGATTAGTGGAGTTTCATTTGAGCTATCAGTTTGGTTATTAAGCTATTCGTTGCAAAGTTTGAGTGTTATTGTGAAGCATTTTAATAAAGGCCATTTTTCCATTATTCAATATTGGAGTTATTTATTCAACAGTTTAGCGATACGAACCTAGCAAAAGAGGCAAATAAGAGGATTTGCAGCAAATTCGTTACAATTGGTGTCAGAAGTAGGATTTGTTGGATAAATTCTAGAGGACAACAAGGACATGGCAAAGTTCAGTGAATTGAGGATCCAGCAGCTGAAGAAGGAGTTGGAGAGCCGTGGATTGAATACAAGCGGCGTTAAACTTGAACTTCAGGCACGGCTGCGAGAGGCAATGGAAGCAGAAGGAATTGATGTGGAAGAGTATGTCTTTCATCTTGATGGCGAGGAGACAACGAAAATTGAAGAGAAAAACGAAACATCGCAGACGGTTAGTAGCACAGACTTGAACATGATATTGGCTGCAATATCTGCACAAACATCGACAGTAGCATCAATGTCGTCGCAACTGGCATCTCAACTGGAAGCACAAGAGGCACGTATAACAGAAATGTCATCACAAATATCCACCAACATGTCATCACAACTGGAAGAACAGAAAACGTATATGTCATCACAGATGGAATCCCAGGAGACACGTATCTCAGAAATGTCGTCGCAAATGTCATCTCAACTGGAAGAACAGAAGACATATATGGCATCGCAACTGGAAGAACAGAAGGCATATATGATATCTCAGTTGGCTCAGCAGTTGAAAGCGCAAGAGGATCGCATATCATCGCAGTTGGAGGGTTTTAGTGAACGACAAGATAAAATGGAAGCTGAGATGGATGCTTTGAAAGATCGGATTCAGCAGTTACAATTAAATCGTCCAGCAGTTTCAGCGAGTAATCCAAAGGTAAAAACACCATCCTTTGACGGTTCTGTTCCTTTCCAGGTCTTTAAGCTACAGTTTGAGAAGACCGCAGCAGTGAACAACTGGAATGTGGAAGATAAAGTTGCCGCACTCTTCGTAGCATTGAAAGGACCAGCTGCCGATATCTTACAGACTATTCCAGAGTACGAACGGAACAGTTATGACGCATTGATGGCTGCTGTAGAACGGCGATACGGAAGCGAACACAGGAAACAGATATTTCAAATAGAATTGCAAAACCGCTACCAAAAAGCTAACGAGACTTTGCAGGAGTTTGCTTCGGACATTGAAAGATTGGCTCATCTTGCAAATGCGGATGCACCCGTGGAATACACGGAAAGAGTGAAGATTCAGAGCTTTATAAATGGCATACGGGACGTCGAAACGAAGCGAGCCACATACGCGAACCCAAAGCAAACATTTTCTGAAACGGTATCCCATGCATTGACTCAGGAAACGGCGTCATTATTGAGTAAACCAGCATACAAAGCTCATCGTGTGGAAGTAGAAAGGCCGGAGTGGGTAGATACAATTTTGGAAGCTCTGAAGGGATCACAACAGAAAAATGCCGGAGTTATGAAATGTTTCAAGTGCGGTAACCCAGGTCACATTGCACGTCATTGCAGTAGCAATTCCAATAGTTCCAACAATGTGGGTGGCCGTAAACGCAGAGCTGAAGGAGACGATCAAATCTCCAAATCCACTCAATCGTTAAACTAAAGCGAGTCAGCCGCAAGGGGCGACAGCTGGCTCCCTCAATTGAATGCCCCATAATCTCTATCTCGCAAATTGGAAGAAGGTCAAGCAATCTTACTGTCGGAGGACATGTGGATGGAAAAGAACGTTTACTAACTGTAGATACGGGTGCATCCCATTCCATTATTCGATCAGATTTAGTCAACAAGAAGATAAGACCATTGCTTGGAGCAAGACTACGTACAGCCACGGGATAGGACACCCAGGTAATTGGAGAAGTAGAATGTGAAGTAGCAATTGGGAACGTCACGGTACTTCACAATTTTATAGTGGCAGGTATTGTTGATGAAATCATAATTGGAGTGGACTTCTTAATCAACCAAGGCATCAAGATCGATATGCAAAGCAAGACGATGCGATATAAGAACATGGATGTGCCACTTAATTTCGGCTACGAGAGAGGCTACAGCAGTAAACGAGTGCTGTTGGAAGAGAGTCAGCAAATACCACCAAAATCAGAAGCAGTCATCTGGGCAAAGGTAGATGGAGATTGTGGGACAAACAAATTGTGGGTTGTCGAAGCAGCAAATAAATCAGCACTGAACATACTTGTAGGAAAAACCCTGGATATGACAAAACAAGATGGACGTATTCCGGTAAGAGTACTCAATGAATTCAAGTCACCATTCAATTTGACCAAAGGAGCTATTTTGGGAAGATGCCAAGAGGCCGAAGTAGTTATTAACTGTGAACAGCTCCAGGAATACGTTTCATCTAGTAATACTGATCTTTCAAATGATATCACGGCATGGACGCATGGGCTAGAGGAAGCCTATCAGAGTAAGGCAAAACAACTGCTCCTAAAGTACGCGAACATATTTGACCAGGATGATTCTAAACCAGGCCGAACCAACGTTGTGAAACACCAAATTGACACTGGAGATGCGAGGCCGATCCGTCAAGCTCCACGTAGTGTTCCACTGGCGAAGCGGGAAGTTGTGAGTCAAATCATTCAAGAAATGAGCGACAGCGGCGTCATCGAACCATCAGCTAGTCCATGGAGCTCACCGGTAGTACTTGTAAAAAAGAAGGATGGAAAAATGAGGTTTTGCGTGGACTACCGGAAGTTGAATGACGTAACGAAAAAGGATAGCTACCCATTGCCAAGAATTGACGATACTTTGGACTCGCTATCTGGTACGAAATGGTTTTCCACGCTGGACTTGAAAAGCGGCTACTGGCAAGTGGAGGTGAAGGAGGAAGATAAAGAGAAAACAGCCTTCAGTGTCGGTGATGGTCTTTGGCAATTTACAGTGATGCCTTTTGGACTTTGTAATGCACCAGCTACTTTTGAGAGACTCATGGACCAGGTACTGAAAGGACTACATTGGAAAACATGCTTGGTGTACCTGGACGACATCATCGTATTGGGCAAGAACTTTGATGAACATCTTAAGAACTTGGAGGAAGTTTTCCAGAGAATAGCTGGCGCTGGTCTGAAGTTAAGTCCCAAAAAGTGTGCGCTGTTTAAAAAGGAAGTCAATTATTTGGGTCACAAGGTAACGACAGAGGGCATCTGCACTGCGAACGAAAAAATAGAGGCTGTAAAGGATTGGCCAAGACCACAGAACCTACATGAATTGAGAAGTTTTCTTGGGCTGTGCACATATTACCGCCGATTTGTACCAAATTTTTCCAGCATAGCCCATAGCCTCCATGAGCTTACAAGAAAAAACAAAGCTTTTGAATGGAAGAAGGAGCAAGAAGTGGCTTTCCAAACATTGAAGGAGCGTTTGTGCACTGCCCCAATGTTAGCATATCCGATTCCAGGAGCAACATTTATTCTGGATACAGATGCGAGTGGATATGCTATAGGAGGCGTTTTATCACAACTGGTCGATGGACAGGAGAAGGTAGTTGCATATTACAGCCGTTCAATTGGAAAACCAGAGAGGAACTACTGTGTTACGCGGAGAGAGCTGTTGGCATTGGTAGACTGCATTAAACATTTTCACAAATACCTCTACGGCCAGCGATTCCGTGTCAGGACAGATCACGCAGCGTTGAAATGGCTTCTGCAGTTCCGTAATCCGGAAGGACAATTGGCACGGTGGATCGAGCGACTACAAAGCTACGACTTTTCCATTGAGCATCGAAAAGGTAGTACTCATGGAAATGCTGATGCAATGTCACGAAGACCATGTAGTTTGGAATGCAAGCACTGTTCAAAAGCCGAGGCTAAAGAAGACATTATAGATGTCCGGCTAATGAATATAACATGTACAGATGAATGGGACAAGGAACAGCTAAGAAAGTGCCAGCTAGAAGATGCAGATCTGTCACGTGTTATGCAAGGGCTCGAACGAAATGAAAGACCAAACAGAGAAGAGATGTCAGCAGAGAGTCCCATTGCGAAGTCATATTGGGCACAGTGGAACAGTTTAGAATTGATATCCGGTTGCCTTCATCGAGTATGGGAGAGTGAGGATGGTAAATACAAGAATAAACTGATAGTTGTTCCCAGAAAGAGGATTCCTGACGTGCTCAGCGAGCTGCATAATGGTCCAAGCGGAGGTCATCTTGGAATCACGAAGACGCTCGAGAAGATTAAACAGAGATTCTATTGGGTTGGTTGCCGTCAGTCGGTCACTGAGTGGATTGCGAACTGCGAGGTTTGCAGCAGAGCGAAAGGGCCCAGAACACGAAGTCATGGCCAGATGAAGCAATATAACTCAGGTGCGCCATTTGAAAGGATCGCCATGGATGTCGCAGGTCCATTTCCTACTAGTAACCGCGGAAACAAATACGTACTGGTGGTTATGGATTATTTCAGTAAATGGCCAGAGGTATACCCAATCCCAAACCAAGAAGCAGAAACAGTAGCAGAAGTGGTTAAAAACGAATGGGTTGCAAGGTATGGTGTACCAATGGAGTTACATTCTGATCAAGGCAGGAATTTCGAATCAGCTGTGTTCCAGGAAATGTGTAAGTCATTGGGCATTCGAAAAACACGGACAACTGCATTGCATCCTCAATCCGATGGTATGGTAGAACGATTCAATAGAACATTGGAGGAGCACTTAAGGAAAGTAGTAGACAAATACCATAAAGAATGGGATACCCGCATACCATTATTCTTGATGGCTTACCGATCAGCAGTGCATGAGACAACGGGCCAAACCCCTGCAAAAGTAATTTTTGGCAATGACCTTAGACTGCCAGCTGATTTGAAGTTTGGGATAGATGCCAATGCGGAGAGAAATGTCAGGAAATCCACTAGTGACTTGGAAGAAGAGCTAAGACAAATACATGATCTGATAAGGCAACGAACAAAGATTATGAGTGACAAGATGAAAGCCAGATACGATAAAGAAATTAATTCAGAAGGTTTTCAGGAAGGAGATTTGGTGCTGTTATACAATCCACAACGTAAAAAAGGTTTGTCCCCGAAATTGCAGTGTAATTGGGAAGGCCCATACAAAGTTGTAAAACGGATCAACGATGTAGTGTACCGCATACAAACCATCGGTAAACCACGAACCAAAATGAAAGTGGTCCATTTGGAAAGGCTGGCAACGTTTAGATCGAGAGATTTGTCTGATCGGGACGATCAGACTTAGGTGGAGGGCAGTGTCACGGATATTACCACCCCTAAGTTATCCCATCACTAAGGCGATGCTAAGGCCATGCCAAGCAGTATTTACGTTAATAATCAAATCAAGTATACACATATATAAGGCAGAACAGAGAGATGTCACACACAGATGCATTTACTTATACGGCTATGTGCGCGCGAGAGACTGTAAACTACAAACATTCACATCAATAATTCAATCTTTATGTGTTTACATAAACGAATAAATAATTGCGTCTACACATATGTACGTATACGAGCAGCGGAGCGGCAATGCACAAACACATGCATATATCTTATCTCAGTGGTCACAAGAGAGGGCAATAATTTGTGCACGTAGTTGTGGCTGGCGATTTTGTAGCCGAAACAACTAGTAACTTCTGGAAATCGAAGAGCCTAGAAGTATGCAGCGTAACTTATAAAAGCGGTGCAGGCGAGTAAGAAGTAATTCAGTTTGATTTGAGTTGATCAGCAGTTACGACTAAGAAGATATCTAGCGAGCAATACCAGTATTATTTTGATTAGTGGAGTTTCATTTGAGCTATCAGTTTGGTTATTAAGCTATTCGTTGCACAGTTTGAGTGTTATTGTGAAGCATTTTAATAAAGGCCATTTTTCCATTATTCAATATTGGAGTTATTTATTCAACAGTTTAGCGATACGAACCTAGCAAAAGGGGCAAATAAGAGGATTTGCAGCAAATTCGTTACAATATTTTAGATTTTTGACATAGCTCCTTTTAGACCGAGGTGTGCGATATGTACGTTGAATTGATTTCAATTGAATAAATATTTAATTTTCAAGCTTACTATTATTTTACTTTGTTTTATATCTTTTTTTCACTTTATTCTCCAAGGAGATCGAACGGTAACGTTAAAGATTTTTTCTGCGTAGCGTTAAAGACCTGTATACTTTGAACCGTAGACTTGCCGAACATTTTTTTTTTCCAAAAGTTAAAATAGTTGCCGTTTCTTTCAACCTTGGCTTTGAAGAAAATGCTTTGTTTAAGTTTTTTAGTTGGCAGGATGAGTTGAATTTTCAGTAAGTGCGACGTTACTACGTAACGCACTTCCAAATACGGTAACATTAGAGACCGCTTAAAACTGGCTCTATCTTGAAAACAACAAAGAACTGAAGAAAAGTGTATAGGTATGAAATATAGCCCTTGGGGTTAGTCATCAGAATAAGTAAAAAATATTCAGCTTTTGTTCAATACTTCGAACAGAAATATACGTATTTCTGTAACATTAAAGACTAAGATATTGACCATATGGGCATCTCGAGGGTTTATTTTTTTATTTATAAAAATTTATTTTTTATTTTTTCGTCAATCGTTATTCAAATTTATTGATAACGCCCATCCCTGGTACGTGACAAGCAGTGTTTGTGGAAATTGCGTCATGGAGATTACCACAATCGCAATATAATTAAAAAGCTTGGGAGGATGTAGAAAAAGAATGCGGTTTTAAATGCTTTGAATGTAAATTATGAAATTTCCTACAATATTTTCTTTCCTTGGCGATGCACTTGATTTTGTTTTTTTTTTCTTATGTATACTATTTAAGATTTTTTTCGTAACAAAGAGCTATTTTCTAATAATAAAATCTTACGAGTTAATGTACGCATGTTGCTTTCTCTACACTGCCACAACGTGAGTAAAAAGATGTTGAGTTATATCGTTGAGCATTCAATCGCTTGCGGTTTCGCTCTACTAGAAACACTCAATCGCCAGCGATAACGCTAGCGAAAAAGTAACAAGCGATGGAGCGTTTCTTGTCACATCGCGCGATGCAATTACGCTCGATCATAAACGTAGCCCAAGGTTGTAAGACCTATACATGATCTTCGACACTTTGCAGCCCCTCGCTTGGGTCCACGCTTTTCCGCTTGGTTGATCATGTGCAACTCTCGCCTACTCTCTACATCGCCCAATCTAATTGGGACGTCTACGAAGCAAGCATCGAGGGATGCTCCGTTCTACCTAGTTCGTCTGATATTCATTCCCATCTATTCCCATATGTCCTGGACCTAATGTAGATGTATGTTTCTCCCTGTACTGGTTCTTTCTAGGGATGGCTTGCACTCTAACACACTTTTAGATGCTGTGCTATGCAAGATTATCGCCTTAACTGCTGCTTGGCTACAGTGATCTGACAGCTTGTAGGATCTGATTGTTTTCAGATCAGCACAGTATATCACAGTCCCTATTCGTTCCATTACTTTGGAACCATCGGTGTACACGAGTATCACCTCGTTCGCCATTTGCGCCAACCATCCGCTTCTATTGTGGCTCTTAGAGACCATTCGAAGTGCAGACGCGGGAAAATCAACAGAAAAATTTCAGAAACATTTTTTTCAATGAAGAACAACTTTTCCAAGCGGGCGATCACAGGCCCAACACTCCGGATGTATTTCTGCCATTAAAAGCTTCTACATGAAAATTCATCTCCCTTGCAGCAGCCGTTCGGAGTCGGCATAAAATATCTAGGCCAATATGAAGGGACATTTAAAATGAGCACGACGCAAGTCGTAGTCTGAGCTACCTCGAAGGTTGTACGTCCTCTCTAAAAGTGACGATATGCCAATAACGGATGTGGAAATAAGAGATAATCTAAAGGAAGGTAACACTATATCTCCGACTTTCCCGGAGGGGCCAAAATGGGGTAGCACTAAGACGCTCGCCAAAACACTCGCTAGTTGATTGTAAAAATCGTTTCCAACAGAAGGATAGTGAAAGGTGGAGAACAGCAGAAAGGGAGCTTATTCGTTTACTGCTCCAGGTGGTACAACGGTGTAAAGTTGATGGCGTGCGACAACAGTGCCGGCTTGCGTTGGTTATAGAAAGTTCTTCCGCGCGTCCAAGGTAAGGCACGATCGCTCGAATTAAACTGGTGGACTGAGCTCAGGTCCTTACGAAAGTAAAATTCCACGCGTGATGGAGTCTGTAGAGTCGGAACCCAAATATACCGATGCAGGATTGAAAGGTACTTAATGTATCGCTGCCTACGGAGGAGGGTCAGCTCAGCTTCCAAATCATTTCGGGAAATTGGCGAAGTTGAAGACAACAACAAGAGCCTTAAAACAAAATGACAAGAGAAGGTTGTAGACGACAGATAAGTCCTACAGATAAATTTCCAACACAGAAAAATGACGACGAGCAAACACTACTAATAATAAGAGAGACTTCGGTGCGATCGGACGTGTTTTGCCGCTGCTTAAAGATTTTTCTTGTGTTTATTGTTAAAATCTGTGATTTTGTGTTATTGGTGCTCCTATAATGCAAAAGCAATTAACCGAGATAGTAACTCTTAACTCTACATATTTTTTATTATAAATATTGCTTAATATAATCAGGCATCTTAATTTATTATAACTTTATTTCATGCCTTGTGCGTGTGGACAAAGGGTTGATCGGACACATCCGAAGAGATTTTTCATTTAAGCTGTGTTGGTATCATGCAGACTGATTTGGATTTTCTAACCTCGTCTAACAAACCATTCTTTTGTAAATTTTGTTCTCTTGATCGTCGGTCTTCGATTCGCTCTCCTCCGCCACCCGCTGCTTTTGAAGAGAATTCTATTTCTAAAACCAGCGGTAATTTAGCTACATCATTCTCTGATAATAGCAAACAAAGTGAAGCATTAGGCTTGCCCTCAAACAATCAATGCTGCAATCTATCTTAAAGGAACTTTCTTATCTAAGAGCTGATAATGCTTCTATGCTGTCGTTGATCAAAAATTATAGAGATGACAAACAACTTTTTGTGCAAAAGGCGGAAGAACTTTGTGCCGAAATTCGATCGTTGCGGGCCGAAATAGGTGATAAAAATGCGGATATATCGAAACTAACTCTCGAGCTAAAAAACCTTCAAAGCATTGTTGGTAGCTTAGCAAAAGAAAACAAGAGTAAAAATGGTGCAATGGGCGAAAGCAAAATTGTTGTATCTACTGCAAATCAGCCTGAGCAAAGCTCTCCTTCAATATCATCCGTCATATGCACGGCATGTAATGAAATTAATAATAAATCTGTCGCTGTAACTACTGCTAATCAGTCTCGTCAATGCTCTTATCTTGAATCATCAGCTAATAATAATAATCATTGTAAATTTTCCCAAGTAGCGCAACTAACAGCTGATCGGTGAAATTCGCACATTCACACGCACAGTTCTCGACTCAATTTCAAGAAAAACTTTAGATTATTTAGCTTAAATTTTAAAGTGAGATAAACCTTACCAATTGATGTATAAATATAATATATAAGGCGTATTTTTTGTTATTAAAAGAAGCTTTTTATTTATATTAAAATTTTTAACATTTTTTCCAACTTTAGTTTAACAATTTCATGCGTTTTTAAAGCATTTTCGTGCATTGAAATACAACCATGTGTATATACGTTTTGACCAGGCATGCTTAACCAACGAACCGATATCATTTCGTTACGATAATTAACGTTAATAAACGAAACAAAGTCATTTCGTTTCGTTTATTAACGTTAAAAACGTCAAATTAACGAAATGATTTCGTTTCGTTTTCTGCCATATCAAAACGGAATCAAATCGTTTATGTTCATTATTAATTTCAAACTATGCTGGCAAAGCTGATTGATGGCGGAGTCATTAAAGGTGAAAGCAATAGCCAAGCTGATTGCAACTTTTCTCATGAATTTTGACAGTACGAACATTTCTCAGAGTGTTTTTGACATTACCACCAACGAATTACACAAAAAATTATATGGAGTTTATGTGTGTATGTGCGCTCGTTGTTACCACCTTACGGCTTCACCATGGCTATAGCATTGCCAGCACAATTCAAACATAAAGTATCACGTTTTTGTTAACGTTTTTAACGTTAACGAAAGCTTTTCGTTTCGGTTAAAAACGAGATACAATTTATCTTGATAATTCCTTTATCGATAGTATTTCGAAGTGTTTCAACGGAAACGGTGGAAATTTTTTGATAAACGATTAGCTTAACGTTAAGGTGCATCCCTGGTTTTGACATTATATTTCATACTCGTTCGTGTTTGCCATTCCCATTTTTTCTAAATTCGTAACCAAGGACTGCAGTTATTCGGTGAGATTTTTCGAAAAAATGTATTATTTTTGTGAAATTTGACACTTAATCTGTGGTATTGTGGTGATCAAAGAGGTTTTATGCAAAAATACTTTGGCTTACAACGCGACAAGTTATTTCGTAATGTCGAAGTACTTATATGTTTATGTATTTGATGTGGAAGCTTGCATTTGAGAAGACGGTTGCCACCTCAGTCCATTTGGACAAAAAATGGCCCTTTTCAACCCCATATGGTCTGCTGGCTTTCTCCATTATGGTCCTTGCTCGGCACGGATTTGGTACTTTTATTTCTATTTCACTGAAACAAAAACTCAAAATACTGATAATAAAATTTTCGGCAAATCTATTACCCACACATAGTTTTCAATTTACTTCTGTAAACCCATTATGTACATGTAGCTTAACTTATTAGAAGTTAAGCAACCCTATTGTAAATATTTTAAAACTATCCATATGAAAATAGAGGGCAACCTTGGAAATAAATATGGTGGCCGGCACTTCCGGTAAATGTAAAGACTAGAAAAGCCGTGTTTCAACTTAATCATTAAACATCGTATAAAATGTTTTAAATACCTAACCAATTTACACTTCAATGGAATTCTTACCATAAAATGTAGCAGAACAAGAACATTTCACCCGGTAGATAATTTAGGCCAGGCATTAAAAATGGAATTGTTGAATGTTCGGGCAAACACATTGTCATTAATTTTTGATGAAACAACGGACTTATCAGAAAAAATACTTGTTTTAGTGGTTAGATATTTCGATCGGTATTCAGTTATTACACAGTTGAAACTTTTAAGACGCTTGATTTTTAGTCTGAGTTCCAACTCACACTTACTGAATCTAGGCTCTGGTATGAAGTTTAAACTGTTAGGGAAAAAGTAAACATCTATAAAAATAGGATTAACACCACTGCTTAGTTTTATTTACGATTTACTGAGTTTGCCACAACGCAAATTTTTACCCGTTCTTTAATAAAACTTAACTGCGCTATGCACTTTATTCCATTGCAATCAAGCAAAACTAGGTTCACAGAGTTTGGTTGGTGAAAGACATAGACTAATCCTAGAAATGTGAACATATAATACCTAAATGTGCACTTTATTTTTGTTTGTGCAATTTGAATTAAAACCAAGTTTCTACTTTATTAAAATTTTATATGTTAAACCATTGAAACATCTCAATTGTTTGTATACCAATAAAAAACCTTAAATTTGGTCCTTTTTTTTAGATCTGGTCTTTTTTTCGATGCATTTTGGTCCTAAATGAAACTTTAGTTTGGCAACCGTGTTTGAGAACGCATGTGACAAGGTTGCGTTTTTCAGACCTATTTTTTTTTAAATAATGAAATAGTAGTATGGAAACGACAGCCATAGTTGTAAACATGTATGTGAATATTAGCAAAGTTAAAAAACAAAGCATTTTTTCTTTGAAAATAATCTAAGGGAAGATGCACACGAGGCGTTTCTTCATAGACGCGTATTAGGTACAGCATAAGAAATCTTGAGGCGTAGCAAATCGTAGCTGCATTCCATATTTTGTACGCGTCTACGAAGCTATGTCTCGTGTGTATCTTGCCTAAGTTTAGCTTCTTACGAGATCCAACATTTTTAATTAATAATGATAAATAACACGTGAAGCAACTAAGCTTAAGGTGACTTTTGATTCGTTTTGGCACTTGCGTTGCGTCTACATCTGACTTTGAACACACGCGCTTTAATTGCTTCAATATATAAGCAACGCACAAAACCCAAATAATTAAAAACTTAGGATTCTTCTTGAAGTTTCCTGGATTTCTTGAAAAATATAAGAATTCGTCGTTCAACTAATTAAAAACATAATTTTGTATTTATGTCGATTTCGTGGTCGATCAGGAGAGACGGTGGAACATGTCCTCCTGGAACGCGACGCAATCTGATGAGGGCACAATAGATCAACGGTCGCAGTGCAATAAATTTTCTATCTATCTTCACGTTATAAAAATAGTCGTATTTCATTTTTCCTCATGTGACAGGGGAACTTTTAACGTCCGTTATTTTAAAGTAACCCTTATTTGACGAATCACTGAACGATTTCTTTCAAGTAAAGTTTTTGTTAGCGTTCACAGAAGATGGTGAAAACGGCCCCTGGAATTGTTATCTTATATAGCCAAAGAAAGTTATGCATAAGCAAAATTTAGTCAGCACAAAACGAATAGTTAGAGAAAATTTAAAATATAATGCATATGTATAAAATGCATGCAATTTATGAAATCATTTTTATACTCAGTTGAGCAGAGCTCACGGAGTATATTAACTTTCATTGGATAACGGTTGGTTGTACAGGTATAAAGGAATCGAGATAGATATATACTTCCATATATCAATATCATCAGCATCGAAAAAAAATTTGATTGAGCCATGTCCGTCCGTCCGTTCGTCCGTCTGTCCGTTAACACGATAACTTGAGTAAATTTTGAGGTTTCTTGATGAAATTTGGTATGTAGGTTCACGGGCACTCATCTCAGATCGCTATTTAAAATGAACGATATCGGACTATAACCACGCCCACTTTTTCGATATCGAAATTTTCGAAAAACCGAAAAAGTGCGATAATTCATTACCAAAGACGGATAAATCGATGAAACTTGGTAGGTGAGTTGAACTTATGACGCAAAATAGAAAATTATTAAAATTTTTGACAATGGGCGCGGCACGGCCCACTTTAAAAGAAGATAATTTAAAAGTTTTGCAAGCTGTAATTTGGCAGTCGTTGCAAATATCATGATGAAATTTGGCAAGAACGTTACCCCATTCCTATGTGTATGCTTAATAAAAATTAGCAAAATCGGAGAACAACAACGCCCACTTTTAAATAAAATTTTTTTTTAAGTCAAATTTTAACAAACAATTTAATATTTTTACAGTATATAAGTCAATTATGTAAACATTCAACTACAGTAATGATATGGTGCAACAAAATACAAAAATAAAAGAAAATTTCAAAATGGGCGTGGCTCCGCCCTTTTTCGTTTAATTTGTCTCGGATACTTTTAATGCCATAAGTCGAACAAAAATTTACCAATCCTTGTGAAATTTGGTAGGGTCTTAGATTCTAGGACGATAACTGTTTTCTGTGAAAAAGGGCGAAGTCGGTTGAAGCCACGCCCAGGTTTTATAGACAGTCGACCGTATGTCCTTCCGCTCGGCCCTTAACACGATAACTTGAGCAAAAATCGATATATCTTTACTAGACTTAGTTCACGTACTTATCTGAATGGTATAAAAAATGGCCGAAATCCGACTATGACCACGCCCACTTTTTCGATATCGAAAATTACGGAAAATGAAAAAAATGCCATAGTTCTATACCAAATACGAAAAAAGGGATGAAACATGGTAATTGGATTGGTTTATTGGCGCAAAATATAACTTTAGAAAAAAACTTTGTAAAATGTGTGTGACACCTACCATATTAAGTAGAAGAAAATGAAAAAGTTCAGCAAGCGAAATCAAAAGCCCTTGGAATCTTGGCCGGAATACTGTACGTAGTATTAGCGGTACCCGACAGATGATGTTCTGGGTCAAACTGGTCCACATTTTGGTCAATATCTCGAAAACGCCTTCACATATACAACTACCACCACTCCCTTTTAAAACCCTCATTAATACCTTTATTTGATACCCATATCGTACAAACACATTATAGAATCACCCCTGGTCCACCTTTATGGCGATATCTCGAAAAGGCGTCCACCTATAGAACTAAGGCCCACTCCCTTTTAAAATACTCACTATCACCTTTCGTTTGATACCCATATTATACAAACGCATTATAGAGTCAACCCTGGTCCACCTTTATAACGATATCTCGAAAAGGCGTTCACCTATGGAACTAAGTCCCACTCCCTTTTAAAATGCTCATTAACACCTTTCATTTTAATTTAGTTTAATTTAATTTATTTGGATTAAAGTCGACACAGACATAATGCGGTCGACTACTAAGATATATAAAATATAAAATTAATGTTACAATTAAAAATAATTAAATTCAACCATACATATGAAAGAAAGTACAAAATATCGGGCCAGACGTGACAGTATTGAATTATGTAACTCGGAAAACGAACATTCAAAACTGATGCAGTTATACAAGTTGTTGTAGTGCGAATACCAGCTTCGCAGTGGATTATTTTTGGCAAAATTTTGCCGGCAAAGTGGTAAATAAAAAGGCACAAAGTGCCTGGACGTTTTATCAGGAACAGCAAAATTTAGTCGACTAACAAGATCAGATGAGTCGATCTCGCCCATAGTGAGCTTGTGAATGAACATTACCCCGAGTACAGTTCTTCGACTTTCTAAAGTTGGCAGATTTATAAGGATAAGCCTATTTCTATATGGTGGCAAATGCACACTAGAATCCCAGTTAAGACCACGTAGTGCAAGTATAATGAATTGCTTCTGTACTGACTCAATACGCTTTATAAAGTTTTGATACCCTGGGCACCAGACACACGAACAATACTCTAAGATTAGTCGTACCAATGATGTGTAGAGGGTCTTAGTCAGAAAGGGATCATTAAACTCCTTAGCCCATCGCTTCACAAAACCGAGTATACCCGTTGCTTTATGCATATTAAAAGTCAGTTTAGGATCAAAAAGAAGGCCTAGATCACTTACGACAGATATGCGCTCCAAAGGCGTGCTGTTTAACGTATACGATGTCAAACTTGGCTTCACTCGGTGAAATGTCATTAGTTTGCACTTCGAGCAATTCAAAACTAGTAAATTTGCAGTACACCAGCATTGAAATGAGCCAAGTCTGCCTGAAGAGACTCCACACGGGAAGACTCCGAAGGCAAGTATGAGTAACAAAGTTTAACATCATCCGCATACATAAGAGTTCGGGAATGTATGAGAGTTTGTGGTAAGTCATTTATAAACAAGGTAAAAAGTAACGGACCCAAATGACTACCCTGAGGCACACCAGACGTTACATCAAACAACCTAGAAATACTGTTTTTAAACAAAACTTGTTGAGTCCGATTCGCGAGATAGCTTTCGAGCCATGCAAGTAAATGCTTCGGAAATCCAAGTAAATCAAGTTTGTAAACTAAAAGCTCATGATTGACAGAGTCAAAAGCTTTACTGAAGTCGGTATAAATCACATCCATTTGCCTATTGTTTAAAAATCCATCCATTACAAAAGATGTAAACTCTAGCAAGTTGGTAGTAGTTGATCTACGCGGCACAAAACCATGCTGGAAGGGCGATAATATGGAGCTACACATGTATTGAAGTTGACATGTAATTATTCGCTCAAATGTTTTGGGAATAGCTGAAAGCTTAGCTATACCTCTATAGTTCTCGATAGTAGACCTACTACCTTTTTTGTGCAAAGGTATAATAAATGATTTCATCCAAATCAATGGAAAAGTGGCAGATTCCACAGATAATTGGAATAATTTATTTATCGACTCAGATAAGTTAACTGCACAGTATTTGAGTACACAACTAGAAACACCATCTGGACCCGGAGAAAAAATCGGTTTCAAACCGAGAAGGCTCTGAAGAACAGTATTCTTATCAATTACTGCATTAGGAATGCAATTAAAACTTTCCAAGTTGTAGGAGTGTTGACGGGGTTGAAAACGTTTAGATGAGTAGGTCGACTTGAAGAATTCTGCAAATAATTCCGCAATATCATTATCAGAACTAGCATTCTTGCAACCAAAAGAAAATGTAGCTGGAAAACCAGATGTTTTCCTCTTGGAATTAACAAAACTGTAAAATCTTTTCGGATTGTTGAAAAATTGAAATTCATAACTGCTTAAGTGCAACTTATAACATTGTTGGTTTAGACAATGAAAGTTGCAACGAGAAACCGAATATTTAGAAAAATCGGCAGAAGATCCTGATCCCTTGAAACGTTTATAAAGCCTAGATTTAACATTATTGAGTCTTATAAGTTGTCTTGTGAACCAAGGTGGTTTACTTGTTCTAACACTAACACATCGAAGCTTTCAAAGAAGCCATCAAGAATACCGTAAAATAATGAAGACGCTGAGTCGACGCCATTACTCGAAAAAAGATCTGACCAGTCATGAGTAGCAATCAATTCGTTGAGCGTTATGAAGTCCGCCTTATAAAAACATCTTGAGCGTGACCGAGATTTTAATTTTGTAAAGCACAGCTCCTTAGGAGGCTGAACAATATCAATTGCTATTTCAAGCGTAGGATGTAAGGGATCTTCTGGAAAAGATAAAGGAGAAATACGATTGATAGCAATACCCACTGATTCATCCACAAATACCAGGTCAAGAATTTTGTTTTTACAATTTAAAACATTGTTGATCTGTACGAGAGATGTATCTAAAATATTCTTAACGAAATCATGCTGACAGGTGGGAGTCAAAGTGTTTGAGTCGCTCAAGCTAATCCAATTTACCGATGGTAAGTTGAAATCACCAAGAATGACTAAGCGATCTTCGTCTCGCAACTGAGAGTACAAGTTTCGAATAGCTAAATTATGGCAATTGTAAACATACATATCCGACCGGGGCGGAATATATGAGCAACAAATATATAAGCTAAAACTTCGCAGTGAAATCTTTACTGCTATAAACTCAATATCAAATGCGTTGTCCGACAACAGCAACTCGGATGAAAGGCTTGAGTCCACAGCAATAAGAACACTGCCTGCTGTAGATATGCGACCACGCCGGTAAACGACGTAGTTACTTGAAAAAAGCTCAGCGTTAAAATTGTCAGGTTTTAACCAGGTCTCGGTGAAAGCAAAAACCTGCGCTGTAAAAGCGAAACTGTTAAGAAAAAAGGTATTTAATTTAGATCGTAAACCACGAACATTTTGGTAATGAACAACTATAGAGAGTGAGTCGGTGATTACTTTTTCGCTATACCCGCGGTGAAGGTCATAGACTTTTTTGGCACTATATTGGTATTTTTCTTGTACAAATGCACCACAGAATGCTCCGGCCAAAAAGAACTGTCAAGAACACTATCAACATAAAGGTGTGGCCCAGTTATTTTAAAAGATGAAATTTCCCTTTCATATTTAAAGTTAAATTTGAAAACTTCTACACTAGAATTATTAATATTAAGTTTAGAGCATATATAATTTGAAATATCGTCGACAGTCAACGAAGCATGCAACCGAGAAACAAAAATTGCTCTGCGAGGCGGAACGGCAGTCACCTCCCTAGGACCAACAGGTTGCACCACGGAAACTGACGAAGCAGAAATAGATATTGATGTAGATGCAGAAGTTGACGTAGATGCAGGTGATGAGCCCACTGTCGAAGCATAAATTGATATTGAAGTTGATGTAGATGCAGAAGTTGACGTAGATGCAGGTGATGAGCCCACTGTCGAAGCATAAATTGATGTTGAAGTTGATGTAGATGCAGAAGTTGACGTAGATGCAGCTGACGAACCCACTGTGGTCGCCTTCTTACGACGTTTGCTAACACCTGTACGTTTGCCTTTATTACCCTCATCAACATACTGTGACTCAACAGCATACTTTGTGTTATTGGTTTTTGATGTAGTATTGTTTGTGGTTTTGTTGTGCGCGTCATTGTTATTATTATTATTTTTAACTAAACAAGAAGCATAGGTACTGGTTTTAGCGCGACCAATGCTGTTGACCACCGCTTTAGACACAGGAGCAGAATTTATCTCATTAATTCTTAGTGATGTTCTATGTATGTTAGAAGGTATTGATGAAACGCTAGGAAGATGAGTGTCAGACAAAGAGCGAAAACGAAAGCAGTTCAAAAGCAATGGCTGTTTAACATAAAACTTCGCAAAATCTTCTCTCAAGACTTTCACATCATTCGCTACAGCAGTGTTGTTGTCACAAAGTTGTTTAAAATCAGAGCGAAGCTCTGCTTGCCAATCGCTAATTTGAGCACGAAAACGATGGCCTTCGTCGAGTGATAACTTCAGCGCGGTTATGAGGTCTGCATTCTTAGCCTTAAGCAGGTTAATTTCACTCACTACCCATATCGTACAAACAAACTCTAGAGTCACCCCTGGTCCACCTTTATGGCGATATCTCGAAAAAGCGTCCACCTATAGAACTAAGGCCCACTCCCTTTTATAATACTCATTAACACCTTTCATTTAATACCCATAACGTACAAGGAAATTATAGAGTCACCCCTGTTCCACCTTTATGGCGATATCTCGAAAAGGAGTCCACCTTTAGAACTAAGGCCCACTACCTTTTAAAATACTCATTAACACCTCTCATTTGATACCCATATCGTACAAAAAATTCTAGAGTCACCCCTGGTCCACCTTTATGTCGATATCTCGAAAAGGCATCCATCTATAGAAATAAGGCCCACGCCCTTTTAAAATACTCATTAACACCTTTCATTTAATACCCATATCGTACAAGGAAATTATAGAGTCACCACTGTTCCACCTTTATGGCGATATCTCGAAAAGGCGTCCACCTTTAGAACTAAGGCCCACTCCCTTTTAAAATACTCATTAACACCTTCCATTTGATACCCATATCGTACAAACAAATTCTAGAGTCACCCCTGGTCCACCTTTATGGCGATATCTCGAAAAGGCGTCCACCTATAGAACTAGGGCCCACGCCCTTTTAAAATACCTTTCATTTAATACCCATATCGTACAAACAAATTCTAGTGTCACCCCTGGTCCACCTTTATGGCGATATCTCGAAAAGGCGTCCACCTATAAACTAAGGCCCACTCCCTTTTAAAATACTCATTGACACCTTTCATTTGATACCCATATCGTACAAACAAATTCTAGAGTCGCCCCTGGTCCACCTTTATGGCTGTATCTCGAAAAGGCGGCCACCTATAGAACTAAGCCCAAGCCGTTTTAAAATACTCATTAACACCTTTAATTTATACCCATATCGTACAAACAAATTCTAGAGTCAGCCCTGGTCCACCTTTATGGCGATATCCCTAAATGACGTCCATCTATAGAACTATGGCCCACTCCCTCTTAAAATACTATTTAATACCTTCCATTTGATACACATGTCATACAAACACATTCCAGGGTTACACTAGGTTCATTTTCCTACATGGTGATTTTCCCTTATTTTGTCTCCATAGCTCTCAGCTGAGTATTTATGTTCGGTTACATCCGAACTTAGCCTTCCTTACTTGTTATTATATAAAATTAGTTTGACATATCAGATTTGTGAATATTATTGTAATACTGCTACTTTTAACACATTTATAATATTTAAGAAGAATATTTAAGAAGTAAGAAACATGATTAATGCTTACATTAATACGTGTTTCATTTATTTTCATTGAGGAATAAGTTCGTAAAAATAAAAATCACGTTTTTATAAAGTGCATGTGAAGCTCCATAGATAAAATGAGTAATAGAAGGAACATTGGTTTATATATTACATTTTTAAAATGAAAATCTCCTGCCTAAAAAGTAATCGAATGAACATTGGTTTGTATATTACATTTTGAAAATGAAAATCTCCTGCTAAAAAAGGAGCAAAACTTAACTAGATATTATCGTTTTCGTACTTAACTACACTTCCTTTTGTGATTCAGGATTTCGAGCAAATTTTGAAAAAACTCCGAACATCAATTCCTTCATTATATGACATTCGACTGCCTTCCACTCTATTCGCAACATAAGCTCTATTTAAGCTGTCAAACTATATAGTAAATAATGATAATAATACTATACCAGTCTCTCGTGCTGCGGCGTGCTCAACTTTGTTATATTCTACTGTTGTCACACATGCATTAAATGCGAAAGCTCCGTCGAACACTGCTGCTGCTTTTACTTTTCGTGCTTCTTCGCTGCGAGAAACTCTACCACATGTTAAACCTGTTTTTAATTCTGATGTTACTCTCTCTACTACATTAACTGGGAATCAAAATTCTTTAGCTAAAACATTTGCTGTACCTATGCAAGCATCCCACCAGTCTACTACTACTAAGCTTATTAGTGATACTACTCCATCTTCATTCGTCAATGGTTCTAGTACTGGACCTATGACTTTAAATTCAAATTTGTCTTCCAATGGATTGGATCGCGCACTTGAATTGTTGTCTACTAGTCGTACTGTTCCAAATACTCCAACACATACCGTGTCTCATGTTTCAGCCTCGTAAACAGCCTTTACTTGTTGGATCCAGCCACAGTTAGGAACTTGGTGTCGTACGATCGATGAGGTGGCTCCACATATCCTCGTTCTTACCTAGCGTAACTTCCGACAATATTATATCTTATGTTTCTAAACATACCTTAATTGAGAAGCGGTTTCTGTTGTGCATTAAGCTTGTGAAAAAGGATGTTATTGAAGGTGATCGCATAAAATGTCAGCTTTAAATTGGGTGTTGAAGATTGGTGCTATGAGAAGTTGTTAATTGCCGATATTTGGCCCGCGAATGTTAAACTTCGTCCCTTCCAGTTTTTTCGAAATGAGGTGGTGTCACCACTCAAACCATAAAGGCCCATTCTCCGGTCATAATGCGTAATAAGCCCTTGAAAATATATTTGCATAACATGTCTGGTTTAAGAGCAAAATCTAAAGTACTCTTCGATTTGAGCTCTCACTCGGACTATGATATTGTGGCACTTATTGGGAGCTGGCTCAATGAAAACCTTTTAGCAACGAATTCTTCGATCCTAAGCTTTAAAATGTTTTTAGGAAGGAAAGAGACTTCGCGAAAACTAAGACTTCAAGAGGTGGAGGTGTACTCATTGCAGTTTCCACGTAATATCGCTGTTCATTGGTTCGCTTGGCAAATGGGGACTCTCTCTTAGATCAACTTTGTGTATCAATTTGCGGCAGCTCTAAACTTCTAATTTGTGCATCGTATATTCCGCCTTCTAGTGCTGATGGACTTTATAATGCACATATTGATAATATTTTAGCTTTATTTACTAAGCATTCTAACAGTAATTACTGTATTCTTAGTGATTTTAATCTGTGCAATATAAGCTGGAATAGACTAGATGATAGTTTTTCTTTGTTTCCTAATAATGTTACTAGTTTCGCTGAGTCATATGTAATTGATAATTTGTTAAGTCTTTATCTTGTTCAGGGGGTCGATTCCGGTTGACCGTTATAGTGAAGTGAAAAAAAATTTATCACTTTGGTTATCACTTAATGTTTTCATTTTTTCACTTCACTGAGCTTGAAAATGCGATTCTTAAACTGCTGTGAAAACTGTTAGCTGAATAACATTTGAATTTGCGATGTGTGAAGTTTTCTTTGCTGAATGATAAATTATGACAGATTTCATTTGTTTTTGTTTTCTTTTTGTTTGATGTTGTTTGTTTGACAATTTTTTAAATTCAAACGTTAACACAAAATTTGTATCGGCGTTAACATTGTTTTCACTTCACTTCAATTTGAAGTTTTAACGCAAAACGAGAATCAATAATCGTGGTGAATTGGCGTTAATACTTTTCACTTTACGATAACGCACAACCGGAATCGACCCCCAGGTTAATAGTTTCATTAACAGACTCTTAAAAATTTTGGATCTTATATTTATTAGCGATAATATGAATTTTTCATTAAATGAGTGCCTTGACCCTTTGTCGGCTGCAAATCAACATCATGTTCCACTAGTGTTAAACTTTGAATTTTATAATTTTAACTCTATTTGTGAAGATAGCCATTCTGCTAGTTTTTGTTTTAAGAATTGCGATTTTGATTCTGTCAACTCTGAAATGTCCTCTTTAGACTGGGATTGTCTTTTCTATGGTCTATCTTTTCTATGGTCTATGTCATGGCTGCTGACATTTTTAAATTTAAAGTTAACAGCATCTGCAATAGCATTATTCCTATTAATAAAAAAAGATCTTATAAAATTCCATGGTATACTAAAGACTTAAAGAAACTAAAAAATTTAAGAAACGAATTTTATAAACAATTTAAATCTTCGGGCTCCTCTTCCCATAGAGATCTATATCTGCGTTACTCGAAGGAGTTCAAATCCATGAGTAATGTGCTACATAAAAATTATGTTCAGAAATACGAAACTGAAATCAAAACGAACCCTAAAGCGTTTTGCTTTATGTTAAGTCTAAAAAATCGTGTTCTATTATTCCATCTGAGGTGTTTTATAAAGAAGCAATTGCTTCGACCTCCTATGAGGCTGCAAATCTTGTCTGACATTGAAGAAACTGAAAACCAGGGCCCAGCCGTTGACTCTCCTAATAATTTCGGAGCTCTCAACCTAATAATTGATGACGCAATAGATGGCATTAGGAATATTAGTTACACAACACAGACCGATGTCGATGGTTTATCGGCCTGCCTATTTAAAAATTGTGTAGCTTTTGCTTACCCTCTTTTAATTTTGCTCAATAAATTGCTTGATAGTGGCAAATTTATCAATGCTTGGAAGTTTACTTCTATTACCCCTATTTTTAAAAGCGGTAACAAGAATGATATTTCCAATTACAGACCCATCTCTAAATTATCTACGGTTACTAAATTATTTGAGAACATCGTTAAACAGATGTGGTTTGCCGTTATGAGCTTGATATCACCCAATCAGCATGGCTTCCCGCCAGGAAGATCTACCACGACAAATCTAGCTATATTTTCAGAATTCTGTGTATCAGCTTTTGGTAACCGTTGTCAAGTTGACACCATCTATACGGACTTTTCGAAAGCTTTTGATAAAGTTAGTCACTCGCTTTTATTATCCAAACTAGCCAGTTTGGGATTTCACTCCACTTTTATACTCAGCTGAGCAGAGCTCACAGAGTATATTAACTTTGTTCGCATAACAGTAATCCGTATCGGCATAAACTAATCGAGATAGATATAGACTTCTCTATATTAAAATGATCTGGGCGAAAAAATAAATTCATTTAGCAATGTCCGTTCGTCCGTCCCTCCGTCCACCCGATAACTTGAGTAAATTTTGAGATATCTTGATGAAATTTGGTTCCTAGGCGCTCATCTCAGATCGCTATTTAAAATGAACGAAGTCGGACTACAACCACGCCCACTTTTTCGATATTGAAAATTTCGAAAAACCGAAAAAGTACGATAATTCATTACCAAAGACGGATAAAGCGATGAAACATGGTAGGTGCGTTGACCTTATGACGCAAAATAGAAAATTAGTAAAACTTTGGACAATAGGCGAGGCACCGCCCTCTTTTAAAAGAAGGTAATTTAAAAGTTTGCAAGCTGTAACTTGGCAGTCGTTGAAGATATCATGATGAAATTCGGTAGGCATGTTTATCCTATTACTGTATGTGTGCTAAATAAGAATTAGCAAAATCGGATAACGAACACGCCCACTTTAAAAAAAAAATTTTTTAAAGTAAAATTTTAACGAAAAATTTAATATCTTTACAGTATATAAGTAAATTATGTCACTATTCAACTACAGGAATGATATGGTGCAAAAAAATACAAAAATAAAAGAAAATTTCAAAATGGGCGTGGCTCCGCCCTTTTTCATTTAATTCGTCTAGAATACTTTTAATGCCATAAGTCGAACAAAAATTTACCAATCCTTGTGAAATTTGGTACGGGCATAGATTCTATGACGATAACTGCTTTCTGTGAAAATGGGCGAAATCGGTTGAAGCCACGCCCAGTTTTTATACACAGTCGACCGTCTGTCCTTCCGCTCGGCCGTTAACACGATAACTTGAGCAAAAATTGATATATCTTTACTAAACTTAGTTCACGTATTTATCTAAACTCACTTTATCTTGGTATAAAAAATGGCCGAAATCTGACTATGACCACGCCCACTTTTTCGATATCGAAAATTTCGAAAAGTGAAAAAAATGCAATAATTCTATAACAATGAGAGATGAAACATGGTAACTGAATTGGTTTATTGACGCAAAATATAACTTTAGAAAAAACTCTGTAAAATGGGTGTGACACCTACCATATTAAGTAGAAGAAAATGAAAAAGTTCTGCAGGGCGAAATCAAAAGCCCTTGAAATCTTGGCAGGAATGCTGTTCGTGGTATTACATATATAAATAAATTAGCGGTACCCGAAAGATGATGTTCTGGGTCACCCTGGTCCACATTTTGGTCGATATCTCGAAAACTCCTTCACATACACAACTAAGGGCAACTCCCTTTTAAAACCCTCATTAACACCTTTCATTTGATACCCATATCGTATAAACACATTCTAGAGTCACCCCTGGTCCACCTTTATGGCGACATCTCGAAAAGGCGTCCACCTATAGAACTAAGGCCCACTCCCTTTTAAAATACTCATTAAAACCTTTCATTTGATGCCCATATCGTACAAACACATTCTAGAGTCACCTCTGTTCCACCTTTATGGCGATATCTCGAAAAGGCGTCCACAGATAGAACTAAGGCCCACTTCCTTTTAAAATACTCATTAACACTATGAGGTGGGTTTTGTCGAAGGCTGAGGTAGCACTCAGTCAATCCATGGTCAAGTAGAGGTCCCACAAACCCCCACTTAATAAAAACACAGTTGTTATGCGTTAATGACGAATACACACACACACACACGGCTTGACGGGTGGCGAGCGGCGGCTAACAGGCGTAGTAATAGCGGAGGGGCCGGTACGGTGGTTTAGCGGCGGTGTAGTAGCGGGCGGGATGGTACGGTTGTCCGGGGGCAGCGGCGGGATCAGCGCGGCGGCCGGACGGCGGACAGTATTGGCGGACGGATTGGTACAGTGGTATGAGCGCAGTGGCTGGACGGCGGACAGTATTAGCGGACGGGTTGGCGCAGCGGTATGTGCGCAGTGGCGGGATTATCACGGCGGCTGGACGGCGGCCAGTATTAGCGGACGGAGGGATGTATCGGTATAGACGTAGCGACGGCACAAGCGAACTGGATGGACGGTGATAAGGTGGCGGCGGCTAGCGGTCGTCGTAGCAGCGGTGTGACGGCGGTTGGATAGCGGGCAGCTGACGGTTGTCGTAGCAGCGGCGCAACGGCGGTAAGATAGCGGGCGGCTGACGGTAGAAGCGCAACGGCGGTAGGATAGCGGGCGGCTGACGGTTGTCGTAGCAGCGGCGCAACGGCGGTAAGATAGCGGGCGGCTGACGGTAGCAGCGCAACGGCGGAAGGATAGCGGGTGGCTGACGGTTGTCGTAGCAGCAGCGCAACGGCGGTAGGATAGCGGGCGGCCAACGGTCGTCGTAGCAGCGGCGCAACGGCGGTAGGATAGCGGGCGGCCCAGGGTCGTCGTAGCAGCGGCGCAACGGCGGTAGGATAGCGGGCGACCAACGGTCGTTGGAGCAGCGGCGGTAGGATAGCTACGGCAACAACAGGGCGACGGAGCGCGTACCAGTGGTATGAGCGCAGTGGCAAGAGTAGCACGGCGGCTGGACGGCGGACAGTATTAGCGGGCGGATTGGCACAGCGGTATGTGCGCAGTGGCGGGATTAGCACGGCGGCTGGACGGCGGACAGTATTAGCGGACGGATGGATGTAGCGGTATGTACGCAGTGACGGCACCAGCGAACTGGATGGACGGTGATAAGGTAGCGGCGGTTGCGGGTTGCGGCTTCCAGCGAGGACGCTGTCCCAGTGGCGGCGGCAGAGGGACCTGCGAGGAATGAATAGAGTTTGGGTTAGTGCCGGTCCGCCAGCTGGACACCACCGCCTCCATGCCCGCACGAATGCAGGGCTAGACGCGGAGTTGTACCAGCAGGAATCCCGTCGGGCGATCCAGGGGCTGAGGGGGGGAGTGCACCTTACGGCACAGCGGTAGCCCCTGTAGCTGCTGGACCGGTCGACGGCCGGGCCGGGCCAGGCGGAGGGGAAAAGGGCCGGATGGTCATGAGGCGGCGAGCCCCCCCCCCCCCCCCACCTAGCTAGGACACGGGCGAGTAAACCATATAGGCGACAACCCGCTGTCCCCGCAAGTGAGGGTGACCCGTTCCCTGACAGCGCCCCTTTCCACTCCGTGGTGTGGTTGGCTCGCTCGCCTCCAGTGCTGGCTCGCTAGCTGGACAACACCGCGTCCATGCCTGCACGACGGCAGGGCTGGACGCGGAGTTGTACCAGCCCGGTCTTTGTAGGTCGTTCCGTAGGCTGAGGGGAAGTGCGCCTTGGCGGCACAGCGGTAGCCCCTTTAGCCGACGGGTCGCCTGAGCCAGGACTGAGGGGAAGGGATTTATTGGCCGAACGGCGGCGAGCCCCCCCTTACCTGGCTGGGACACGGGTGAGTAAACCGTAAGGCGATAACCCGTTGTCTCGCAAGCAAGGGGTGACCAGTGCCGTGGCGACAACCCCTTTCCCTCTGGAGGGGGGATTGGCTCAGTCGCTGGACATCGCCCACACTAAGGTAAGGTGCTGGGGGCGGTGCACCAGCTCTGTCCTTGCCAGTTCGGTGGCTGCGAGGAGGGGACTGGGCCCGAAGGCACCACTCCACGCAGCTGCCGAACCGGGTCGGACGGAGCCTTAGCTGAGAGGGAGGGGCGGGGTAGTCCTAAGGCGGCGCCCCCCCTTACTTAGCTGGGACACGGGCGATTAAACTACGAAGGCGACAACCCGTTGTCCCCGCAAGCAAGGGGTGACCAGTGCCGAGGCCGCACCCCTTCCACTCAGCTAGTCAGAGGAGTGGCTGGGTTGCTTAATAAAGCAACCACTTCCTCTGACTAACCTGCGAGGAAAGAAGTGACAACAGCCAATTCGTCCTCTTTTATACTGTTTTGAGTTGGCGTGCCGTTTGCAAATTCTTGTTATCGCCCAATGCTATTCGCATGCATTGGTATGTAACTGCTGATGTTGTCGTGCCGTGTGCAAATTAGTGTTATCGCCCAATGCTATTCGCATGCATTGGTACGTAACTGCTGATGTTGGCTAGCTGTTAATGTGCTATGTATGTATACTCTCAGGCGTAGGTGAAAAAGGGTTAGAGTGGGGGTCTCAGGCGTAGGAGAAAAGGGGTTACAGTGGGGATCGTACTATTGTAATGCTACGTTACAGTCCCCCTCCCACTTCGGTTGACGGAAGGCTGCTGTGAGGAAAAGGAGTATCACGCCAGGCCTGGCCTAGCGGTTGTGTGTGTGCCGTTATACCGGCTTTGCCGGTGTGTATGCGTGCATCGTTTTATTGACATTTT
The DNA here is from genome assembly GCF_040869045.1 of Eurosta solidaginis. Classification (NCBI taxonomy): domain Eukaryota; kingdom Metazoa; phylum Arthropoda; class Insecta; order Diptera; family Tephritidae; genus Eurosta; species Eurosta solidaginis. Next base: position 1,313,165 of record NW_027136887.1, on the reverse strand, counting down.
TTTCTTCATAAAATATACAGTCATTCCATTTATATCTAATTAAGTAAATGCTAACATTAGGGGTTTAATAAATTTCATTTTCCTTAAAACTAAGGGTGTATAAAAAAAAGATTCCTGAGGTAATTTTTTTGTTGGGGTGGCGGAGAGTACTCAACTATTACCGTTTTCCTATGTACCGCGTCCCCCTTACTGTGTGCCTTATGGCAAAAAAAAAAATCCTCTTCATAAAAAACTAGTTTTGTTTGTTTTTTTTCTCTTCTTTTTTTTTTGTTTTGGTGTGTTGGTGTTGTTTGTTTGTTTTTTTTTTTTTTGTTTTTTTTTTGTATATAGTAATTCAGATACAATAATGTAATAATATAAGGTAAGTAAATTATGGATCTTCTTCTTCCGTTTTTGGTTGCTGCTTCTCATTGTCATCTGTATATTTTACTATGCGTTTCATCCCCGCTATGGTCACCAGCGCGTGGTCTTCACTTTTGGTTTTCACCCTCACTTGTTAGCCCTTCCACGAGAACGTCCAAGTTTTGCTGCGTTCATTGCGGCGACGGCTTAGTTTCAGCTCCCGTAAGCATGTTTCTGGGTCAGTCTTTTTTTCGATCTTTTTTGTCTATATTTTGCGGGGTGTGTTCGCGTTCGGCTTGCGTCGGCGTTTTTTCGTCGCTCTGCGGTTCTTTTATCGCCATTAAGGTGTCGACCAACGGGGGCCCGTGGAAGATCTGTACCCGTTGTATTTTGGCCTTGTTGGGTGGCCATGGGGTTGCTTCAAATGGGGGGCGCCGTGGGCGGATCGGTTTTGGCGAGTCTGGTGGGGCTGGTTGGCGGTTTTTTCTGCCCATGTTGTCGATTGTTTTGCGTTTCCTGGAAGGAATAAGAAGACGTAAGTACTCTAGGGACAATTTTAGAATAGCACCCCCCGAGTTCGGGGTTAAACTTGGTATCAAATGAAAGAGGGAGTTCTCCCGATCACAAATATATATAACTTAAAGTGCGCAGATTTATAGTTTACGAGTTATTTGATGTTAAAGTTTGCAAATTTAGCAAATTTCTATAGCACTTTCACTTACAATTTACACAACTTTCAAAACCTTTATGCACATAAATATCTATATAAATTGGCAACGATACACTTAAATTTCATTTAAGTATATTTCACATATAATTCTTGCATTGTTTTTACTTAATATAAAAGTTTTTATTAAATCAATCGCGCTTTTGTATCAACATTCACATTTATGTATATATATATTTTATTGATGACATTACAAAGCTGTGCTGCCACATCTAAAAAACGGAACAAGTGCAGAATCGAAAAATAATTTATAAAAATATCTTTCATCTGATGTATATATATCTTTAACTTTTCTAGTCTTTATTTACCAAAAATTTGAAAAAGCTCTTTTTTGCATTCGTGAACGAGCTGATATTACCTTATAACTCTTATGTTTATTGTTATGTTAGCCGATCCAACACCGGCTGCGCCATGCACAGTAATTCTGCGTAGAACACCTTTCCGCGTACGCGGCCTTCGGCCGCGCTTATTTAAAATAACCATGGGCTACGCCATGCCAAGTCCGGGTGTGTGGTATAACCGTGGCTACCGCCACGGTGATGTCCTTCCGCATAGTAGTAAAAATATATATTTTCCTTTTTCTTTATTAACTGAAAGGTGGCACGTTAATATTTATATTTGTTTTTTCTTTGTTGATGTGGCAGCACAGCTTTGTAATGTCATCGATAAAATATATACATACATAAATGTGAATGTTGCTACAAAAGCGCGATTTATTTAATAAAAACATTTAAATTAAGTAAAAACAATGCAAGAATTATATGTGAAATATACTAAAATGAAATTTAAGTGTATCGTTGCCAATTTATATAGATATTTATGAGCATAAAGGTTTTAAAAGATGTGTAAATTGTAAGTGAGAGTGCTATAGAAATTTGCTAAATTTGCAAATTTTAACATCATATAACTCGTAAACTATAAGTCTGCGCACTTTAAGTTATATATATTTGTGATCGGGAGAACTCCCTCTTTCTGCTAAACTAAATCGCTGCCGTACTCTATTTTAAAATTCGCACGGCTTTAGATTTTGTAAGTGCGCGTGCACCGGTTGTTTGTGTAGTTCGACGTGGGCCAGTTTCACCGTATTTGTTGAGATGTACTCCACCACCAGGTATGGGCCGGAAAATTTCGGTGCGAGTTTTTGGGCAAAGCTGTTTGCTGCGGAGGAGAGAGGGTGATCTCCTTTCATCACTCTGTCTCCTATCTTTGGATTCCACGGCCTTCTGCGCAAATCGTAATATTTCTTCTGCTGACTTGAAGCTTCTTGCAGGTGGGTCTTTATTTCTTCCCATAGCTTGGTGATGGATATCGGTACTGTAGGTGGCTCCACTGGTACTGCTCCCTCCGTTCGTATTTGCTGTGGTGCTGTTAGGTTCCGTCCGAAGTTTATTTCCGCCGCGGAAGCTTGCGTGGACTCGTGGCTTGCTGTATTTATTGCGAACGCGATTTGAGGAATCTCTTGATCCCATGTGCGGTGGTCTTCCTTCGAACGCTGCGCTATCATTGTCTTGATGACCCGGTTGGTTCGCTCCGTCGGGTTCCCGTGGGGTGCGTATGCTGCGGTGAATTTATGTTCGATGCGGTGGTCGCTCAGGAATGACTTCAACGCTTTCCCTACGAACTGCTTGCCATTGTCAGTGAGGAAGGTCTTCGGGCAACCAAATCGGTATATTATCCTTTCTTTCAGCGCTTTGATAACGCTGGCCGTTGTTGCTTGGCGTACTGGGATCATCTCTACCCATTTGGAAAACTTGTCCACCATGACGAGGAGGCACGTGTTGCCGAATTTGGAACGCGGTAGTGGTCCGATGAAGTCGGCGGTTACGATCTCCCACGGTCGTGAACATTGCATCGTTGCCATCAATCCTGCCGGACGTCTCTGTTCTACCTTGTATTCGGCGCACTTGATGCATTTCCGTACATGTTTAAATACATCGCGGAACATTCCAGGCCAGTAATAATTTTCTTGCGCTCTTTTGAGTGTTTTCTTCGCGCCAAGATGACCGGCGGCAGCGGCGTCGTGGACTTCTCGTAGGACGTCTTCTCGTCTATCGGTTGGGACACATATTTTCCATTGTGGCGCTCGTGATATTTGGTTTTTTGGTGGGATGTGGCGGAAGAGGCGGTTCTCTATCACCTGGTAGTCTGGGTTGGCCTGCGGTTGCTGATTTACTTGTTTGGATTTCTTTCCATACCAGTCGCTCGCGTCGGTGTCTATTGTGTATAGTGTATCCGGGTCGGTAGATGGCAGCGGGCACCGGGAAAGCGCGTCGGCTACAACATTTTGTGCTCCCTTACGGTATTCTATGTTAAAATTGTATTGTTGCAGCTCTAGGGCCCATCGTGCCAGCCATCCTGAGGGAGTTTGCAATGAATGTAGCCATTTTAGTGAATGGTGATCCGTGGTAACAGTGAAACGGTATCCCTCCAGATATGGTCTCTTTTTGCGTATTCCCCACAGCACGGCTAGGCATTCCTGTTCGGTGGCCGAGTATCGTTTTTCAAGTTCCGTTAAGCTACGGCTGGCATAAGCTATTACGTTCTCTTGGTCGGAATGGCGTTGGTAGAGCACGACGCCGAGTCCTTCCCCGCTCGCGTCGGTTTGTAGAAAAAATGGCTTGCCGAAGTCGGGGCAGCAGAGTACGGGTGCATTGGTGAGCCCGTCTTTGAGCGCCTGAAAGGCGTTTACTTGCGGCGTTCCCCATGCCCAGGCTTGTCCTTTCTTTAGTAATTGGTTGAGCGGTGCGGCGATGGTGGAAAAGTCGGCGACGAAACGGCGGTACCATGAAGCGAGTCCAAGGAAGCGGCGGAGTTCTTTGATGGTTCGTGGCGCTGGCATCTCTTGTACTGCCAATGTTTTCCCGGGATCGGTTTGGATTCCTTCGGCGCTGATGATGTGTCCCAGGTACTGGAGTTGTCGCTGGACGAAACTGCATTTGTCGAAATTCACCTGCATTTTATGTTTCTGGAGTCGCTCGAAAACTTCCTTCAACTTAGTCATATGCTCCCCGAAAGTGTCTCCTACGACTATGATATCATCCAGGTAGGCGAATACTTTAGGTTGGAGTTCCGGTCCCAGTATTGAATCCAGAGCGCGTTGGAACGTGGCCGGGGCAGAGTGTAGGCCGAATGGCATAACTTTCCATTGGAACAATCCCCTGCCAGGAACCGTGAATGCGGTGTATTGTCGCGATGCTTTGGCGAGCGGAATCTGCCAATAGCCGTTCTTCAGGTCAATAGTAGAGATGAATTTCGCTTCCTTCAGCTGGTCGAGGAAGGCTCGAATTTGCGGTAGTGGATACGCATCCGGTTCGCTGGCGGCATTCAGTTGACGGTAATCTATGCACATCCTCCAAGTGCATAGTCGCTTCGCGACGGCTCTATTCTTCCTCCCCTTAGTAACTCGTCCACCTCCTCGTTGATGACTTGTTGCATGGCCGGGTTGCGGGGGTAGTATCATTGCTTCAGTGGGCGGTTGTGCTTGAGGAGAATCGTATGCTCGGCTGCTGTGCTTGGTCCGGTAATTTCGCCAAACCGCTCTTGGTGGTGTGCCACGGAGTTCCGCAGCTCCGTATTCTGATCGTCGCTCAAGTGTTCTCGGCTCGCTAAGGCGCACAGCGTGTCTAGTTCGGGTGCTCTCTTGGTCACGGTGGCTTCCAATGGCTGGCCATCTAGCATAAGGATGATTCCCCTTTTCCGTAGGAAGTCCATTCCCAGGATTACCTGCTCAGCCAAATTCGGGATGACGGAGAGCATTGTATCTGTTGTACGTCCTTGAAATGCAATTTTTGCCGGGTAAGAGTTTGAGGTAAAGACGCACGTCTGGTCTGCCATCTGGATGCTTCGCTTGTTGGGGCGCGCCTTAATGTTGTTCTTTTCCAGGTGTTTCCGTACGGTGTCGTCCACGTAGGATAGGGTGGCGCCAGTGTCCACCAGTGCGCGTACGCTCATGCCTTCGATGACCACTGGTATATAGAATCGGCCATCTACTTGTGCTTTTGCAGCTGGTTTGTTGGAGGGTGGTTCTTTGCGGTTAACTTTAATAGCGTTGGGCGGCGTCCTGGAGGCGTTCTCGGTAAATGGGGTCATCGGTGGGCAGGGGCAGTCTCTGGAGAGGATTTTGTCTTGGCAACACCGGGAGCAAAACTTCCTCCAAGAGGCCTTGCATCGGAAGCGGTGGTGTCCGCGTTCCTTGCAGCGCCAACAGCACTCCTTGCTGTCGTATTCAATATGCAGGTGGTATAGGCTGTGGGCCACCATCTTTCCCTGTTTTGCCTCCTCGCCTCTTAGCAGCTCATACTTCTCCGTTAGTTCCAAGAGTTCCTCGATCGTCCTAAACTCGCTGCGTTTGACGAAGAGGCGGTATTCCACGCGTAGACCGTCGTAGATCCGTTCTAGGTGGTTCTCCTCACACATCGTCGGGTGCTAGCGGATTAGTGTTTCTAGTGCGAGGATGTAGTCCTTGGCCTTTTCGCGGCCTTGTTGTTTGCGTTGTCTGATGGCGTCCTCCAGATGTCGTAAGTGACGCTTAGGTAAAAAAAAATTCTGCACCTCCCTCCGAAAATCGTTCCAACGGTATATATGTTGTTTGCGGACGCGGTACTATTGTAGTGCTTTCCCCCGCAGAATTTCCGGCAGCGTTGGGAGGAGCCGATCGACAGGGATGCGGTAACAATCGGCGAGCTCCTCTATCCTCTCAAGAAACTCGTGCAGCGACTCTTCGCCCGCAAAATGCAAATCCCAGCGGCGAACGGTGATGCATGTTCTCTCTGTTCCGCGTGTGACTGGGGGCCGTGGATCTGGATCGAAGGGATTTGTTTTGTTGTTAGCTGGGATGGCGTAGCGGATTTCCCCTCTTCTTTATTCACTTCTCTCTCTAGCTCCTTTAGCAGGTCTTCGCTTGACTTTCTTGTGCGTTTCGCTCGCACGTATACGCTCAGTGCGCGACGCAGTTCGGCTATGGTTTGGCCTTCCACCTTGATATGGTGTTTCCTGCACTCCTCGATTAGCCTCTCCCTCTTGAGAAGGTAGATGCAGTTGAGCGAATCGGTGGTCAGCGTTGTACCTTCGGGGGTCGGTGTGTTTGTTGTTGCTAATGGTGTGTTCGTCGAACCCGCCCCGGCAGTGTTGGTGGTTGGGGTGTTTGGTTTTCCACTGTCATCTGCGGAGGAGGGTCCCTGCTCGGGCGCCATTTATGAGGTGGGTTTTGTCGAAGGCTGAGGTAGCACTCAGTCAATCCAGGTCAAGTAGAGGTCCCACAAACCCCCACTTAATAAAAACACAGTTGTTATGCGTTAATGACGAATACACACACACACATGGCTTGACGGGTGGTGAGGGCAGCAGATTTCCGTACAAAGATGGCGGGGACGGGTGGCGAGCGGCGGCTAACAGGCGTAGTAATAGCGGAGGGGTCGGTACGGTGGTTTAGCGGCGGTGCAGTGGCGGGCGGGATGGTACGGTTGTCCGGGAGCAGCGGCGGGATCAGCGTGGCGGCCGGACGGCGGACAGTATTGGCGGATGGATTGGTACAGTGGTATGAGCGCAGTGGCTGGACGGCGGACAGTATTAGTGGACGGGTTGCCGCAGCGGTATGTGCGCAGTGGCGGGATTAGTACGGCGGCTGGACGGCGGCTGGACGGCGGACAGTATTAGCGGGCGGAGGGATGTAGCGGTATAGACGTAGTGACGTCACCAGCGATTGACGGTGATAAGGTGGCGGCGGCTAGCGGTCGTCGTAGCAGCGGTGCGACGGTGGTTGGATAGCGGGCAGCTGACGGTTGTCGTAGCAGCGGCGCAACGGTGGTAAGATAGCGGGCGGCTGACGGTAGCAGCGCAACGGCGGTACGATAGCGGGCGGCTGACGGTTGTCGTAGCAGCGGTGCAACGGCGGTAAGTTAGCGGGCGGCTGACGGTAGCAGCGCAACGGCGGAAGGATAGCGGGCGGCTGACGGTTGTCGTAGCAGCGGCGCAACGGCGGTAGGATAGCGGGCGGCCTGCGGACGTCGTAGCAGCGGCGCAATGGCGGTAGGATAGCGGGTGGCCCACGGTCGTCGTAGCAGCGGCGCAACGGCGGTAGGATAGCGGGCGGCCAACGGTCGTCGGAGCAGCGGCGGTAGAATAGCGACGGCAACAACAAGGCGACGGAGCGCGTGCCAGTGGTATGAGCGCAGTGGCAAGAGTAGCACGGCGGCTGGACGGCGGACAGTATTAGCGGACAGATTGACACAGCGGTATGTGCGCAGTGGCGGGATTAGCACGGCGGCTGGACGGCGGACAGTATTAGCGGACGGATGGATGTAGCGCTATGGACGCAGTGACGGCACCAGCGAACTGGATGGACGGTGATAAGGTAGCGGCGGTTGGGGCTTCCTGCGAGGACGCTGTCTCAGTGGCGGCGGCGGAGGGACCTGCGAGGAATGAATAGAGTTTGGGTTAGTGCCGGTCCGCCAGCTGGACACCACCGCCTCCATGCCCTCACGAATGCAGGGCTGGAATCGGAGTTGTACCAGCAGGAATCCCGTCGGCCGATCCAGGGGCTGAGGGGGGAGTGCACCTTACGGCACTGCGATAGCCCCTGTAGCTGCTGGACCGGTCGACGGCCGGGCCGGGGCGGAGGGGAAAAGGGCCGGATGGTCATGAGGCGGCGAGCCCCCCACCTAGCTGGGACACGGGCGAGTAAACCATATAGGCGACAACCCGCTGTCCCCGCAAGTGAGGGTGACCCGTTCCCTGACAGCACCCCTTTCCACTCCGTGGTGTGGTTGGCTCGCTCGCCTCCAGTGCTGGCTCGCTAGCTGGACACCACCGCCTCCATGCCTGCACGACGGCAGGGCTGGACGCGGAGTTGTACCAGCCGGGTCTTTGTAGGTCGATCCGTAGGCTGAGGGGAAGTGCGCCTTGGCGGCACAGCGGTAGCCCCTTTAGCTGACGGGTCGCTCTACTGCCTGAGCCAGGACTGAGGGGAAGGAATTTATTGGCCGAACGGCGGCGAGCCCCCCCCCCCCCCCCCCCCTTACCAGGCTGGGACACGGGCGAGTAAACCGTAAGGCGACAACCCGTTTCCCGCAAGCAAGAGGTGACCAGTACCGTGGCGACACCCCCTTTCCCTCTGGAGGGGGAATTGGCTCGGTCGCTGGACATCGCCCACCCCGTGGTTGCACACTAAGGTAAGGTGCCGGGGGGCGGTGCACCAGCTCTTTCCTTGCCGGTTCGGTGGCTGCGAGGAGGGAACTGGGCCCGAAGGCACCACTCCACGCAGCTGCCGAACCGGGTCGGACGGATCCTTAGCTGAGAGGGAGGGGCGGGGTAGCCCTAAGGCGGCGGGCCCCCCCCCCCCCCCTTACTTAGCTGGGACACGGGCGAGTAAAACACGAAGGCGACAACCCGTTGTCCCCGCAAGCAAGGGGTGACCAGTGCAGAGGACGCACCCCTTCCACTCAGCTAGTCAGAGGAGTGGCTGGGTTGCTTAATAAAGCAACCACTTCCTCTGACTAACCTGCGAGGAATGAAGTGACAACAGCCAATTCGTCCTCTTTTATACTGTTTTGAGTTGGCGTGCCGTGTGCAAATTCTTGTTATCGCCCAATGCTATTCGCATGCATTGGTATGTAACTGCTGATGTTGTAGTGCCGTGTGCAAATTAGTGTTATCGCCCAATGCTATTCGCATGCATTGGTACGTAACTGCTGATGTTGGCTACCTGTTAATGTGCTATGTATGTATACTCTCAGGCGTAGGTGAAAAACGGTTAGAGTGGGGGTCTCAGGCGTAGGAGAAAAAGGGTTACAGTGGGGGTCATAGTATTGTAACGCTACGTTACAACACCTTTCATTTGATACCCATATCGTACAAACACATTATAGAGTCACCCCTGGTCCACCCTTATGGCGAAATCTCGAAAAGGCGTCCACCTATAGAACTAAGCCCCATTATGTTTTAAATAATCATTAACACCTTTCATTTCATACCCATATCGTACAAATGTATTCTAGTCAACCCTGGTTCACCTTTATGGCGATATCTCGAAAAGGCGTCCACTATAGAACTGAGGCTCACTCCCTTTTATAATACTCATTAACACCTTTCATTTGATACCCATATCGTACAAACACATTCTAGAGTCACCCCTGGTCCACCTTTATGGCGATATCTCGAAAAGGCCTCCACCTATAGAACTAAGACCCACTCACTTTTAAAATACTCATTAACACCTTTCATTTGATACCCATATCGTACAAACACATTCTAGAGTCACCTCTGGTCCATCTTTATGGCAATATCTCGAAAAGGCGTCCACCTATAGAACTAAGGCCCACTACCTATTATAATACTCATTAAAACCTTTCATTTGATACCCATATCGTACAAACACATTCTAGAGTCACCCTTGGTCCACCTTTATAGCGATATCCCGAAATGACGCCCACCTATAGAACTATGGCCCACTCCCTTTAAAATACTCTTTATTACCTTCCATTTGAAACTTATGTCATACAAACACATTCCCGGGTTACCCTAGGTTCATTTTGCTAAATGGTGATTTTCCCTTATTTTGTCTCCAAAGCTCTTAGCTGAGTATGTAATGTTCGGTTACATCCGAACTTAGCCTTCCTTACTTGTTTTATCGTTGATAAGGTCATATCTTTCATCTAGAAGCTGTGTAGTAAAAGTTGACAATACTTCATCACGTTCTTTTATTGCCTCCTCTGGTCTTCCACAGGGTAGTATTTTGGGTCCGGTGCTCTTTATTTTTTTTTTTAAATGACATACCAAGCTGCTTTCGGCACTCACGATTTCTGTTATATGCTGATGACCTGAAAATATTTACGGCTATCACCAGTCGCCTGGACTCTGTTAAGTTACAAGAGGATCTTAACAACGTTGTAGCCTGGTGTAATAGTAACCAGTTACATTTGAACATAAAAAAGTGTTTTCATATTTCGTTCTCAAAGTCTCGTTCTCCCATTTCCACCTCATATTGTATCGAGGACTCTCAAGTTTGCTCCCTTAGAGAAATTTGTTGTCTTTGACTCCAACTTCTTATTTCTTGGTCATACGAATTACATTATTGCTAAATCCTACTCAATGCTTGCATTTATTCTCCGTTTTGGCTCAGATTTTAAGGACCTTTATACACTGAAATTATTGTATACGAGTTTGGTACGTTCAAAGTTAGAATATGCTGTCTTTATTTGGAGACCTTATTATGATAGTCATATCAATAGGATTGAACGAATTCAAAAATCTTTTATTCGATTCGCTCTTCGGTCGATTGGGTTCATGGATCCGTTACCTTCGTACACTGTGCTAGATGCCAGCTAATTAACTTAAAATTGTTATACTCCAGAAGAATCATTCTGTCACTTTCTTTTTTTTAAAAAAATTCGTGGAACTATTGATTCCTCTGCATTGCTGGAATGTATTTCATTTCATTTCCTATCCCAGCCCGAAGCTTGAGGAGTAATTACACATTTTTTACTGATCGAGGTAGAACAATGTATGCCTTTAATTATCCTATTCTAAGAGCATTAAGAAAATTCAATTTGTACTCAAGTGTACAGATGTTGATTTCTCTCTACCAAAAACTAAATTTAACTTGTTATTAAATAGGATCGTTAATTAATTTGTAATTTGATGTTTTTATTCTACTTAGTCTGTATGAAAATGTATATTTTCTAGATGTCTTAAATAAATAAATAAAGAAATAACCCTTGAAGAGGTTTCGTTTGACGTGGCGTTGATCTAGGAGCCATTGGCCGGCATCCGGAGGAAAGGTTTCTGGTCTCAGCTCGCGCTAATTTGGTGTTTTTATGCGCAGTTGGAATGAAGATGAGAGCTCTATCAGTTGGTCCAACATCCATTTTTGTACGTGGTATATCAAAGCTTGATTGGAGGGTCCTTGATATTAAAATTTTCACGGTCATACCCATATATCGTCAGCTTCAGTATCCCCTAAGGGAGCCTTTAGAAACCAGAGGTTAACGAAGTAAATTGCAAGAACATTTAGAACTGGGACATGTTAAAAAGTTTGCCACTGCAGAGGAACTGGAGGAACCCAACTTACTATTAAAGTCGCCAAGTAGCAAGGACCTTAGTTGTCCTTAAAGCCAAGTAAAAGAAATGTTTAAGCTGACAGAACTCGCGGAAAACAAAGCGGGAGATTCACAGGACAAAGGTGGTGGAAAAACATTTTCGTTGAGACATGATGCAGAAGAGAAGAAAGCAGCACTTATACTTCGATCACGGGCCGGGTAGTGCTAGGCTTGTTGCCTGATATCAAGATCGAATGGGCGGTGAAGACTTTTACTAAGATTAAAGAGCCGTGCCAAGATAGTATATTCTTTGCCATGCTACAAATTTCGAGGAGAGCGATCGTGGATAGCTTAAAATAATATTTGAAAGGTGCATAAGACAGAAATATTGCAATAAAATTTTATTGGACGAGTTATGTTGATTGCAATCACAAAGTACAAAAAACATTGCAATCACATTATATGTGTGACTATTGTAAAAATTACAATCTACAATCACTTCTGAGCACTTATTCGCAATCACATTTTGCTTACAATCTTTAATTGAACAGTCATTGATTCTGCATAAGTTCCAATCTACAAAAATTTTTTATGTATGTGCACTCATGTTTCTGCTACAATCATTATTCTAGGTTGTTTAGGGGCACTGGTTAGGGGGTGGCTCCTTTTATGTATTTGTGTACGGCGGCTGCTGATACGGCTGTAATGGCGCTTTGATCGTCGCGATATGGTGGCGGTGTGGCTGAGTATGGTGGCGGTGGCTCTTGTGATCACTTAAAATCACGGATGTTATAATCCTTTACGCTTTGCGTGAAACGGAGTTTCTATAAAATTTCACTGAAAACTGCACGAATTGGACTTATACTTATGCCAAAGAGTTAAACAAAATGATTTCACAAATATGGTGAATCTATATTTAATATATATTTTGAAAGAGAACGGCTGAACCGATTGAGATGAAATTTTGAGCATAGATTTGGTGGTGGCTCGACAGAGTTATAGGCTAAAAAAACTGCAAAGATGCAGAAACGGTTTTGAGATATTAACCAAAATGTGGACCAGGGTAACCTTAAAATGTGGTCATGCGATATGGGTATCAAACGATAGGTATCGACGAGGTTTTAATGTAGAATTGACTTCATTTAAATATCCAACTTAGTTTGCGAGATATGGACCAAAATTTGGACCAGGATAACTCTATAATGTGTTCATACGATATGGGTATCAAACGATAGGCATTGACGAGGATATTAATGCAAGGTAATTTTAATTTTGTTACCTTAGTTGGTTTGGGAGATATCAAAAATGTAGACCAGGGTAACCTCTGAAGGTTTATATACGTATATTATTGGTATCAAAGAAAAGGTATTAACGGTTACATCTACACAAAACCGTTTTTATTTGAATATTTCTTATTTTTGGGAATATTAGTCCAAATATGAGGGTGGAGGTGAGGGTGAGGGTGGAGTAGAATGAGAATGGGAGTTAGGGGAAGCAGCAGAGGGGAGAGGAATCAAAAGCGCTGGGAAAGAAGATGATAAATCACACACCTGCATTTATTTACTTGGATGGGGATTGCATTTTTTTAGCTGTCTAATCGTTATGTCATTGACTATAATGTCACTTTATCAGCTGTTATTTAAAAAATATGAATCTGTTTTAGAAAATTCGTTAAGATTTTCGGGTTGTTTGAAAGTTGATATTTGCGTATAAGTATTTTTTCACTTTTGTGAAAGTTTATGTAGCAAATGTGTGTGCATTTGAAAAATAACTTAAAATAATTAAAATCAGTGAAAGTTAGTTTTTACGAATTGAAAAATGCCGAAAGTGCGAACGAGACTATCCCGGAAAACACCGCACAATACGTTAACCTCTGCTTCATATCGTGTAGAAGAACGGGTGCGGTCTTATTTGTTTTACAATAGATGCGCGTTTGATTACCATGCAAATATAAATTATCCTAATTCAAAAAACCTTCAAATAGGAAGAATGAATGTAGTTTGTATACATTGTGGTGCAAAAAAATGGAGTAGCGAGGCGCCAGGTCTTTGCTGTGCGGGAGGTAAAGTTATTATTTCTAATCTTCAGGAGCCACCGGATCCGCTAAACTCCCTAATTCTTAGTAATCATCCATTATCAAAGCATTTTCTAAATAATGCAAGAAAGTACAATAGCTTATTTCAAATGACGTCTTTTGGTATACATGAGATAAGAGAAGGCAATTTCATGCCGACATACAAAATTCAAGGGCAGGTATACTACCTCATTGGACCATTATTGCCAGAACCGGATGTACTTGCTAAATACTTACAAATTTATTTTATTACTGAAGCTGACCAAACATCTATTCGCTCAAACATGAATACTTAGTTACATGAAATGCTTCAAAATTTATTATACATGTATAATCAGGGACGGAATATAATAATAATTTTTTTTTTCGGAGTCGAAAAAGTCCGGGTCAAAAAATTGTCCTAGGTGAAAATGTTTGAGTTCCCAGGTATCACTTTACCAATATCATGTCGAATCATGCATTTTTTATTTTCTTTTTCCATAAAAGTTTACATATAAAAGTAAAATCTGTATTTTTATTTTTTGAGTCCGATAGAACTAGTTAAACTCGGACTTTTAAAAATAAAAGTCCGGAAATAAAAGTTAGAAAGATTCCCAAATTAAAAAAAAATTTTCCTAATATCTCGATCCATGCGCCACCTAGCGGAATTTTTTTTTGATAAAATATTGCATTGTCACCGGGTTCTGAATTACGGCTCGAATTTCATATCTCCAGGCTTACCGGGAAGTTATTCAAAAATCGATTGCAGGATTCCCCTCGTTTTTGAAGGATTTTTAGTTATCTCACTTAGCGCGCCACCTAGCGGAATTTTGTTTTCTGTAAATTGTATTGTCACCAAGCCTCGAATTGTGCGCCAAGGTTCAAGTTTCTAGGTCACCGGGAAGTTAGTTAAAAATGATTGAAATATTCCCAAATTAAAATTAATTTTCCTAATATCTCGATCCATGCGCCACCTAGCGAAATTTTTTTGATCAAATATTGCATTGTCACCGGGTTATAACCCACGGCCCAAGTTACGAGTCTCTAGCTGACCGGCAAGTTACTCAAAAATCAATCGCAATATTTCCCTAGTTTTTCAGGGATTTGTAGTTATCTCAATTAGCACACCACCTAGCTGAACTTTGTTTTCTACAAATTGTATTGTCACCAATCCTCGAACTATGTGCTAAGGTACAAGTCTTTAGGTAACCGGAAAGTTAGATAAAAATGGATTGAAAGAGTTCCAAATTAAAATAAATTTTCCTAATATCTCGATGCATGCGCCACCTAGCGATTTTTTTTTCATAAAATATTGCATCGTCACCGGGTTCTGACTTACGGCTCAAGTTTCATATCTCCAGCTCACCGAGAAGTTACTCAAAAATCGATTGCAAGATTCCCCTCGTTTTTCAAGTATTTGTAGTTATCTCAGTTAGCGCGCCACCTAGCGGAATTAGGTTTTCTGTAAATTTTATTGTCACCAGGCCTCGAATTGTGCGCCAAGTTTCGAGTCTCTAGCTCACCGGCAAGTTACTCAAAAATCAATCGCAATATTCCTCTCGTTTTTCAGGGATTTGTAGTTATCTCAATTAGCACGCCACATAGCTGAACTTTGTTTTCTACAAATTGTATTATCACGGGTCTCGAACTATGTGCTAAGGTGCAAGTCTCTAGGTAACCGCGAAGTTAGATAAAAATGGATTGAAAGAGTCCCAAATTAAAATAAATTTTCCTAATATCTCGATGCATGCGCCACCTAGCGATTTTATTTTTCATAAAATATTGCACTGTCACCGGGTTCTGACTTACGGGTCAAGTTTCATATCTCCAGCTCACCGAGAAATTACTCAAAAATCGATTGCAAGATTCCCCTCGTTTTTCAAGTATTTGTAGTTATCTCAGTTAGCGCGCCACCTAGCGGAATTTTGTTTTCTGTAAATTGTGTTGTCACCAAGCTTCGAACCGCGCCAAGCTTCAAGTCTCTAGGTCTTAGTTAAAATGGATTGATAAATTCCCAAATCAAAATAAATTTTCTTAATATCTCAATCCCTGCGTTTTTCAGGGATTTTCGTTTATCTAGATTCGTCTGCCACCTGTCGGCATTTTGTTTTCCACGAATTGTAGTGCCATCGACTCGCAAACTAATCTTCAAGTCTCTAGATCACCGAGAAGTTAGTTAAAAGTCGATCGCAAAATTTCCATTTCAAAATGAATTTTCTGTATATCTTGACCCGTGCGCCACCTAGCGCATTTTTATACTCAGTTGAGCAGAGCTCACAGAGTATACTAAGTTTGATTGGATAACGGTTGGTACAGGTATAAAGGAATCGAGATAGATATAGACTTCCATATATCAAAATCATCAGGATCGAAAAAAAATTTGATTGAGCCATGTCCGTCCGTCCGTCCGCCCGTTAACACGATAACTTGATTAAATTTTGAGGTATCTTGATGAAATTTGGTATGTAGGTTCCTGAGCGCTCATCTCAGATCGCTATTTAAAATGAACGATATCGGACTATAACCACGCCCACTTTTTCGATATCGTAAATTTCGAAAAACCGTAAAAGTGCAATAATACATTACCAAAGACAGATAAAGTGATGAAATTTGGTAGGCGAGTTGAACTTATGACGCAGAATATAAAATTAGTAAAATTATGGACAATGGGCGTGGCACCGCCCACTTTTAAAAGAAGGTTATTTAAAATGTTTTGCAAGCTGTCATTTGGCAGTCGTTGAAGATATCATGATGAAATTTGGCAGGAACGTTACTCCTATTCCTATATGTACGCTTAATAAAAATTAGCAAAATCGGAGAAGGACCACGCCCACTGAAAAAACAATTTTTTTTAAGTAAAATTAAAAAAAAAAAATTTTATATCTTTACATTATATAAGTAAATTATGTCAACATTCAACTCCAGTAATGATATGGTGCAACAAAATACAAAAATAAAAGAAAATTTCAAAATGGGCGTGGCTCCGCCCTTTTTCATTTAATTTGTCTAGGATACTTTTAATGCCATAAGTCGAACAAAAATTTACCAATCCTTTTGAAATTTGGTAGGGGCATAGATTTTATGAAGTTAACTGTTTTCTGTGAAAATGGGCGAAATCGGTTGAAGCCACGCCCAGTTTTTATACACAGTCGTCCGTCTGTCCTTCCGCATGGCCGTTAACACGATAACTAGAGCAAAAATCGACATATCTTTACTGAACTTAGTTCACGTACTTATCTGAACGCACTTTATCTTGGTATAAAAAATGAACGAAATCCGACTATGACCACGCCCACTTTTTCGAAATTGAAAATTACGAAAAATTTAAAAAATGCCATAATTTTATACCAAATACGAAAAAAGGGATGAAACATGGTAGTTGGATTGGTTTATTGACGCGAAATATAACTTTAGAAAAAACTTTGTAAACTGTTGTGACACCTACCATATTAAGTAAAAGAAAATGAAAAAGTTCTACAGGGCGAAATATAAAACCCTTGAAATCTTGGCAGGTATTACATATATAAATAAATTAGCGGTATCCAACAGATGATGGTCTGGGTCACCCTGGTCCACATTTTGTTCGATATCTGGAAAACGCCTTCACATATACAACTACCACCACTCCCTTTTTAAACTCTCATTAATACCTTTAATTTGATACCAATATCATACGAACACATTCTAGAGTCACCCCTGGTCCACCTTTACGGCGATATCTCGAAAAGGCGTCCACCTATAGAACGAAGGCCCACTCCCTTTTAAAAATACTCATCAACACCTTTCATTTGATACCCATATCGTACAAAAAAAGTCTAGAGTCATTCCTGGTCCACCTTTATTGCGATACCTCGAAAAGGCGTCCACCTATAGAACTAAAGCCCACTCCCTTTTAAAATACTCATTAACACCTTTCGTTTGATACCCATATTGTACAAACGTATTCAAGAGTCACCCCTGGTCCACCTTTATGGCGATATCTCGAAAAGGCGACCACCTATACAACTACCACCACTCCATTTTAAAACCCTCATTTATACCTTTACTTTGATACCCATATCGTACAAACAAATTCTAGGGTCACTCCTGGTCCCCCTTTTTGGCGATATCTCGAAACGGCGTCCACCTATGGAACTAAGGATCACTCCCTTTTAAAATACTCATTAGCACCTTTTTTTTGATACCCATATTGTACAAACAAATTCTAGGGTCACCCCTGGTCCACCTTTATGGAGATATCTCGAAACGGCGTCCACCTGTGGAATTAAGGATTACTCCCTTTTAAAATACTCATTAACACCTTTCGTTTGATACCCATATTTACAAACGCATTCTAGAGTCAAAAAAAAAAAAAAAGATTCACCCCTGATCCACCTTTATGACGATATCTCGAAAAGGCGACCACCTATACAACTACCACCACTCCCTTTTAAAACCCTCATTTATACCATTAATTTGATACCCGTATCGTACAAACAAATTCTAGATTCAACCCTGATCCACCTCTATGGCGATATCCCTAAATGGCGTCCACCTATAGAACTATGGCCCACTCCCTCATAAACTACTCTTTAATGCCTTTCATTTGATACACATGTCATACAAACACATTCCAGGGATTCCCTCCTACATGGTTATTTTCCCTTATGTTGTCACCATAGCTCTCAACTGAGTATGTACTGTTCGGTTACACCCGAACTTAACCTTCCTTACTTGTTTTTTACTTGCATTGTAATGTCTCCCAGATCTGAACTATGTTTTAAGTATCAAGTGCTCAACGGGAAGTTACCGAAAAAGACTTTTTTTGCCGTGGGTCAAAAATTCGTATGGAAGTGAGGGGACAAAGACTTAATATACAGGTAATAATAAAAAGTGACCTGCGCATAAAAAGAGGAATTAGAAATAATATATAAGATAAGTTTTTATTTAAAATGTTAGTTTATAAGATATCATGCACTGTAGATATAACCATTGGTTGTTGTGTGTGATTAAAGAACAAAGAAGAATTTTAATTTACATTATTTCCTAAGTTTATATATTTTGAAATGATATCTATGAAGTGGCACCTATACATTAGGCTGGGTTGATTTGCATGGACGAAATTTAACCCAAATCGCGCCATCGATTTCTCGATAGGTTTTGGGCTCAGGAAAAAAATTTCCACTAAGCATACCCAAAAAAATAATTTTCGAGCCTGCAAAATTAAAGTTTTTTTACTTTTTTTCTTTGATTTTTAAGGTTTTTCATGACCTACTTAAGAAAATTTCATTTGATTTAAAATTTTTGTATACCCTGTCCTACTCAAAATTGTCCGCTAACTTGTGCGATAACAGTTTTTTGAAAAAAAAAAATATTTTTTGGGTTTTGAAGAGTGTTTTGGTGAAAAAATTAATTTTTTTGGCATTTTTTGTTTAAGGGTTTCTTCAGAAACATGCAAAAGTGTTGCCGATGAAAACGAATTGGTCTTATAGTTCCTATCCCACTTAAAATTATGCGATAAAAACGTTGGCATTAACAGTTTTTAAAAAAACATTTTTTTTTTGGTGTTTAGGACTTGTTTTGGTCGAAATCGATTTTTTTTCATTTTCAAGGCTCCAAATCATTTTTTATGTATATGTATCCGTTATACCCACCAATAAATATACCAAAATGATCAGGGGACGAGCTGATTTGATTTAGCCATGGCGTCTGCCCGTCCGTCCATCCATCTGTTTGTCTTTGCGTTTGTTTGAACGCAAACTAGTCCCTCAATTTTTGAGACATCATGATGAAATTTGGTAAGCAGGCATATTTTGATGGCGGATTTGACAATTGTCGGAATCGACCTGATCGGACCACTATAGCATATACCTCCCATACAACCAATTGTTCAATAAGAGGGGTTTCGCCATTTCTGCCCCATTTCTGTTTCATTTTAACAGCTAGCAACATCAAATTTTACCACAAGCTTACGTATTGGGCATAGATGGTTGTCTGGAAAAATCGTCAAAATCGGACATATTTATAATATATATCCCATACAACCGACTGTTCAGGTAAGAGGATTTTCATCATTTTTGTCTAAATCGATTTTTAGTCCGATTTAGAAGTTTTTTCAGAAAACCATCTATGCCCAATACGTAAGTTTGTGGTAAAATTTGATGGTGCTAGCTGTTAAAATGAGGCAGAAATGGGGCAGGAATGGCGAAAACCCTCTTATTGAACAATCGGTTATATGGGAGGTATATGCTATAGTGGTCCGATCCGGTCGATTCCGACAATTGTCAAATCCGCCATCAAAATATGCCTGCTTACCAAATTTCATCATGATATCTCAAAAATTGAGGGACTAGTTTGCGTTCAAACAAACGGACAGACGGACATGGCTAAATCAACTCAGCTCGTCCCCTGATCATTTTGGTATACTTATTTGAGGGTCTAATGGAAACATATACATAAAAAATGATTAGGAGCCATGAAAAAGGAAAAAAATCGATTTCGACAAAAACAAGTCCCAAAAACCAAAAAAAAATTTTTTTTTAAAACTGTTAATGCCAATATTTTTATCGCATAATTTTAAGTGGGATAGGAGCTATGAGACAAATTCGGTTTCATCGGCAACACTTTTGCACGTTTCTGAAGAAACCCTTCAAAAAAATGGCGAAAAAATTAATTTTTTCAACAAAACACCCCTCAAAACCCAAAAAATATTTTTTTTTCAAAAACTGTTATCGCCAAAGCTTTTAGCGGACAATTTCGAGTAGGAAAGGGTATACAAAAAATTTTTTAATTTTTTAAATCAAATGAAAATTTTTTTATTAAAAACAAATACTGTAAATATCCGAACAAATGTTACTAAGCTTTCAAAAGCACGCCTAAAAATCATATCCAAACCATTAGGAATAAACTACATACAGAGTGTATGTGCCTACATGGTGATCAAAAGGAATATAAACAAAAAAGGCAACTCTTAGAGACCAATTGTACAGCGAACAACGGAACATTCATATGGCGTAGCAGCTAAAAGGCTTGCACTGATATGAATGTTGGAGACTCGAGTTCAACGCTCAGCTCCCGAAAAGCTAGCTGATGAAGAAGTGAAATTCAGAAACATGTCCTAGTAACCATCGCCGTTTGTAAACTTACAATTTTTCTCTAATATCAATTACAAAAACCATTGTATAAAGCAATATGAGCAAAGCTCGCTAATTAAATACATATGATCATATTGATATAATAGTAACAGCGGAAGTATTAAAAACAAATACTGTAAATATCCGAACAAATGTTACTAAGCTTTCAAAAGCACGCCTAAAAATCATATCCAAACCATTAGGAATAAACTACATACAGAGTGTATGTGCCTACATGGTGATCAAAAGGAATATAAACAAAAAAGGCAACTCTTAGAGACCAATTGTACAGCGAACAACGGAACATTCATATGGCGTAGCAGCTAAAAGGCTTGCACTGATATGAATGTTGGAGACTCGAGTTCAACGCTCAGCTCCCGAAAAGCTAGCTGATGAAGAAGTGAAATTCAGAAACATGTCCTAGTAACCATCGCCGTTTGTAAACTTACAATTTTTCTCTAATATCAATTACAAAAACCATTGTATAAAGCAATATGAGCAAAGCTCGCTAATTAAATACATATGATCATATTGATATAATAGTAACAGCGGAAGTATTAAAAACAAATACTGTAAATATCCGAACAAATGTTACTAAGCTTTCAAAAGCACGCCTAAAAATCATATCCAAACCATTAGGAATAAACTATATACAGAGTGTATGTGCCTACATGGTGATCAAAAGGAATATAAACAAAAAAGGCAACTCTTAGAGACCAATTGTACAGCGAACAACGGAACATTCATATGGCGTAGCAGCTAAAAGGCTTGCACTGATATGAATGTTGGAGACTCGAGTTCAACGCTCAGCTCCCCCGAAAAGCTAGCTGATGAAGAAGTGAAATTCAGAAACATGTCCTAGTAACCATCGCCGTTTGTAAACTTACAATTTTTCTCTAATATCAATTACAAAAACCATTGTATAAAGCAATATGAGCAAAGCTCGCTAATTAAATACATATGATCATATTGATATAATAGTAACAGCGGAAGTATTAAAAACAAATACTGTAAATATCCGAACAAATGTTACTAAGCTTTCAAAAGCACGCCTGAAAATCATATCCAAACCATTAGGAATAAACTACATACAGAGTGTATGTGCCTACATGGTGATCAAAAGGAATATAAACAAAAAAGGCAACTCTTAGAGACCAATTGTACAGCGAACAACGGAACATTCATATGGCGTAGCAGCTAAAAGGCTTGCACTGATATGAATGTTGGAGACTCGAGTTCAACGCTCAGCTCCCGAAAAGCTAGCTGATGAAGAAGTGAAATTCAGAAACATGTCCTAGTAACCATCGCCGTTTGTAAACTTACAATTTTTCTCTAATATCAATTACAAAAACCATTGTATAAAGCAATATGAGCAAAGCTCGCTAATTAAATACATATGATCATATTGATATAATAGTAACAGCGGAAGTATTAAAAACAAATACTGTAAATATCCGAACAAATGTTACTAAGCTTTCAAAAGCACGCCTAAAAATCATATCCAAACCATTAGGAATAAACTACATACAGAGTGTATGTGCCTACATGGTGATCAAAAGCAATATAAACAAAAAAGGCAACTCTTAGAGACCAATTGTACAGCGAACAACGGAACATTCATATGGCGTAGCAGCTAAAAGGCTTGCACTGATATGAATGTTGGAGACTCGAGTTCAACGCTCAGCTCCCGAAAAGCTAGCTGATGAAGAAGTGAAATTCAGAAACATGTCCTAGTAACCATCGCCGTTTGTAAACTTACAATTTTTCTCTAATATCAATTACAAAAACCATTGTATAAAGCAATATGAGCAAAGCTCGCTAATTAAATACATATGATCATATTGATATAATAGTAACAGCGGAAGTATTAAAAACAAATACTGTAAATATCCGAACAAATGTTACTAAGCTTTCAAAAGCACGCCTAAAAATCATATCCAAACCATTAGGAATAAACTACATACAGAGTGTATGTGCCTACATGGTTATCCAAAGGAATATAAACAAAAAAGGCAACTCTTAGAGACCAATTGTACAGCGAACAACGGAACATTCATATGGCGTAGCAGCTAAAAGGCTTGCACTGATATGAATGTTGGAGACTCGAGTTCAACGCTCAGCTCCCGAAAAGCTAGCTGATGAAGAAGTGAAATTCAGAAACATGTCCTAGTAACCATCGCCGTTTGTAAACTTACAATTTTTCTCTAATATCAATTACAAAAACCATTGTATAAAGCAATATGAGCAAAGCTCGCTAATTAAATACATATGATCATATTGATATAATAGTTACAGCGGAAGTATTAAAAACAAATACTGTAAATATCCGAACAAATGTTACTAAGCTTTCAAAAGCACGCCTAAAAATCATATCCAAACCATTAGGAATAAACTACATACAGAGTGTATGTGCCTACATGGTGATCAAAAGGAATATAAACAAAAAAGGCAACTCTTAGAGACCAATTGTACATCGAACAACGGAACATTCATATGGCGTAGCAGCTAAAAGGCTTGCACTGATATGAATGTTGGAGACTCGAGTTCAACGCTCAGCTCCCGAAAAGCTAGCTGATGAAGAAGTGAAATTCAGAAACATGTCCTAATAACCATCGCCGTTTGTAAACTTACAATTTTTCTCTAATATCAATTACGAAAATTTTTTAAGTTGGTCATGAAAAAAACCTTAAAAATCAAAGAAAAAAAGTCAAAAAACTCGAATTTTGCAGGCTCGAAAATTATTTTTTTGGGTATGCTTAGTGGTTGGCTACGATACGAAAATCATTCGCAGTCTCGGGCGTGGACACACGTTCTATATTGCACTTAAAGCTTGAATTTAATGAATTATACACAGGGGTGGAAACTGTTATTTATTTTATAATATAACTCCTTGCAAAACTATTAATTTTGGACTTTTAATATATTTGGATCAAGATAAAGATTATTTTCGGAAAATGATAATTTTTTTTTGGAGTCGAAAAAGTCCTGGTCAAAAAATTGTCCTAGGTTAAAATGTTTGAGTTCCCAGGTATCCCTATAGCAATATCATGTCGAATCATGCATCCTTTTTATTTTTCTTAAATTTTTTATTTTGGATAAGCCGTTTCTTTGTTATCAAGCCGGACTTTTATTTTTTAAGGCCAAAATAAATAGTTTTGCAAGGAGTTATATTACAAAAGAAATAACAGTTTCCACCCCTGTGTATAATTCATTAAATTCAAGCTTTAAGTGCAATATAGAACGTATGTCCAAGCCCGAGACTGCGAATGATTTTCGTATCGTAGCCAACCACTAAGCATACACAAAAAAATAATTTTCGAGGCTGCAAAATTTGGGTTTTTTGACTTTTTTTCTTTGATTTTTAAGGTTTTTTTCATGACCTACTTAAAAAATTTTCATTTGATTTTAAAATTTTTATGTATACCCTGTCCGACTCAAAATTGTCCGCTAAAAACTTTGGCGATACCAGTTTTTTGAAAAAAAAAAAATATCTTTTAGGTTTTGAGGAGTGTTTTGGTAAAAAAATCTAATTTTTTCTCCATTTTTTTAAGGATTTCTTCAGAAACGTGCGAAAGTGTTGCCGATGAAAACGAATTTGTCTCATAGTTCCTATCCCACTTAAAATTATGCGATAAAAACATTGGCATTAACAGTTTTGAAAAAAATTTTTTTTTTGGTTTTTGGGACTTGTTTTTGTCGAAATCGATTTTTTTCATTTTCAAGGCTCCAAATTATTTATTATGTATATGTTTCCGTTAGACCCACCAATAAGTATACCAAAATGATCAGGGGACGAGCTGAATTGATTTAGCCATGTCCGTCTGTCCGTCCGTTTGTTTGAACGCAAACTAGTCCCTCAATTTTTGAGATACCTTGATGACATTTGGTAAGCGGGCATATTTTGATGGGGGATTTGACATTTGTCGAAATCGAACGGATCGTACCACTATAGCATATACCTCCCATATAACCGATTGTTCAATAAGAGGGTTTTCGCCATTCATGCCCCATTCCTGCCTCATTTTTACAGCTAGCAACATCAAATTTTACCACAAACTTACGTATTGAGCATAGATGGTTGTCTGAAAAACTTCTACATCGGACTAAAAATCGATTTCGATAAAAATTATGAAAATCTTCTTACCTGAACAGTCGGTTGTATGGGATATATATTATAAATATGTCCGATTTTGACGATTTTTTCAGACAACCATCTATGCCCAATACGTAAGCTTGTGGTAAAATTTGATGTTGCTAGCTTTTCAAATTAGGCAGAAATGGGGCAGAAATGGCGAAAACCCTCTTATTGAACAATTGGTTGTATGGGAGGTATATGCTATAGTGGTCCGATCAGGTCGATTCCGATAAATGTCAAATCCCCCAACAAATTATGCTTGCTTACCATGTTTCAAGATATCTCAAAAATTGAGGGACTAGTTTGCGGTCAAACAAACGGAAAGACGGACAGACGGACATGGCTAAATCAACTCAGCTCGTCCCCTGATCATTTTGGTATACTCATTGGTGGGTCTAGCGGAAACATACATACAAAATGATTTGGAGCCTTGAAAATGAAAAAAAATCGATTTCGACAAAAACAAGTCCCAAAAACCAAAAAAAAAATTTTTTTAAAACTGTTAATGCCAATGTTTTTATCGCATAATTTTAAGTGGGATAGGAACTATGAGACAAATTTGGTATAATCGGCAACACTTTTGCACGTTTCTGAAGAAACCCTTAAAAAAAATGGCGACAAAATAAATTTTTTCACCAAAACACCCCTCAAACCCCAAAAAATATTTTTTTTTTTCAAAAACTGTTATCGCCAAAGCTTTTAGCGGACAATTTCGAGTAGGAAAGGGTATACAAAAAAATTTTAAAATCAAATGAAAATTTAAATAAATAGTTTTGCAAGGAATTATATTACAAAAGGAATAACAGTTTCCACCCCTGTGTCTAATTAATTAAATTCAAGCTTTAAGTGCAATATAGAACGTATGTCCAAGCCCGAGACTGCAAATGATTTTCGTATCGTAGCCAACCACTAAGCATACCCAAAAAAATAATTTTCGAGGCTGCAAAATTTGAGTTTTTTTGACTTTTTTTTCTTTGATTTTTAAGGTTTTTTTCATGACCTACTTAAAAAATTTTCATTTGATTTTAAAATTTTTATGTATACCCTGTCCGACTCAAAATTGTCCGCTAAAAACTTTGGCGATACCAGTTTTTTGAAAAAAAAAAATATCTTTTCTGTTTTGAGGAGGGTTTTGGTAAAAAAATTTATTTTTTCGCCATTTTTTTAAGGGTTTCTTCAGAAACGTGCAAAAGTGTTGCCGATGAAAACGAATTTGTCTCATGGTTTCTATCCCACTTAAAATTATGCGATAAAAACATTGGCATTAACAGTTTTAAAAAATTTTTTTTTTTGTTTTGGGACTTGTTTTTGTCGAAATCGATTTTTTTCATTTTCGAGGCTCCAAATCATTTTTTATGTATATGTTTCCGTTAGACCCATCAATAAGTATACCAAAATGATCAGGGGACGAGCTGAATTGATTTAGCCATGTCCGTCTGGCCGTCCGTTTGTTTGAACGCAAACTAGTCCCTCAATTTTTGAGATATCTTTATGAAATTTGGTAAGCGGGCATATTTTGATGGGGGATTTGACATTTGTCGGAATCGAACGGATCGTACCACTATAGCATATACCTCCCATATAACCGATTGTTCAATAAGAGGGTTTTCGCCATTCCTGCCCCATTTCTGCCTCATTTTTACAGCTAGCAACATCAAATTTTACCACAAACTTACGTACTGAGCATAGATGGTTGTCTGAAAAAAACTTCTAAATCGGACTAAAAATCGATTTCGATAAAAATGATGAAAATCCTCTTACCTGAACAGTCGGTTGTATGGGATAAATATTATAAATATGTCTGATTTTGACGATTTTTTCAGACAACCATCTATGCCCAATACGTAAGCTTGTGGTAAAATTTGATGTTGCTAGCTTTTAAAATGAGGCAGAAATGGGGCAGAAATGGCGAAAACCCTCTTATTGAACAATTGGTTGTATGGGAGGTATATGCTATAGTGGTCCGATCAGGTCGATTCCGATAAATGTTAAATCCCTCAACAAAATATGTCTGCTTACAATGTTTCAAGATATCTCAAAAATTGAGGGACTAGTTTGCGTTCAAACAAACGGAAAGACGGACAGACGGTCATGGCTAAATCAGCTCAGCTCGTCCCCTGATCATTTTAGTATACTCATTGGTGGGTCTAGCGGAAACATATACATAAAAAATGATTTGGAGCCTTGAAAATGAAAAAAATCTATTTCGACCAAAACAAGTCCCAAAAAACCAAAAAAATGTTTTTTTTTTTTAAACTGTTGATGCCAACGTTTTTATCGCATAATTTTAAGTGGGATAGGAACTATGAGACAAATTCGTTTTCATCGGCAACACTTTTGCACGTTTCTAAAGAAACCCTTAAACAAAAAAATGGCAAAAAAATTAATTTTTTCACCAAAACACCCCTCATAACCCAAAAAATATTTTTTTTTTCAAAAAACTGTTATCGCCAAAGTTTTTAGCGGACAATTTTGAGTCGGACCGGGTATACATAAAAATTTTAAAATCAAATGAAAATTTTTTAAGTAGGTCATGGAAAAACCTTAAAAACCAAAGAAAAAAAGTCAAAAAACTCAAATTTTGCAGGCTCGAAAATTATTTTTTTGGATATGCTAGTGGAACTTTTTTTCCTGAGCCCAAATCCTATCGAGAAATCGATGGCGCGATATGGGTTAAATTTCGTCCATGCAAATCAACCCAGCTTAATATATACATAGGTATCACTTCATAGATATCACTTCAAAATATATAAACTTAGGAAATAATGTAAATTAAAATTCTTCTTTGTTCTTTAATCACACACAACAACCAATGGTTATATTTACAGTGCATGATATCTTATAAACTAACATTTTAAATAAAAACCTATCTTATATATTATTTCTAATTCCTCTTTTTATGCGCAGGTCCATTTTTATTATTACCTTTATATTAAGTCCCTTTCATGTTTGTCCCTTCATTTCCATACGAATTTTTGACCCACGGAAAAGTCTTTTTCGGTAACTTCCCGTTGAGCTAGACACTTGATACTTAGAACATAGTTCAGACCTGGGAGACATTACAATGCAAGTGAAAAAAATCCGCTAGGTGGTGCACGGGTCAAGATATAAAGAAAATTCATTTTGAAATGGAAATTTTCCGATCGACGTTTAACTAACTTCTCGGTGATCCAGAGACTTGAAGCTTAGTTTGCGAGTCGATGGCACTACAATTCGTGGAAAACAAAATGCCGCCAGGTGGCAGACGAATCTAGATAAACGAAAATCCCTGAAAAAATGCAGGGAATTTTGCGATCGAATTTTAAGTAACTTCCCGGTGAGCTAGAGGCTTGAAGCTTGGGCCGTGAGTCAGAACACGGTGACAATACAATATTTGATCAAAAAAATTTCGCTAGGTGGCGCATGGATCGAGATATTAAGAAAATTAATTTTGATTTGGGAGTTTTTCAATCCATTTTAACTAAGACCTAGAGACTTGAAATTTGGCGCGGTTCGAAGCTTGGTGGCAATACAATTTACAGAAAACAAAATTCCGCTAGGTGGCGCGCTAACTGAGATAATTACAAATACTTGAAAAACGAGGGGAATCTTGCAATCGATTTTTGAGTAACTTCTCGGTGAGCTGGAGATATGAAACTTGAGCCGTAAGTCAGAACCCGGTGACAATGCAATATTTTATGAAAAAAAAAATCGCGAGGTGGGTAACTTGCCGGTGAGCTAGAGACTCGAAACTTGGGCCGTGGGTTAGACCCGATGACAATGTAATATTTGATCAAAAAAATTTCGCTAGGTGGCGCATGAATCGGGATATTAGGAAAATTTGTTTTAATTTGGGAATATTTCTATCCATTTTTAACTAACTTCCCGGTGACCTAGAGACTTGAACCTTGGCGCACAATTCGAGGATTGATGACAATACAATTTACAGAAAACAAAATTCCGCTAGGTGGCGCGCTAAGTGGGATAACTACAAATCCTTAAAAAGGAGGGGAATCTTGCGATCGATTTTTGAATAACTTCCCGGTAAGCTGGAGATATGAAACTTGAGCCGTAATTTAGAACCCGGTGACAATGCAATATTTTATCAAAAAAAAAATTCCGCTAGGTGGCGCATGGATTGAGATATTAGGAAAATTAGTTTTAATTTGGGAATCTTTCAATCCATTTTTAACTAACTTCCCGGTTACCGAGAGACTTGTAACTTCGCGCACAGTTCGAGGCTTGGTGACAATACAATTTGTAGAAAACAAAGTTCCGCTAGGTGGCGTGCTAATTGAGATAACTACAAATCCCTTAAAAACGAAAACTATTTTTAAATTGGGAATCTTGCAATCGATTTTTAACTAACTTCCTGGATATCTAGAGACTTGAAACCTGAAATAATTTAAAACTCGGTGGCAGTGCAATGTTTGATCAAAAAATTTTATTTTAAGTCGAACCATTTAGCAGATTAGGCCATACTTTCATGGCTAGCCTCCTGAGTATTGCAGGCGTTGTAGAATTCCACCTCGTTGAAGGCCCAACTCAATGCACGTCCTTGCTAAAAGTTCGGGACTTTCACCACGATTCTTTTAGACTTTCAGGCGTATGCGAAATTCACCACGATGTTCAGCTGTGCAAAATAAGTAGCTTACAAAGGAGGTGGAATTCTCTTGTTATGATTTGAGATGGAATTCTGTTTGAAAATTCTTTTACAAGAGCTATTGTTAAAGTTTTTTAGTCAAAATTTAACAAGACTATGTCTGTATTTATTTATATAAAGGTAGTCCTTAAAATTTTTTTATCATCTTTTTATTATTCGCTCTTATTTGGAATACAAATCTATAAATAAAGTTTCGAATTCGTGCTATTATCGAGCTTTGGGCATTATTGGTCGTAATGCTTTTGTTTAGCTATATTTTATTAAAATAATTTGTCAAAAATAAATGATTGTGAGCACACAAAGAAATCTATTTGTACTATGGAACTATTGTGAATATTTGATTAGAACTAACACTGCCGGTAGAGTAGGCTACCATTCGCCAGATGGCAACGAAAGCGCATATAAGTTTTTATTGATGGATGGTTGATTGATAGAATAGCTGATTTCCTGTTAATAGTTGATATGAGACTTTTATATTGTGACGAATAATAGCAACACTAAGGGGTACTATCATCTCTTAGCCGATGCTAAGCAGTGTCTTGTATGCACATAACCAAATTAATCATTATGTCTACACATATGTATGTCCATACAAGCAGCGGTGAGCAACGCACAAACACATGCATATATCTGAGGTACTCCCAAAAGTATGCGTTCATTTGTGTAAGTATCACTCACATATAAACGCGCATGGGGTATGAGAGAAGCTATAAAATCATGCATCTGTCGTTATAGCTGAGAAATTTATAGCCGATAACTAACTAGTAAATTCTGGAAATAGAAGCGCCTAGAAATGTGTCGGCGAGGAAACCGGACAGTATAAAAGCGGCAGCAGTTGAGGCACGACAAGTCAGTTTGATTTAAGCACGCTATCTGCCGAGCAATAGAAGTGTTATTTTGAAAGTAGTCTAATAAAGACCATTTTGCATTATCGAATATTGGAGTTATTTATTCAACAGTTTAGTGATTCGAACGTTAGCATAAGGTTAGAAATAAGCAGAATTGCAGTAAATTCGTTACAATTGGTGTCAGAAGAGGAATTGTTGAATAAATTCCAGAGTTGCAGAGCACGAAAAGGACATGGCGAAGTTATGTGAATTAAGGATCTAGCAACTGAAAAAGGAGTTGGAGAACCGTGGATTGAATACAACCGGCAATAATATCGAACTTCAAGCACGGCTACGAGAGGTATTAGAGTTGGAAGGAATCAATGTAGACGAGTATGTCTTTCATCCTGATGTGGAAGAGCCAGCGAAAAAAATGGAAGGAAAGGTAGATACTCCGAATCCATTGGCAAGTGTTGACACTAACACGATACTAGCTGCGTTGAACCAAATGTCGTGACAAATGTCATCACAATTGGAATCCCAGGAGACCCGTATAACTTCCAAGATTGAAGCACAAGAAACGCGTATTTCAGGAATGTCGACACAGATTACATCCAAGATGGAAACTCAACTGGAAGAACAGAAAATATATATGACATCTCAACTGGCTGAACAGATGAAAGCACAAGAGGCTCGCATATCCTCGCAGCTGGAAGCGCAGGAGATAAGGGTATCATCGAAGCTGGAGGCACAAGATACAAACATTTTACAACTCTAGGATAAAATCAATGCCGAGATTAAGAGGTCGTATACAGGAGCTACAACCATTCCAGAGGGCGAATGGAACTGTTATGAAGCATTGATGTTATGAAGCATTGACGATACGGAACTGATCATAGGAGACAGATATACCAAATGGAGTTACTGAACCGCTAGCAGAGGCCTGGTGGAACATTGCAAGAATTTGCGTCAGATATTGAAAGGCTGGCACATTTAGCGAATGCGGACGCACCCGTGGAATACACTGAAACTTTATAAATGGCATACGGGACGTCGAAACAAAGCAAGCTACAAACGCAAACCCAAAGCCAACAATCGCAGAAACGGTGTCACATGCTCTGATTCAGGAAACAGCATCGCTTCTATATAAGTCAGTTTTCAAAGCACGCCGTGTGGAAGTAGAAAGGCCAGAGTGGGTAGACGCAATTTTAGATGCTTTAAAAGGAACGCAACAGAAGAATAATGGTGCAATCAAATGTTTCAAGTGCGTTAACCCAGGTCACATTGCTCGTCATTGCAGCACCGGTCCTGGTAGTTCCAACTTCGAAAACTTACCCCAGCTATTGAATGTCCTGTGATATCTGTGTCGAAAATTGGAAGGAAATCAAGCAGTCTTACCGTCAGAGGGAATGTGGATGGAAAAGAACGTGTACTGCCTATAGATACGGGCGCATCTCATTCCTTGATCCGATCTGATTTGGTCTACAGGAGAATAAACCCATTACCTGGAGCAGGGTTGCGTACGGTCACTGGCCAGTATAACCAAGTCCGGGGAGAAGTGATCTGTTAAGTCTTTTGTACGGTTACTGGCGAGAATATCCAAGTCCGGGTAGAAGTGATCTGTGAAGTCTTAAATGGGAAGGTCATAGTTCTACACAAATTCGTTGTGGCGGAGATTGTTGATGAAGTCATATTGGGAGTGAACTTCTTAGTTGACCATGAGATAAAGATCGATATGCAGAGAAGGGTTATGCGTTATAAGAACCAGAATATGCCACTTAACTTCAGTTTGGTGAAAGAGTTCAGCGGTAATCGCGTGGTGGTGGAAAAGACTCGACAAAGACCACGAAAGTCAAAGGTAAAGGTTGATGGCTCGAATATGCCAAATAAAGCGAAATCAAAAGTACCTGCGAGAGAAACATTGGCATTGACAAAACCAAAGGGACGCACAAAAACAAGGAAAGAATTTCCCAGAAGGAATGCGAGGGTAGTTTCAAGCCAGGGCGCACCACTGTTGTGAACCGTGGTAACGATACTGATTATGCGAAGCCAATCCGTCAAGCGCAAGCTCTGCGAAGTAGTTCATTGGCCAAAAAACAGAGTGTGAGGGAACAAACCAGGGTACGACGAGAACAAAAATTCGGAAGGTTTTTTGGAGGGAGATTTGGTACTATTATGCAACCCTCACCGGCGGAAAGGTGTTCCATCCAAATTTCGGTGCAGTTGGGAAAGCCCCTGCAGAGTTGTGAAGAGGATGAGTGATGTGTTTTACCGCATACAAACAATTGGGAAACCACGAAATAGAAGGGTGGTCCAATTGGAGAGGCTAGCAGCGGTTAGATCGAGAAATTTGTCTGATCGGGACGATCAGACTTAGGTGCAGGGCAGTGTGAGGAATATTTGCAACACTAAGGGGTACTATCAATTCTAAGCCGATACTGAGCAGTGACTTGTATGCACATAACCAAATTAATAATTAAGTCTACACATATGTCCATACAAGCAGCGGTGAGAACGCAACACATGCAACTTAAGGATCTCGGATCCTTTCACTTAAAAAAATTAAGGAGCCAACTCGCTCCAAACAAACTAAGAAGTTGAAATTAGTAAGCACTGAAATTTAAAGTTAACAAATATACTTTATTCAAGAATGGTTGTATATAACTAACATATCGACTTAGTTGTACGGATCCCCGACAGCAACTGCCAAACGTTCTTGGCGGTTTGCCAAAGAAACCTCAGCGCCGGCGGCAGCGGCGCAACCCTTACGCAAGTGTGTTACAATGCAGGTGAGAATGATCGTGGCCTTGATTTCCCAAAGCGTTGCGCTATTAAATTATTGGTATTGCATTTCATGATGAAATACAAATATGCTTATGCTGCAGCGTATGCAACGATCGGTGGGAAACGAAATGTGCTGACGTTGCGGATCGAACGTAGGAATGGGTTGAATGGGCAGTGGCTGAGCATGTTAACTCCTCCCCCTTTAAAGATCTGCGTCCCGTAGATTAGGTGTTTGGGGTGAGTCCTTGCGCCTATGTCCGCGGAAGCTCTTGTTCAATTCCGGAATGTTCAAGGTAGGTATGTTTAATTTTGCTGTAATTCTCTTCCAAATTAACCAAATGACTGTGACCAACATAGCAAAGCTCACTATTTCCAATGTGATAAACCAGTCTGTGTTTCCTCTGAGGTATCGAAGAAGCTTCACGTTTCCTGTTGTCAAAACATGGACAAGGTTGAGGTTGACTGCGAGACTTCTATTTGTAATAGTGGACAGCACAGGAGGTAGTACTTGGATGCCTGAGCTGCTTGTGCTCCAGTAGATTCTACCGTCGATTCTAACCGTTTCGTTGTACAGTTGTAGAATATATGATCCGCTCAATTCATTGGAAGTATTGTCTGACCAAATAGTTTTATTGAAATTGTCCAAGAGGATCGTGTCCTCCTTGATTGTGTCAATCGTTGAGTCATTCCAGCTTATATATCGGCAACTGGTTTTTCCACCTTTAAGCAGACGTGGCACACAATCAGCCTCTCGAAATAGGTCCAATTATTCTTGCTTACATACCATTGCGCTTGTAAGGTGGGTGCAACTATCCTTGATGCCATACGTTTGCTCCTCGTTAACTAGGACTGAACTGTATTGCAATTCCACCCGATGACCGTTCTTTGTTATTGACCTGGTGATTAGATGGTTGAACCTTGTGTCGGCCACCTTAGGCATGGCCAAAACGTAGAGTAGCATTGTGCCGTTTGTGTAGATGGAAGGTTCTCCGTACTCAATGGCTTCTATAACATTGCTATAAGGGAGGCCCCTATCTCGCTTATGATTCTTTTGATTTCTTCTTTGTCTAGCAGGTTGCTGTTGACCACCCCTGCTTTAGCCATCTGACAGGCTTGAACCAATTCGTTGACATCGTCCCTCAGAATCCTTGCCTTGTGTAGGATTGCCTGTGATATCTTCATAATGTGATCATGCCCACGGATTCCATTTGTGGCGGTTATTATGCCATTGACAGTCTGCAATAACTCATGAGATTTTTTAAATATTTCAGAGTTTACCTTGTATTGTTTATTGTTACTGGATATTAATGAATCCTGTACTTGTAAGAATTTATCCCAGTCCGAAGCGTTAGGGGAACCGGCAATCCATTTCCAAGCCGATCCTATCCAATTAATTGAGCGTCTAGGCCGTTTATCTTTCGGGCATTTTAGTTCACTGAGCTGAGCTTGAACTTTCTCCAAGTGGTAGGAGAGAACATCTGTAAAATCGTTGGTTTCGTTTAGTTTTAATGTTTCGAGTTTCAGGCGACTTGCTATTTCCTCATATCGAGATAGGTCGATCATGTGAATTAGTTTGAAGTATCCATTTGTTTTCCAGCCGTACCCATCGCGGATTGAAATGATTGGAGAAATGATCTTGAAGACATCATAGGTGTGCGCGGTTGCGTAGAGACAGATGCTGCGGGGATTAGATTTATTTTAATTATACTTAGTTCTATGAATTACCCCGCTTAGTAAAAAAATTTAATTTGATTGTAGTAGAAAATTTTAAGATAAGAATTTACAAGTCAACTTACGTCTAAAATAGTTAATAGTAGTAACTTTAAGGTAACAAGAAATTTAAAATAGTTAAAAATTGTTTCCTCTTTTTTTGTTTTATAATATTTACATTTGTTTTGATCTGTTTGAAAAATTTTGAAAAGTTTAACTTATAAAATAGTGGTTTTACATGGAATATTTTTTATTCAAATCTTCTAATTACATAAGTTGATAAGAATTCTGAATGTGATGTGAGTAGTGGCCCACATAGAATATACCCAGTTCCATTAATAACCTAAATACCTAGTATTAGAAAGTGAGTTGCTGCTGGGGACTTTGGGGAATTATGAAGACAAAGGAAAGAATTATTTGGACCGCTTGTGAAGGTGTTGATGGTTAGTATTTTGGAAAACTTTTTTTTTATGCTTTTTTCTTTTTTTTTTTGTTAGTTGATAGTTAGATGTTAGGGGTTAATGGTTTAGTATTCTATTTTTTTATTTCGTGTTAGTATCGCTCTAGTAAGAGAATTCCATTCTCCTTTTTTTTTTTTTTTATATGAGAGCATTTTTTTTCCTCTTCACCAATTTGGTGTTTATAATATGTGTACAATTTATGTACTCCAGTGCGCACACTGTTGGTTCAAAATTCTTTTTGTTAAATTTGCATTGGAATATAGGCGTTTTCACAGCTGACATTGGAAGGTTCGTGTGATTCTTTTTAGTCATAAGCGTTGATGATTGCAAATGACCTACTAAGGACAAGAGTGGCTTCACGTCAATTAAAGCATAGTCCTCGCGGTTGAGTTGAACCACACCGATTTTCGTCAGTCGAGCCATCCGGTTATTTGGAATTGAACCAATATCTGACTAGATCGGCTGCAAGTTAATTGCACCCAAAACCCTGGGTCACAAGGATCTAAGCATAAGAGTTGCCTTCTGACCAATGTTATCCTAGACGTTTTTGACGTCACTTTTGTGGAACTTTTTTCCTTTTTCGGTAACAATAGTTACGTGTCTGTCTTCAGCGACAGTTTCTTCTTTATAAAGAGGCTTTTGTTTTGCCTTTATTTGTTTGTTGGCAATCAGCAACTTTTCCCCTATTTCAAAGGAACGTGGTGTTATGCGTTTAGCGTTCAACCTGGCATTCCTGACCTCCTGCTCCTTCTCCAATAAAACCTTTATATCATCCATAGTTTTTTCTTGGAAATTCATCAATTCCTGATAATTTATTCTTGAGGTCCGGTTGAGGAACACGTCTGCTGGTTTTCGTTTGATAACAGAGTGGACAGTATTGTTGTATCTGTCCACTGCAATAGAAATGCGTTCTTTTGGAGTAAGTCTGTTATATTCAACCGAAATACAGCGGTATATTTCAATCAACGTTGAGTGCAGACGCTCAACATGACCGTTAGTTTCGCTTCGTTGTGTAGGAGTTTGGTAAATTTTTATGCCAAGGGATCGAATATAAT
The DNA here is from genome assembly GCF_040869045.1 of Eurosta solidaginis. NCBI lineage: Eukaryota > Metazoa > Arthropoda > Insecta > Diptera > Tephritidae > Eurosta > Eurosta solidaginis. The sequence goes on along the minus strand of NW_027136887.1, from coordinate 1,277,283 downwards.
ATAGGACAAGGGGAGTCAAAAATCCCCTCTCATTGTCCATAACTAATATTTTCGGCACGGAGAAATAGTGCAGGAGATCAGTAATCTTTCTTCGGAGGTGAACGGAAGATTTGTTCTTTATTGGGAAAAGCTTGGCAAATTTCGTGAATTTATCAATTGCACTGAGATAATTTTGGTTCTCTATTTCGAAGAGGTCGACGTGTAAAATTTCGCAGGGATAATTTGGTATTGGGGTATATTGGAGGAACGGTTTCGCCGGATGCCTATCGTACTTGTTTAATTTGCAAGTATCACATTACCTAACGTAATCTCTGATTTGCCTGGACATTGTGGGAAAATAAAATTGCTCGAGTATTTGTGCTTTATTCTCACGGGGATTTCTGTGGGCTCGTTTGTGCTCCCTCTCGATTATTTCGTAGATCCTGTCCGGAACTGTAACATCTTCCACCACCCTCTGGGTTATTCTAATGCGGTACCTCTGGAAGTTGTTAATGAGTGAAGCGAGGAATATCTCAGGAATTTTTATCCCATTTATCACATTTGGGTTGAGGCACTCCCTTAAAATAGTAACCAATGCGGCCGTATACGATTCAGGAAATGACACATAGTGCCTGCTATAGCCCGGATAAGGATGTTCCAGGCATTGTGGCCGATTACCGTCTCTGAAGATTATTTGGTTTTTATTTATTTATTTATTTATTTATTTATTTAAGCCAATTAAAAAAGAATCTTATAGGCTAATTATAAAAGTGTAAAGTAGTTAATAATGTATAATAATATAAATTACCTTACTTATAAAAAGTATTTAAAATACTCAGAAAGCCATCTTTCGAACAAGAAAAATCTATCTCACAAAATTTAAAAATTCTATTGAACTCAATTAAGGCTCTAGTAATTGGAGCATTCCGCGCATAAAGAGCCCTGAGAACACCAATATGAAAAAACTCAGAAGCACGAAGAGCTCTAGCCGGTATATTAATGAAAATCCTCTCCAAGAGCACAGGGCAATCAACAACCCCACGTAACAAATCGAAAACGAACGACAACGATAAAATTGTCCTCCTGTCCTGCAATGATTTTAAGTTAATCAATAACCAACGAGCTTTATAAGTCGGGATAGGATCCGAGAAGCGCAGACTGCGTAATGCAAAGCGTACGAATACTTTTTGGATTCGTTCAATTCTTGCAACATGGCAGGAATAAAAACGTTAAGGGGGGCCTCTACATGTGGTATTAAATCCGAATTATCCTGATCAGTTGAATGCATTGTGTATTGAGTGGCAGTGTCGATTTCGGGTTCTCTTTCGAGTCCAGCACTTGTGGGATCATGTCCTGAAGCAGATGGAGGTTGGAAAATGATAGAATAGGTTAGCACATTAACTTAGGATTTGAGACGAGAGAGAGCATCGGCGACTAAATTCGATTTTCCCGGTTTGTAGATTATTTCACAATTGTACTCCTCTTTCCTGGCCTTCCAGCGTTTCAGTTTAGCATTGCAGTTTCTGCAACTCAGAGTATAAGAGAGTGTATATCTTAATTTTCTTGGCACCGTATAGGTACGACCGCAGATTATCGAGAGCCCAAACTATAGCGAGGAGCTCTTTCTCGTTAGTAGCATAGTTTTCTTCGCATTTATTCAAGGATCGTGAATGTAAGCTATAGGTTTGTCCTCGGGAGAGGCCCGCCCGATGGCGAAGTTCGAGGCATCCGTAGTCAGGTTAAATGGTTTTTCGAAATCTGGAAAGGCAAGAACATCAGCAGATACAAGAAGCTGTTTTAAATCATGGAAAGCCTGAAGGGCCCTGTCGTCAAGTTCAATTTTTACTTTTTTGGAACAATTTGCTTTCACCTGAGCATTCTCGCATCGAGTGAGATTGGTTAGAGGTTTTGCCACTTTTGCGTAGTCTCTTATGAACTTCCCGTAATAGGAAGTCATACATAAAAAGCTTTTCAAATCCTTGAGATTTTCTGGTGGTGAAATAAATTTAATCGCTTCGACCTTGCTTGGGTCAGCGCGAACGCCATCGGGAGTGATGACGTACCCAAGGAATTCTACTTCTTTTTCGAAGAAGCAGGTCTTCTCCAGATTTACCTTAAGGTTTGCTTCGCGAAGCCTTGCAAATACCTTTTCGATGTACAGTAAGTGTTCTTCCGGGTCCTTTCCAAAAACAATTATGTCGTCAATGTAGACATAACAAATTTTCCCTATATTTTGTTTGAGGACGTCGTTGATCATCCTTTGGAAAATGGCGGGAGCATTTTTTAAACCAAAGGGTAAGCGTAGGAATTCGTATTTCCCATTCATCGTTGAGAACGTTGTCTTGGGTATATCCGACGCTTTCATAGGTATCTGGTGAAAGCCAGACGTTAAGTCAATAGTTGTGAAGAAATTGGCCTGCCCTAAACTGGACAAGGTGGAATTTATGTCTGGGATAGGGTACGTATCGGCGATAGTGACAGCATTTAATCTCTTATAGTCAATCACCATTCTATATTGTTTTTCCCCATTTGGCTTTGGTTTTTTGGGCGCCACTCATATTGGGGAGTTGTAAGGGATTTGGAAGGTCTAATAACTCCCTCATTAAGCAATTCGGTTATTTGCCTGTCTACTTCTTCCCTCATACATACAATAGATACGTTTCTGAAGTTGACATTCTGCAACTCCAGGCAAGCTGAATAAGCTTCTGGAAGAGTCCTGGGGCGTTGAACGAGGAGCATCCTGGAGAGCTCTCCATTTAGACCGCGGATGATTACATCCAATGCCCTATTTCTGTAGGTGTCCATAAGGACCTTCGTGGTTTTTTCAGTTTACGATTCGGTTTGTAACTAATTAAGAATCAAGTTGAATAGGTGGTTCACTCGAGCGTAGAACTCGTCAACAGTGCCACATCTCTGTTGCAATTGATGCAACTGGTGTTCGAGGGTGCGGAAATTCCGCGTATCTGCGTAATGAAGAGCCAGGCACTCCTTTATTTTTGACCAATTATTGTAAAAAATATTGTAGGAAATCAGGGCGTTATCCGCCGTACCGCGGCCTTTTGTCGAATGTGCTGTAATATAGCACGGTATAAGGGTTTTCCCTTGATGACTGAGAAGTCAGCAAGGATGTTTTCTACGGAGTGTACCCAGGACACGAAGTGTATAGGGCTTCCATAAAAAACTTGAAGCTCTTTTACGCAATCAGGCAGACGAAATATTTCGCGAATGTCGGCCTCAGTCATGGGGGCTTGTGCCACCACTTCCTCTGTTGCCTCGCTACGCGGAGGACCGCTGAAGGTATTATTGGTCCGGTCCAACTCCGTCACACGTCTCTCTAAAAATTTCATCTTCTCCAGCAGGGCATTAACGGCACCTGTTAAATTCGTTACGTTCACTTTAAGTTCCTCCATACTTGTTACCGCTGGAAAAAGACAAGGTATATTTAATTATTGATTAAGTTCTATACTTACAGCACCACTAGGTTCATAAGTGGTGTTAATCGTGTACACTGTTTTTTCCTAAGAAGAGCTAGCTTCTATATATTTTTGCTTTTTCTAATATGAGGTTATTTACCTCTTATAGCTTTTTGGTTTTTAAATTTTTTGTATTATTTTTTTATTTGCTTATTTCAATGTAAGCTTCTTTCTCACTTCACAGATTTTTTCCTACTTGATCCTTAAAGGGTATTCACTTTCACAAGCGGTCCCTGCTCGGGCGCCACTTAAGGATCTCGGATCCTTTCACTTAAAAAAATTAAGGAGCCAACTCGCTCCAAACAAACTAAGAAGTTAAAATTAGTAAGCACTGAAATTTAAAGTTAACAAATATACTTTATTCAAAAATGGTTGTATATAACTAACAAATCGACTTAGTTGTACGGATCCCCGACAGCAACTGCCCAAACATTCTTGGCGGTTTGCCAAAGAAACCTCAGCACCGGCGGCAGCGGCGCAACCCTTACGCAAGTGTGTTACAATGCAGGTGAGAATGACAGTGGCCTTGATTTCCCACAAGCGTTGCGTTATTAAATTATTGGTATTGCATTTCATGATGCAATACAAATATGCTTATGCTGCAGCGCATGCAACGATCTGTGGGAAACAAAATGTGCTGACGTTGCGGATCGAACGTGGGAATGGGTTGAATGGGCAGTGACTGAGCGTGTTAACTTGCATATATCTGAGATACTCCCAAAAGTATGCATTCATTTGTGCAAGTATCACTCGCATATACACGCGCATGGAGTATGAGAGAAGCTATAAAATCGTGCATCTGTAGTTATAGCTGAGAAATTTATAGCTGATAACTAACTAGTAAATTCTGGAAATAGAAGCGCCTAGAAATATGTCGGCGAGGAAACCGGACAGTATAAAAGCGGCAACAGTTGAGGCACGACAAATCAGTTTGATTTAAGCACGCTATCTGTCGAGCAATAGAAGTGTTATTTTGAAAGTAGTCTAATAAAGACCATTTTGCATTATCGAATATTGGAGTTATTTATTCAACAGTTTAGTGATTTGAACGTTAGCAGAAGGTTGCAAATAAGCGGAATTGCAGTAAATTCGTTACAATAAGTTTTGCGCAAGATGCGCACGGGTCCGGCTAATAATAATAAAAGCTATTCATGTAGGCCTTCATATCAGGTTACCTGGTTAATAAATTATAATTTTGCACAACATATACAAATACTCAAGAATAAAATAATCCTTAACCAGTTAGGTAGATAACTAAGTTGAAGTTTATAGCCAGAGAATATTTGAAGAAAAACCATTTTCGGAGTCATAAAATAATAATACTTATATATAAAAACTAAAAAATTATAACTCAATATTAGCTAAATAAACTCAAATTCAGTTCAAAACGTACAACGTTATACAACTGAATATCTACACTTTTTATTGCCTTTATATTAAATCCCTTTCATGTTTGTCCCCACATTTCCATACGAATGTTAAGTCTTTTTCGGTAGCTTCCCGTTGAGCTAGTTTGAACTAATTTTTCGGTGATCCAGAGACTTGAAGCTTAGCACATAGCTTGCAGTCGATGGCACTACAATTCGTGGAAAAGAAAATGCCGCCAGGTGGCAGACGAATCGAGATAAATGAAAATCCCTAAAAAACGCAGAGACAATGCAATATTTGAGCAAAAACATTTCGCTAGGTGGCGCATGGATCGAGATATTAAGAAAATTAATTTTGATTTGGGACGTTTTCAATCCATTTTTTAATTTAAATATGAATAATCAATTAGTTAATCCCAAGTACATGGTTTGCCTTAAATTGAAAGATTGCGCTGCACCTTTTTAGTTTTAAATCCCAAAATTCTTTTACAAGCGCTATTGTTAAACTTTATTAGTCAAAATTCAACAAGACCATGTCTGTATTAATGGAAAAATTGTCTTCTAATTTTTGGTCCATTTATATAAAGGTAGTCCTTAAATTTTTTTTATCATCTTTTTATTTAGTTTTAGTTGGGAAAGTTTCAGTTGAAGTTCAGAATTTTCAATTTAAGCTCAGAAAACTGCAACTGAAGAAAGTTCAAATTTGAAGTTCAGAATTTTAAATTGAAGTTCACAAAATTATAATTGGAGTTCAGAAAATTACAACTGCAGCTCAGAATATATATTTGTAGTTAAAAAAATGTTTCGTTCTTAGATTAGCTTAGGTTGAACTGGCCGGTCCATGAGGACCTCACATAGACTGAATGAGTCCGTAGTGTTACCAGAAGTTTGTTTTAACGACCAACCTGAAAAACCTTATCAAAAACCAGGACCTATGTTATAAAATAAATCCGCCCTCTTGGCAAATACTAGAAGCTTCCTAGGACTTCAGCCACTTGCTGCTTCTAGATCTCACAGCTGTATCACTCCTAATAGCTTGAGTCTTAGCCTGGCGAGCGCAACGCGCGCTACCTACATCTGTTATTACTGACAACGCCTAACTTAAAGGCATGTGACGTCAGAAGGCAGTGTCCAGTCAGAATACCCGTCATGAGTCTACAGCTCTCTCCTATTAATGATAGAAGAAACTTTGTTAGTCTAAAGTTGTAAGACCTACACATAATCTTCGACACTTGACAGCCTCGCGCTTGAACCCACGCCTTTCCCGCTTGGTCGATCATGTGCACCTCTCTCCTTCGCTTAATCTCGCCCAGTCTAATTGGGACCTATACGGAGCAAGCTTCAAGGGATGCGCCCTATTTAGCTAGTTCATCTGCTTTTTCATTCCCATCTATTCCCATATGCCCCGGAACCCAATATAGATGTTTGCTTCTCCCTGTCCCGATTCTCTCTAGAGACTGCTTACACTCTAACACGCATTTAGATGCTGTGCTATGCGAGATTATTGCCTTAATTGCTGCTTGCTGTCAATATAAAAGATACCACGGTTGCAACTTTAGCTATATTCTCCCAGTGTTTCTACTGCTTTGGTTACGGCTGTTATTCCCACTTGGAAAACACTACAGTTATCCCGCTGCCGGTAGGATCTGTTTATTTCCGGATCAATACAGTATACCGCAGACCATACTCCTTCCACTACTTTGGAACCATCTGTGTACACATGTATCGCCTCGTCCACCAGTTGAGTACACTTGCGCAAATCATCCACCTCTATTGTGGCCTTAAGATCTCCCTCGAAGCGCAGATAGGGAATCAGGTAGTGTGTTCGTCCTGTGATTGATGACGCTATACTACTATGGCCATGTTGTCGGCGCTCCAGCTGCCCCGAGGCACCGAGCCTAGTTGCAGCTGTTAACGCTATGTCCTTTGCTACCAGGTCTACAGGTGGAATGTGCAGAATGGCATACAGTGGAAAGGTTGGCTTTTTATCGTCAACCATTTTGGGTAATTTATACTCACGCTTGTGGGTATGCAACCCACGCGCAGACCTGCACACATGTCCCTTAATTTCCTTTTTATTCCAAATGAGTTTACTTAGATCAGTATCTTTTTTATTCACGGTTTACTTAATTAATTTGCCTATATACATATATGTGTAGAACTCAACAACTTAGATTTTCTTAAGTTATTTTAAACCTCATTTATAGTTTAAGTTCTACACTGTTCTTAATCTTTTAATTTATTTTAATGTTCACAACTTTTGGATTAGTTTTCAAACATACTGCAACGAATTTACTGCAAATCCTCTTATTTGCCACTCTTCTAACGTTCGAATCACTAAACTGTTGAATAAATAACGCCACTATTTAATAATGCAAAATGGCCTTTATTAAAGTACTTCACAGTAACACTTATACTCCGCAGCTAATAGATTGCTTAAATCAAACTGATTGATAGCTTAAATGAAACTAACTCTCGAGCCTCTACTGTCGCGGCCTTTTATACTTTTTGATTTCTCGTTGCATACATCTAGGCTTTTCCATTCCAGAACTTACTAGTTAGTTATCACCTACAAAATCACCAGCCACAACTACGTTTATAGCGTCTCATATGCGCATGAGTAATACTTGCACAAATTATTGCCCTCTCTTGTGAGCAACTCAGATAACATATATCCATGTGTTTGTGCGTTGCTTCTCCGCTGCGTGTACGTACATATGTGTAGATATAATTATTGATTCGTTTATGTAGATACATAATGATTGATTTATGGATGTGCATGATATGACTGTTTTTTTTATTTTTATGATATGACTGTTTAGCATCGGCTTAGAAATGACAGTAGCCCTTAGTGTTGCTAATATTCGTAACACTGCCCTCCACCTAAGTCTGATCGTCCCGATCAGACAAATCTTTCGATCTAAATGCTGCCAGCCTTTCCAAATGAACCACTTTCATTTTGGTTCGTGGTATGCCAATGGTTTTTATGCGGTACACTACATCGTTGATCCGTTTTATAACTTTGTATGGGCCTTCCCAATTACACTGCAATTTCGGGGACAAACCTTTTTTTCATTGTGGGTTGTATAACAGCACCAAATCTCCTTCCTGAAAACCTTCCGAATTAATTGCATTATCGTATCGGACTTTCATCTTGTCACTCATAATCTTGTAGTCTTACAAGATCGTGTATCTCTCTCAGCTCTTCTTCCAAGACACCAGTGGATTTCTTGACATTTCTCTCCGCATCGGCATCTATCCCAAACTTCAAATCAGCTGGCAGTCGAAGGTCATTGCCAAAAATTACTTTTGCAGGGGCTTGGCCCGTTGTCTCATGTACTGCTGATCGGTAAGCCATCAAGAATAATGGTATGCGGTTATCCCACTCCTTATGGTACTTGTCTACTACTTTCCTTAAAGGCTCCTCCAAGGTTCTATTGAAACGTTCCACCATACCATCGGACTGAGGATGCAATACAGTTGTCCGTGTCTTTCGAACGCCCAATGATTTACACATATCCTGGAACGCAGCTGATTTGAAATTCCTGCCTTGTTCAGAATGTAACTCTATTGGTACACCATACCTTGCTACCCAATTTTTTATAAACACTTCTGCTACTGTTTCTGCTCCTTTATTTGGGATTGGGTATACCTCTGGCCATTTGCTGAAATAATCCATAACTAACAGTACATATTTGCTTTCGCAGTTGCTAGTAGGAAATGGACCTGCGACATCCATAGCGATCCTTTCAAATGGCGCACATGAGTTATATTGCTTCATCTGGCCATGGCTTCGGGTTTTGGGCCTTTTCGCTCTGCTGCAAACCTCGCAGTTCGCAATCCACTCAGTGAACGACTGACGGCAACCAACGCAATAGAATCTATGTTTAATCTTCTCGAGCGTCTTCGTGATTCCAATATGACCTCCGCTTGGACCATTATGCAACTCGCTGAGCACGTCAGGAATCCTCTTTCTGGGAACAACTATCAGTTTCTTCTTGCATTGGCCATCCTCACTCTCCCATACTCGATGCAAGCAACCGGATATCAATTCTAAACTGTTCCACTGTGCCCAATATGACTTCGCAATGGGACTCTCTGCTGACATCTCCTCTCTATTTGGTCTTTCATTTCGTTCGAGCCCTTGCATAACATGTGACAGATCTGTATCTTCTAGCTGACACTTCCCTAGTTGTTCCTTGTCCCATTCATCCGCGCACGTTATAGTCATTAACCGGACATCTATAATGTCTTCTTTAGCCTCGACCTTTGAACAGTGCTTGCATTCCAAACTACATGGTCTTCGTGACATTGCACTGGCATTCCCATGGGTACTACCTTTCCGATGCTCAATGTAAAAGTCATAGTATTGTAGCCGCTCGATCCACCGTGCCAATTGTCCTTCTGGATTACGGAACTGCAGAAGCCATTTCAACGCTGCGTGATCTGTCCTGACGCGGAATCGTTGGCCGTAGTGGTATTTCTGAAAATGTGTAATGCACTCTACCAATGCCAACAGCTCTCTCCGTGTAACGCAGTAGTTCCTTTCTGGTTTTCCAATTGAACGGCTGTAATATGCAACTACCTTCTCGTGTCCATCGACCAGTTGTGACAAAGCGCCTCCTATAGCATATCCACATATAGCATCTGTATCTAGAATAAATGTTGCTCCTGTAATCGGATATGCTAATATTGGGGCAGTGCACAAACGCTCCTTCAATGTTTGGAAAGCCACTTCTTGCTCCTTCTTCCATTCAAAAGCTTTATTTTTTCTTGTAAGCTCATGGAGGCTATGGGCTATGCTGGAAAAATTTGGTACAAATTGGCGGTAATATGTGCACAGCCCCAGGAAACTTCTCAATTCATGTAGGTTCCGTGGTCTTGGCCAATATTTTACAGCCTCTATCTTTTCGTTCGCAGTGCAGATGCCCTCTGTCGTTACCTTGTGACCCAAATAATTTACTTCCTTTTTAAACAGCGCACACTTTTTGGGACTTAACTTCAGACCAGCGCCAGCTATTCTCTGGAAAACTTAATCCAAGTTCTTAAGATATTCATCAAAGTTTTTGCCCAATACGATGATGTCGTCCAGGTACACCAAGCATGTTTTCCAATGTAGTCCTTTCAGTACCTGGTCCATGAGTTGCTCAAATTAGCTGGTGCATTACAAAGTCCAAAATGCATCACTCTAAATTATCAAAGACCATCACCGACACTGAAGGCTATTTTGTCTTTATCTTCCTCTTTCACCTCAACTTGCCAGTAGCCGCTTTTCAAGTCCAGTGTGGAGAACCATTTAGTACCAGAAAGCGAGTCCAGAGTGTCGTCAATTCTCGGCAATGGGTAGCTATCCTTTTTCGTAACGCCGTTCAACTAGCGATAGTCCACGCAAAACCTCATTTTCCCATCCTTCTTCTTCACAAGTATCACCGGTGAGCTCCATGGACTAGCTGATGGTTCGATAACGCCGCTGTCACTCATTTCTTTTACGATTTGACTCACAACTTCCCGTTTCGCCAGTAGAACACTACGAGGAGCTTGACGTATCGACCTCGCGTCTCCAGTGTCAATTTGATGTTTCACAACGTTGGTGCGGCCTGGTTTGGAACCATCCTGGTCAAATATGTCCGCGTACTTTAGAAGCAGTTGTCTTGCCTTACTCTGATAGGCTTCCTCTAGCCCTTGCGTCCATGCCGTGATGTCATTTGAAAGATCAGTATTACTAGATGAAACGTGTTCCTGGAGCTGTTCACAGTTAATAACTACTTCAGCCTCTTGGCATCTTCCCAAAATAGCTCCTTTGGTCAGTTTGAGTGGTGACTTGAACTCATTGACTACTCTAACCGGAATACGTCCATCTTGTTTTGTCATATCCAGGGTTTTTCCTACAAGTATATTCAGTGCTGATGTGTTTGCTGCTTCTACAACCCACAATTTGTTTGTCCCACAATCTCCATCAACCTTTGCCAAGATGACTGCTTCTGATTTTGGTGGTATTTGCTGACTCTCTTCCACCAGCACTCGTTTACTGCTGTAGCTTCTCTCGTAGCCGAAATTAAGTGGCACATACATGTTCTTATATCTCATCGTCTTGCTGTGCATGTCGATCTTGATGCCTTGCTCGATTAAGAAGTCCACTACAATTATGATTTCATCAACAATCTCTGCCACTATAAAATTGTGTACTACCGTGACGTTCCCAATTGCGACTTAACATTATACTTCCCTAGAACCATGCTGTCTTCTCCAGTGGCTGTACGCAATCTTGCTCCATGCGATGGTCTTATTTTCTTGTTGATTAAATCCGCTCCAATGAGATGCACCCGTATCTCCAGTCAGTAAACGTTCCTTTCCATCCACATGTCCTCCGACAGTAAGATTGTTTGACCTTCTTCCAATTTGTGAGATAGAGATTATGGGTCATTCAATTGTGGGTGCCAGCTGTCGCCCCTTGCGGCTGACTGGCTTTAGTTTAACGGTTGAGTGGACTTGGAAATTTGCCCATCTCCTTCAGCTCTGCGTTTACAGCCACCCACATTGTTGGAGCTATTGGGACCGGTGCTGCAATGTCGTGCAGTGTGACCTGGGTTGCCGCACTGGAAACATTTAATAACTCCGGCATTTTTCTGTCGTGATTCCTTCACTGCTTCCAAAATTGTGTCCACCCAATCTGGTCTTTCCACTTCCACACGATGAGCTTTGTATGCTGGTTTACTCAATAGTGAGGCAGTTTCCTGAGTCAATGCATGTGATGCCGTTCTTGCAAATTTTGGCTTTGGATTTGCGTATGTGGCTCGCTTCGTTTCGACGTCCCGTATGCCATTTATAAAGCTCTGAATTTTTACCCTTTCGGTGTATACCACGGGTGCGTCGGTATTCGCCAAATGTGCAAGCCTTTCGACATCTGACGCAAACTCCTGCAAAGTCTCATTAGATTTTTGGTAGCGGTTTTGCAACTCTATTTGGTGTATCTGCTTCCTGTGTTCGCTTCCGTATCGCCTCTCTAGAGCGCTCATCAATGTTTCGTAGTTGTTCTGCTCTCCCTCGAGAATAGGAGTACGAGTAGGATTTCAGCAGCAGATCCTTTCAATGCCACGAATAGTGCAGCAACTTTATCTTCAGCACTCCAGTTGTTCACTGCTGCTGTCTTCTCAAACTGAATCTTAAACACCTGGAAAGGAATAGAGCCGTAAAAGATGGAGTTTTTACCTTCGTATTGCTTGCTGAAACAGCCAGGCGATTTAGTTGCAACTCCTGTATACGACCTCTCAAAGCATCCACCACGGCCTAGATTTTTTCCTCAAACTGCGTTCGAGTTTTGATGATATACGCGTCTCTTGGGCTTCGAGTTGTACTGTTATGCGTGCCTCTTGTTCTTTCAGTTGTTTTTCCATCTTCGATGTTACTAGTGTCTCTTGAGCATACATTTTGTATGTCGGGGTTGATTCTGGATAGATAAGAATTTAACCTGTTACAGTATCCAGAACGAAGTTGAACAAGAGTGACACGCGTTTCCCTGGGGAGTATGCGTTCCTCTTCCACAAGTTTTGGGTACTTTTCTTTGAGTACTGGATTCACCGGGCAATTCCCGCCATAAAGTTCCGATGCCTATTTGTGGAGTTCACCAAGGACCTGCTTGTATTTTTTTGCTTCATACGGCTGGGTTCTCAGGTGGCGTATTTCCTCAAAATGCTTACGGAGATGACTCCTTAAGCCCCTAGGCGGTGTTGGCTCATCAATCAGATGTCTGTTTGGATGCCCAGGTTTCTGGGTATTCAACAGAAACTGTTTGGTTAGCATCTCATTTCTCTCCATAATGGAGAGTATTCTCGCCTCATTATGTAGATGGTGTTCTGGGGACATAAGAAGACAGCCCGTGGTGATTCTGAGATCAGTACTTTGGCAGGCCTGTAGCTTCTTTCAGTGGGTAATTTTTAGGCTTGGCAACCATATGGGTGACGCGTAGCACGTAAAGGGCTGGCCAATTGCTTTGTATGTAGTAATGAGCGTCCCTTTATCTTTTCCTCAGGTACTTCCAGCAAGGGATTTGAGGATTTTATTACGGGTCTGGATTTTCGGAACAATTGCTTGCCTGACCTCGCTTGCGATTGTATCGAATTATTTTACAATTAAGATTATCTGGGTCCCGGACCATAGTGATATGCCGGGTAACTACCAAGCGGATCTCTTTACCCGAATCGGTACAACTGAACCGAATGAAGATGGCTGTAGGGATTTCGGGATCCCGCTGGCCACCTGTGGATTGCTCCTCCATAGCTGGGCCTCGAGTCAACTCAGCAAACGTTGGGCGGACACCACAACTTGCAGGGTAACAAGATCTTTCTGTCCGACAGTGGATGGCAGGTGGTCTGCTGAAATAATTGGGTTCACTAAGGCTCACCTATCAATGGTCATTGGGGTTTTGACAGGGCACTGTCCCATGGGTATCCATGCGGTACGTCTCAATATACTGGAAACTCCATCCTGCCGCAGCTGCATGGAGGATGATGAGGTGGAATCACCAAATCACTTTATGCTTGATTGCCCAGCTTTTGCCAGAACTAGGCGAAAGTACTTCGGTCGCGACTCACTTGGATCTCCCGAGGATTTATCCAGCGATTCTCTAAGTAGCTATATCTACGCCGCCGTTATTTTAGTGCATGTGGTATCACAACGGACCTTCGTGTTGTCCAAGTGAGCTATCCTTATCAGGGCAGCTACCACCTAACCTAACCTAACCTAATCTGTTAAGGATGTGTGATATTGAAAGAACCACACCCTCCTTTCCAATTCTTACCACTTTTCTCCACTGATATAATATTGATGTTGGGCATCTGCTTGCCAAGTATCATTGCCCCGGTATTTTTGGTATATATATCAGATGCCACGCTCCATACATATCATAATTACCTCCTATGCACTGAATCACTTTTTCTAACAAATTGGTGTATATTTAATTTAAATCGGCCACACGGTGAAAATTTGCGTGTTGCTTATTTATATATATGAACAAATTTTTTTAATCGGTTTTGGAAATCGAATCTTCCATTTCCAAATGGTGACAAGAGGACTTTTAAGTTGCCTCTAGTTAAAGCGCCAGGTTAACAAACGTATAAGGGTAACATATAGCAACCTTTGGACATGCCTAAGCAGCTAACACATGTTGCAAAGTAAAAACCCGTAGCACTATAATTTTCCTTTTTTATTTAAGTCAAGGGATGTTTGTAAATCCCTTAAAATACCTGGTTAAGCGAAAGTTGACGATTTATATTAGGAATCTTGAACTTCTCAAAATATAAAAAGATTTGTTTACATAATTTTTCGATAAGACAGCAGAGTAGTTAGAGAACGCATATTAACGATGGTACTATCGAAATTGCCTTAATTTAATCCTTGGACTGAACGGCTGACGGATGAGTGGATGTATTTGCGGGGGGAGCGACAAATAGCATAAAACTGTGACTAATATGCCCATTAAATAACTTACCTTGCAAATTTGTTATCTTTGCATCCAACGCCTTGCAACCTGCACACTCTTCAACTTGTGATTTTTTATCTGAAAAAAAGTACTAGAGTTGATGATATATTATAGATGTGATGGAACTTACAAGAGGATGATGGTACGTTCTCTACGTTTGTGAAGGATACGCTCTTTATATCTTTCGGCACGGTTGGTTTATACTTATTGTTTAAATTCACTATAAATATGTGAATGTAGTTAATAAGTAGCGAAATTAATATTTTGTTGCATATGATTTCGCACCACCAAACAAAACAAATTATTAATTTCCCTAATGTGTTCAATTTAAATTGAGTTAAAAAGTGCCATGTAACAATGGCAGCAATAATATGCTATCAATATGAGGCAGACCTACTAGTTTATAGTGATGGAACGATATTTCGCTATTGGTGATTGCATCGCCGCTATTGTCAAATCGCTAATAGCTATAGCTATTGCAGTCCAAAAATATCAGTGATTGGCGATTTTCCTTCATTCGATTCTTTTGAATGGCAATCACCTCTGGCAGAATATCGCCAATAGCGATTATAGCGATTGGCGATTTTCCTTCAGCATGAAATTCTAATACTAATATTGATAGTGGGGATGCAATCATCGATAGTGAAATATCGTTCATCACTACTCATCTGTGTGCTTTGCTTTCCGACTGAGTAAAAAAGTTTATTGGCGACAAAAAGAAATAATTTTCTCGAATATTGGAAAAAATATACTTTTACAAAAGTTTGCCACCTATTATCGAAAAATGGGGATAGTTATCTTAAGAACTGCACAACGAAAAAATTTCTCGTCAACAGATAGTGGTAAATAAGGGCGAAAAAAGTATGCTTTTTGTGCAGAGAAATTGTGGAAACGGCGAACGGAACAAAGCAAACTTGTTCAACAACAATTTCGACGACGAAGTGGTGTGCAATAATTGCAAAGAATGGTTTTGCAATGGGCGTGGAAGCACATCTGGATCCCAAATTGTTAAACTTTCGGTGAGGGCTAAACATAGGGAAGTCACCCTACATTCTGAAGGTCCACTTCGAGAAAAAGTACTAAAATTTTACTCGTGTTGCGTACGTAATGTATATGAATTGGGTTCAAGAACAATGGAAGCCACTTTTAACTGATCGTTCGTTTTTGCCATGGTTGGTTAAGGTGCCTACCGAGCAAGAGCAGTGGCGTGCACGACAAATATCAGCAGCACAAATAAACAAATTAGAGGAATTATGGAAGGAAAATATCGATGCAACATTTCAGGATTTAGAGAAGCCAGGTATAGATACTGAACCATCACAAGTGCTATTGCGTTATGAAGATAGTTATCAATATGAGATAGTTTTTGGTCCACTTGTGCGCCTAGAAACAGAGTACGATAAACATTTAAAAGAATCGCAAACACAGGAGGGTATAGAAATAAGATGGGACGTTGGCCTAAACAATAGCATATATTACGCTTGCTCAAACTGATTCGGACATGAAACTAATGCTTGTGTTATTCATAAGTTAATACTTCTAGGCTGTAGCCGTTAACAGTTTTATTAAATTTGTGTTTTTGATGTAAAAATAAAAGAATTATAGATACATATATCACTCGTCTTATTGTAAACAGATTAACTCAAAATTTAAGTTTTTTGGGAGAATGCAATTCAAGCTTTGTCATATGGTTTGTATATGGTTGAATTCTCCGGCTAATTTCTAGGGCACTGAAGTGGGTGGCTAATTTTCTGCTAAAGAATATTTTTATAATAGTTTGAAGAATTTTCTATATTTTTCCTCTGTATTTTTCATTAAAAATTGTTTCACTTTACTATACAAATATTATGCAGCCAAATACAACTTTCAGAATAAATTCATACGGAGTATTTCTGAATATATCGGTGTAGTATAATATAGTAAATAAATCATGTTTTTATGGTGTTACATATACAGATTTATTTCGGGTTGATTCATCTTACATTTAAAAATCAAAGCATTTTCAATTAACAAAATTTATAAAACAAAGATGCATAGACATCTATTCCAGCTAGTTTCATCTCATTGAGTATAATACGAGACTGAACATATTAGAATTTCACATTTCATCAGTTTACTATAAAAGGTACATATTTTCGTCTTTTTATTCCAATTTTGGTTCACATATTCTGTATACTAAATTAAATTAATGTATAACATTCAATCTAATCCGGTAAACAAACTTAAACATTCAACTTTTATAATCAAGTATACAAATAATTGCAGATTCGCTTATCAAAGATAAATGAAAGCGATCGCCATAGCTGTAAAAAATAGCCATATCTAACTTCACTGATAGCTCAAAATCGCTGTATCGACCATCATATCTTCTGTATAGAATCGCTTGTTAAAACAAAGCGATCGCTATAGCTATAAAAAATAGCCGTGATTAAAAAATAGCCATATCTATTTTCACTGATAGCTCAAAATAGCCATATCGTCCATCACTACTAGTTTACATTCTATTTTTTCAATAGGGTATTGATTTTCCTCGTCTATGAGTGAGAAGTCGCCCGCGAAAATACGAAGGGACACGGAGTCAATCGGTTCTAAAAAGAAACTGCTCAAATTTGTTAACTCTTTCCCTATTACAAAACGTCTGTCTTGTGAAAACCTCGTAATTTCTATTGGTTTGAATAGTTTAATGAGGCAAAAGCTATCTGGCTTTATAGAAGAAAAGACGCTGAACAAAGTGAATACTCACTTGGTCTTTCTTCGCTACACTCCACTTCACTAAATAAAAAGATGTTTGATTAGGTTTGTTGTGTTTTCAAAACGTTATAATTTAATTTGATGTTTTGGTCTTTCACAAGATAAAAAGGTTTATTTTAATTTTTTCTTTTAAACTTCAACTTTTGACCTTAAATGTTCACTTTTTACAAACGCAAAGTATAATAAAGTAAAATAAATAAAAGTATTGATATCCAAAAGGAGTGCGTCCGCGGTTTCCGGCTATTAGTACTTGACTGATTTGACTGCTTCGTTGCATAAGGATCGTTGCTGACGATGGCAGTGCATGTGAATTTGCGCCTTTTCACTCGCCACGCACGGCTGCGCATAAGAATTTTAGATTAGATTAGATTTATTCATTTTCTTTCAAATCAAAATATTTCTTACATGTTTACATATATAAAATGGCCACTTAAATTAATACATTGAAATTGAAAGAAAAGTAAGTTCTGTAAAGTTATCTAAAACTTTAGTTTTGAATGCCATCTCAAAAAAAATGTATGAATATATACAAATGTGTGTGGGGTGAAAATAGTTAATAAGTTGAAGTTAAAGTTACAAAATGTAAAATAAGATGTATAACAATAGAAAATAACAATAGTGAATTTAAATTACTAAGTGGCAGGGTTCAGTACCCACAACGAATAAAGAATATTTTTAAAGTTTTGTAATAGTACATTTGTTTTACTGGAGGAATTTTCAGCTCTCTAAAGAACTCCATGCTGTGGTGGAAACGGTTCACATTACATATTTTCCTTATGACACAATTTTTGAATAGTAAGAAGTTTCTGGATTTTACTGTAAGGCGCACCACCCCAGCAGCATATGCCATATTGAAGCTTAGAGTGAACCAAAGCGTAATAAAGCGTTTTAAGCGTTGCGTTTGAACATATATCCCTTAGACTATAAAAATAGCGCACAGTAGATCGCATGTATGCCTTCAGGCGAGAAATATGTGTTGACCAACTTAAGGATTGGTCCACAGAAACACCCAGATATTGGAAGGTATCAACTCTTTCAATTGGGAAACACTTATGGCTACAATTTGTTTCATGATTAAACGATGTACCAGATCACGACATATTGCAAAGGGAGAAACGTCTGCAGTCAGTGGCGTGGAATATAATGGCAATATCAGGTGAGGTTCTTGCATGTAAATTGAAATACATTAGTTTAGTTTTATTGCTGGCGATGAGTTTATGATTAGCAAACCACACTCTCAACAAATGAGCATCGAAGTTGACGCCTGCTACCAAATCCAGATAGTTCGATGAACTATAGGCTATAGCAAGGTCGTCTGCAAAAGCTGTAAATTTGAAATAACTGAGTTATTCATTGAAAGTTCATATGTATAAGTAGTTGTATAAGTTTGCCCGATTGCTGAAAAGTGACTATTAAAAAGGTTTGCTACAGTTGTGGGATGAGAAATATTTAGGCCACTATTGCATAAAACAATTGATGAGTCAATTGCTTTAGGACTCCGATTTAAAAGGCTGTTTATAACATTCCATTCCTTTTTTGGGTTTCCATACGACCACCTGAATTCATTTCGATAGAAACTGTCGCGTTCCAATCGAACTTCTTTTCTTAACCTTCTACAAATATCTATATGTCGACTACGAAGCCTCGTATTCGAAGGATTTTTAGTGCTCTTTCTTCCAAACTTGTTTTTAAGGCGAATCTTTTTCATCAACTGCTTACTTATCCAAGGCAGCCTGAATGTGGCTTATAAAAGTATTTAAAAAAAATGTGGTATGCATTGTATACGTCTTTCTCAGCAAAAACTTTGCCCCAGGACTCAAACCGTAAGCTTTGATTAAGCAAACCGAAATTAATCTTGGTTAATTTTGAACTCGTATTACTTCTATTTATGCTTGTTTTGCATGCAATGCTTATTACTATACCAGTCATTGTATGATCTGTAATTTTGAAATGAAGGTTTATGCCGGAAATATTATTAAAAGTACTACAGCTGCTGCGACCAAAAACATGGTCGATGCAGCTTCCAGAAACATTACGAGTAGATACATTTAAGGATGATGTTAAACCATGATTAGCCATAAGCGTTAGGTAGTTATCAGTTGTATCACTCAGTCTGAGGATATCCAAATTAAAGTCACCTAAAATAATGAAATTGCTTGAATTCTGGCTACAAAGAAGAGTTGAAAACTCTTCCAAAAATGTCTGTGCATAAACCGAATGTAATCTGTAGATACACATGAAATTAAAAACTTTGTCAGATATGATATCCTTTAATATATCTGAGCTTGTAATGTTATACTCGACATATTCACACTCGTAAATATTTCGAACAAAAACTCCAACACCACCTGCAGAATATTGGTCATTAGTGTTAGCAAAAAAAGTATAGCCAAGTAACGTAAAGTCTCGTATTTCATGAGAGTATATCCATATTTCAGAAAAAAAAAATTAAATCGGGTTTGTTTTTAAACAACTCAAAATTACAGACCAAAAGATCAAAATTTTGCCGAAGACTGCGTATATTTTGGTGAATAACAACAAAAGTGTCACTACTACTACTTATGGCATGGCTGTCATTATTTAGGAAATTTAAAAATACCATTAATTTTGATGATAAATAATTATATGAATCTAAGTTATTTTTGACCAATCGTCAAAAGTTCTTAAAGCAACAGCCTCGCCATTATCAGCCTTTTTTATCATGATTTTTCCATTTTTCAGCCATACGTAACTTTTTGCTTTTTTTGTTTTTTTTTTTGCCGCTGTAAACAAAGCTCTGTTGAAGTTAGTGAGACTGTCATTTATGTAAATATTGTGTTTGTTTACATCACCAAAAAGCTCAGTGGTTAATTTTCCCTTTCATTATTATTATGCACTTGCACTTGCGTTGGTGTTGTTATTGTTGTTTTAGTTTTGGGAATATTTGCGCTGCTATTTCCAAATGTCTTATGCGTTTGTTGTTTTTGTACGTTTTGCATGTTCTGCTTTTGTTTAGAAGGCGCCAATGGCATTAGTTTGTTTGATGTTTGTGAGGCAGTCTTCGTTCCGGTCGGAGCAGATACATCCATGGCAGCAGCAGATATAGAAGCTGGCAATGGCTGTTGATGTATGGACTTTCTGCGCAAAATAGAACATGATTCGCATCGATGCTTAATGTTGTTGCACTTCTTATAGTCCAAATCATCAGCAGTAATTTTGGCGCAAGAGGCATGATAAAAACTTCCACAATCCGCACACGCGACTTTGGTCACATCCACTCTATCGACTTTGTCTTTGCAAGTTGGACAAAACATTTTTATGTATGTATAGAAAAGAACGTATTGGTTATAATGTTGAAATAAAACGTATTAACAAAGCGCGCACCCCACGACACTGCGAAAACACATCCGCACACAACGAAAGTCAATACAAAATTTCGCCGCCGTCTGAATATTGTAGGAGGTGGCTTAAACATCCTGCCCGCCCTGCAGGGAGCACCTTTTGCAGTTCCTGCAAGGCGCGGATGGTGGCATTTGAGGCGCAGCCGGCCATGTTACGTCGTTGGCAGGCCTTGTGGGTTGCGGGTGATGTGCGTTGCCGCTGGTTTCTTCGATCGGTCCGCTGCGCGTGGTAGTGATGGCAGAGCCGACACTGAAGGCAGTTGTCGGCCTCTGCCGTGAGAGCCAGATGGGTGTCGTTCTGGAAGTATAAAAGCAGACAGAGAAACGAGAAGTAGTTGGATACAGCGGATGATAAACGGAAAGTTAATACGGAAATTTAGTTATATGAGGAAAAAGTGTATAAGTTACGGCGCTATGCGCGAAGAGTGCTCCATTGGAAGAAAGCACAGTTTTACTAAGGGGCGCATGACAAGCCAATTTTGGGTGCGAACCTCTACAACCCGAATATGGTTGTCAAGGCCGAGG
The DNA here is from genome assembly GCF_040869045.1 of Eurosta solidaginis. Lineage (NCBI taxonomy): Eukaryota > Metazoa > Arthropoda > Insecta > Diptera > Tephritidae > Eurosta > Eurosta solidaginis. The sequence continues at coordinate 1,256,330 of NW_027136887.1, read as the reverse complement.
CGAACGTTCTCGATTCGTCCCAGACGCCACTCGGTGGGTGGGGGCGAATCTTCTTTAATTACGACGAGGTCGCCTGGTTGAGTATTTCGCTGTGGCGTTTGCCATTTATAGCGCTTCTGAAGGTACAGCGTCGTGAATTCTTCGAATGTAAACTTGTGGGATGCAGCGGTTTTTTTGAAGTGGATTTTAAAACTTTTTATTGCGGATTCCCACAAGCCGCCAATATGAGGGGCACTGGGTGGAATATACTGCCAGTTTATTCCCTGCGGGGGCATATTTCTGGAAAATGTCGGCAGAGTATTCGTTAAGAAATTTAAAGAAGTCGCGTTCGAGTGCGCGTTGAGCGCCAATGAACGTTCTACCATTGTCGCTCATTGTTTTTGAGGGATAACTTCGTCTGCCAACGAATCGGGAGAATGCTGCTCGAAAGGCTTCGATGGTAAGGTCCGAGCATGGCTCGAGGTGTACTGCCTTTGTGGAAAAACAGACGAATACAGCCACGTACCCTTTTATGATAGTGGTCGACCTCAGAACCGATGCTTTTATTTGGAATGGACCTCCAAAGTTTACTCCTGTTGTGGAAAAGGGGAGTGAGAAATCGCAGCGCTCTGTTTGAAAAGCGTGCACGATTTGCATTGGAATATGCATTTTTTAATAAGAAGCTTTAGTTTTGGTACGTAGTACTCTTGCCTCACCATTTGGAGCATTAACCGTATTTCTGCATGAAGAAGCAGGCGGTGTAAAAACTCTAGACACAACTGGCAGAGCCTTGAATCCAGAGGAAGGATTGCTGGATGCTTCTCGTTGTATGGTAATGAAGAATGTTGCAATCGGCCACCGATACGTAGGAGGCCGTCTCCATCTAGAAGGGGTTTAAGAGCCAGAAGGCAACTTTTGTGCTAATTGGCATTTTGTTTTGTAGGGCGCTCTCTTCCGCCCCGAAATGGCGAAATTGTGCCATTGCCACAAGCCGCGTTTTTGCATGTTGCAACTCTTTATGTGTTAGATGGGGATTATGAGTTGTTGCCACCGATTTTGGTTTGTTACAGGCATTGTTCGCAAAGCGGAACATATATGTAATCACACGGAGAGCTCGAGAGTATGAGGAGAAACGTTGAACAATACCGTCCTCTTCCTCGAGTGCATGATATGCTTCGAACTTGCGTTTCTCAGATGGAGAAGCGCTACCTGCTTTCGGCTTTGTCCATGCCGAAATGTGGCAAGAAAGCCATTGTGGTCCTTGCCACCAAAGGGAGGAGCCTATCAAATCATGCGGCTTGCAACCACGTGTACCAAGATCAGCAGGGTTGTTTTGGCTAGATACATGGCGCCAGGTGCCGCTAGGAAGATATTCTCGAATTTGAGAGGTACGGTTGGCAACATAAATCTTCCAGGTCGATGGAGATTTTTCTAGCCAGGCTAGTACACTCTCAGAATCTGACCATAAGAATGTGTTGCATGCTTGTAATTCGGGCTGTTTTCGAACAGTTGAAGCCAGTTTTGCAAGTAGGACTGCATCACATAGCTCTAAGGGGGCAAAGCTCACAGTTTTTATGGGGCAACTTTGCCTTTCGCAACCAAAAGAGAAGATTTTATTTGGTTGCCCACATGTGTCCGGATGTAAATCGCTGCGCAATATGCTTTTTGCGAGGCATCACAGAACCCGTGGATTTGGGTATCTTGCTCTGGAACGACATTAACCCATCGAGGATTTCGATGTGGCAAATGGCTGGCAGATTTTCTGCGAAACGTTGCCATTTTTATAATGTTGCGGGTTTGGCGCTTTCATCCCAAGCGTTTCCATCCAGCCAGATTCCTTGGAGAAGCATTTTGGCTTGGATCATAACTGGCGACAGCCCAGAGATGCACCTTAACGTTAAGCTAATTGTTTATGAAAACATTTCCACCGTTTCCGTTGAAACACTTCGAAATATTATCGACAAAGGAATTATCAAGATAAATTGTATCTCGTTTTTAACCGAAACGAAAAGCTTTCGTTAACGTTAAAAACGTTAACAAAAACGTGATACTTCATGTTTGAATTGTGCTGGCAATGCTATAGCCATGGTGAAGCCGTAAGGTGGTAACAACGAGCGGACATATACACAAACTCCATGTAATTTCTTTGTGTAATTCGTTGGTGGTAATGTCAAAAATACTCTGAGAAATGTTCGTACTGTCAAAATTCATGAGAAAAGTTGTAATCAGCTTGGCTAATGCTTTCACCTTTAATGACTCCGCCATCAATCAGCTTTGCCAGCATAGTTTGAAATTAATAATCAACATAAACGATTTGATTTCGTTTTGATATGGCAGAAAACGAAACAAAATCATTACGTTAATTTGACGTTCTTAACGTCAATAAATGAAACGAAATGACTTTGTTTCGTTTATTAACGTTAATTATCGTAACGAAATGATATCGGTTCGTTGGTTAAGCATGCCTGCGACAGCCATCCTGCCGGGTCAAAAGGTTTTGCAACAGAAGATAAAATTTGTCGCTTTGTGACTGCATTTTGGGTGTGTTCCGGCAGAATGGTGTATGAAAATTTATCCGTGAGCGCGTTCCATCGAATGCCAAGAGTTTTGGTATTTATTTAAATTTCAAGAAGTTGGAGTCTAGAAGATCCTCCTTAGGAAAATGTTCAAATATGACAGGGTGATTAGCCGTTAATTTCATTAGTATGAAACCAGCTGATTTTAGGGATTTAATCACTTGAATGAGTAATTCAGTGGCGTTATCGATGGTGACTTCCTGATAGGATGTCGTCGACATATGTCTGCGTCTTGAGAATTGTTGCAGCCAACGGGAATGTCGCTTTCGTGTCATGGGATAGTTGATGCAACGTACGAATAGCGAGATATGGTGCACAATTGACGCCGAATGTAACCGTTTTTAGATAAAAATCGCTAACATTGGAGTTGGCCGATTTGCGAAATAGGATTCGCTGAAAATCTTCGTCGTACTCGTGTATGAGGATCTGGCGGTATATTTTTTCAATGTCTCCATTGAACACATACTTATGCATGCGCCACTGTAGGATTAGTAGCATGAGATCTGGTTGGAGAGTTGGACCAGTGTATAAAACATCATTCAGGGATTTGCCTGACCCAGATTTCTTTGAGGCGTTGAAAACCACACGAACTTTGGTGGTGACCTTATCTGGTTTGACTACCGCATGATGTGGCAAGAAGAATGAGAAGACCTTGCCATTCGAAGTTATTTCACATGGGTCGGTAGATTCCATGTGATCAAGGTCGAGATATTCTTGCAACACATTGTTGTACATTGTACCTAACTCCCCCTTTTTCTGAAGCGATCGCTCCATGCTGAAAAACTGCTGCAGAGCAGCCGGGCGGGATTTGCCGAGGGAGAGCTTTTCAGGAAACTCTTCCTTGAGTGGAAGTCGCACAATGTATCGACCGTTTGGCGCACGTGTCGTGGTCGTTGCATATATCTGTTCACACGTTTGATCGTCGGGGGATATCTGTGGAGTTTGTGGAATTTCCTCCTATTCCCAAAATTTTCTGAATTGAGAACTGATTGCCTCGTTTGATATTTGGTCTTCTGCCGAGAATGACACAACATTTTCAGTTATTGGACCGCTGAGAATCCAACCAAAAATGGTGTGTTGCGCAAGTATGCTACCGCACATCTTTTTTATACCTTCCAGCAAAATTTGTGGAAGTATGTCGGTGCCAATGACCATGTCAGTCTGACCTGGTATGTGGCAACTGGGATCAGCGAGCTCAGGGAGTTTGAACTGCTCCCAGATTTTGCTACTATTGGTGGATGTTGGCAGATTCTTTGTGAGTTGCGGCAACACAATGGCATGAGCCTTTATCCTTTTAAAGGCCTTGCATGCAACCAATGACAAAGGACAAGGTTTGTACGTCTTGTCCACCCATGCCAGAGATTTCGAACTTTGAATGTTCGAATGGAAGTTTCAACCATTTTTGAACTTTCGAGGAATTGAAAGTTCTTTCCGAACCCTGATCGTTAAGGGCCCTTAGTTGAAATAATTCCCCTTCGTGTTCGACTGCGACCGTAACAGTAGGAAGGAGAATTTGGTTATCATTTGCTGCATGCAATGATTGAACCGGTGCGTGTTTTGAACAACACGATAGCTCGCTAAAATCGGAGCTATTCTGCGTTTGTCGAACAGGAGATGTTGACTCAGCAGTTGTGTGCTGCACGTTTGGTGCATTCTTTCGCGGGGTGGAACGTGGAGCTTGTGGGCTGGCATGCAACAGCGTGTGATGCTATGAGTGCCGCTAAGGCAGTTTGTACACAGTTTAGTTTGTTTTGCGAATTGTGTCCGGTTTTGCAGATTTTTGAGAAAGTCGTTTATTTGTGACCATGTGGTAGATCTCTTCGAGAAGAGGGAGATTGCTCCCAAAGTGACAGGGTTGTTTCGGGAGCTTTGATGAACAAATGAACACTAGAATCGGATCCCAACTGTCTGTCGTAACTCCTTGGGAGTGAAGGACGAATAGGCGGTTGTTGATTGTATTTTGCAATTTCTGAAGTTGCTCGCTGTTTTCGGATGGAATAATGGCAAGAGTCAGCAAGGATTTTATCTGGTTGCCAACCAGGATCCGCTTGTGTTCGTATCGTGACCGTAAAGCTTCCCAGGCAAGGTCAAGGTTAGCATCGCTCAACGGATATTGTTTGACTATGGAGCCGGCTTTGCCTTGCGTTAAAATATTTGTACGCTCAGAGAACGTTCGCAAAATTCGAAGATGGAAAACTGTTCGTGCCACAGAAATTTAAAAAAGGGAATTTAAATTGGTGGGGGTGTTTTTTTTTTTTTTTTTTTGTTTTTTTTGAAAAATAGAGTAAAGCACGGTCAGCGGGACGTTCCTTAAAAAATTTAAATCCGCGAAATGCGGAATTTGATTGTAAAAACAAAAAATAATTTAAAAAAGCACAAACACTTTTCACTTATATATACGTGTAAATATAAGTGTGGAAATAAACGTGTATTTGTAAATTACTGGTATATATATGTATGTATATATTAGAAAATAATAATATGTACTTTGAGGTTTGTATGAATATTTTTTTTTTGAAAGTTCCTATAGGAACGAAAATATCTCACACTTAGTTTTATGCGCTAGAATAAGTAAAAATGTACATGCGCAATATCTAAACGTATGTATATATGTTTGTTTGTGCGAACGTGTGCACGTAAATTAAGGAGCTGCTCCGTTTATGTTTACAAACAGAGTTTGTTTTGATTCGCTTCTTTGTCGCTTTAATGTCGCGTTTCTTTTGTGAAGCTGAGTGCGCTTGATTGCACTGTTGGGAGAGTGCAGCAAAGAAAGATGAAAAAATTGCAAATGTGAGAAGGGCTGTGAAATTTGATCAGCAATACACAACTCTCGTTGCTAAAATACCTATACGTGCTGGGAGAATGTCGCTGGAAGAGCGAATTGATCGTGTGGGTAAGCACGTATGATATTCTCAGAGTGGAGAAATAGGAATGTTGGAAAAGCAACTTGAAATTATTTGTTCATTAGGGCGGGTCGATTTAAAAATCGCTCATTGCTCTATGAAAATCGTATTCTAGGGATCAAAATAAGAAACTTTACCGAAGGAACCATACCTCTAAAACGAATTCTGATGTTCCCCAATTTGGATCGAACTTTTGGGTAGGGGTGGTGGCTTGAAAAAAACAACACAAGCAATTTTACGATCTGCAATTATGTCACAGTGATACCTTCATTTTTTAAAACGGTTGAATAAAAAACCCACACAACTATGTTTACGACATGCAAACGCATCACAGTGATGCCTTGGTTTTCAAAGGGGTTTGTAAAAACGCTAATTTCTAATAATTTTTTTAATTTCTTTTCTAATACTAAGTTAAATTAATTTTTTCCGTCCGTCCGTCCGTCTGTACGTTAACACGATAACTTGAGTAAATTTTGAGGTTTCTTGATGAAATTTGGTATGTAGGTTCACGGGCACTCATCTCAGATCGCTATTTAAAATGAACGATATCGGACTATAACCACGCCCACTTTTTCGATATCGAAAATTTCGAAAAATCGAAAAAGTGGGATAATTCATTAACAAATACGGATAAAGCGATGGAACTTGGTGGGTAAGTTGAACTTATGACGCAGAATAGAAAACTAGTAAAATTTTGGACAATGGGTGTGGCACCGCCCACTTTTAAAAGAAGGTAATTTAGAAGTTTTGCAAGCTGTAATTTGGCAGTCGTTGAAGATATCATGTTGAAATTTGGCAGGAAAGTTACTCTTATTACTATATGTATGCTTAAAAAAAATTTGCAAAATCGGAGAACGACCACGCCCACTTTAAAAAAAAAATTTTTTTAAGTCAAATTTTAAAAGAAAAGTTAATACCTTTACAGTATATAAGTAAATTATGTCAACAATCAACTCCAGTAATGATATTTTGCAACAAAATACAAAAATAAAATAAATTTTCAAAATGGGCGTGGCTCCGTCCTTTTTCATTTAATTTGTCTAGGATACTTTTAATGCCATAAGTCGAACAAAAATTTACCAATCCTTGTGAAATTTGGTAGAGACTTAGATTCTAGGACGATAACTGTTTTCTGTGAAAAAGGGCGAAATTGGTTGAAGCCACGCCCAGTTTTTATACACAGTCGACCGTCTGTCCTTCCGCTCGGCCGTTAACACGATAACTTGAGCAAAAATCGATATATTTTTACTAAACTCAGTTCACGTACTTATCTGAACTCACTTTATATTGGTGTAAAAAATGGCCGAAATCCGACTATGACCATGCCCACTTTTTCGATATCGAAAATTACTAAAATAGAAAAAAATGCCATAATTATATACCAAATACGAAAAAAGGGATGAAACATGGTAATTGTATTGGTCTATTGACGCAAAATATAACTTTAGAAAAAAACTTGGTAAAATGGGTGTGACACCTACCATATTAAGTAGAAGAAAATGAAATAGTTTTGCAGGGCGAAATCAAAATCCCTTGGAATCTTGGAAGGATAACTGTTCGTGGTATTACATATATAAATAAATTAGCGGTACCCGACAGATGATGTTATGGGTCACCCTGGTTCACATTTTGGTCGATATCTCGAAACCTCTTTCACATATACAAATACCACCACTCCCTTTTAAAACCCTCATTAATACCTTTAATTTGATACCCATATCGTACAAACACATTATAGAGTCACTCCTGGTCCACCTTTATGGCGATATCTCGAAAAGGCGTCCAACTGTAGAACTAAGGCCCACTCCCTTTTAAAATTCATATTATCACCTTTCGTTTGATACCCATATCATACAAACAAATTCTAGAGTCACGCCTGGTCCACCTTTATGGCGATATCTCGAAAAGGCGTCCACCTATAGAACTAAGGCCCACTCCCTTTTAAAATACTTATTAATACCTTTCATTTGATACCCATATCGTACAAACAAATTCTAGAGTCACCCCTGCTCCACCTTTAAGGCGATATCTCGAAAAGGCGTCCACTTATAGATTTAAGGCCCACTCCCTTTTAAAATACTCATTAACACCTTTCATTTGATACCTATATCGTACAAAAAATTCTAGAGTCACCCGTGGTCCACCTTTATGGCGATTTCGCGTCCACCTATAGAACTAAGGCCCACTCCCTTTTAAAATACTCATTAACACTTTTCATTTGATATCCATATTGTACAAACGCATTCTAGAGTCACCCCTGGTCCACGTTTGTGTTGATATCCCAAAAAGGCGTCCACGAATAGAACTAAGGCCCATTCCCTTTTAAAATACTTATTAACACCTTTCGTTTGATACCCATATTGTACAAAAGCATTCTAGAGTCACCCCTTGTTCACCTTTATGGCAATATCTCAAAAAGGCGTCCACCTATAGAGCTAAGGCCCACGCTCTTTTAAAATACTCATTAACACCTTTCATTTGATACCCATATTGTACAAACGCAATCTAGAGTCACCCCTGGTCCACTTTTAAGGCCCATTCCCTTTTAAAATACTTATTAACACCTTTCGTTTAATACTAATATTGTACAAAAGCATTCTAGAGCCAACCCTGGTCCACCTTTATAACGATATTACGGAAAGCCGTCCACCTATAGAACTAACCCCACTCCCTTTCAAAATACTCATTAACACTTTTCATTTGATACCCATATCGTACAAACAAATTCTAGAGTCACCCCTGGTCCACCTTTATGGCGATATCTCGAAAAGGCGTCCACCCATAGAACTAAAGCCCACTCCCTTTCAAAATACTCATTAACACCTTTCGTTTGATACCCATATCGTACAAACAAATTCTAGAGTCACCCCTGGTCCACCTTTATGGCGATATCTCGAAAAGGCGTCCTCCTATAGAACTTAGGACCACTCCCTTTTAAAATACTACACTTTCATTTGATACCCATGTCCGACAAACAAATTCTAGAGTCAGCCCTGGTCCACCGTTATGGCGATATCCCTAAATGACGTCCATCTGTAGAACTATGGCCCACTCCCTCTTAAAATACTCTTTAATACCTTCCATTTTATACACATGTCATACCAACACATTCCAGGGTTACCCTAGGTTCATTTTACTACGAGGTGATGTTCCCTTATTTTGTCTCCATGGCTCTCAACTGAGTATGTAATGTTCGGTTACACCGGAACTTAGCCTTCCTTACTTGTTGTATATGCTGCCAAGCAAGAAAAAAAGCTATACCAATAGGCAAAATTCGCAAATTATATATATATATATATATATCATTTGCGAATTTTGCCTATTGGTATAGCGGGATATTTTCTACCAATTTTTGGTTGCAAAAAGGTTGCAGTAAAACCAACGGTAAGAAAATTTCCGCAATATTCATGTATATATGTGGATACATATATATAATGTTTTTGCAGTTTACAAAAATAATATAACTTTTTGGAAAAAAGTTGTATTATTTTCTATGTTTTTTACGAAAAATAAAAAAACTGCCTACTCACCGATTTCTGTATTCTGTTGCTCCTTATGGTGTTGATGCTGCTTAACTGGCTGTTGTTGTTGCTGCTTGGCTAACGATGATTTTTGATGGTTGCAAAAAAAATTTTTTTTTTTTAATTTTTGTTCCAATCGGCACTTATGTATAGTTATTGTGCCCACAATTTTCAAAATTTTTTTCTCTTTTTTATTTAAAAAAATTATTATTTTTTTTCGCAATTATTTCCTTTTTAAAAACAAGTGTATGTGTGTATGTATTTTTATTTTTTATTTGCTTTTTAACCATGCACTTTGAGCCTCGTTCGCCGATTTAAATAAAAATATAAACAAAAACTCGATTTTAATTTTAATTTTTTGATCTTTGCAATTATATTTCAAAGAAGAATTTTTTGCAATGTTTTTTTTTGTGAATTTGTATTTTTGTATATGGGTATGTAAGTAAATATGTATTCGAAAATGCGCTGTGTATATTATTGTTTTAAATTTTGTTGTCACTTATTTTCGACTGACTTTTTCACTTAATTATTTTTCAAGCACTTTGAAATGTCTTTGCACTTTTTTTGTTTTTATCGGCGGACGGAAAAATTCGAATATAATATAATAATATTTTTTTGTTTGTTTTTAATATACAATTGACCTTTTCAGAACTTTTAACAATTTGCCACCTAGTTCAATGCCATTTTCTAAGGTAATCTCCATTTCCGTAACAAAAGGATTTAAAAATTCCAAAACATCGTTTGGCTTTTTATTTTCAACATATATAACGACAGGAAAAACACAAACTGTGCTAAAATCAACTAGCCGCACCAATATTGGCCACAATTGAATACGAGAGCTTCTGAATAATGGCAACCCATCAAGAAACGCCGAAACACTCTATGCGAAAAGAAGAGAAATCGCGGTTACTAAATCCATTCCACCAGGACTCTATTGCCATGTTGGTTTGAGGAAGCAATTGGAGTAAATTGCATACATATTTAAACAAATTGACACTGTTTATATAGACATCAACACTAGATATCAACACTATATAAACAGTGTCAATTTCTTTTAATATGTATGCAATTTTCTCCAATTGCTTATTCAAACCAACATGGCAATAGAGTCCTGGTGGAATGGATTCAGTAACTGCGATTTCTCTTCTTTTCGCATAGAGTGTTTCGGCGCTTCTTGGTACATCTAGATTCTCTTCTTGTAAAATAATAAGAAGGTTCTCAAATACTCTACGTGATGGTCTAAAAATAGTAAACCATTCCAGGATTTTTTCCTTAATGGAACGCTGCAGTTTGCCTTCAACGGAATTTCCACTATCTACATTAATATCTCCATCAGAACAATCACTTTCCTCACATTCATACTTAGTAGGCAAACTCCCTATATCGCCAACTCCACTTATGCTAGCACCGCATTCCTCCACAGAGGATTTTGATGGCCCTGCTTCATCATTACTAGAAATTTGTCCAAACAAAGTCCTAGCATATATTTTTTTTGCTTCTTGAAAAGTCTTCTCATATTATGTTTGCTACTCATTGTTATATGAAATATCCAACTCACCAAAATCGCAAAACACCTTATATTTTTAATTTTATTTTAAGGCACGAGCAAAATTTTTCCACTTTTCCGTACACGTTTGATAATTTTGAATGATAACTGAAAAAGCTAGATGTGTATTCGCAAGCCGTTTATCGATTATTGCGATTGTCACGGATAGATCGAAAAAATGTAGTCGACCGATATGATCGTCCGTGCACGTGTTATGTTTTTCTTAAAACAGCTGTTATTATATTACAACTATAACAAACTTTTTATGGAATAGCCACAATATTTTGTTTTCCAAATAATATATAACGTATTACATATAAAACGAATGCGGTAACGACAGATAGCAAATCGATGATAGGTTGAAATATATACACGCTCATTTGAATTCATGTGTTTAGTTTTTTCGGCCGACTAAAGTCGGTGGCAGTGTAATGGCGGATACATCAACGGTTTGATCGCTTTAAAAAGAATAAAGCAGCAAAGCGCCAAGGCGAAGCAACGGGAGCAAAAAATTTACACCGATCGCCTTGCTACGTTGATTTTGAACAATGAAACGTCGTGCTGCTTTAAAATAAGCACAGATTTAACTGCACTACACTACGCGGCCAAATATTCTTTGCATGCATTCTTATGGGCAAAGTCCAAAAAGTGTAGCGCCGTTGCCGCTACATGTCGCGCATGTAAGTCCGCCTTTAGTTTTATTGACAACATACAACATATCTCTACAGTTTTCGCTATTGAACTTGAATACATGGGGTTAGATAACATCTTTATAACTTATAATGTCTGTTCATACATGTTTTCTATACAATTTTTTTAACATCAAATTTTTTCCACTGAGTTCATTGGAAATAATTTACACACAGCCGTGTTCTAAATATTTGAACAGTATACTTTTACGTGAATGCAAAACTTAATGGTTGTGGGTAATATAAGGCAGCGCGTAAGGTTTTCAAATGCTTACTTGCATGCCAACCTAATAAAACCACACTGCGTTTTTTAGCGCACGCAAGCAACCGGCGTTTTTTGCCCTCACCCAAATAAGCATGCGTTGCGACAATGTAAAGCATGTGTGCAAACGTCAAATCTAAATGTCACGCAGAACAAAAATTAGAAATCGAGTTAGGTTTTGACGCAGCAAATTCAATTTGGGTTGCTCTCATACAAGTTGTATGTGCATAAGACATTTTTGACAGAAAATGACTTGCGTGCGTTTATATTAGGTTGGCATGTTATATCGCTATATCAAATATCATCGATAGTTCCGTTTATCGACCATCTTTTGGCATCGTTGTCAATTATATGTAAATAACATTTTATGATTTGGTCATAAGTTTTAAATTTATGATTTTTGACCCACTTTTAACAATTTGGTAAGTATAATTTAGTAATAATAAAATGTGCAAATTACTTATATATGTGGCTGAGCGACTAGTTACCAACAGCCCATCCCATCAACATATTCAAATTAAAAAGCAAAACTTGACTTTCACCTGAATTTTTATATTGAATTTGAACATGTACCTTATTTATAATTACCGTAACTAAGTTACATATATATATAAATATGTACATTGAACTTTTTATACATTACTATTTGATGTATAGCTATTATATTTAAGACTCATGAATTACGTTAAATGCATGAATTATATCTATATTTATATCTATTATAGTATAACAGTTCACACTTCGCCGCTCTAGCAACCCCATCCGTAAGTTGACATATCGGGTTTGTGTGTACATATGTATATACATATGTTTTAAGCTATTGCATAGATTTTATCGCGGGCTTGGCGACTAAATCAAAAAAAACCGTAACGAATATTTGTCAAAAAAGATCCGGAAAGGCTCGAAAAGGTTCGAAAAGGTTCGTAAAGGTTCGGTGTTAGCAACAGGCCAAATACATAAAATTGGATCTCTATCATAAACAGCGGTGGGCACCACTACATTTACACGGTTATCAAATTGAGAATGCGTTAGTAAACACGAACGCGTAGCGAGCACGAATACAAAATCAATTATTTATATAGTTTGATTTTAATGCTTGAACGGTGAACATGTGTTTATATTACGCACTCTTTGGTACTCTGTTTTAAGCGCGCGTGCGACACTTCCTCACCGTACGACCATCGAAATCAAACTAAAAGAGCTGTCGTTGATTTTCACGAAGTAGCCATTGTGCTATCGCTTATCGTATACATATATGGTCGCTTACAAGCCAACCTAATAAAACCGCACTGCGTTTTTTTAGCGCCCGCAAACAACCAGCGTTTTTTGCGCTAACCCAAATAAGCATGCGTTGCGACAATGTAAAGCATGTGTGCAAACGTCAAATCTAAATGTCACGCAGAACAAAAATTGGAAATCGAGTTAGGTTTTCACGCAGCAAATTCAATTTGAGTTGCTCTCATACAAGTTGTATGTGCATGAGACATTTTTGACAGAAAATGACTTGCGTGCGTTTATATTAGGTTGGCTTGTTAGAAGGTGCTAAGCTCACGCCCACCCGGATCATAAAGTTAAAGTTAAAGTGAATGTTAAAGTTAAAGCGAAAGTTAAAGTTAAAAATAAAGTTAAAGTTAAAGTGAATGTTAAAGTGTAGAATTATTTATCCAAAGTTTCTATATCAAAATAATAAAAACGCCGACACAGAAATTTTTATATTCTCCAATTCAATTCTTTTATTTAGCTTATTATTTTCTATCGACCCGTCACCGTTCAAAATGAAAACTTGATTGCGCATCATAACCGAAAAATTATTTCGGCTGAAGTAAACTGATGCCGCTAGCATAAATACATATGTATACATAAATAGTTGCAGTAACTAACAAGCCAATCTAATATAAACGCACGCAAGTCATTTTCTGTCAAAAATGTCTCATGCACATACAACATGTATGAGAGCAACTCAAATTGAATTTGCTGCGTGAAAACCTAACTCGATTTCCAATTTTTGTTCTGCGTGACATTAATATTTGACGTTTGCACAAATGCTTTACATTGTCGCAACGCATGCTTATTTGGGTAAGGGAACAAAACGCCGGATGTTTGCGTGCGCTAAAAAAACGCAGTGCGGTTTTATTAGGTTGGCTTGTAATGTAACATCTACCATGCCTACTATGATTTGCAATATCCTTTCTCGCTTTATTGCATGTAGATGATTGATTTCTGTCTCTTTTGCTTGTCACTGCAACATCCACACATACATATACATATATATGCACGCATGCTGCAGATTATATAATGTTATATAATAGCAAGACGCATTTCATCATCTATTCTAAGAAATATAAAACTTACATTAGGGAAGGTCGGTTTTATAGAGTAAGAAAATATAAGCCTATGTTACAGTGACTTCAACATAAATTTAAAGCGAAAGTTAAAGTTAAAGTTAAAGTTAAAGTTAAAGTGAAAGTGAAAGTGAAAGTTAAAGTTAAAGTTAAAGTTTAAGTTGAAGTTAAAGTTAAGGTTAAAGATAAAGTTAAAGTTAAAGTTAAAATTAAAGTTAAAGTTAAGTTAAAGTTAAAGTTGAAGTAAAAGTTAAAGTTAAAGTTAAAGCTAAAGTTAAAGTTAAAGTTAAAGTTAAAGTTAAAGTTAAGGTTAAAGTTAAAGTTAAAGTTGAAGTTAAAGTTAAAGTTAAAGTTAAAGTTAAAGTTAAAGTTAAAGTTAAAGTTAAAGTTAAAGTTAAAGTTAAATTTAAAGTTGAAGTTAAAGTTAAAGTTAAAGTTAAAGTTAAAATTAAAGTTAAAGTTAAAGTTAAGGTTAAAGTTAAAGTTAAATTTAAAGTTAAAGTTAAAGTTAAGGTTAAAGTTAAAGTTAAAGTTAAAGTTAAAGTTAAAGTTAAAGTTAAAGTTAAGGTTAAAGTTAAAGTTAAAGTGAATGCTAAAGTTAAAGCGAAAGTTAAATTTAAAGTGAATGTTAAAGTTAAAGCGAAAGTTAAAGTGAATGTTAAAGTTAAAGTTAAAGTTAAGGTAAAAGTTAAAGTTAAAGTTAAAGTTAAATTTAAAGTTAAAGTTAAAGTTAAAATTAAAGTTAAAGTTAAAGTTAAAGTTCAGGTTAAAGTTAAAGTTAAAGTTCAGGTTAAAGTTAAATTTAAAGTTAAAGTTACAGTTAAAGTTAAAGTTAAAGTCAAAGTTAAAGCGAAAGTTAAAGTTAAAGTGAAAGTGAAAGTTAAAGTTAAAGTGAAAGTGAAAGTTAAAGTTAAATTTAAAGTTAAAGTTAAATTTAAAGTTAAAGTTAAAGTTAAATTTAAAGTTATAGTTAAAGTTAAAGTTAAAATTAAAAAAAAATGTAAAGTTAAAGTTAAAGTTAAAGTTCAAGTTAAAGCTAAAGTTAAAGTTAAAGTTAAAGTTAAAGTTAAAGTTAAAGTTAAATTTAAAGTTAAAGTTAAAGTGAAAGTTAAAGTTAAAGTTAAATTTACAGTTAAAGTTAGAGTTAAAGTTAAAGTGAATGTTAAAGTTAAAGCGAAAGTTAAAGTTAAAGTTAAAAATAAAGTTAAAGTGAAAGTTAAAGTTAAAGTCAAAGTTAAAGTTAAAGTTAAAATTAAAGTTAAGGTTAAAGTTAAAGTTAAAGTTCAGGTTAAAGTTAAAGCTAAAGGTAAAGTTAAAGTGAATGTTAAAGTTAAAGTTAAAGTTAAAGTTAAAGTTAAAGTTAAAGTTAAAGGTAAAGTTAAAGTTAAACTTAAAGTTAAAGTTAAAGTTAAAGTTAAATAAAAGTAAAAGTTAAAGTTAAAGTTAAAGTTAAAGTTAAATTTAAATTTAAATTTAAAGTTAAAGTTAAAGTTAAATTTAATGTTAAAGTTAAAGTTAAAGTGAATGTTAAAGTTAAAGCGAAAGTTAAAGTTAAAGTTACAGTTAAAGTTAAAGTTAAAGTTAAATTTAAAGTTAAAGTTGAAGTTAAAGTTAAAGTTAAAGTTAAAATTAAAGTTAAAGTTAAAGTTAAGGTTAAAGTTAAAGTTAAAGTTAAAGTTAAGGTTAAAGATAAAGTTAAAGTTAAAGTTAAAGTTAAGGTTAAAGTTAAAGTTAAAGTTAAGGTTAAAGTTAAAGTTAAAGTGAATGCTAAAGTTAAAGCGAAAGTTAAAGTTAAAGTTAAAGTTAAAGTTAAATTCAAATTTAAATTTAAAGTTAAAGTTAAAGTTAAAGTTAAATTTAAGGTTAAAGTTAAAGTTAAAGTGAATGTTAAAGTTAAAGCGAAAGTTAAAGTTAAAGTTAAAGTTACAGTTAAAGTTAAAGTTAAATTTAAAGTTAAAGTTGAAGTTGAAGTTAAAGTTAAAGTTAAAGTAAAAGTTAAAGTTAAAGTTAAACTTAAAGTTAAAGCTAAAGTTAAAGTTAAAGTTAAAGTTAAAGTTAAAGTTAAAGTTAAAGTTAAATTTAAAGTTAAAGTTAAAGTTAAAGTTAAAGTTAAAGTTAAAATTAAAGTTAAATTTAAAGTTAAAGTTAAGGTTAAAGTTAACGTTAAAGTTAAAGTTAAAGTTAAAGTTAAATTTAAGGTTAAAGTTAAAGTTAAGGTTAAAGTTAAAGTTAAAGTTAAAGTTAAAGTTAAAGTTAAGGTTAAAGTTAAAGTTAAAGTGAATGCTAAAGTTAAAGCGAAAGTTAAAGTTAAAGTTAAATTTAAAGTGAATGTTAAAGTTAAAGCGAAAGTTAAAGTGAGTGTTAAAGTTAAAGTTAAAGTTAAGGTTAAAGTTAAAGTTAAAGTTAAAGTTAAAGGTTAATTTAAAGTTAAAGTTAAAGTTAAAATTAAAGTTAAAGTTAAAGTTCAGGTTAAAGTTAAAGTTCAGGTTAAAGTTAAAGTTAAATTTAAAGTTAAAGTTACAGTTAAAGTTAAAGTCAAAGTTAAAGCGAAAGTTAAAGTTAAAGTGAAAGTGAAAGTTAAAGTTAAAGTTAAAGTGAAAGTGAAAGTGAAAGTGAAAGTTAAAGTTAAATTTAAAGTTAAAGTTAAATTTAAAGTTAAAGTTAAAGTTATAGTTAAAGTTAAAGTTAAATTTAAAGTTAAAATTAAATTTAAAGTTAAAGTTAAAGTTAAAGTTAAAGTTAAAGTTAAAGCTAAAGTTAAAGTTAAAGTTAAAGTTAAATTTAAAGTTAAAGTTAAAGTTAAAGTTAAAGTTTAAGCGAAAGTTAAAGTTAAAGTTAAAAATAAAGTTAAAGTTAAAGTGAAAGTTAAAGTTAAAGTTAAAGTTACAGTTACAGTTAAAGTTAAAGTTAAAGTTAAAGTTAAAGTTAAAGTTAAAGTTAAAGTTAAAGTTAAAGTTAAAGTTAAAGTTAAAGTTAAAGTTAAAGTTAAAGTTAAAGTTAAAGTTAAAGTTAAAGTTAAAGTTAAAGTTAAAGTTAAAGTTAAAGTTAAACTGAATGTTAAAGTTAAAGCGAAAGTTAAAGTTAAAATAAAAGTTAAAGTGAATGTTAAAGATAAAGCGAAAGTTAAGGTTAAAGTTAAAAATAAAGTTAAAGTTAAAGTGAAAGTAAAAGTTAAAGTTAAAGTTAAAGTTAAAGTTAAAGTTAAGGTTAAAGTTAAAGTTAAAGTTAGGGTTAAAAGTATAGTTAAAGTTAAAGTGAAAGTGAAAGTTAAAGTTAAAGTTAAAGTTAAAGTTAAAGTTGAAGTTAAAGTTAAAGTTAAATTAAAGTTAAAGTGAATGTTAAAGTTAAAGCGAAAGTTAAAGTTAAAGTTAAAGTGAATGTTAAAGATAAAGCGAAAGTTAAGGTTAAAGTTAAAAATAAAGTTAAAGTTAAAGTTAAAGTTAAAGTTAAAGTTACAGTTAAAGTTAAGGTTAAAGTTAAAGTTAAAGTTAAAGTGAATGTTAAAGTTAAAGCGAAAGTTAAAGTTAAAGTTAAAGTTAAAGTTAAAGTTAAAGTCAAAGTTAAAGCGAAAGTTAAAGTTAAAGTTAAAGTTAAAGTTAAAGTCAAAGTTAAAGCGAGAGTTAAAGTTAAAGTTAAAGTTAAAGTGAAAGTTAAAGTTAAATTTAAAGTTAAAGTTAAATTTAAAGTTAAAGTTAAAGTTAAATTTAAAGTTATAGTTAAAGTTAAAGTTAAAGTTAAAATTAAATGTAAAGTTAAAGTTAAAGTTAAAGCTAAAGTTAAAGTTAAAGTTAAAGTTAAAATTAAAGTTAAAGTTAAAGTTAAATTTAAAGTTAAAGTTAAAGTTAAAGCGAAAGTTAAAGTTAAAGTTAAATTTAAAGTTAAAGTTAAATTTAAAGTTAAAGTTAAAGTTAAATTTAAAGTTATAGTTAAAGTTAAAGTTAAAGTTAAAATTAAATGTAAAGTTAAAGTTAAAGATAAAGCGAAAGTTAAGGTTAAAGTTAAAAATAAAGTTAAAGTTAAAGTTAAAGTTAAAGTTAAAGTTACAGTTAAAGTTAAAGTTAAAGTTAAAGTTAAAGTCAAAGTTAAAGCGAAAGTTAAAGTTACAGTTAAAGTTAAAGTTAAAGTCAAGGTTAAAGCGAAAGTTAAAGTTAAAGTGAAAGTGAAAGTTAAAGTTAAAGTGAAAGTGAAAGTTAAAGTTAAATTTAAAGTTAAAGTTAAATTTAAAGTTAAAGTTAAATTTAAAGTTATAGTTAAAGTTAAAGTTAAAGTTAAAATTAAATGTAAAGTTAAAGTTAAAGTGAAAGTTAAAGTTAAAGTTAAATTTACAGTTAAAGTTAGAGTTAAAGTTAAAGTTAAAGTGAATGTTAAAGTTAAAGCGAAAGTTAAAGTTAAAGTTAAAGTTAAAGTCAAAGTTAAAGTTAAAATTAAAGTTAAGGTTAAAGTTAAAGTTAAAGTTCAGGTTAAAGTTAAAGCTAAAGGTAAAGTTAAAGTGAATGTTAAAGTTAAAGTTAAAGTTAAAGTTAAAGTTAAAGTTAAAGTTAAAGTTAAAGTTAAAGTTAAAGTTAAAGGTGAAGTTAAAGTTAAATTTAAAGTTAAAATTAAAGTTAAAGTTAAAGTTAAATTTAAAGTAAAAGTTAAAGTTAAAGTTAAAGCTAAAGTTAAATTTAAATTTAAATTTAAATTTAAATTTAAATTTAAATTTAAATTTAAATTTAAAGTTAAAGTTAAAGTTAAAGTTAAAGTTAAATTTAAGGTTAAAGTTAAAGTTAAAGTGAATGTTAAAGTTAAAGCGAAAGTTAAAGTTAAAGTTAAAGTTACAGTTAAAGTTAAAGTTAAAGTTAAAGTTAAAGTTAACGTTAAATTTAAAGTTAAAGTTAAAGTTGAAGTTAAAGTTAAAGTTAAAGTTAAAGTTAAAATTAAAGTTAAAGTTAAAGTTAAGGTTAAAGTTAAAGTTAAAGTTAAAGTTAAGGTTAAAGATAAAGTTAAAGTTAAAGATAAAATTAAAGTTAAAGTTAAAGTTGAAGTAAAAGTTAAAGTTAAAGTTAAACTTAAAGTTAAAGCTAAAGTTAAAGTTAAAGTTAAAGTTAAAGTTAAAGTTAAAGTTAAAGTTAAAATTAAAGTTAAAGTTAAAGTTAAAGTTAAAGTTAAGGTTAAAGTTAACGTTAAAGTTAAAGTTAAAGTTAAAGTTAAAGTTAAATTTAAAGTTAAAGTTAAAGTTAAGGTTAAAGTTAAAGTTAAAGTTAAGGTTAAAGTTAAAGTTAAAGTGAATGCTAAAGTTAAAGCGAAAGTTAAAGTTAAAGTTAAAGTTAAATTTAAAGTGAATGTTAAAGTTAAAGCGAAAGTTAAAGTGAGTGTTAAAGTTAAAGTTAAAGTTAAGGTAAAAGTTAAAGTTAAAGTTAAAGTTAAAGTTAAATTTAAAGTTAAAGTTAAAGTTAAAGTTAAAGTTAAAGTTAAAGTTAAAGTTAAAGTTAAAGTTAAAGTTAAAGTTAAAGTTAAAGTTAAAATTAAAGTTAAAGTTAAAGTTCAGGTTAAAGTTAAAGTTAAAGTTCAGGTTAAAGTTAAAGTTAAATTTAAAGTTAAAGTTACAGTTAAAGTTAAAGTTAAAGTCAAAGTTAAAACGAAAGTTAAAGTTAAAGTGAAAGTGAAAGTTAAAGTTAAAGTGAAAGTGAAAGTTAAAGTTAAATTTAAAGTTAAAGTTAAATTTAAAGTTAAAGTTAAAGTTATAGTTAAAGTTAAAGTTAAATTTAAAGTTAAAATTTAATTTAAAGTTAAAGTTAAAGTTAAAGCTAAAGTTAAAGTTAAAGTTAAAGTTAAAGTTAAATTTAAAGTTAAAGTTAAAGTTTAAGCGAAAGTTAAAGTTAAAGTTAAAAATAAAGTTAAAGTTAAAGTGAAAGTTAAAGTTAAAGTTAAAGTTAAAGTTAAAGTTAAAGTTAAAGTTAAAGTTAAAGTTAAAGTTAAAGTTAAAGTTAAAGTTAAAGTGAATGTTAAAGTTAAAGCGAAAGTTAAAGTTAAAATAAAAGTTAAAGTGAATGTTAAAGATAAAGCGAAAGTTAAGGTTAAAGTTAAAAATAAAGTTAAAGTTAAAGTGAAAGTAAAAGTTAAAGTTAAAGTTAAAGTTAAAGTTAAAGTTAAGGTTAAAGTTAAAGTTAAAGTTAAAGTTAAAGTTAAAGTTAAAAGTATAGTTAAAGTTAAAGTTAAAGTGAAAGTTAAAGTTAAGGTTGAAGTTAAAGTTAAAGTTAAAGTAAAAGTTAAAGTGAATGTTAAATTTAAAGCGAAAGTTAAAGTTAAAGTTAAAGTGAATGTTAAAGATAAAGCGAAAGTTAAGGTAAAAGTTAAAAATAAAGTTAAAGTTAAAGTTAAAGTTACAGTTAAAGTTAAAGTTAAAGTTAAAGTTAAAGTTAAAGTTAAAGTTAAAGTGAATGTTAAAGTTAAAGCGAAAGTTAAAGTTAAAGTTTAAGTTAAAGTTAAAGTTAAATTTAAAGTTAAAGTGAATGTTAATGATAAAGCGAAAGTTAAAGTTAAAGTTAAAAATAAAGTTAAAGTTAAAGTGAAAGTTAAAGTTAAAGTTAAAGTTAAAGTTAAAGTTAAGGTTAAAGTTAAAGTTAAAGTTAAAGTTAAAGTTAAAGTTAAAGTTAAAGTTAAAGCTAAAGTTAAAGTTAAAGTTAAAGTTAAAG
The DNA here is from genome assembly GCF_040869045.1 of Eurosta solidaginis. Lineage (NCBI taxonomy): Eukaryota > Metazoa > Arthropoda > Insecta > Diptera > Tephritidae > Eurosta > Eurosta solidaginis. The sequence goes on along the minus strand of NW_027136887.1, from coordinate 1,235,838 downwards.
TTAAAGTTAAAGTGAATGCTAAAGTTAAAGCGCAAGTTAAAGTTAAAGTTAAAGTTAAAGTTAAAATTAAAGTTAAAGTTAAAGTTAAAATTAAAGTTAAAGTAAAGTTAGAGTTAAAGTTTAAGTTAAAGTTAAAGTTAAAGTTAAAGTTAAAGTTAAAGTTAAGTTAAAGTTAAAGTTAAAGCGAAAGCGAAAGTTAAAGTTAAAGTTAAAATGAAAGTGAAAGTGAAAGCTAAAGTTAAAGTTAAAGTTAAATTTAAAGTTAAAGTTAAAGTTAAACCTAAAGTTAAAGTTAAAGTTAAAGTTAAAGTTAAAGTTAAACTTAAAGTTAAAGTTAAAGTTAAAGTTAAAGTGAATGCTAAAGTTAAAGCGAAAGTTAAAGTTAAAGTTAAAAATAAAGGTAAAGTTAAAGTTAAAGTTTTAGTTAACGTTAAAGTTAAAGTTAAAGTCAAAGTTAAAGTGAAAGTTAAAGTTAAAGTTAAAGTTAGGGTTAAAGGTAAAGTTAAAGCGAAAGTTAAAGTTAAGGTTAAAGTTAAGGTTAAAGTGAAAGTTAAAGTTAAAATTAGAGTAAAGTTAAAATTAAAGTTAAAGTTAAAGTTAAGTTAAAGTTAAAGTTAAAGTTGAATTTAAAGTTAAAGTTAAAGTTAAGGTTAAAGTTAAAGTTAAAGATAAAGTGAATGTTAAAGTTAAAGCGAAAGTTAAAGTTAAAGTTAAATTTAAAGTTAAAGCTAAAGTTAAAGTTATATTTAAAGTTAAAGTTAAAGGTAAAGTTAAAGTTAAAGTTAAATTAAGAGTTAAAGTTAAAGTTAAGGTTAAAGTTAAAGTTAAAATTAAAGTTAAAGTTAAAGTCAAAGTTAAAGTTAAAGTAAAGGTTAAAGTTAAAGTTAAAGTTACAGTTAAAGTTAAAGTTAAAGTTAAAGTTAGAGTTAAAGTTAAAGTTAAAGTTAAAGTTAAAGTTAAAGATAAAGTGAATGTTAAAGTTAAAGTTAAAGTCAAAGTTAAAGTTAAAGTGAATGTTAAAGTTAAAGCGAAACTTAAAGTTAAAGTTAAAGTCAAAGTTAAAGTTAAAGTTAAAGTTAAAGTTAAAGTTAAAATTAAAGTTAAAGTTAAAGTTAAAGTTAAAGTTAAAGTTAAAGTTAAAGTTAAAGTTAAAGTTAAAGTTAAAGTTAAAGTTAACGCTAAAGTTAAAGTTAAAGTTAAAGCGAAAGCGAAAGTTAAAGTTAAAATGAAAGTGAAAGTTAAAGTTAAATTTAAAGTTAAAGTTAAAGTTAAAGTTAAAGTTATAGTTAAAGTTAAAGTTAAAATTAAAGTAAAGTTAAAGTTAAAGTTATAGTTAAAATTAAAGTTAAAGTTAAAGATAAAGTTAAAGTTAAAGTTAAAGTTAAAATTAAAGTTAAAGTTAAATTTAAAATTAAAGTTAAAGTTAAAGTTGAAGTTAAAGTTAAAGTTAAAATTGAAGTTATAGTTAAAGTTAAAGATAAATTTAAAGTTAAAGTTGAAGTTAAAGTTAAAGTTGAAGTTAAAGTGAATGCTAAAGTTAAAGCGAAAGTTAAAGTTAAAGTTAAAAATAAAGTTAAAGTTAAAGTTTAAGTTAATGTTAAAGTTAAAGTTAAAGTTAAAGTCAAAGTTAAAGTCAAAGTTAAAGTTAAAGTTAAAGTTAATGTTAAAGTTAGGGTTAAAGTTAAAGTTAAAGCGAAAGTTAAGGTTAAAGTTAAAGTGAAAGTTAAAGTTAAAATTAAAGTAAAGTTAAAGTTAAAGTTAAGGTTAAAGTTAAAGTTAAAGACAAAGTGAATGTTAAAGTTAAAGCGAAAGTAAAAGTTAAAGTTAAAGTTAAAGTTAAAGTTAAATTTAAAGTTAAAGTTAAAGTTAAAGTTAAAGTTATAGTTAAAGTTAAAGTTAAAGGTAAAGTTAAAGTTAAATTTAAAGTAAGAGTTAAAGTTAAAGTTAAATTTAAAGTTAAAGTTAAAGTTAAAGTTAAGGTTAAAGTTAAAGTTAAATTTAAAATTAAAGTTAAAGTTATAGTTAAAGTTAAAGTTACAGTTAAAGTTAAAGTTAAAGTTAAAGTTAAAGTTAAAGTTAAAGTTAGAGTTAAAGTTAAAGTTAAAGTTAAAGTTAAAGTGAAAGTTAAAGTTAAAGTTAAAGTTAAAGATAAAGTGAATGTTAAAGTTAAAGTTAAATTCAAAGTTAAAGTTAAAGTTAAAGTGAATGTTAAATTTAAAGCGAAAGTTAAAGTTAAAGTTAAAGCGAAAGCGAAAGTTAAAGTTAAAGTTAAAGTGAAAGTGAAAGTTAAAGTTAAAGTTAAATTTAAAATTAAAGTTAAAGTTAAAGTTAAAGCTAAAGTTAAAGTTAAAGTTATAGTTAAAGTTAAAGTTAAAGTTAAAATTAAAGTAAAGTTAAAGTTAAAGTTATTGTTAAAATTAAAGTTAAAGTTAAAGATAAAGTTAAATTTAAAGTTAAAGTTAAAGTTAAAATTAAAGTTAAAGTTTAAGTTAAAGTGAATGTTAAAGTTAAAGCGAAAGTTAAAGTTAAAGTTAAAGTGAAAGTGAAAGTTAAAGTTAAAGTTTAGGTTGAAGTTAAAGTTAAGGTTAAAGATAAAGTTAAAGTTAAAATTAAAGTTAAAGTTAAGTTAAAGTTAAAGTTGAAGTAAAAGTTAAAGTTAAAGTTAAAGCTAAAGTTAAAGTTAAAGTTAAAGTTAAAGTTAAAGTTAAAGTTAAAGTTAAGGTTAAAGTTAAAGTTAAAGTTAAAGTTAAAGTTAAAGTTAAAGTTGAAGTTAAAGTTAAAGTTAAAGTTAAAGTTAAAGTTAAAGTTAAAGTTAAAGTTAAAGTTAAAGTTAAAGTTAAATTTAAAGTTGAAGTTAAAGTTAAAGTTAAAGTTAAAGTTAAAGTTAAAGTTAAAGTTAAAGTTAAAGTTAAAGTTAAAGTTAAAGTTAAATTTAAAATTAAAGTTAAAGTTAAAGTTAAAGTTAAGGTTAAAGTTAAAGTTAAATTTAAAGTTAAAGTTAAAGTTAAAGTTAAAGTTAAAGTTAAAGTTAAGGTTAACGTTAAAGTTAAAGTTAAAGTTAAAGTTAAAGTTAAAGTTAAAGTTAAAGTTAAAGTTAAAGTTAAAGTTAAAGTTAAAGTTAAAGTTAAAGTTAAAGTTAAAGTTAAAGTTAAAGTTAAAGTTAAAGTTAAGGTTAAAGTTAAAGTTAAAGTGAATGCTAAAGTTAAAGCGAAAGTTAAATTTAAAGTGAATGTTAAAGTTAAAGCGAAAGTTAAAGTGAATGTTAAAGTTAAAGTTAAAGTTAAGGTTAAAGTTAAAGTTAAATTTAAAGTTAAAGTTAAAGTTAAAATTAAAGTTAAAGTTAAAGTTCAGATTAAAGTTAAAGTTAAAGTTCAGGTTAAAGTTAAATTTAAAGTTAAAGTTACAGTTAAAGTTAAAGTTAAAGTCAAAGTTAAAGCCGAAAGTTAAAGTTAAAGTGAAAGTGAAAGTGAAAGTGAAAGTTAAAGTGAAAGTGAAAGTGAAAGTGAAAGTTAAAGTTAAATTTAAAGTTAAAGTTAAATTTAAAGTTAAAGCTAAAGTTAAATTTAAAGTTATAGTTAAAGTTAAAGTTAAAATTAAAATTAAATGTAAAGTTAAAGTTAAAGTTAAAGTTAAAGCTAAAGTTAAAGTTAAAGTTAAATTTAAAGTTAAAGTTAAAGCGAAAGTTAAAGTTAAAGTTAAAAATAAAGTTAAAGTTAAAGTGAAAGTTAAAGTTAAAGTTAAATTTACAGTTAAAGTTGGAGTTAAAGTTAAAGTTAAAGTGAATGTTAAAGTTAAAGCGAAAGTTAAAGTTAAAGTTAAAAATAAAGTTAAAGTGAAAGTTAAAGTTAAAGTCAAAGTTAAAGTTAAAGTTAAAATTAAAGTTAAGGTTAAAGTTAAAGTTAAAGTTAAAGTTCAGGTTAAAGTTAAAGCTAAAGGTAAAGTTAAAGTGAATGTTAAAGTTAAAGTTAAAGTTAAAGTTAAAGTTAAAGTTAAAGTTAAAGTTAAAGGTAAAGTTAAAGTTAAATTTAAAGTTAAAGTTAAAGTTAAAGTTAAAGTTAAATTTAAAGTAAAAGTTAAAGTTAAATTTAAATTTAAAGTTAAAGTTAAAGTTAAATTTAAGGTTAAAGTTAAAGTTAAAGTGAATGTTAAAGTTAAAGCGAAAGTTAAAGTTAAAGTTAAAGTTAAAGTTAAAGTTAAAGTTACAGTTAAAGTTAAAGTTAAAGTTAAATTTAAAGTTAAAGTTGAAGTTAAAGTTAAAGTTAAAGTTAAAATTAAAGTTAAAGTTAAAGTTAAAGTTAAAGTTAAAGTTAAAGTTAAAGTTAAAGTTAAAGTTAAAGTTAAAGTTAAAGTTAAAGTTAAGGTTAAAGATAAAGTTAAAGTTAAAGTTGAAATTAAAGTTAAAGTTAAAGTTGAAGTAAAAGTTAAAGGTAAAGTTAAACTTAAAGTTAAAGCTAAAGTTAAAGTTAAAGTTAAGGGTAAAGTTAAAGTTAAATTTAAAGTTAAAGTTAAAGTTAAAGTTAAAGTTAAAGTTAAAATTAAAGTTAAAGTTAAAGTTAAAGTTAAAGTTAAGGTTAAAGTTAACGTTAAAGTTAAAGTTAAAGTTAAAGTTAAATTTAAAGTTAAAGTTAAAGTTAAAGTTAAGGTTAAAGTTAAAGTTAAAGTTAAAGTTAAAGTTAAAGTTAAAGTTAAAGTTAAAGTTAAGGTTAAAGTTAAAGTTAAAGTGAATGCTAAAGTTAAAGCGAAAGTTAAAGTTAAATTTAAAGTGAATGTTAAAGTTAAAGCGAAAGTTAAAGTGAGTGTTAAAGTTAAAGTTAAAGTTAAAGTTAAGGTTAAAGTTAAAGTTAAAGTTAAAGTTAAAGTTAAAGTTAAAGTTAAAGTTAAAGTTAAATTTAAAGTTAAAGTTAAAGTTAAAGTTCAGGTTAAAGTTAAAGTTCAGGTTAAAGTTAAAGTTAAATTTAAAGTTAAAGTTACAGTTAAAGTTAAAGTTAAAGTTAAAGTTAAAGTCAAAGTTAAAGCGAAAGTTAAAGTTAAAGTGAAAGTGAAAGTTAAAGTTAAAGTTAAAGTTAAAGTGAAAGTTAAAGTTAAATTTAAAGTTAAAGTTAAAATTAAAGTTAAAGTTAAAGTTAAAGTTATAGTTAAAGTTAAAGTTAAATTTAAAGTTAAAATTAAATTTAAAGTTAAAGTTAAAGTTAAAGTTAAAGTTAAAGCTAAAGTTAAAGTTAAAGTTAAAGTTAAATTTAAAGTTAAAGTTAAAGTTAAAGTTTAAGCGAAAGTTAAAGCTAAAGTTAAAAATAAAGTTAAAGTTAAAGTGAAAGTTAAAGTTAAAGTTAAAGTTACAGTTACAGTTAAAGTTAAAGTTAAAGTTAAAGTTAAAGTTAAAGTTAAAGTTAAAGTTAAAGTTAAAGTTAAAGTTAAAGTTAAAGTTAAAGTTAAAGTTAAAGTTAAAGTTAAAGTTAAAGTTAAAGTTAAAGTTAAAGTTAAATTTAAAGTTAAAGTTAAATTTAAAGTTAAAGTTAAATTTAAAGTTATAGTTAAAGTTAAAGTTATAGTTAAAATTAAATGTAAAGTTAAAGTTAAAGTTAAAGCTAAAGTTAAAGTTAAAGTTAAAGTTAAAATTAAAGTTAAAGTTAAAGTTAAATTTAAAGTTAAAGTTAAAGTTAAAGCGAAAGTTAAAGTTAAAGTTAAATTTAAAGTTAAAGTTAAATTTAAAGTTAAAGTTAAAGTTAAATTTAAAGTTATAGTTAAAGTTAAAGTTAAAGTTAAAATTAAATGTAAAGTTAAAGTTAAAGATAAAGCGAAAGTTAAGGTTAAAGTTAAAAATAAAGTTAAAGTTAAAGTTAAAGTTAAAGTTACAGTTAAAGTTAAAGTTAAAGTTAAAGTTAAAGTCAAAGTTAAAGCGAAAGTTAAAGTTACAGTTAAAGTTAAAGTTAAAGTCAAAGTTAAAGCGAAAGTTAAAGTTAAAGTGAAAGTGAAAGTTAAAGTTAAAGTGAAAGTGAAAGTTAAAGTTAAATTTAAAGTTAAAGTTAAATTTAAAGTTAAAGTTAAATTTAAAGTTATAGTTAAAGTTAAAGTTAAAGTTAAAATTAAATGTAAAGTTAAAGTTAAAGTGAAAGTTAAAGTTAAAGTTAAAGTTAAATTTACAGTTAAAGTTAGAGTTAAAGTTAAAGTTAAAGTGAATGTTAAAGTTAAAGCGAAAGTTAAAGTTAAAGTTAAAGTTAAAGTCAAAGTTAAAGTTAAAATTAAAGTTAAGGTTAAAGTTAAAGTTCAGGTTAAAGTTAAAGCTAAAGGTAAAGTTAAAGTGAATGTTAAAGTTAAAGTTAAAGTTAAAGTTAAAGTTAAAGTTAAAGTTAAAGTTAAAGTTAAAGGTGAAGTTAAAGTTAAATTTAAAGTTAAAATTAAAGTTAAAGTTAAAGTTAAATTTAAAGTAAAAGTTAAAGTTAAAGTTAAAGCTAAAGTTAAATTTAAATTTAAATTTAAATTTAAATTTAAAGTTAAAGTTAAAGTTAAAGTTAAAGTTAAATTTAAGGTTAAAGTTAAAGTTAAAGTGAATGTTAAAGTTAAAGCGAAAGTTAAAGTTAAAGTTAAAGTTACAGTTAAAGTTAAAGTTAAAGTTAAAGTTAAAGTTAAAGTTAAAGTTAAATTTAAAGTTAAAGTTAAAGTTGAAGTTAAAGTTAAAGTTAAAGTTAAAGTTAAAGTTAAAATTAAAGTTAAAGTTAAGGTTAAAGTTAAAGTTAAAGTTAAAGTTAAGGTTAAAGATAAAGTTAAAGTTAAAGATAAAATTAAAGTTAAAGTTAAAGTTGAAGTAAAAGTTAAAGTTAAAGTTAAACTTAAAGTTAAAGCTAAAGTTAAAGTTAAAGTTAAAGTTAAAGTTAAAGTTAAAGTTAAAATTAAAGTTAAAGTTAAAGTTAAAGTTAAGGTTAAAGTTAACGTTAAAGTTAAAGTTAAAGTTAAAGTTAAAGTTAAATTTAAAGTTAAAGTTAAAGTTAAGGTTAAAGTTAAAGTTAAAGTTAAGGTTAAAGTTAAAGTTAAAGTGAATGCTAAAGTTAAAGCGAAGGTTAAAGTTAAAGTTAAAGTTAAATTTAAAGTGAATGTTAAAGTTAAAGCGAAAGTTAAAGTGAGTGTTAAAGTTAAAGTTAAAGTTAAGGTTAAAGTTAAAGTTAAAGTTAAAGTTAAATTTAAAGTTAAAGTTAAAGTTAAAGTTAAAGTTAAAGTTAAAGTTAAAGTTAAAGTTAAAATTAAAGTTAAAGTTAAAGTTCAGGTTAAAGTTAAAGTTAAAGTTCAGGTTAAAGTTAAAGTTAAATTTAAAGTTAAAGTTACAGTTAAAGTTAAAGTTAAAGTTAAAGTCAAAGTTAAAACGAAAGTTAAAGTTAAAGTGAAAGTGAAAGTTAAAGTTAAAGTGAAAGTGAAAGTTAAAGTTAAATTTAAAGTTAAAGTTAAATTTAAAGTTAAAGTTAAAGTTAAAGTTATAGTTAAAGTTAAAGTTAAATTTAAAGTAAAAATTAAATTTAAAGTTAAAGTTAAAGTTAAAGCTAAAGTTAAAGTTAAAGTTAAAGTTAAATTTAAAGTTAAAGTTAAAGTTTAAGCGAAAGTTAAAGTTAAAGTTAAAAATAAAGTTAAAGTTAAAGTGAAAGTTAAAGTTAAAGTTAAAGTTAAAGTTAAAGTTAAAGTTAAAGTTAAAGTTAAAGTTAAAGTTAAAGTGAATGTTAAAGTTAAAGCGAAAGTTAAAGTTAAAATAAAAGTTAAAGTGAATGTTAAAGATAAAGCGAAAGTTAAGGTTAAAGTTAAAAATAAAGTTAAAGTTAAAGTGAAAGTAAAAGTTAAAGTTAAAGTTAAAGTTAAAGTTAAAGTTAAAGTTAAGGTTAAGGTTAAAGTTAAAGTTAAAGTTAAAGTTAAAGTTAAAGTTAAAGTTAAAGTTAAAGTTAAAAGTATAGTTAAAGTTAAAGTTAAAGTGAAAGTTAAAGTTAAGGTTGAAGTTAAAGTTAAAGTTAAAGTAAAAGTTAAAGTGAATGTTAAATTTAAAGCGAAAGTTAAAGTTAAAGTTAAAGTGAATGTTAAAGATAAAGCGAAAGTTAAGGTAAAAGTTAAAAATAAAGTTAAAGTTAAAGTTAAAGTTACAGTTAAAGTTAAAGTTAAAGTTAAAGTTAAAGTTAAAGTTAAAGTGAATGTTAAAGTTAAAGCGAAAGTTAAAGTTAAAGTTTAAGTTAAAGTTAAAGTTAAATTTAAAGTTAAAGTGAATGTTAAAGATAAAGCGAAAGTTAAAGTTAAAGTTAAAAATAAAGTTAAAGTTAAAGTGAAAGTTAAAGTTAAAGTTAAAGTTAAAGTTAAAGTTAAAGTTAAAGTTAAAGTTAAAGTTAAAGTTAAGGTTAAAGTTAAAGTTAAAGTTAAAGTTAAAGTTAAAGTTAAAGCTAAAGTTAAAGTTAAAGTTAAAGTGAATGCTAAAGTTAAAGCGCAAGTTAAAGTTAAAGTTAAAGTTAAAGTTAAAGTTAAAATTAAAGTTAAAGTTAAAGTTAAAATTAAAGTTAAAGTAAAGTTAGAGTTAAAGTTCGCTGATGGGAGAAGTGCCTGCATTCGAAGAAGGTGTGGCGTACATCGTCTATTTCCCCACAGTACAGACAGCTCGGGCTATCAACCTTACACATTCTGTGTAGGTATTTGCGGAAGTAACCATGTCCCGTTAGAAACTGGGTCAGGTAAAAGTCTACCTCTCCGTGCGGTCGCTTCAACCATGGATCAAGTTCAGGGATTAGTTCCCTAGTCCACTTTCCTACGATGCTGTTGCTCCACTGATCTTGCCAACGTCGGATCGATTCTTCTCGCGCCTGCATGGCAACAGCAGCTCTACTTGCTTGCGATCCGTTGTCATATATTGTTTTTCTTTCCTCAACGAGAAGATATATCGGTATGGTTCCCGCAACGACCAGGACAGCTTCAGCTGAGACCGTGCGGTAAGCCGAAGATATTCGCAGCGCCCCTCTGCGTTGGACCGAGGTGAGGGCGGCTCGGTTCTTCCGGTATTTCATTGCGTCCGCCCAGATTTCTGCACCATATAAGAGTATAGAATCCGAGGCTGATGCAAGCAACTTCCTTGTGCATGGTTTTGGGCCACCTGTGTTTGCCATTAATCTACTCAACTGCGCTATTATGCGCGCAGCTCTTTCGCAGGTCCCTCGTATGTGATCCGAGAAGTTGAGTTTGCTGTCTAACCTCACTCCCAGATATTTCGCTGAAGCGAGTGTTTCTATTGGCTGGTCCCCAACCATCATGTTCCTGGTAGTGGGAATACGTCTCTTTGTGAGGATGACGATCTCCGTTTTGGCTGTTGCTAACTGGAGACCGTGCTCAGCCATCCACCTATTTACATTACGCATGACCTGGTTTAATTTTAGCTGTGCCAGCTCGCAGCTTGGTGCTGTTATCACAGCTGCCACGTCGTCTGCAAATGCAACGAGGAAGGTGCTTTCTGGCATGTCTAACCGAAGAAGACTGTCGTAAGTTATATTCCAGAGATCGGGACCTAGTACCGATCCCTGGGCTGCTCCACCTGTTATTTTTACCTTTTTTTGACCGTGAGTACTTTCATATATTAGATACCTCTCTCTTAGGTAGTCCCTTAAAATTTCTAACAAATATTGCGGTACTTTGAAAGTGCTTTCTAGTGCCTCAAGCATGTCCTCCCACCTAGCTGAGTTAAAAGCGTTTTTGACGTCCAGCGTGACCAGCAACACTATAGGTCTTGCTCTGTGGCACGCTGTCTCGGCTTTCTTGACTGCGTCTATAACTTCTGCTATGGCATCCATTGTAGAGTGCCCCCTCCGAAAACCATGCTGTCTGGGCGACAGTCCTCCGGCGTCCTGTAACGCTCTGGTGAGGCGTTGCTTCAGGAGACTCTCCATCAATTTCCCTGCTGTGTCCAACATACATAGGGGACGGTAGGATGATGGAGAGTTGGGATCTCCTTTCCCTTTTGGAATGAGAACCAGTCGTGCTGTCTTCCATATGGTGGGGAAAATTCTTTCTTCGAGACATTTGTTGTACATGTGCAACATAAGTTCTGGGCAGTCGTTTGCAGCTAGTCTAATTGCCTCCGCGGGTATTCCGTCGGGCCCAGATGCTTTCCTAGGTTTCATAGTTCGCACGGCAGTTTTAAGCTCTTCTTCTTGGAATGGTTCCACGTTGCGATCTTCATGGGTAACGTACCCGCCCTCCCTAGGCAGTTGGGTGGGAAACAGGCCATCCACAATGTTCCTTATTTGGTTCTCGTCCATCAGCTGGTTTGGCGGACGGAACTTCTTCATTACTATCTTATATCCCTGCCCCCATGGGTCTCGATCCACTTCCTCGCAAAGCGCTTTCCAGCACTTAAGCTTGCTTTGCTTAATGGCAGCACTAAGAGCTTTCTTCGCTCCTTTGTACGCTTCCGACTTTTCTAGAGCCTCAGGCCTGCCGCGCGCGCGAGTTGCTAGCCTTCGCATCCTGTGGCATATTTTCCGCAGCTCCGCGATTTCGCTATTCCACCAGTATACCTGCTTTTTACCCCTCCACACTCCCCTCCGTGGCATAGAGAGGTTGCAAGCGTGGCGAAGACAGCTCATTGTCTTTTCAACCGTCTCTTCCGTCGGACTGGAGTTGTTGATTATCCGTCGGGCATCCCCCAGTACTGATGCGGAGAACGTGGCAGAGTCGACCTTGGATGCGTCCCATGCTTTTGTTCTGCGTGGCCCGTTCGGAATCTGCCTCTGACCGGGATCGTTTAGGTGGAAAGTGATGTAGTTGTGATCGCTGCCAGTCAGATCCTCTATGACTCTCCATCCAGCAGCGGTCAGCAGCAGGCTTTCTGACACTAGTGTTACATCGGGGATCGAGTATCCAAAGCCTGGCCGTCGGTATGTAGGGGTCGTATCAGTGTTAAGCACGTTCAAACCGAGCCTGGCTGCCATCTCAAGGACTAACCTTCCACGGGTGTTAGTCTGCGGCATTCCCCATTCGACGGCTCTTGCGTTAAAGTCTCCCGCCACAACCAGGTTACTAGTTAAGTCCCTCAGGTCGTCTTCAATAAGTTCAAGCTTCTCCCTGAACGTTTGAATGGGATCATTCGGGGACAAGTAGCAGCTTACTATTGTGGTATTATTCGTAGTTAGGCGGACGTAGCCTTGTCCGGCAACACGGTTCACAATATTGGCGTTTGCATCTGTCATCCAGATTGCGGCGGTGCCGGTGTTGTCTATATGCCAATCATTTCGGGCTCTATAGGGTTCGCTGATGATAACGCTGTTAGCTTTATGGTCTAAGACCAACTGTTGTAGTAGCTCATCAGCAAGTCTGCTCCGGTTTAGGTTGCCTTGGATAAAACTAATCACTATTGAATTGAGACTTTGGCCTTTGCAACAGCGAGTGCCGCTCTGAAAATGCTGCATGCTCCAGATCCAGGGACATGATCGAGCTTCTGTGTATTACACAGGTAACATTTTGGAGCTGCGGTACAGGCCTTGCATTCTGCCTTCCGGTGTCCGTAGCCGAGACACCTAAAGCAGCGTTGTACTTCTGCTCGCTGTCTGATTCGGCACTGTATCCATCCGATCGGAATTTTACCTTTTTTGAGTAGGGCGTTGCCAATATTCTCGTCCACTTCGACGACCGCCATTTTCTGTTCTCTTTGGTTTGCTGCGAACACAGAGACACGGAGAGGTCTAGTGATTTCTTCTTTTCCGACCTCCCTCCTTATTGCGTCTTGGATTTCTGTTTCAGTTGTGAGACAGTCCATGCCAAGTACTTCCAACTTCATCCGCTTGGAGAGCTGTTGTGCTTCACCGACCTCTCCTACTGCACTACCTATAGCTGCTCTGAAGGCCGTCTGGTCACTGCAGCGCGCCGTTTCAATCAGTACGTTACCAGATTTGGTTTTTCGTACTGACCGTACCACCGTACCTGTGTCATTAGGGCGGAGCTGGCCGCGTATGGCCCCTAGTACCTGGGCATAGCTTTTGCCTTCCACAGGTTTTACCACAAAAGTTGCTGCTTGTCTCCTCTTTCTCGCCCGTTTTTGAGCTTTAGGAGCTTGGACGGGGGTTGCCTGCTTGGCTGGCTGGGCCCGCTGTTTCAGCCTCCGGCGCGCTACATTGGACCAAGACTCACCTTGTGAAAGCGTATTTGTTCTTTCATTTCGTTTCTTTTTGGCTTCCAAGTCCTCCGAGTGGGAATCTGAGCTCGTTCGTGCCCTCTTGCTTTTTCGGCCCGATTCTCTGCTCTCATCTACCTTTTGGGCCCTTAACGATCCCATGCATCTTAACGCTTCCTCGAGAAGAGCCATACCGGTTTTTATGTCCTTGGACACGGTCTTCTGCTTGAGAGCGGTTTCCTGCATCTCGCGCAGCACTGATACCGCGTACTCCAGCAGTTCGTCTTGGCTCTTCCCTTCGAGGCTTGTGTATGAGAGTGAGCCTCTTGGCGGAGTCGCACGTTTCTCCTTCCCAACAGCGCGCTGTGCAACGACATTGGGTGAGCTGACCGACGCTTTTTCCCTTGCAGTAGCAGGTGTTGACTGGCTGGGGTTATTGCGCAGCTGTGCTTTCGCTGCCTTTGTCTTTTCCGCCGATTCGGTGCCTTGTGTGGGCATTACCGACAAGGTCGCTTTAGCGGGGGTTGTTAAAACCGGCGATCTCAGCACTTTAGTGCTCTTCTTGAACACCGCTTCATCGCCCCTTTCTTTCTCGCTTTCTCTACTTTTATCTTCCTTTGTTGTTTTTATTTTGTTGCTCATTTGTTCTATTGGGTCTCCGCTTCAAGCCGCTATCTCCGCACGATGTGCAGTCGCCGTCTTCAATTCCCGTGGTTATCTTTGCAGAAGCAGGGAGGCCACGCGTGGGTTGACACAGGTCCTTATGGGAGTCTGTGTTCAGAGCCAGAATACAGCGTTAGTCAGGAGTCGTCTCAACTGAGCCTGCACCACCAACTTAATGGCGACGCGCTTCGAACGTACTTGAAGACCTGCCAAGGTTTTAACGAGACGGAGACGATGCCGATATTAACCTACCAGCCGTTTCGGCAAGGTGTCACCCTTGCTTACTAAGGTAGTAGCCTATCGTCATCGCCAGCCCGTAGCAATCAGTTCATAATCATATTTCCAGTTTTGGTCAACAGGATCTTACTGGTCTCGATCCTGTGGATGCTTGATGGGGTATTTTAGGGCGGCATCCTATCGCCCTTCCACCGGAACTTTGGGATGTGTTGCCCATAGAGCAACACATTCCCATTTTTCCACTGGATTGCTCGTTTTGGTTCGCCCTGAGTACTTAATTCACTCAGTACCTCCCGTCTTGTGGGAAGCGTTCCTCTATCCACCACCTGAGGAGGCGCCCGGTAGGGGACCGATACCCCCGCGGGTAAAGTTTAAGTTAAAGTTAAAGTTAAAGTTAAAGTTAAAGTTAAAGTTAAAGTTAAAGTTAAAGTTAAAGTTAAAGTTAAAGTTAAAGTTAAGTTAAAGTTAAAGTTAAAGTTAAAGCGAAAGCGAAAGTTAAAGTTAAAGTTAAAATGAAAGTGAAAGTGAAAGCTAAAGTTAAAGTTAAAGTTAAATTTAAAGTTAAAGTTAAAGTTAAAGTTAAACCTAAAGTTAAAGTTAAAGTTAAAGTTAAAGTTAAACTTAAAGTTAAAGTTAAAGTTAAAGTGAATGCTAAAGTTAAAGCGAAAGTTAAAGTTAAAGTTAAAAATAAAGGTAAAGTTAAAGTTAAAGTTTTAGTTAACGTTAAAGTTAAAGTCAAAGTTAAAGTGAAAGTTAAAGTTAAAGTTAAAGTTAGGGTTAAAGTTAAAGTTAAAACGAAAGTTAAAGTTAAGGTTAAAGTTAAGGTTAAAGTGAAAGTTAAAGTTAAAGTTAACGCTAGAGTTAAAGTTAAAGTTAAAGTTAAAGTTAAAGATAAAGTGAATGTTAAAGTTAAAGTTAAAGTCAAAGTTAAAGTTAAAGTGAATGTTAAAGTTAAAGCGAAACTTAAAGTTAAAGTTAAAGTCAAAGTTAAAGTTAAAGTTAAAGTTAAAGTTAAAGTTAAAGTTAAAGTTAAAGTTAAAGTTAAAGTTAAAGTTAAAAGTATAGTTAAAGTTAAAGTTAAAGTGAAAGTTAAAGTTAAGGTTGAAGTTAAAGTTAAAGTTAAAGTAAAAGTTAAAGTGAATGTTAAATTTAAAGCGAAAGTTAAAGTTAAAGTTAAAGTGAATGTTAAAGATAAAGCGAAAGTTAAGGTAAAAGTTAAAAATAAAGTTAAAGTTAAAGTTAAAGTTACAGTTAAAGTTAAAGTTAAAGTTAAAGTTAAAGTTAAAGTTAAAGTGAATGTTAAAGTTAAAGCGAAAGTTAAAGTTAAAGTTTAAGTTAAAGTTAAAGTTAAATTTAAAGTTAAAGTGAATGTTAAAGATAAAGCGAAAGTTAAAGTTAAAGTTAAAAATAAAGTTAAAGTTAAAGTGAAAGTTAAAGTTAAAGTTAAAGTTAAAGTTAAAGTTAAAGTTAAAGTTAAAGTTAAGGTTAAAGTTAAAGTTAAAGTTAAAGTTAAAGTTAAAGTTAAAGCTAAAGTTAAAGTTAAAGTTAAAGTGAATGCTAAAGTTAAAGCGCAAGTTAAAGTTAAAGTTAAAGTTAAAGTTAAAGTTAAAATTAAAGTTAAAGTTAAAGTTAAAATTAAAGTTAAAGTAAAGTTAGAGTTAAAGTTCGCTGATGGGAGAAGTGCCTGCATTCGAAGAAGGTGTGGCGTACATCGTCTATTTCCCCACAGTACAGACAGCTCGGGCTATCAACCTTACACATTCTGTGTAGGTATTTGCGGAAGTAACCATGTCCCGTTAGAAACTGGGTCAGGTAAAAGTCTACCTCTCCGTGCGGTCGCTTCAACCATGGATCAAGTTCAGGGATTAGTTCCCTAGTCCACTTTCCTACGATGCTGTTGCTCCACTGATCTTGCCAACGTCGGATCGATTCTTCTCGCGCCTGCATGGCAACAGCAGCTCTACTTGCTTGCGATCCGTTGTCATATATTGTTTTTCTTTCCTCAACGAGAAGATATATCGGTATGGTTCCCGCAACGACCAGGACAGCTTCAGCTGAGACCGTGCGGTAAGCCGAAGATATTCGCAGCGCCCCTCTGCGTTGGACCGAGGTGAGGGCGGCTCGGTTCTTCCGGTATTTCATTGCGTCCGCCCAGATTTCTGCACCATATAAGAGTATAGAATCCGAGGCTGATGCAAGCAACTTCCTTGTGCATGGTTTTGGGCCACCTGTGTTTGCCATTAATCTACTCAACTGCGCTATTATGCGCGCAGCTCTTTCGCAGGTCCCTCGTATGTGATCCGAGAAGTTGAGTTTGCTGTCTAACCTCACTCCCAGATATTTCGCTGAAGCGAGTGTTTCTATTGGCTGGTCCCCAACCATCATGTTCCTGGTAGTGGGAATACGTCTCTTTGTGAGGATGACGATCTCCGTTTTGGCTGTTGCTAACTGGAGACCGTGCTCAGCCATCCACCTATTTACATTACGCATGACCTGGTTTAATTTTAGCTGTGCCAGCTCGCAGCTTGGTGCTGTTATCACAGCTGCCACGTCGTCTGCAAATGCAACGAGGAAGGTGCTTTCTGGCATGTCTAACCGAAGAAGACTGTCGTAAGTTATATTCCAGAGATCGGGACCTAGTACCGATCCCTGGGCTGCTCCACCTGTTATTTTTACCTTTTTTTGACCGTGAGTACTTTCATATATTAGATACCTCTCTCTTAGGTAGTCCCTTAAAATTTCTAACAAATATTGCGGTACTTTGAAAGTGCTTTCTAGTGCCTCAAGCATGTCCTCCCACCTAGCTGAGTTAAAAGCGTTTTTGACGTCCAGCGTGACCAGCAACACTATAGGTCTTGCTCTGTGGCACGCTGTCTCGGCTTTCTTGACTGCGTCTATAACTTCTGCTATGGCATCCATTGTAGAGTGCCCCCTCCGAAAACCATGCTGTCTGGGCGACAGTCCTCCGGCGTCCTGTAACGCTCTGGTGAGGCGTTGCTTCAGGAGACTCTCCATCAATTTCCCTGCTGTGTCCAACATACATAGGGGACGGTAGGATGATGGAGAGTTGGGATCTCCTTTCCCTTTTGGAATGAGAACCAGTCGTGCTGTCTTCCATATGGTGGGGAAAATTCTTTCTTCGAGACATTTGTTGTACATGTGCAACATAAGTTCTGGGCAGTCGTTTGCAGCTAGTCTAATTGCCTCCGCGGGTATTCCGTCGGGCCCAGATGCTTTCCTAGGTTTCATAGTTCGCACGGCAGTTTTAAGCTCTTCTTCTTGGAATGGTTCCACGTTGCGATCTTCATGGGTAACGTACCCGCCCTCCCTAGGCAGTTGGGTGGGAAACAGGCCATCCACAATGTTCCTTATTTGGTTCTCGTCCATCAGCTGGTTTGGCGGACGGAACTTCTTCATTACTATCTTATATCCCTGCCCCCATGGGTCTCGATCCACTTCCTCGCAAAGCGCTTTCCAGCACTTAAGCTTGCTTTGCTTAATGGCAGCACTAAGAGCTTTCTTCGCTCCTTTGTACGCTTCCGACTTTTCTAGAGCCTCAGGCCTGCCGCGCGCGCGAGTTGCTAGCCTTCGCATCCTGTGGCATATTTTCCGCAGCTCCGCGATTTCGCTATTCCACCAGTATACCTGCTTTTTACCCCTCCACACTCCCCTCCGTGGCATAGAGAGGTTGCAAGCGTGGCGAAGACAGCTCATTGTCTTTTCAACCGTCTCTTCCGTCGGACTGGAGTTGTTGATTATCCGTCGGGCATCCCCCAGTACTGATGCGGAGAACGTGGCAGAGTCGACCTTGGATGCGTCCCATGCTTTTGTTCTGCGTGGCCCGTTCGGAATCTGCCTCTGACCGGGATCGTTTAGGTGGAAAGTGATGTAGTTGTGATCGCTGCCAGTCAGATCCTCTATGACTCTCCATCCAGCAGCGGTCAGCAGCAGGCTTTCTGACACTAGTGTTACATCGGGGATCGAGTATCCAAAGCCTGGCCGTCGGTATGTAGGGGTCGTATCAGTGTTAAGCACGTTCAAACCGAGCCTGGCTGCCATCTCAAGGACTAACCTTCCACGGGTGTTAGTCTGCGGCATTCCCCATTCGACGGCTCTTGCGTTAAAGTCTCCCGCCACAACCAGGTTACTAGTTAAGTCCCTCAGGTCGTCTTCAATAAGTTCAAGCTTCTCCCTGAACGTTTGAATGGGATCATTCGGGGACAAGTAGCAGCTTACTATTGTGGTATTATTCGTAGTTAGGCGGACGTAGCCTTGTCCGGCAACACGGTTCACAATATTGGCGTTTGCATCTGTCATCCAGATTGCGGCGGTGCCGGTGTTGTCTATATGCCAATCATTTCGGGCTCTATAGGGTTCGCTGATGATAACGCTGTTAGCTTTATGGTCTAAGACCAACTGTTGTAGTAGCTCATCAGCAAGTCTGCTCCGGTTTAGGTTGCCTTGGATAAAACTAATCACTATTGAATTGAGACTTTGGCCTTTGCAACAGCGAGTGCCGCTCTGAAAATGCTGCATGCTCCAGATCCAGGGACATGATCGAGCTTCTGTGTATTACACAGGTAACATTTTGGAGCTGCGGTACAGGCCGAAGCTTTGTGGCCGCTTTGCCCACACTTCCAGCAGGCGTTACTCCTGTCTGGACCCTTGCATTCTGCCTTCCGGTGTCCGTAGCCGAGACACCTAAAGCAGCGTTGTACTTCTGCTCGCTGTCTGATTCGGCACTGTATCCATCCGATCGGAATTTTACCTTTTTTGAGTAGGGCGTTGCCAATATTCTCGTCCACTTCGACGACCGCCATTTTCTGTTCTCTTTGGTTTGCTGCGAACACAGAGACACGGAGAGGTCTAGTGATTTCTTCTTTTCCGACCTCCCTCCTTATTGCGTCTTGGATTTCTGTTTCAGTTGTGAGACAGTCCATGCCAAGTACTTCCAACTTCATCCGCTTGGAGAGCTGTTGTGCTTCACCGACCTCTCCTACTGCACTACCTATAGCTGCTCTGAAGGCCGTCTGGTCACTGCAGCGCGCCGTTTCAATCAGTACGTTACCAGATTTGGTTTTTCGTACTGACCGTACCACCGTACCTGTGTCATTAGGGCGGAGCTGGCCGCGTATGGCCCCTAGTACCTGGGCATAGCTTTTGCCTTCCACAGGTTTTACCACAAAAGTTGCTGCTTGTCTCCTCTTTCTCGCCCGTTTTTGAGCTTTAGGAGCTTGGACGGGGGTTGCCTGCTTGGCTGGCTGGGCCCGCTGTTTCAGCCTCCGGCGCGCTACATTGGACCAAGACTCACCTTGTGAAAGCGTATTTGTTCTTTCATTTCGTTTCTTTTTGGCTTCCAAGTCCTCCGAGTGGGAATCTGAGCTCGTTCGTGCCCTCTTGCTTTTTCGGCCCGATTCTCTGCTCTCATCTACCTTTTGGGCCCTTAACGATCCCATGCATCTTAACGCTTCCTCGAGAAGAGCCATACCGGTTTTTATGTCCTTGGACACGGTCTTCTGCTTGAGAGCGGTTTCCTGCATCTCGCGCAGCACTGATACCGCGTACTCCAGCAGTTCGTCTTGGCTCTTCCCTTCGAGGCTTGTGTATGAGAGTGAGCCTCTTGGCGGAGTCGCACGTTTCTCCTTCCCAACAGCGCGCTGTGCAACGACATTGGGTGAGCTGACCGACGCTTTTTCCCTTGCAGTAGCAGGTGTTGACTGGCTGGGGTTATTGCGCAGCTGTGCTTTCGCTGCCTTTGTCTTTTCCGCCGATTCGGTGCCTTGTGTGGGCATTACCGACAAGGTCGCTTTAGCGGGGGTTGTTAAAACCGGCGATCTCAGCACTTTAGTGCTCTTCTTGAACACCGCTTCATCGCCCCTTTCTTTCTCGCTTTCTCTACTTTTATCTTCCTTTGTTGTTTTTATTTTGTTGCTCATTTGTTCTATTGGGTCTCCGCTTCAAGCCGCTATCTCCGCACGATGTGCAGTCGCCGTCTTCAATTCCCGTGGTTATCTTTGCAGAAGCAGGGAGGCCACGCGTGGGTTGACACAGGTCCTTATGGGAGTCTGTGTTCAGAGCCAGAATACAGCGTTAGTCAGGAGTCGTCTCAACTGAGCCTGCACCACCAACTTAATGGCGACGCGCTTCGAACGTACTTGAAGACCTGCCAAGGTTTTAACGAGACGGAGACGATGCCGATATTAACCTACCAGCCGTTTCGGCAAGGTGTCACCCTTGCTTACTAAGGTAGTAGCCTATCGTCATCGCCAGCCCGTAGCAATCAGTTCATAATCATATTTCCAGTTTTGGTCAACAGGATCTTACTGGTCTCGATCCTGTGGATGCTTGATGGGGTATTTTAGGGCGGCATCCTATCGCCCTTCCACCGGAACTTTGGGATGTGTTGCCCATAGAGCAACACATTCCCATTTTTCCACTGGATTGCTCGTTTTGGTTCGCCCTGAGTACTTAATTCACTCAGTACCTCCCGTCTTGTGGGAAGCGTTCCTCTATCCACCACCTGAGGAGGCGCCCGGTAGGGGACCGATACCCCCGCGGGTAAAGTTTAAGTTAAAGTTAAAGTTAAAGTTAAAGTTAAAGTTAAAGTTAAAGTTAAAGTTAAAGTTAAAGTTAAAGTTAAAGTTAAGTTAAAGTTAAAGTTAAAGTTAAAGCGAAAGCGAAAGTTAAAGTTAAAGTTAAAATGAAAGTGAAAGTGAAAGCTAAAGTTAAAGTTAAAGTTAAATTTAAAGTTAAAGTTAAAGTTAAAGTTAAACCTAAAGTTAAAGTTAAAGTTAAAGTTAAAGTTAAACTTAAAGTTAAAGTTAAAGTTAAAGTGAATGCTAAAGTTAAAGCGAAAGTTAAAGTTAAAGTTAAAAATAAAGGTAAAGTTAAAGTTAAAGTTTTAGTTAACGTTAAAGTTAAAGTCAAAGTTAAAGTGAAAGTTAAAGTTAAAGTTAAAGTTAGGGTTAAAGTTAAAGTTAAAACGAAAGTTAAAGTTAAGGTTAAAGTTAAGGTTAAAGTGAAAGTTAAAGTTAAAGTTAACGCTAGAGTTAAAGTTAAAGTTAAAGTTAAAGTTAAAGATAAAGTGAATGTTAAAGTTAAAGTTAAAGTCAAAGTTAAAGTTAAAGTGAATGTTAAAGTTAAAGCGAAACTTAAAGTTAAAGTTAAAGTCAAAGTTAAAGTTAAAGTTAAAGTTAAAGTTAAAGTTAAAGTTAAAGTTAAAGTTAAAGTTAAAGTTAAAGTTAAAGTTAAAGTTAAAGTTAAAGTTAAAGTTAACGCTAAAGTTAAAGTTAAAGTTAAAGCGAAAGCGAAAGTTAAAGTTAAAATGAAAGTGAAAGTTAAAGTTAAATTTAAAGTTAAAGTTAAAGTTAAAGTTAAAGTTATAGTTAAAGTTAAAGTTAAAATTAAAGTAAAGTTAAAGTTAAAGTTATAGTTAAAATTAAAGTTAAAGTTAAAGATAAAGTTAAAGTTAAAATTAAAGTTAAAGTTAAAATTAAAGTTAAAGTTAAATTTAAAATTAAAGTTAAAGTTAAAGTTGAAGTTAAAGTTAAAGTTAAAATTGAAGTTATAGTTAAAGTTAAAGATAAATTTAAAGTTAAAGTTGAAGTTAAAGTTAAAGTTGAAGTTAAAGTGAATGCTAAAGTTAAAGCGAAAGTTAAAGTTAAAGTTAAAAATAAAGTTAAAGTTAAAGTTTAAGTTAATGTTAAAGTTAAAGTTAAAGTTAAAGTCAAAGTTAAACTCAAAGTTAAAGTTAAAGTTAAAGTTAATGTTAAAGTTAGGGTTAAAGTTAAAGTTAAAGCGAAAGTTAAAGTTAAGGTTAAAGTTAAAGTGAAAGTTAAAGTTAAAATTAAAGTAAAGTTAAAGTTAAAGTTAAGGTTAAAGTTAAAGTTAAAGACAAAGTGAATGTTAAAGTTAAAGCGAAAGTTAAAGTTAAAGTTAAAGTTAAAGTTAAAGTTAAAGTTAAAGTTAAAGTTAAATTTAAAGTTAAAGTTAAAGTTAAAGTTAAAGTTAAAGTTATAATTAAAGTTAAAGTTAAAGGTAAAGTTAAAGTTAAAGTTAAAGTAAGAGTTAAAGTTAAAGTTAAATTTAAAGTTAAAGTTAAAGTTAAAGTTAAGGTTAAAGTTAAAGTTAAATTTAAAATTAAAGTTAAAGTTATAGTTAAAGTTAAAGTTACAGTTAAAGTTAAAGTTAAAGTTAAAGTTAAAGTTAAAGTTAGAGTTAAAGTTAAAGTTAAAGTTAAAGTTAAAGTTAAAGTGAAAGTTAAAGTTGAAGTTAAAGTTAAAGTTAAAGTTAAAGATAAAGTGAATGTTAAAGTTAAAGTTAAATTCAAAGTTAAAGTTAAAGTTAAAGTGAATGTTAAATTTAAAGCGAAAGTTAAAGTTAAAGTTAAAGCGAAAGTTAAAGTTAAAGTTAAAGTGAAAGTGAAAGTTAAAGTTAAATTTAAATTTAAAATTAAAGTTAAAGTTAAAGTTAAAGCTAAAGTTAAAGTTAAAGTTATAGTTAAAGTTAAAGTTAAAGTTAAAATTAAAGTAAAGTTAAAGTTAAAGTTATTGTTAAAATTAAAGTTAAAGTTAAAGATAAAGTTAAATTTAAAGTTAAAGTTAAAGTTAAAATTAAAGTTAAAGTTTAAGTTAAAGTGAATGTTAAAGTTAAAGCGAAAGTTAAAGTTAAAGTTAAAGTGAAAGTGAAAGTTAAAGTTAAAGTTAAAGTTTAAGTTGAAGTTAAAGTTAAGGTTAAAGATAAAGTTAAAGTTAAAATTAAAGTTAAAGTTAAGTTAAAGTTAAAGTTGAAGTAAAAGTTAAAGTTAAAGTTAAAGCTAAAGTTAAAGTTAAAGTTAAAGTTAAAGTTAAAGTTAAAGTTAAAGTTAAAGTTAAAGTTAAGGTTAAAGTTAAAGTTAAAGTTAAAGTTAAAGTTAAAGTTGAAGTTAAAGTTAAAGTTAAAGTTAAAGTTAAAGTTAAAGTTAAAGTTAAAGTTAAAGTTAAATTTAAAGTTGAAGTTAAAGTTAAAGTTAAAGTTAAAGTTAAAGTTAAAGTTAAAGTTAAAGTTAAAGTTAAAGTTAAATTTAAAATTAAAGTTAAAGTTAAAGTTAAAGTTAAGGTTAAAGTTAAAGTTAAATTTAAAGTTAAAGTTAAAGTTAAAGTTAAAGTTAAAGTTAAAGTTAAGGTTAACGTTAAAGTTAAAGTTAAAGTTAAAGTTAAAGTTAAAGTTAAAGTTAAAGTTAAAGTTAAAGTTAAAGTTAAAGTTAAAGTTAAGGTTAAAGTTAAAGTTAAAGTGAATGCTAAAGTTAAAGCGAAAGTTAAATTTAAAGTGAATGTTAAAGTTAAAGCGAAAGTTAAAGTGAATGTTAAAGTTAAAGTTAAAGTTAAGGTTAAAGTTAAAGTTAAATTTAAAGTTAAAGTTAAAGTTAAAATTAAAGTTAAAGTTAAAGTTCAGGTTAAAGTTAAAGTTAAAGTTCAGGTTAAAGTTAAATTTAAAGTTAAAGTTACAGTTAAAGTTAAAGTTAAAGTCAAAGTTAAAGCCGAAAGTTAAAGTTAAAGTGAAAGTGAAAGTTAAAGTTAAAGTGAAAGTGAAAGTGAAAGTTAAAGTTAAATTTAAAGTTAAAGTTAAATTTAAAGTTAAAGTTAAAGTTAAATTTAAAGTTATAGTTAAAGTTAAAGTTAAAATTAAAATTAAATGTAAAGTTAAAGTTAAAGTTAAAGTTAAAGCTAAAGTTAAAGTTAAAGTTAAATTTAAAGTTAAAGTTAAAGCGAAAGTTAAAGTTAAAGTTAAAAATAAAGTTAAAGTTAAAGTGAAGTTAAAGTTAAAGTTAAATTTACAGTTAAAGTTGGAGTTAAAGTTAAAGTTAAAGTGAATGTTAAAGTTAAAGCGAAAGTTAAAGTTAAAGTTAAAAATAAAGTTAAAGTGAAAGTTAAAGTTAAAGTCAAAGTTAAAGTTAAAGTTAAAATTAAAGTTAAGGTTAAAGTTAAAGTTAAAGTTAAAGTTCAGGTTAAAGTTAAAGCTAAAGGTAAAGTTAAAGTGAATGTTAAAGTTAAAGTTAAAGTTAAAGTTAAAGTTAAAGTTAAAGTTAAAGTTAAAGTTAAAGGTAAAGTTAAAGTTAAGTTTAAAGTTAAAGTTAAAGTTAAAGTTAAATTTAACGTAAAAGTTAAAGTTAAATTTAAATTTAAAGTTAAAGTTAAAGTTAAATTTAAGGTTAAAGTTAAAGTTAAAGTGAATGTTAAAGTTAAAGCGAAAGTTAAAGTTAAAGTTAAAGTTAAAGTTAAAGTTAAAGTTAAAGTTAAAGTTAAAGTTACAGTTAAAGTTAAAGTTAAAGTTAAATTTAAAGTTAAAGTTGAAGTTAAAGTTAAAGTTAAAGTTAAAATTAAAGTTAAAATTAAAGTTAAAGTTAAAGTTAAAGTTAAAGTTAAAGTTAAAGTTAAAGTTAAAGTTAAAGTTAAAGTTAAGGTTAAAGATAAAGTTAAAGTTAAAGTTGAAATTAAAGTTAAAGTTAAAGTTGAAGTAAAAGTTAAAGTTAAAGTTAAACTTAAAGTTAAAGCTAAAGTTAAAGTTAAAGTTAAGGGTAAAGTTAAAGTTAAATTTAAAGTTAAAGTTAAAGTTAAAGTTAAAATTAAAGTTAAAGTTAAAGTTAAAGTTAACGTTAAAGTTAAAGTTAAAGTTAAATTTAAAGTTAAAGTTAAAGTTAAGGTTAAAGTTAAAGTTAAAGTTAAAGTTAAAGTTAAAGTTAAAGTTAAAGTTAAAGTTAAAGTTAAAGTTAAAGTTTTTTTTTTTTTTTTTTTTTTTTTGTGTTTCGTGGAAGGAGGAAATGCTTTATGCACTGACCGGGATATTTAAGCCTCACTGCGAGACTCTCCGAGTGTAGGACTCCCTTCTGCCATGAAGGCCTACCCACTAAAACCTAACCTCCCACGGCCCGCGCAAATCCCCGTA
The DNA here is from genome assembly GCF_040869045.1 of Eurosta solidaginis. NCBI lineage: Eukaryota > Metazoa > Arthropoda > Insecta > Diptera > Tephritidae > Eurosta > Eurosta solidaginis. The sequence continues at coordinate 1,211,900 of NW_027136887.1, read as the reverse complement.
CCTGGGACCGCGTTTAGCATTACTTCGGGTACGGGTGCGCGCTACGTGAGCTCTATGGCTACTCTCACGCTAATGGGCTAGGCATCCGTCTTCTCGTTTACTGGTAAGTATATGCCTCACATATGTGCTGACCGTATCCCATCTGTCTCTTCGACAGGTCATGTTATTAATGACACTGCCCGGGGATAGGTCGCCAAGTACCTCTTCTACCCTCCTTCGCTGATGGGAGAAGTGCCTGCATTCGAAGAAGGTGTGGCGTACATCGTCTATTTCCCCACAGTACAGACAGCTCGGGCTATCAACCTTACCCATTCTGTGTAGGTATTTGCGGAAGTAACCATGTCCCGTTAGAAACTGGGTCAGGTAAAAGTCTACCTCTCCGTGCGGTCGCTTCAACCATGGATCAAGTTCAGGGATTAGTTCCCTAGTCCACTTTCCTACGATGCTGTTGCTCCACTGATCTTGCCAACGTCGGATCGATTCTTCTCGCGCCTGCATGGCAACAGCAGCTCTACTTGCTTGCGATCCGTTGTCATATATTGTTTTTCTTTCCTCAACGAGAAGATATATCGGCATGGTTCCCGCAACGACCAGGACAGCTTCAGCTGAGACCGTGCGGTAAGCCGAAGATATTCGCAGCGCCCCTCTGCGTTGGACCGAGGTGAGGGCGACTCGGTTCTTCCGGTATTTCATTGCGTCCGCCCAGATTTCTGCACCATATAAGAGTATAGAATCCGAGGCTGATGCAAGCAACTTCCTTGTGCATGGTTTTGGGCCACCTGTGTTTGCCATTAATCTACTCAACTGCGCTATTATGCGCGCAGCTCTTTCGCAGGTCCCTCGTATGTGATCCGAGAAGTTGAGTTTGCTGTCTAACCTCACTCCCAGATATTTCGCTGAAGCGAGTGTTTCTATTGGCTGGTCCCCAACCATCATGTTCCTGGTAGTGGGAATACGTCTCTTTGTGAGGATGACGATCTCCGTTTTGGCTGTTGCTAACTGGAGACCGTGCTCAGCCATCCACCTATTTACATTACGCATGACCTGGTTTAATTTTAGCTGTGCCAGCTCGCAGCTTGGTGCTGTTATCACAGCTGCCACGTCGTCTGCAAATGCAACGAGGAAGGTGCTTTCTGGCATGTCTAACCGAAGAAGGCTGTCGTAAGTTATATTCCAGAGATCGGGACCTATTACCGAACCCTGGGCTGCTCCACCTGTTATTTTTACCTTTTTTTGACCGTGAGTACTTTCATATATTAGATACCTCTCTCTTAGGTAGTCCCTTAAAATTTCTAACAAATATTGCGGTACTTTGAAAGTGCTTTCTAATGCCTCAAGCATGTCCTCCCACCTAGCTGAGTTAAAAGCGTTTTTGACGTCCAGCGTGACCAGCAACACTATAGGTCTTGCTCTGTGGCACGCTGTCTCGGCTTTCTTGACTGCGTCTATAACTTCTGCTATGGCATCCATTGTAGAGTGCCCCCTCCGAAAACCATGCTGTCTGGGCGACAGTCCTCCGGCGTCCTGTAACGCTCTGGTGAGGCGTTGCTTCAGGAGACTCTCCATCAATTTCCCTGCTGTGTCCAACATACATAGGGGACGGTAGGATGATGGAGAGTTGGGATCTCCTTTCCCTTTTGGAATGAGAACCAGTCGTGCTGTCTTCCATATGGTGGGGAAAATTCTTTCTTCGAGACATTTGTTGTACATGTGCAACATAAGTTCTGGGCAGTCGTTTGCAGCTAGTCTAATTGCCTCCGCGGGTATTCCGTCGGGCCCAGATGCTTTCCTAGGTTTCATAGTTCGCACGGCAGTTTTAAGCTCTTCTTCTTGGAATGGTTCCACGTTGCGATCTTCATGGGTAACGTACCCGCCCTCCCTAGGCAGTTGGGTGGGAAACAGGCCATCCACAATGTTCCTTATTTGGTTCTCGTCCATCAGCTGGTTTGGCGGACGGAACTTCTTCATTACTATCTTATATCCCTGCCCCCATGGGTCTCGATCCACTTCCTCGCAAAGCGCTTTCCAGCACTTAAGCTTGCTTTGCTTAATGGCAGCACTAAGAGCTTTCTTCGCTCCTTTGTACGCTTCCGACTTTTCTAGAGCCTCAGGCCTGCCGCGCGCGCGAGTTGCTAGCCTTCGCATCCTGTGGCATATTTTCCGCAGCTCCGCGATTTCGCTATTCCACCAGTATACCTGCTTTTTACCCCTCCACACTCCCCTCCGTGGCATAGAGAGGTTGCAAGCGTGGCGAAGACAGCTCATTGTCTTTTCAACCGTCCCTTCCGTCGGACTGGAGTTGTTGATTATCCGTCGGGCATCCCCCAGTACTGATGCGGAGAACGTGGCAGAGTCGACCTTGGATGCGTCCCATGCTTTTGTTCTGCGTGGCCCGTTCGGAATCTGCCTCTGACCGGGATCGTTTAGGTGGAAAGTGATGTAGTTGTGATCGCTGCCAGTCAGGTCCTCTATGACTCTCCATCCAGCAGCGGTCAGCAGCAGGCTTTCTGACACTAGTGTTACATCGGGGATCGAGTATCCAAAGCCTGGCCGTCGGTATGTAGGGGTCGTACCAGTGTTAAGCACGTTCAAACCGAGCCTGGCTGCCATCTCAAGGACTAACCTTCCACGGGTGTTAGTCTGCGGCATTCCCCATTCGACGGCTCTTGCGTTAAAGTCTCCCGCCACAACCAGGTTACTAGTTAAGTCCGTCAGGTCGTCTTCAATAAGTTCAAGCTTCTCCCTGAACGTTTGAATGGGATCATTCGGGGACAAGTAGCAGCTTACTATTGTGGTATTATCCGTAGTTAGGCGGACGTAGCCTTGTCCGGCAACACGGTTCACAATATTGGCGTTTGCATCTGTCATCCAGATTGCGGCGGTGCCGGTGTTGTCTATATGCCAATCATTTCGGGCTCTATAGGGTTCGCTGATGATAACGCTGTTAGCTTTATGGTCTAAGACCAACTGTTGTAGTAGCTCATCAGCAAGTCTGCTCCGATTTAGGTTGCCTTGGATAAAACTAATCACTATTGAATTGAGACTTTGGCCTTTGCAACAGCGAGTGCCGCTCTGAAAATGCTGCATGCTCCAGATCCAGGGACATGATCGAGCTTCTGTGTATTACACAGGTAACATTTTGGAGCTGCGGTACAGGCCGAAGCTTTGTGGCCGCTTTGCCCACACTTCCAGCAGGCGTTACTCCTGTCTGGACCCTTGCATTCTGCCTTCCGGTGTCCGTAGCCGAGACACCTAAAGCAGCGTTGTACTTCTGCTCGCTGTCTGATTCGGCACTGTATCCATCCGATCGGAATTTTACCTTTTTTGAGTAGGGCGTTGCCAATATTCTCGTCCACTTCGACGACCGCCATTTTCTGTTCTCTTTGGTTTGCTGCGAACACAGAGACACGGAGAGGTCTAGTGATTTCTTCTTTCCCGACCTCCCTCCTTATTGCGTCTTGGATTTCTGTTTCAGTTGTGAGACAGTCCATGCCAAGTACTTCCAACTTCATCCGCTTGGAGAGCTGTTGTGCTTCACCGACCTCTCCTACTGCACTACCTATAGCTGCTCTGAAGGCCGTCTGGTCACTGCAGCGCGCCGTTTCAATCAGTACGTTACCAGATTTGGTTTTTCGTACTGACCGTACCACCGTACCTGTGTCATTAGGGCGGAGCTGGCCGCGTATGGCCCCTAGTACCTGGGCATAGCTTTTGCCTTCCACAGGTTTTACCACAAAAGTTGCTGCTTGTCTCCTCTTTCTCGCCCGTTTTTGAGCTTTAGGAGCTTGGACGGGGGTTGCCTGCTTGGCTGGCTGGGCCCGCTGTTTCAGCCTCCGGCGCGCTACCTTGGACCAAGACTCACCTTGTGAAAGCGTATTTGTTCTTTCATCTCGTTTCTTTTTGGCTTCCAAGTCCTCCGAGTGGGAATCTGAGCTCGTTCGTGCCCTCTTGCTTTTTCGGCCCGATTCTCTGCTCTCATCTACCTTTTGGGCCCTTAACGATCCCATGCAGCTTAACGCTTCCTCGAGAAGAGCCATACCGGTTTTTATGTCCTTGGACACGGTCTTCTGCTTGAGAGCGGTTTCCTGCATCTCGCGCAGCACTGATACCGCGTACTCCAGCAGTTCGTCTTGGCTCTTCCCTTCGAGGCTTGTGTATGAGAGTGAGCCTCTTGGCGGAGTCGCACGTTTCTCCTTCCCAACAGTGCGCTGTGCAACGACATTGGGTGAGCTGACCGACGCTTTTTCCCTTGCAGTAGCAGGTGTTGACTGGCTGGGGTTATTGCGCAGCTGTGCTTTCGCTGCCTTTGTCTTTTCCGCCGATTCGGTGCCTTGTGTGGGCATTACCGACAAGGTCGCTTTAGCGGGGGTTGTTAAAACCGGCGATCTCAGCAGTTTAGTGCTCTTCTTGAACACCGCTTCATCGCCCCTTTCTTTCTCGCTTTCTCTACTTTTATCTTCCTTTGTTGTTTTTATTTTGTTGCTCATTTGTTCTATTGGGTCTCCGCTTCAAGCCGCTATCTCCGCACGATGTGCAGTCGCCGTCTTCAATTCCCGTGGTTATCTTTGCAGAAGCAGGGAGGCCACGCGTGGGTTGACACAGGTCCTTATGGGAGTCTGTGTTCAGAGCCAGAATACAGCGTTAGTCAGGAGTCGTCTCAACTGAGCCTGCACCACCAACTTAATGGCGACGTGCTTCGAACGTACTTGAAGACCTGCCAAGGTTTTAACGAGACGGAGACGATGCCGATATTAACCTACCAGCCGTTTCGGCAAGGTGTCACCCTTGCTTATTAAGGTGGTAGCCTATCGTCATCGCCAGCCCGTAGCAATCAGTTCATAATCATATTTCCAGTTTTGGTCAACAGGATCTTACTGGTCTCGATCCTGTGGATGCTTGATGGGGTATTTTAGGGCGGCATCCTATCGCCCTTCCACCAGAACTTTGGGATGTGTTGCCCTTAGAGCAACACATTCCCATTTTTCCACTGGATTGCTCGTTTTGGTTCGCCCTGAGTACTTAATTCACTCAGTACCTCCCGTCTTGTGGGAAGCGTTCCTCTATCCACCACCTGAGGAGGCGCCCGGTAGGGGACCGATACCCCGCGGGAAAGTTAAAGTTAAAGTTAAGGTTAAAGTTAAAGTTAAAGTGAATGCTAAAGTTAAAGCGAAAGTTAAAGTTAAATTTAAAGTGAATGTTAAAGTTAAAGCGAAAGTTAAAGTGAGTGTTAAAGTTAAAGTTAAAGTTAAGGTTAAAGTTAAAGTTAAAGTTAAAGTTAAAGTTAAAGTTAAAGTTAAAGTTAAAGTTAAAGTTAAATTTAAAGTTAAAGTTAAAGTTAAAATTAAAGTTAAAGTTAAAGTTCAGGTTAAAGTTAAAGTTCAGGTTAAAGTTAAAGTTAAATTTAAAGTTAAAGTTACAGTTAAAGTTAAAGTTAAAGTTAAAGTTAAAGTCAAAGTTAAAGCGAAAGTTAAAGTTAAAGTGAAAGTGAAAGTTAAAGTTAAAGTTAAAGTTAAAGTGAAAGTTAAAGTTAAATTTAAAGTTAAAGTTAAATTTAAAGTTAAAGTTAAAGTTAAAGTTATAGTTAAAGTTAAATTTAAAGTTAAAATTAAATTTAAAGTTAAAGTTAAAGTTAAAGTTAAAGCTAAAGTTAAAGTTAAAGTTAAAGTTAAATTTAAAGTTAAAGTTAAAGTTAAAGTTAAAGTTTAAGCGAAAGTTAAAGCTAAAGTTAAAAATAAAGTTAAAGTTAAAGTGAAAGTTAAAGTTAAAGTTAAAGTTACAGTTACAGTTAAAGTTAAAGTTAAAGTTAAAGTTAAAGTTAAAGTTAAAGTTAAAGTTAAAGTTAAAGTTAAAGTTAAAGTTAAAGTTAAAGTTAAAGTTAAAGTTAAAGTTAAAGTTAAAGTTAAAGTTAAAGCTAAAGTTAAAGTTAAAGTTAAAGTTAAAGTTAAAGTTAAAGTTAAAGTTAAAGTTAAAGTTAAAGTTAAAGTTAAAGTTAAAGTTAAAGTTAAAGTTAAAGTTAAAGTTAAAGTTAAAGTTAAAGTTAAAGTTAAAGTTAAAGTTAAAGTTAAAGTTAAAGTTAAAGTGAATGTTAAAGTTAAAGCGAAAGTTAAAGTTAAAATAAAAGTTAAAGTGAATGTTAAAGATAAAGCGAAAGTTAAGGTTAAAGTTAAAAATAAAGTTAAAGTTAAAGTGAAAGTAAAAGTTAAAGTTAAAGTTAAAGTTAAAGTTAAAGTTAAAGTTAAAGTTAAAGTTAAAGGTAAGGTTAAAGTTAAAGTTAAGGTTAAAAGTATAGTTAAAGTTAAAGTGAAAGTGAAAGTTAAAGTTAAAGTTAAAGTTGAAGTTAAAGTTAAAGTAAAAGTTAAAGTGAATGTTAAAGTTAAAGCGAAAGTTAAAGTTAAAGTTAAAGTGAATGTTAAAGATAAAGCGAAAGTTAAGGTTAAAGTTAAAAATAAAGTTAAAGTTAAAGTTACAGTTAAAGTTAAAGTTAAGGTTAAAGTTAAAGTTAAAGTTAAAGTTAAAGTTAAAGTTAAAGTGAATGTTAAAGTTAAAGCGAAATTTAAAGTTAAAGTTAAAGTTAAAGTTAATGTCAAAGTTAAAGCGAAAGTTAAAGTTAAAGTTACAGTTACAGTTAAAGTTAAAGTTAAAGTCAAAGTTAAAGCGAAAGTTAAAGTTAAAGTGAAAGTGAAAGTTAAAGTTAAAGTGAAAGTGAAAGTTAAAGTTAAAGTTAAAGTTAAAGTTAAAGTTAAAGTTAAAGTTAAAGTTAAAGTTAAAGTTAAAGTTAAAGTTAAAGTGAATGTTAAAGTTAAAGCGAAAGTTAAAGTTAAAATAAAAGTTAAAGTGAATGTTAAAGATAAAGCGAAAGTTAAGGTTAAAGTTAAAAATAAAGTTAAAGTTAAAGTGAAAGTAAAAGTTAAAGTTAAAGTTAAAGTTAAAGTTAAAGTTAAAGTTAAAGTTAAGGTTAAAGTTAAAGTTAAAGTTAAAGTTAAAAGTATAGTTAAAGTTAAAGTTAAAGTGAAAGTGAAAGTTAAAGTTAAAGTTGAAGTTAAAGTTAAAGTTAAAGTAAAAGTTAAAGTGAATGTAAAAGTTAAAGCGAAAGTTAAAGTTAAAGTTAAAGTGAATGTTAAAGATAAAGCGAAAGTTAAGGTTAAAGTTAAAAATAAAGTTAAAGTTAAAGTTAAAGTTAAAGTTACAGTTAAAGTTAAAGTTAAGGTTAAAGTTAAAGCTAAAGTTAAAGTTAAAGTTAAAGTGAATGTTAAAGTTAAAGCGAAAGTTAAAGTTAAAGTTTAAGTTAAAGTTAAAGTTAAATTTAAAGTTAAAGTGAATGTTAAAGATAAAGCGAAAGTTAAAGTTAAAGTTAAAAATAAAGTTAAAGTTAAAGTGAAAGTTAAAGTTAAAGTTAAAGTTAAAGTTAAAGTTAAGGTTAAAGTTAAAGTTAAAGTTAAAGTTAAAGTTAAAGTTAAAGTTAAAGTTAAAGTTAAAGTTAAAGTTAAAGTTAAAGCTAAAGTTAAAGTTAAAGTTAAATTTAAAGTTAAAGTTAAAGTTAAAGTGAATGCTAAAGTTAAAGCGCAAGTTAAAGTTAAAGTTAAAGTTAAAGTTAAAGTTAAAGTTAAAGTTAAAGTTAAAGTTAAAGTTAAAGTTAAAGTTAAAGTTAAAGTTAAAGTTAAAGTTAAAGTTAAAGTTAAAGTTAAAGTTAAAGTTAAAGTTAAAATTAAAGTTAAAGTTAAAGTTAAAATTAAAGTTAAAGTAAAGTTAGAGTTAAAGTTTAAGTTAAAGTTAAAGTTAAAATTAAAGTTAAAGTTAAAGTTAAAGTTAAAGTTAAAGTTAAAGTTAAAGTTAAAGTTAAAGTTAAAGTTAAAGTTAAGTTAAAGTTAAAGTTAAAGCGAAAGCGAAAGTTAAAGTTAAAGTTAAAATGAAAGTGAATGTGAAAGCTAAAGTTAAAGTTAAAGTTAAATTTAAAGTTAAAGTTAAAGTTAAACCTAAAGTTAAAGTTAAAGTTAAACTTAAAGTTAAAGTTAAAGTTAAACTTAAAGTTAAAGTTAAAGTTAAAGTTAAAGTTAAAGCGAAAGTTAAAGTTAAAGTTAAAAATAAAGGTAAAGTTAAAGTTAAAGTTTTAGTTAACGTTAAAGTTAAAGTTAAAGTTAAAGTCAAAGTTAAAGTGAAAGTTAAAGTTAAAGTTAAAGTTAGGGTTAAAGTTAAAGTTAAAGCGAAAGTTAAAGTTAAGGTTAAAGTTAAGGTTAAAGTGAAAGTTAAAGTTAAAGTTAGAGTAAAGTTAAAATTAAAGTTAAAGTTAAAGTTAAGTTAAAGTTAAAGTTAAAGTTAAAGTTGAATTTAAAGTTAAAGTTAAAGTTAAGGTTAAAGTTAAAGTTAAAGATAAAGTGAATGTTAAAGTTAAAGCGAAAGTTAAAGTTAAAGTTAAATTTAAAGTTAAAGCTAAAGTTAAAGTTATAGTTAAAGTTAAAGTTAAAGGTAAAGTTAAAGTTAAAGTTAAAGTTAAATTAAGAGTTAAAGTTAAAGTTAAATTAAGAGTTAAAATTAAAGTTAAGGTTAAAGTTAAAGTTAAAATTAAAGTTAAAGTTAAAGTCAAAGTTAAAGTTAAAGTAAAGTTTAAAGTTAAAGTTAAAGTTACAGTTAAAGTTAAAGTTAAAGTTAAAGTTAAAGTTAGAGTTAAAGTTAAAGTTAAAGTTAAAGATAAAGTGAATGTTAAAGTTAAAGTTAAAGTCAAAGTTAAAGTTAAAGTGAATGTTAAAGTTAAAGCGAAACTTAAAGTTAAAGTTAAAGTCAAAGTTAAAGTTAAAGTTAAAGTTAAAGTTAAAGTTAAAGTTAAAGTTAAAGTTAAAGTTAAAGTTAAAGTTAAAGTTAAAGTTAAAGTTAAAGTTAAAGTTAAAGTTAAAGTTAAAGTTAAAGTTAAAGCTAAAGTTAAAGTTAAAGTTAAAGCGAAAGCGAAAGTTAAAGTTAAAATGAAAGTGAAAGTTAAAGTTAAATTTAAAGTTAAAGTTAAAGTTAAAGTTATAGTTAAAATTAAAGTTAAAGTTAAAGATAAAGTTAAAGTTAAAGTTAAAATTAAAGTTAAAGTTAAATTTAAAATTAAAGTTAAAGTTAAAGTTGAAGTTAAAGTTAAAGTTAAAATTAAAGTTAAAGTTAAATTTAAAATTAAAGTTAAAGTTAAAGTTGAAGTTAAAGTTAAAGTTAAAATTAAAGTTATAGTTAAAGTTAAAGATAAATTTAAAGTTAAAGTTGAAGTTAAAGTTAAAGTTGAAGTTAAAGTGAATGCTAAAGTTAAAGCGAAAGTTAAAGTTAAAGTTAAAAATAAAGTTAACGTTAAAGTTAAAGTTAAAGTTGAAGTTAAAGTTAAAGTTAAAATTAAAGTTATAGTTAAAGTTAAAGATAAATTTAAAGTTAAAGTTGAAGTTAAAGTTAAAGTTGAAGTTAAAGTGAATGCTAAAGTTAAAGCGAAAGTTAAAGTTAAAGTTAAAAATAAAGTTAACGTTAAAGTTTAAGTTAATGTTAAAGTTAAAGTTAAAGTTAAAGTCAAAGTTAAAGTCAAAGTTAAAGTTAAAGTTAAAGTTAATGTTAAAGTTAGGGTTAAAGTTAAAGTTAAAGTTGAAGTTAAAGTTAAAGTTAAAATTAAAGTTATAGTTAAAGTTAAAGATAAATTTAAAGTTAAAGTTGAAGTTAAAGTTAAAGTTGAAGTTAAAGTGAATGCTAAAGTTAAAGCGAAAGTTAAAGTTAAAGTTAAAAATAAAGTTAACGTTAAAGTTAAAGTTAAAGTTGAAGTTAAAGTTAAAGTTAAAATTAAAGTTATAGTTAAAGTTAAAGATAAATTTAAAGTTAAAGTTGAAGTTAAAGTTAAAGTTAAAATTAAAGTTATAGTTAAAGTTAAAGATAAATTTAAAGTTAAAGTTGAAGTTAAAGTTAAAGTTGAAGTTAAAGTGAATGCTAAAGTTAAAGCGAAAGTTAAAGTTAAAGTTAAAAATAAAGTTAACGTTAAAGTTAAAGTTAAAGTTGAAGTTAAAGTTAAAGTTAAAATTAAAGTTATAGTTAAAGTTAAAGATAAATTTAAAGTTAAAGTTGAAGTTAAAGTTAAAGTTGAAGTTAAAGTGAAAGTTAAAGTTAAAATTAAAGTAAAGTTAAAGTTAAAGTTAAGGTTAAAGTTAAAGTTAAAGATAAAGTGAATGTTAAAGTTAAAGCGAAAGTTAAAGTTAAAGTTAAAGTTAAAGTTAAATTTAAAGTTAAAGTTAAAGTTAAAGTTAAAGTTATAGTTAAAGTTAAAGTTAAAGTTAAAGTTAAAGGTAAAGTTGAAGTTAAAGTTAAAGTAAGAGTTAAAGTTAAAGTTAAATTTAAAGTTAAAGTTAAAGTTAAAGTTAAAGTTAAAGCTAAAGTTAAAGTTAAATTTAAAATTAAAGTTAAAGTTATAGTTAAAGTTAAAGTTAAAGTTAAAGTTAAAGTTAAAGTTAAAGTTAAAGTTAAAGTTACAGTTAAAGTTAAAGTTAAAGTTAAAGTTAAAGTTAAAGTTAGAGTTAAAGTTAAAGTTAAAGTTAAAGTTAAAGTTAAAGTTAAAGATAAAGTGAATGTTAAAGTTAAAGTTAAATTCAAAGTTAAAGTTAAAGTTAAAGTGAATGTTAAAGTTAAAGCGAAAGTTAAAGTTAAAGTTAAAGTGAAAGTTAAAGTTAAAGTTAAATTTAAAGTTAAAGTTAAAGTTAAAGTTAAAGCTAAAGTTAAAGTTAAAGTTAAAGTTATAGTTAAAGTTAAAGTTAAAGTTAAAGTTAAAGTTAAAATTAAAGTAAAATTAAAGTTAAAGTTATTGTTAAAATTAAAGTTAAAGTTAAAGATAAAGTTAAATTTAAAGTTAAAGTTAAAGTTAAAATTAAAGTTAAAGTTTAAGTTAAAGTGAATGTTAAAGTTAAAGCGAAAGTTAAAGTTAAAGTTAAAGTTAAATTTAAAGTTAAAGTTAAAGCTAAAGTTAAAGTTAAAGTTAAAGCGAAAGCGAAAGTTAAAGTGAAAGTGAAAGTTAAAGTTAAAGTTAAAATTGAAGTTAAAGTTAAAGTTAAAGTTAAAGTTAAAGTTAAAGTTAAAGCTAAAGTTAAAGTTAAAGTTATAGCTAAAGTTAAAGTTAAAATTAAAGTAAAGTTAAAGTTATTGTTAAAATTAAAGTTAAAGTTAAAGATAAAGTTAAATTTAAAGTTAAAGTTAAAGTTAAAGTTAAAATTAAAGTTAGAGTTTAAGTTAAAGTGAATGTTAAAGTTAAAGCGAAAGTTAAAGTTAAAGTTAAAATTAAATTTAAAGTTAAAGTTAAAGTTAAAGCTAAAGTTAAAGTTAAAGTTAAAGTTAAAGTTAAAGTTAAAGCGAAAGCGAAAGGTAAAGTTAAAGTTAAAGTTAAAATTAAAGTTAAAGTTAAAGTTAAAGTTAGAGTTAAAGTTAAAGTTAAAGTTTAAGTTAAAGTTAAAGTTAAAGTTACAGTTAAAGTTAAAGCTAAAGTTAAATTTAAAGTTAAAGTTAAAGTTAGAGTTAAAGTTAAAGTTAAAGTTAAAGTGAAAGTGAAAGTTAAAGTTAAATTTGAAGTTAAAGTTAAAGTTAAAGTTAAAGTTAAAGTTAAAGTTAAAGTTAAAGTTAAAGTTAAAGTTAAAGTTAAAGCTAAAATTAAAGTTAAAGTTATAGTTAAAGTTAAAGTTAAAGTTAAAATTAAAGTAAAGTTAAAGTTAAAGTTATTGTTAAAATTAAAGTTAAAGCGAAAGTTAAAGTTAAAGTTAAAGTCAAAGTTAAAGCTAAAGTTAAAGTTAAAGTTAAAGTGAAAGTTAAAGTTAAAATTAAAGTTAAAGTTAAATTTAAAGTAAAAGTTAAAGTTAAAGTTAAAGCTAAAGTTAAAGTTAAAGTTAAAGCGAAAGCGAAAGTTAAAGTTAAAGTTAAGTTTAAAGTTAAAGTTAAAGTTAAAGTTAGAGTTAAAGTTAAAGTTTAAGTTAAAGTTAAAGTTACAGTTAAAGTTAAAGTTAAAGTTAAAGTTAAAGTTAAAGTTAAAGTTAAAGTTAAAGTTAAAGTTAAAGTTAAAGTTAAAGTTAAAGTTAAAGTTAAAGTTAAAGTTAAAGTTAGAGTTAAAGTTAAAGTTAAAGTTAAAGATAAAGTGAATGTTAAAGTTAAAGTTAAAGTTAAAGTTAAAGTCAAAGTTACAGCTAAAGTTAAAGTTAAAGTTAAAGTTAAAGTGAATGTTAAAGTTAAAGTTAAAGCTAAACTTAAAGTTAGAGTTAAAGTTAAAGTTAAAGTTAAATTTAAAGATAAAGTTAAAGCTAAACTTAAAGTTAAAGTTAAAGTTAAGGTTAAAGTTAAAGTTAAAGTTAAAGTAAAAGTTAAATTTAAAGTTAAAGTTAAAGTTAAAGTTAAAGTTAAAACTAAAGTTAAAGTTAAAGTTCAGGTTAAAGTTAAAGTTCAGGTTAAAGTTAAAGTTAAATTTAAAGTTAAAGTTACAGTTAAAGTTAAAGTTAAAGTCAAAGTTAAAGCGAAAGTTAAAGTTAAAGTGAAAGTGAAAGTTAAAGTTAAAGTGAAAGTGAAAGTGAAAGTTACTGTTAAATTTAAAGTTAAAGTTAAATTTAAAGTTAAAATTAAATTTAAAGTTAAAGTTAAAGTTAAAGTTAAAGCTAAAGTTAAAGTTAAAGTTAAAGTTAAATTTAAAGTTAAAGTTAAAGTTAAAGTTTAAGCGAAAGTTAAAGTTAAAGTTAAAAATAAAGCTAAAATTAAAGTGAAAGTTAAAGTTAAAGTTAAAGTTACAGTTACAGTTAAAGTTAAAGTTAAAGTTAAAGTTAAAGTTAAAGTTAAAGTTAAAGTTAAAGTTAAAGTTAAAGTTAAAGTTAAAGTTAAAGTTAAAGTTAAAGTTAAAGTTAAAGTTAAAGTTAAAGTTAAAGTTAAAGTTAAAGTTAAAGTTAAAGTTAAAGTTAAAGTTAAAGTTAAAGTTAAAGTTAAAGTTAAAGTAAAAGTTAAAGTTAAAGTTAAAGTTAAAAATAAAGTTAAAGTTAAAGTGAAAGTAAAAGTTAAAGTTAAAGTTAAAGTTAAAGTTAAAGTTAAAGTTAAATTTAAAGTTAAAGTTAAAGTTAAAGTTAAAGTGAAAGTGAAAGTTAAAGTTAAAGTTAAAGTTAAAGTTGAAGTTAAAGTTAAAGTTAAAGTAAAAGTTAAAGTGAATGCAAAAGTTAAAGCGAAAGTTAAAGTTAAAGTTAAAGTTAAAGTTAAAGTTAAAGTGAATGTTAAAGATAAAGCGAAAGTTAAGGTTAAAGTTAAAAATAAAGTTAAAGTTAAAGTTACAGTTAAAGTTAAAGTTAAGGTTAAAGTTAAAGTTAAAGTTAAAGTTAAAGTTAAAGTGAATGTTAAAGTTAAAGCGAAAGTTAAAGTTAAAGTTAAAGTTAAAGTTAAAGTTAAAGTCAAAGTTAAAGCGAAAGTTAAAGTTAAAGTTACAGTTAAAGTTAAAGTTAAAGTCAAAGTTAAAGCGAAAGTTAAAGTTAAAGTGAAAGTGAAAGTTAAAGTTAAAGTGAAAGTGAAAGTTAAAGTTAAAGTTAAAGTTAAAGTTAAAGTTAAAGTTAAAGTTAAAGTGAATGTTAAAGTTAAAGCGAAAGTTAAAGTTAAAATAAAAGTTAAAGTGAATGTTAAAGATAAAGCGAAAGTTAAGGTTAAAGTTAAAAATAAAGTTAAAGTTAAAGTGAAAGTAAAAGTTAAAGTTAAAGTTAAAGTTAAAGTTAAGGTTAAAGTTAAAGTTAAAGTTAAAAGTATAGTTAAAGTTAAAGTTAAAGTGAAAGTGAAAGTTAAAGTTAAAGTTGAAGTTAAAGTTAAAGTTAAAGTAAAAGTTAAAGTGAATGTTAAAGTTAAAGCGAAAGTTAAAGTTAAAGTTAAAGTGAATGTTAAAGATAAAGCGAAAGTTAAGGTTAAAGTTAAAAATAAAGTTAAAGTTAAAGTTAAAGTTAAAGTTACAGTTAAAGTTAAAGCTAAGGTTAAAGTTAAAGTTAAAGTTAAAGTTAAAGTGAATGTTAAAGTTAAAGCGAAAGTTAAAGTTAAAGTTAAAGTTAAAGTTAAATTTAAAGTTAAAATGAATGTTAAAGATAAAGCGAAAGTTAAAGTTAAAGTTAAAAATAAAGTTAAAGTTAAAGTGAAAGTTAAAGTTAAAGTTAAAGTTAAAGTTAAAGTTAAAGTTAAGGTTAAAGTTAAAGTTAAAGTTAAAGTTAAAGTTAAAGCTAAAGTTAAAGTTAAAGTTAAATTTAAAGTTAAAGTTAAAGTTAAAGTTAAAGTGAATGCTAAAGTTAAAGCGCAAGTTAAAGTTAAAGTTAAAGTTAAAGTTAAAGATAAAGTTAAAGTTAAAGTTAAAGTTAAAGTTAAAGTTAAAGTTAAAGTTAAAGTTAAAGTTAAAGTTAAAGTTAAAGTTAAAATTAAAGTTAAAGTTAAAGTTAAAGTTAAAATTAAAGTTAAAGTAAAGTTAGAGTTAAAGTTTAAGTTAAAGTTAAAGTTAAAATTAAAGTTAAAGTTAAAGTTAAAGTTAAAGTTAAGTTAAAGTTAAAGTTAAAGCGAAAGCGAAAGTTAAAGTTAAAGTTAAAATGAAAGTGAAAGTGAAAGCTAAAGTTAAAGTTAAAGTTAAATTTAAAGTTAAAGTTAAAGTTAAAGTTAAACCTAAAGTTAAAGTTAAAGTTAAAGTTAAACTTAAAGTTAAAGTTAAAGTTAAAGTTAAAGTTAAAGTTAAAGTTAAAGTTAAAGTTAAAGTTAAAGTTAAAGTTAAAGTGAATGCTAAAGTTAAAGCGAAAGTTAAAGTTAAAAATAAAGGTAAAGTTAAAGTTAAAGTTTTAGTTAACGTTAAAGTTAAAGTTAAAGTTAAAGTTAAAGTCAAAGTTAAAGTGAAAGTTAAAGTTAAAGTTAAAGTTAGGGTTAAAGTTAAAGTTAAAGCGAAAGTTAAAGTTAAGGTTAAAGTTAAGGTTAAAGTGAAAGTTAAAGTTAAAGTTAGAGTAAAGTTAAAATTAAAGTTAAAGTTAAAGTTAAGTTAAAGTTAAAGTTAAAGTTAAAGTTAAAGTTAAAGTTAAAGTTGAATTTAAAGTTAAAGTTAAAGTTAAGGTTAAAGTTAAAGTTAAAGATAAAGTGAATGTTAAAGTTAAAGCGAAAGTTAAAGTTAAAGTTAAATTTAAAGTTAAAGCTAAAGTTAAAGTTAAAGTTATAGTTAAAGTTAAAGGTAAAGTTAAAGTTAAATTTAAAGTTAAAGTTAAAGTTAGAGTTAAAGTTAAAGTTAAAGTTAAATTTAAAGATAAAGTTAAAGCTAAACTTAAAGTTAAAGTTAAAGTTAAGGTTAAAGTTAAAGTTAAAGTTAAAGTTAAAGTTAAATTTAAAGTTAAAGTTAAAGTTAAAGTTAAAATTAAAGTTAAAGTTAAAGTTCAGGTTAAAGTTAAAGTTCAGGTTAAAGTTAAAGTTAAATTTAAAGTTAAAGTTACAGTTAAAGTTAAAGTTAAAGTCAAAGTTAAAGCGAAAGTTAAAGTTAAAGTGAAAGTGAAAGTTAAAGTTAAAGTTAAAGTGAAAGTGAAAGTGAAAGTTAAAGTTAAATTTAAAGTTAAAGTTAAATTTAAAGTTAAAGTTAAAGTTATAGTTAAAGTTAAAGTTAAATTTAAAGTTAAAATTAAATTTAAAGTTAAAGTTAAAGTTAAAGTTAAAGCTAAAGTTAAAGTTAAAGTTAAAGTTAAATTTAAAGTTAAAGTTAAAGTTAAAGTTTAAGCGAAAGTTAAAGTTAAAGTTAAAAATAAAGTTAAAGTTAAAGTGAAAGTTAAAGTTAAAGTTAAAGTTAAAGTTAAAGTTACAGTTACAGTTAAAGTTAAAGTTAAAGTTAAAGTTAAAGTTAAAGTTAAAGTTAAAGTTAAAGTTAAAGTTAAAGTTAAAGTTAAAGTTAAAGTTAAAGTTAAAGTTAAAGTTAAAGTTAAAGTTAAAGTTAAAGTTAAAGTTAAAGTTAAAGTTAAAGTTAAAGTTAAAGTGAATGTTAAAGTTAAAGCGAAAGTTAAAGTTAAAGTTAAAGTGAATGTTAAAGTTAAAGCGAAAGTTAAAGTTAAAATAAAAGTTAAAGTGAATGTTAAAGATAAAGCGAAAGTTAAGGTTAAAGTTAAAAATAAAGTTAAAGTTATAGTGAAAGTAAAAGTTAAAGTTAAGGTTAAAGTTAAAGTTAAAGTTAAAGTTAAAGTTAAAGGTAAGGTTAAAGTTAAAGTTAAAGTTAAGGTTAAAAGTATAGTTAAAGTTAAAGTGAAAGTTAAAGTTAAAGTTAAAGTTAAAGTTAAAGTTAAAGTTAAAGTTAAAGTTAAAGTTGAAGTTAAAGTTACAGTTACAGTTAAAGTTAAAGTTAAAGTTAAAGTTAAAGTTAAAGTTAAAGTTAAAGTTAAAGTTACAGTTACAGTTAAAGTTAAAGTTAAAGTTAAAGTTAAAGTTAAAGTTAAAGTTAAAGTGAAAGTTAAAGTTAAAGTTAAAGTTAAAGTTAAATTTACAGTTACAGTTAAAGTTAAAGTTAAAGTTAAAGTTAAAGTTAAAGTTAAAGTTAAAGTAAAAGTTAAAGTTAAAGTTAAAGTTAAAATTAAAGTGAATGTTAAAGTTAAAGCGAAAGTAAAAGTTAAAATAAAAGTTAAAGTGAATGTTAAAGATAAAGCGAAAGTTAAGGTTAAAGTTAAAAATAAAGTTAAAGTGAAAGTAAAAGTTAAAGTTAAAGTTAAAGTTAAAGGTAAGGTTAAAGTTAAAGTTAAAGTTAAAGTTAAGGTTAAAAGTATAGTTAAAGTTAAAGTGAAAGTGAAAGTTAAAGTTAAAGTTAAAGTTAAAGTTAAAGTTGAAGTTAAAGTTAAAGTTAAAGTTAAAGTTAAAGTTAAAGTTAAAGTTAAAGTTAAAGTTAAAGTTAAAGTTAAAGTTAAAGTTAAAGTTAAAGTTAAAGTTAAAGTTAAAGTGAATGTTAAAGTTAAAGCGAAAGTTAAAGTTAAAATAAAAGTTAAAGTGAATGTTAAAGATAAAGCGAAAGTTAAGGTTAAAGTTAAAAATAAAGTTAAAGTTAAAGTTAAAGTTACAGTTAAAGTTAAAGTTAAGGTTAAAGTTAAAGTTAAAGTTAAAGTTAAAGTTAAAGTTAAAGTTAAAGTTAAAGTTAAAGTGAATGTTAAAGTTAAAGCGAAAGTTAAAGTTAAAGTTAAAGTTAAAGTTAAAGTTAAAGTTAAAGTTAAAGTTAAAGTTAAAGTTAAAGTTAAAGTTAAAGTTAAAGTTAAAGTTAAAGTCAAAGTTAAAGCGAAAGTTAAAGTTAAAGTTACAGTTAAAGTTAAAGTTAAAGTCAAAGTTAAAGCGAAAGTTAAAGTTAAAGTGAAAGTGAAAGTTAAAGTTAAAGTGAAAGTGAAAGTTAAAGTTAAAGTTAAAGTTAAAGTTAAAGTTAAAGTTAAAGTTAAAGTTAAAGTTAAAGTTAAAGTTAAAGTTAAAGTTAAAGTTAAAGTGAATGTTAAAGTTAAAGCGAAAGTTAAAGTTAAAATAAAAGTTAAAGTGAATGTTAAAAATAAAGCGAAAGTTAAGGTTAAAGTTAAAAATAAAGTTAAAGTTAAAGTGAAAGTAAAAGTTAAAGTTAAAGTTAAAGTTAAAGTTAAAGTTAAAGTTAAAGTTAAAGTTAAAGTTAAGGCTAAAGTTAAAGTTAAAGTTAAAAGTATAGTTAAAGTTAAAGTTAAAGTGAAAGTGAAAGTTAAAGTTAAAGTTAAAGTTGAAGTTAAAGTTAAAGTTAAAGTAAAAGTTAAAGTGAATGTTAAAGTTAAAGCGAAAGTTAAAGTTAAAGTTAAAGTGAATGTTAAAGATAAAGCGAAAGTTAAGGTTAAAGTTAAAAATAAAGTTAAAGTTAAAGTTAAAGTTACAGTTAAAGTTAAAGTTAAGGTTAAAGTTAAAGTTAAAGTGAATGTTAAAGTTAAAGCGAAAGTTAAAGTTAAAGTTAAAGTTAAAGTTAAAGTTAAATTTAAAGTTAAAGTGAATGTTAAAGATAAAGCGAAAGTTAAAGTTAAAGTTAAAAATAAAGTTAAAGTTAAAGTGAAAGTTAAAGTTAAAGTTAAAGTTAAGGTTAAAGTTAAAGTTAAAGTTAAAGTTAAAGCTAAAGTTGAAGTTAAAGTTAAATTTAAAGTTAAAGTTAAAGTTAAAATTAAAGTGAATGCTAAAGTTAAAGCGCAAGTTAAAGTTAAAGTTAAAGTTAAAGTTAAAGTTAAAGTTAAAGTTAAAGTTAAAATTAAAGTTAAAGTTAAAGTTAAAGTTAAAATTAAAGTTAAAGTAAAGTTAGAGTTAAAGTTTAAGTTAAAGTTAAAGTTAAAATTAAAGTTAAAGTTAAAGTTAAAGTTAAAGTTAAAGTTAAAGTTAAAGTTAAAGTTAAAGTTAAGTTAAAGTTAAAGTTAAAGCGAAAGCGAAAGTTAAAGTTAAAGTTAAAATGAAAGTGAAAGTGAAAGCTAAAGTTAAAGTTAAAGTTAAAGTTAAAGTTAAAGTTAAAGTTAAAGTTAAACCTAAAGTTAAAGTTAAAGTTAAACTTAAAGTTAAAGTTAAAGTTAAAGTGAATGCTAAAGTTAAGCGAAAGTTAAAGTTAAAGTTAAAAATAAAGGTAAAGTTAAAGTTAAAGTTTTAGTTAACGTTAAAGTTAAAGTTAAAGTTAAAGTTAAAGTTAAAGTTAAAGTTAAAGTCAAAGTTAAAGTGAAAGTTAAAGTTAAAGTTAAAGTTAGGGTTAAAGTTAAAGTTAAAGCGAAAGTTAAAGTTAAGGTTAAAGTTAAGGTTAAAGTGAAAGTTAAAGTTAAAGTTAGAGTAAAGTTAAAATTAAAGTTAAAGTTAAGTTAAAGTTAAAGTTAAAGTTGAATTTAAAGTTAAAGTTAAAGTTAAGGTTAAAGTTAAAGTTAAAGATAAAGTGAATGTTAAAGTTAAAGCGAAAGTTAAAGTTAAAGTTAAATTTAAAGTTAAAGCTAAAGTTAAAGTTAAAGTTAAAGTTATAGTTAAAGTTAAAGGTAAAGTTAAAGTTAAAGTTAAATTAAGAGTTAAAGTTAAAGTTAAATTAAGAGTTAAAGTTAAAGTTAAGGTTAAAGTTAAAGTTAAAATTAAAGTTAAAGTCAAAGTTAAAGTTAAAGTAAAGGTTAAAGTTAAAGTTAAAGTTAAAGTTACAGTTAAAGTTAAAGTTAAAGTTAAAGTTAAAGTTAAAGTTAGAGTTAAAGTTAAAGTTAAAGTTAAAGTTAAAGATAAAGTGAATGTTAAAGTTAAAGTTAAAGTCAAAGTTAAAGTTAAAGTGAATGTTAAAGTTAAAGCGAAACTTAAAGTTAAAGTTAAAGTCAAAGTTAAAGTTAAAGTTAAAGTTAAAGTTAAAGGTAAAGTTAAAGTTAAAGTTAAAGTTAAAGTTAAAGTTAAAGTTAAAGTTAAAGTTAAAGTTAAAGCTAAAGTTAAAGTTAAAGTTAAAGCGAAAGCGAAAGTTAAAGTTAAAATGAAAGTGAAAGTTAAAGTTAAAGTTAAATTAAGAGTTAAAGTTAAAGTTAAATTAAGAGTTAAAGTTAAAGTTAAGGTTAAAGTTAAAGTTAAAATTAAAGTTAAAGTTAAAGTCAAAGTTAAAGTTATAGTAAAGGTTAAAATTAAAGTTAAAGTTACAGTTAAAGTTAAAGTTAAAGTTAAAGTTAAAGTTAAAGTTAAAGTTAAAGTTAGAGTTAAAGTTAAAGTTAAAGTTAAAGATAAAGTGAATGTTAAAGTTAAAGTTAAAGTCAAAGTTAAAGTTAAAGTGAATGTTAAAGTTAAAGCGAAACTTAAAGTTAAAGTTAAAGTCAAAGTTAAAGTTAAAGTTATAGTTAAAGTTAAAGTTAAAATTAAAGTAAAGTTAAAGTTAAAGTTATAGTTAAAATTAAAGTTAAAGTTAAAGATAAAGTTAAAGTTAAAGTTAAAATTAAAGTTAAAGTTAAATTTAAAATTAAAGTTAAAGTTAAAGTTGAAGTTAAAGTTAAAATTAAAGTTATAGTTAAAGTTAAAGATAAATTTAAAGTTAAAGTTGAAGTTAAAGTTAAAGTTAAAGTTAAAGTTAAAGTGAATGCTAAAGTTAAAGCGAAAGTTAAAGTTAAAGTTAAAAATAAAGTTAAAGTTAAAGTTTAAGTTAATGTTAAAGTTAAAGTTAAAGTTAAAGTTAAAGTCAAAGTTAAAGTCAAAGTTAAAGTTAAAGTTAAT
Organism: Eurosta solidaginis; assembly: GCF_040869045.1. NCBI lineage: Eukaryota > Metazoa > Arthropoda > Insecta > Diptera > Tephritidae > Eurosta > Eurosta solidaginis. The sequence goes on along the minus strand of NW_027136887.1, from coordinate 1,191,740 downwards.
GTTAAAGTTAGGGTTAAAGTTAAAGTTAATGCGAAAGTTAAAGTTAAGGTTAAAGTTAAAGTTAAAGTGAAAGTTAAAGTTAAAATTAAAGTAAAGTTAAAGTTAAAGTTAAAGCTAAAGTTAAGGTTAAAGTTAAAGTTAAAGATAAAGTGAATGTTAAAGTTAAAGCGAAAGTTAAAGTTAAAGTTAAAGTTAAAGTTAAAGTTAAATTTAAAGTTAAAGTTAAAGTTATAGTTAAAGTTAAAGTTAAAGTTAAAGGTAAAGTTAAAGTTAAAGTAAGAGTTAAAGTTAAAGTTAAATTTAAAGTTAAAGTTAAAGTTAAAGTTAAAGTTAAAGTTAAATTTAAAATTAAAGTTAAAGTTATAGTTAAAGTTAAAGTTAAAGTTAAAGTTAAAGTTAAAGTTAAAGTTAAAGTTAAAGTTAAAGTTAAAGTTAAAGTTACAGTTAAAGTTAAAGTTAAAGTTAAAGTTAAAGTTAAAGTTAAAGTTAGAGTTAAAGTTAAAGTTAAAGTTAAAGATAAAGTGAATGTTAAATTTAAAGTTAAATTCAAAGTTAAAGTTAAAGTTAAAGTGAATGTTAAAGTTAAAGCGAAAGTTAAAGTTAAAGTTAAAGTGAAAGTGAAAGTTAAAGTTAAAGTTAAATTTAAAGTTAAAGTTAAAGTTAAAGTTAAAGTTAAGGTTAAAGTTAAAGCTAAAGTTAAAGTTAAAGTTATAGTTAAAGTTAAAGTTAAAATTAAAGTAAAGTTAAAGTTAAAGTTATTGTTAAAATTAAAGTTAAAGTTAAAGATAAAGATAAAGTTAAATTTAAAGTTAAAGTTAAAGTTAAAGTTAAAATTAAAGTTAAAGTTTAAGTTAAAGTGAATGTTAAAGTTAAAGCGAAAGTTAAAGTTAAAGTTAAAGTTAAATTTAAAGTTAAAGTTAAAGTTAAAGCTAAAGTTAAAGTTAAAGTTAAAGTTAAAGCGAAAGCGAAAGTTAAAGTTAAAGTTAAAGTTAAAGTTAAAGTGAAAGTGAAAGTTTAAGTTAAAGTTAAATTTAAAGTTAAAGTTAAAGTTAAAGTTAAAGTTAAAGTTAAAGTTAAAGTTAAAGTTAAAGTTAAAGCTAAAGTTAAAGTTAAAGTTATAGTTAAAGTTAAAGTTAAAATTAAGGTAAAGTTAAAGTTAAAGTTATTGTTAAAATTAAAGTTAAAGTTAAAGATAAAGTTAAATTTAAAGTTAAAGTTAAAGTTAAAGTTAAAGTTAAAATTAAAGTTAAAGTTTAAGTTAAAGTGAATGTTAAAGTTAAAGCGAAAGTTAAAGTTAAAGTTAAAGTTAAATTTAAAGTTAAAATTAAAGTTAAAGTTAAAGTTAAAGCTAAAGTTAAAGTTAAAATTAAAGCGAAAGCGAAAGGTAAAGTTAAAGTTAAAGTTAAAGTTAAAGTTAAAGTTAAAGTTAAAGTTAAAGTTAAAGTTAAAGTTAAAGTTAAAGTTAAAGTTAAAGTTAAAGTTAAAGTTAAAGTTAAAGTTAAAGTTAGAGTTAAAGTTAAAGTTAAAGTTAAAGTTAAAGTTAAAGTTAAAGTTAAAGTTAAAGTTAAAGTTAAAGTCAAAGTTAAAGTTAAAGTTAAAGTTAAAGCTAAAGTTAAAGTCAAAGTTAAAGCTAAAGTTAAAGTTAAAGTTAAAGTTAAAGTGAATGTTAAAGTTAAAGCGAAAGTTAAAGTTAAAGTTAAAGTTAGAGTTAAAGTTAAAGTTAAAGTTAAAGTTAAATTTAAAGTTAAAGTTAAGGTTAAAGTTAAAGTTAAAGTTAAAGTTAAAGTTAAAGTGAATGTTAAAGTTAAAGCGAAAGTTAAAGTTAAAGTTAGAGTTAAAGTTAAAGTTAAAGTTACAGTTAAAGTTAAAGTTAAAGTTAAAGCGAAAGTTAAAGTTAAAGTTAAAAATAAAGTTAAAGTGTAAGTTAAAGTTAAAGTTAAGGTTAAAGTTAAAGTTAAAGTGAATGTTAAAGTTAAAGCGAAAGTTAAAGTTAAAGTTAAAGCGAAAGCGAAAGTTAAAGTTAAAGTGAAAGTGAAAGTTAAAGATAAAGTTAAAGTTAAAGTTAAATTTAAAGTTAAAGTTAAAATTATAGTTATAGTTAAAGTTAAAGTTAAAGTTAAAGTTAAAGTTAAAGTTAAAGTTAAAGTTAAAGTTAAAGTTAAAGTTAAAGTTAAAGTAAAGTTAGAGTTTAAGTTAAAGTTAAAGTTAAAGTTAAGGTTAAAGTTAAAGTTAAAGATAAAGTGAATGTTAAAGTTAAAGCGAAAGTTAAAGTTAAAGTTAAAGTTAAATTTAAAGTTAAAGTTAAAGTTAAAGTTATAGTTAAAGTTAAAGTTAAAGGTAAAGTTAAAGTTAAAGTTAAAGTTAAAGTAAGAGTTAAAGTTAAAGTTAAAGTTAAAGTTAAAGTTAAAGTTAAAGTTAAAGTTAAGGTTAAAGTTAAAGTTAAAATTAAAGTTAAATTTATAGTTAAAGTTAAAGTTAAAGTAAAGGTTAAAGTTAAAGTTTAAGTTAAAGTTAAAGTTACAGTTAAAGTTAATGTTAAAGTTAAAGTTAAAGTTAGAGTTAAAGTTAAAGTTAAAGTTAAAGTTAAAGTGAAAGTGAAAGTTAAAGTTAAAGATAAAGTGAATGTTAAAGTTAAAGTTAAAGTCAAAGTTAAAGTTAAAGTGAATGTTAAAGTTAAAGCGAAAGTTAAAGTTAAAGTTAAAGTTAAAGTTAAAGTTAAAGTTAAAGTTAAATTTAAAGTTAAAGTTAAAGTTAAAGTTAAATTTAAAGTTAAAGTTAAAGTTAAAGTTATAGTTAAAGTTAAAGTTAAAGTTAAAGTTAAAGTTAAAGTTCAAGTTAATGGTAAAGTTAAAGTTAAAGTTAAAGTTAAAGTTAAAATTAAAGTAAAGTTAAAGTTAAAGTTAAGGTTAAAGTTAAAGTTAAAGATAAAGTGAATGCTAAAGTTAAAGTGAATGCTAAAGTTAAAGCGAAAGTTAAAGTTAAAGTTAAAGTTAAATTTAAAGTTAAAGTTAAAGTTAAAGTTATAGTTAAAGTTAAAGTTAAAGTTAAAGTTAAAGTTAAAGTTAAAGTTAAAGTTAAAGTTAAAGTTAAAGTTAAAGTTAAAGTTAAAATTAAAGTTAAAGGTAAAGTTAAAGTTAAAGTTAAAGTAAGAGTTAAAGTTAAAGTTAAATTTAAAGTTAAAGTTAAAGTTAAAGTTAAGGTTAAAGTTAAAGTTAAATTTAAAATTAAAGTTAAAGTTATAGTTAAAGTTAAAGTTAAAGTTAAAGTTAAAGTTAAAGTAAAGGTTAAAGTTAAAGTTTAAGTTAAAGTTAAAGTTAAAGTTAAATTCAAAGTTAAAGTTAAAGTTAAAGTGAATGTTAAAGTTAAAGCGAAAGTTAAAGTTAAAGTTAAAGCGAAAGCGAAAGTTAAAGTTAAAGTTAAATTTAAGTGAAAGTGAAAGTGAAAGTTAAAGTTAAAGTTAAAGTTAAAGTTAAAGTTAAAGTTAAAGTTAAATTTAAAGTTAAAGTTAAAGTTAAAGTTAAAGTTAAAGTTAAAGTTAAAGTTAAAGTTAAAGTTAAAGTTAAAATTAAAGTTAAAGGTAAAGTTAAAGTTAAAGTTAAAGTAAGAGTTAAAGTTAAAGTTAAATTTAAAGTTAAAGTTAAAGTAAGAGTTAAAGTTAAAGTTAAATTTAAAGTTAAAGTTAAAGTTAAAGTTAAGGTTAAAGTTAAAGTTAAAGTTAAAGTTACAGTTAAAGTTAAAGTTAAAGTTAAAGTTAAAGTTAAAGTTAGAGTTAAAGTTAAAGTGAATGTTAAAGTTAAAGCGAAAGTTAAAGTTAAAGTTAAAGCGAAAGCGAAAGTTAAAGTTAAAGTTAAATTTAAGTGAAAGTGAAAGTGAAAGTTAAAGTTAAAGTTAAAGTTAAAGTTAAAGTTAAAGTTAAAGTTAAAGTTAAAGTTAAAGTTACAGTTAAAGTTAAAGTTAAAGTTAAAGTTAAAGTTAGAGTTAAAGTTAAAGTTAAAGATAAAGTGAATGTTAAAGTTAAAGTTAAAATTAAAGTTAAAGGTAAAGTTAAAGTTAAAGTTAAAGTAAGAGTTAAAGTTAAAGTTAAATTTAAAGTTAAAGTTAAAGTTAAAGTTAAGGTTAAAGTTAAAGTTAAATTTAAAATTAAAGTTAAAGTTATAGTTAAAGTTAAAGTTAAAGTTAAAGTTAAAGTTAAAGTAAAGGTTAAAGTTAAAGTTTAAGTTAAAGTTAAAGTTAAATTCAAAGTTAAAGTTAAAGTTAAAGTGAATGTTAAAGTTAAAGCGAAAGTTAAAGTTAAAGTTAAAGCGAAAGCGAAAGTTAAAGTTAAAGTTAAATTTAAGTGAAAGTGAAAGTGAAAGTTAAAGTTAAAGTTAAAGTTAAAGTTAAAGTTAAAGTTAAAGTTAAATTTAAAGTTAAAGTTAAAGTTAAAGTTAAAGTTAAAGTTAAAGTTAAAGTTAAAGTTAAAGTTAAAATTAAAGTTAAAGGTAAAGTTAAAATTAAAGTTAAAGTAAGAGTTAAAGTTAAAGTTAAATTTAAAGTTAAAGTTAAAGTTAAAGTAAGAGTTAAAGTTAAAGTTAAATTTAAAGTTAAAGTTAAAGTTAAAGTTAAGGTTAAAGTTAAAGTTAAAGTTACAGTTAAAGTTAAAGTTAAAGTTAAAGTTAAAGTTAAAGTTAGAGTTAAAGTTAAAGTGAATGTTAAAGTTAAAGCGAAAGTTAAAGTTAAAGTTAAAGCGAAAGCGAAAGTTAAAGTTAAAGTTAAATTTAAGTGAAAGTGAAAGTGAAAGTTAAAGTTAAAGTTAAAGTTAAAGTTAAAGTTAAAGTTAAAGTTAAAGTTAAAGTTAAAGTTAAATTTAAAGTTAAAGTTAAAGTTAAAGTTAAAGTTAAAGTTAAAGTTAAAGTTAAAGTTAAAATTAAAGTTAAAGGTAAAGTTAAAGTTAAAGTTAAAGTAAGAGTTAAAGTTAAAGTTAAATTTAAAGTTAAAGTTAAAGTTAAAGTTAAGGTTAAAGTTAAAGTTAAAGTTAAAGTTACAGTTAAAGTTAAAGTTAAAGTTAAAGTTAAAGTTAAAGTTAGAGTTAAAGTTAAAGTTAAAGATAAAGTGAATGTTAAAGTTAAAGTTAAATTCAAAGTTAAAGTTAAAGTTAAAGTGAATGTTAAAGTTAAAGCGAAAGTTAAAGTTAAAGTTAAAGCGAAAGCGAAAGTTAAAGTTAAAGTTAAATTTAAGTGAAAGTGAAAGTGAAAGTTAAAGTTAAAGTTAAAGTTAAAGTTAAAGTTAAAGTTAAAGTTAAAGTTAAAGTTAAAGTTAAAGTTACAGTTAAAGTTAAAGTTAAAGTTAAAGTTAAAGTTAAAGTTAGAGTTAAAGTTAAAGTTAAAGATAAAGTGAATGTTAAAGTTAAAGTTAAATTCAAAGTTAAAGTTAAAGATAAAGTGAATACTAAAGTTAAAGCGAAAGTTAAAGTTAAAGTTAAAGTTAAATTTAAAGTTAAAGTTAAAGTTAAAGTTATAGTTAAAGTTAAAGTTAAAGTTAAAGTTAAAGTTAAAGTTAAAGTTAAAGTTAAAGTTAAAGTTAAAGTTAAAGTTAAAGTTAAAGTTAAAATTAAAGTTAAAGGTAAAGTTAAAGTTAAAGTTAAAGTAAGAGTTAAAGTTAAAGTTAAATTTAAAGTTAAAGTTAAAGTTAAAGTTAAGGTTAAAGTTAAAGTTAAAGTTAAAGTTACAGTTAAAGTTAAAGTTAAAGTTAAAGTTAAAGTTAAAGTTAGAGTTAAAGTTAAAGTTAAAGATAAAGTGAATGTTAAAGTTAAAGTTAAATTCAAAGTTAAAGTTAAAGTTAAAGTGAATGTTAAAGTTAAAGCGAAAGTTAAAGTTAAAGTTAAAGTTAAAGCGAAAGCGAAAGTTAAAGTTAAAGTTAAATTTAAGTGAAAGTGAAAGTGAAAGTTAAAGTTAAAGTTAAAGTTAAAGTTAAAGTTAAAGTTAAAGTTAAAGTTAAAGTTACAGTTAAAGTTAAAGTTAAAGTTAAAGTTAAAGTTAAAGTTAAAGTTAAAGTTAAAGTTAAAGTTAAAGTTAAAGTTAGAGTTAAAGTTAAAGTTAAAGTTAAAGTTAAAGTTAAAGTTAAAGATAAAGTGAATGTTAAAGTTAAAGTTAAATTCAAAGTTAAAGTTAAAGTTAAAGTGAATGTTAAAGTTAAAGCGAAAGTTAAAGTTAAAGTTAAAGTGAAAGTGAAAGTTAAAGTTAAAGTTAAATTTAAAGTTAAAGTTAAAGTTAAAGTTAAAGTTAAAGCTAAAGTTAAAGTTAAAGTTATAGTTAAAGTTAAAGTTAAAGTTAAAATTAAAGTAAAGTTAAAGTTAAAGTTATTGTTAAAATTAAAGTTAAAGTTAAAGATAAAGATAAAGTTAAATTTAAAGTTAAAGTTAAAGTTAAAGTTAAAATTAAAGTTAAAGTTTAAGTTAAAATGAATGTTAAAGTTAAAGCGAAAGTTAAAGTTAAAGTTAAAGTTAAATTTAAAGTTAAAGTTAAAGTTAAAGCTAAAGTTAAAGTTAAAGCTAAGGTTAAAGCGAAAGCGAAAGTTAAAGTTAAAGTTAAAGTTAAAGTGAAAGTGAAAGTTAAAGTTAAAGTTAAATTTAAAGTTAAAGTTAAAGTTAAAGTTAAAGTTAAAGCTAAAGTTAAAGTTAAAGTTATAGTTAAAGTTAAAGTTAAAGTTAAAATTAAAGTAAAGTTAAAGTTAAAGTTATTGTTAAAATTAAAGTTAAAGTTAAAGATAAAGATAAAGTTAAATTTAAAGTTAAAGTTAAAGTTAAAGTTAAAATTAAAGTTAAAGTTTAAGTTAAAGTGAATGTTAAAGTTAAAGCGAAAGTTAAAGTTAAAGTTAAATTTAAAGTTAAAGTTAAAGTTAAAGCTAAAGTTAAAGTTAAAGTTAAAGTTAAAGTTAAAGCGAAAGCAAAGTTAAAGTTAAAGTTAAAGTTAAAGTTAAAGTTAAAGTGAAAGTGAAAGTTAAAGTTAAAGTTAAATTTAAAGTTAAAGTTAAAGTTAAAGTTAAAGTTAAAGTTAAAGCTAAAGTTAAAGTTAAAGTTAAAGTTAAAGTTAAAGTTAAAATTAAAGTAAAGTTAAAGTTAAAGTTATTGTTAAAATTAAAGTTAAAGTTAAAGATAAAGTTAAATTTAAAGTTAAAGTTAAAGTTAAAGTTAAAATTAAAGTTAAAGTTTAAGTTAAAGTGAATGTTAAAGTTAAAGCGAAAGTTAAAGTTAAAGTTAAAGTTAAATTTAAAGTTAAAGTTAAAGTTAAAGCTAAAGTTAAAGTTAAAGCGAAAGCGAAAGGTAAAGTTAAAGTTAAAGTTAAAGTTAAAGTTAAAGTTAAAGTTAAAGTTAAAGTTAAAGTTAAAGTTAAAGTTAAAGTTAAAGTTAAAGTTAGAGTTAAAGTTAAAGTTAAAGTTAGAGTTAAAGTTAAAGTGAATGTTAAAGTTAAAGCGAAAGTTAAAGTTAAAGTTAAAGCGAAAGCGAAAGTTAAAGTTAAAGTTAAATTTAAGTGAAAGTGAAAGTGAAAGTTAAAGTTAAAGTTAAAGTTAAAGTTAAAGTTAAAGTTAAAGTTAAAGTTAAAGTTAAATTTAAAGTTAAAGTTAAAGTTAAAGTTAAAGTTAAAGTTAAAGTTAAAGTTAAAGTTAAAATTAAAGTTAAAGGTAAAGTTAAAGTTAAAGTTAAAGTAAGAGTTAAAGTTAAAGTTAAATTTAAAGTTAAAGTTAAAGTTAAAGTTAAGGTTAAAGTTAAAGTTAAAGTTAAAGTTACAGTTAAAGTTAAAGTTAAAGTTAAAGTTAAAGTTAAAGTTAGAGTTAAAGTTAAAGTGAATGTTAAAGTTAAAGCGAAAGTTAAAGTTAAAGTTAAAGCGAAAGCGAAAGTTAAAGTTAAAGTTAAATTTAAGTGAAAGTGAAAGTGAAAGTTAAAGTTAAAGTTAAAGTTAAAGTTAAAGTTAAATTTAAAGTTAAAGTTAAAGTTAAAGTTAAAGTTAAAGTTAAAGTTAAAGTTAAAGTTAAAGTTAAAGTTAAAATTAAAGTTAAAGGTAAAGTTAAAGTTAAAGTTAAAGTAAGAGTTAAAGTTAAAGTTAAATTTAAAGTTAAAGTTAAAGTTAAAGTTAAGGTTAAAGTTAAAGTTAAAGTTAAAGTTACAGTTAAAGTTAAAGTTAAAGTTAAAGTTAAAGTTAAAGTTAGAGTTAAAGTTAAAGTTAAAGATAAAGTGAATGTTAAAGTTAAAGTTAAATTCAAAGTTAAAGTTAAAGTTAAAGTGAATGTTAAAGTTAAAGCGAAAGTTAAAGTTAAAGTTAAAGCGAAAGCGAAAGTTAAAGTTAAAGTTAAATTTAAGTGAAAGTGAAAGTGAAAGTTAAAGTTAAAGTTAAAGTTAAAGTTAAAGTTAAAGTTAAAGTTAAAGTTAAAGTTAAAGTTAAAGTTACAGTTAAAGTTAAAGTTAAAGTTAAAGTTAAAGTTAAAGTTAGAGTTAAAGTTAAAGTTAAAGATAAAGTGAATGTTAAAGTTAAAGTTAAATTCAAAGTTAAAGTTAAAGATAAAGTGAATGCTAAAGTTAAAGCGAAAGTTAAAGTTAAAGTTAAAGTTAAATTTAAAGTTAAAGTTAAAGTTAAAGTTATAGTTAAAGTTAAAGTTAAAGTTAAAGTTAAAGTTAAAGTTAAAGTTAAAGTTAAAGTTAAAGTTAAAGTTAAAGTTAAAATTAAAGTTAAAGGTAAAGTTAAAGTTAAAGTTAAAGTAAGAGTTAAAGTTAAAGTTAAATTTAAAGTTAAAGTTAAAGTTAAAGTTAAGGTTAAAGTTAAAGTTAAAGTTAAAGTTACAGTTAAAGTTAAAGTTAAAGTTAAAGTTAAAGTTAAAGTTAGAGTTAAAGTTAAAGTTAAAGATAAAGTGAATGTTAAAGTTAAAGTTAAATTCAAAGTTAAAGTTAAAGTTAAAGTGAATGTTAAAGTTAAAGCGAAAGTTAAAGTTAAAGTTAAAGCGAAAGCGAAAGTTAAAGTTAAAGTTAAATTTAAGTGAAAGTGAAAGTGAAAGTTAAAGTTAAAGTTAAAGTTAAAGTTAAAGTTAAAGTTAAAGTTAAAGTTAAAGTTACAGTTAAAGTTAAAGTTAAAGTTAAAGTTAAAGTTAAAGTTAAAGTTAAAGTTAAAGTTAAAGTTAAAGTTAAAGTTAGAGTTAAAGTTAAAGTTAAAGTTAAAGTTAAAGTTAAAGTTAAAGATAAAGTGAATGTTAAAGTTAAAGTTAAATTCAAAGTTAAAGTTAAAGTTAAAGTGAATGTTAAAGTTAAAGCGAAAGTTAAAGTTAAAGTTAAAGTGAAAGTGAAAGTTAAAGTTAAAGTTAAATTTAAAGTTAAAGTTAAAGTTAAAGTTAAAGTTAAAGCTAAAGTTAAAGTTAAAGTTATAGTTAAAGTTAAAGTTAAAGTTAAAATTAAAGTAAAGTTAAAGTTAAAGTTATTGTTAAAATTAAAGTTAAAGTTAAAGATAAAGATAAAGTTAAATTTAAAGTTAAAGTTAAAGTTAAAGTTAAAATTAAAGTTAAAGTTTAAGTTAAAATGAATGTTAAAGTTAAAGCGAAAGTTAAAGTTAAAGTTAAAGTTAAATTTAAAGTTAAAGTTAAAGTTAAAGCTAAAGTTAAAGTTAAAGCTAAGGTTAAAGCGAAAGCGAAAGTTAAAGTTAAAGTTAAAGTTAAAGTGAAAGTGAAAGTTAAAGTTAAAGTTAAATTTAAAGTTAAAGTTAAAGTTAAAGTTAAAGTTAAAGCTAAAGTTAAAGTTAAAGTTATAGTTAAAGTTAAAGTTAAAGTTAAAATTAAAGTAAAGTTAAAGTTAAAGTTATTGTTAAAATTAAAGTTAAAGTTAAAGATAAAGATAAAGTTAAATTTAAAGTTAAAGTTAAAGTTAAAGTTAAAATTAAAGTTAAAGTTTAAGTTAAAGTGAATGTTAAAGTTAAAGCGAAAGTTAAAGTTAAAGTTAAATTTAAAGTTAAAGTTAAAGTTAAAGCTAAAGTTAAAGTTAAAGTTAAAGTTAAAGTTAAAGCGAAAGCAAAGTTAAAGTTAAAGTTAAAGTTAAAGTTAAAGTTAAAGTTAAAGTGAAAGTGAAAGTTAAAGTTAAAGTTAAATTTAAAGTTAAAGTTAAAGTTAAAGTTAAAGTTAAAGCTAAAGTTAAAGTTAAAGTTAAAGTTAAAGTTAAAGTTAAAATTAAAGTAAAGTTAAAGTTAAAGTTATTGTTAAAATTAAAGTTAAAGTTAAAGATAAAGTTAAATTTAAAGTTAAAGTTAAAGTTAAAGTTAAAATTAAAGTTAAAGTTTAAGTTAAAGTGAATGTTAAAGTTAAAGCGAAAGTTAAAGTTAAAGTTAAAGTTAAATTTAAAGTTAAAGTTAAAGTTAAAGCTAAAGTTAAAGTTAAAGCGAAAGCGAAAGGTAAAGTTAAAGTTAAAGTTAAAGTTAAAGTTAAAGTTAAAGTTAAAGTTAAAGTTAAAGTTAAAGTTAAAGTTAAAGTTAAAGTTAAAGTTAAAGTTAAAGTTAGAGTTAAAGTTAAAGTTTAAGTTAAAGTTAAAGTTACAGTTAAAGTTAAAGCTAAAGTTAAATTTAAAGTTAAAGTTAAAGTTAGAGTTAAAGTTAAAGTAAAAGTTAAAGTTAAAGTTAAAGTTAAAATTAAAGTTAAAGTTAAAGTGAATGTTAAAGTTAAAGCGAAAGTTAAAGTTAAAGTTAAAGTCAAAGTTAAAGCTAAAGTTAAAGTTAAAGTTAAAGTGAAAATTAAAGTTAAAGTTAAAATTAAAGTTAAAGTTAAATTTAAAGTAAAAGTTAAAGTTAAAGTTAAAGCTAAAGTTAAAGTTAAAGTTAAAGCGAAAGCGAAAGTTAAAGTTAAAGTTAAGTTTAAAGTTAAAGTTAAAGTTAAGTTTAAAGTTAAAATTAGAGCTCGATTCGAACCCGCGATCTTAAAATCAGTAGGCCGATATAACAACAAAAATTGTTAATACATCCCAGAGCACGGGGAAAAACAAGTGTCAATAAAATATGACACTATGGCAGCATTGCCAACAAACAAGTCCAATTTTCACAGCTATTCTGCAACAGATGTCGCAGTGGTGTGAATATCAATTGGCACGAACCAGAATAGAAGTAGGATTAATGAAGACAAACAAAAAACCGCTGTGGTGGCTGAATGGTTATAGCAGCGGCGCCTAAACGTTGCCGATGAAGGAATTTAGCAGTTCCCGAAATGGATCTATACAACGAGCTTTGGCAGTTGTCTAAAATTTTTTCTTTCTTCTATTCTAATTTAAAAATTTTTTCAATTAAGAAAAAATTTATCATAACAATAATAATGATAAAAAATTATTGTTAGGCCTTGAGCTCGATTCGAACCCGCGATCTTAAAATCAGTAGGCCGATATAACAACAAAAATTGTTAATACATCCCAGAGCACGGGGAAAAACAAGTGTCAATAAAATATGACACTATGGCAGCATTGCCAACAAACAAGTCCAATTTTCACAGCTATTCTGCAACAGATGTCGCAGTGGTGTGAATATCAATTGGCACGAACCAGAATAGAAGTAGGATTAATGAAGACAAACAAAAAACCGCTGTGGTGGCTGAATGCTTATAGCAGCGGTGCCTAAACGTTGCCGATGAAGGAATTTAGCAGTTCCCGAAATGGATCTATACAACGAGCTTTGGCAGTTGTCTAAAATTTTTTCTTTCTTCTATTCTAATTAAAAAATTTTTTCAATTAAGAAAAAATTTATCATAACAATAATAATGATAAAAAATTATTGTTAGGCCTTGAGCTCGATTCGATTCGCGATCTTAAAATCAGTAGGCCGATATAACAACAAAAATTGTTAATACATCCCAGAGCACGGGGAAAAACAAGTGTCAATAAAATATGACACTATGGCAGCATTGCCAACAAACAAGTCCAATTTTCACAGCTATTCTGCAACAGATGTCGCAGTGGTGTGAATATCAATTGGCACGAACCAGAATAGAAGTAGGATTAATGAAGACAAACAAAAAACCGCTGTGGTGGCTGAATGGTTATAGCAGCGGCGCCTAAACGTTGCCGATGAAGGAATTTAGCAGTTCCCGAAATGGATCTATACAACGAGCTTTGGCAGTTGTCTAAAATTTTTTCTTTCTTCTATTCTAATTTAAAAATTTTTTCAATTAAGAAAAAATTTATCATAACAATAATAATGATAAAAAATTATTGTTAGGCCTTGAGCTCGATTCGAACCCGCGATCTTAAAATCAGTAGGCCGATATAACAACAAAAATTGTTAATACATCCCAGAGCACGGGGAAAAACAAGTGTCAATAAAATATGACACTATGGCAGCATTGCCAACAAACAAGTCCAATTTTCACAGCTATTCTGCAACAGATGTCGCAGTGGTGTGAATATCAATTGGCACGAACCAGAATAGAAGTAGGATTAATGAAGACAAACAAAAAACCGCTGTGGTGGCTGAATGGTTATAGCAGCGGCGCCTAAACGTTGCCGATGAAGGAATTTAGCAGTTCCCGAAATGGATCTATACAACGAGCTTTGGCAGTTGTCTAAAATTTTTTCTTTCTTCTATTCTAATTTAAAAATTTTTTCAATTAAGAAAAAAATTATCATAACAATAATAATGTTAAAGTTAAAGTTAAAGTTAGAGTTAAAGTTAAAGTTAAAGTTAGAGTTAAAGTTAAAGTTACAGTTAAAGTTAAAGTTAAAGTTAAAGTTAAAGTTAAAGTTAAAGTTAAAGTTAAAGTTAAAGTTAAAGTTAAAGTTAAAGTTAAAGTTAAAGTTAAAGTTAAAGTTAGAGTTAAAGTTAAAGTTAAAGTTAAAGATAAAGTGAATGTTAAAGTTAAAGTTAAAGTTAAAGTTAAAGTCAAAGTTAAAGCTAAAGTTAAAGTTAAAGTTAAAGTTAAAGTTAAAGTTAAAGTTAAAGTTAAAGTGAATGTTAAAGTTAAAGTTAAAGTTAAAGTTAAAGCTAAACTTAAAGTTAGAGTTAAAGTTAAAGTTAAAGTTAAATTTAAAGATAAAGTTAAGGTTAAAGTTAAAGTTAAAGTTAAAGTGAATGTTAAAGTTAAAGCGAAAGTTAAAGTTAAAGTTAAAGTTAGAGTTAAAGTTAAAGTTAAAGTTAAAGTTAAAGTTAAATTTAAAGTTAAAGTTAAGGTTAAAGTTAAAGTTAAAGTTAAAGTTAAAGTTAAAGTTAAAGATAAAGTGAATGTTAAAGTTAAAGTTAAAGTTAAAGTTAAAGTTAAAGTTAAAGTTAAAGCCAAAGTTAAAGCTAAAGTTAAAGTTAAAGTTAAAGTTAAAGTTAAAGTTAAAGTTAAAGTTAAAGTGAATGTTAAAGTTAAAGTTAAAGTTAAAGCTAAACTTAAAGTTAGAGTTAAAGTTAAAGTTAAAGTTAAAGTTAAATTTAAAGATAAAGTTAAGGTTAAAGTTAAAGTTAAAGTTAAAGTGAATGTTAAAGTTAAAGCGAAAGTTAAAGTTAAAGTTAAAGTTAGAGTTAAAGTTAAAGTTAAAGTTAAATTTAAAGTTAAAGTTAAGGTTAAAGTTAAAGTTAAAGTTAAAGTTAAAGTTAAAGTTAAAGTTAAAAATAAAGTTAAAGTGAAAGTTAAAGTTAAAGTTAAGGTTAAAGTTAAAGTTAAAGTGAATGTTAAAGTTAAAGCGAAAGTTAAAGTTAAAGTTAAAGTTAAAGCGAAAGCGAAAGTTAAAGTTAAAGTGAAAGTGAAAGTTAAAGATAAAGTTAAAGTTAAAGTTAAATTTAAAGTTAAAGTTAAAATTATAGTTATAGTTAAAGTTAAAGTTAAAGTTAAAGTTAAAGTTAAAGTTAAAGTTAAAATTAAAGTAAAGTTAAAGTTAAAGTTAAAGTTAAAGTTAAAGTTAAATTTAAAGTTAAAGTAAAGTTAGAGTTTAAGTTAAAGTTAAAGTTAAAGTTAAGGTTAAAGTTAAAGTTAAAGATAAAGTGAATGTTAAAGTTAAAGCGAAAGTTAAAGTTAAAGTTAAAGTTAAAGTTAAAGTTAAATTTAAAGTTAAAGTTAAAGTTATAGTTAAAGTTAAAGTTAAAGTTAAAGGTAAAGTTAAAGTTAAAGTTAAAGTTAAAGTAAGAGTTAAAGTTAAAGTTAAAGTTAAAGTTAAAGTTAAAGTTAAGGTTAAAGTTAAAGTTAAAATTAAAGTTAAATTTATAGTTAAAGTTAAAATTAAAGTAAAGGTTAAAGTTAAAGTTTAAGTTAAAGTTAAAGTTAAAGTTACAGTTAAAGTTAATGTTAAAGTTAAAGTTTAAGTTAGAGTTAAAGTTAAAGTTAAAGTTAAAGTGAAAGTGAAAGTTAAAATTAAAGTAAAGTTAAAGTTAAAGTTATTGTTAAAATTAAAGTTAAAGTTAAAGATAAAGTTAAATTTAAAGTTAAAGTTAAAGTTAAAGTTAAAGTTAAAATTAAAGTTAAAGTTTAAGTTAAAGTGAATGTTAAAGTTAAAGCGAAAGTTAAAGTTAAAGTTAAAGTTAAAGTTAAATTTAAAGTTAAAGTTAAAGTTAAAGCTAAAGTTAAAGTTAAAGTTAAAGTTAAAGCGAAAGCCAAAGTTAAAGTTAAAGTTAAAGTTAAAGTTAAAGTGAAAGTGAAAGTTAAAGTTAAAGTTAAATTTAAAGTTAAAGTTAAAGTTAAAGTTAAAGTTAAAGCTAAAGTTAAAGTTAAAGTTAAAGTTAAAGTTAAAGTTAAAATTAAAGTAAAGTTAAAGTTAAAGTTATTGTTAAAATTAAAGTTAAAGTTAAAGATAAAGTTAAATTTAAAGTTAAAGTTAAAGTTAAAATTAAAGTTAAAGTTTAAGTTAAAGTGAATGTTAAAGTTAAAGCGAAAGTTAAAGTTAAAGTTAAAGTTAAATTTAAAGTTAAAGTTAAAGTTAAAGCTAAAGTTAAAGTTAAAGTTAAAGCGAAAGCGAAAGGTAAAGTTAAAGTTAAAGTTAAAGTTAAAGTTAAAGTTAAAGTTAAAGTTAAAGTTAAAGTTAAAGTTAAAGTTAAAGTTAAAGTTAAAGTTAAAGTTAAAGTTAGAGTTAAAGTTAAAGTTTAAGTTAAAGTTAAAGTTACAGTTAAAGTTAAAGCTAAAGTTAAATTTAAAGTTAAAGTTAAAGTTAGAGTTAAAGTTAAAGTAAAAGTAAAAGTTAAAGTTAAAGTTAAAGTTAAAGTTAAAATTAAAGTTAAAGTTAAAGTGAATGTTAAAGTTAAAGCGAAAGTTAAAGTTAAAGTTAAAGTCAAAGTTAAAGCTAAAGTTAAAGTTAAAGTTAAAGTGAAAGTTAAAGTTAAAGTTAAAATTAAAGTTATAGTTAAATTTAAAGTAAAAGTTAAAGTTAAAGTTAAAGCTAAAGTTAAAGTTAAAGTTAAAGCGAAAGCGAAAGTTAAAGTTAAAGTTAAGTTTAAAGTTAAAGTTAAAGTTAAAGTTTAAGTTAAAGTTAAAGTTACAGTTAAAGTTAAAGTTAAAGTTAAAGTTAAAGTTAAAGTTAACGTTTAAGTTAAAGTTAAAGTTAAAGTTAAAGTTAAAGTTAAAGTTAAAGTTAAAGTTAAAGTTAAAGTTAGAGTTAAAGTTAAAGTTAAAGTTAAAGATAAAGTGAATGTTAAAGTTAAAGTTAAAGTTAAAGTTAAAGTTAAAGTTAAAGTTAAAGTTAAAGTCAAAGTTAAAGCTAAAGTTAAAGTTAAAGTTAAAGTTAAAGTTAAAGTGAATGTTAAAGTTAAAGTTAAAGCTAAACTTAAAGTTAGAGTTAAAGTTAAAGTTAAAGTTAAATTTAAAGATAAAGTTAAGGTTAAAGTTAAAGTTAAAGTTAAAGTGAATGTTAAAGTTAAAGCGAAAGTTAAAGTTAAAGTTAAAGTTAGAGTTAAAGTTAAAGTTAAAGTTAAAGTTAAAGTTAAAGTTAAAGTTAAAGTTAAATTTAAAGTTAAAGTTAAGGTTAAAGTTAAAGTTAAAGTTAAAGTTAAAGTTAAAGTTAAAGTGAATGTTAAAGTTAAAGCGAAAGTTAAAGTTAAAGTTAGAGTTAAAGTTAAAGTTAAAGTTACAGTTAAAGTTAAAGTTAAAGTTAAAGCGAAAGTTAAAGTTAAAGTTAAAAATAAAGTTAAAGTGAAAGTTAAAGTTAAAGTTAAGGTTAAAGTTAAAGTTAAAGTGAATGTTAAAGTTAAAGCGAAAGTTAAAGTTAAAGTTAAAGCGAAAGCGAAAGTTAAAGTTAAAGTGAAAGTGAAAGTTAAAGATAAAGTTAAAATTAAAGTTAAATTTAAAGTTAAAGTTAAAATTATAGTTATAGTTAAAGTTAAAGTTAAAGTTAAAGTTAAAGTTAAAGTTAAAATTAAAGTAAAGTTAAAGTTAAAGTTAAAGTTAAATTTAAAGTTAAAGTAAAGTTAGAGTTTAAGTTAAAGTTAAAGTTAAAGTTAAGGTTAAAGTTAAAGTTAAAGATAAAGTGAATGTTAAAGTTAAAGCGAAAGTTAAAGTTAAAGTTAAAGTTAAAGTTAAATTTAAAGTTAAAGTTAAAGTTAAAGTTATAGTTAAAGTTAAAGTTAAAGTTAAAGGTAAAGTTAAAGTTAAAGTTAAAGTTAAAGTAAGAGTTAAAGTTAAAGTTAAAGTTAAAGTTAAGGTTAAAGTTAAAGTTAAAATTAAAGTTAAATTTATAGTTAAAGTTAAAGTTAAAGTAAAGGTTAAAGTTAAAGTTTAAGTTAAAGTTAAAGTTACAGTTAAAGTTAATGTTAAAGTTAAAGTTTAAGTTAGAGTTAAAGTTAAAGTTAAAGTTAAAGTGAAAGTGAAAGTTAAAGTTAAAGATAAAGTGAATGTTAAAGTTAAAGTCAAAGTTAAAGTTAAAGTGAATGTTAAAGTTAAAGCGAAAGTTAAAGTTAAAGTTAAAGTTAAAGTTAAAGTTAAAGTTAAAGTTAAATTTAAAGTTAAAGTTAAAGTTAAAGCTAAAGTTAAAGTTAAAGTTAAAGCGAAAGCGAAAGTTAAAGTTAAAGTTAGAGTTAAAGTTAAAGTTAAAGTTTAAGTTAAAGTTAAAGTTAAAGTTAAAGTTAAAGTTTAAGTTAAAGTTAAAGTTACAGTTACAGTTAAAGTTAAATTTAAAGTTAAAATTAAAGTTAGAGTTAAAGTTAAAGTTAAAGTTAAAATTAAAGTTAAAGTTAAAGTTAAAGTGAATGTTAAAGTTAAAGCGAAAGTTAAAGTTAAAGTCAAAGTTAAAGCTAAAGTTAAATTTAAAGTTAAAGCGAAAGCGAAAGTTAAAGTTAAAGTTAAAGTTAAAGCGAAAGAGAAAGTTAAAGTAAAAGTTAAAGTTAGAGTTAAAGTTTAAGTTAAAGTTAAAGTTAAAGTTAAAGTTACAGTTAAAGTTAAATTTAAAGTTAAAGTTAAAGTTAAAGTTAAAGTTAGAGTTAAAGTTAAAGTTAAAGATAAAGTGAATGTTAAAGTTAAAGTTAAAGTTAAAGTCAAAGTCAAAGTTAAAGGTAAAGTTAAAGTTAAAGTTAAAATGAATGTTAAAGTTAAAGCGAAAGTTAAAGTTAAAGTTAAATCTAAAGTTAAAGTTAAAGTTAAAGCGAAAGTTAAAGTTAAAGTTAAATTTAAAGTTAAAGTTAAAGTTAAATTTAAAGTTAAAGTTAAAGTTAAAGTTAAAGTTAAAGTTATAGTTAAAGTTAAAGTTAAAGTTAAAGTTAAAGTTCAAGTTAAAGTTAAAGTTAAAGTTAAAGTTAAAGTTAAAGTTAAGGTTAAAGTTAAAGTTAAAGTGAATGTTAAAGTTAAAGCGAAAGTTAAAGTTAAAGTTAAAGTTAAAGTTAAAGCTAAAGTTAAAGTTAAAGTTAAAGTTAAAGTTAAAGTTAAAGTTAAAGCGAAAGCGAAAGTTAAAGTTAAAGTTAAAGTTAAATTTAAAGTTAAAGTTAAAGTTAAAGTTAAATTTAAAGTTAAAGTTACAGTTAAAGTTAAAGTTATAGTTAAAGTTAAAGTTAAAGTTAAAGTTAAAGTTAAAGTTAAAGTTAAAGTTAAAGTTAAAGTTAAAGTTAAAGTTAAAGTTAAAGTTAAAGTTAAAGTTAAAGTTAAAGTTAAAGTTAAAGTTAAAGTTAAAGTTAAAGTTAAAGTTAAAGTTAAAGTTAAAGTTAAAGTTAAAGTTAAAGTTAAAGTTAAAGTTAAAGTTAAAGTTAAATTTAAAGTTAAAGTTAAGGTTAAAGTTAAAGTTAAAGTGAATGTTAAAGTTAAAGTGAAAGTTAAAGTTAAGGTTAAAGTTAAAGTTAAAGTTAAAGTTAAAGTTAAAGTTAGAGTTAAAGTTAAAGTTAAAGATAAAGTGAATGTTAAAGTTAAAGTTAAATTCAAAGTTAAAGTTAAAGTTAAAGTTAAAGTGAATGTTAAAGTTAAAGCGAAAGTTAAAGTTAAAGTTAAAGCGAAAGCGAAAGTTAAAGTTAAAGTTAAAGTTAAAGTTAAAGTGAAAGTGAAAGTTAAAGTTAAAGTTAAAGTTAAAGTTAAAGTTAAAGTTAAAGTTAAAGTTAAAGTTACAGTTAAAGTTAAAGTTAAAGTTAAAGTTAAAGTTAAATTTAAAGTTAAAGTTAAAGTTAAAGTTAGAGTTAAAGTTAAAGTTAAAGTTAAAGTTAAAGTTAAAGTTAAAGTTAAAGTTAAAGTTAAAGTTAAAGTTAAAGATAAAGTGAATGTTAAAGTTAAAGTTAAATTCAAAGTTAAAGTTAAAGTTAAAGTGAATGTTAAAGTTAAAGCGAAAGTTAAAGTTAAAGTTAAAGTTAAAGTTAAAGTGAAAGTGAAAGTTAAAGTTAAAGTTAAATTTAAAGTTAAAGTTAAAGTTAAAGTTAAAGTTAAAGTTAAAGCTAAAGTTAAAGTTAAAGTTATAGTTAAAGTTAAAGTTAAAGTTAAAATTAAAGTAAAGTTAAAGTTAAAGTTATTGTTAAAATTAAAGTTAAAGTTAAAGATAAAGATAAAGTTAAATTTAAAGTTAAAGTTAAAGTTAAAATTAAAGTTAAAGTTTAAGTTAAAGTGAATGTTAAAGTTAAAGCGAAAGTTAAAGTTAAAGTTAAAGTTAAATTTAAAGTTAAAGTTAAAGTTAAAGCTAAAGTTAAAGTTAAAGTTAAAGTTAAAGCGAAAGCGAAAGTTAAAGTTAAAGTTAAAGTTAAAGTGAAAGTGAAAGTTAAAGTTAAAGTTAAATTTAAAGTTAAAGTTAAAGTTAAAGTTAAAGTTAAAGTTAAAGCTAAAGTTAAAGTTATAGTTAAAGTTAAAGTTAAAATTAAAGTAAAGTTAAAGTTAAAGTTATTGTTAAAATTAAAGTTAAAGTTAAAGATAAAGTTAAATTTAAAGTTAAAGTTAAAGTTAAAGTTAAAATTAAAGTTAAAGTTTAAGTTAAAGTGAATGTTAAAGTTAAAGCGAAAGTTAAAGTTAAAGTTAAAGTTAAATTTAAGGTTAAAGTTAAAGTTAAAGTTAAAGCTAAAGTTAAAGTTAAAGTTAAAGTTAAAGCGAAAGCGAAAGGTAAAGTTAAAGTTAAAGTTAAAGTTAAAGTTAAAGTTAAAGTTAAAGTTAAAGTTAAAGTTAGCGTTAAAGTTAAAGTTTAAGTTAAAGTTAAAGTTAAAGTTACAGTTAAAGTTAAAGCTAAAGTTAAATTTAAAGTTAAAGTTAAAGTTAGAGTTAAAGTTAAAGTTAAAGTTAAAGTTAAAATTAAAGTTAAAGTTAAAGTGAATGTTAAAGTTAAAGCGAAAGTTAAAGTTAAAGTTAAAGTCAAAGTTAAAGCTAAAGTTAAAGTTAAAGTTAAAGTGAAAGTTAAAGTTAAAGTTAAAATTAAAGTTAAAGTTAAATTTAAAGTAAAAGTTAAAGTTAAAGTTAAAGCTAAAGTTAAAGTTAGAGTTAAAGTTAAAGCGAAAGCGAAAGTTAAAGTTAAAGTTAAGTTTAAAGTTAAAGTTAAAGTTAAAGTTTGAGTTAAAGTTAAAGTTAAAGTTTAAGTTAAAGTTAAAGTTACAGTTAAAGTTAAAGTTAAAGTTAAAGTTAAAGTTAAAGTTAAAGTTAAAGTTAAAGTTAAAGTTAAAGTTAAAGTTAAAGTTAAAGTTAAAGTTAAAGTTAAAGTTAAAGTTAAAGTTAAAGTTAAAGTTAAAGTTAAAGTTAGAGTTAAAGTTAAAGTTAAAGTTAAAGTTAAAGTTAAAGTTAAAGATAAAGTGAATGTTAAAGTTAAAGTTAAAGTTAAAGTTAAAGTTAAAGTTAAAGTTAAAGTTAAAGTTAAAGTTAAAGTCAAAGTTAAAGCTAAAGTTAAAGTTAAAGTTAAAGTTAAAGTTAAAGTTAAAGTGAATGTTAAAGTTAAAGTTAAAGTTAAAGTTAAAGCTAAACTTAAAGTTAGAGTTAAAGTTAAAGTTAAATTTAAAGATAAAGTTAAGGTTAAAGTTAAAGTTAAAGTGAGTGTCAAAGTTAAAGCGAAAGTTAAAGTTAAAGTTAGAGTTAAAGTTAAAGTTAAAGTTAAAGTTAAATTTAAAGTTAAAGTTAAGGTTAAAGTTAAAGTTAAAGTTAAAGTTAAAGTTAAAGTTAAAGTGAATGTTAAAGTTAAAGCGAAAGTTAAAGTTAAAGTTAGAGTTAAAGTTAAAGTTAAAGTTACAGTTAAAGTTAAAGTTAATGTTAAAGTTAAAGCGAAAGTTAAAGTTAAAGTTAAAAATAAAGTTAAAGTGAAAGTTAAAGTTAAGGTTAAAGTTAAAGTTAAAGTGAATGTTAAAGTTAAAGCGAAAGTTAAAGTTAAAGTTAAAGTTAAAGCGAAAGCGAAATTTAAAGTTAAAGTTAAAGTGAAAGTGAAAGTGAAAGTTAAAGATAAAGTTAAAGTTAAAGTTAAATTTAAAGTTAAAGTTAAAATTATAGTTATAGTTAAAGTTAAAGTTAAAGTTAAAGTTAAAGTTAAAGTTAAAGTAAAGTTAAAGTTAAAGTTAAATTTAAAGTTAAAGTAAAGTTAGAGTTTAAGTTAAAGTTAAAGTTAAAGTTAAGGTTAAAGTTAAAGTTAAAGATAAAGTGAATGTTAAAGTTAAAGCGAAAGTTAAAGTTAAAGTTAAAGTTAAATTTAAAGTTAAAGTTAAAGTTATAGTTAAAGTTAAAGTTAAAGTTAAAGGTAAAGTTAAAGTTAAAGTTAAAGTTAAAGTAAGAGTTAAAGTTAAAGTTAAAGTTAAAGTTAAAGTTAAAGTTAAGGTTAAAGTTAAAGTTAAAATTAAAGTTAAATTTATAGTTAAAGTTAAAGTTAAAGTAAAGGTTAAAGTTAAAGTTTAAGTTAAAGTTAAAGTTACAGTTAAAGTTAATGTTAAAGTTAAAGTTAAAGTTAGAGTTAAAGTTAAAGTTAAAGTTAAAGTGAAAGTGAAAGTTAAAGATAAAGTGAATGTTAAAGTTAAAGTTAAAGTCAAAGTTAAAGTTAAAGTGAATGTTAAAGTTAAAGCGAAAGTTAAAGTTAAAGTTAAAGTTAAAGTTAAAGTTAAATTTAAAGTTAAAGTTAAAGTTAAAGTTAAAGTTAAAGCTAAAGTTAAAGTTAAAGCGAAAGCGAAAGTTAAAGTTAAAGTTAAAGTTAAAGTTAAAGTTAAAGTTAAAGTTTAAGTTTAAGTTAAAGTTAAAGTTAAAGTTAAAGTTTAAGTTAAAGTTAAAGTTACAGTTAAAGTTAAATTTAAAATTAAAGTTAAAGTTAGAGTTAAAGTTAAAGTTAAAATTAAAGTTAAAGTTAAAGTTAAAGTTAAAGTGAATGTTAAAGTTAAAGCGAAAGTTAAAGTTAAAGTCAAAGTTAAAGCTAAAGTTAAATTTAAAGTTAAAGCGAAAGCGAAAGTTAAAGTTAAAGTTAAAGTTAAAGCGAAAGAGAAAGTTAAAGTAAAAGTTAAAGTTAGAGTTAAAGTTTAAGTTAAAGTTAAAGTTAAAGTTAAAGTTAAAGTTACAGTTAAAGTTAAATTTAAAGTTAAAGTTAAAGTTAAAGTTAGAGTTAAATTTAAAGTTAAAGATAAAGTGAATGTTAAAGTTAAAGTTAATGTTAAAGTCAAAGTCAAAGTTAAAGGTAAAGTTAAAGTTAAAGTTAAAATGAATGTTAAAGTTAAAGCGAAAGTTAAAGTTAAAGTTAAATCTAAAGTTAAAGTTAAAGTTAAAGCGAAAGCGAAAGTTAAAGTTAAAGTTAAATTTAAAGTTAAAGTTAAAGTTAAAGTTAAATTTAAAGTTAAAGTTAAAGTTAAAGTTAAAGTTAAAGTTAAAGTTAAAGTTAAAGTTATAGTTAAAGTTAAAGTTAAAGTTAAAGTTAAAGTTAAAGTTAAAGTTAAAGTTAAAGTTCAAGTTAAAGTTAAAGTTAAAGTTAAGGTTAAAGTTAAAGTTAAAGTGAATGTTAAAGTTAAAGCGAAAGTTAAAGTTAAAGTTAAAGTTAAAGTTAAAGCTAAAGTTAAAGTTAAAGTTAAAGTTAAAGCGAAAGCGAAAGTTAAAGTTAAAGTTAAATTTAAAGTTAAAGTTAAAGTTAAATTTAAAGTTAAAGTTACAGTTAAAGTTAAAGTTAAAGTTAAAGTTATAGTTAAAGTTAAAGTTAAAGTTAAAGTTAAAGTTAAAGTTAAAGTTAAAGTTAAAGTTAAAGTTAAAGTTAAAGTTAAAGTTAAAGTTAAAGTTAAAGTTAAAGTTAAAGTTAAAGTTAAAGTTAAAGTTAAAGTTAAAGTTAAAGTTAAAGTTAAAGTTAAAGTTAAAGTTAAAGTTAAAGTTAAAGTTAAAGTTAAAGTTAAAGTTAAAGTTAAAGTTAAAGTTAAAGTTTAAGTTAAAGTTAAAGTTAAAGTTAAATTTAAAGTTAAAGTTACGGTTAAAGTTAAAGTTAAAGTGAATGTTAAAGTTAAAGCGAAAGTTAAAGTTAAGGTTATAGTTAAAGTTAAAGTTAAAGTTACAGTTAAAGTTAAAGTTAAAGCGAAAGTTAAATTTAAAGTTAAAAATAAAGTTAAAGTGAAAGTTAAAGTTAAAGTTAAAGTTAAAGTTAAGGTTAAAGTTAAAGTTAAAGTTAAAGTGAATGTTAAGGTTAAAGCGAAAGTTAAAGTTAAAGTTAAAGTTAAAGTCAAAGTTAAAGTTAAAGTTAAAGTTAAAGTTAAAGCGAAAGCGAAAGTTAAAGTTAAATTTAAAGTGAAAGTGAAAGTTAAAGTTAAAGTTAAGTTTAAAGTTAACGTTAAAGTGAAAGTTATAGTTATAGTTAAAGTTAAAGTTAAAGTTAAAGCGAAAGCGAAAGTTTTAGTTAAAGATAAAGTGAATGTTAAAGTTAAAGTTAAAGTTAAAGTCAAAGTCAAAGCTAAAGTTAAAGTTAAAGTTAAAGTGAATGTTAAAGTTAAAGCGAAAGTTAAAGTTAAAGTTAAAGCTAAAGTTAAAGTTAAATTTAAAGTTAAAGCGAAAGCGAAAGTTAAAGTTAAAGTTAAAGTTAAAGTTAAAGTTAAAGTTAAATTTAAAGTTAAAGTTAAAGTTAAAGTTAAATTTAAAGTTAAAGTTAAAGTTAAAGTTAAAGTTAAAGTTAAAGTTATAGTTAAAGTTAAAGTTAAAGTTAAAGTTAAAGTTCAAGTTAATGTTAAAGTTAAAGTTAAAGTTAAAGTTAAAATTAAAGTAAAGTTAAAGTTAAGGGTAAAGTTAAAGTTAAAGATAAAGTGAATGCTAAAGTTAAAGCGAAAGTTAAAGTTAAAGTTAAATTTAAAGTTAAAGTTAAAGTTAAAGTTATAGTTAAAGTTAAAGTTAAAGTTAAAGTTAAAGTTAAAGTTAAAGTTAAAGTTAAAGTTAAAGTTAAAGTTAAAGTTAAAGTTAAAGTTAAAGTTAAAGTTAAAGTTAAAATTAAAGTTAAAGGTAAAGTTAAAGTTAAAGTTAAAGTAAGAGTTAAAGTTAAAGTTAAAGTTAAAGTTAAATTTAAAGTTAAAGTTAAAGTTAAAGTTAAGGTTAAAGTTAAAGTTAAATTTAAAATTAAAGTTAAAGTTATAGTTAAAGTTAAAGTTAAAGTTAAAGTTAAAGTTAAAGTTAAAGTAAAGGTTAAAGTTAAAGTTTAAGTTAAAGTTAAAGTTAAAGTTAAAGTTAAAGTTAAAGTTAAAGTTAAAGTTAAAGTTAAAGTTAAAGTTAAAGTTAAAGTTAAAGTTACAGTTAAAGTTAAAGTTAAAGTTAAAGTTAAAGTTAAAGTTAAAGTTAAAGTTAAAGTTAAAGTTAAAGTTAAAGTTAAAGTTAAAGTTAAAGTTAGAGTTAGAGTTAAAGTTAAAGTTAAAGATAAAGTGAATGTTAAAGTTAAAGTTAAATTCAAAGTTAAAGTTAAAGTTAAAGTTAAGGTGAATGTTAAAGTTAAAGCGAAAGTTAAAGTTAAAGTTAAAGTTAAAGCGAAAGCGAAAGTTAAAGTTAAAGTTAAAGTTAAAGTGAAAGTGAAAGTTAAAGTTAAAGTTAAAGTTAAATTTAAAGTTAAAGTTAAAGTTAAAGTTAAAGTTAAAGTTAAAGTTAAAGTTAAAGTTAAAGTTAAAGTTAAAGTTAAAGTTAAAGTTAAAGTTAAAGTTAAAGTTAAAGCTAAAGTTAAAGTTATAGTTAAAGTTAAAGTTAAAGTTATTGTTAAAATTAAAGTTAAAGTTAAAGCGAAAGCGAAAGTTAAAGTTAAAGTTAAAGTGAAAGTTAAAGTGAAAGTGAAAGTGAAAGTTAAAGTTAAAGTTAAATTTAAATTTAAAGTTAAAGTTAAAGTTAAAGTTAAACTTAAAGTTAAAGTTAAAGTTAAAGTTAAAATTAAAGTTAAAGTTAAAGTTAAAGTTAAAATTAAAGTTAAAGTTAAAGTTAAAGTTAAAGTGAATGTTAAAGTTAAAGCGAAAGTTAAAGTTAAAGTTAAAGTGAAAGTGAAAGTTAAAGTTAAAGTTAAATTTAAAGTTAAAGTTAAAGTTAAAGTTAAAATTAAAGTTAAAGTTAAAGTTAAAGTTAAAGTTAAAGTTAAAGTTAAAGTTAAAGTTAAAGTTAAAATTAAAGTTAAAGTTAAAGTTAAAGTGAATGTTAAAGTTAAAGCGAAAGTTAAAGTTAAAGTTAAAGTTAAAGTTAAATTTAAAGTTAAAGTTAAAGCTAAAGTTAAAGTTAAAGTTAAAGCGAAAGCGAAAGTTAAAGTTAAAGTTAAAGTTAAAGTTAAAGTTAAAGTTAAAGTTAGAGTTAAAGTTAAAGTTTAGGTTAAAGTTAAAGTTACAGTTAAAGTTAAAGTTAAAGTTAAAGTTAGAGTTAAAGTTAAAGTTAAAGTTAAAGTTAAAGATAAAGTTAAAGTTAAAGTTAAAGTTAAAATTAAAGTTAAAGTTAAAGTGAATGTTAAAGTTAAAGCGAAAGTTAAAGTTAAAGTTAAAGTTAAAGTTAAAGTTTAAGGTAAAGTTAAAGTTAAAGTCAAAGTTAAAGCTAAAGTTAAAGTTAAAGTTAAAGCGAAAGCGAAAGTTAAAGTTAAAGTTAAAGTTAAAGTGAAAGTTAAAGTTAAAGTTAAAGTTAAAGTTAAAGTTAAATTAAAGTTAAAGTTAAAGTTAAAGTTAAAGTTAAAGTTAAAGTTAAAGTTAAAGTTAAAGTTAAAGTTAAAGTTAAATTTAAAGTTAAAGTTAAAGGTAAAGCTAAAGTTAAAGTTAAAGTTAAAGCGAAAGCGAAAGTTAAAGTTAAAGATAAAGTTAAAGTTAGAGTTAAAGTTAAAGTTTAAGTTAACGTTAAAGTTACAGTTAAAGTTAAAGTTAAATTTAAAGTTAAAGTTAAAGTTAAAGTTAAAGTTAGAGTTAAAGTTAAAGTTAAAGATAAAGTGAATGTTAAAGTTAAAATTAAAGTCAAAGTTAAAGCTAAAGTTAAAGTTAAAGTTAAAGTTAAAGTTAAAGTTAAAGTTAAAGTTAAAGTTAAAGTTAAGTTAAAGTTAAAGTCAAAGTTAAAGTTAAAGTTAAAGCGAAAGCGAAAGTTGAAGTTAAATTTAAAGTGAAAGTGAAAGTTAAAGTTAAAGTTAAGTTTAAAGTTAAGGTTAAAGTGAAAGTTATAGTTATAGTTAATGTTAAAGTTAAAGTTAAAGTTAAAGTTAAAGTTAAAGCGAAAGCGAAAGTTATAGTTAAAGATAAAGTGAATGTTAAAGTTAAAGTTAAAGTTAAAGTTAAAGTTAGAGTTAAAGTTAAAGTTTAAGTTAAAGTTAAAGTTAAAGTTACAGTTAAAGTTAAAGCTAAAGTTAAATTTAAAGTTAAAGTTAAAGTTAGAGTTAAAGTTAAAGTAAAAGTTAAAGTTAAAGTTAAAGTTAAAGTTAAAGTTAAAATTAAAGTTAAAGTTAAAGTGAATGTTAAAGTTAAAGCGAAAGTTAAAGTTAAAGTTAAAGTTAAAGTTAAAGTCAAAGTTAAAGCTAAAGTTAAAGTTAAAGTTAAAGTGAAAGTTAAAGTTAAAGTTAAAATTAAAGTTAAAGTTAAATTTAAAGTAAAAGTTAAAGTTAAAGTTAAAGCTAAAGTTAAAGTTAAAGTTAAAGTTAAAGCGAAAGCGAAAGTTAAAGTTAAAGTTAAGTTTAAAGTTAAAGTTAAAGTTAGAGTTAAAGTTAAAGTTAAAGTTTAAGTTAAAGTTAAAGTTACAGTTAAAGTTAAAGTTAAAGTTAAAGTTAAAGTTAAAGTTAAAGTTAAAGTTAAAGCTAAAGTTAAAGTTAGAGTTAAAGTTAAAGTTAAAGTTAAAGTTAAAGATAAAGTGAATGTTAAAGTTAAAGTTAAAGTTAAAGTTAAAGTCAAAGTTAAAGCTAAAGTTAAAGTTAAAGTTAAAGTTAAAGTTAAAGTGAATGTTAAAGTTAAAGTTAAAGTTAAAGTTAAAGTTAGAGTTAAAGTTAAAGTTAAAGTTAAATTTAAAGTTAAAGTTAAGGTTAAAGTTAAAGTCAAAGTTAAAGTTAAAGTTAAAGTTAAAGTTAAAGTGAATGTTAAAGTTAAAGCGAAAGTTAAAGTTAAAGTTAGAGTTAAAGTTAAAGTTAAAGTTACAGTTAAAGTTAAAGTTAAAGTTAAAGCGAAAGTTAAAGTTAAAGTTAAAAATAAAGTTAAAGTGAAAGTTAAAGTTAAAATTAAGGTTAAAGTTAAAGTTAAAGTGAATGTTAAAGTTAAAGCGAAAGTTAAAGTTAAAGTTAAAGCGAAAGCGAAAGTTAAAGTTAAAGTTAAAGTGAAAGTGAAAGTTAAAGATAAAGTTAAAGTTAAAGTTAAATTTAAAGTTAAAGTTAAAATTATAGTTATAGTTAAAGTTAAAGTTAAAGTTAAAGTTAAAATTAAAGTAAAGTTAAAGTTAAAGTTAAATTTAAAGTTAAAGTAAAGTTAGAGTTTAAGTTAAAGTTAAAGTTAAAGTTAAGGTTAAAGTTAAAGTTAAAGATAAAGTGAATGTTAAAGTTAAAGCGAAAGTTAAAGTTAAAGTTAAAGTTAAATTTAAAGTTAAAGTTAAAGTTAAAGTTATAGTTAAAGTTAAAGTTAAAGTTAAAGGTAAAGTTAAAGTTAAAGTTAAAGTTAAAGTAAGAGTTAAAGTTAAAGTTAAAGTTAAAGTTAAAGTTAAAGTTAAAGTTAAGGTTAAAGTTAAAGTTAAAATTAAAGTTAAATTTATAGTTAAAGTTAAAGTTAAAGTAAAGGTTAAAGTTAAAGTTTAAGTTAAAGTTAAAGTTACAGTTAAAGTTAATGTTAAAGTTAAAGTTAAAGTTAGAGTTAAAGTTAAAGTTAAAGTTAAAGTGAAAGTGAAAGTTAAAGTTAAAGATAAAGTGAATGTTAAAGTTAAAGTTAAAGTCAAAGTTAAAGTTAAAGTGAATGTTAAAGTTAAAGCGAAAGTTAAAGTTAAAGTTAAAGTTAAAGTTAAAGTTAAATTTAAAGTTAAAGTTAAAGTTAAAGTTAAAGTTAAAGTTAAAGTTAAAGTTAAAGCTAAAGTTAAAGTTAAAGTTAAAGCGAAAGCGAAAGTTAAAGTTAAAGTTAGAGTTAAAGTTAAATTTAAAGTTAAAGTTAAAGTTAAAGTTTAAGTTAAAGTTAAAGTTAAAGTTAAAGTTAAAGTTTAAGTTAAAGTTAAAGTTACAGTTAAAGTTAAATTTAAAGTTAAAGTTAAAGTTAGAGTTAAAGTTAAAGTTAAAGTTAAAATTAAAGTTAAAGTTAAAGTTAAAGTGAATGTTAAGGTTAAAGCGAAAGTTAAAGTTAAAGTCAAAGTTAAAGCTAAAGTTAAATTTAAAGTTAAAGCGAAAGCGAAAGTTAAAGTTAAAGTTAAAGCGAAAGAGAAAGTTAAAGTAAAAGTTAAAGTTAGAGTTAAAGTTAAAGTTAAAGTTACAGTTAAAGTGAAATTTAAAGTTAAAGTTAAAGTTAAAGTTAAAGTTAAAGTTAAAGTTAGAGTTAAAGTTAAAGTTAAAGATAAAGTGAATGTTAAAGTTAAAGTTAAAGTTAGAGTTAAAGTTAAAGTTAAAGTTAAAATTAAAGTTAAAGTTAAAGTGAATGTTAAAGTTAAAGCGAAAGTTAAAGTTAAAGTCAAAGTTAAAGCTAAAGTTAAATTTAAAGTTAAAGCGAAAGCGAAAGTTAAAGTTAAAGTTAAAGTTAAAGCGAAAGAGAAAGTTAAAGTAAAAGTTAAAGTTAGAGTTAAAGTTTAAGTTAAAGTTAAAGTTAAAGTTACAGTTAAATTTAAATTTAAAGTCAAAGTTAAAGGTAAAGTTAAAGTTAAAGTTAAAATGAATGTTAAAGTTAAAGCGAATGTTAAAGTTAAAGTTAAATCTAAAGTTAAAGTTAAAGTTAAAGCGAAAGCGAAAGTTAAAGTTAAAGTTAAATTTAAAGTTAGAGTTAAAGTTAAAGTTAAAGTTAAATTTAAAGTTAAAGTTAAAGTTAAAGTTAAAGTTAAAGTTATAGTTAAAGTTAAAGTTAAAGTTAAAGTTAAAGTTAAAGTTAAAGTTCAAGTTAAAGTTAAAGTTAAAGTTAAAGTTAAAGTTAAGGTTAAAGTTAAAGTTAAAGTGAATGTTAAAGTTAAAGCGAAAGTTAAAGTTAAAGTTAAAGTTAAAGCTAAAGTTAAAGTTAAAGTTAAAGTTAAAGCGAAAGCGAAAGTTAAAGTTAAAGTTAAAGTTAAAGCGAAAGCGAAAGTTAAAGTTAAAGTTAAATTTAAAGTTAAAGTTACAGTTAAAGTTAAAGTTAAAGTTAAAGTTATAGTTAAAGTTAAAGTTAAAGTTAAAGTTAAAGTCAAAGTTAAAGTTAAAGTTAAAGTTAAAGTTAAAGTTAAAGTTAAAGTTAAAGTTAAAGTTAAAGTTAAATTTAAAGTTAAAGTTAAGGTTAAAGTTAAAGTTAAAGTGAATGTTAAAGTTAAAGCGAAAGTTAAAGTTAAGGTTAAAGTTAAAGTTAAAGTTAAAGTTACAGTTAAAGTTAAAGCGAAAGTTAAAGTTAAAGTTAAAAATAAAGTTAAAGTGAAAGTTAAAGTTAAAGTTAAAGTTAAAGTTAAGGTTAAAGTTAAAGTTAAAGTGAATGTTAAGGTTAAAGCGAAAGTTAAAGTTAAAGTTAAAGTTAAAGTCAAAGTTAAAGTTAAAGTTAAAGTTAAAGCGAAAGCGAAAGTTAAAGTTAAATTTAAAGTGAAAGTGAAAGTTAAAGTTAAAGTTAAGTTTAAAGTTAAAGTTAAAGTCAAAGTTAAAGCTAAAGTTAAAGTTAAAGTTAAAGTTAAAGTGAATGTTAAAGTTAAAGCGAAAGTTAAAGTTAAAGTTAAAGTTGAAGTTAAAGTTAAAGTTAAAGTTAAAGTTAAAGTTAAAGCGAAAGCGAAAGTTAAAGTTAAAGTTAAAGTTAAAGTTAAATTTAAAGTTAAAGTTAAAGTTAAAGTTAAATTTAAAGTTAAAGTTATAGTTAAAGTTAAAGTTAAAGTTAAAGTTAAAGTTAAAGTTCAAGTTAATGTTAAAGTTAAAGTTAAAGTTAAAGTTAAAGTTAAAATTAAAGTAAAGTTAAAGTTAAAGTTAAGGTTAAAGTTAAACTTAAAGATAAAGTGAATGCTAAAGTTAAAGCGAAAGTTAAAGTTAAAGTTAAAGTTAAATTTAAAGTTAAAGTTAAAGTTAAAGTTAAAGTTATAGTTAAAGTTAAAGTTAAAGTTAAAGCTAAAGTTAAAGTTAAAATTAAAGTTAAAGGTAAAGTTAAAGTTAAAGTAAGAGTTAAAGTTAAAGTTAAATTTAAAGTTAAAGTTAAAGTTAAAGTTAAAGTTAAGGTTAAAGTTAAAGTTAAATTTAAAATTAAAGTTAAAGTTATAGTTAAAGTTAAAGTTAAAGTTAAAGTTAAAGTTAAAGTTAAAGTTAAAGTTAAAGTTAAATTTAAAGTTAAAGTTAAAGTTAAAGTTAAAGTTAAAGTTAAAGTTAAAGTTAAAGTTAAAGCTAAAGTTAAAGTTAAAGTTAAAGCGAAAGCGAAAGTTAAAGTTAAAGTTAGAGTTAAAGTTAAATTTAAAGTTAAAGTTAAAGTTAAAGTTTAAGTTAAAGTTAAAGTTAAAGTTAAAGTTAAAGTTTAAGTTAAAGTTAAAGTTACAGTTAAAGTTAAATTTAAAGTTAAAGTTAAAGTTAGAGTTAAAGTTAAAGTTAAAGTTAAAATTAAAGTTAAAGTTAAAGTTAAAGTGAATGTTAAAGTTAAAGCGAAAGTTAAAGTTAAAGTCAAAGTTAAAGCTAAAGTTAAATTTAAAGTTAAAGCGAAAGCGAAAGTTAAAGTTAAAGTTAAAGTTAAAGCGAAAGAGAAAGTTAAAGTAAAAGTTAAAGTTAGAGTTAAAGTTAAAGTTAAAGTTACAGTTAAAGTTAAATTTAAAGTTAAAGTTAAAGTTAAAGTTAAAGTTAAAGTTAAAGTTAGAGTTAAAGTTAAAGTTAAAGATAAAGTGAATGTTAAAGTTAAAGTTAAAGTTAGAGTTAAAGTTAAAGTTAAAGTTAAAATTAAAGTTAAAGTTAAAGTGAATGTTAAAGTTAAAGCGAAAGTTAAAGTTAAAGTCAAAGTTAAAGCTAAAGTTAAATTTAAAGTTAAAGCGAAAGCGAAAGTTAAAGTTAAAGTTAAAGTTAAAGCGAAAGAGAAAGTTAAAGTAAAAGTTAAAGTTAGAGTTAAAGTTTAAGTTAAAGTTAAAGTTAAAGTTACAGTTAAATTTAAATTTAAAGTCAAAGTTAAAGGTAAAGTTAAAGTTAAAGTTAAAATGAATGTTAAAGTTAAAGCGAATGTTAAAGTTAAAGTTAAATCTAAAGTTAAAGTTAAAGTTAAAGCGAAAGCGAAAGTTAAAGTTAAAGTTTAAATTTAAAGTTAGAGTTAAAGTTAAAGTTAAAGTTAAATTTAAAGTTAAAGTTAAAGTTAAAGTTAAAGTTAAAGTTATAGTTAAAGTTAAAGTTAAAGTTAAAGTTAAAGTTAAAGTTCAAGTTAAAGTTAAAGTTAAAGTTAAGTTAAAGTTAAGGTTAAAGTTAAAGTTAAAGTGAATGTTAAAGTTAAAGCGAAAGTTAAAGTTAAAGTTAAAGTTAAAGCTAAAGTTAAAGTTAAAGTTAAAGTTAAAGCGAAAGCGAAAGTTAAAGTTAAAGTTAAAGTTAAAGCGAAAGCGAAAGTTAAAGTTAAAGTTAAAGTTAAATTTAAAGTTAAAGTTACAGTTAAAGTTAAAGTTAAAGTTATAGTTAAAGTTAAAGTTAAAGTTAAAGTTAAAGTCAAAGTTAAAGTTAAAGTTAAAGTTAAAGTTAAAGTTAAAGTTAAAGTTAAAGTTAAAGTTAAAGTTAAAGTTAAAGTTAAAGTTAAAGTTAAATTTAAAGTTAAAGTTAAGGTTAAAGTTAAAGTTAAAGTGAATGTTAAAGTTAAAGCGAAAGTTAAAGTTAAGGTTAAAGTTAAAGTTAAAGTTAAAGTTACAGTTAAAGTTAAAGCGAAAGTTAAAGTTAAAGTTAAAAATAAAGTTAAAGTGAAAGTTAAAGTTAAAGTTAAAGTTAAAGTTAAGGTTAAAGTTAAAGTTAAAGTGAATGTTAAGGTTAAAGCGAAAGTTAAAGTTAAAGTTAAAGTTAAAGTCAAAGTTAAAGTTAAAGTTAAAGTTAAAGCGAAAGCGAAAGTTAAAGTTAAATTTAAAGTGAAAGTGAAAGTTAAAGTTAAAGTTAAGTTTAAAGTTAAAGTTAAAGTCAAAGTTAAAGCTAAAGTTAAAGTTAAAGTTAAAGTTAAAGTGAATGTTAAAGTTAAAGCGAAAGTTAAAGTTAAAGTTAAAGTTGAAGTTAAAGTTAAAGTTAAAGTTAAAGTTAAAGTTAAAGCGAAAGCGAAAGTTAAAGTTAAAGTTAAAGTTAAAGTTAAATTTAAAGTTAAAGTTAAAGTTAAAGTTAAATTTAAAGTTAAAGTTATAGTTAAAGTTAAAGTTAAAGTTAAAGTTAAAGTTAAAGTTCAAGTTAATGTTAAAGTTAAAGTTAAAGTTAAAGTTAAAATTAAAGTAAAGTTAAAGTTAAAGTTAAGGTTAAAGTTAAACTTAAAGATAAAGTGAATGCTAAAGTTAAAGCGAAAGTTAAAGTTAAAGTTAAAGTTAAAGTTAAATTTAAAGTTAAAGTTAAAGTTAAAGTTAAAGTTATAGTTAAAGTTAAAGTTAAAGTTAAAGCTAAAGTTAAAGTTAAAATTAAAGTTAAAGGTAAAGTTAAAGTTAAAGTAAGAGTTAAAGTTAAAGTTAAATTTAAAGTTAAAGTTAAAGTTAAAGTTAAAGTTAAGGTTAAAGTTAAAGTTAAATTTAAAATTAAAGTTAAAGTTATAGTTAAAGTTAAAGTTAAAGTTAAAGTTAAAGTTAAAGTTAAAGTTAAAGTTAAAGTAAAGGTTAAAGTTAAAGTTTAAGTTAAAGTTAAAGTTAAAGTTAAAGTTAAAGTTAAAGTTAAAGTTACAGTTAAAGTTAAAGTTAAAGTTAAAGTTAAAGTTAGAGTTAAAGTTAAAGTTAAAGATAAAGTGAATGTTAAAGTTGAAGTTAAATTCAAAGTTAAAGTTAAAGTTAAAGTTAAAGTGAATGTTAAAGTTAAAGCGAAAGTTAAAGTTAAAGTTAAAGCGAAAGCGAAAGTTAAAGTTAAAGTTAAATTTAAAGTGAAAGTGAAAGTTAAAGTTAAAGTTAAAGTTAAAGTTAAAGTTAAAGTTAAAGTTGCAGTTAAAGTTAAAGTTAAAGTTAAAGTTAAAGTTAAAGTTAAAGTTAAAGTTAAAGTTAAAGTTAAAGTTAAAGTTAAAGTTAAAGTTAGAGTTAAAGTTAAAGTTAAAGTTAAAGTTAAAGTTAAAGATAAAGTGAATGTTAAAGTTAAAGTTAAATTCAAAGTTAAAGTTAAAGTTAAAGTGAATGTTAAAGTTAAAGCGAAAGTTAAAGTTAAAGTTAAAGTTAAAGTGAAAGTGAAAGTTAAAGTTAAAGTTAAATTTAAAGTTAAAGTTAAAGTTAAAGTTAAAGCTAAAGTTAAAGTTAAAGTTATAGTTAAAGTTAAAGTTAAAGTTAAAATTAAAATAAAGTTAAAGTTAAAGTTATTGTTAAAATTAAAGTTAAAGTTAAAGATAAAGATAAAGTTAAATTTAAAGTTAAAGTTAAAGTTAAAGTTAAAGTTAAAATTAAAGTTTAAGTTAAAGTGAATGTTAAAGTTAAAGCGAAAGTTAAAGTTAAAGTTAAAGTTAAATTTAAAGTTAAAGTTAAAGTTAAAGTTAAAGCTAAAGTTAAAGTTAAAGTTAAAGCGAAAGCGAAAGTTAAAGTTAAAGTTAAAGTTAAAGTGAAAGTGAAAGTTAAAGTTAAAGTTAAATTTAAAGTTAAAGTTAAAGTTAAAGTTAAAGCTAAAGTTAAAGTTATAGTTAAAGTTAAAGTTAAAGTTAAAGTTAAAATTAAAGTAAAGTTAAAGTTAAAGTTATTGTTAAAATTAAAGTTAAAGTTAAAGATAAAGATAAAGTTAAATTTAAAGTTAAAGTTAAAGTTAAAGTTAAAATTAAAGTTAAAGTTTAAGTTAAAGTGAATGTTAAAGTTAAAGCGAAAGTTAAAGTTAAAATTAAAGTTAAATTTAAAGTTAAAGTTAAAGTTAAAGCTAAAGTTAAAGTTAAAGTTAAAGTTAAAGCGAAAGCGAAAGTTAAAGTTAAAGTTAAAGTTAAAGTGAAAGTGAAAGTGAAAGTTAAAGTTAAAGTTAAATTTAAAGTTAAAGTTAAAGTTAAAGTTAAAGTTAAAGTTAAAGTTAAAGTTAAAGTTAAAGTTAAAGTTAAAGTTAAAGTTAAAGTTAAAGTTAAAGCTAAAGTTAAAGTTAAAGTTAAAGTTATAGTTAAAGTTAAAGTTAAAATTAAAGTAAAGTTAAAGTTAAAGTTATTGTTAAAATTAAAGTTAAAGTTAAAGATAAAGTTAAATTTAAAGTTAAAGTTAAAGTTAAAGTTAAAATTAAAGTTAAAGTTTAAGTTAAAGTGAATGTTAAAGTTAAAGCGAAAGTTAAAGTTAAAGTTAAAGTTAAAGTTAAATTTAAAGTTAAAGTTAAAGTTAAAGCTAAAGTTAAAGTTAAAGTTAAAGTTAAAGCGAAAGCGAAAGGTAAAGTTAAAGTTAAAGTTAAAGTTAAAGTTAAAGTTAAAGTTAAAGTTAAAGTTAAAGTTAAAGTTAGAGTTAAAGTTAAAGTTTAAGTTAAAGTTAAAGTTAAAGTTACAGTTAAAGTTAAAGCTAAAGTTAAATTTAAAGTTAAAGTTAAAGTTAGAGTTAAAGTTAAAGTAAAAGTTAAAGTTAAAGTTAAAGTTAAAGTTAAAGTTAAAATTAAAGTTAAAGTTAAAGTGAATGTTAAAGTTAAAGCGAAAGTTAAAGTTAAAGTTAAAGTGAAAGTCAAAGTTAAAGCTAAAGTTAAAGTTAAAGTTAAAGTGAAAGTTAAAGTTAAAGTTAAAATTAAAGTTAAATTTAAAGTTAAAGTTAAAGTTAAAGCTAAAGTTAAAGTTAAAGTTAAAGTTAAAGTTAAAGCGAAAGCGAAAGTTAAAGTTAAAGTTAAAGTTAAAGTGAAAGTGAAAGTGAAAGTTAAAGTTAAAGTTAAATTTAAAATTAAAGTTAAAGTTAAAGTTAAAGTTAAAGTTAAAGTTAAAGTTAAAGTTAAAGTTAAAGTTAAAGTTAAAGCTAAAGTTAAAGTTAAAGTTATAGTTAAAGTTAAAGTTAAAATTAAAGTAAAGTTAAAGTTAAAGTTATTGTTAAAATTAAAGTTAAAGTTAAAGATAAAGTTAAATTTAAAGTTAAAGTTAAAGTTAAAGTTAAAGTTAAAGTTAAAATTAAAGTTAAAGTTTAAGTTAAAGTGAATGTTAAAGTTAAAGCGAAAGTTAAAGTTAAAGTTAAAGTGAAAGTCAAAGTTAAAGCTAAAGTTAAAGTTAAAGTTAAAGTTAAAGTTAAAGTTAAAGTTAA
The DNA here is from genome assembly GCF_040869045.1 of Eurosta solidaginis. Classification (NCBI taxonomy): domain Eukaryota; kingdom Metazoa; phylum Arthropoda; class Insecta; order Diptera; family Tephritidae; genus Eurosta; species Eurosta solidaginis. The sequence goes on along the minus strand of NW_027136887.1, from coordinate 1,156,550 downwards.
AGTTAAAGTTAAAGTTAAAGTTAAAGTTAGAGTTAAAGTTAAAGTTAAAGTTAAAGTTAAAGATAAAGTGAATGTTAAAGTTAAAGTTAAAGTTATAGTTAAAGTTAAAGTTAAAATTAAAGTAAAGTTAAAGTTAAAGTTATTGTTAAAATTAAAGTTAAAGTTAAAGATAAAGTTAAATTTAAAGTTAAAGTTAAAGTTAAAGTTAAAGTTAAAATTAAAGTTAAAGTTTAAGTTAAAGTGAATGTTAAAGTTAAAGCGAAAGTTAAAGTTAAAGTTAAAGTGAAAGTCAAAGTTAAAGCTAAAGTTAAAGTTAAAGTTAAAGTTAAAGTTAAAGTTAAAGTCAAAGTTAAAGCTAAAGTTAAAGTTAAAGTTAAAGTTAAAGTTAAAGTGAATGTTAAAGTTAAAGTTAAAGTTAAAGTTAAAGTTAAAGTTAAAGCTAAACTTAAAGTTAGAGTTAAAGTTAAAGTTAAAGTTAAATTTAAAGATAAAGTTAAGGTTAAAGTTAAAGTTAAAGTTAAAGTGAATGTTAAAGTTAAAGCGAAAGTTAAAGTTAAAGTTAAAGTTAGAGTTAAAGTTAAAGTTAAAGTTAAAGTTAAAGTTAAAGTTAAAGTTAAAGTTAAATTTAAAGTTAAAGTTAAGGTTAAAGTTAAAGTTAAAGTTAAAGTGAATGTTAAAGTTAAAGCGAAAGTTAAAGTTAAAGTTAGAGTTAAAGTTAAAGTTAAAGTTACAGTTAAAGTTAAAGTTAAAGTTAAAGCGAAAGTTAAAGTTAAAGTTAAAAATAAAGTTAAAGTGAAAGTTAAAGTTAAGGTTAAAGTTAAAGTTAAAGTGAATGTTAAAGTTAAAGCGAAAGTTAAAGTTAAAGTTAAGGTTAAAGCGAAAGCGAAAGTTAAAGTTAAAGTGAAAGTGAAAGTTAAAGATAAAGTTAAAGTTAAAGTTAAATTTAAAGTTAAAGTTAAAATTATAGTTATAGTTAAAGTTAAAGTTAAAGTTAAAGTTAAAGTTAAAATTAAAGTAAAGTTAAAGTTAAAGTTAAAGTTAAATTTAAAGTTAAAGTAAAGTTAGAGTTTAAGTTAAAGTTAAAGTTAAAGTTAAGGTTAAAGTTAAAGTTAAAGATAAAGTGAATGTTAAAGTTAAAGCGAAAGTTAAAGCTAAAGTTAAAGTTAAAGTTAAAGTTAAATTTAAAGTTAAAGTTAAAGTTATAGTTAAAGTTAAAGTTAAAGTTAAAGGTAAAGTTAAAGTTAAAGTAAGAGTTAAAGTTAAAGTTAAAGTTAAAGTTAAAGTTAAAGTTAAGGTTAAAGTTAAAGTTAAAATTAAAGTTAAATTTATAGTTAAAGTTAAAGTTAAAGTAAAGGTTAAAGTTAAAGTTTAAGTTAAAGTTACAGTTAAAGTTAATGTTAAAGTTAAAGTTAAAGTTAGAGTTAAAGTTAAAGTTAAAGTTAAAGTGAAAGTGAAAGTTAAAGTTAAAGATAAAGTGAATGTTAAAGTTAAAGTTAAAGTCAAAGTTAAAGTTAAAGTGAATGTTAAAGTTAAAGCGAAAGTTAAAGTTAAAGTTAAAGTTAAAGTTAAAGTTAAATTTAAAGTTAAAGTTAAAGTTAAAGTTAAAGTTAAAGTTAAAGTTAAAGCTAAAGTTAAAGTTAAAGTTAAAGTTAAAGTTAAAGTTTAAGTTAAAGTTAAAGTTAAAGTTAAAGTTTAAGTTAAAGTTAAAGTTAAAGTTAAAGTTTAAGTTAAAGTTAAAGTTACAGTTAAAGTTAAATTTAAAGTTAAAGTTAGAGTTAAAGTTAAAGTTAAAGTTAAAATTAAAGTTAAAGTTAAAGTTAAAGTGAATGTTAAAGTTAAAGCGAAAGTTAAAGTTAAAGTCAAAGTTAAAGCTAAAGTTAAATTTAAAGTTAAAGCGAAAGCGAAAGTTAAAGTTAAAGTTAAAGTTAAAGCGAAAGAGAAAGTTAAAGTAAAAGTTAAAGTTAGAGTTAAAGTTTAAGTTAAAGTTAAAGTTAAAGTTACAGTTAAAGTTAAATTTAAAGTTAAAGTTAAAGTTAAAGTTAGAGTTAAAGTTAAAGTTAAAGATAAAGTGAATGTTAAAGCGAAAGTTAAAGTTAAAGTTAGAGTTAAAGTTAAAGTTAAAGTTTAAGTTAAAGTTAAAGTTAAAGTTAAAGTTAAAGTTTAAGTTAAAGTTAAAGTTACAGTTAAAGTTAAATTTAAAGTTAAAGTTAGAGTTAAAGTTAAAGTTAAAGTTAAAATTAAAGTTAAAGTTAAAGTTAAAGTGAATGTTAAAGTTAAAGCGAAAGTTAAAGTTAAAGTCAAAGTTAAAGCTAAAGTTAAATTTAAAGTTAAAGCGAAAGCGAAAGTTAAAGTTAAAGTTAAAGTTAAAGCGAAAGAGAAAGTTAAAGTAAAAGTTAAAGTTAGAGTTAAAGTTTAAGTTAAAGTTAAAGTTAAAGTTAAAGTTACAGTTAAAGTTAAATTTAAAGTTAAAGTTAAAGTTAAAGTTAAAGTTAGAGTTAAAGTTAAAGTTAAAGATAAAGTGAATGTTAAAGTTAAAGTTAAAGTTAAAGTCAAAGTCAAAGTTAAAGGTAAAGTTAAAGTTAAAGTTAAAATGAATGTTAAAGTTAAAGCGAAAGTTAAAGTTAAAGTTAAATCTAAAGTTAAAGTTAAAGTTAAAGCGAAAGCGAAAGTTAAAGTTAAAGTTAAATTTAAAGTTAAAGTTAAAGTTAAAGTTAAAGTTAAATTTAAAGTTAAAGTTAAAGTTAAAGTTAAAGTTAAAGTTATAGTTAAAGTTAAAGTTAAAGTTAAAGTTAAAGTTAAAGTTAAAGTTAAAGTTAAAGTTAAAGTTAAAGTTAAAGTTCAAGTTAAAGTTAAAGTTAAAGTTAAAGTTAAGGTTAAAGTTAAAGTTAAAGTGAATGTTAAATTTAAAGCGAAAGTTAAAGTTAAAGTTAAAGTTAAAGCTAAAGTTAATGTTAAAGTTAAAGTTAAAGTTAAAGTTAAAGCGAAAGCGAAAGTTAAAGTTAAAGTTAAAGTTAAATTTAAAGTTAAAGTTAAAGTTAAAGTTAAATTTAAAGTTAAAGTTACAGTTAAAGTTAAAGTTAAAGTTATAGTTAAAGTTAAAGTTAAAGTTAAAGTTAAAGTTAAAGTTAAAGTTAAAGTTAAAGTTAAAGTTAAAGTTAAAGTTAAAGTTAAAGTTAAAGTTAAAGTTAAAGTTAAAGTTAAAGTTAAAGTTAAAGTTAAAGTTAAATTTAAAGTTAAAGTTAAGGTTAAAGTTAAAGTTAAAGTGAATGTTAAAGTTAAAGCGAAAGTTAAAGTTAAGGTTAAAGTTAAAGTTAAAGTTACAGTTAAAGTTAAAGTTAAAGCGAAAGTTAAAGTTAAAGTTAAAAATAAAGTTAAAGTGAAAGTTAAAGTTAAAGTTAAAGTTAAGGTTAAAGTTAAAGTTAAAGTTAAAGTGAATGTTAAGGTTAAAGCGAAAGTTAAAGTTAAAGTTAAAGTTAAAGTCAAAGTTAAAGTTAAAGTTAAAGTTAAAGCGAAAGCGAAAGTTAAAGTTAAATTTAAAGTGAAAGTGAAAGTTAAAGTTTAAGTTAAGTTTAAAGTTAAGGTTAAAGTGAAAGTTATAGTTATAGTTAAAGTTAAAGTTAAAGTTAAAGTTAAAGCGAAAGCGAAAGTTATAGTTAAAGATAAAGTGAATGTTAAAGTTAAAGTTAAAGTTAAAGTCAAAGTTAAAGCTAAAGTTAAAGTTAAAGTTAAAGTGAATGTTAAAGTTAAAGCGAAAGTTAAAGTTAAAGTTAAAGCTAAAGTTAAAGTTAAAGTTAAAGTTAAAGTTAAAGCGAAAGCGAAAGTTAAAGTTAAAGTTAAAGTTAAAGTTAAATTTAAAGTTAAAGTTAAAGTTAAATTTAAAGTTAAAGTTAAAGTTATAGTTAAAGTTAAAGTTAAAGTTAAAGTTAAAGTTAAAGTTCAAGTTAATGTTAAAGTTAAAGTTAAAATTAAAGTAAAGTTAAAGTTAAAGTTAAGGTTAAAGTTAAAGTTAAAGATAAAGTGAATGCTAAAGTTAAAGCGAAAGTTAAAGTTAAAGTTAAATTTAAAGTTAAAGTTAAAGTTAAAGTTATAGTTAAAGTTAAAGTTAAAGTTAAAGTTAAAGTTAAAGTTAAAGTTAAAGTTAAAGTTAAAATTAAAGTTAAAGGTAAAGTTAAAGTTAAAGTTAAAGTAAGAGTTAAAGTTAAAGTTAAATTTAAAGTTAAAGTTAAAGTTAAGGTTAAAGTTAAAGTTAAATTTAAAATTAAAGTTAAAGTTATAGTTAAAGTTAAAGTTAAAGTTAAAGTTAAAGTTAAAGTAAAGGTTAAAGTTAAAGTTTAAGTTAAAGTTAAAGTTAAAGTTAAAGTTACAGTTAAAGTTAAAGTTAAAGTTAAAGTTAAAGTTAAAGTTAGAGTTAAAGTTAAAGTTAAAGATAAAGTGAATGTTAAAGTTAAAGTTAAATTCAAAGTTAAAGTTAAAGTGAATGTTAAAGTTAAAGCGAAAGTTAAAGTTAAAGTTAAAGCGAAAGTTAAAGTTAAAGTTAAAGTTAAAGTGAAAGTGAAAGTGAAAGTTAAAGTTAAAGTTAAAGTTAAAGTTAAAGTTAAAGTTAAAGTTAAAGTTACAGTTAAAGTTAAAGTTAAAGTTAAAGTTAAAGTTAAAGTTAAAGTTAAAGTTAAAGTTAGAGTTAAAGTTAAAGTTAAAGTTAAAGTTAAAGTTAAAGTTAAAGTTATAGTTAAAGTTAAAGTTAAAGTTAAAGATAAAGTGAATGTTAAAGTTAAAGTTAAATTCAAAGTTAAAGTTAAAGTTAAAGTGAATGTTAAAGTTAAAGCGAAAGTTAAAGTTAAAGTTAAAGTTAAAGTTAAAGTTAAAGTGAAAGTGAAAGTTAAAGTTAAATTTAAAGTTAAAGTTAAAGTTAAAGTTAAAGTTAAAGCTAAAGTTAAAGTTAAAGTTATAGTTAAAGTTAAAGTTAAAGTTAAAATTAAAGTAAAGTTAAAGTTATTGTTAAAATTAAAGTTAAAGTTAAAGATAAAGATAAAGTTAAATTTAAAGTTAAAGTTAAAGTTAAAGTTAAAATTAAAGTTAAAGTTTAAGTTAAAGTGAATGTTAAAGTTAAAGCGAAAGTTAAAGTTAAAGTTAAAGTTAAATTTAAAGTTAAAGTTAAAGTTAAAGCTAAAGTGAAAGTGAAAGTTAAAGTTAAAGTTAAATTTAAAGTTAAAGTTAAAGTTAAAGTTAAAGTTAAAGCTAAAGTTAAAGTTAAAGTTATAGTTAAAGTTAAAATTAAAGTAAAGTTAAAGTTAACGTTATTGTTAAAATTAAAGTTAAAGTTAAAGATAAAGTTAAAGTTAAAGTTATAGTTAAAGTTAAAGTTAAAATTAAAGTAAAGTTAAAGTTAAAGTTATTGTTAAAATTAAAGTTAAAGTTAAAGATAAAGTTAAATTTAAAGTTAAAGTTAAAATTAAAGTTAAAGTTTAAGTTAAAGTGAATGTTAAAGTTAAAGCGAAAGTTAAAGTTAAATTTAAAGTTAAAGTTAAAGTTAAAGCTAAAGTTAAAGTTAAAGTTAAAGCGAAAGCGAAAGGTAAAGTTAAAGTTAAAGTTAAAGTTAAACTTAAAGTTAAAGTTAAAGTTAAAGTTAAAGTTAAAGTTAGAGTTAAAGTTAAAGTTTAAGTTAAAGTTAAAGTTAAAGTTACAGTTAAAGTTAAAGCTAAAGTTAAATTTAAAGTTAAAGTTAAAGTTAGAGTTAAAGTTAAAGTAAAAGTTAAAGTTAAAGTTAAAGTTAAAATTAAAGTTAAAGTTAAAGTGAATGTTAAAGTTAAAGCGAAAGTTAAAGTTAAAGTTAAAGTTAAAGTCAAAATTAAAGCTAAAGTTAAAGTTAAAGTTAAAGTGAAAGTTAAAGTTAAAGTTAAAATTAAAGTTAAATTTAAAGTAAAAGTTAAAGTTAAAGTTAAAGTTAAAGCTAAAGTTAAAGTTAAAGTTAAAGTTATAGTTAAAGCGAAAGCGAAAGTTAAAGTTAAAGTTAAGTTTAAAGTTAAAGTTAAAGTTAAAGTTTAAGTTAAAGTTAAAGTTACAGTTAAAGTTAAAGTTAAAGTTAAAGTTAAAGTTAAAGTTAAAGTTAAAGTTAAAGTTAAAGTTAAAGTTAAAGTTAAAGTTAAAGTTAAAGTTAAAGTTAAAGTTAGAGTTAAAGTTAAAGTTAAAGTTAAAGTTAAAGATAAAGTGAATGTTAAAGTTAAAGTTAAAGTTAAAGTTAAAGTTAAAGTTAAAGTTAAAGTTAAAGTTAAAGTTAAAGTTAAAGTTAAAGTCAAAGTTAAAGCTAAAGTTAAAGTTAAAGTTAAAGTTAAAGTGAATGTTAAAGTTAAAGTTAAAGTTAAAGTTAAAGCTAAACTTAAAGTTAGAGTTAAAGTTAAAGTTAAAGTTAAATTTAAAGATAAAGTTAAGGTTAAAGTTAAAGTTAAAGTTAAAGTGAATGTTAAAGTTAAAGCGAAAGTTAAAGTTAAAGTTAAAGTTAGAGTTAAAGTTAAAGTTAAAGTTAAAGTTAAAGTTAAAGTTAAATTTAAAGTTAAAGTTAAGGTTAAAGTTAAAGCGAAAGTTAAAGTTAAAGTTAGAGTTAAAGTTAAAGTTAAAGTTACAGTTAAAGTTAAAGTTAAAGTTAAAAATAAAGTTAAAGTGAAAGTTAAAGTTAAAGTTAAGGTTAAAGTTAAAGTTAAAGTGAATGTTAAAGTTAAAGCGAAAGTTAAAGTTAAAGTTAAATTTAAAGTTAAAGTTAAAATTATAGTTATAGTTAAAGTTAAAGTTAAAGTTAAAGTTAAAGTTAAAGTTAAAATTAAAGTAAAGTTAAAGTTAAAGTTAAATTTAAAGTTAAAGTAAAGTTAGAGTTTAAGTTAAAGTTAAAGTTAAAGTTAAGGTTAAAGTTAAAGTTAAAGATAAAGTGAATGTTAAAGTTAAAGCGAAAGTTAAAGTTAAAGTTAAAGTTAAAGTTATAGTTAAAGTTAAAGTTAAAGTTAAAGGTAAAGTTAAAGTTAAAGTTAAAGTTAAAGTAAGAGTTAAAGTTAAAGTTAAAGTTAAAGTTAAAGTTAAGGTTAAAGTTAAAGTTAAAATTAAAGTTAAATTTATAGTTAAAGTTAAAGTTAAAGTAAAGGTTAAAGTTAAAGTTTAAGTTAAAGTTAAAGTTACAGTTAAAGTTAATGTTAAAGTTAAAGTTAGAGTTAAAGTTAAAGTTAAAGTTAAAGTTAAAGTGAAAGTGAAAGTTAAAGTTAAAGATAAAGTGAATGTTAAAGTTAAAGTTAAAGTCAAAGTTAAAGTTAAAGTGAATGTTGAAGTTAAAGCGAAAGTTAAAGTTAAAGTTAAAGTTAAAGTTAAATTTAAAGTTAAAGTTAAAGTTAAAGTTAAAGTTAAAGTTAAAGTTAAAGTTAAAGCTAAAGTTAAAGTTAAAGTTAAAGTTAAAGCGAAAGCGAAAGTTAAAGTTAAAGTTAGAGTTAAAGTTAAAGTTAAAGTTAAAGTTAAAGTTAAAGTTTAAGTTAAAGTTAAAGTTAAAGTTAAAGTTAAAGTTTAAGTTAAAGTTAAAGTTACAGTTAAAGTTAAATTTAAAGTTAAAGTTAAAGTTAGAGTTAAAGTTAAGTTAAAATTAAAGTTAAAGTTAAAGTTAAAGTGAATGTTAAAGTTAAAGCGAAAGTTAAAGTTAAAGTCAAAGTTAAAGCTAAAGTTAAATTTAAAGTTAAAGCGAAAGCGAAAGTTAAAGTTAAAGTTAAAGCGAAAGAGAAAGTTAAAGTAAAAGTTAAAGTTAGAGTTAAAGTTTAAGTTAAAGTTAAAGTTAAAGTTAAAGTTACAGTTAAAGTTAAATTTAAAGTTAAAGTTAAAGTTAAAGTTAAAGTTAGAGTTAAAGTTAAAGTTAAAGATAAAGTGAATGTTAAAGTTAAAGTTAAAGTTAAAGTCAAAGTCAAAGTTAAAGGTAAAGTTAAAGTTAAAGTTAAAATGAATGTTAAAGTTAAAGCGAAAGTTAAAGTTAAAGTTAAATCTAAAGTTAAAGTTAAAGTTAAAGCGAAAGCGAAAGTTAAAGTTAAAGTTAAATTTAAAGTTAAAGTTAAAGTTAAAGTTAAAGTTAAATTTAAAGTTAAAGTTAAAGTTAAAGTTAAAGTTATAGTTAAAGTTAAAGTTAAAGTTAAAGTTAAAGTTAAAGTTAAAGTTAAAGTTAAAGTTAAAGTTAAAGTTAAAGTTAAAGTTAAAGTTAAAGTTCAAGTTAAAGTTAAAATTAAAGTTAAAGTTAAAGTTAAAGTTAAGGTTAAAGTTAAAGTTAAAGTGAATGTTAAAGTTAAAGCGAAAGTTAAAGTTAAAGTTAAAGCTAAAGTTAAAGTTAAAGTTAAAGTTAAAGTTAAAGTTAAAGTTAAAGTTAAAGTTAAAGCGAAAGCGAAAGTTAAAGTTAAAGTTAAAGTTAAAGTTAAACTTAAAGTTAAAGTTAAAGTTAAAGTTAAATTTAAAGTTAAAGTTACAGTTAAAATTAAAGTTAAAGTTAAAGTTATAGTTAAAGTTAAAGTTAAAGTTAAAGTTAAAGTTAAAGTTAAAGTTAAAGTTAAAGTTAAAGTTAAAGTTAAAGTTAAAGTTAAAGTTAAAGTTAAAGTTAAAGTTAAAGTTAAAGTTAAAGTTAAAGTTAAAGTTAAAGTTAAAGTTAAAGTTAAAGTTAAAGTTAAAGTTAAAGTTAAAGTTAAAGTTAAAGTTAAAGTTAAAGTTAAAGTTAAAGTTAAATTTAAATTTAAAGTTAAAGTTAAGGTTAAAGTTAAAGTTAAAGTGAATGTTAAAGTTAAAGCGAAAGTTAAAGTTAAGGTTAAAGTTAAAGTTAAAGTTAAAGTTAAAGTTAAAGTTAAAGTTAAAGTTAAAGTTAAAGTTAAAGTTAAAGTTAAAGTTAAAGTTACAGTTAAAGTTAAAGTTAAAGCGAAAGTTAAAGTTAAAGTTAAAAATAAAGTTAAAGTGAAAGTTAAAGTTAAAGTTAAAGTTAAAGTTAAGGTTAAAGTTAAAGTTAAAGTGAATGTTAAGGTTAAAGCGAAAGTTAAAGTTAAAGTTAAAGTTAAAGTCAAAGTTAAAGTTAAAGTTGAAGTTAAAGCGAAAGCGAAAGTTAAAGTTAAATTTAAAGTGAAAGTGAAAGTTAAAGTTAAAGTTAAGTTTAAAGTTAAGGTTAAAGTGAAAGTTATAGTTATAGTTAAAGTTAAAGTTAAAGTTAAAGCGAAAGCGAAAGTTATAGTTAAAGATAAAGTGAATGTTAAAGTTAAAGTTAAAGTCAAAGTTAAAGCTAAAGTTAAAGTTAAAGTTAAAGTGAATGTTAAAGTTAAAGCGAAAGTTAAAGTTAAAGTTAAAGCTAAAGTTAAAGTTAAAGTTAAAGTTAAAGTTAAAGCGAAAGCGAAAGTTAAAGTTAAAGTTAAAGTTAAAGTTAAATTTAAAGTTAAAGTTAAAGTTAAATTTAAAGTTAAAGTTAAAGTTAAAGTTATAGTTAAAGTTAAAGTTAAAGTTAAAGTTAAAGTTAAAGTTAAAGTTAAAGTTAAAGTTCAAGTTAATGTTAAAGTTAAAGTTAAAGTTAAAGTTAAAGTTAAAGTTAAAGTTAAAGTTAAAATTAAAGTAAAGTTAAAGTTAAAGTTAAGGTTAAAGTTAAAGTTAAAGATAAAGTGAATGCTAAAGTTAAAGCGAAAGTTAAAGTTAAAGTTAAAGTTAAATTTAAAGTTAAAGTTAAAGTTATAGTTAAAGTTAAAGTTAAAGTTAAAGTTAAAGTTAAAGTTAAAGTTAAAATTAAAGTTAAAGGTAAAGTTAAAGTTAAAGTAAGAGTTAAAGTTAAAGTTAAATTTAAAGTTAAAGTTAAAGTTAAAGTTAAGGTTAAAGTTAAAGTTAAATTTAAAATTAAAGTTAAAGTTATAGTTAAAGTTAAAGTTAAAGTTAAAGTTAAAGTTAAAGTTAAAGTAAAGGTTAAAGTTAAAGTTTAAGTTAAAGTTAAAGTTAAAGTTAAAGTTAAAGTTAAAGTTAAAGTTAAAGTTAAAGTTAAAGTTACAGTTAAAGTTAAAGTTAAAGTTAAAGTTAAAGTTAAAGTTAGAGTTAAAGTTAAAGTTAAAGATAAAGTGAATGTTAAAGTTAAAGTTAAATTCAAAGTTAAAGTTAAAGTTAAAGTTAAAGTGAATGTTAAAGTTAAAGCGAAAGTTAAAGTTAAAGTTAAAGCGAAAGCGAAAGTTAAAGTTAAAGTTAAAGTTAAAGTGAAAGTGAAAGTGAAAGTTAAAGTTAAAGTTAAAGTTAAATTTAAAGTTAAAGTTAAAGTTAAAGTTAAAGTTAAAGTTAAAGTTAAAGTTAAAGTTAAAGTTAAAGTTAAAGCTAAAGTTAAAGTTATAGTTAAAGTTAAAGTTAAAGTTATTGTTAAAATTAAAGTTAAAGTTAAAGCGAAAGCGAAAGTTAAAGTTAAAGTTAAAGTGAAAGTTAAAGTGAAAGTGAAAGTGAAAGTTAAAGTTAAATTTAAATTTAAAGTTAAAGTTAAAGTTAAAGTTAAAGTTAAAGATAAACTTAAAGTTAAAGTTAAAGTTAAAATTAAAGTTAAAGTTAAAGTTAAAATTAAAGTTAAAGTTAAAGTTAAAGTGAATGTTAAAGTTAAAGCGAAAGTTAAAGTTAAAGTTAAAGTGAAAGTGAAAGTTAAAATTAAAGTTAAATTTAAAGTTAAAATTAAAGTTAAAGTTAAAGTTAAAGTTAAAGTTAAAGTTAAAATTAAAGTTAAAGTTAAAGTTAAAGTGAATGTTAAAGTTAAAGCGAAAGTTAAAGTTAAAGTTAAAGTTAAAGTTAAAGTTAAAGTTAAATTTAAAGTTAAAGTTAAAGCGAAAGCGAAAGTTAAAGTTAAAGTTAAAGTTAAAGTTAAAGTTAAAGTTAGAGTTAAAGTTAAAGTTTAGGTTAAAGTTAAAGTTACAGTTAAAGTTAAAGTTAAAGTTAAAGTTAGAGTTAAAGTTAAAGTTAAAGTTAAAGTTAAAGTTAAAGTTAAAGTTAAAATTAAAGTTAAAGTTAAAGTGAATGTTAAAGTTAAAGCGAAAGTTAAAGTTAAAGTTAAAGTTAAAGTTTAAGGTTAAGTTAAAGTTAAAGTCAAAGTTAAAGCTAAAGTTAAAGTTAAAGTTAAAGCGAAAGCGAAAGTTAAAGTTAAAGTTAAAGTTAAAGTGAAAGTTAAAGTTAAAGTTAAAGTTAAAGTTAAAGTTAAAGTTAAAGTTAAAGTTAAAGTTAAAGTTAAAGTTAAAGTTAAAGTTAAAGTTAAAGTTAAAGTTAAAGTTAAAGTAAAAGTAAAAGTTAAAGTTAAAGTTAAAGTTAAAGTTAAAGTTAAAGTTAAAGTTAAAGTTAAATTTAAAGTTAAAGTTAAAGGTAAAGCTAAAGTTAAAGTTAAAATTAAAGCGAAAGCGAAAGTTAAAGTTAAAGTTAAAGTTAAAGTTAAAGTTAGAGTTAAAGTTAAAGTTTAAGTTAACGTTAAAGTTACAGTTAAAGTTAAAGTTAAAGTTAAAGTTAAAGTTAGAGTTAAAGTTAAAGTTAAAGTTAAAGATAAAGTGAATGTTAAAGTTAAAATTAAAGTCAAAGTTAAAGCTAAAGTTAAAATTAAAGTTAAAGTTAAAGTTAAAGTTAAAGTTAAAGTTAAAGTTAAAGTTAAAGTTAAAGTTAAAGTTAAAGTCAAAGTTAAAGTTAAAGTTAAAGTTAAAGCGAAAGCGAAAGTTCAAGTTAAATTTAAAGTGAAAGTGAAAGTTAAAGTTAAAGTTAAGTTTAAAGTTAAGGTTAAAGTGAAAGTTATAGTTATAGTTAAAGTTAAAGTTAAAGTTAAAGCGAAAGCGAAAGTTATAGTTAAAGATAAAGTGAATGTTAAAGATAAAGTTAAAGTTAAAGTCAAAGTTAAAGTTAAAGTTAAAGTTAAAGTTAAAGTTAAAGTTAAAGTTAAAGTTAAAGTTAAATTTAAAGTTAAAGTTAAAGGTAAAGCTAAAGTTAAAGTTAAAGTTAAAGCGAAAGCGAAAGTTAAAGTTAAAGTTAAAGTTAGAGTTAAAGTTAAAGTTTAAGTTAACGTTAAAGTTACAGTTAAAGTTAAAGTTAAAGTTAAAGTTAAAGTTAAAGTTAAAGTTAGAGTTAAAGTTAAAGTTAAAGTTAAAGATAAAGTGAATGTTATAGTTATAGTTAAAGTTAAAGTTAAAGTTAAAGTTAAAGCGAAAGCGAAAGTTATAGTTAAAGATAAAGTGAAAGCGAAAGTTAAAGTTAAAGTTAAAGTTAAAGTTAAAGTTAAAGTTAGAGTTAAAGTTAAAGTTTAGGTTAAAGTTAAAGTTACAGTTAAAGTTAACGTTAAAGTTAAAGTTAGAGTTAAAGTTAAAGTTAAAGTTAAAGTTAAAGTTAAAGTTAAAGTTAAAGTTAAAGTTAAAGTTAAAGTTAAAATTAAAGTTAAAGTTAAAGTTAAAGTTAAAGTTAAAATTAAAGTTAAAGTTAAAGTGAATGTTAAAGTTAAAGCGAAAGTTAAAGTTAAAGTTAAAGTTTAAGGTAAAGTTAAAGTTAAGTACTTTAACTTTAACTTTCACTTTCACTTTAAATTTAACTTTAACTTTCGCTTTAACTTTAACTTTAACTTTGACTTTAACTTTAACTTTAACTTTCGCTTTAACTTTAACTTTAACTTTAACTGTAACTTTAACTTTCGCTTTAACTTTAACATTCACTTTAACTTTAACTTTAGCTTTAACTTTGACTTTAACTTTAAATTTAACTTAACTTTAACTTTAACTTTAACTTTAACTTTAACTTTAACTTTAACTTTAACTTTAACTTTAACTTTAACTTTAACTTTAACTTTAACTTTAACTTTAACTTTAACTTTAACTTTAACTTTAACTTTAACTTTAGCTTTAACTTTGACTTTAATTTTAACTTTAACATTCACTTTATCTTTAACTTTAACTTTAACTTTAACTCTAACTTTAACTTTAACTTTAACTTTAACTTTAACTTTAACTGTAACTTTAACGTTAACTTAAACTTTAACTTTAACTCTAACTTTAACTTTAACTTTAACTTTAACTTTAACTTTCGCTTTCGCTTTAACTTTAACTTTAACTTTAGCTTTACCTTTAACTTTAACTTTAAATTTAACTTTAACTTTAACTTTAACTTTAACTTTAACTTTAACTTTAACTTTAACTTTAACTTTAACTTTAACTTTAACTTTAACTTTAACTTTAACTTTAACTTTCACTTTAACTTTAACTTTAACTTTAACTTTCGCTTTCGCTTTAACTTTAACTTTAGCTTTAACTTTGACTTTAACTTTAACTTTACCTTAAACTTTAACTTTAACTTTAACTTTCACTTTAACTTTAACTTTAACATTCAACAAATTAAAGTCAAAGTTAAAGCTAAAGTTAAAGTTAAAGTTAAAGTTAAAGTTAAAGTTAAAGTTAAAGTTAAAGTTAAAGTTAAAGTTAAAGTTAAAGTTAAAGTTAAAGTTAAAGTTAAAGTTAAAGTTAAAGTTAAAGTTAAAGTTAAAGTTAAAGTTAAAGTTAAAGTTAAAGTTAAAGTTAAAGTTAAAGTTAAAGTTAAAGTTAAAGTTAAAGTTAAAGTTAAAGTTAAAGTTAAAGTTAAAGTTAAAGTTAAAGTTAAAGTTAAAGTTAAAGTTAAAGTTAAAGTTAAAGTTAAAGTTAAAGTTAAAGTTAAAGTTAAAGTTAAAGTTAAAGTTAAAGTTAAAGTTAAAGTTAAAGTTAAAATTAAAGTTAAAGTTAAAGTTCAGGTTAAAGTTAAAGTTCAGGTTAAAGTTAAAGTTAAATTTAAAGTTAAAGTTACAGTTAAAGTTAAAGTTAAAGTTAAAGTCAAAGTTAAAGCGAAAGTTAAAGTTAAAGTGAAAGTGAAAGTTAAAGTTAAAGTTAAAGTTAAAGTGAAAGTGAAAGTGAAAGTTAAAGTTAAATTTAAAGTTAAAGTTAAATTTAAAGTTAAAGTTAAAGTTAAAGTTATAGTTAAAGTTAAAGTTAAATTTAAAGTTAAAATTAAATTTAAAGTTAAAGTTAAAGTTAAAGTTAAAGCTAAAGCTAAAGTTAAAGTTAAAATTAAAGTTAAAGTTAAATTTAAAGTTAAAGTTAAAGTTAATGTTAAAGTTAAAGTTTAAGCGAAAGTTAAAGTTAAAGTTAAAAATAAAGTTAAAGTTAAAGTGAAAGTTAAAGTTAAAGTTAAAGTTAAAGTTACATTTACAGTTAAAGTTAAAGTTAAAGTTAAAGTTAAAGTTAAAGTTAAAGTTAAAGTTAAAGTTAAAGTTGAAGTTAAAGTTAAAATTAAAGTTAAAGTTAAAGTTAAAGTGAATGTTAAAGTTAAAGCGAAAGTTAAAGTTAAAGTTAAAGTGAAAGTGAAAGTTAAAGTTAAAGTTAAATTTAAAGTTAAAGTTAAAGTTAAAGTTAAAATTAAAGTTAAAGTTAAAGTTAAAGTTAAAGTTAAAGTTAAAGTTAAAGTTAAAATTAAAGTTAAAGTTAAAGTTAAAGTGAATGTTAAAGTTAAAGCGAAAGTTAAAGTTAAAGTTAAAGTTAAAGTTAAAGTTAAAGTTAAATTTAAAGTTAAAGTTAAAGCGAAAGCGAAAGTTAAAGTTAAAGTTAAAGTTAAAGTTAAAGTTAAAGTTAAAGTTAGAGTTAAAGTTAAAGTTTAGGTTAAAGTTAAAGTTACAGTTAAAGTTAAAGTTAAAGTTAAAGTTAGAGTTAAAGTTAAAGTTAAAGTTAAAGTTAAAGTTAAAGTTAAAGTTAAAGTTAAAGTTAAAGTTAAAGTTAAAATTAAAGTTAAAGTTAAAGTGAATGTTAAAGTTAAAGCGAAAGTTAAAGTTAAAGTTAAAGTTTAAGGTTAAGTTAAAGTTAAAGTCAAAGTTAAAGCTAAAGTTAAAGTTAAAGTTAAAGCGAAAGCGAAAGTTAAAGTTAAAGTTAAAGTTAAAGTGAAAGTTAAAGTTAAAGTTAAAGTTAAAGTTAAAGTTAAAGTTAAAGTTAAAGTTAAAGTTAAAGTTAAAGTTAAAGTTAAAGTTAAAGTTAAAGTTAAAGTTAAAGTAAAAGTAAAAGTTAAAGTTAAAGTTAAAGTTAAAGTTAAAGTTAAAGTTAAAGTTAAAGTTAAATTTAAAGTTAAAGTTAAAGGTAAAGCTAAAGTTAAAGTTAAAATTAAAGCGAAAGCGAAAGTTAAAGTTAAAGTTAAAGTTAAAGTTAGAGTTAAAGTTAAAGTTTAAGTTAACGTTAAAGTTACAGTTAAAGTTAAAGTTAAAGTTAAAGTTAAAGTTAAAGTTAGAGTTAAAGTTAAAGTTAAAGTTAAAGATAAAGTGAATGTTAAAGTTAAAATTAAAGTCAAAGTTAAAGCTAAAGTTAAAGTTAAAGTTAAAGTTAAAGTTAAAGTTAAAGTTAAAGTTAAAGTTAAAGTTAAAGTCAAAGTTAAAGTTAAAGTTAAAGCGAAAGCGAAAGTTAAAGTTAAATTTAAAGTGAAAGTGAAAGTTAAAGTTAAAGTTAAGTTTAAAGTTAAGGTTAAAGTGAAAGTTATAGTTATAGTTAAAGTTAAAGTTAAAGTTAAAGTTAAAGCGAAAGCGAAAGTTATAGTTAAAGATAAAGTGAATGTTAAAGATAAAGTTAAAGTTAAAGTCAAAGTTAAAGTTAAAGTTAAAGTTAAAGTTAAAGTTAAAGTTAAAGTTAAAGTTAAAGTTAAATTTAAAGTTAAAGTTAAAGGTAAAGCTAAAGTTAAAGTTAAAGTTAAAGCGAAAGCGAAAGTTAAAGTTAAAGTTAAAGTTAGAGTTAAAGTTAAAGTTTAAGTTAACGTTAAAGTTACAGTTAAAGTTAAAGTTAAAGTTAAAGTTAAAGTTAAAGTTAAAGTTAGAGTTAAAGTTAAAGTTAAAGTTAAAGATAAAGTGAATGTTATAGTTATAGTTAAAGTTAAAGTTAAAGTTAAAGTTAAAGCGAAAGCGAAAGTTATAGTTAAAGATAAAGTGAAAGCGAAAGTTAAAGTTAAAGTTAAAGTTAAAGTTAAAGTTAAAGTTAGAGTTAAAGTTAAAGTTTAGGTTAAAGTTAAAGTTACAGTTAAAGTTAACGTTAAAGTTAAAGTTAGAGTTAAAGTTAAAGTTAAAGTTAAAGTTAAAGTTAAAGTTAAAGTTAAAGTTAAAGTTAAAGTTAAAGTTAAAGTTAAAGTTAAAGTTAAAGTTAAAGTTAAAGTTAAAGTTAAAGTTAAAGTTAAAGTTAAAGTTAAAGTTAAAGTTAAAGTTAAAATTAAAGTTAAAGTTAAAGTGAATGTTAAAGTTAAAGCGAAAGTTAAAGTTAAAGTTAAAGTTTAAGGTAAAGTTAAAGTTAAGTACTTTAACTTTAACTTTCACTTTCACTTTAAATTTAACTTTAACTTTCGCTTTAACTTTAACTTTAACTTTGACTTTAACTTTAACTTTAACTTTCGCTTTAACTTTAACTTTAACTTTAACTGTAACTTTAACTTTCGCTTTAACTTTAACATTCACTTTAACTTTAACTTTAGCTTTAACTTTGACTTTAACTTTAAATTTAACTTTAACTTTAACTTTAACTTTAACTTTAACTTTAACTTTAACTTTAACTTTAACTTTAACTTTAACTTTAACTTTAACTTTAACTTTAACTTTAACTTTAACTTTAACTTTAACTTTAACTTTAGCTTTAACTTTGACTTTAATTTTAACTTTAACATTCACTTTATCTTTAACTTTAACTTTAACTTTAACTCTAACTTTAACTTTAACTTTAACTTTAACTTTAACTTTAACTTTAACTGTAACTTTAACGTTAACTTAAACTTTAACTTTAACTCTAACTTTAACTTTAACTTTAACTTTAACTTTAACTTTCGCTTTCGCTTTAACTTTAACTTTAACTTTAGCTTTACCTTTAACTTTAACTTTAAATTTAACTTTAACTTTAACTTTAACTTTAACTTTAACTTTAACTTTAACTTTAACTTTAACTTTAACTTTAACTTTAACTTTAACTTTAACTTTCACTTTAACTTTAACTTTAACTTTAACTTTCGCTTTCGCTTTAACTTTAACTTTAGCTTTAACTTTGACTTTAACTTTAACTTAACCTTAAACTTTAACTTTAACTTTAACTTTCACTTTAACTTTAACTTTAACATTCAACAAATTAAAGTCAAAGTTAAAGCTAAAGTTAAAGTTAAAGTTAAAGTTAAAGTTAAAGTTAAAGTTAAAGTTAAAGTTAAAGTTAAAGTTAAAGTTAAAGTTAAAGTTAAAGTTAAAGGTAAAGTTAAAGTTAAAGTTAAAGTTAAAGTTAAAGTTAAAGTTAAAGTTAAAGTTAAAGTTAAAGTTAAAGTTAAAGTTAAAGTTAAAGTTAAAGTTAAAGTTAAAGTTAAAGTTAAAGTTAAAGTTAAAGTTAAAGTTAAAGTTAAAGTTAAAGTTAAAGTTAAAGTTAAAGTTAAAGTTAAAGTTAAAGTTAAAATTAAAGTTAAAGTTAAAGTTCAGGTTAA
The DNA here is from genome assembly GCF_040869045.1 of Eurosta solidaginis. Taxonomy (NCBI): domain Eukaryota; kingdom Metazoa; phylum Arthropoda; class Insecta; order Diptera; family Tephritidae; genus Eurosta; species Eurosta solidaginis. Next base: position 1,139,096 of record NW_027136887.1, on the reverse strand, counting down.
AGTTAAAGTTCAGGTTAAAGTTAAAGTTAAATTTAAAGTTAAAGTTACAGTTAAAGTTAAAGTTAAAGTTAAAGTCAAAGTTAAAGCGAAAGTTAAAGTTAAAGTGAAAGTGAAAGTTAAAGTTAAAGTTAAAGTTAAAGTGAAAGTGAAAGTGAAAGTTAAAGTTAAATTTAAAGTTAAAGTTAAATTTAAAGTTAAAGTTAAAGTTAAAGTTATAGTTAAAGTTAAAGTTAAATTTAAAGTTAAAATTAAATTTAAAGTTAAAGTTAAAGTTAAAGTTAAAGCTAAAGCTAAAGTTAAAGTTAAAGTTAAAGTTAAAGTTAAAGTTAAAGTTAAAGTTAAAGTTAAATTTAAAGTTAAAGTTAAAGTTAATGTTAAAGTTAAAGTTTAAGCGAAAGTTAAAGTTAAAGTTAAAAATAAAGTTAAAGTTAAAGTGAAAGTTAAAGTTAAAGTTAAAGTTACATTTACAGTTAAAGTTAAAGTTAAAGTTAAAGTTAAAGTTAAAGTTAAAGTTAAAGTTAAAGTTAAAGTTGAAGTTAAAGTTAAAGTTAAAGTTAAAGTTAAAGTTAAAGTTAAAGTTAAAGTTAAAGTTAAAGTTAAAGTTAAAGTGAATGTTAAAGTTAAAGCGAAAGTTAAAGTTAAAATAAAAGTTAAAGTGAATGTTAAAGATAAAGCGAAAGTTAAGGTTAAAGTTAAAAATAAAGTTAAAGTTAAAGTGAAAGTAAAAGTTAAAGTTAAAGTTAAAGTTAAAGTTAAAGTTAAAGTTAAAGTTAAAGTTAAAGTTAAAGTTAAAGTTAAAGTTAAAGTTAAAGTTAAAGTTAAAGTTAAAGTTAAAGTTAAGGTTAAAGTTAAAGTTAAAGTTAAGGTTAAAAGTATAGTTAAAGTTAAAGTGAAAGTGAAAGTTAAAGTTAAAGTTAAAGTTAAAGTTAAAGTTAAAGTTAAAGTTAAAGTTAAAGTTAAAGTTAAAGTTAAAGTTAAAGTTGAAGTTAAAGTTAAAGTTAAAGTAAAAGTTAAAGTGAATGTTAAAGTTAAAGCGAAAGTTAAAGTTAAAGTTAAAGTGAATGTTAAAGATAAAGCGAAAGTTTAGGTTAAAGTTAAAAATAAAGTTAAAGTTAAAGTTAAAGTTAAAGTTACAGTTAAAGTTAAAGTTAAGGTTAAAGTTAAAGTTAAAGTTAAAGTTAAAGTTAAAGTTAAAGTGAATGTTAAAGTTAAAGCGAAAGTTAAAGTTAAAGTTAAAGTTAAAGTTAAAGTCAAAGTTAAGAGAAAGTTAAAGTTAAAGTTACAGTTAAAGTTAAAGTTAAAGTCAAAGTTAAAGCGAAAGTTAAAGTTAAAGTGAAAGTTAAAGTTAAAGTGAAAGTGAAAGTTAAAGTTAAATTTAAAGTTAAAGTTAAATTTAAAGTTAAAGTTAAAGTTAAATTTAAAGTTATAGTTAAAGTTAAAGTTAAAGTTAAAATTAAATGTAAAGTTAAAGTTAAAGTTAAAGTTAAAGCTAAAGTTAAAGTTAAAGTTAAAGTTAAAGTTAAAGTTAAAGTTAAAGTTAAAGTTAAAGTTAAAGTTAAAGTTAAAGTTAAAGTTAAAGTTAAAGTTAAAGTTAAAGTTAAAGTTAAAGCGAAAGTTAAAGTTAAAAATAAAGTTAAAGTTAAAGTGAAAGTTAAAGTTAAAGCTAAAGTTAAATTTACAGTTAAAGTTAGAGTTAAAGTTAAAGTTAAAGTGAATGTTAAAGTTAAAGCGAAAGTTAAAGTTAAAGTTAAAAATAAAGTTAAAGTGAAAGTTAAAGTTAAAGTCAAAGTTAAAGTTAAAGTTAAAATTAAAGTTAAGGTTAAAGTTAAAGTTAAAGTTCAGGTTAAAGTTAAAGCTAAAGGTAAAGTTAAAGTGAATGTTAAAGTTAAAGTTAAAGTTAAAGTTAAAGTTAAAGTTAAAGTTAAAGTTAAAATTAAAGTTAAATTTAAAGTTAAAGTTAAAGTTAAAGTTGAAGTTAAAGTTAAAGTTAAAGTTAAAGTTAAAGTTAAAATTAAAGTTAAAGTTAAGGTTAAAGTTAAAGTTAAAGTTAAAGTTAAGGTTAAAGATAAAGTTAAAGTTAAAGATAAAATTAAAGTTAAAGTTAAAGTTGAAGTAAAAGTTAAAGTTAAAGTTAAACTTAAAGTTAAAGCTAAAGTTAAAGTTAAAGTTAAAGTTAAAGTTAAGGTTAAAGTTAAAGTTAAATTTAAAGTTAAAGTTAAAGTTAAAGTTAAAGTTAAAATTAAAGTTAAAGTTAAGGTTAAAGTTAACGTTAAAGTTAAAGTTAAAGTTAAAGTTAAAGTTAAAGTTAAGGTTAAAGTTAAAGTTAAAGTTAAAGTTAAAGTTAAGGTTAAAGTTAAAGTTAAAGTGAATGCTAAAGTTAAAGCGAAAGTTAAAGTTAAAGTTAAAGTTAAATTTAAAGTGAATGTTAAAGTTAAAGCGAAAGTTAAAGTGAGTGTTAAAGTTAAAGTTAAGGTTAAAGTTAAAGTTAAAGTTAAAGTTAAAATTAAATTTAAAGTTAAAGTTAAAGTTAAAGTTAAAGTTAAAGTTAAAGTTAAAGTTAAAGTTAAAGTTAAAATTAAAGTTAAAGTTAAAGTTCAGGTTAAAGTTAAAGTTAAAGTTCAGGTTAAAGTTAAAGTTAAATTTAAAGTTAAAGTTACAGTTAAAGTTAAAGTTAAAGTCAAAGTTAAAACGAAAGTTAAAGTTAAAGTGAAAGTGAAAGTTAAAGTTAAAGTGAAAGTGAAAGTTAAAGTTAAATTTAAAGTTAAAGTTAAATTTAAAGTTAAAGTTAAAGTTATAGTTAAAGTTAAATTTAAAGTTAAAATTAAATTTAAAGTTAAAGTTAAAGTTAAAGCTAAAGTTAAAGTTAAAGTTAAATTTAAAGTTAAAGTTAAAGTTTAAGCGAAAGTTAAAATTAAAGTTAAAAATAAAGTTAAAGTTAAAGTGAAAGTTAAAGTTAAAGTTAAAGATAAGTTAAAGTTAAAGTTAAAGTTAAAGTTAAAGTTAAAGTTAAAGTTAAAGTTAAAGTGAATGTTAAATTTAAAGCGAAAGTTAAAGTTAAAATAAAAGTTAAAGTGAATGTTAAAGATAAAGCGAAAGTTAAGGTTAAAGTTAAAAATAAAGTTAAAGTTAAAGTGAAAGTAAAAGTTAAAGTTAAAGTTAAAGTTAAAGTTAAAGTTAAAGTTAAAGTTAAAGTTAAAGTTAAAGTTAAAGTTAAAGTTAAAGTTAAGGTTAAAGTTAAAGTTAAAGTTAAAGTTAAAAGTATAGTTAAAGTTAAAGTTAAAGTGAAAGTGAAAGTTAAAGTTAAAGTTGAAGTTAAAGTTAAAGTTAAAGTAAAAGTGAAAGTGAATGTTAAAGTTAAAGCGAAAGTTAAAGTTAAAGTTAAAGTGAATGTTAAAGATAAAGCGAAAGTTAAGGTTAAAGTTAAAAATAAAGTTAAAGTTAAAGTTAAAGTTAAAGTTAAAGTTAAAGTGAATGTTAAAGTTAAAGCGAAAGTTAAAGTTAAAGTTTAAGTTAAAGTTAAAGTTAAATTTAAAGTTAAAGTGAATGTTAAAGATAAAGCGAAAGTTAAAGTTAAAGTTAAAAATAAAGTTAAAGTTAAAGTGAAAGTTAAAGTTAAAGTTAAAGTTAAAGTTAAAGTTAAAGTTAAAGCTAAAGTTAAAGTTAAAGTTAAATTTAAAGTTAAAGTTAAAGTTAAAGTTAAAGTTAAAGTTAAAGTTAAAGTTAAAGTTAAAGTTAAAGTTACAGTTAAAGTTAAAGTTAAAGTTAAAGTTAAAGTTAAAGTTAAAGTTAAAGTTAAAGTTAAAGTTAGAGTTAAAGTTAAAGTTAAAGTTAAAGTTAAAGATAAAGTGAATGTTAAAGTTAAAGTTAAAGTCAAAGTTAAAGTTAAAGTGAATGTTAAAGTTAAAGCGAAACTTAAAGTTAAAGTTAAAGTCAAAGTTAAAGTTAAAGTTAAAGTTAAAGTTAAAGTTAAAGTTAAAGTTAAAGTTAAAGTTAAAGTTAAAGTTAAAGTTAAAGTTAAAGTTAAAGTTAAAGTTAAAGTTAAAGTTAAAGTTAAAGTTAAAGTTAAAGTTAAAGTTAAAGTTAAAGTTAAAGCTAAAGTTAAAGTTAAAGTTAAAGCGAAAGCGAAAGTTAAAGTTAAAATGAAAGTGAAAGTTAAAGTTAAATTTAAAGTTAAAGTTACAGTTAAAGTTAAAGTGTTAGTTAAAGTTAAAGTTAAAATTAAAGTAAAGTTAAAGTTATAGTTAAAATTAAAGTTAAAGTTAAAGTTAAAGATAAAGTTAAAGTTAAAGTTAAAGTTAAAATTAAAGTTAAAGTTAAATTTAAAATTAAAGTTAAAGTTAAAGTTGAAGTTAAAGTTAAAGTTAAAATTAAAGTTATAGTTAAAGTTAAAGATAAATTTAAAGTTAAAGTTGAAGTTAAAGTTAAAGTTAAAGTGAATGCTAAAGTTAAAGCGAAAGTTAAAGTTAAAGTTAAAAATAAAGTTAAAGTTAAAGTTTAAGTTAATGTTAAAGTTAAAGTTACAGTCAAAGTTAAAGTCAAAGTTAAAGTCAAAGTTAAAGTTAAAGTTAAAGTTAATGTTAAAGTTAGGGTTAAAGTTAAAGTTAAAGTTAAAGCGAAAGTTAAAGTTAAGGTTAAAGTTAAAGTTAAAGTGAAAGTTAAAGTTAAAATTAAAGTAAAGTTAAAGTTAAAGTTAAAGTTAAGGTTAAAGTTAAAGTTAAAGATAAAGTGAATGTTAAAGTTAAAGCGAAAGTTAAAGTTAAAGTTAAAGTTAAAGTTAAAGTTAAAGTTAAAGTTAAAGTTAAAGTTAAATTTAAAGTTAAAGTTAAAGTTAAAGTTATAGTTAAAGTTAAAGTTAAAGTTAAAGGTAAAGTTAAAGTTAAAGTTAAAGTAAGAGTTAAAGTTAAAGTTAAAGTTAAATTTAAAGTTAAAGTTAAAGTTAAAGTTAAGGTTAAAGTTAAAGTTAAATTTAAAATTAAAGTTAAAGTTATAGTTAAAGTTAAAGTTAAAGTTAAAGTTAAAGTTACAGTTAAAGTTAAAGTTAAAGTTAAAGTTAAAGTTAAAGTTAAATTTGAAGTTAAAGGTAAAGTTAAAGTTAAAGCTAAAGTTAAAGTTATAGTTAAAGTTAAAGTTAAAATTAAAGTAAAGTTAAAGTTAAAGTTATTGTTAAAATTAAAGTTAAAGTTAAAGATAAAGGTAAAGTTAAATTTAAAGTTAAAGTTAAAGTTAAAATTAAAGTTAAAGTTTAAGTTAAAGTGAATGTTAAAGTTAAAGCGAAAGTTAAAGTTAAAGTTAAAGTTAAATTTAAAGTTAAAGTTAAAGTTAAAGCTAAAGTTAAAGTTAAAGTTAAAGTTAAAGCGAAAGCGAAAGCGAAAGGTAAAGTTAAAGTTAAAGTTAAAGTTAAAGTTAAAGTTAAAGTTAAAGTTAAAGTTAAAGTTAAAGTTAAAGTTAAAGTTAAAGTTAGAGTTAAAGTTAAAGTTTAAGTTAAAGTTAAAGTTAAAGTTACAGTTAAAGTTAAAGCTAAAGTTAAATTTAAAGTTAAAGTTAAAGTTAGAGTTAAAGTTAAAGTAAAAGTTAAAGTTAAAGTTAAAGTTAAAGTTAAAATTAAAGTTAAAGTTAAAGTGAATGTTAAAGTTAAAGCGAAAGTTAAAGTTAAAGTTAAAGTTAAAGTCAAAGTTAAAGCTAAAGTTAAAGTTAAAGTTAAAGTTAAAGTTAAAGTGAAAGTTAAAGTTAAAGTTAAAGTTAAAGTTAAAGTTAAAGTTAAAGTTAAAGTTAAAGTTAAAGTTAAAGTTAAAGTTAAAGTTAAAGTTAAAGTTAAAGTTAAAGTTAAAGTTAAAGTTAAAGTTAAAGTTAAAGTTAAAGTTAGAGTTAAAGTTAAAGTTAAAGATAAAGTGAATGTTAAAGTTAAAGTTAAAGTTAAAGTTAAAGTCAAAGTTAAAGCTAAAGTTAAAGTTAAAGTTAAAGTTAAAGTTAAAGTGAATGTTAAAGTTAAAGCGAAAGTTAAAGTTAAAGTTAAAGTTAAAGCTAAACTTAAAGTTAGAGTTAAAGTTAAAGTTAAAGTTAAAGTTAAATTTAAAGATAAAGTTAAGGTTAAAGTTAAAGTTAAAGTTAAAGTGAATGTTAAAGTTAAAGCGAAAGTTAAAGTTAAAGTTAAAGTTAGAGTTAAAGTTAAAGTTAAAGTTAAAATTAAAGTTAAATTTAAAGTTAAAGTTAAGGTTAAAGTTAAAGTTAAAGTTAAAGTTAAAGTGAATGTTAAAGTTAAAGCGAAAGTTAAAGTTAAAGTTAGAGTTAAAGTTAAAGTTAAAGTTACAGTTAAAGTTAAAGTTAAAGTTAAAGTTAAAGCGAAAGTTAAAGTTAAAGTTAAAAATAAAGTTAAAGTGAAAGTTAAAGTTAAAGTTAAGGTTAAAGTTAAAGTTAAAGTGAATGCTAAAGTTAAAGCGAAAGTTAAAGTTAAAGTTAAAGTTAAAGCGAAAGCGAAAGTTAAAGTTAAAATTAAAGTGAAAGTGAAAGTTAAAGATAAAGTTAAAGTTAAAGTTAAATTTAAAGTTAAAGTTAAAATTATAGTTATAGTTAAAGTTAAAGTTAAAGTTAAAGTTAAAGTTAAAGTTAAAGTTAAAGTTAAAGTTAAAGTTAAAGTTAAAGTTAAAGTTAAAGTTAAAGTTAAAGTTAAAGTTAAAATTAAAGTAAAATTAAAGTTAAAGTTAAATTTAAAGTTAAAGTATAGTTAGAGTTTAAGTTAAAGTTAAAGTTAAGGTTAAAGTTAAAGTTAAAGATAAAGTGAATGTTAAAGTTAAAGCGAAAGTTAAAGTTAAAGTTAAAGTTAAAGTTAAAGTTAAATTTAAAGTTAAAGTTAAAGTTAAAGTTAAAGTTAAAGTTAAAGTTAAAGTTATAGTTAAAGTTAAAGTTAAAGTTAAAGGTAAAGTTAAAGTTAAAGTTAAAGTTAAAGTTAAAGTAAGAGTTAAAGTTAAAGTTAAAGTTAAAGTTAAGGTTAAAGTTAAAGTTAAAATTAAAGTTAAATTTATAGTTAAAGTTAAAGTTATAGTAAAGGTTAAAGTTAAAGTTTAAGTTAAAGTTACAGTTAAAGTTAATGTTAAAGTTAAAGTTAAAATTAGAGTTAAAGTTAAAGTTAAAGTGAAAGTTAAAGTTAAAGTTAAAGTAAAGGTTAAAGTTAAAGTTTAAGTTAAAGTTACAGTTAAAGTTAATGTTAAAGTTAAAGTTAAAATTAGAGTTAAAGTTAAAGTTAAAGTGAAAGTGAAAGTTAAAGTTAAAGTTAAAGATAAAGTGAATGTTAAAGTTAAAGTTAAAATTAAAGTTAAAGTTAAAGTGAATGTTAAAGTTAAAGCGAAAGTTAAAGTTAAAGTTAAAGTTAAAGTCAAAGTTAAAGCTAAAGTTAAAGTTAAAGTTAAAGTTAAAGTTAAAGTGAAAGTTAAAGTTAAAGTTAAAGTTAAAGTTAAAGTTAAAGTTAAAGTTAAAGTTAAAGTTAAAGTTAAAGTTAAAGTTAAAGTTAAATTTAAAGTTAAAGTTAAAGTTAAAGTTAAAGTTAAAGTTAAAGTTAAAGCTAAAGTTAAAGTTAAAGTTAAAGCGAAAGCGAAAGTTAAAGTTAAAGTTAAAGTTAAAGTTAGAGTTAAAGTTAAAGTTAAAGTTAAAGTTAAAGTTTAAGTTAAAGTTAAAGTTAAAGTTAAAGTTAAAGTTAAAGTTAAAGTTAAAGTTAAAGTTAAAGTTACAGTTAAAGTTAAATTTAAAGTTAAAGTTAAAGTTAGAGTTAAAGTTAAAGTTAAAATTAAAGTTAAAGTTAAAGTTAAAGTGAATGTTAAAGTTAAAGCGAAAGTTAAAGTTAAAGTCAAAGTTAAAGCTAAAGTTAAATTTAAAGTTAAAGCGAAAGCGAAAGTTAAAGTTAAAGTTAAATTTAAATTTAAATTAAAATTTAAATTTAAATTTAAATTTCAAGTTAAAGTTAAAGTTAAAGCTAAAGTTAAAGTTAAAGTTAAAGTTAAAGTTAAAGCGAAAGAGAAAGTTAAAGTAAAAGTTAAAGTTAGAGTTAAAGTTAAAGTTTAAGTTAAAGTTAAAGTTAAAGTTACAGTTAAAGTTAAATTTAAAGTTAAAGTTAAAGTTAAAGTTAAAGATAAAGTGAATGTTAAAGTTAAAGTTAAAGTTAAAGTCAAAGTCAAAGTTAAAGCTAAAGTTAAAGTTAAAGTTAAAGTTAAAATGAATGTTAAAGTTAAAGCGAAAGTTAAAGTTAAAGTTAAATCTAAAGTTAAAGTTAGAGCTAAAGTTAAAGCGAAAGCGAAAGTTAAAGTTAAAGTTAAATTTAAAGTTAAAGTTAAAGTTAAAGTTAAAGTTAAATTTAAAGTTAAAGTTAAAGTTAAAGTAAAGTTAAAGTTAAAGTTAAAGTTAAAGTTAAAGTTAAAGTTAAAGTTAAATTTAAAGTTAAAGTTAAGGTTAAAGTTAAAGTTAAAGTGAATGTTAAAGTTAAAGCGAAAGTTAAAGTTAAGGTTAAAGTTAAAGTTAAAGTTAAAGTTAAAGTTAAAGTTAAAGTTAAAGTTAAAGTTAAAGTTACAGTTAAAGTTAAAGTTAAAGCGAAAGTTAAAGTTAAAGTTAAAAATAAAGTTAAAGTGAAAGTTAAAGTTAAAGTTAAGGTTAAAGTTAAAGTTAAAGTTAAAGTGAATGTTAAGGTTAAAGCGAAAGTTAAAGTTAAAGTTAAAGTCAAAGTTAAAGTTAAAGTTAAAGTTAAAGTTAAAGTTAAAGTTAAAGTTAAAGTTAAAGCGAAAGCGAAAGTTAAAGTTAAATTTAAAGTGAAAGTGAAAGTTAAAGTTAAAGTTAAGTTTAAAGTTAAGGTTAAAGTGAAAGTTATAGTTATAGTTAAAGTTAAAGTTAAAGTTAAAGCGAAAGCGAAAGTTATAGTTAAAGATAAAGTGAATGTTAAAGTTAAAGTTAAAGTCAAAGTTAAAGCTAACGTTAAAGTTAAAGTTAAAGTGAATGTTCAAGTTAAAGCGAAAGTTAAAGTTAAAGTTAAAGCTAAAGCTAAAGTTAAAGTTAAAGTTAAAGTTAAAGCGAAAGCGAAAGTTAAAGTTAAAGTTAAAGTTAAAGTTAAATTTAAAGTTAAAGTTAAATTTAAAGTTAAAGTTAAAGTTAAAGTTATAGTTAAAGTTAAAGTTAAAGTTAAAGTTCAAGTTAATGTTAAAGTTAAAGTTAAAGTTAAAGTCAAGTTAATGTTAAAGTTAAAGTTAAAGTTAAAGTTAAAGTTAAAGTTAAAGTTAAAGTTAAAGTTAAAGTTAAAGTTAAAGTTAAAATTAAAGTAAAGTTAAAGTTAAAGTTAAGGTTAAAGTTAAAGTTAAAGATAAAGTGAATGCTAAAGTTAAAGCGAAAGTTAAAGTTAAAGTTAAAGTTAAATTTAAAGTTAAAGTTAAAGTTAAAGTTATAGTTAAAGTTAAAGTTAAAGTTAAAGTTAAAATTAAAGTAAAAGGTAAAGTTAAAGCGAAAGTTAAAGTTAAAGTTAAAGTTAAATTTAAAGTTAAAGTTAAAGTTAAAGTTAAAGTTAAAGTTAAGGTTAAAGTTAAAGTTAAATTTAAAATTAAAGTTAAAGTTATAGTTAAAGTTAAAGTTAAAGTTAAAGTTAAAGTTAAAGTTAAAGTAAAGGTTAAAGTTAAAGTTTAAGTTAAAGTTAAAGTTAAAGTTAAAGTTACAGTTAAAGTTAAAGTTAAAGCGAAAGCGAAAGTTAAAGTTAAAGTTAAAGTGAAAGTTAAAGTGAAAGTGAAAGTTAAAGTTAAAGTTAAAGTTAAATTTAAAGTTAAAGTTAAAGTTAAAGTTAAAGTTAAAGTTAAAGTTAAAGTTAAAGTTAAAGTTAAAGTTAAAGTTAAAGTTAAAGTTAAAGTTAAAATTAAAGTTAAAGTTAAAGTTAAAGTTAAAGTTAAAATTAAAATTAAAGTTAAAGTTAAAGTTAAAGTGAATGTTAAAGTTAAAGCGAAAGTTAAAGTTAAAGTTAAAGTTAAAGTGAAAGTGAAAGTTAAAGTTAAAGTTAAATTTAAAGTTAAAGTTAAAGTTAAAGTTAAAGTTAAAGTTAAAGCTAAAGTTAAAGTTAAAGTTAAAATTAAAGTTAAAGTTAAAGTTAAAGTGAATGTTAAAGTTAAAGCGAAAGTTAAAGTTAAAGTTAAAGTTAAAGTTAAAGTTAAAGTTAAAGTTAAATTTAAAGTTAAAGTTAAAGCTAAAGTTAAAGTTAAAGTTAAAGCGAAAGCGAAAGTTAAAGTTAAAGTTAAAGTTAAAGTTAGAGTTAAAGTTAAAGTTTAGGTTAAAGTTAAAGTTACAGTTAAATTTAAAGTTAAAATTTAAAGTTAGAGTTAAAGTTAAAGTTAAAGTTAAAGTTAAAGTTAAAGTTAAAGTTAAAGTTAAAGTTAAAGTTAAAGTTAAAGTTAAAGTTAAAGTTAAAGTTAAAGTTAAAGTTAAAGTTAAAGTTAAAGTTAAAGTTAAAGTTAAAATTAAAGTTAAAATTAAAGTTAAAGTGAATGTTAAAGTTAAAGCGAAAGTTAAAGTTAAAGTTAAAGTTACAGTTAAAGTTAAAGTTAAAGTTAAAGTTAAAGTTAAAGTTAAAGTTAAAGTTAAAGTTAGAGTTAAAGTTAAAGTTAAAGTTAAAGTTAAAGATAAAGTGAATGTTAAAGTTAAAATTAAAGTCAAAGTTAAAGCTAAAGTTAAAGTTAAAGTTAAAGTTAAAGTTAAAGTTAAAGTTAAAGTTAAATTTAAAGTTAAAGTTAAAGTTAAAGTTAAAGTTAAAGTTAAAGTTAAAGTTAAAGTTAAAGTTAAAGTTAAAGTTAAAGTTAAAGTTAAAGTTAAAGTTAAAGTTAAAGTTAAAGTTAAAGTTAAAGTTAAAGTTAAAGTTAAAGTTAAAGTTAAAGTTAAAGTTAAAGTTAAAGTTAAAGTTAAAGTTAAAGTTAAAGTTAAAGTTAAAGTTAAAGTTAAAGTTAAAGTTAACGTTAAAGTTAAAGTTAAAGTTAAAGTTAAAGTTAAAGTCAAAGTTAAAGCTAAAGTTAAAGTTAAAGTGAATGTTAAAGTTAAAGCGAAAGTTAAAGTTAAAGTTAAAGTTAAAGTTAAAGTTAAAGCTAAAGTTAAAGTTAAAGCGAAAGCGAAAGTTAAAGTTAAAGTTAAATTTAAAGTTAAAGTTAAAGTTAAAGTTAAAGTTAAAGTTAAAGTTAAAGTTAAAGTTAAAGTTAAAGTTAGAGTTAAAGTTAAAGTTAAAGTTAAGGTTAAAGTTAAAGTTAAAGTGAATGTTAAAGTTAAAGCGAAAGTTAAAGTTAAAGTTAAAGTTAGAGGTAAAGTTAAAGTTAAAGTTAAAGTTAAAGTTACAGTTAAAGTTAAAGTTAAAGTTAAAATTAAAGTAAAGTTAAAGTTAAAGTTAAAGTTAAAGTTAAAGTTAAAGTTAAAGTTAGAGTTAAAGTTAAAGTTAAAGTTAAAATTAAAGTAAAGTTAAAGTTAAAGTTAAAGTTAGAGTTAAAGTTAAAGTTAAAGTTAAAGATAAAGTTAAAGTTAAAGTTAAAGTTAAAGTTAAAGTTAAATTTAAAGTTAAAGTTAAGGTTAAAGTTAAAGTCAAAGTGAATGTTAAAGTTAAAGCGAAAGTTAAAGTTAAGGTTAAAGTTAAAGTTAAAGTTAAAGTTAAAGTTAAAGTTAAAGTTAAAGTTAAAGTTAAAGTTAAAGTTACAGTTAAAGTTAAAGTTAAAGCGAAAGTTAAAGTTAAAGTTAAAAATAAAGTTAAAGTGAAAGTTAAAGTTAAAGTTAAGGTTAAAGTTAAAGTTAAAGTGAATGTTAAAGTTAAAGTTAAAGTCAAAGTTAAAGTTAAAGTTAAAGTTAAAGTTAAAGTTAAAGCGAAAGCGAAAGTTAAAGTTAAATTTAAAGTGAAAGTGAAAGTTAAAGTTAAAGTTAAGTTTAAAGTTAAGGTTAAAGTGAAAGTTATAGTTATAGTTAAAGTTAAAGTTAAAGCGAAAGCGAAAGTTATAGTTAAAGATAAAGTGAATGTTAAAGTTAAAGTTAAAGTCAAAGTTAAAGCTAACGTTAAAGTTAAAGTTAAAGTGAATGTTCAAGTTAAAGCGAAAGTTAAAGTTAAAGTTAAAGCTAAAGCTAAAGTTAAAGTTAAAGTTAAAGTTAAAGTTAAAGCGAAAGCGAAAGTTAAAGTTAAAGTTAAAGTTAAAGTTAAATTTAAAGTTAAAGTTAAATTTAAAGTTAAAGTTAAATTTAAAGTTAAAGTTAAAGTTAAAGTTATAGTTAAAGTTAAAGTTAAAGTTAAAGTTCAAGTTAATGTTAAAGTTAAAGTTAAAGTTAAAGTTAAAGTTAAAGTTAAAGTTAAAGTTAAAATTAAAGTAAAGTTAAAGTTAAAGTTAAGGTTAAAGTTAAAGTTAAAGATAAAGTGAATGCTAAAGTTAAAGCGAAAGTTAAAGTTAAAGTTAAAGTTAAATTTAAAGTTAAAGTTAAAGTTATAGTTAAAGTTAAAGTTAAAGTTAAAGTTAAAATTAAAGTAAAAGGTAAAGTTAAAGCGAAAGTTAAAGTTAAAGTTAAAGTTAAATTTAAAGTTAAAGTTAAAGTTAAAGTTAAAGTTAAAGTTAAAGTTAAGGTTAAAGTTAAAGTTAAATTTAAAATTAAAGTTAAAGTTATAGTTAAAGTTAAAGTTAAAGTTAAAGTTAAAGTTAAAGTAAAGGTTAAAGTTAAAGTTTAAGTTAAAGTTAAAGTTAAAGTTAAAGTTAAAGTTACAGTTAAAGTTAAAGTTAAAGCGAAAGCGAAATTTAAAGTTAAAGTTAAAGTGAAAGTTAAAGTGAAAGTGAAAGTTAAAGTTAAAGTTAAAGTTAAATTTAAAGTTAAAGTTAAAGTTAAAGTTAAAGTTAAAGTTAAAGTTAAAGTTAAAGTTAAAGTTAAAGTTAAAGTTAAAGTTAAACTTAAAGTTAAAGTTAAAGTTAAAGTTAAAATTAAAGTTAAAGTTAAAGTTAAAGTTAAAGTTAAAATTAAAGTTAAAGTTAAAGTTAAAGTGAATGTTAAAGTTAAAGCGAAAGTTAAAGTTAAAGTTAAAGTTAAAGTGAAAGTGAAAGTTAAAGTTAAAGTTAAATTTAAAGTTAAAGTTAAAGTTAAAGTTAAAGTTAAAGCTAAAGTTAAAGTTAAAGTTAAAATTAAAGTTAAAGTTAAAGTTAAAGTGAATGTTAAAGTTAAAGCGAAAGTTAAAGTTAAAGTTAAAGTTAAAGTTAAAGTTAAAGTTAAAGTTAAAGTTAAATTTAAAGTTAAAGTTAAAGCTAAAGTTAAAGTTAAAGTTAAAGCGAAAGCGAAAGTTAAAGTTAAAGTTAAAGTTAAAGTTAGAGTTAAAGTTAAAGTTTAGGTTAAAGTTAAAGTTACAGTTAAATTTAAAGTTAAAATTTAAAGTTAGAGTTAAAGTTAAAGTTAAAGTTAAAGTTAAAGTTAAAGTTAAAGTTAAAGTTAAAGTTAAAGTTAAAGTTAAAGTTAAAGTTAAAGTTAAAGTTAAAGTTAAAGTTAAAGTTAAAGTTAAAGTTAAAGTTAAAATTAAAGTTAAAATTAAAGTTAAAGTGAATGTTAAAGTTAAAGCGAAAGTTAAAGTTAAAGTTAAAGTTACAGTTAAAGTTAAAGTTAAAGTTAAAGTTAAAGTTAAAGTTAGAGTTAAAGTTAAAGTTAAAGTTAAAGTTAAAGATAAAGTGAATGTTAAAGTTAAAATTAAAGTCAAAGTTAAAGCTAAAGTTAAAGTTAAAGTTAAAGTTAAAGTTAAAGTTAAAGTTAAATTTAAAGTTAAAGTTAAAGTTAAAGTTAAAGTTAAAGTTAAAGTTAAAGTTAAAGTTAAAGTTAAAGTTAAAGTTAAAGTTAAAGTTAAAGTTAAAGTTAAAGTTAAAGTTAAAGTTAAAGTTAAAGTTAAAGTTAAAGTTAAAGTTAAAGTTAAAGTTAAAGTTAAAGTTAAAGTTAAAGTTAAAGTTAAAGTTAAAGTTAAAGTTAAAGTTAAAGTTAAAGTTAAAGTTAAAGTCAAAGTTAAAGCTAAAGTTAAAGTTAAAGTGAATGTTAAAGTTAAAGCGAAAGTTAAAGTTAAAGTTAAAGTTAAAGTTAAAGCTAAAGTTAAAGTTAAAGCGAAAGCGAAAGTTAAAGTTAAAGTTAAATTTAAAGTTAAAGTTAAAGTTAAAGTTAAAGTTAAAGTTAAAGTTAAAGTTAAAGTTAGAGTTAAAGTTAAAGTTAAAGTTAAGGTTAAAGTTAAAGTTAAAGTGAATGTTAAAGTTAAAGCGAAAGTTAAAGTTAAAGTTAAAGTTAGAGGTAAAGTTAAAGTTAAAGTTAAAGTTAAAGTTACAGTTAAAGTTAAAGTTAAAGTTAAAATTAAAGTAAAGTTAAAGTTAAAGTTAAAGTTAAAGTTAAAGTTAAAGTTAGAGTTAAAGTTAAAGTTAAAGTTAAAGTTAAAATTAAAGTAAAGTTAAAGTTAAAGTTAAAGTTAGAGTTAAAGTTAAAGTTAAAGTTAAAGTTAAAGTTAAAGATAAAGTGAATGTTAAAGTTAAAGTTAAAGTCAAAGTTAAAGCTAAAGTTAAAGTTAAAATTAAAGTTAAAGTTAAAGTTAAAGTTAAAGTTAAAGTTAAAGTTAAAGTTAAAGTTAAAGTTAAAGTTAAAGTTAAAGCGAAAGTTAAAGTTAAAGTTAAAGCGAAAGCGAAAGTTAAAGTTAAAGTTAAAGTGAAAGTGAAAGTTAAAGATAAAGTTAAAGTTAAATTTAAAGTTAAAGTTAAAGTTATAGTTATAGTTAAAGTTAAAGTTAAAGTTAAAGTTAAAGTTAAAGTTAAAGTTAAAGTTAAAGTTAAAGTTAAAGTTAAAGTTAAAGTTAAAGTTAAAGTTAAAGTTAAAGTTAAAATTAAAGTAAAGTTAAAGTTAAAGTTAAAGTTAAAGTTAAAGTTAAAGTTAAAGTTAAAGTTAAAGTTAAAGTTAGAGTTAAAGTTAAAGATAAAGTGAATGTTAAAGTTAAAGTTAAAGTCAAAGTTAAAGCTAAAGTTAAAGTTAAAATTTAAGTTAAAGTTAAAGTTAAAGTTAAAGTTAAAGTTAAAGTTAAAGTCAAAGTCAAAGTTAAAGCTAAAGTTAAAGTTAAAGTTAAAGTGAATGTTAAAGTTAAAGCGAAAGTTAAAGTTAAAGTTAAAGTTAAAGTTAAAGTTAAAGTTAAAGTTAAAGTTAAAGCTAAAGTTAAAGTTAAAGCGAAAGCGAAAGTTAAAGTTAAAGTTAAATTTAAAGTTAAAGTTAAAGTTAAAGTTAGAGTTAAAGTTAAAGTTAAAGTTAAAGTTAAGGTTAAAGTTAAAGTTAAAGTGAATGTTAAAGTTAAAGCGAAAGTTAAAGTTAAAGTTAAAATTAAAGTTAGAGTTAAAGTTAAAGTTACAGTTACAGTTAAAGTTAAAGTTAAAGTTAAAGTAAAGTTAAAGTTAAAGTTAAAGTTAAAGTTAAAGTTAAAGTTAAAGTTAAAGTTAAAGTTAAAGTTAAAGTTAAAGTTAAAGTTAAAGTTAAAGTTAAAGCTAAAGTTAAAGTTAAAGCGAAAGCAAAAGTTAAAGTTTAAGTTAAAGTTAAAGTTAAAGTTAAATTTAAAGTTAAAGTTAAAGTTAAAGTTAGAGTTAAAGTTAAAGTTAAAGTTAAAGTTAAGGTTAAAGTTAAAGTTAAAGTGAATGTTAAAGTTAAAGCGAAAGTTAAAGTTAAAGTTAAAGTTAAAGTTAAAGTTAGAGATAAAGTTAAAGTTAAAGTTACAGTTAAAGTTAAAGTTAAAGTTAAAGTTAAAGCGAAAGTTAAAGTTAAAGTTAAAAATAAAGTTAAAGTGAAAGTTAAAGTTAAGGTTAAAGTTAAAGTTAAAGTGAATGTTAAAGTTAAAGCGAAAGTTAAAGTTAAAGTTAAAGCGAAAGCGAAAGTTAAAGTTAAAGTTAAAGTTAAAGTTAAAGTTAAAGTTAAAGTTAAAGTTAAAGTTAAAGCTAAAGTTAAAGTTAAAGTTAAAGTTAAAGTTAAAGTTAAAGTTAAAGTTAAAGTTAAAATTAAAATTAAAGTAAAATTAAAGTTAAAGTTAAAGTTTAAGTTAAAGTTAAAGTTAAAGTTACAGTTAAAGTTAATGTTAAAGTTAAAGTTAAAGTTAGAGTTAAAGTTAAAGTTAAAGTTAAAGTTAAAGTGAAAGTTAAAGTTAAAGTTAAAGATAAAGTGAATGTTAAAGTTAAAGTTGAAGTCAAAGTTAAAGTTAAAGTGAATGTTAAAGTTAAAGCGAAAGTTAAAGTTAAAGTTAAAGTTAAAGTTAAATTTAAAGTTAAAGTTAAAGTTAAAGTTAAAGTTAAAGTTAAAGCGAAAGCGAAAGTTAAAGTTAAAGTTAAAGTTAGAGTTAAAGTTAAAGTTTAAGTTAAAGTTAAAGTTAAAGTTTAAGTTAAAGTTAAAGTTAAAGTTACAGTTAAATTTAAATTTAAAGTTAAAGTTAAAGTTAGAGTTAAAGTTAAAGTTAAAGTTAAAATTAAAGTTAAAGTTAAAGTTAAAGTTAAAGTGAATGTTAAAGTTAAAGCGAAAGTTAAAGTTAAAGTCAAAGTTAAAGCTAAAGTTAAAGTTAAAGTTAAAGCTAAAGTTAAAGTTAAAGTTAAAGTTAAAGTTAAAGCGAAAGAGAAAGTTAAAGTTAAAGTTAAAGTTAAAGTTAGAGTTAAAGTTAAAGTTTAAGTTAAAGTTAAAGTTAAAGTTACAGTTAAAGTTAAATTTAAAGTTAAAGTTAAAGTTAGAGTTAAAGTTAAAGTTAAACATAAAGTGAATGTTAAAGTTAAAGTTAAAGTTAAAGTTAAAGTTAAAGTTAAAGTTAAAGTTAAAGTTAAAGTTAAAGTCAAAGTCAAAGTTAAAGCTAAAGTTAAAGTTAAAGTTAAAGTTAAAGTTAAAATGAATGTTAAAGTTAAAGCGAAAGTTAAAGTTAAAGTTAAATCTAAAGTTAAAGTTAAAGTTAAAGCGAAAGTTAAAGTTAAAGTTAAAGTTAAAGTTAAAGTTAAATTTAAAGTTAAAGTTAAAGTTAAAGTTATAGTTAAAGTTAAAGTTAAAGTTAAAGTTAAAGTTAAATTTAAAGTTAAAGTTAAAGTTAAAGTTAAAGTTATAGTTAAAGTTAAAGTTAAAGTTAAAGTTAAAGTTCAAGTTCAAGTTAAAGTTAAAGTTAAAGTTAAAGCTAAAGTTAAGGTTAAAGTTAAAGTTAAAGTGAATGTTAAAGTTAAAGCGAAAGTTAAAGTTAAAGTTAAAGCTAAAGTTAAAGTTAAAGTTAAAGCGAAAGCGAAAGTTAAAGTTAAAGTTAAATTTAAAGTTAAAGTTAAATTTAAAGTTAAAGTTACAGTTAAAGTTAAAGTTAAAGTTAAAGTTATAGTTAAAGTTAAAGTTAAAGTTAAAGTTAAAGTTAAAGTTAAAGTTAAAGTTAAAGTTAAAGTTAAAGTTAAAGTTAAGGTTAAAGTTAAAGTTAAAGTGAATGTTAAAGTTAAAGCGAAAGTTAAAGTTAAGGTTAAAGTTAAAGTTAAAGTTAAAGTTAAAGTTACAGTTAAAGTTAAAGTTAAAGCGAAAGTTAAAGTTAAAGTTAAAAATAAAGTTAAAGTGAAAGTTAAAGTTAAAATTAAAGTTAAAGTTAAGGTTAAAGTTAAAGTGAATGTTAAGGTTAAAGCGAAAGTTAAAGTTAAAGTTAAAGTTAAAGTCAAAGTTAAAGTTAAAGTTAAAGTTAAAGTTAAAGTTAAAGGGAAAGCGAAAGTTAAAGTTAAATTTAAAGTGAAAGTGAAAGTTAAAGTTAAAGTTAAGTTTAAAGTTAAGGTTAAAGTGAAAGTTATAGTTATAGTTAAAGTTAAAGTTAAAGCGAAAGCGAAAGTTATAGTTAAAGATAAAGTGAATGTTAAAGTTAAAGTTAAGGTTAAAGTCAAAGTTAAAGCTAAAGTTAAAGTTAAATTTAAAGTGAATGTTAAAGTTAAAGTGAAAGTTAAAGTTAAAGTTAAAGTTAAAGTTAAAGTTAAAGTTAAAGTTAAAGTTAAAGTTAAAGTTAAAGCGAAAGCGAAAGCGAAAGTTAAAGTTAAAGTTAAAGTTAAAGTTAAATTTAAAGTTAAAGTTAAAGTTAAAGTTAAATTTAAAGTTAAAGTTAAAGTTAAAGTTAAAGTTAAAGTTAAAGTTAAAGTTATAGTTAAAGTTAAAGTTAAAGTTAAAGTTAAAGTTAAAGTTCAAGTTAATGTTAAAGTTAAAGTTAAAGTTAAAGTTAAAATTAAAGTAAAGTTAAAGTTAAAGTTAAAGTTAAAGTTAAAGTTAAAGTTAAAGTTAAAGTTAAAGTTAAAGTTAAAGTTAAAGTTAAAGTTAAAGTTAAAGTTAAAGTTAAAGTTAAAGTTAAGGTTAAAGTTAAAGTTAAAGATAAAGTGAATGCTAAAGTTAAAGCGAAAGTTAAAGTTATAGTTAAAGTTAAAGTTAAAGTTAAATTTAAAGTTAAAGTTAAAGTTAAAGTTATAGTTAAAGTTAAAGTTAAAGTTAAAGTTAAAATTAAAGTTAAAGGTAAAGTTAAAGTTAAAGTTAAAGTTAAAGTTAAAGTAAGAGTTAAAGTTAAAGTTAAATTTAAAGTTAAAGTTAAAGTTAAAGTTAAGGTTAAAGTTAAAGTTAAATTTAAAATTAAAGTTAAAGTTATAGTTAAAGTTAAAGTTAAAGTTAAAGTTAAAGTAAAGGTTAAAGTTAAAGTTTAAGTTAAAGTTAAAGTTAAAGTTAAAGTTAAAGTTACAGTTAAAGTTAAAGTTAAAGTTAAAGTTAAAGTTAGAGTTAAAGTTAAAGTTAAAGATAAAGTGAATGTTAAAGTTAAAGTTAAATTCAAAGTTAAAGTTAAAGTGAATGTTAAAGTTAAAGCGAAAGTTAAAGTTAAAGCGAAAGCGAAAGTTAAAGTTAAAGTTAAAGTTAAAGTTAAAGTGAAAGTGAAAGTTAAAGTTAAAGTTAAAGTTAAAGTTAAAGTTAAGGTTAAAGCTAAAGTTAAAGTTATAGTTAAAGTTAAATTTAAAATTAAAGTTATTGTTAAAATTAAAGTTAAAGTTAAAGCGAAAGCGAAAGTTAAAGTTAAAGTGAAATTTAAAGTGAAAGTGAAAGTTAAAGTTAAAGTTAAATTTAAAGTTAAAGTTAAAGTTAAAGTTAAAGTTAAAGTTAAAGTTAAATTTAAAGTTAAAGTTAAAGTTAAAGTTAAAGTTATAGTTAAAGTTAAAGTTAAAGTTAAAGTTAAAGTTAAAGTTAAAGTTAAAATTAAAGTTAAAGGTAAAGTTAAAGTTAAAGTTAAAGTTAAAGTACGAGTTAAAGTTAAAGTTAAATTTAAAGTTAAAGTTAAAGTTAAAGTTAAGGTTAAAGTTAAAATTAAATTTAAAATTAAAGTTAAAGTTATAGTTAAAGTTAAAGTTAAAGTAAAGGTTAAGGTTAAAGTTTAAGTTAAAGTTAAAGTTAAAGTTAAAGTTAAAGTTAAAGTTAAAGTTAAAGTTAAAGTTAAAGTTACAGTTAAAGTTAAAGTTAAAGTTAAAGTTAGAGTTAAAGTTAAAGTTAAAGATAAAGTGAATGTTAAAGTTAAAGTTAAATTCAAAGTTAAAGTTAAAGTTAAAGTTAAAGTTAAAGTGAATGTTAAAGTTAAAGCGAAAGTTAAAGTTAAAGTTAAAGTTAAAGTTAAAGCGAAAGCGAAAGTTAAAGTTAAAGTTAAAGTTAAAGTGAAAGTGAAAGTTAAAGTTAAATTTAAAGTTAAAGTTAAAGTTAAAGTTAAAGTTAAAGTTAAAGTTAAAGTTAAAGTTAAAGTTAAAGTTAAAGTTAAAGTTAAAGCTAAAGTTAAAGTTATAGTTAAAGTTAAATTTAAAGTTAAGGTTATTGTTAAAATTAAAGTTAAAGTTAAAGCGAAAGCGAAAGTTAAAGTTAAAGTTAAAGTGAAAGTTAAAGTGAAAGTTAAAGTTAAAATTAAATTTAAAGTTAAAGTTAAAGTTATAGTTAAAGTTAAAGTTAAAGTTAAAGTTAAAGTTAAAATTAAAGTTAAAGGTAAAGTTAAAGTTAAAGTTAAAGTTAAAGTTAAAGTAAGAGTTAAAGTTAAAGTTAAATTTAAAGTTAAAGTTAAAGTTAAAGTTAAAGTTAAAGTTAAAGTTAAAGTTAAGGTTAAAGTTAAAGTTAAATTTAAAATTAAAGTTAAAGTTATAGTTAAAGTTAAAGTTAAAGTTAAAGTAAAGGTTAAGGTTAAAGTTTAAGTTAAAGTTAAAGTTAAAGTTAAAGTTAAAGTTAAAGTTAAAGTTAAAGTTAAAGTTAAAGTTAAAGTTAAAGTTAAAGTTAAAGTTAAAGTCAAAGTTAAAGCTAAAGTTAAAGTTAAAGTGAATGTTAAAGTTAAAGCGAAAGTTAAAGTTAAAGTTAAAGTTAAAGCAAAAGTTAAAGTTAAAGCGAAAGCGAAAGTTAAAGTTAAAGTTAAATTTAAAGTTAAAGTTAAAGTTAAAGTTAAAGTTAAAGTTAAAGTTAGAGTTAAAGTTAAAGTTAAAGTTAAGGTTAAAGTTAAAGTTAAAGTGAATGTTAAAGTTAAAGCGAAAGTTAAAGTTAAAGTTAAAGTTAGAGGTAAAGTTAAAGTAAAAGTTAAAGTTACAGTTAAAGTTAAAGTTAAAGTGAAAGTTAAAGTTAAATTTAAAGTTAAAGTTAAAGTTAAAGTTAAAGTTAAAGTTAAAGTTAAAGTTAAAGTTAAAGTTAAAGTTAAAGTTAAAGTTAAAGTTAAAGTTAAATTTAAAATTAAAGTTAAAGTTATAGTTAAAGTTAAAGTTAAAGTTAAAGTAAAGGTTAAGGTTAAAGTTTAAGTTAAAGTTAAAGTTAAAGTTAAAGTTAAAGTTAAAGTTAAAGTTAAAGTTAAAGTTAAAGTTAAAGTTAAAGTTAAAGTTAAAGTTAAAGTTAAAGTTAAAGTTAAAGTTAAAGTTAAAGTCAAAGTTAAAGCTAAAGTTAAAGTTAAAGTGAATGTTAAAGTTAAAGCGAAAGTTAAAGTTAAAGTTAAAGTTAAAGCAAAAGTTAAAGTTAAAGCGAAAGCGAAAGTTAAAGTTAAAGTTAAATTTAAAGTTAAAGTTAAAGTTAAAGTTAAAGTTAAAGTTAGAGTTAAAGTTAAAGTTAAAGTTAAGGTTAAAGTTAAAGTTAAAGTGAATGTTAAAGTTAAAGCGAAAGTTAAAGTTAAAGTTAAAGTTAAAGTTAAAGCGAAAGCGAAAGTTAAAGTTAAAGTTAAAGTTAAAGTGAAAGTGAAAGTTAAAGTTAAATTTAAAGTTAAAGTTAAAGTTAAAGTTAAAGTTAAAGTTAAAGTTAAAGTTAAAGTTAAAGTTAAAGTTAAAGTTAAAGTTAAAGTTAAATTTAAAATTAAAGTTAAAGTTATAGTTAAAGTTAAAGTTAAAGTTAAAGTAAAGGTTAAGGTTAAAGTTTAAGTTAAAGTTAAAGTTAAAGTTAAAGTTAAAGTTAAAGTTAAAGTTAAAGTTAAAGTTAAAGTTAAAGTTAAAGTTAAAGTTAAAGTTAAAGTTAAAGTTAAAGTTAAAGTCAAAGTTAAAGCTAAAGTTAAAGTTAAAGTGAATGTTAAAGTTAAAGCGAAAGTTAAAGTTAAAGTTAAAGTTAAAGCAAAAGTTAAAGTTAAAGCGAAAGCGAAAGTTAAAGTTAAAGTTAAATTTAAAGTTAAAGTTAAAGTTAAAGTTAAAGTTAAAGTTAAAGTTAGAGTTAAAGTTAAAGTTAAAGTTAAGGTTAAAGTTAAAGTTAAAGTGAATATTAAAGTTAAAGCGAAAGTTAAAGTTAAAGTTAAAGTTAGAGGTAAAGTTAAAGTAAAAGTTAAAGTTACAGTTAAAGTTAAAGTTAAAGTGAAAGTTAAAGTTAAATTTAAAGTTAAAGTTAAAGTTAAAGTTAAAGTTAAAGTTAAAGTTAAAGTTAAAGTTAAAGTTAAAGTTAAAGTTAAAGTTAAAGTTAAAGTTAAAGTTAAAGTTAAAGTTAAATTTAAAATTAAAGTTAAAGTTATAGTTAAAGTTAAAGTTAAAGTTAAAGTAAAGGTTAAGGTTAAAGTTTAAGTTAAAGTTAAAGTTAAAGTTAAAGTTAAAGTTAAAGTTAAAGTTAAAGTTAAAGTTAAAGTTAAAGTTAAAGTTAAAGTTAAAGTTAAAGTTAAAGTCAAAGTTAAAGCTAAAGTTAAAGTTAAAGTGAATGTTAAAGTTAAAGCGAAAGTTAAAGTTAAAGTTAAAGTTAAAGCAAAAGTTAAAGTTAAAGCGAAAGCGAAAGTTAAAGTTAAAGTTAAATTTAAAGTTAAAGTTAAAGTTAAAGTTAAAGTTAAAGTTAGAGTTAAAGTTAAAGTTAAAGTTAAGGTTAAAGTTAAAGTTAAAGTGAATGTTAAAGTTAAAGCGAAAGTTAAAGTTAAAGTTAAAGTTAAAGTTAAAGCGAAAGCGAAAGTTAAAGTTAAAGTTAAAGTTAAAGTGAAAGTGAAAGTTAAAGTTAAATTTAAAGTTAAAGTTAAAGTTAAAGTTAAAGTTAAAGTTAAAGTTAAAGTTAAAGTTAAAGTTAAAGTTAAAGTTAAAGTTAAAGTTAAAGTTAAAGTTAAAGTTAAAGTTAAAGTTAAAGCTAAAGTTAAAGTTATAGTTAAAGTTAAATTTAAAGTTAAGGTTATTGTTAAAATTAAAGTTAAAGTTAAAGCGAAAGCGAAAGTTAAAGTTAAAGTTAAAGTGAAAGTTAAAGTGAAAGTTAAAGTTAAAATTAAATTTAAAGTTAAAGTTAAAGTTATAGTTAAAGTTAAAGTTAAAGTTAAAGTTAAAATTAAAGTTAAAGGTAAAGTTAAAGTTAAAGTTAAAGTTAAAGTTAAAGTAAGAGTTAAAGTTAAAGTTAAATTTAAAGTTAAAGTTAAAGTTAAAGTTAAAGTTAAAGTTAAGGTTAAAGTTAAAGTTAAATTTAAAATTAAAGTTAAAGTTATAGTTAAAGTTAAAGTTAAAGTTAAAGTAAAGGTTAAGGTTAAAGTTTAAGTTAAAGTTAAAGTTAAAGTTAAAGTTAAAGTTAAAGTTAAAGTTAAAGTTAAAGTTAAAGTTAAAGTTAAAGTTAAAGTTAAAGTTAAAGTTAAAGTTAAAGTTAAAGTTAAAGTCAAAGTTAAAGCTAAAGTTAAAGTTAAAGTGAATGTTAAAGTTAAAGCGAAAGTTAAAGTTAAAGTTAAAGTTAAAGCAAAAGTTAAAGTTAAAGCGAAAGCGAAAGTTAAAGTTAAAGTTAAATTTAAAGTTAAAGTTAAAGTTAAAGTTAAAGTTAAAGTTAAAGTTAGAGTTAAAGTTAAAGTTAAAGTTAAGGTTAAAGTTAAAGTTAAAGTGAATGTTAAAGTTAAAGCGAAAGTTAAAGTTAAAGTTAAAGTTAGAGGTAAAGTTAAAGTAAAAGTTAAAGTTACAGTTAAAGTTAAAGTTAAAGTTAAAATTAAAGTAAAGTTAAAGTTAAAGTTAAAGTTAAAGTTAAAGTTAAAGTTAAAGTTAAAGTTAAAGTTAAAGTTAGAGTTAAAGTTAAAGTTAAAGTTAAAATTAAAGTAAAGTTAAAGTTAAAGTTAAAGTGAAAGTTAGAGTTAAAGTTAAAGTTAAAGTTAAAGTTAAAGTTAAAGTTAAAGATAAAGTGATTGTTAAAGTTAAAGTTAAAGTCAAAGTTAAAGCTAAAGTTAAAGTTAAAATTAAAGTTAAAGTTAAAGTTAAAGTTAAAGTTAAAGTTAAAGTTAAAGTTAAAGTTAAAGTTAAAGCGAAAGTTAAAGTTAAAGTTAAAGCGAAAGCGAAAGTTAAAGTTAAAGTTAAAGTGAAAGTGAAAGTTAAAGATAAAGTTAAAGTTAAATTTAAAGTTAAAGTTAAAGTTATAGTTATAGTTAAAGTTAAAGTTAAAGTTAAAGTTAAAGTTAAAGTTAAAGTTAAAGTTAAAGTTAAAATTAAAGTAAAGTTAAAGTTAAAGTTAAAGTTAAAGTTAAAGTTAAAGTTAGAGTTAAAGTTAAAGTTAAAGTTAAAGATAAAGTGAATGTTAAAGTTAAAGTTAAAGTCAAAGTTAAAGCTAAAGTTAAAGTTAAAATTAAAGTTAAAGTTAAAGTTAAAGTTAAAGTTAAAGTTAAAGTTAAAGTTAAAGTTAAAGTTAAAGTTAAAGTTAAAGTTAAAGTTAAAGTTAAAGTTAAAGTTAAAGTTAAAGTTAAAGTTAAAGTTAAAGTTAAAGTTAAAGTTAAAGTCAAAGTCAAAGTTAAAGCTAAAGTTAAAGTTAAAGTTAAAGTGAATGTTAAAGTTAAAGCGAAAGTTAAAGTTAAAGTTAAAGTTAAAGTTAAAGTTAAAGTTAAAGTTAAAGTTAAAGTTAAAGTTAAAGTTAAAGTTAAAGTTAAAGTTAAAGTTAAAGTTAAAGTTAAAGTTAAAGCTAAAGTTAAAGTTAAAGCGAAAGCGAAAGTTAAAGTTAAAGTTAAATTTAAAGTTAAAGTTAAAGTTAAAGTTAGAGTTAGAGTTAAAGTTAAAGTTAAAGTTAAAGTTAAAGTTAAAGTTAAAGTTAAAGTTAAAGTAAAAGTTAAAGTTAAAGTTAAAGCTAAAGTTAAAGCGAAAGCGAAAGTTAAAGTTTAAGTTAAAGTTAAAGTTAAAGTTAAATTTAAAGTTAAAGTTAAAGTTAAAGTTAGAGTTAAAGTTAAAGTTAAAGTTAAAGTTAAGGTTAAAGTTAAAGTTAAAGTAAATGTTAAAGTTAAAGCGAAAGTTAAAGTTAAAGTTAAAGTTAAAGTTAGAGATAAAGTTAAAGTTAAAGTTACAGTTAAAGTTAAAGTTAAAGTTAAAGCGAAAGTTAAAGTTAAAGTTAAAAATAAAATTAAAGTGAAAGTTAAAGTTAAGGTTAAAGTTAAAGTTAAAGTGAATGTTAAAGTTAAAGCGAAAGTTAAAGTTAAAGTTAAAGCGAAAGCGAAAGTTAAAGTTAAAGTTAAAGTTAAAGTTAAAGTTAAAGTTAAAGTTAAAGTTAAAGTTAAAGTTAAAGTTAAAGTTAAAGTTAAAATTAAAGTAAAATTAAAGTTAAAGTTAAAGTTAAAGTTTAAGTTAAAGTTAAAGTTAAAGTTACAGTTAAAGTTAATGTTAAAGTTAAAGTTAAAGTTAGAGTTAAAGTTAAAGTTAAAGTTAAAGTGAAAGTTAAAGTTAAAGTTAAAGTTAAAAATAAAGTGAATGTTAAAGTTAAAGTTGAAGTCAAAGTTAAAGTTAAAGTGAATGTTAAAGTTAAAGCGAAAGTTAAAGTTAAAGTTAAAGTTAAATTTAAAGTTAAAGTTAAAGTTAAAGTTAAAGCTAAAGTTAAAGTTAAAGTTAAAGTTAAAGTTAAAGTGAATGTTAAAGTTAAAGCGAAAGTTAAAGTTAAAGTTAAAATTAAAGTTAGAGTTAAAGTTAAAGTTACAGTTACAGTTAAAGTTAAAGTTAAAGTTAAAGTTAAAGTTAAAGTTAAAGTTAAAGTTAAAGTTAAAGTTAAAGTTAAAGTTAAAGTTAAAGTTAAAGTTAAAGTTAAAGTTAAAGTTAAAGTTAAAGTAAAAGTTAAAGTTAAAGTTAAAGCTAAAGTTAAAGTTAAAGCGAAAGCGAAAGTTAAAGTTTAAGTTAAAGTTAAAGTTAAAGTTAAATTTAAAGTTAAAGTTAAAGTTAAAGTTAGAGTTAAAGTTAAAGTTAAAGTTAAGGTTAAAGTTAAAGTTAAAGTAAATGTTAAAGTTAAAGCGAAAGTTAAAGTTAAAGTTAAAGTTAAAGTTAGAGATAAAGTTAAAGTTAAAGTTACAGTTAAAGTTAAAGTTAAAGTTAAAGCGAAAGTTAAAGTTAAAGTTAAAAATAAAATTAAAGTGAAAGTTAAAGTTAAGGTTAAAGTTAAAGTTAAAGTGAATGTTAAAGTTAAAGCGAAAGTTAAAGTTAAAGTTAAAGCGAAAGCGAAAGTTAAAGTTAAAGTTAAAGTTAAAGTTAAAGTTAAAGTTAAAGTTAAAGTTAAAGTTAAAGTTAAAGTTAAAGTTAAAGTTAAAGTTAAAGTTAAAGTTAAAGTTAAAGTTAAAGTTAAAGTTAAAGTTAAAGTTAAAGTTAAAATTAAAGTAAAATTAAAGTTAAAGTTAAAGTTAAAGTTTAAGTTAAAGTTAAAGTTAAAGTTACAGTTAAAGTTAATGTTAAAGTTAAAGTTAAAGTTAGAGTTAAAGTTAAAGTTAAAGTTAAAGTGAAAGTTAAAGTTAAAGTTAAAGTTAAAAATAAAGTGAATGTTAAAGTTAAAGTTGAAGTCAAAGTTAAAGTTAAAGTGAATGTTAAAGTTAAAGCGAAAGTTAAAGTTAAAGTTAAAGTTAAATTTAAAGTTAAAGTTAAAGTTAAAGTTAAAGTTAAAGTTAAAGTTAAAGCTAAAGTTAAAGTTAAAGTTAAAGTTAAAGTTAAAGCGAAAGCGAAAGTTAAAGTTAAAGTTAAAGTTAGAGTTAAAGTTAAAGTTTAAGTTAAAGTTAAAGTTAAAGTTTAAGTTAAAGTTAAAGTTAAAGTTACAGTTAAAGTTAAATTTAAAGTTAAAGTTAAAGTTAGAGTTAAAGTTAAAGTTAAAGTTAAAATTAAAGTTAAAGTTAAAGTTAAAGTGAATGTTAAAGTTAAAGCGAAAGTTAAAGTTAAAGTCAAAGTTAAAGCTAAAGTTAAAGTTAAAGTTAAAGTTAAAGCTAAAGTTAAAGTTAAAGTTAAAGTTAAAGCGAAAGAGAAAGTTAAAGTTAAAGTTAGAGTTAAAGTTAAAGTTTAAGTTAAAGTTAAAGTTAAAGTTACAGTTAAAGTTAAATTTAAAGTTAAAGTTAAAGTTAGAGTTAAAGTTAAACATAAAGTGAATGTTAAAGTTAAAGTTAAAGTTAAAGTTAAAGTCAAAGTCAAAGTTAAAGCTAAAGTTAAAGTTAAAGTTAAAGTTAAAGTTAAAATGAATGTTAAAGTTAAAGCGAAAGTTAAAGTTAAAGTTAAATCTAAAGTTAAAGTTAAAGTTAAAGCGAAAGCGAAAGTTAAAGTTAAAGTTAAAGTTAAAGTTAAAGTTAAATTTAAAGTTAAAGTTAAAGTTAAAGTTAAAGTTAAAGTTATAGTTAAAGTTAAAGTTAAAGTTAAAGTTATAGTTAAAGTTAAAGTTAAAGTTAAAGTAAAGGTTAAGGTTAAAGTTTAAGTTAAAGTTAAAGTTAAAGTTAAAGTTAAAGTTAAAGTTAAAGTTAAAGTTAAAGTTAAAGTTAAAGTTAAAGTTAAAGTTAGAGTTAAAGTTAAAGTTAAAGTTAAGGTTAAAGTTAAAGTTAAAGTGAATGTTAAAGTTAAAGCGAAAGTTAAAGTTAAAGTTAAAGTTAGAGGTAAAGTTAAAGTAAAAGTTAAAGTTACAGTTAAAGTTAAAGTTAAAGTGAAAGTTAAAGTTAAATTTAAAGTTAAAGTTAAAGTTAAAGTTAAAGTTAAAGTTAAAGTTAAAGTTAAAGTTAAAGTTAAAGTTAAAGTTAAAGTTAAAGTTAAATTTAAAATTAAAGTTAAAGTTATAGTTAAAGTTAAAGTTAAAGTTAAAGTAAAGGTTAAGGTTAAAGTTTAAGTTAAAGTTAAAGTTAAAGTTAAAGTTAAAGTTAAAGTTAAAGTTAAAGTTAAAGTTAAAGTTAAAGTTAAAGTTAAAGTTAAAGTTAAAGTTAAAGTTAAAGTTAAAGTTAAAGTCAAAGTTAAAGCTAAAGTTAAAGTTAAAGTGAATGTTAAAGTTAAAGCGAAAGTTAAAGTTAAAGTTAAAGTTAAAGCAAAAGTTAAAGTTAAAGCGAAAGCGAAAGTTAAAGTTAAAGTTAAATTTAAAGTTAAAGTTAAAGTTAAAGTTAAAGTTAAAGTTAGAGTTAAAGTTAAAGTTAAAGTTAAGGTTAAAGTTAAAGTTAAAGTGAATGTTAAAGTTAAAGCGAAAGTTAAAGTTAAAGTTAAAGTTAAAGTTAAAGCGAAAGCGAAAGTTAAAGTTAAAGTTAAAGTTAAAGTGAAAGTGAAAGTTAAAGTTAAATTTAAAGTTAAAGTTAAAGTTAAAGTTAAAGTTAAAGTTAAAGTTAAAGTTAAAGTTAAAGTTAAAGTTAAAGTTAAAGTTAAATTTAAAATTAAAGTTAAAGTTATAGTTAAAGTTAAAGTTAAAGTTAAAGTAAAGGTTAAGGTTAAAGTTTAAGTTAAAGTTAAAGTTAAAGTTAAAGTTAAAGTTAAAGTTAAAGTTAAAGTTAAAGTTAAAGTTAAAGTTAAAGTTAAAGTTAAAGTTAAAGTTAAAGTTAAAGTCAAAGTTAAAGCTAAAGTTAAAGTTAAAGTGAATGTTAAAGTTAAAGCGAAAGTTAAAGTTAAAGTTAAAGTTAAAGCAAAAGTTAAAGTTAAAGCGAAAGCGAAAGTTAAAGTTAAAGTTAAATTTAAAGTTAAAGTTAAAGTTAAAGTTAAAGTTAAAGTTAAAGTTAGAGTTAAAGTTAAAGTTAAAGTTAAGGTTAAAGTTAAAGTTAAAGTGAATATTAAAGTTAAAGCGAAAGTTAAAGTTAAAGTTAAAGTTAGAGGTAAAGTTAAAGTAAAAGTTAAAGTTACAGTTAAAGTTAAAGTTAAAGTGAAAGTTAAAGTTAAATTTAAAGTTAAAGTTAAAGTTAAAGTTAAAGTTAAAGTTAAAGTTAAAGTTAAAGTTAAAGTTAAAGTTAAAGTTAAAGTTAAAGTTAAAGTTAAAGTTAAAGTTAAATTTAAAATTAAAGTTAAAGTTATAGTTAAAGTTAAAGTTAAAGTTAAAGTAAAGGTTAAGGTTAAAGTTTAAGTTAAAGTTAAAGTTAAAGTTAAAGTTAAAGTTAAAGTTAAAGTTAAAGTTAAAGTTAAAGTTAAAGTTAAAGTTAAAGTTAAAGTTAAAGTCAAAGTTAAAGCTAAAGTTAAAGTTAAAGTGAATGTTAAAGTTAAAGCGAAAGTTAAAGTTAAAGTTAAAGTTAAAGCAAAAGTTAAAGTTAAAGCGAAAGCGAAAGTTAAAGTTAAAGTTAAATTTAAAGTTAAAGTTAAAGTTAAAGTTAAAGTTAAAGTTAGAGTTAAAGTTAAAGTTAAAGTTAAGGTTAAAGTTAAAGTTAAAGTGAATGTTAAAGTTAAAGCGAAAGTTAAAGTTAAAGTTAAAGTTAAAGTTAAAGCGAAAGCGAAAGTTAAAGTTAAAGTTAAAGTTAAAGTGAAAGTGAAAGTTAAAGTTAAATTTAAAGTTAAAGTTAAAGTTAAAGTTAAAGTTAAAGTTAAAGTTAAAGTTAAAGTTAAAGTTAAAGTTAAAGTTAAAGTTAAAGTTAAAGTTAAAGTTAAAGTTAAAGTTAAAGCTAAAGTTAAAGTTATAGTTAAAGTTAAATTTAAAGTTAAGGTTATTGTTAAAATTAAAGTTAAAGTTAAAGCGAAAGCGAAAGTTAAAGTTAAAGTTAAAGTGAAAGTTAAAGTGAAAGTTAAAGTTAAAATTAAATTTAAAGTTAAAGTTAAAGTTATAGTTAAAGTTAAAGTTAAAGTTAAAGTTAAAATTAAAGTTAAAGGTAAAGTTAAAGTTA
The DNA here is from genome assembly GCF_040869045.1 of Eurosta solidaginis. Lineage (NCBI taxonomy): Eukaryota > Metazoa > Arthropoda > Insecta > Diptera > Tephritidae > Eurosta > Eurosta solidaginis. Next base: position 1,109,671 of record NW_027136887.1, on the reverse strand, counting down.
AAGTTAAAGTTAAAGTTAAAGTAAGAGTTAAAGTTAAAGTTAAATTTAAAGTTAAAGTTAAAGTTAAAGTTAAAGTTAAAGTTAAGGTTAAAGTTAAAGTTAAATTTAAAATTAAAGTTAAAGTTATAGTTAAAGTTAAAGTTAAAGTTAAAGTAAAGGTTAAGGTTAAAGTTTAAGTTAAAGTTAAAGTTAAAGTTAAAGTTAAAGTTAAAGTTAAAGTTAAAGTTAAAGTTAAAGTTAAAGTTAAAGTTAAAGTTAAAGTTAAAGTTAAAGTTAAAGTTAAAGTTAAAGTCAAAGTTAAAGCTAAAGTTAAAGTTAAAGTGAATGTTAAAGTTAAAGCGAAAGTTAAAGTTAAAGTTAAAGTTAAAGCAAAAGTTAAAGTTAAAGCGAAAGCGAAAGTTAAAGTTAAAGTTAAATTTAAAGTTAAAGTTAAAGTTAAAGTTAAAGTTAAAGTTAAAGTTAGAGTTAAAGTTAAAGTTAAAGTTAAGGTTAAAGTTAAAGTTAAAGTGAATGTTAAAGTTAAAGCGAAAGTTAAAGTTAAAGTTAAAGTTAGAGGTAAAGTTAAAGTAAAAGTTAAAGTTACAGTTAAAGTTAAAGTTAAAGTTAAAATTAAAGTAAAGTTAAAGTTAAAGTTAAAGTTAAAGTTAAAGTTAAAGTTAAAGTTAAAGTTAAAGTTAAAGTTAGAGTTAAAGTTAAAGTTAAAGTTAAAATTAAAGTAAAGTTAAAGTTAAAGTTAAAGTGAAAGTTAGAGTTAAAGTTAAAGTTAAAGTTAAAGTTAAAGTTAAAGTTAAAGATAAAGTGATTGTTAAAGTTAAAGTTAAAGTCAAAGTTAAAGCTAAAGTTAAAGTTAAAATTAAAGTTAAAGTTAAAGTTAAAGTTAAAGTTAAAGTTAAAGTTAAAGTTAAAGTTAAAGTTAAAGCGAAAGTTAAAGTTAAAGTTAAAGCGAAAGCGAAAGTTAAAGTTAAAGTTAAAGTGAAAGTGAAAGTTAAAGATAAAGTTAAAGTTAAATTTAAAGTTAAAGTTAAAGTTATAGTTATAGTTAAAGTTAAAGTTAAAGTTAAAGTTAAAGTTAAAGTTAAAGTTAAAGTTAAAGTTAAAGTTAAAGTTAAAATTAAAGTAAAGTTAAAGTTAAAGTTAAAGTTAAAGTTAAAGTTAAAGTTAGAGTTAAAGTTAAAGTTAAAGTTAAAGATAAAGTGAATGTTAAAGTTAAAGTTAAAGTCAAAGTTAAAGCTAAAGTTAAAGTTAAAATTAAAGTTAAAGTTAAAGTTAAAGTTAAAGTTAAAGTTAAAGTTAAAGTTAAAGTTAAAGTTAAAGTTAAAGTTAAAGTTAAAGTTAAAGTTAAAGTTAAAGTTAAAGTTAAAGTTAAAGTTAAAGTTAAAGTTAAAGTTAAAGTTAAAGTTAAAGTTAAAGTTAAAGTTAAAGTCAAAGTCAAAGTTAAAGCTAAAGTTAAAGTTAAAGTTAAAGTGAATGTTAAAGTTAAAGCGAAAGTTAAAGTTAAAGTTAAAGTTAAAGTTAAAGTTAAAGTTAAAGTTAAAGTTAAAGTTAAAGTTAAAGTTAAAGTTAAAGTTAAAGTTAAAGTTAAAGTTAAAGTTAAAGTTAAAGCTAAAGTTAAAGTTAAAGCGAAAGCGAAAGTTAAAGTTAAAGTTAAATTTAAAGTTAAAGTTAAAGTTAAAGTTAGAGTTAGAGTTAAAGTTAAAGTTAAAGTTAAAGTTAAAGTTAAAGTTAAAGTTAAAGTTAAAGTAAAAGTTAAAGTTAAAGTTAAAGCTAAAGTTAAAGCGAAAGCGAAAGTTAAAGTTTAAGTTAAAGTTAAAGTTAAAGTTAAATTTAAAGTTAAAGTTAAAGTTAAAGTTAGAGTTAAAGTTAAAGTTAAAGTTAAAGTTAAGGTTAAAGTTAAAGTTAAAGTAAATGTTAAAGTTAAAGCGAAAGTTAAAGTTAAAGTTAAAGTTAAAGTTAGAGATAAAGTTAAAGTTAAAGTTACAGTTAAAGTTAAAGTTAAAGCGAAAGTTAAAGTTAAAGTTAAAAATAAAATTAAAGTGAAAGTTAAAGTTAAGGTTAAAGTTAAAGTTAAAGTGAATGTTAAAGTTAAAGCGAAAGTTAAAGTTAAAGTTAAAGCGAAAGCGAAAGTTAAAGTTAAAGTTAAAGTTAAAGTTAAAGTTAAAGTTAAAGTTAAAGTTAAAGTTAAAGTTAAAGTTAAAGTTAAAGTTAAAATTAAAGTAAAATTAAAGTTAAAGTTAAAGTTAAAGTTTAAGTTAAAGTTAAAGTTAAAGTTACAGTTAAAGTTAATGTTAAAGTTAAAGTTAAAGTTAGAGTTAAAGTTAAAGTTAAAGTTAAAGTGAAAGTTAAAGTTAAAGTTAAAGTTAAAAATAAAGTGAATGTTAAAGTTAAAGTTGAAGTCAAAGTTAAAGTTAAAGTGAATGTTAAAGTTAAAGCGAAAGTTAAAGTTAAAGTTAAAGTTAAATTTAAAGTTAAAGTTAAAGTTAAAGTTAAAGCTAAAGTTAAAGTTAAAGTTAAAGTTAAAGTTAAAGTGAATGTTAAAGTTAAAGCGAAAGTTAAAGTTAAAGTTAAAATTAAAGTTAGAGTTAAAGTTAAAGTTACAGTTACAGTTAAAGTTAAAGTTAAAGTTAAAGTTAAAGTTAAAGTTAAAGTTAAAGTTAAAGTTAAAGTTAAAGTTAAAGTTAAAGTTAAAGTTAAAGTTAAAGTTAAAGTTAAAGTTAAAGTAAAAGTTAAAGTTAAAGTTAAAGCTAAAGTTAAAGTTAAAGCGAAAGCGAAAGTTAAAGTTTAAGTTAAAGTTAAAGTTAAAGTTAAATTTAAAGTTAAAGTTAAAGTTAAAGTTAGAGTTAAAGTTAAAGTTAAAGTTAAGGTTAAAGTTAAAGTTAAAGTAAATGTTAAAGTTAAAGCGAAAGTTAAAGTTAAAGTTAAAGTTAAAGTTAGAGATAAAGTTAAAGTTAAAGTTACAGTTAAAGTTAAAGTTAAAGTTAAAGCGAAAGTTAAAGTTAAAGTTAAAAATAAAATTAAAGTGAAAGTTAAAGTTAAGGTTAAAGTTAAAGTTAAAGTGAATGTTAAAGTTAAAGCGAAAGTTAAAGTTAAAGTTAAAGCGAAAGCGAAAGTTAAAGTTAAAGTTAAAGTTAAAGTTAAAGTTAAAGTTAAAGTTAAAGTTAAAGTTAAAGTTAAAGTTAAAGTTAAAGTTAAAGTTAAAGTTAAAGTTAAAGTTAAAGTTAAAGTTAAAGTTAAAGTTAAAGTTAAAGTTAAAGTTAAAATTAAAGTAAAATTAAAGTTAAAGTTAAAGTTAAAGTTTAAGTTAAAGTTAAAGTTAAAGTTACAGTTAAAGTTAATGTTAAAGTTAAAGTTAAAGTTAGAGTTAAAGTTAAAGTTAAAGTTAAAGTGAAAGTTAAAGTTAAAGTTAAAGTTAAAAATAAAGTGAATGTTAAAGTTAAAGTTGAAGTCAAAGTTAAAGTTAAAGTGAATGTTAAAGTTAAAGCGAAAGTTAAAGTTAAAGTTAAAGTTAAATTTAAAGTTAAAGTTAAAGTTAAAGTTAAAGTTAAAGTTAAAGTTAAAGTTAAAGCTAAAGTTAAAGTTAAAGTTAAAGTTAAAGTTAAAGCGAAAGCGAAAGTTAAAGTTAAAGTTAAAGTTAGAGTTAAAGTTAAAGTTTAAGTTAAAGTTAAAGTTAAAGTTTAAGTTAAAGTTAAAGTTAAAGTTACAGTTAAAGTTAAATTTAAAGTTAAAGTTAAAGTTAGAGTTAAAGTTAAAGTTAAAGTTAAAATTAAAGTTAAAGTTAAAGTTAAAGTGAATGTTAAAGTTAAAGCGAAAGTTAAAGTTAAAGTCAAAGTTAAAGCTAAAGTTAAAGTTAAAGTTAAAGTTAAAGCTAAAGTTAAAGTTAAAGTTAAAGTTAAAGCGAAAGAGAAAGTTAAAGTTAAAGTTAGAGTTAAAGTTAAAGTTTAAGTTAAAGTTAAAGTTAAAGTTACAGTTAAAGTTAAATTTAAAGTTAAAGTTAAAGTTAGAGTTAAAGTTAAACATAAAGTGAATGTTAAAGTTAAAGTTAAAGTTAAAGTTAAAGTCAAAGTCAAAGTTAAAGCTAAAGTTAAAGTTAAAGTTAAAGTTAAAGTTAAAATGAATGTTAAAGTTAAAGCGAAAGTTAAAGTTAAAGTTAAATCTAAAGTTAAAGTTAAAGTTAAAGCGAAAGCGAAAGTTAAAGTTAAAGTTAAAGTTAAAGTTAAAGTTAAATTTAAAGTTAAAGTTAAAGTTAAAGTTAAAGTTAAAGTTATAGTTAAAGTTAAAGTTAAAGTTAAAGTTAAAGTTAAAGTTAAAGTTAAAGTTAAAGTTAAAGTTCAAGTTAAAGTTAAAGTTAAAGTTAAAGTTAAGGTTAAAGTTAAAGTTAAAGTGAATGTTAAAGTTAAAGCGAAAGTTAAAGTTAAAGTTAAAGCTAAAGTTAAAGTTAAAGTTAAAGTTAAAGTTAAAGCGAAAGCGAAAGTTAAAGTTAAAGTTAAATTTAAAGTTAAAGTTACAGTTAAAGTTAAAGTTAAAGTAAAAGTTAAAGTTAAAGTTAAAGTTAAAGTTAAAGTAAAAGTTAAAGTTAAAGTTAAAGTTAAAGTTAAATTTAAAGTTAAAGTTAAGGTTAAAGTTAAAGTGAATGTTAAAGTTAAAGCGAAAGTTAAAGTTAAGGTTAAAGTTAAAGTTAAAGTTAAAGTTAAAGTTACAGTTAAAGTTAAAGTTAAAGCGAAAGTTAAAGTTAAAGTTAAAAATAAAGTTAAAGTGAAAGTTAAAGTTAAAGTTAAAGTTAAGGTTAAAGTTAAAGTTAAAGTGAATGTTAAGGTTAAAGCGAAAGTTAAAGTTAAAGTTAAAGTTAAAGTCAAAGTTAAAGTTAAAGTTAAAGTTAAAGTTAAAGTTAAAGTTAAAGTTAAAGATAAAATTAAAGGGAAAGCGAAAGTAAAGTTAAATTTAAAGTGAAAGTGAAAGTTAAAGTTAAAGTTAAGTTTAAAGTTAAGGTTAAAGTGAAAGTTATAGTTATAGTTAAAGTTAAAGTTAAAGCGAAAGCGAAAGTTATAGTTAAAGATAAAGTGAATGTTAAAGTTAAAGTTAAGGTTAAAGTCAAAGTTAAAGCTAAAGTTAAAGTTAAATTTAAAGTGAATGTTAAAGTTAAAGTGAAAGTTAAAGTTAAAGTTAAAGTTAAAGCTAAAGTTAAAGTTAAAGTTAAAGTTAAAGCGAAAGCGAAAGCGAAAGCGAAAGTTAAAGTTAAAGTTAAAGTTAAAGTTAAATTTAAAGTTAAAGTTAAAGTTAAATTTAAAGTTAAAGTTAAAGTTAAAGTTATAGTTAAAGTTAAAGTTAAAGTTAAAGTTAAAGTTCAAGTTAATGTTAAAGTTAAAGTTAAAGTTAAAATTAAAGTAAAGTTAAAGTTAAAGTTAAAGTTAAAGTTAAAGTTAAAGGTAAGGTTAAAATTAAAGTTAAAGATAAAGTGAATGCTAAAGTTAAAGCGAAAGTTAAAGTTAAAGTTAAAGTTAAATTTAAAGTTAAAGTTAAAGTTATAGTTAAAGTTAAAGTTAAAGTTAAAGTTAAAATTAAAGTTAAAGGTAAAGTTAAAGTTAAAGTTAAAGTAAGAGTTAAAGTTAAAGTTAAATTTAAAGTTAAAGTTAAAGTTAAAGTTAAGGTTAAAGTTAAAGTTAAATTTAAAATTAAAGTTAAAGTTATAGTTAAAGTTAAAGTTAAAGTTAAAGTAAAGGTTAAAGTTAAAGTTTAAGTTAAAGTTAAAGTTAAAGTTAAAGTTAAAGTTACAGTTAAAGTTAAAGTTAAAGTTAAAGTTAAAATTAGAGTTAAAGTTAAAGTTAAAGATAAAGTGAATGTTAAAGTTAAAGTTAAATTCAAAGTTAAAGTTAAAGTGAATGTTAAAGTTAAAGCGAAAGTTAAAGTTAAAGCGAAAGCGAAAGTTAAAGTTAAAGTGAAAGTGAAAGTGAAAGTTAAAGTTAAAGTTAAAGTTAAAGTTAAAGTTAAAGTTAAAGTTAAGGTTAAAGCTAAAGTTAAAGTTATAGTTAAAGTTAAATTTAAAGTTAAAGTTATTGTTAAAATTAAAGTTAAAGTCAAAGCGAAAGCGAAAGTTAAAGTTAAAGTGAAATTTAAAGTGAAAGTGAAAGTTAAAGTTAAAGTTAAATTTAAAGTTAAAGTTAAAGTTAAAGTTAAAGTTAAAGTTAAAGTTAAATTTAAAGTTAAAGTTAAAGTTAAAGTTATAGTTAAAGTTAAAGTTAAAGTTAAAATTAAAATTAAAGTTAAAGGTAAAGTTAAAGTTAAAGTTAAAGTTAAAGTTAAAGTAAGAGTTAAAGTTAAAGTTAAATTTAAAGTTAAAGTTAAAGTTAAAGTTAAAGTTAAGGTTAAAGTTAAAGTTAAATTTAAAATTAAAGTTAAAGTTATAGTTAAAGTTAAAGTTAAAGTTAAAGTAAAGGTTAAGGTTAAAGTTAAAGTTAAAGTTAAAGTTAAAGTTAAAGTTAAAGTTACAGTTAAAGTTAAAGTTAAAGTTAAAGTTAGAGTTAGAGTTAAAGTTAAAGATAAAGTGAATGTTAAAGTTAAAGTTAAATTCAAAGTTAAAGTTAAAGTTAAAGTTAAAGTGAATGTTAAAGTTAAAGCGAAAGTTAAAGTTAAAGTTAAAGTTAAAGCGAAAGCGAAAGTTAAAGTTAAAGTTAAAGTGAAAGTTAAAGTTAAAGTTAAAGTTAAAGTGAAAGTTAAAGTGAAAGTTAAAGTTAAAGTTAAATTTAAATTTAAAGTTAAAGTTAAAGTTAAAGTTAAAGTTAAAGTTAAAGTTAAAGTTAGAGTTAAAGTTAAAGTTACAGTTACAGTTAAAATTAAAGTTAAAGTTAAAGTTAAAGTTAAAGTTAAAGTTAAAGTTAAAGTTAAAGTTAAAGTTAAAGTTAAAGTTAAAGTTAAAGTTAAAGTTAAAGTTAAAGTTAAAGTTAAAGTTAAAGTTAAAGTTAAAGTTAAAGTTAAAGTTAAAGTTAAAGTTAAAGTTAAAGTTAAAGTTAAAGTTAAAGTTAAAGTTAAAGTTAAAGTTAAAGTTAAAGCTAAAGTTAAAGTTAAAGCGAAAGCGAAAGTTAAAGTTAAAGTTAAAGTTAAAGTTAAATTTAAAGTTAAAGTTAAAGTTAAAGTTAGAGTTAAAGTTAAAGTTAAAGTTAAAGTTAAGGTTAAAGTTAAAGTTAAAGTGAATGTTAAAGTTAAAGCGAAAGTTAAAGTTAAAGTTAAAGTTAAAGTTAGAGTTAAAGTTAAAGTTAAAGTTAAAGTTACAGTTAAAGTTAAAGTTAAAGTTAAAGCGAAAGTTAAAGTTAAAGTTAAAAATAAAGTTAAAGTGAAAGTTAAAGTTAAAGTTAAGGTTAAAGTTAAAGTTAAAGTGAATGTTAAAGTTAAAGCGAAAGTTAAAGTTAAAGTTAAAGCGAAAGCGAAAGTTAAAGTTAAAGCTAAAGTTAAAGTTAAAGTTAAAGTTAAAGTTAAAGTTAAAATTAAAGTAAAATTAAAGTTAAAGTTTAAGTTAAAGTTAAAGTTAAAGTTACAGTTACAGTTAAAGTTAATGTTAAAGTTAAAGTTAAAGTTAGAGTTAAAGTTAAAGTTAAAGTGAAAGTTAAAGTTAAAGTTAAAGATAAAGTGAATGTTAAAGTTAAAGTTAAAGTCAAAGTTAAAGTTAAAGTGAATGTTAAAGTTAAAGCGAAAGCTAAAGTTAAAGTTAAAGTTAAATTTAAAGTTAAAGTTAAAGTTAAAGCTAAAGTTAAAGGTAAAGTTAAAGCGAAAGCGAAAGTTAAAGTTAAAGTTAGAGTTAAAGTTAAAGTTAAAGTTTAAGTTTAAGTTAAAGTTAAAGTTAAAGTTAAAGTTTAAGTTAAAGTTAAAGTTAAAGTTACAGTTAAAGTTAAATTTAAAGTTAAAGTTAAAGTTAGAGTTAAAGTTAAAGTTAAAGTTAAAGTTAAAATTAAAGTTAAAGTTAAAGTTAATGTGAATGTTAAAGTTAAAGCGAAAGTTAAAGTTAAAGTCAAAGTTAAAGCTAAAGTTAAAGTTTAAGTTTAAGTTAAAGTTAAAGTTAAAGTTAAAGTTAAAGTTAAAGTTAAAGTTAAAGTTAAAGTTAAAGTTAAAGTTAAAGTTAAAGTTAAAGTTACGGTTAAAGTTAAATTTAAAGTTAAAGTTAAAGTTAGAGTTAAAGTTAAAGTTAAAGATAAAGTGAATGTTAAAGTTAAAGTTAAAGTTAAAGTTAAAGTCAAAGTCAAAGTTAAAGCTAAAGTTAAAGTTGAAGTTAAAGTTAAAGTTAAAATGAATGTTAAAGTTAAAGCGAAAGTTAAAGTTAAAGTTAAATCTAAAGTTAAAGTTAAAGTTAAAGCGAAAGCGAAAGTTAAAGTTAAAGTTAAATTTAAAGTTAAAGTTAAAGTTATAGTTAAAGTTAAAGTTAAAGTTAAAGTTAAAGTTAAAGTTTAAGTTTAAGTTCAAGTTAAAGTTAAAGTTAAAGTTAAGGTTAAAGTTAAAGTTAAAGTGAATGTTAAAGTTAAAGCGAAAGTTAAAGTTAAAGTTAAAGTTAAAGCTAAAGTTAAAGTTAAAGTTAACGTTAAAGTTAAAGTTAAAGTTAAAGTTAAAGTTAAAGTTAAAGCGAAAGCGAAAGTTAAAGTTAAAGTTAAATTTAAAGTTAAAGTTAAATTTAAAGTTAAAGTTACAGTTAAAGTTAAAGTTAAAGTTAAAGTTAAAGTTAAAGTTAAAGTTAAAGTTATAGTTATAGTTAAAGTTAAAGTTAAAGTTAAAGTTAAAGTTAAAGTTAAAGTTAAAGTTAAAGTTAAAGTTAAAGTTAAAGTTAAAGTTAAAGTTAAAGTTAAAGTTAAAGTTAAATTTAAAGTTAAAGTTAAGGTTAAAGTTAAAGTTAAAGTGAATGTTAAAGTTAAAGCGAAAGTTAAATTTAAGGTTAAAGTTAAAGTTAAAGTTAAAGTTAAAGTTAAAGTTAAAGTTAAAGTTAAAGTTAAAGTTAAAGTTAAAGTTAAAGTTACAGTTAAAGTTAAAGTTAAAGCGAAAGTTAAAGTTAAAGTTAAAAATAAAGTTAAAGTGAAAGTTAAAGTTAAAGTTAAAGTTAAGGTTAAAGTTAAAGTTAAAGTGAATGTTAAGGTTAAAGCGAAAGTTAAAGTTAAAGTTAAAGTCAAAGTTAAAGTTAAAGCGAAAGCGAAAGTTAAAGTTAAATTTAAAGTGAAAGTTAAAGTTAAAGTTAAGTTTAAAGTTAAGGTTAAAGTGAAAGTTATAGTTATAGTTAAAGTTAAAGTTAAAGTTAAAGTTAAAGTTAAAGTTAAAGTTAAAGTTAAAGCGAAAGCGAAAGTTATAGTTAAAGATAAAGTGAATGTTAAAGTTAAAGTTAAGGTTAAAGTCAAAGTTAAAGCTAAAGTTAAAGTTAAAGTGAATGTTAAAGTTAATGCGAAAGTTAAAGTTAAAGTTAAAGTTAAAGCTAAAGTTAAAGTTAAAGTTAAAGTTAAAGCGAAAACGAAAGTTAAAGTTAAAGTTAAATTTAAAGTTAAAGTTAAAGTTAAATTTAAAGTTAAAGTTAAAGTTAAAGTTAAAGTTAAAGTTAAAGTTAAAGTTAAAGTTAAAGTTATAGTTACAGTTAAAGTTAAAGTTAAAGTTAAAGTTCAAGTCAATGTTAAAGTTAAAGTTAAAGTTAAAGTTAAAGTTAAAGTTAAAGTTAAAGTTAAAATTAAAGTAAAGTTAAAGTTAAAGTTAAAGTTAAGGTTAAAGTTAAAGTTAAAGATAAAGTGAATGCTAAAGTTAAAGCGAAAGTTAAAGTTAAAGTTAAAGTTAAATTTAAAGTTAAAGTTAAAGTTAAAGTTATAGCTAAAGTTAAAGTTAAAGTTAAAGTTAAAATTAAAGTTAAAAGTAAAGTCAAAGTTAAAGTTAAAGTAAGAGTTAAAGTTAAAGTTAAATTTAAAGTTAAAGTTAAAGTTAAAGTTAAAGTTAAAGTTAAAGTTAAAGTTAAGGTTAAAGTTAAAGTTAAATTTAAAATTAAAGTTAAAGTTATAGTTAAAGTTAAAGTTAAAGTAAAGGTTAAAGTTAAAGTTAAAGTTAAAGTTAAAGTTAAGGTTAAAGTTAAAGTTACAGTTAAAGTTAAAGTTAAAGTTAAAGTTAGAGTTAAAGTTAAAGTTAAAGATAAAGTGAATGTTAAAGTTAAAGTTAAATTCAAAGTTAAAGTTAAAGTTAAAGTTAAAGTGAATGTTAAATTTAAAGCGAAAGTTAAAGTTAAAGTTAAAGCGAAAGCGAAAGTTAAAGTTAAAGTTAAAGTTAAAGTTAAAGTGAAAGTGAAAGTTAAAGTTAAATTTAAAGTTAAAGTTAAAGTTAAAGTTAAAGCTAAAGTTAAAGTTATAGTTAAAGTTAAATTCAAAGTTAAAGTTATTGTTAAAATTAAAGTTAAAGTTAAAGCGAAAGCGAAATTTAAAGTTAAAGTTAAAGTGAAAGTTAAAGTGAAAGTGAAAGTTAATGTTAAAGTTAAATTTAAAGTTAAAGTTAAAGTTAAAGTTAAATTTAAACTTAAAGTTACAGTTAAAGTTAAAATTAAAGTTAAAGTTAAAGTTAAAGTTAAAGTTAAAGTTAAAGTTAAAGTTAAAGTTAAAATTAAAGTTAAAGTTAAAGTTAAAGTGAATGTTAAAGTTAAAGCGAAAGTTAAAGTTAAAGTGAAAGTGAAAGTTAAAGTTAAAGTTAAATTTAAAGTTAAAGTTAAAGTTAAAGTTAAAGTTAAAGTTAAAGTTAAAGTTAAAGTTAAAGTTAAAGTTAAAGTTAAAGTTAAAATTAAAGTTAAAGTTAAAGTTAAAGTGAATGTTAAAGTTAAAGCGAAAGTTAAAGTTAAAGTTAAAGTTAAAGTTAAAGTTAAATTTAAAGTTAAAGTTAAAGCTAAAGTTAAAGTTAAAGTGAAAGCGAAAGTTAAAGTTAAAGCTAAAGTTAAAGTTAAAGTTAGAGTTAAAGTTAAAGTTAAAATTAAAGTTAAAGTTAAATTTAAAGTTAAAGTTAAAGTTAAAGCTAAAGTTAAAGGTTAAGTTAAAGCGAAAGCGAAAGTTAAAGTTAAAGTTAAAGTTAAAGTTAGAGTTAAAGTTAAAGTTAAAGTTAAAGTTACAGTTAAAGTTAAAGTTAAAGTTAAAGTTAAAGTTAAAGGTAAAGTTAAAGTTAAAGTTAAAGTTAAAGTTAAAGTTAAAGTTAAAGTTAAAGTTAAAGTTAGAGTTAAAGTTAAAGTTAAAGTTAAAGTTAAAGTTAAAGTTAAAGTTAAAGATAAAGTGAATGTTAAAGTTAAAGTTAAAGTCAAAGTTAAAGCTAAAGTTAAAGTTAAAGTTAAAGTTAAAGTTAAAGTTAAAGTTAAAGTTAAAGTTAAAGTTAAAGTTAAAGTTAAAGTTAAAGTTAAAGTTAAAGTTAAAGTTAAAGTTAAAGTTAAAGTTAAAGTTAAAGTTAAAGTTAAAGTTAAAGTTAAAGTTAAAGTTAAAGTTAAAGTTAAAGTTAAAGTTAAAGTCAAAGTTAAAGCTAAAGTTAAAGTTAAAGTTAAAGTGAATGTTAAAGTTAAATCGAAAGTTAAAGTTAAAGTTAAAGTTAAAGTTAAAGTTAAAGTTAAAGTTAAAGTTAAAGTTAAAGTTAAAGTTAAAGCTAAAGTTAAAGTTAAAGCGAAAGCGAAAGTTAAAGTTAAAGTTAAAGTTAAAGTTAAATTTAAAGTTAAAGTTAAAGTTAAAGTTAAAGTTAAAGTTAAAGTTAAAGTTAAAGTTAGAGTTAAAGTTAAAGTTAAAGTTAAAGTTAAGGTTAAAGTTAAAGTTAAAGTGAATGTTAAAGTTAAAACGAAAGTTAAAGTTAAAGTTAAAGTTAGAGTTAAAGTTAAAGTTAAAGTTAAAGTTAAAGTTACAGTTAAAGTTAAAGTTAAAGCGAAAGTTAAAGTTAAAAATAAAGTTAAAGTGAAAGTTAAAGTTAAAGTTAAAGTTAAGGTTAAAGTTAAAGTTAAAGTGAATGTTAAAGTTAAAGCGAAAGTTAAAGTTAAAGTTAAAGCGAAAGCGAAAGTTAAAGTTAAAGTTAAAGTGAAAGTGAAAGTTAGAGATAAAGTTAAAGTTAAATTTAAAGTTAAAGTTATAGTTATAGTTAAAGTTAAAGTTAAAGTTAAATTTAAAGTTAAAGTTAAAATTAAAGTAAAGTTAAAGTTAAAGTTAAAGTTAGAGTTAAAGTTAAAGTTAAAGTTAAAGTTAAAGTTAAAGTTAAAGTTAAAGATAAAGTGAATGTTAAAGTTAAAGTTAAAGTCAAAGTTAAAGCTAAAGTTAAAGTTAAAATTAAAGTTAAAGTTAAAGTTAAAGTTAAAGTTAAAGTTAAAGTTAAAGTTAAAGTTAAAGTTAAAGTTAAAGTTAAAGTTAAAGTTAAAGTTAAAGTTAAAGTTAAAGTTAAAGTCAAAGTTAAAGCTAAAGTTAAAGTTAAAGTTAAAGTGAATGTTAAAGTTAAAGCGAAAGTCAAAGTTAAAGTTAAAGTTAAAGTTAAAGTTAAAGTTAAAGTTAAAGTTAAAGTTAAAGTTAAAGTTAAAGTTAAAGTTAAAGTTAAAGTTAAAGCTAAAGTTAAAGTTAAAGCGAAAGCGAAAGTTAAATTTAAAGTTAAAGTTAAATTTAAAGTTAAAGTTAAAGTTAAAGTTAGAGTTAAAGTTAAAGTTAAAGTTAAAGTTAAAGTTAAGGTTAAAGTTAAAGTTAAAGTGAATGTTAAAGTTAAAGCGAAAGTTAAAGTTAAAATTAAAGTTAAAGTTAGAGTTAAAGTTAAAGTTAAAGTTACAGTTACAGTTACAGTTAAAGTTAAAGTTAAAGTTAAAGTTAAAGTTAAAGTTAAAGTTAAAGTTAAAGTTAAAGTTAAAGTTAAAGTTAAAGTTCAAGTTCAAGTTAAAGTTAAAGTTAAAGTTAAGGTTAAAGTTAAAGTTAAAGTGAATGTTAAAGTTAAAGCGAAAGTTAAAGTTAAAGTTAAAGTTAAAGTTAAAGTTAAAGTTAAAGTTAAAGTTAAAGTTACGGTTAAAGTTAAATTTAAAGTTAAAGTTAAAGTTAGAGTTAAAGTTAAAGTTAAAGATAAAGTGAATGTTAAAGTTAAAGTTAAAGTTAAAGTTAAAGTCAAAGTCAAAGTTAAAGCTAAAGTTAAAGTTGAAGTTAAAGTTAAAGTTAAAATGAATGTTAAAGTTAAAGCGAAAGTTAAAGTTAAAGTTAAATCTAAAGTTAAAGTTAAAGTTAAAGCGAAAGCGAAAGTTAAAGTTAAAGTTAAAGTTAAATTTAAAGTTAAAGTTAAAGTTAAAGTTATAGTTAAAGTTAAAGTTAAAGTTAAAGTTAAAGTTCAAGTTCAAGTTAAAGTTAAAGTTAAAGTTAAGGTTAAAGTTAAAGTTAAAGTGAATGTTAAAGTTAAAGCGAAAGTTAAAGTTAAAGTTAAAGTTAAAGCTAAAGTTAAAGTTAAAGTTAACGTTAAAGTTAAAGTTAAAGTTAAAGTTAAAGTTAAAGTTAAAGCGAAAGCGAAAGTTAAAGTTAAAGTTAAAGTTAAAGTTAAATTTAAAGTTAAAGTTAAATTTAAAGTTAAAGTTACAGTTAAAGTTAAAGTTAAAGTTAAAGTTAAAGTTAAAGTTAAAGTTAAAGTTAAAGTTATAGTTATAGTTAAAGTTAAAGTTAAAGTTAAAGTTAAAGTTAAAGTTAAAGTTAAAGTTAAAGTTAAAGTTAAAGTTAAAGTTAAATTTAAAGTTAAAGTTAAGGTTAAAGTTAAAGTTAAAGTGAATGTTAAAGTTAAAGCGAAAGTTAAATTTAAGGTTAAAGTTAAAGTTAAAGTTAAAGTTAAAGTTAAAGTTAAAGTTAAAGTTAAAGTTAAAGTTAAAGTTAAAGTTAAAGTTAAAGTTAAAGTTAAAGTTAAAGTTAAAGTTAAAGTTACGGTTAAAGTTAAAGTTAAAGCGAAAGTTAAAGTTAAAGTTAAAAATAAAGTTAAAGTGAAAGTTAAAGTTAAAGTTAAAGTTAAGGTTAAAGTTAAAGTTAAAGTGAATGTTAAGGTTAAAGCGAAAGTTAAAGTTAAAGTTAAAGTCAAAGTTAAAGTTAAAGCGAAAGCGAAAGTTAAAGTTAAATTTAAAGTGAAAGTTAAAGTTAAAGTTAAGTTTAAAGTTAAGGTTAAAGTGAAAGTTATAGTTATAGTTATAGTTAAAGTTAAAGTTAAAGTTAAAGTTAAAGTTAAAGCGAAAGCGAAAGTTATAGTTAAAGATAAAGTGAATGTTAAAGTTAAAGTTAAGGTTAAAGTCAAAGTTAAAGCTAAAGTTAAAGTTAAAGTTAAAGTGAATGTTAAAGTTAATGCGAAAGTTAAAGTTAAAGTTAAAGTTAAAGCTAAAGTTAAAGTTAAAGTTAAAGTTAAAGCGAAAACGAAAGTTAAAGTTAAAGTTAAATTTAAAGTTAAAGTTAAAGTTAAATTTAAAGTTAAAGTTAAAGTTAAAGTTAAAGTTAAAGTTAAAGTTAAAGTTAAAGTTAAAGTTATAGTTACAGTTAAAGTTAAAGTTAAAGTTAAAGTTAAAGTTAAAGTTAAAGTTAAAGTTAAAATTAAAGTAAAGTTAAAGTTAAAGTTAAAGTTAAGGTTAAAGTTAAAGTTAAAGATAAAGTGAATGCTAAAGTTAAAGCGAAAGTTAAAGTTAAAGTTAAAGTTAAATTTAAAGTTAAAGTTAAAGTTAAAGTTAAAGTTAAAGTTATAGCTAAAGTTAAAGTTAAAGTTAAAGTTAAAATTAAAGTTAAAAGTAAAGTTAAAGTTAAAGTTAAAGTAAGAGTTAAAGTTAAAGTTAAATTTAAAGTTAAAGTTAAAGTTAAAGTTAAAGTTAAAGTTAAAGTTAAGGTTAAAGTTAAAGTTAAATTTAAAATTAAAGTTAAAGTTATAGTTAAAGTTAAAGTTAAAGTAAAGGTTAAAGTTAAAGTTAAAGTTAAAGTTAAAGTTAAAGTTAAAGTTACAGTTAAAGTTAAAGTTAAAGTTAAAGTTAGAGTTAAAGTTAAAGTTAAAGATAAAGTGAATGTTAAAGTTAAAGTTAAATTCAAAGTTAAAGTTAAAGTTAAAGTTAAAGTGAATGTTAAATTTAAAGCGAAAGTTAAAGTTAAAGTTAAAGCGAAAGCGAAAGTTAAAGTTAAAGTTAAAGTTAAAGTTAAAGTTAAAGTTAAAGTGAAAGTGAAAGTTAAAGTTAAATTTAAAGTTAAAGTTAAAGTTAAAGTTAAAGCTAAAGTTAAAGTTATAGTTAAAGTTAAATTCAAAGTTAAAGTTATTGTTAAAATTAAAGTTAAAGTTAAAGCGAAAGCGAAATTTAAAGTTAAAGTTAAAGTGAAAGTTAAAGTGAAAGTGAAAGTTAAAGTTAAAGTTAAATTTAAAGTTAAAGTTAAAGTTAAAGTTAAAGTTAAAGTTAAACTTAAAGTTACAGTTAAAGTTAAAATTAAAGTTAAAGTTAAAGTTAAAGTTAAAGTTAAAGTTAAAGTTAAAGTTAAAGTTAAAATTAAAGTTAAAGTTAAAGTTAAAGTGAATGTTAAAGTTAAAGCGAAAGTTAAAGTTAAAGTGAAAGTGAAAGTTAAAGTTAAAGTTAAATTTAAAGTTAAAGTTAAAGTTAAAGTTAAAGTTAAAGTTAAAGTTAAAGTTAAAGTTAAAGTTAAAGTTAAAGTTAAAGTTAAAATTAAAGTTAAAGTTAAAGTTAAAGTGAATGTTAAAGTTAAAGCGAAAGTTAAAGTTAAAGTTAAAGTTAAAGTTAAAGTTAAATTTAAAGTTAAAGTTAAAGCTAAAGTTAAAGTTAAAGTGAAAGCGAAAGTTAAAGTTAAAGCTAAAGTTAAAGTTAAAGTTAGAGTTAAAGTTAAAGTTAAAATTAAAGTTAAAGTTAAATTTAAAGTTAAAGTTAAAGTTAAAGCTAAAGTTAAAGGTTAAGTTAAAGCGAAAGCGAAAGTTAAAGTTAAAGTTAAAGTTAAAGTTAGAGTTAAAGTTAAAGTTAAAGTTAAAGTTACAGTTAAAGTTAAAGTTAAAGTTAAAGTTAAAGGTAAAGTTAAAGTTAAAGTTAAAGTTAAAGTTAAAGTTAAAGTTAAAGTTAAAGTTAAAGTTAAAGTTAGAGTTAAAGTTAAAGTTAAAGTTAAAGTTAAAGTTAAAGTTAAAGTTAAAGTTAAAGTTAAAGTTAAAGTCAAAGTTAAAGCTAAAGTTAAAGTTAAAGTTAAAGTTAAAGTTAAAGTTAAAGTTAAAGTTAAAGTTAAAATTAAAGTTAAAGTTAAAGTTAAAGTTAAAGTTAAAGTTAAAGTTAAAGTTAAAATTAAAGTTAAAGTTAAAGTTAAAGTTAAAGTTAAAGTTAAAGTTAAAGTTAAAGTTAAAGTTAAAGTTAAAGTTAAAGTTAAAGTTAAAGTTAAAGTTAAAGTTAAAGTTAAAGTTAAAGTTAAAGTCAAAGTTAAAGCTAAAGTTAAAGTTAAAGTTAAAGTGAATGTTAAAGTTAAATCGAAAGTTAAAGTTAAAGTTAAAGTTAAAGTTAAAGTTAAAGTTAAAGTTAAAGTTAAAGTTAAAGTTAAAGTTAAAGTTAAAGTTAAAGTTAAAGTTAAAGTTAAAGCTAAAGTTAAAGTTAAAGCGAAAGCGAAAGCGAAAGTTAAAGTTAAAGTTAAAGTTAAAGTTAAATTTAAAGTTAAAGTTAAAGTTAAAGTTAAAGTTAAAGTTAGAGTTAAAGTTAAAGTTAAAGTTAAGGTTAAAGTTAAAGTTAAAGTGAATGTTAAAGTTAAAACGAAAGTTAAAGTTAAAGTTAAAGTTAGAGTTAAAGTTAAAGTTAAAGTTAAAGTTACAGTTAAAGTTAAAGTTAAAGTTAAAGCGAAAGTTAAAGTTAAAAATAAAGTTAAAGTGAAAGTTAAAGTTAAAGTTAAAGTTAAGGTTAAAGTTAAAGTTAAAGTGAATGTTAAAGTTAAAGCGAAAGTTAAAGTTAAAGTTAAAGCGAAAGCGAAAGTTAAAGTCAAAGTTAAAGTGAAAGTGAAAGTTAGAGATAAAGTTAAAGTTAAATTTAAAGTTAAAATTATAGTTATAGTTAAAGTTAAAGTTAAAGTTAAATTTAAAGTTAAAGTTAAAGTTAAAGTTAAAATTAAAGTAAAGTTAAAGTTAAAGTTAAAGTTAGAGTTAAAGTTAAAGTTAAAGTTAAAGTTAAAGTTAAAGTTAAAGTTAAAGTTAAAGTTAAAGTTAAAGTTAAAGTTAAAGATAAAGTGAATGTTAAAGTTAAAGTTAAAGTCAAAGTTAAAGCTAAAGTTAAAGTTAAAATTAAAGTTAAAGTTAAAGTTAAAGTTAAAGTTAAAGTTAAAGTTAAAGTTAAAGTTAAAGTTAAAGTTAAAGTTAAAGTTAAAGTTAAAGTTAAAGTTAAAGTTAAAGTTAAAGTTAAAGTTAAAGTTAAAGTTAAAGTTAAAGTCAAAGTTAAAGCTAAAGTTAAAGTTAAAGTTAAAGTGAATGTTAAAGTTAAAGCGAAAGTCAAAGTTAAAGTTAAAGTTAAAGTTAAAGTTAAAGTTAAAGTTAAAGCTAAAGTTAAAGTTAAAGCGAAAGCGAAAGTTAAATTTAAAGTTAAAGTTAAATTTAAAGTTAAAGTTAAAGTTAAAGTTAGAGTTAAAGTTAAAGTTAAAGTTAAAGTTAAAGTTAAGGTTAAAGTTAAAGTTAAAGTGAATGTTAAAGTTAAAGCGAAAGTTAAAGTTAAAGTTAAAGTTAGAGTTAAAGTTAAAGTTAAAGTTACAGTTACAGTTACAGTTAAAGTTAAAGTTAAAGTTAAAGTTAAAGTTAAAGTTAAAGTTAAAGTTAAAGTTAAAGTTAAAGTTAAAGCTAAAGTTAAAGTTAAAGCGAAAGCGAAAGTTAAAGTTAAAGTTAAAGTTAAATTTAAAGTTAAAGTTAAAGTTAAAGTTAAAGTTAAAGTTAAAGTTAGAGTTAAAGTTAAAGTTAAAGTTAAAGTTAAGGTTAAAGTTAAAGTTAAAGTGAATGTTAAAGTTAAAGCGAAAGTTAAAGTTAAAGTTAAAGTTAAAGTTACGGTTAAAGTTAAATTTAAAGTTAAAGTTAAAGTTAGAGTTAAAGTTAAAGTTAAAGATAAAGTGAATGTTAAAGTTAAAGTTAAAGTTAAAGTTAAAGTCAAAGTCAAAGTTAAAGCTAAAGTTAAAGTTGAAGTTAAAGTTAAAGTTAAAATGAATGTTAAAGTTAAAGCGAAAGTTAAAGTTAAAGTTAAATCTAAAGTTAAAGTTAAAGTTAAAGCGAAAGCGAAAGTTAAAGTTAAAGTTAAAGTTAAATTTAAAGTTAAAGTTAAAGTTAAAGTTATAGTTAAAGTTAAAGTTAAAGTTAAAGTTAAAGTTCAAGTTCAAGTTAAAGTTAAAGTTAAAGTTAAGGTTAAAGTTAAAGTTAAAGTGAATGTTAAAGTTAAAGCGAAAGTTAAAGTTAAAGTTAAAGTTAAAGCTAAAGTTAAAGTTAAAGTTAACGTTAAAGTTAAAGTTAAAGTTAAAGTTAAAGTTAAAGTTAAAGCGAAAGCGAAAGTTAAAGTTAAAGTTAAAGTTAAAGTTAAATTTAAAGTTAAAGTTAAATTTAAAGTTAAAGTTACAGTTAAAGTTAAAGTTAAAGTTAAAGTTAAAGTTAAAGTTAAAGTTAAAGTTAAAGTTATAGTTATAGTTAAAGTTAAAGTTAAAGTTAAAGTTAAAGTTAAAGTTAAAGTTAAAGTTAAAGTTAAAGTTAAAGTTAAAGTTAAAGTTAAAGTTAAAGTTAAAGTTAAAGTTAAAGTTAAATTTAAAGTTAAAGTTAAGGTTAAAGTTAAAGTTAAAGTGAATGTTAAAGTTAAAGCGAAAGTTAAATTTAAGGTTAAAGTTAAAGTTAAAGTTAAAGTTAAAGTTAAAGTTAAAGTTAAAGTTAAAGTTAAAATTAAAGTTAAAGTTAAAGTTACAGTTAAAGTTAAAGCGAAAGTTAAAGTTAAAGTTAAAAATAAAGTTAAAGTGAAAGTTAAAGTTAAAGTTAAAGTTAAGGTTAAAGTTAAAGTTAAAGTGAATGTTAAGGTTAAAGCGAAAGTTAAAGTTAAAGTTAAAGTCAAAGTTAAAGTTAAAGCGAAAGCGAAAGTTAAAGTTAAATTTAAAGTGAAAGTTAAAGTTAAAGTTAAGTTTAAAGTTAAGGTTAAAGTGAAAGTTATAGTTATAGTTATAGTTAAAGTTAAAGTTAAAGTTAAAGTTAAAGCGAAAGCGAAAGTTATAGTTAAAGATAAAGTGAATGTTAAAGTTAAAGTTAAGGTTAAAGTCAAAGTTAAAGCTAAAGTTAAAGTTAAAGTTAAAGTGAATGTTAAAGTTAATGCGAAAGTTAAAGTTAAAGTTAAAGTTAAAGCTAAAGTTAAAGTTAAAGTTAAAGTTAAAGCGAAAACGAAAGTTAAAGTTAAAGTTAAATTTAAAGTTAAAGTTAAAGTTAAATTTAAAATTAAAGTTAAAGTTAAAGTTAAAGTTAAAGTTAAAGTTATAGTTACAGTTAAAGTTAAAGTTAAAGTTAAAGTTAAAGTTCAAGTCAATGTTAAAGTTAAAGTTAAAGTTAAAGTTAAAGTTAAAGTTAAAATTAAAGTAAAGTTAAAGTTAAAGTTAAAGTTAAGGTTAAAGTTAAAGTTAAAGATAAAGTGAATGCTAAAGTTAAAGCGAAAGTTAAAGTTAAAGTTAAAGTTAAATTTAAAGTTAAAGTTAAAGTTAAAGTTAAAGTTAAAGTTATAGCTAAAGTTAAAGTTAAAGTTAAAGTTAAAATTAAAGTTAAAAGTAAAGTTAAAGTTAAAGTTAAAGTAAGAGTTAAAGTTAAAGTTAAAGTTAAATTTAAAGTTAAAGTTAAAGTTAAAGTTAAAGTTAAAGTTAAGGTTAAAGTTAAAGTTAAATTTAAAATTAAAGTTAAAGTTATAGTTAAAGTTAAAGTTAAAGTAAAGGTTAAAGTTAAAGTTAAAGTTAAAGTTAAAGTTAAAGTTAAAGTTAAAGTTAAAGTTACAGTTAAAGTTAAAGTTAAAGTTAAAGTTAGAGTTAAAGTTAAAGTTAAAGATAAAGTGAATGTTAAAGTTAAAGTTAAATTCAAAGTTAAAGTTAAAGTTAAAGTTAAAGTGAATGTTAAATTTAAAGCGAAAGTTAAAGTTAAAGTTAAAGCGAAAGCGAAAGTTAAAGTTAAAGTTAAAGTTAAAGTTAAAGTGAAAGTGAAAGTTAAAGTTAAATTTAAAGTTAAAGTTAAAGTTAAAGTTAAAGCTAAAGTTAAAGTTATAGTTAAAGTTAAATTCAAAGTTAAAGTTATTGTTAAAATTAAAGTTAAAGTTAAAGCGAAAGCGAAATTTAAAGTTAAAGTTAAAGTGAAAGTTAAAGTGAAAGTGAAAGTTAAAGTTAAAGTTAAATTTAAAGTTAAAGTTAAAGTTAAAGTTAAAGTTAAAGTTAAAGTTAAACTTAAAGTTACAGTTAAAGTTAAAATTAAAGTTAAAGTTAAAGTTAAAGTTAAAGTTAAAGTTAAAGTTAAAGTTAAAGTTAAAGTTAAAATTAAAGTTAAAGTTAAAGTTAAAGTGAATGTTAAAGTTAAAGCGAAAGTTAAAGTTAAAGTGAAAGTGAAAGTTAAAGTTAAAGTTAAATTTAAAGTTAAAGTTAAAGTTAAAGTTAAAGTTAAAGTTAAAGTTAAAGTTAAAGTTAAAGTTAAAGTTAAAGTTAAAGTTAAAGTTAAAGTTAAAGTTAAAATTAAAGTTAAAGTTAAAGTTAAAGTGAATGTTAAAGTTAAAGCGAAAGTTAAAGTTAAAGTTAAAGTTAAAGTTAAAGTTAAATTTAAAGTTAAAGTTAAAGCTAAAGTTAAAGTTAAAGTGAAAGCGAAAGTTAAAGTTAAAGCTAAAGTTAAAGTTAAAGTTAGAGTTAAAGTTAAAGTTAAAATTAAAGTTAAAGTTAAATTTAAAGTTAAAGTTAAAGTTAAAGCTAAAGTTAAAGGTTAAGTTAAAGCGAAAGCGAAAGTTAAAGTTAAAGTTAAAGTTAAAGTTAGAGTTAAAGTTAAAGTTAAAGTTAAAGTTAAAGTTAAAGTTACAGTTAAAGTTAAAGTTAAAGTTAAAGTTAAAGTTAAAGGTAAAGTTAAAGTTAAAGTTAAAGTTAAAGTTAAAGTTAAAGTTAAAGTTAAAGTTAAAGTTAGAGTTAAAGTTAAAGTTAAAGTTAAAGTTAAAGTTAAAGTTACAGTTAAAGTTAAAGTTAAAGTTAAAGTTAAAGTTAAAGGTAAAGTTAAAGTTAAAGTTAAAGTTAAAGTTAGAGTTAAAGTTAAAGTTAAAGTTAAAGTTAAAGTTACAGTTAAAGTTAAAGTTAAAGTTAAAGTTAAAGTTAAAGGTAAAGTTAAAGTTAAAGTTAAAGTTAAAGTTAAAGTTAAAGTTAAAGTTAAAGTTAAAGTTAAAGTTAAAGTTAGAGTTAAAGTTAAAGTTAAAGTTAAAGTTAAAGTTAAAGTTAAAGTTAAAGTTAAAGTTAAAGTTAAAGATAAAGTGAATGTTAAAGTTAAAGTTAAAGTCAAAGTTAAAGCTAAAGTTAAAGTTAAAGTTAAAGTTAAAGTTAAAGTTAAAGTTAAAGTTAAAGTTAAAGTTAAAGTTAAAGTTAAAGTTAAAGTTAAAGTTAAAGTTAAAGTTAAAGTTAAAGTTAAAGTTAAAGTTAAAGTTAAAGTTAAAGTTAAAGTTAAAGTTAAAGTTAAAGTTAAAGTTAAAGTTAAAGTTAAAGTCAAAGTTAAAGCTAAAGTTAAAGTTAAAGTTAAAGTGAATATTAAAGTTAAATCGAAAGTTAAAGTTAAAGTTAAAGTTAAAGTTAAAGTTAAAGTTAAAGTTAAAGTTAAAGTTAAAGTTAAAGTTAAAGTTAAAGTTAAAGTTAAAGCTAAAGTTAAAGTTAAAGCGAAAGCGAAAGCGAAAGTTAAAGTTAAAGTTAAAGTTAAAGTTAAATTTAAAGTTAAAGTTAAAGTTAAAGTTAAAGTTAAAGTTAAAGTTAAAGTTAAACTTAAAGTTACAGTTAAAGTTAAAATTAAAGTTAAAGTTAAAGTTAAAGTTAAAGTTAAAGTTAAAGTTAAAGTTAAAGTTAAAGTTAAAATTAAAGTTAAAGTTAAAGTTAAAGTGAATGTTAAAGTTAAAGCGAAAGTTAAAGTTAAAGTGAAAGTGAAAGTTAAAGTTAAAGTTAAATTTAAAGTTAAAGTTAAAGTTAAAGTTAAAGTTAAAGTTAAAGTTAAAGTTAAAGTTAAAGTTAAAGTTAAAGTTAAAGTTAAAGTTAAAGTTAAAATTAAAGTTAAAGTTAAAGTTAAAGTGAATGTTAAAGTTAAAACGAAAGTTAAAGTTAAAGTTAAAGTTAGAGTTAAAGTTAAAGTTAAAGTTAAAGTTACAGTTAAAGTTAAAGTTAAAGTTAAAGCGAAAGTTAAAGTTAAAAATAAAGTTAAAGTGAAAGTTAAAGTTAAAGTTAAGGTTAAAGTTAAAGTTAAAGTGAATGTTAAAGTTAAAGCGAAAGTTAAAGTTAAAGTTAAAGCGAAAGCGAAAGTTAAAGTCAAAGTTAAAGTGAAAGTGAAAGTTAGAGATAAAGTTAAAGTTAAATTTAAAGTTAAAGTTATAGTTATAGTTAAAGTTAAAGTTAAAGTTAAATTTAAAGTTAAAGTTAAAGTTAAAGTTAAAATTAAAGTAAAGTTAAAGTTAAAGTTAAAGTTAGAGTTAAAGTTAAAGTTAAAGTTAAAGTTAAAGTTAAAGTTAAAGTTAAAGTTAAAGTTAAAGTTAAAGTTAAAGTTAAAGTTAAAGATAAAGTGAATGTTAAAGTTAAAGTTAAAGTCAAAGTTAAAGCTAAAGTTAAAGTTAAAATTAAAGTTAAAGTTAAAGTTAAAGTTAAAGTTAAAGTTAAAGTTAAAGTTAAAGTTAAAGTTAAAGTTAAAGTTAAAGTTAAAGTTAAAGTTAAAGTTAAAGTTAAAGTCAAAGTTAAAGTTAAAGTTAAAGCTAAAGTTAAAGTTAAAGCGAAAGCGAAAGTTAAATTTAAAGTTAAAGTTAAATTTAAAGTTAAAGTTAAAGTTAAAGTTAGAGTTAAAGTTAAAGTTAAAGTTAAAGTTAAAGTTAAGGTTAAAGTTAAAGTTAAAGTGAATGTTAAAGTTAAAGCGAAAGTTAAAGTTAAAGTTAAAGTTAAAGTTAGAGTTAAAGTTAAAGTTAAAGTTACAGTTACAGTTACAGTTAAAGTTAAAGTTAAAGTTAAAGTTAAAGTTAAAGTTAAAGTTAAAGTTAAAGTTAAAGTTAAAGTTAAAGCTAAAGTTAAAGTTAAAGCGAAAGCGAAAGTTAAAGTTAAAGTTAAAGTTAAATTTAAAGTTAAAGTTAAAGTTAAAGTTAAAGTTAAAGTTAGAGTTAAAGTTAAAGTTAAAGTTAAAGTTAAGGTTAAAGTTAAAGTTAAAGTGAATGTTAAAGTTAAAGCGAAAGTTAAAGTTAAAGTTAAAGTTAAAGTTAGAGTTAAAGTTAAAGTTAAAGTTACAGTTAAAGTTAAAGTTAAAGTTAAAGCGAAAGTTAAAGTTAAAGTTAAAAATAAAGTTAAAGTGAAAGTTAAAGTTAAAGTTAAAGTTAAGGTTAAAGTTAAAGTTAAAGTGAATGTTAAAGTTAAAGCGAAAGTTAAAGTTAAAGTTAAAGCGAAAGCGAAAGTTAAAGTTAAAGTTAAAGTTAAAGTTAAAGTTAAAGTTAAAATTAAAGTAAAGTTAAAGTTAAAGTTAAAGTTAGAGTTAAAGTTAAAGTTAAAGTTAAAGTTAAAGATAAAGTGAATGTTAAAGTTAAAGTTAAAGTTAAAGTTAAAGTCAAAGTTAAAGCTAAAGTTAAAGTTAAAATTAAAGTTAAAGTTAAAGTTAAAGTTAAAGTTAAATTTAAAGTTAAAGTTAAAGTTAAAGTTAAAGTTAAAGTTAAAGTTAAAGTTAGAGTTAAAGTTAAAGTTAAAGTTAAAGTTAAAGTTAAGGTTAAAGTTAAAGTTAAAGTGAATGTTAAAGTTAAAGCGAAAGCTAAAGTTAAAGTTAAAGTGAATGTTAAAGTTAAAGCGAAAGTTAAAGTTAAAGCGAAAGCGAAAGTTAAAGTTAAAGTTAAAGTTAAAGTTAAAGTTAAAGTTAAAGTTAAAGTTAAAGTTAAAGTTAAAGTTAAAGCTAAATTTAAAGTTAAAGCGAAAGCGAAAGTTAAAGTTAAAGTTAAAGTTAAAGTTAAAGTTAAATTTAAAGTTAAAGTTAAAGTTAAAGTTAGAGTTAAAGTTAAAGTTAAAGTTAAGGTTAAAGTTAAAGTTAAAGTGAATGTTAAAGTTAAAGCGAAAGTTAAAGTTAAAGTTAAAGTTAAAGTTAAAGTTAAAGTTAAAGTTAGAGTTAAAGTTAAAGTTAAAGGTAAAGTTACAGTTAAAGTTAAAGTTAAAGTTAAAACGAAAGTTAAAGTTAAAGTTAAAAATAAAGTTAAAGTGAAAGTTAAAGTTAAAGTTAAGGTTAAAGTTAAAGTTAAAGTGAATGTTAAAGTTAAAGCGAAAGTTAAAGTTAGAGTTAAAGTTAAAGTTAAAGTTAAAGTTAAAATTAAAGTAAAGTTAAAGTTAAAGTTAAAGTTAAAGTTAAAGTTAAAGTTAAAGTTAAAGTTAAAGTTAGAGTTAAAGTTAAAGTTAAAGTTAAAGTTAAAGATAAAGTGAATGTTAAAGTTAAAGTTAAAGTTAAAGTCAAAGTTAAAGCTAAAGTTAAAGTTAAAATTAAAGTTAAAGTTAAAGTTAAAGTTAAAGTTAAATTTAAAGTTAAAGTTAAAGTTAAAGTTAGAGTTAAAGTTAAAGTTAAAGATAAAGTTAAAGTTAAAGTTAAAGTTAAGGTTAAAGTTAAAGTTAAAGTGAATGTTAAAGTTAAAGCGAAAGCTAAAGTTAAAGTTAAAGTTAAAGTTAAAGTGAATGTTAAAGTTAAAGCGAAAGTTAAAGTTAAAGTTAAAGTTAAAATTAAAATTAAAGTTAAAGCTAAAGTTAAAGTTAAAGCGAAAGCGAAAGTTAAAGTTAAAGTTAAAGTTAAAGTTAAATTTAAAGTTAAAGTTAAAGTTAAAGTTAAAGTTAAAGTTAAAGTTAAAGTTAAAGTTAGAGTTAAAGTTAAAGTTAAAGTTAAAGTTAAGGTTAAAGTTAAAGTTAAAGTGAATGTTAAAGTTAAAGCGAAGGTTAAAGTTAAAGTTAAAGTTAGAGTTAAAGTTAAAGTTACAGTTAAAGTTAAGGTTAAAGTTAAAGTTAAAATGAATGTTAAAGTTAAAGCGAAAGTTAAAGTTAAAGTTAAAGTTAAAGTTAAAGTTAAAGCGAAAGCGAAAGTTAAAGTTAAAGTTAAAGTTAAAGTGAAAGTGAAAGTTAATGATAAAGTTAAAGTTAAATTTAAAGTTAAAGTTAAAGTTAAAGTTATAGTTATAGTTAAAGTTAAAGTTAAAGTTAAAGATAAAATTAAAGTAAAGTTAAAGTTAAAGTTAAAGTTAAAGTTAAAGTTAAAGTTAAAGTTAAATTAAAGTTAAAGTTAAAGTTAAAGTTAAAGTTAAAGTTAGAGTTTAAGTTAAAGTTAAAGTTAAAGTTAAGGTTAAAGTTAAAGTTAAAGATAAAGTGAATGTTAAAGTTAAAGCGAAAGTTAAAGTTAAAGTTAAATTTAAAGTTAAAGTTAAAGTTAAAGTTAAAGTTATAGTTAAAGTTAAAGGTAAAGTTAAAGTTAAAGTTAAAGTTAAAGTTAAAGTAAGAGTTAAAGTTAAAGTTAAAGTTAAGGTTAAAGTTAAAGTTAAAATTAAAGTTAAATTTATAGTTAAAGTTAAAGTTAAAGTAAAGGTTAAAGTTTAAGTTAAAGTTAAAGTTAAAGTTACAGTTAAAGTTAATGTTAAAGTTAAAGTTAAAGTTAAAGTTAAAGTTAAAGTTAAAGTTAGAGTTAAAGTTAAAGTTAAAGTTAAAGTTAAAGTTAAAAATAAAGTGAATGTTAAAGTTAAAGTTAAAGTCAAAGTTAAAGTTAAAGTGAATGTTAAAGTTAAAGCGAAAGTTAAAGTTAAAGCGAAAGCGAAAGTTAAAGTTAAAGTGAAAGTTAAAGTTAAAGTTAAATTTAAAGTTAAAGTTAAAGTTAAAGGTAAAGTTAAAGTTAAAGTTAAAGTTAAAGTTAAAGTTAAAGTTAAAGTTAAAGTTAAAGATAAAGTGAATGTTAAAGTTAAAGTTAAAGTCAAAGTTAAAGTTAAAATTAAAGTTAAAGTGAATGTTAAAGTTAAAGCGAAAGTTAAAGTTAAAGTTAAAGCGAAAGCGAAAGTTAAAGTTAAAGTGAAAGTTAAAGTTAAAGTTAAATTTAAAGTTAAAGTTAAAGTTAAAGTTAAAATTAAAGTAAAGTTAAAGTTAAAGTTATTGTTAAAATTAAAGTTAAAGTTAAAGTTAAAGTTAAAGTTATAGTTAAAGTTAAAGTTAAATTTAAAGTTAAAGTTAAAGTTAAAGTTAAAGTTAGAGTTAAAGTTAAAGTTAAAGTTAAAGTTAAAGTTAAGGTTAAAGTTAAAGTTAAAGTGAATGTTGAAGTTAAAGCGAAAGTTAAAGTTAAAGTTAAAGTTAGAGTTAAAGTTAAAGTTAAAGTTACAGTTACAGTTAAAGTTAAAGTTAAAGTTAAAGTTAAAGTTAAAGTTAAAGTTAAAGTTAAAGTTAAAGTTAAAGCTAAAGTTAAAGTTAAAGCGAAAGCGAAAGTTAAAGTTAAAGTTAAAGTTAAAGTTAAATTTAAAGTTAAAGTTAAAGTTAAAGTTAAAGTTAAAGTTAGAGTTAAAGTTAAAGTTAAAGTTAAAGTTAAGGTTAAAGTTAAAGTTAAAGTGAATGTTAAAGTTAAAGCGAAAGTTAAAGTTAAAGTTAAAGTTAGAGTTAAAGTTAAAGTTACAGTTAAAGTTAAAGTTAAAGTTAAAGTTAAAGCGAAAGTTAAATTTAAAGTGAAAGTTAAAGTTAAAGTTAAAGTTAAAGTTAAGGTTAAAGTTAAAGTTAAAGTGAATGTTAAAGTTAAAGCGAAAGTTAAAGTTAAAGTTAAAGTTAAAGCGAAAGCGAAAGTTAAAGTTAAAGTTAAAGTTAAAATTAAAGTAAAGTTAAAGTTAAAGTTAAAGTTAGAGTTAAAGTTAAAGTTAAAGATAAAGTGAATGTTAAAGTTAAAGTTAAAGTTAAAGTTAAAGTCAAAGTTAAAGCTAAAGTTAAAGTTAAAATTAAAGTTAAAGTTAAAGTTAAAGTTAAATTTAAAGTTAAAGTTAAAGTTAAAGTTAAAGTTAAAGTTAAAGTTAGAGTTAAAGTTAAAGTTAAAGTTAAAGTTAAGGTTAAAGTTAAAGTTAAAGTGAATGTTAAAGTTAAAGCGAAAGCTAAAGTTAAAGTTAAAGTGAATGTTAAAGTTAAAGCGAAAGTTAAAGTTAAAGCGAAAGCGAAAGTTAAAGTTAAAGTTAAAGTTAAAGCTAAATTTAAAGTTAAAGCGAAAGCGAAAGTTAAAGTTAAAGTTAAAGTTAAAGTTAAAGTTAAAGTTAAAGTAAAAGTTAAAGTTAAATTTAAAGTTAAAGTTAAAGTTAAAGTTAAAGTTAGAGTTAAAGTTAAAGTTAAAGTTAAAGTTAAGGTTAAAGTTAAAGTTAAAGTGAATGTTAAAGTTAAAGCGAAAGTTAAAGTTAAAGTTAAAGTTAAAGTTAAAGTTAAAGTTAGAGTTAAAGTTAAAGTTACAGTTAAAGTTAAAGTTAAAGTTAAAGCGAAAGTTAAAGTTAAAGTTAAAAATAAAGTTAAAGTGAAAGTTAAAGTTAAAGTTAAGGTTAAAGTTAAAGTTAAAGTGAATGTTAAAGTTAAAGCGAAAGTTAAAGTTAGAGTTAAAGTTAAAGTTAAAGTTAAAGTTAAAGTTAAAGTTAAAATTAAAGTAAAGTTAAAGTTAAAGTTAAAGTTAAAAATAAAGTTAAAGTGAAAGTTAAAGTTAAAGTTAAGGTTAAAGTTAAAGTTAAAGTGAATGTTAAAGTTAAAGCGAAAGTTAAAGTTAGAGTTAAAGTTAAAGTTAAAGTTAAAGTTAAAGTTAAAATTAAAGTAAAGTTAAAGTTAAAGTTAAAGTTAAAGTTAAAGTTAAAGTTAAAGTTAAAGTTAAAGCTAAAGTTAAAGTTAAAGCGAAAGCGAAAGCGAAAGTTAAAGTTAAAGTTAAAGTTAAATTTAAAGTTAAAGTTAAAGTTAAAGTTAAAGTTAAAGTTAGAGTTAAAGTTAAAGTTAAAGTTAAAGTTAAAGTTAAAGTTAAAGTTAAAGTTAAAGTTAAAGTTAAGGTTAAAGTTAAAGTTAAAGTGAATGTTAAAGTTAAAACGAAAGTTAAAGTTAAAGTTAAAGTTAGAGTTAAAGTTAAAGTTAAAGTTAAAGTTACAGTTAAAGTTAAAGTTAAAGCGAAAGTTAAAGTTAAAAATAAAGTTAAAGTGAAAGTTAAAGTTAAAGTTAAAGTTAAGGTTAAAGTTAAAGTTAAAGTGAATGTTAAAGTTAAAGCGAAAGTTAAAGTTAAAGTTAAAGCGAAAGCGAAAGTTAAAGTTAAAGTTAAAGTGAAAGTGAAAGTTAGAGATAAAGTTAAAGTTAAATTTAAAGTTAAAGTTATAGTTATAGTTAAAGTTAAAGTTAAATTTAAAGTTAAAGTTAAAGTTAAATTTAAAATTAAAGTAAAGTTAAAGTTAAAGTTAAAGTTAAAGTTAGAGTTAAAGTTAAAGTTAAAGTTAAAGTTAAAGTTAAAGTTAAAGTTAAAGTTAAAGTTAAAGTTAAAGTTAAAGTTAAAGTTAAAGTCAAAGTTAAAGCTAAAGTTAAAGTTAAAGTTAAAGTGAATGTTAAAGTTAAAGCGAAAGTCAAAGTTAAAGTTAAAGTTAAAGTTAAAGTTAAAGTTAAAGTTAAAGATAAAGTGAATGTTAAAGTTAAAGTTAAAGTCAAAGTTAAAGCTAAAGTTAAAGTTAAAATTAAAGTTAAAGTTAAAGTTAAAGTTAAAGTTAAAGTTAAAGTTAAAGTTAAAGTTAAAGTTAAAGTTAAAGTTAAAGTTAAAGTTAAAGTTAAAGTTAAAGTTAAAGTTAAAGTTAAAGTTAAAGTTAAAGTTAAAGTTAAAGTTAAGTTAAAGTCAAAGTTAAAGCTAAAGTTAAAGTTAAAGTTAAAGTGAATGTTAAAGTTAAAGCGAAAGTCAAAGTTAAAGTTAAAGTTAAAGTTAAAGTTAAAGTTAAAGCTAAAGTTAAAGTTAAAGCGAAAGCGAAAGTTAAATTTAAAGTTAAAGTTAAATTTAAAGTTAAAGTTAAAGTTAAAGTTAGAGTTAAAGTTAAAGTTAAAGTTAAAGTTAAAGTTAAGGTTAAAGTTAAAGTTAAAGTGAATGTTAAAGTTAAAGCGAAAGTTAAAGTTAAAGTTAAAGTTAAAGTTAGAGTTAAAGTTAAAGTTAAAGTTACAGTTACAGTTACAGTTAAAGTTAAAGTTAAAGTTAAAGTTAAAGCTAAAGTTAAAGTTAAAGCGAAAGCGAAAGTTAAAGTTAAAGTTAAAGTTAAATTTTAAGTTAAAGTTAAAGTTAAAGTTAAAGTTAAAGTTAGAGTTAAAGTTAAAGTTAAAGTTAAAGTTAAGGTTAAAGTTAAAGTTAAAGTGAATGTTAAAGTTAAAGCGAAAGTTAAAGTTAAAGTTAAAGTTAGAGTTAAAGTTAAAGTTAAAGTTACAGTTAAAGTTAAAGTTAAAGTTAAAGCGAAAGTTAAAGTTAAAGTTAAAAATAAAGTTAAAGTGAAAGTTAAAGTTAAAGTTAAAGTTAAGGTTAAAGTTAAAGTTAAAGTGAATGTTAAAGTTAAAGCGAAAGTTAAAGTTAAAGTTAAAGCGAAAGCGAAAGTTAAAGTTAAAGTTAAAGTTAAAGTTAAAGTTAAAGTTAAAGTTAAAGTTAAAGTTAAAGTTAAAATTAAAGTAAAGTTAAAGTTAAAGTTAAAGTTAGAGTTAAAGTTAAAGTTAAAGTTAAAGTTAAAGTTAAAGTTAAAGTTAAAGATAAAGTGAATGTTAAAGTTAAAGTTAAAGTTAAAGTTAAAGTCAAAGTTAAAGCTAAAGTTAAAGTTAAAATTAAAGTTAAAGTTAAAGTTAAAGTTAAATTTAAAGTTAAAGTTAAAGTTAAAGTTAAAGTTAAAGTTAAAGTTAAAGTTAAAGTTAAAGTTAAAGTTAGAGTTAAAGTTAAAGTTAAAGTTAAAGTTAAAGTTAAGGTTAAAGTTAAAGTTAAAGTGAATGTTAAAGTTAAAGCGAAAGCTAAAGTTAAAGTTAAAGTGAATGTTAAAGTTAAAGCGAAAGTTAAAGTTAAAGCGAAAGCGAAAGTTAAAGTTAAAGTTAAAGTTAAAGTAAAAGTTAAAGTTAAAGTTAAAGTTAAAGTTAAAGTTAAAGCTAAATTTAAAGTTAAAGCGAAAGCGAAAGTTAAAGTTAAAGTTAAAGTTAAAGTTAAAGTTAAATTTAAAGTTAAAGTTAAAGTTAAAGTTAGAGTTAAAGTTAAAGTTAAAGTTAAGGTTAAAGTTAAAGTTAAAGTGAATGTTAAAGTTAAAGCGAAAGTTAAAGTTAAAGTTAAAGTTAAAGTTAAAGTTAGAGTTAAAGTTAAAGTTAAAGTTACAGTTAAAGTTAAAGTTAAAGTTAAAACGAAAGTTAAAGTTAAAGTTAAAAATAAAGTTAAAGTGAAAGTTAAAGTTAAAGTTAAGGTTAAAGTTAAAGTTAAAGTGAATGTTAAAGTTAAAGCGAAAGTTAAAGTTAAAGTTAAAGTTAAAGTTAAAGTTAAAGTTAAAATTAAAGTAAAGTTAAAGTTAAAGTTAAAGTTAAAGTTAAAGTTAGAGTTAAAGTTAAAGTTAAAGTTAAAGTTAAAGATAAAGTGAATGTTAAAGTTAAAGTTAAGGTTAAAGTTAAAGCGAAAGTTAAAGTTAAAGCGAAAGCGAAAGTTAAAGTTAAAGTTAGAGTTAAAGTTAAAGTTAAAGATAAAGTTAAAGTTAAAGTTAAAGTTAAAGTTAAAGTTAAGGTTAAAGTTAAAGTTAAAGTGAATGTTAAAGTTAAAGCGAAAGCTAAAGTTAAAGTTAAAGTTAAAGTGAATGTTAAAGTTAAAGCGAAAGTTAAAGTTAAAGTTAAAGTTAAAATTAAAATTAAAGTTAAAGTTAAAGCTAAAGTTAAAGTTAAAGCGAAAGCGAAAGTTAAAGTTAAAGTTAAATTTAAAGTTAAAGTTAAAGTTAAAGTTAAAGTTAAAGTTAGAGTTAAAGTTAAAGTTAAAGTTAAAGTTAAGGTTAAAGTTAAAGTTAAAGTGAATGTTAAAGTTAAAGCGAAGGTTAAAGTTAAAGTTAAAGTTAGAGTTAAAGTTAAAGTTACAGTTAAAGTTAAAGTTAAAGTTAAAGCGAAAGTTAAAGTTAAAGTTAAAAATAAAGTTAAAGTGAAAGTTTAAGTTAGAGTTAAAGTTAAGGTTAAAGTTAAAGTTAAAGTGAATGTTAAAGTTAAAGCGAAAGTTAAAGTTAAAGTTAAAGCGAAAGCGAAAGTTAAAGTTAAAGTTAAAGTTAAAGTGAAAGTGAAAGTTAATGATAAAGTTAAAGTTAAATTTAAAGTTAAAGTTAAAGTTAAAGTTATAGTTATAGTTATAGTTAAAGTTAAAGTTAAAGATAAAATTAAAGTAAAGTTAAAGTTAAAGTTAAAGTTAAAGTTAAAGTTAAAGTTAAAGTTAAAGTTAAAGTTAAAGTTAAAGTTAAATTAAAGTTAAAGTTAAAGTTAAAGTTAAAGTTAAAGTTAGAGTTTAAGTTAAAGTTAAAGTTAAAGTTAAGGTTAAAGTTAAAGTTAAAGATAAAGTGAATGTTAAAGTTAAAGCGAAAGTTAAAGTTAAAGTTAAATTTAAAGTTAAAGTTAAAGTTAAAGTTAAAGTTATATTTAAAGTTAAAGGTAAAGTTAAAGTTAAAGTTAAAGTTAAAGTTAAAGTAAGAGTTAAAGTTAAAGTTAAAGTTAAGGTTAAAGTTAAAGTTAAAATTAAAGTTAAATTTATAGTTAAAGTTAAAGTTAAAGTAAAGGTTAAAGTTTAAGTTAAAGTTAAAGTTAAAGTTACAGTTAAAGTTAATGTTAAAGTTAAAGTTAAAGTTAAAGTTAAAGTTAAAGTTAAAGTTAAAGTTAGAGTTAAAGTTAAAGTTAAAGTTAAAGTTAAAAATAAAGTGAATGTTAAAGTTAAAGTTAAAGTCAAAGTTAAAGTTAAAGTGAATGTTAAAGTTAAAGCGAAAGTTAAAGTTAAAGCGAAAGCGAAAGTTAAAGTTAAAGTGAAAGTTAAAGTTAAAGTTAAATTTAAAGTTAAAGTTAAAGGTAAAGTTAAAGTTAAAGTTAAAGTTAAAGTTAAAGTTAAAGTTAAAGTTAAAGATAAAGTGAATGTTAAAGTTAAAGTTAAAGTCAAAGTTAAAGTTAAAATTAAAGTTAAAGTGAATGTTAAAGTTAAAGCGAAAGTTAAAGTTAAAGTTAAAGCGAAAGCGAAAGTTAAAGTTAAAGTTAAAGTTAAAGTTAAATTTAAAGTTAAAGTTAAAGTTAAAGTTAAAATTAAAGTAAAGTTAAAGTTAAAGTTATTGTTAAAATTAAAGTTAAAGTTAAAGTTAAAGTTAAAGTTAAAGTTATAGTTAAAGTTAAAGTTAAATTTAAAGTTAAAGTTAAAGTTAAAGTTAGAGTTAAAGTTAAAGTTAAAGTTAAAGTTAAGGTTAAAGTTAAAGTTAAAGTGAATGTTGAAGTTAAAGCGAAAGTTAAAGTTAAAGTTAAAGTTAGAGTTAAAGTTAAAGTTAAAGTTACAGTTACAGTTAAAGTTAAAGTTAAAGTTAAAGTTAAAGTTAAAGTTAAAGTTAAAGTTAAAGTTAAAGTTAAAGTTAAAGTTAAAGTTAAAGCTAAAGTTAAAGTTAAAGCGAAAGCGAAAGTTAAAGTTAAAGTTAAAGTTAAATTTAAAGTTAAAGTTAAAGTTAAAGTTAAAGTTAAAGTTAGAGTTAGAGTTAAAGTTAAAGTTAAAGTTAAGGTTAAAGTTAAAGTTAAAGTGAATGTTAAAGTTAAAGCGAAAGTTAAAGTTAAAGTTAAAGTTAGAGTTAAAGTTAAAGTTAAAGTTACAGTTAAAGTTAAAGTTAAAGTTAAAGTTAAAGTTAAAGCGAAAGTTAAAGTTAAAGTTAAAAATAAAGTTAAAGTTAAAGTGAAAGTTAAAGTTAAAGTTAAAGTTAAGGTTAAAGTTAAAGTTAAAGTGAATGTTAAAGTTAAAGCGAAAGTTAAAGTTAAAGTTAAAGCGAAAGCGAAAGTTAAAGTTAAAGTTAAAGTTAAAGTTAAAATTAAAGTAAAGTTAAAGTTAAAGTTAAAGTTAGAGTTAAAGTTAAAGTTAAAGATAAAGTGAATGTTAAAGTTAAAGTTAAAGTTAAAGTTAAAGTCAAAGTTAAAGCTAAAGTTAAAGTTAAAATTAAAGTTAAAGTTAAAGTTAAAGTTAAAGTTAAAGTTAAATTTAAAGTTAAAGTTAAAGTTAAAGTTAAAGTTAAAGTTAGAGTTAAAGTTAAAGTTAAAGTTAAGGTTAAAGTTAAAGTTAAAGTGAATGTTAAAGTTAAAGCGAAAGCTAAAGTTAAAGTTAAAGTGAATGTTAAAGTTAAAGCGAAAGTTAAAGTTAAAGCGAAAGCGAAAGTTAAAGTTAAAGTTAAAGTTAAAGTTAAAGTTAAAGTTAAAGTTAAAGTTAAAGTTAAAGTTAAAGTTAAAGTTAAAGCTAAATTTAAAGTTAAAGCGAAAGCGAAAGTTAAAGTTAAAGTTAAAGTTAAAGTTAAAGTTAAAGTAAAAGTTAAAGTTAAATTTAAAGTTAAAGTTAAAGTTAAAGTTAGAGTTAAAGTTAAAGTTAAAGTTAAGGTTAAAGTTAAAGTTAAAGTGAATGTTAAAGTTAAAGCGAAAGTTAAAGTTAAAGTTAAAGTTAAAGTTAGAGTTAAAGTTAAAGTTACAGTTAAAGTTAAAGTTAAAGTTAAAGCGAAAGTTAAAGTTAAAGTTAAAAATAAAGTTAAAGTGAAAGTTAAAGTTAAAGTTAAGGTTAAAGTTAAAGTTAAAGTGAATGTTAAAGTTAAAGCGAAAGTTAAAGTTAGAGTTAAAGTTAAAGTTAAAGTTAAAGTTAAAGTTAAAATTAAAGTAAAGTTAAAGTTAAAGTTAAAGTTAAAGTTAGAGTTAAAGTTAAAGTTAAAGTTAAAGATAAAGTGAATGTTAAAGTTAAAGTTAAAGTCAAAGTTAAAGCTAAAGTTAAAGTTAAAATTAAAGTTAAAGTTAAAGTTAAAGTTAAATTTAAAGTTAAAGTTAAAGTTAAAGTTAAAGTTAGAGTTAAAGTTAAAGTTAAAGTTAAAGTTAAAGTTAAAGTTAAAGTTAAGGTTAAAGTTAAAGTTAAAGTGAATGTTAAAGTTAAAGCGAAAGCTAAAGTTAAAGTTAAAGTGAATGTTAAAGTTAAAGCGAAAGTTAAAGTTAAAGTTAAAGTTAAAATTAAAATTAAAGTTAAAGTTAAAGTTAAAGCTAAAGTTAAAGTTAAAGCGAAAGCGAAAGTTAAAGTTAAAGTTAAAGTTAAATTAAAGTTAAAGTTAAATTTAAAGTTAAAGTTAAAGTTAAGGTTAAAGTTAAAGTTAAAGTTAGAGTTAAAGTTAAAGTTAAAGTTAAAGTTAAGGTTAAAGTTAAAGTTAAAGTGAATGTTAAAGTTAAAGCGAAAGTTAAAGTTAAAGTTAAAGTTAGAGTTAAAGTTAAAGTTACAGTTACAGTTAAAGTTAAAGTTAAAGTTAAAGTTAAAGCGAAAGTTAAAGTTAAAGTTAAAAATAAAGTTAAAGTGAAAGTTAAAGTTAAAGTTAAGGTTAAAGTTAAAGTTAAAGTGAATGTTAAAGTTAAAGCGAAAGTTAAAGTTAAAGTTAAAGCGAAAGCGAAAGTTAAAGTTAAAGTTAAAGTGAAAGTGAAAGTTAATGATAAAGTTAAAGTTAAATTTAAAGTTAAAGTTAAAGTTATAGTTATAGTTAAAGTTAAAGTTAAAATTAAAGTTAAAGATAAAATTAAAGTAAAGTTAAAGTTAAAGTTAAAGTTAAAATTAAAGTTAAAGTTAAAGTTAAAGTTAAAGTTAAAGTTAAATTTAAAGTTAAAGTTAAAGTTAGAGTTTAAGTTAAAGTTAAAGTTAAAGTTAAAGTTAAAGTTAAAGTTAAAGTTAAAGTTAAGGTTAAAGTTAAAGTTAAAGATAAAGTGAATGTTAAAGTTAAAGCGAAAGTTAAAGTTAAAGTTAAATTTAAAGTTAAAGTTAAAGTTAAAGTTACAGTTAAAGTTATAGTTAAAGTTAAAGTTAAAGGTAAAGTTAAAGTTAAAGTTAAAGTTAAAGTTAAAGTTAAAGTAAGAGTTAAAGTTAAAGTTAAAGTTAAGGTTAAAGTTAAAGTTAAAATTAAAGTTAAATTTATAGTTAAAGTTAAAGTTAAAGTAAAGGTTAAAGTTTAAGTTAAAGTTAAAGTTAAAGTTACAGTTAAAGTTAAAGTTAATGTTAAAGTTAAAGTTAAAGTTAAAGTTAAAGTTAAAGTTAAAGTTAAAGTTAGAGTTAAAGTTAAAGTTAAAGTTAAAGATAAAGTGAATGTTAAAGTTAAAGTTAAAGTCAAAGTTAAAGTTAAAGTGAATGTTAAAGTTAAAGCGAAAGTTAAAGTTAAAGCGAAAGCGAAAGTTAAAGTTAAAGTGAAAGTTAAAGTTAAAGTTAAATTTAAAGTTAAAGTTAAAGTTAAAGTTAAAGGTAAAGTTAAAGTTAAAGTTAAAGTTAAAGTTAAAGTTAAAGTTAAAGATAAAGTGAATGTTAAAGTTAAAGTCAAAGTTAAAGTTAAAATTAAAGTTAAAGTGAATGTTAAAGTTAAAGCGAAAGTTAAAGTTAAAGTTAAAGCGAAAGCGAAAGTTAAAGTTAAAGTGAAAGTTAAAGTTAAAGTTAAATTTAAAGTTAAAGTTAAAGTTAAAGTTAAAGTTAAAATTAAAGTAAAGTTAAAGTTAAAGTTATTGTTAAAATTAAAGTTAAAGTTAAAGTTAAAGTTAAAGTTAAAGTTAAAGTTATAGTTAAAGTTAAAGTTAAAGTTAAAGTTAAAGTTAAAGTTAAAGTAAGAGTTAAAGTTAAAGTTAAAGTTAAGGTTAAAGTTAGAGTTAAAGTTAAAGTTAAAGTTAAAGTTAAAAATAAAGTGAATGTTAAAGTTAAAGTTAAAGTCAAAGTTAAAGTTAAAGTGAATGTTAAAGTTAAAGCGAAAGTTAAAGTTAAAGCGAAAGCGAAAGTTAAAGTTAAAGTGAAAGTTAAAGTTAAAGTTAAATTTAAAGTTAAAGTTAAAGGTAAAGTTAAAGTTAAAGTTAAAGTTAAAGTTAAAGTTAAAGTTAAAGTTAAAGTTAAAGTTAAAGATAAAGTGAATGTTAAAGTTAAAGTTAAAGTCAAAGTTAAAGTTAAAATTAAAGTTAAAGTGAATGTTAAAGTTAAAGCGAAAGTTAAAGTTAAAGTTAAAGCGAAAGCGAAAGTTAAAGTTAAAGTTAAAGTTAAATTTAAAGCTAAAGTTAAAGTTAAAGTTAAAATTAAAGTAAAGTTAAAGTTAAAGTTATTGTTAAAATTAAAGTTAAAGTTAAAGTTAAAGTTAAAGTTAAAGTTAAAGTTATAGTTAAAGTTAAAGTTAAATTTAAAGTTAAAGTTAAAGTTAAAGTTAAAGTTAGAGTTAAAGTTAAAGTTAAAGTTAAAGTTAAGGTTAAAGTTAAAGTTAAAGTGAATGTTGAAGTTAAAGCGAAAGTTAAAGTTAAAGTTAAAGTTAGAGTTAAAGTTAAAGTTAAAGTTACAGTTACAGTTAAAGTTAAAGTTAAAGTTAAAGTTAAAGTTAAAGTTAAAGTTAAAGTTAAAGTTAAAGTTAAAGTTAAAGTTAAAGCTAAAGTTAAAGTTAAAGCGAAAGCGAAAGTTAAAGTTAAAGTTAAAGTTAAATTTAAAGTTAAAGTTAAAGTTAAAGTTAAAGTTAAAGTTAAAGTTAGAGTTAAAGTTAAAGTTAAAGTTAAGGTTAAAGTTAAAGTTAAAGTGAATGTTAAAGTTAAAGCGAAAGTTAAAGTTAAAGTTAAAGTTAGAGTTAAAGTTAAAGTTAAAGTTACAGTTAAAGTTAAAGTTAAAGTGAAAGTTAAAGTTAAAGTTAAAGTTAAGGTTAAAGTTAAAGTTAAAGTGAATGTTAAAGTTAAAGCGAAAGTTAAAGTTAAAGTTAAAGCGAAAGCGAAAGTTAAAGTTAAAGTTAAAGTTAAAATTAAAGTAAAGTTAAAGTTAAAGTTAAAGTTAGAGTTAAAGTTAAAGTTAAAGATAAAGTGAATGTTAAAGTTAAAGTTAAAGTTAAAGTTAAAGTCAAAGTTAAAGCTAAAGTTAAAGTTAAAATTAAAGTTAAAGTTAAAGTTAAAGTTAAAGTTAAATTTAAAGTTAAAGTTAAAGTTAAAGTTAAAGTTAAAGTTAAAGTTAGAGTTAAAGTTAAAGTTAAAGTTAAAGTTAAGGTTAAAGTTAAAGTTAAAGTGAATGTTAAAGTTAAAGCGAAAGCTAAAGTTAAAGTTAAAGTGAATGTTAAAGTTAAAGCGAAAGTTAAAGTTAAAGCGAAAGCGAAAGTTAAAGTTAAAGTTAAAGTTAAAGTTAAAGTTAAAGTTAAAGCTAAATTTAAAGTTAAAGCGAAAGCGAAAGTTAAAGTTAAAGTTAAAGTTAAAGTTAAAGTTAAAGTTAAAGTTAAAGTAAAAGTTAAAGTTAAATTTAAAGTTAAAGTTAAAGTTAAAGTTAAAGTTAAAGTTAGAGTTAAAGTTAAAGTTAAAGTTAAAGTTAAAGTTAAGGTTAAAGTTAAAGTTAAAGTGAATGTTAAAGTTAAAGCGAAAGTTAAAGTTAAAGTTAAAGTTAGAGTTAAAGTTAAAGTTACAGTTAAAGTTAAAGTTAAAGTTAAAGCGAAAGTTAAAGTTAAAGTTAAAAATAAAGTTAAAGTGAAAGTTAAAGTTAAAGTTAAGGTTAAAGTTAAAGTTAAAGTGAATGTTAAAGTTAAAGCGAAAGTTAAAGTTAGAGTTAAAGTTAAAGTTAAAGTTAAAGTTAAAGTTAAAGTTAAAGTTAAAATTAAAGTAAAGTTAAAGTTAAAGTTAAAGTTAAAGTTAGAGTTAAAGTTAAAGTTAAAGTTAAAGTTAAAGATAAAGTGAATGTTAAAGTTAAAGTTAAAGTCAAAGTTAAAGCTAAAGTTAAAGTTAAAATTAAAGTTAAAGTTAAAGTTAAAGTTAAAGTTAAATTTAAAGTTAAAGTTAAAGTTAAAGTTAGAGTTAAAGTTAAAGTTAAAGTTAAAGTTAAAGTTAAAGTTAAAGTTAAAGTTAAAGTTAAGGTTAAAGTTAAAGTTAAAGTGAATGTTAAAGTTAAAGCGAAAGCTAAAGTTAAAGTTAAAGTGAATGTTAAAG
The DNA here is from genome assembly GCF_040869045.1 of Eurosta solidaginis. NCBI lineage: Eukaryota > Metazoa > Arthropoda > Insecta > Diptera > Tephritidae > Eurosta > Eurosta solidaginis. The sequence continues at coordinate 1,071,395 of NW_027136887.1, read as the reverse complement.
TTAAAGCGAAAGTTAAAGTTAAAGTTAAAGTTAAAATTAAAGTTAAATTAAAGTTAAAGTTAAATTTAAAGTTAAAGTTAAAGTTAAGGTTAAAGTTAAAGTTAAAGTTAGAGTTAAAGTTAAAGTTAAAGTTAAGGTTAAAGTTAAAGTTAAAGTGAATGTTAAAGTTAAAGCGAAAGTTAAAGTTAAAGTTAAAGTTAGAGTTAAAGTTAAAGTTACAGTTACAGTTAAAGTTAAAGTTAAAGTTAAAGTTAAAGCGAAAGTTAAAGTTAAAGTTAAAAATAAAGTTAAAGTGAAAGTTAAAGTTAAAGTTAAGGTTAAAGTTAAAGTTAAAGTGAATGTTAAAGTTAAAGCGAAAGTTAAAGTTAAAGCGAAAGCGAAAGTTAAAGTTAAAGTTAAAGTGAAAGTGAAAGTTAATGATAAAGTTAAAGTTAAATTTAAAGTTAAAGTTAAAGTTATAGTTATAGTTAAAGTTAAAGTTAAAGTTAAAGATAAAATTAAAGTAAAGTTAAAGTTAAAGTTAAAGTTAAAGTTAAAGTTAAAGTTAAAGTTAAAGTTAAAGTTAAAGTTAAAGTTAAAGTTAAATTTAAAGTTAAAGTTAAAGTTAGAGTTTAAGTTAAAGTTAAAGTCAAAGTTAAAGTTAAAGTTAAAGTTAAAGTTAAAGTTAAAGTTAAGGTTAAAGTTAAAGTTAAAGATAAAGTGAATGTTAAAGTTAAAGCGAAAGTTAAAGTTAAAGTTAAATTTAAAGTTAAAGTTAAAGTTAAAGTTAAAGTTATAGTTAAAGTTAAAGTTAAAGGTAAAGTTAAAGTTAAAGTTAAAGTTAAAGTTAAAGTAAGAGTTAAAGTTAAAGTTAAAGTTAAGGTTAAAGTTAAAGTTAAAATTAAAGTTAAATTTATAGTTAAAGTTAAAGTTAAAGTAAAGGTTAAAGTTTAAGTTAAAGTTAAAGTTAAAGTTACAGTTAAAGTTAAAGTTAATGTTAAAGTTAAAGTTAAAGTTAAAGTTAAAGTTAAAGTTAGAGTTAAAGTTAAAGTTAAAGTTAAAGTTAGAGTTAAAGTTAAAGTTAAAGTTAAAGATAAAGTGAATGTTAAAGTTAAAGTTAAAGTCAAAGTTAAAGTTAAAGTGAATGTTAAAGTTAAAGCGAAAGTTAAAGTTAAAGCGAAAGCGAAAGTTAAAGTTAAAGTGAAAGTTAAAGTTAAAGTTAAATTTAAAGTTAAAGTTAAAGTTAAAGTTAAAGTTAAAGTTAAAGGTAAAGTTAAAGTTAAAGTTAAAGTTAAAGTTAAAGATAAAGTGAATGTTAAAGTTAAAGTCAAAGTTAAAGTTAAAATTAAAGTTAAAGTGAATGTTAAAGTTAAAGCGAAAGTTAAAGTTAAAGTTAAAGCGAAAGCGAAAGTTAAAGTTAAAGTGAAAGTTAAAGTTAAAGTTAAATTTAAAGTTAAAGTTAAAGTTAAAGTTAAAATTAAAGTAAAGTTAAAGTTAAAGTTATTGTTAAAATTAAAGTTAAAGTTAAAGTTAAAGTTAAAGTTAAAGTTAAAGTTAAAGTTATAGTTAAAGTTAAAGTTAAAGTTAAAGTTAAAGGTAAAGTTAAAGTTAAAGTTAAAGTAAGAGTTAAAGTTAAAGTTAAAGTTAAGGTTAAAGTTAAAGTTAAAATTAAAGTTAAATTTATAGTTAAAGTTAAAGTTAAAGTTAAAATTAAAGTAAAGTTAAAGTTAAAGTTAAAGTTAGAGTTAAAGTTAAAGTTAAAGTTAAAGATAAAGTGAATGTTAAAGTTAAAGTTAAAGTTAAAGTTAAAGTCAAAGTTAAAGCTAAAGTTAAAGTTAAAATTAAAGTTAAAGTTAAAGTTAAAGTTAAAGTTAAAGTTAAAGTTAAATTTAAAGTTAAAGTTAAAGTTAAAGTTAAAGTTAAAGTTAGAGTTAAAGTTAAAGTTAAAGTTAAAGTTAAAGTTAAAGTTAAAGTTAAAGTTAAAGTTAAAGTTAAAGTTAAAGTTAAAGTTAAGGTTAAAGTTAAAGTTAAAGTGAATGTTAAAGTTAAAGCGAAAGCTAAAGTTAAAGTTAAAGTGAATGTTAAAGTTAAAGCGAAAGTTAAAGTTAAAGCGAAAGCGAAAGTTAAAGTTAAAGTTAAAGTTAAAGTTAAAGTTAAAGTTAAAGTTAAAGTTAAAGTTAAAGTTAAAGTTAAAGTTAAAGTTAAAGTTAAAGCTAAAGTTAAAGTTAAAGCGAAAGCGAAAGTTAAAGTTAAAGTTAAAGTTAAAGTTAAATTTAAAGTTAAAGTTAAAGTTAAAGTTAAAGTTAGAGTTAAAGTTAAAGTTAAAGTTAAAGTTAAAGTTAAAGTTAAAGTTAAAGTTAAGGTTAAAGTTAAAGTGAATGTTAAAGTTAAAGCGAAAGTTAAAGTTAAAGTTAAAGTTAAAGTTAAAGTTAAAGTTAGAGTTAAAGTTAAAGTTAAAGTTAAAGTTACAGTTAAAGTTAAAGTTAAAGTTAAAGTTAAAGTTAAAGTTAAAGTTAAAGCGAAAGTTAAAGTTAAAGTTAAAAATAAAGTTAAAGTGAAAGTTAAGGTTAAAGTTAAAGTTAAAGTGAATGTTAAAGTTAAAGCGAAAGTTAAAGTTAGAGTTAAAGTTAAAGTTAAAGTTAAAGTTAAAGTTAAAATTAAAGTAAAGTTAAAGTTAAAGTTAAAGTTAAAGTTAAAGTTAAAGTTAAAGTTAAAGTTAAAGTTAAAGTTAGAGTTAAAGTTAAAGTTAAAGTTAAAGATAAAGTGAATGTTAAAGTTAAAGTTAAAGTTAAAGTTAAAGTTAAAGTTAAAGCTAAAGTTAAAGTTAAAATTAAAGTTAAAGTTAAAGTTAAAGTTAAATTTAAAGTTAAAGTTAAAGTTAAAGTTAAAGTTAGAGTTAAAGTTAAAGTTAAAGTTAAAGTTAAAGTTAAAGTTAAGGTTAAAGTTAAAGTTAAAGTGAATGTTAAAGTTAAAGCGAAAGCTAAAGTTAAAGTTAAAGTGAATGTTAAAGTTAAAGCGAAAGTTAAAGTTAAAGTTAAAGTTAAAGTTAAAATTAAAATTAAAGTTAAAGCTAAAGTTAAAGTTAGAGTTAAAGTTAAAGTTAAAGTTAAAGTTAAAGTTAAAGTTAAAGATAAAGTGAATGTTAAAGTTAAAGTTAAAGTCAAAGTTAAAGTTAAAGTGAATGTTAAAGTTAAAGCGAAAGTTAAAGTTAAAGCGAAAGCGAAAGTTAAAGTTAAAGTGAAAGTTAAAGTTAAAGTTAAAGTTAAATTTAAAGTTAAATTTAAAGTTAAAGTTAAAGTTAGAGTTAAAGTTAAAGTTAAAGTTAAAGTTAAAGTTAAAGTTAAGGTTAAAGTTAAAGTTAAAGTGAATGTTAAAGTTAAAGCGAAAGCGAAAGTTAAAGTTAAAGTTAAAGTTAAAGTTAAAGTTAAAGTTAAATTTAAAGTTAAAGTTAAAGTTAAAGTTAAAGTTAGAGTTAAAGTTAAAGTTAAAGTTAAGGTTAAAGTTAAAGTTAAAGTGAATGTTAAAGTTAAAGCGAAAGTTAAAGTTAAAGTTAGAGTTAAAGTTAAAGTTACAGTTAAAGTTAAAGTTAAAGCGAAAGTTAAAGTTAAAGTTAAAAATAAAGTTAAAGTGAAAGTTAAAGTTAAAGTTAGAGTTAAAGTTAAAGTTAAAGTTAAAGTTAAGGTTAAAGTTAAAGTTAAAGTGAATGTTAAAGTTGAAGCGAAAGCTAAAGTTAAAGTTAAAGTGAATGTTAAAGTTAAAGCGAAAGTTAAAGTTAAAGCGAAAGCGAAAGTTAAAGTTAAAGTTAAAGTTAAAGTTAAAGTTAAAGTTAAAGTTAAAGTTAAAGTTAAAGCTAAAGTTAAAGTTAAAGCGAAAGCAAAAGTTAAAGTTAAAGTTAAAGATAAAGTTAAAGTTAAATTTAAAGTTAAAGTTAAAGTTAAAGTTAAAGTTAGAGTTAAAGTTAAAGTTAAAGTTAAAGTTAAAGTTAAAGTTAAAGTTAAAGTTAAAGTTAAAGTTAAAGTTAAAGTTAAGGTTAAAGTTAAAGTTATAGTGAATGTTAAAGTTAAAGCGAAAGTTAAAGTTAAAGTTAAAGTTAAAGTTAGAGTTAAAGTTAAAGTTACAGTTAAAGTTAAAGTTAAAGTTAAAGCGAAAGTTAAAGTTAAAGTTAAAAATAAAGTTAAAGTGAAAGTTAAAGTTAAAGTTAAGGTTAAAGTTAAAGTTAAAGTGAATGTTAAAGTTAAAGCGAAAGTTAAAGTTAGAGTTAAAGTTAAAGTTAAAGTTAAAATTAAAGTAAAGTTAAAGTTAAAGTTAAAGTTAAAGTTAAAGTTAAAGTTAGAGTTAAAGTTAAAGTTAAAGTTAAAGATAAAGTGAATGTTAAAGTTAAAGTTAAAGTTAAAGTCAAAGTTAAAGCTAAAGTTAAAGTTAAAATTAAAGTTAAAGTTAAAGTTAAAGTTAAATTTAAAGTTAAAGTTAAAGTTAAAGTTAAAGTTAGAGTTAAAGTTAAAGTTAAAGTTAAAGTTAAAGTTAAAGTTAAAGTTAAAGTTAAAGTTAAAGTTAAAGTTAAAGTTAAAGTTAAAGTTAAAGTTAAAGTTAAAGTTAAAGTTAAAGCTAAAGTTAAAGTTAAGGTTAAAGTTAAAGTTAAAGTGAATGTTAAAGTTAAAGCGAAAGCGAAAGTTAAAGTTAAAGTTAAAGTTAAAGTTAAAGTTAAAGTTAAAGTTAAAGTTAAAGTTAAAGTTAAAGTTAAAGTTAAAGTTAAAGTTAAAGTTAAAGTTAAAGGTAAAGTTAAATTTAAAGTTAAAGTTAAAGTTAAAGTTAAAGTTAGAGTTAAAGTTAAAGTTAAAGTTAAAGTTAAGGTTAAAGTTAAAGTTAAAGTGAATGTTAAAGTTAAAGCGAAAGTTAAAGTTAAAGTTAGAGCTAAAGTTAAAGTTACAGTTAAAGTTAAAGTTAAAGTTAAAGCGAAAGTTAAAGTTAAAGTTAAAAATAAAGTTAAAGTGAAAGTTAAAGTTAAAGTTAAAGCGAAAGTTAAAGTTAAAGTTAAAGCGAAAGCGAAAGTTAAAGTTAAAGTGAAAGTGAAAGTTAATGATAAAGTTAAAGTTAAATTTAAAGTTAAAGTTAAAGTTAAAGTTATAGTTATAGTTAAAGTTAAAGTTAAAGTTAAAGTTAAAGTTAAAGTTAAAATTAAAGTGTGAATGTTAAAGTTAAAGCGAAAGTTAAAGTTAAAGCGAAAGCGAAAGTTAAAGTTAAAGTGAAAGTTAAAGTTAAAGTTAAATTTAAAGTTAAAGTTAAAGTTAAAGTTAAAGGTAAAGTTAAAGTTAAAGTTAAAGTTAAAGTTAAAGTTAAAGATAAAGTGAATGTTAAAGTTAAAGTTAAAGTCAAAGTTAAAGTTAAAATTAAAGTTAAAGTGAATGTTAAAGTTAAAGCGAAAGTTAAAGTTAAAGTTAAAGTTAAAGTTAAAGTTAAAGCGAAAGCGAAAGTTAAAGTTAAAGTGAAAGTTAAAGTTAAAGTTAAATTTAAAGTTAAAGTTAAAGTTAAAGTTAAAATTAAAGTAAAGTTAAAGTTAAAGTTATTGTTAAAATTAAAGTTAAAGTTAAAGTTAAAGTTAAAGTTATAGTTAAAGTTAAAGTTAAAGTTAAAGGTAAAGTTAAAGTTAAAGTTAAAGTAAGAGTTAAAGTTAAAGTTAAGGTTAAAGTTAAAGTTAAAATTAAAGTTAAATTTATAGTTAGAGTTAAAGTTAAAGTTGAAGTAAAGGTTAAAGTTTAAGTTAAAGTTAAAGTTACAGTTAAAGTTAAAGTTAATGTTAAAGTTAAAGTTAAAGTTAAAGTTAAAGTTAAAGTTAGAGTTAAAGTTAAAGTTAAAGTTAAAGTTAAAGATAAAGTGAATGTTAAAGTTAAAGTTAAAGTCAAAGTTAAAGTTAAAGTGAATGTTAAAGTTAAAGCGAAAGTTAAAGTTAAAGCGAAAGTTAAAGTTAAAGTGAAAGTTAAAGTTAAAGTTAAAGTTAAAGTTAAATTTAAAGTTAAATTTAAAGTTAAAGTTAAAGTTATAGTTAAAGTTAAAATTAAAGTTAAAGTTAAAGTTAAAGTTAAAGTTAAAGTTAAAGTGAATGTTAAAGTTAAAGTTAAAGTTAAAGCTAAAGTTAAAGTTAAAGTTAAAGCGAAAGCGAAAGTTAAAGTTAAAGTTAAAGTTAGAGTTAAAGTTAAAGTTAAAGTTAAAGTTTAAGTTAAAGTTAAAGTTACAGTTAAAGTTAAATTTAAAGTTAAAGTTAAAGTTAGAGTTAAAGTTAAAGTTAAAGTTAAAGTTAAAGTTAAAGTTAAAGTTAAAATTAAAGTTAAAGTTAAAGTTAAAGTTAAAGTGAATGTTAAAGTTAAAGCGAAAGTTAAAGTTAAAGTTAAAGTTAAAGTTAAAGTTAAATTTAAAGTTAAAGTTAAAGTTAAAGTTAAAGCTAAAGTTAAAGTTAAAGCGAAAGCGAAAGTTAAAGTTAAAGTCAAAGTTAAGGTTAAAGTTAAAGTTAAAGTGAATGTTAAAGTTAAAGCGAAAGCTAAAGTTAAAGTTAAAGTTAAAGTGAATGTTAAAGTTAAAGCGAAAGTTAAAGTTAAAGTTAAATTTAAAGTTAAAGTTAAAGTTAAAGTTAGAGTTAAAGTTAAAGTTAAAGTTAAAGTTAAAGTTAAAGTTAAAGTTAAAGTTAAAGTTAAAGTTAAAGTTAAAGTTAAAGTTAAAGTTAAAGTTAAAGTTAAAGTTAAAGTTAAAGTTAAAGTTAAGGTTAAAGTTAAAGTTAAAGTGAATGTTAAAGTTAAAGCGAAAGTTAAAGTTAAAGTTAAAGTTAGAGTTAAAGTTAAGGTTAAAGTTAAAGTTACAGTTAAAGTTAAAGTTAAAGTTAAAGTTAAAGTTAAAGTTAAAGTTAAAGTTAAATTAAAGCGAAAGTTAAAGTTAAAGTTAAAAATAAAGTTAAAGTGAAAGTTAAAGTTAAGGTTAAATTTAAAGTTAAAGTGAATGTTAAAGTTAAAGCGAAAGTTAAAGTTAAAGTTAAAGTGAAAGTGAAAGTTAAAGATAAAGTTAAAGTTAAAGTTAAATTTAAAGTTAAAGTTAAAGTTAAAGTTAAAGTTATAGTTATAGTTAAAGTTAAAGTTAAAGTTAAAGTTAAAGTTAAAATTAAAGTAAAGTTAAAGTTAAAGTTAAAGTTAAAGTTAAATTTAAAGTTAAAGTTAAAGTTAAAGTTAGAGTTTAAGTTAAAGTTAAAGTTAAAGTTAAAGGTAAAGTTAAGTTAAGGTTAAAGTTAAAGTTAAAGATAAAGTGAATGTTAAAGTTAAAGCGAAAGTTAAAGTTAAAGTTAAATTTAAAGTTAAAGTTAAAGTTAAAGTTAAAGTTAAAGTTAAAGTTAAAGTTAAAGTTAAAGTTAAAGTTAAAGTTAAAGTTATAGTTAAAGTTAAAGTTAAAGGTAAAGTTAAAGTTAAAGTTAAAGTAAGAGTTAAAGTTAAAGTTAAGGTTAAAGTTAAAGTTAAAATTAAAGTTAAATTTATAGTTAAAGTTAAAGTTAAAGTAAAGGTTTAAGTTAAAGTTAAAGTTACAGTTAAAGTTAAAATTAATGTTAAAGTTAAAGTTAAAGTTAAAGTTAGAGTTTAAGTTAAAGTTAAAGTTAAAGATAAAGTGAATGTTAAAGTTAAAGTTAAAGTCAAAGTTAAAGTTAAAGTGAATGTTAAAGTTAAAGCGAAAGTTAAAGTTAAAGCGAAAGCGAAAGTTAAAGTTAAAGTGAAAGTTAAAGTTAAAGTTAAATTTAAAGTTAAAGATAAAGTGAATGTTAAAGTTAAAGTTAAAGTCAAAGTTAAAGTTAAAATTAAAGTTAAAGTGAATGTTAAAGTTAAAGCGAAAGTTAAAATTAAAGTTAAAGTTAAAGTTAAAGTTAAAGTAAATGTTAAAGTTTAAGTTAAAGTTAAAGTTAAAGTTACAGTTAAAGTTAAAGTTAATGTTAAAGTTAAAGTTAAAGTTAAAGTTCAAGTTAAAGTTAGAGTTAAAGTTAAAGTTAAAGTTAAAGTTAAAGTTAAAGTTAAAGTTAAAGTTAAAGTTAAAGTTAAAGATAAAGTGAATGTTAAAGTTAAAGTCAAAGTTAAAGTTAAAGTGAATGTTAAAGTTAAAGCGAAAGTTAAAGTTAAAGCGAAAGCGAAAGTTAAAGTTAAAGTTAAAGTTAAGGTTAAAGTTAAAGTTAAAGTGAATGTTAAAGTTGAAGCGAAAGCTAAAGTTAAAGTTAAAGTGAATGTTAAAGTTAAAGCGAAAGTTAAAGTTAAAGCGAAAGCGAAAGTTAAAGTTAAAGTTAAAGTTAAAGTTAAAGTTAAAGTTAAAGTTAAAGTTAAAGTTAAAGTTAAAGTTAAAGCTAAAGTTAAAGTTAAAGCGAAAGCGAAAGTTAAAGTTAAAGTTAAAGATAAAGTTAAAGTTAAATTTAAAGTTAAAGTTAAAGTTAAAGTTAGAGTTAAAGTTAAAGTTAAAGTTAAAGTTAAAGTTAAAGTTAAAGTTAAAGTTAAAGTTAAAGTTAAAGTTAAAGTTAAGGTTAAAGTTAAAGTTATAGTGAATGTTAAAGTTAAAGCGAAAGTTAAAGTTAAAGTTAAAGTTAAAGTTAGAGTTAAAGTTAAAGTTACAGTTAAAGTTAAAGTTAAAGTTAAAGCGAAAGTTAAAGTTAAAGTTAAAAATAAAGTTAAAGTGAAAGTTAAAGTTAAAGTTAAGGTTAAAGTTAAAGTTAAAGTGAATGTTAAAGTTAAAGCGAAAGTTAAAGTTAGAGTTAAAGTTAAAGTTAAAGTTAAAATTAAAGTAAAGTTAAAGTTAAAGTTAAAGTTAAAGTTAAAGTTAAAGTTAAAGTTAGAGTTAAAGTTAAAGTTAAAGTTAAAGATAAAGTGAATGTTAAAGTTAAAGTTAAAGTCAAAGTTAAAGCTAAAGTTAAAGTTAAAATTAAAGTTAAAGTTAAAGTTAAAGTTAAATTTAAAGTTAAAGTTAAAGTTAAAGTTAGAGTTAAAGTTAAAGTTAAAGTTAAAGTTAAAGTTAAAGTTAAAGTTAAAGTTAAAGTTAAAGTTAAAGTTAAAGTTAAAGTTAAAGTTAAAGTTAAAGTTAAAGTTAAGGTTAAAGTTAAAGTTAAAGTGAATGTTAAAGTTAAAGCGAAAGCGAAAGTTAAAGTTAAAGTTAAAGTTAAAGTTAAAGTTAAAGTTAAAGTTAAAGTTAAAGTTAAAGTTAAAGTTAAAGTTAAAGGTAAAGTTAAATTTAAAGTTAAAGTTAAAGTTAAAGTTAAAGTTAGAGTTAAAGTTAAAGTTAAAGTTAAAGTTAAGGTTAAAGTTAAAGTTAAAGTGAATGTTAAAGTTAAAGCGAAAGTTAAAGTTAAAGTTAGAGCTAAAGTTAAAGTTACAGTTAAAGTTAAAGTTAAAGTTAAAGCGAAAGTTAAAGTTAAAGTTAAAAATAAAGTTAAAGTGAAAGTTAAAGTTAAAGTTAAAGCGAAAGTTAAAGTTAAAGTTAAAGCGAAAGCGAAAGTTAAAGTTAAAGTGAAAGTGAAAGTTAATGATAAAGTTAAAGTTAAATTTAAAGTTAAAGTTAAAGTTAAAGTTATAGTTATAGTTAAAGTTAAAGTTAAAGTTAAAGTTAAAGTTAAAGTTAAAGTTAAAATTAAAGTAAAGTTAAAGTTAAAGTTAAAGTTAAAGTTAAAGTTAAAGTTAAATTTAAAGTTAAAGTTAAAGTTAAAGTTAGAGTTTAAGTTAAAGTTAAAGTTAAAGTTAAAGTTAAAGTTAAAGTTAAGGTTAAAGTTAAAGTTAAAGATAAAGTGAATGTTAAAGTTAAAGCGAAAGTAAAGTTAAAGTTAAATTTAAAGTTAAAGTTAAAGTTAAAGTTAAAGTTATAGTTAAAGTTAAAGTTAAAGGTAAAGTTAAAGTTAAAGTTAAAGTAAGAGTTAAAGTTAAAGTTAAAGTTAAGGTTAAAGTTAAAGTTAAAATTAAAGTTAAATTTATAGTTAAAGTTAAAGTTAAAGTTAAAGTAAAGTTTAAGTTTAAGTTAAAGTTAAAGTTAAAGTTACAGTTAAAGTTAAAGTTAATGTTAAAGTTAAAGTTAAAGTTAAAGTTAAAGTTAAAGTTAAAGTTAAAGTTAAAGTTAAAGTTAAAGTTAGAGTTAAAGTTAAAGTTAAAGTTAAAGTTAAAGATAAAGTGAATGTTAAAGTTAAAGTTAAAGTCAAAGTTAAAGTTAAAGTGAATGTTAAAGTTAAAGCGAAAGTTAAAGTTAAAGCGAAAGCGAAAGTTAAAGTTAAAGTGAAAGTTAAAGTTAAAGTTAAATTTAAAGTTAAAGTTAAAGTTAAAGTTAAAGTTAAAGGTAAAGTTAAAGTTAAAGTTAAAGTTAAAGTTAAAGTTAAAGATAAAGTGAATGTTAAAGTTAAAGTTAAAGTCAAAGTTAAAGTTAAAATTAAAGTTAAAGTGAATGTTAAAGTTAAAGCGAAAGTTAAAGTTAAAGTTAAAGTTAAAGTTAAAGCGAAAGCGAAAGTTAAAGTTAAAGTGAAAGTTAAAGTTAAAGTTAAAGTTAAATTTAAAGTTAAAGTTAAAGTTAAAGTTAAAATTAAAGTAAAGTTAAAGTTAAAGTTATTGTTAAAATTAAAGTTAAAGTTAAAGTTAAAGTTAAAGTTATAGTTAAAGTTAAAGTTAAGGTTAAAGGTAAAGTTAAAGTTAAAGTTAAAGTAAGAGTTAAAGTTAAAGTTAAGGTTAAAGTTACAGTTAAAATTAAAGTTAAATTTATAGTTAGAGTTAAAGTTAAAGTTGAAGTAAAGATTAAAGTTTAAGTTAAAGTTAAAGTTAAAGTTACAGTTAAAGTTAAAGTTAACGTTAAAGTTAAAGTTAAAGTTAAAGTTAAAGTTAAAGTTAGAGTTAAAGTTAAAGTTAAAGTTAAAGTTAAAGATAAAGTGAATGTTAAAGTTAAAGTTAAAGTCAAAGTTAAAGTTAAAGTGAATGTTAAAGTTAAAGCGAAAGTTAAAGTTAAAGCGAAAGTTAAAGTTAAAGTGAAAGTTAAAGTTAAAGTTAAAGTTAAAGTTAAATTTAAAGTTAAATTTAAAGTTAAAGTTAAAGTTATAGTTAAAGTTAAAATTAAAGTTAAAGTTAAAGTTAAAGTTAAAGTTAAAGTGAATGTTAAAGTTAAAGCGAAAGTTAAAGTTAAAGTTAAAGTTAAAGCTAAAGTTAAAGTTAAAGTTAAAGCGAAAGCGAAAGTTAAAGTTAAAGTTAAAGTTAGAGTTAAAGTTAAAGTTAAAGTTAAAGTTTAAGTTAAAGTTAAAGTTACAGTTAAAGTTAAATTTAAAGTTAAAGTTAAAGTTAGAGTTAAAGTTAAAGTTAAAGTTAAAGTTAAAGTTAAAGTTAAAGTTAAAATTAAAGTTAAAGTTAAAGTTAAAGTTAAAGTTAAAGTGAATGTTAAAGTTAAAGCGAAAGTTAAAGTTAAAGTTAAAGTTAAATTTAAAGTTAAAGTTAAAGTTAAAGTTAAAGTTAAAGTTAAAGCTAAAGTTAAAGTTAAAGCGAAAGCGAAAGTTAAAGTTAAAGTCAAAGTTAAGGTTAAAGTTAAAGTTAAAGTGAATGTTAAAGTTAAAGCGAAAGCTAAAGTTAAAGTTAAAGTTAAAGTGAATGTTAAAGTTAAAGCGAAAGTTAAAGTTAAAGTTAAATTTAAAGTTAAAGTTGAAGTTAAAGTTAGAGTTAAAGTTAAAGTTAAAGTTAAAGTTAAAGTTAAAGTTAAAGTTAAAGTTAAAGTTAAAGTTAAAGTTAAAGTTAAAGTTAAAGTTAAAGTTAAAGTTAAAGTTAAAGTTAAAGTTAAAGTTAAAGTTAAAGTTAAAGTTAAAGTTAAGGTTAAAGTTAAAGTTAAAGTGAATGTTAAAGTTAAAGCGAAAGTTAAAGTTAAAGTTAAAGTTAGAGTTAAAGTTAAGGTTAAAGTTAAAGTTACAGTTAAAGTTAAAGTTAAAGTTAAAGTTAAATTAAAGCGAAAGTTAAAGTTAAAGTTAAAAATAAAGTTAAAGTGAAAGTTAAAGTTAAGGTTAAATTTAAAGTTAAAGTGAATGTTAAAGTTAAAGCGAAAGTTAAAGTTAAAGTTAAAGTGAAAGTGAAAGTTAAAGATAAAGTTAAAGTTAAAGTTAAATTTAAAGTTAAAGTTAAAGTTAAAGTTATAGTTATAGTTAAAGTTAAAGTTAAAGTTAAAGTTAAAATTAAAGTAAAGTTAAAGTTAAAGTTAAAGTTAAATTTAAAGTTAAAGTTAAAGTTAAAGTTAGAGTTTAAGTTAAAGTTAAAGTTAAAGTTAAAGTTAAAGGTAAAGTTAAAGTTAAGGTTAAAGTTAAAGTTAAAGATAAAGTGAATGTTAAAGTTAAAGCGAAAGTTAAAGTTAAATTTAAAGTTAAAGTTAAAGTTAAAGTTAAAGTTAAAGTTAAAGTTAAAGTTAAAGTTAAAGTTAAAGTTAAAGTTAAAGTTAAAGTTATAGTTAAAGTTAAAGTTAAAGGTAAAGTTAAAGTTAAAGTTAAAGTAAGAGTTAAAGTTAAAGTTAAGGTTAAAGTTAAAGTTAAAATTAAAGTTAAATTTATAGTTAAAGTTAAAGTTAAAGTAAAGGTTTAAGTTAAAGTTAAAGTTACAGTTAAAGTTAAAATTAATGTTAAAGTTAAAGTTAAAGTTAAAGTTAGAGTTTAAGTTAAAGTTAAAGTTAAAGATAAAGTGAATGTTAAAGTTAAAGTTAAAGTCAAAGTTAAAGTTAAAGTGAATGTTAAAGTTAAAGCGAAAGTTAAAGTTAAAGCGAAAGCGAAAGTTAAAGTTAAAGTGAAAGTTAAAGTTAAAGTTAAATTTAAAGTTAAAGATAAAGTGAATGTTAAAGTTAAAGTTAAAGTCAAAGTTAAAGTTAAAATTAAAGTTAAAGTGAATGTTAAAGTTAAAGCGAAAGTTAAAATTAAAGTTAAAGTTAAAGTTAAAGTTAAAGTAAATGTTAAAGTTTAAGTTAAAGTTAAAGTTAAAGTTACAGTTAAAGTTAAAGTTAATGTTAAAGTTAAAGTTAAAGTTAAAGTTCAAGTTAAAGTTAGAGTTAAAGTTAAAGTTAAAGTTAAAGTTAAAGTTAAAGTTAAAGTTAAAGTTAAAGATAAAGTGAATGTTAAAGTTAAAGTCAAAGTTAAAGTTAAAGTGAATGTTAAAGTTAAAGCGAAAGTTAAAGTTAAAGCGAAAGCGAAAGTTAAAGTTAAAGTGAAAGTTAAAGTTAAAGTTAAAGTTAAATTTAAAGTTAAAGTTAAAGTTAAAGTTAAAGGTAAAGTTAAAGTTAAAGTTAAAGTTAGAGTTAAAGTTAAAGATAAAGTGAATATTAAAGTTAAAGTTAAAGTTAAAGTTAAAGTTAAAGTTAAAGTCAAAGTTAAAGCTAAAGTTAAAGTTAAAGTTAAAGTGAATGTTAAAGTTAAAGCGAAAGTTAAAGTTAAAGCGAAAGCGAAAGTTAAAGTTAAAGTGAAAGTTAAAGTTAAAGTTAAATTTAAAGTTAAAGATAAAGTGAATGTTAAAGTTAAAGTTAAAGTCAAAGTTAAAGTTAAAATTAAAGTTAAAGTGAATGTTAAAGTTAAAGCGAAAGTTAAAATTAAAGTTAAAGTTAAAGTTAAAGTAAATGTTAAAGTTTAATTTAAAGTTAAAGTTAAAGTTACAGTTAAAGTTAATGTTAAAGTTAAAGTTAAAGTTAAAGTTAAAGTTAAAGTTAAAGTTAAAGTTAAAGTTAGAGTTAAAGTTAAAGTTTAGGTTAAAATTAAAGTTACAGTTAAAGTTAAATTTAAAGTTAAAGTTAAAGTTAAAGTTAAAGTTAGAGTTAAAGTTAAAGTTAAAGATAAAGTGAATATTAAAGTTAAAGTTAAAGTTAAAGTTAAAGTCAAAGTTAAAGCTAAAGTTAAAGTTAAAGTTAAAGTGAATGTTAAAGTTAAAGCGAAAGTTAAAGTTAAAGTTAAAGCTAAAGTTAAAGTTAAAGTTAAAGCGAAAGCGAAAGTTAAAGTTAAAGTTAAATTTAAAGTTAAAGTTAAAGTTAAAGTTAAAGTTAAATTTAAAGTTAAAGTTCAAGTTAAAGTTAAAGTTAAAGTTAAAGTTAAAGTTAAAGTTAAAGCGAAAGCGAAAGTTAAAGTTAAAGTTAAATTTAAAGTTAAAGTTAAAGTTAAAGTTAAAGTTAAAGTTAAAGTTAAGGTTAAAGTTAAAGTTAAAGTGAATGTTAAAGTTAAAGCGAAAGCTAAAGTTAAAGTTAAAGTTAAAGTGAATGTTAAAGTTAAAGCGAAAGTTAAAGTTAAGTTAAAGTTAAAGTAAAAGTTAAAGTTAAAGTTAAAATTAAAATTAAAGTTAAAGTTAAAGCTAAAGTTAAAGTTAAAGCGAAAGCGAAAGTTAAAGTTAAAGTTAAAGTTAAAGTTAAATTTAAAGTTAAAGTTAAAGTTAAAGTTAAAGTTAGAGTTAAAGTTAAAGTTAAAGTTAAAGTTAAAGTTAAAGTTAAAGTTAAAGTTAAAGTTAAAGTTAAAGTTAAAGTTAAAGTTAAGGTTAAAGTTAAAGTTAAAGTGAATGTTAAAGTTAAAGCGAAAGTTAAAGTTAAAATTAAAGTTAGAGTTAAAGTTAAAGTTACAGTTAAAGTTAAAGTTAAAGTTAAAGTTAAAGTTAAAGCGAAAGTTAAAGTTAAAGTTAAAAATAAAGTTAAAGTGAAAGTTAAAGTTAAAGTTAAAGTTAAAATTAAAGTTAAAGTTAAGGTTAAAGTTAAAGTTAAAGTGAATGTTAAAGTTAAAGCGAAAGTTAAAGTTAAAGTTAAAGCGAAAGCGAAAGTTAAAGTTAAAGTTAAAGTTAAAGTGAAAGTGAAAGTTAATGATAAAGTTAAAGTTAAATTTAAAGTTAAAGTTAAAGTAATAGTTAAAGTTAAAGCTAAAGTTAAAGTTAAAGTTAAAGTTAAAGTTAAAGTTAAAATTAAAGTAAAGTTAAAGTTAAAGTTAAAGTTAAATTTAAAGTTAAAGTTAAAGTTAAAGTTAGAGTTTAAGTTAAAGTTAAAGTTAAAGTTAAGGTTAAAGTTAAAGTTAAAGATAAAGTGAATGTTAAAGTTAAAGCGAAAGTTAAAGTTAAAGTTAAATTTAAAGTTAAAGTTAAAGTTAAAGTTAAAGTTATAGTTAAAGTTAAAGTTAAAGGTAAAGTTAAAGTTAAAGTTAAAGTTAAAGTAAGAGTTAAAGTTAAAGTTAAAGTTAAGGTTAAAGTTAAAGTTAAAATTAAAGTTAAATTTATAGTTAAAGTTAAAGTTAAAGTAAAGGTTAAAGTTTAAGTTAAAGTTAAAGTTAAAGTTACAGTTAAAGTTAAAGTTAATGTTAAAGTTAAAGTTAAAGTTAAAGTTAAAGTTAAAGTTAGAGTTAAATTTAAAGTTAAAGTTAAAGTTAAAGCTAAAGATAAAGTGAATGTTAAAGTTAAAGTTAAAGTCAAAGTTAAAGTTAAAGTGAATGTTAAAGTTAAAGCGAAAGTTAAAGTTAAAGCGAAAGCGAAAGTTAAAGTTAAAGTGAAAGTTAAAGTTAAAGTTAAATTTAAACTTAAAGTTAAAGTTAAAGGTAAAGTTAAAGTTAAAGTTAAAGTTAAAGATAAAGTGAATGTTAAAGTTAAAGTTAAAGTCAAAGTTAAAGTTAAAATTAAAGTTAAAGTGAATGTTAAAGTTAAAGCGAAAGTTAAAGTTAAAGTTAAAGTTAAAGCGAAAGCGAAAGTTAAAGTTAAAGTGAAAGTGAAAGTGAAAGTTAAAGTTAAAGTTAAAGTTAAATTTAAAGTTAAAGTTAAGGTTAAAGTTAAAATTAAAGTAAAGTTAAAGTTATTGTTAAAATTAAAGTTAAAGTTAAAGTTATAGTTAAAGTTAAAGTTAAAGTTAAAGTTAAAGTTAAAGGTAAAGTTAAAGTTAAAGTTAAAGTTAAAGTAAGAGTTTAAGTTAAAGTTAAAGTTAAGGTTAAAGTTAAAGTTAAAATTAAAGTTAAATTTATAGTTACAGTTAAAGTTAAAGTTAAAGTTAAATTTAAAGTTAAAGTTAAGGTTAAAGTTAAAATTAAAGTAAAGTTAAAGTTATTGTTAAAATTAAAGTTAAAGTTAAAGTTAAAGTTAAAGTTATAGTTAAAGTTAAAGTTAAAGTTAAAGTTAAAGTTAAAGGTAAAGTTAAAGTTAAAGTTAAAGTTAAAGTTAAAGTAAGAGTTAAAGTTAAAGTTAAGGTTAAAGTTAAAGTTAAAATTAAAGTTAAATTTATAGTTACAGTTAAAGTTAAAGTTACAGTTAAAGTTAAAGTTAATGTTAAAGTTAAAGTTAAAGTTAAAGTTAAAGTTAAAGTTAAAGTTAGAGTTAGAGTTAAAGTTAAAGTTAAAGTTAAAGTTAAAGTTAAAGTTAAAGTTAAAGTTAAAGTTAAAGTTAAAGTTAAAGTTAAAGTTAAAGTTAAAGTTAAAGTTAAAGTTAAAGTTAAAGTTAAAGTTAAAGTTAAAGATAAAGTGAATGTTAAAGTTAAAGTTAAAGTTAAAGTTATAGTTAAAGTTAAAGTTAAAGTTAAAGGTAAAGTTAAAGTTAAAGTTAAAGTTAAAGTTAAAGTTAAAGTTAAAGTAAGAGTTAAAGTTAAAGTTAAGGTTAAAGTTAAAGTTAAAATTATAGTTTAAGTTAAAGTTAAAGTTAAAGTTACAGTTAAAGTTAAAGTTAAAGTTAATGTTAAAGTTAAAGTTAAAGTTAAAGTTAAAGTTAGAGTTCAAGTTAAAGTTAAAGTTAAAGTTAAAGTTAAAGTTAAAGATAAAGTGAATGTTAAAGTTAAAGTTAAAGTCAAAGTTAAAGTTAAAGTGAATGTTAAAGTTAAAGCGAAAGTTAAAGTTAAAGCGAAATTGAAAGTTAAAGTTAAAGTTAAAGTTAAAGTTAAATTTAAAGTTAAAGTTAAAGGTAAAGTTAAAGTTAAAGTTAAAGATAAAGTGAATGTTAAAGTTAAAGTTAAAGTCAAAGTTAAAGTTAAAATTAAAGTTAAAGTGAATGTTAAAGTTAAAGTTACAGTTAAAGTTAAAGTTGAAATTAAAGCGAAAGTTAAAGTTAAAGTTAAAAATAAAGTTAAAGTGAAAGTTAAAGTTAAAGTTAAAGTTAAGGTTAAAGTTAAAGTTAAAGTGAATTTTAAAATTAAAGCGAAAGTTAAAGTTAAAGCGAAAGCGAAAGTTAAAGTTAAAGTTAAAGTTAAAGTGAAAGTGAAAGTTAAAGATAAAGTTAAAGTTAAATTTAAAGTTAAAGTTAAAGTTAAAGTTATAGTTAAAGTTAAAATTAAAGTTAAAGTTAAAGTTAAAGTGAATGTTAAAGTTAAAGCGAAAGTTAAAGTTAAAGTTAAAGTTAAAGTTAAAGTTAAAGTTAAAGTTAAAGCTAAAGTTAAAGTTAAAGTTAAAGTTAAAGCGAAAGCGAAAGTTAAAGTTAAAGTTAAAGTTAGAGTTAAAGTTAAAGTTAAAGTTAAAGTTAAAGTTAAAGTTAAAGTTAAAGTTAAAGTTTAAGTTAAAATTAAAGTTACAGTTAAAGTTAAATTTAAAGTTAAAGTTAAAGTTAGAGTTAAAGTTAAAGTTAAAGTTAAAATTAAAGTTAAAGTTAAAGTTAAAGTGAATGTTAAAGTTAAAGCGAAAGTTAAATTTAAAGGTAAAGTTAAATTTAAAGTTAAAGTTAAAGTTAAAGCTAAAGTTAAAGTTAAAGCGAAAGCGAAAGTTAAAGTTAAAGTCAAAGTTAAAGCTAAAGTTAAAGTTAAAGCGAAAGCGAAAGTTGAAGTTAAAGTTATAGTGAAAGTTAAAGTTAAAGTTAAATTTAAATTTAAAGTTAAAGTTAAAGCTAAAGTTAAAGTTAAAGTTAAAGTTAAAGTTAAAGTTAAAGTTAAAGTTAAAGTTAAAGTTAAAGTTAAAGTTAAAGCGAAAGCGAAAGTTAAAGTTAAAGTTAAAGTTAAAGTTAGAGTTAAAGTTAAAGTTTAGGTTAAAATTAAAGTTACAGTTAAAGTTAAATTTAAAGTTAAAGTTAAAGTTAAAGTTAAAGTTAGAGTTAAAGTTAAAGTTAAAGATAAAGTGAATGTTAAAGTTAAAGTTAAAGTTAAAGTTAAAGTTAAAGTCAAAGTTAAAGCTAAAGTTAAAGTTAAAGTTAAAGTGAATGTTAAAGTTAAAGCGAAAGTTAAAGTTAAAGTTAAAGTTAAAGCTAAAGTTAAAGTTAAAGTTAAAGTTAAAGCGAAAGCGAAAGTTAAAGTAAAAGTTAAAGTTAAAGTTAAAGTTAAATTTAAAGTTAAAGTTAAAGTTAAAGTTAAAGTTAAAGTTAAATTTAAAGTTAAAGTTCAAGTTCAAGTTAAAGTTAAAGTTAAAGTTAAAGCGAAAGCGAAAGTTAAAGTTAAAGTTAAAGTTAAATTTAAAGTTAAAGTTAAAGTTAAAGTTCAAGTTAAAGTTAAAGTTAAAGTTAAAGTTAAAGTTAAAGTTAAGGTTAAAGTTAAAGTTAAAGTGAATGTTAAAGTTAAAGCGAAAGCTAAAGTTAAAGTTAAAGTTAAAGTGAATGTTAAAGTTAAAGCGAAAGTTAAAGTTAAAGTTAAAGTTAAAATTAAAATTAAAATTAAAGTTAAAGTTAAAGCTAAAGTTAAAGTTAAAGCGAAAGCGAAAGTTAAAGTTAAAGTTAAATTTAAAGTTAAAGTTAAAGTTAAAGTTAAAGTTAAAGTTAAAGTTAGAGTTAAAGTTAAAGTTAAAGTTAAGGTTAAAGTTAAAGTTAAAGTGAATGTTAAAGTTAAAGCGAAAGTTAAAGTTAAAGTTAAAGTTAGAGTTAAAGTTAAAGTTACAGTTAAAGTTAAAGTTAAAGTTAAAGCGAAAGTTAAAGTTAAAGTTAAAAATAAAGTTAAAGTGAAAGTTAAAGTTAAAGTTAAGGTTAAAGTTAAAGTTAAAGTGAATGTTAAAGTTAAAGCGAAAGTTAAAGTTAAAGTTAAAGTGAAAGTTAAAGTTAATGATAAAGTTAAAGTTAAATTTAAAGTTAAAGTTATAGTTAATGTTAAAGTTAAAGTTAAAGTTAAAATTAAAGTAAAGTTAAAGTTAAAGTTAAAGTTAAAGTTAAAGTTAAAGTTAAAGTTAAAGTTAAAGTTAAATTTAAAGTTAAAGTTAAAGTTAGAGTTTAAGTTAAAGTTAAAGTTAAAGTTAAAGTTAAAGTTAAGGTTAAAGTTAAAGTTAAAGATAAAGTGAATGTTAAAGTTAAAGCGAAAGTTAAAGTTAAAGTTAAATTTAAAGTTAAAGTTAAAGTTAAAGTTAAAGTTATAGTTAAAGTTAAAGTTAAAGTTAAAGGTAAAGTTAAAGTTAAAGTTAAAGTTAAAGTAAGAGTTAAAATTAAAGTTAAAGTTAAGGTTAAAGTTAAAGTTAAAATTAAAGTTAAATTTATAGTTAAAGTTAAAGTAAAGGTTAAAGTTTAAGTTAAAGTTAAAGTTAAAGTTACAGTTAAAGTTAAAGTTAATGTTAAAGTTAAAGTTAAAGTTAAAGTTAAAGTTAAAGTTAAAGTTAAAGTTAGAGTTAAATTTAAAGTTAAAGTTAAAGTTAAAGCTAAAGATAAAGTGAATGTTAAAGTTAAAGTTAAAGTCAAAGTTAAAGTTAAAGTGAATGTTAAAGTTAAAGCGAAAGTTAAAGTTAAAGCGAAAGCGAAAGTTAAAGTTAAAGTGAAAGTTAAAGTTAAAGTTAAATTTAAAGTTAAAGTTAAAGTTAAAGGTAAAGTTAAAGTTAAAGTTAAAGTTAAAGATAAAGTGAATGTTAAAGTTAAAGTTAAAGTCAAAGTTAAAGTTAAAATTAAAGTTAAAGTGAATGTTAAAGTTAAAGCGAAAGTTAAAGTTAAAGTTAAAGTTAAAGCGAAAGCGAAAGTTAAAGTTAAAGTGAAAGTGAAAGTTAAAGTTAAAGTTAAATTTAAAGTTAAAGTTAAAGTTAAAATTAAAGTAAAGTTAAAGTTAAAGTTATTGTTAAAATTAAAGTTAAAGTTAAAGTTAAAGTTAAATTTAAAGTTAAAGTTAAAGTTATAGTTAAAGTTAAAGTTAAAGTTAAAGTTAAAGTTAAAGTTAAAGTTAAAGTTAAAGGTAAAGTTAAAGTTAAAGTTAAAGTTAAAGTTAAAGTTAAAGTAAGAGTTAAAATTAAAGTTAAAGTTAAAGTTAAGGTTAAAGTTAAAGTTAAAATTAAAGTTAAATTTATAGTTAAAGTTAAAGTTAAAGTTAAAGTTAAAGTAAAGGTTAAAGTTTAAGTTAAAGTTAAAGTTAAAGTTAAAGTTAAAGTTAAAGTTACAGTTAAAGTTAAAGTTAATGTTAAAGTTAAAGTTAAAGTTAAAGTTAAAGTTAGAGTTAAAGTTAAAGTTAAAGTTAAAGTTAAAGTTAAAGTTAAAGTTAAAGTTAAAGTTAAAGTTAAAGATAAAGTGAATGTTAAAGTTAAAGTTAAAGTCAAAGTTAAAGTTAAAGTGAATGTTAAAGTTAAAACGAAAGTTAAAGTTAAAGCGAAAGCGAAAGTTAAAGTTAAAGTGAAAGTTAAAGTTAAAGTTAAATTTAAAGTTAAATTTAAAGTTAAAGTTAAAGTTAAAGTTATAGTTAAAGTTAAAATTAAAGTTAAAGTTAAAGTGAATGTTAAAGTTAAAGTTAAAGTTAAAGTTAAAGTTAAAGCTAAAGTTAAAGTTAAAGTTAAAGCGAAAGCGAAAGTAAAAGTTAAAGTTCAAGTTAGAGTTAAAGTTAAAGTTAAAGTTAAAGTTTAAGTTAAAGTTAAAGTTACAGTTAAAGTTAAATTTAAAGTTAAAGTTAAAGTTAGAGTTAAAGTTAAAGTTAAAGTTAAAGTTAAAGTTAAAGTTAAAGTTAAAATTAAAGTTAAAGTTAAAGTTAAAGTGAATGTTAAAGTTAAAGCGATAGTTAAAGTTAAAGTTAAAGTTAAAGTTAAATTTAAAGTTAAAGTTAAAGTTAAAGCTAAAGTTAAAGTTAAAGCGAAAGCGAAAGTTAAAGTTAAAGTCAAAGTTAAGGTTAAAGTTAAAGTTAAAGTGAATGTTAAAGTTAAAGCGAAAGCTAAAGTTAAAGTTAAAGTTAAAGTGAATGTTAAAGTTAAAGCGAAAGTTAAATTTAAAGTTAAAGTTAAAGTTAAAGTTAAATTTAAAGTTAAAGTTAAAGTTAAAGTTAAAGTTAAAGTTAAAGTTAAAGTTAAAGTTAAAGTTAGAGTTAAAGTTAAAGTTAAAGTTAAAGTTAAGGTTAAAGTTAAAGTTAAAGTGAATGTTAAAGTTAAAGCGAAAGTTAAAGTTAAAGTTAAAGTTAGAGTTAAAGTTAAAGTTAAAGTTACAGTTAAAGTTAAAGTTAAAGTTAAAGTTAAAGCGAAAGTTAAAGTTAAAGTTAAAAATAAAGTTAAAGTGAAAGTTAAAGTTAAGGTTAAAGTTAAAGTTAAAGTGAATGTTAAAGTTAAAGCGAAAGTTAAAGTTAAAGCGAAAGTTAAAGTTAAAGTTAAAGTGAAAGTGAAAGTTAAAGATAAAGTTAAAGTTAAAGTTAAATTTAAAGTTAAAATTAAAGTAAAGTTAAAGTTAAAGTTAAAGCGAAAGTTAAAGTTAAAGTTAAAGTGAAAGTTATAGTTATAGTTAAAGTTAAAGTTAAAGTTAAAATTAAAGTAAAGTTAAAGTTAAAGTTAAAGTTAAATTTAAAGTTAAAGTTAAAGTTAAAGTTAGAGTTTAAGTTAAAGTTAAAGTTAAAGTTAAGGTTAAAGTTAAAGTTAAAGATAAAGTGAATGTTAAAGTTAAAGCGAAAGTTAAAGTTAAAGTTAAAGTTAAATTTAAAGTTAAAGTTAAAGTTATAGTTAAAGTTAAAGTTAAAGTTAAAGTTAGAGTTAAAGTTAAAGTTAAAGTTAAAGTTAAAGTTAAAGTTAAAGTTAAAGTTAAGGTTAAAGTTAAAGTTAAAGTGAATGTTAAAGTTAAAGCGAAAGTTAAATTTAAAGTTAAAGTTAAAGTTAAAGTTAAATTTGAAGTTAAAGTTAAAGTTAAAGTTAAAGTTAAAGTTAAAGTTAAAGTTAAAGTTAGAGTTAAACTTAAAGTTAAAGTTAAGGTTAAAGTTAAAGTTAAAGTGAATGTTAAAGTTAAAGCGAAAGTTAAAGTTAAAGTTAAAGTTAAAGTTAAAGTTAAAGTTAGAGTTAAAGTTAAAGTTAAAGTTACAGTTAAAGTTAAAGTTAAAGTTAAAGCGAAAGTTAAAGTTAAAGTTAAAAATAAAATAAAAGTGAAAGTTAAAGTTAAAGTTAAGGTTAAAGTTAAAGTTAAAGTGAATGTTAAAGTTAAAGCGAAAGTTAAAGTTAAAGTTAAAGTGAAAGTGAAAGTTAAAGATAAAGTTAAAGTTAAATTTAAAGTTAAAATTAAAGTAAAGTTAAAGTTAAAGTTAAAGCGAAAGTTAAAGTTAAAGTTAAAAATAAAGTTAAAGTGAAAGTTAAAGTTAAAGTTAAGGTTAAAGTTAAAGTTAAAGTGAATGTTAAAGTTAAAGCGAAAGTTAAAGTTAAAGCGAAAGTTAAAGTTAAAGTTAAAGTGAAAGTGAAAGTTAAAGATAAAGTTAAAGTTAAAGTTAAATTTAAAGTTAAAATTAAAGTAAAGTTAAAGTTAAAGTTAAAGCGAAAGTTAAAGTTAAAGTTAAAGTGAAAGTTATAGTTATAGTTAAAGTTAAAGTTAAAGTTAAATCTAAAGTTAAAATTAAAGTAAAGTTAAAGTTAAAGTTAAAGTTAAAGTTAAAGTTAAATTTAAAGTTAAAGTTAAAGTTAAAGTTAGAGTTTAAGTTAAAGTTAAAGTTAAAGTTAAGGTTAAAGTTAAAGTTAAAGATAAAGTGAATGTTAAAGTTAAAGCGAAAGTTAAAGTTAAAGTTAAAGTTAAATTTAAAGTTAAAGTTAAAGTTAAAGTTAAAGTTAAAGTTATAGTTAAAGTTAAAGTTAAAGGTAAAGTTAAAGTTAAAGTTAAAGTTAAAGTAAGAGTTAAAGTTAAAGTTAAAGTTAAAGTTAAGGTTAAAGTTAAAGTTAAAATTAAAGTTAAATTTATAGTTAAAGTTAAAGTTAAAGTTAAAGTAAAGGTTAAAGTTTAAATTAAAGTTAAAGTTAAAGTTACAGTTAAAGTTAAAATTAATGTTAAAGTTAAAGTTAAAGTTAAAGTTAAATTTAAAGTTAAAGTTAAGGTTAAAGTTAAAATTAAAGTAAAGTTAAAGTTATTGTTAAAATTAAAGTTAAAGTTAAAGTTATAGTTAAAGTTAAAGTTAAAGTTAAAGTTAAAGTTAAAGTTAAAGTTAAAGTTAAAGTTAAAGTTAAAGGTAAAGTTAAAGTTAAAGTTAAAGTTAAAGTAAGAGTTAAAGTTAAAGTTAAAGTTAAGGTTAAAGTTAAAGTTAAAATTAAAGTTAAATTTATAGTTACAGTTAAAGTTAAAGTTAAGTTAAAGTTAAAGTTAAAGTTACAGTTAAAGTTAAAGTTAATATTAAAGTTAAAGTTAAAGTTAAAGATAAAGTTAAAGTTAGAGTTAAAGTTAAAGTTAAAGTTAAAGTTAAAGTTAAAGTTAAAGTTAAAGTTAAAGTTAAAGTTAAAGTTAAAGATAAAGTGAATGTTAAAGTTAAAGTTAAAGTCAAAGTTAAAGTTAAAGTGAATGTTAAAGTTAAAGCGAAAGTTAAAGTTAAAGCGAAAGCGAAAGTTAAAGTTAAAGTGAAAGTTAAAGTTAAAGTTAAATTTAAAGTTAAAGTTAAAGTTAAAGTTAAAGGTAAAGTTAAAGTTAAAGTTAAAGTTAAATTTAAAGCTAAAGATAAAGTGAATGTTAAAGTTAAATTTAAAGTCAAAGTTAAAGTTAGAATTAAAGTTAAAGTGAATGTTAAAGTTAAAGTTACAGTTAAAGTTAAAGTTAAAGTTAAAGTTAAAGCGAAAGTTAAAGTTAAAGTTAAAAATAAAGTTAAAGTGAAAGTTAAAGTTAAAGTTAAGGTTAAAGTTAAAGTGAATGTTAAAGTTAAAGCGAAAGTTAAAGTTAAAGTTAAAGCGAAAGTTAAAGTTAAAGTTAAAGTTAAAGTGAAAGTGAAAGTTAAAGATAAAGTTAAAGTTAAAGTTAAATTTAAAGTTAAAGTTATAGTTAAAGTTAAAATTAAAGTTAAAGTTAAAGTTAAAGTGAATGTTAAAGTTAAAGCGAAAGTTAAAGTTAAAGTTAAAGCTAAAGTTAAAGTTAAAGCGAAAGCGAAAGTTAAAGTTAAAGTTAAAGTTAAAGTTAAAGTTAAAGTTTAAGTTAAAGTTAAAGTTACAGGTAAAGTTAAATTTAAAGTTAAAGTTAAAGTTAGAGTTAAAGTTAAAGTTAAAGTTAAAGTTAAAGTTAAAATTAAAGTTAAAGTTAAAGTGAATGTTAAAGTTAAAGCGAAAGTTAAAGTTAAAGGTAAAGTTAAATTTAAAGTTAAAGTTAAAGTTAAAGTTAAAGCTAAAGTTAAAGTTAAAGCGAAAGCGAAAGTTAAAGTTAAAGTCAAAGTTAAAGCTAAAGTTAAAGTTAAAGCGAAAGCGAAAGCGAAATTTAAAGTTAAAGTTAAAGTGAAAGTTACAGTTAAAGTTAAATTTAAATTTAAATTAAAAGTTAAAGTTAAAGCTAAAGTTAAAGTTAAAGTTAAAGTTAAAGTTAAAGCGAAAGCGAAAGTTAAAGTTAAAGTTAAAGTTAAAGTTAGAGTTAAAGTTAAAGTTTAGGTTAAAATTAAAGTTACAGTTAAAGTTAAATTTAAAGTTAAAGTTAAAGTTAAAGTTAAAGTTAAAGTTAAAGCGAAAGCGAAAGTTAAAGTTAAAGTTAAAGTTAAATTTAAAGTTAAAGTTAAAGTTAAAGTTAAATTTAAAGTTAAAGTTAAAGTTCAAGTTAAAGTTAAAGTTAAAGTTAAAGTTAAAGTTAAAGTTAAAGCGAAAGCGAAAGTTAAAGTTAAAGTTAAAGTTAAATTTAAAGTTAAAGTTAAAGTTCAAGTTAAAGTTAAAGTTAAATTTAAAGTTAAAGTTAAGGTTAAAATTAAAGTTAAAGTGAATGTTAAAGTTCAAGCGAAAGTTAAAGTTACAGTTAAAGTTAAAGTTAAAGTTAAAGTTAAAGTTAAAGTTAAAGTTAAAGTTAAAGTTAAAGTTAAAGTTAAAGTTAAAGTTAAAGTTAAAGTTAAAGTTAAAGTTAAAGTTCAAGTTAAAGTTAAAGTTAAAGTTAAAGTTAAAGTTAAAGTTAAATTTAAAGTTAAAGTTAAAGTTAAATTTAAAGTTAAAGTTAAGGTTAAAATTAAAGTTAAAGTGAATGTTAAAGTTAAAGCGAAAGTTAAAGTTAAAGTTACAGTTAAAGTTAAAGTTAAAGTGAAAGCGAAAGTTAAAGTTAAAGTTAAATTTAAAGTTAAAGTTAAAGTTAAATTTAAATTTAAATTTAAATTTAAAGTTAAAATTAAAGCTAAAGTTAAAGTTAAAGTTAAAGCGAAAGCGAAAGTTAAAGTTAAATTTAAAGTTAAAGTTAAAGTTAAAGTTAAAGTGAAAGTTAAAGTTAAAGTTAAAGTTAAAGTTAAAGTTAAATTTAAATTTAAATTTAAATTTAAATTTAAAGTTAAAGTTAAAGCTAAAGTTAAAGTTAAAGTTAAAGCGAAAGCGAAAGTTAAAGTTAAAGTTAAAGTTAGAGTTAAAGTTAAAGTTTAAGTTAAAGTTAAAGTTACAGTTAAAGTTAAATTTAAAGTTAAAGCGAAAGGTAAAGTTAAAGTTAAAGTTAAAGTTAAAGTTAAAGTTAAAGTTAAAGTTAAAGCGAAACCGAAAGTTAAAGTTAAAGCTAAAGTTAAAGTTAAAGTTAAAGCGAAAGCGAAAGTTAAAGTTAAAGTTAAAGTTAAAGCGAAAGCGAAAGTTAAAGTTAAATTTAAAGTTAAAGTTAAAGTTAAAGTTCAAGTTAAAGTTAAAGTTAAAGTTAAATTTAAAGTTAAAGATATAGTTATAGTTATAGTTAAAGTTAAAGTTAAAGTTAAAGTTAAAGTTAAAATTAAAGTAAAGTTAAAGTTAAAGTTAAGGTTAAAGTTAAAGTTAAAGATAAAGTGAATGTTAAAGTTAAAGCGAAAGTTAAAGTTAAAGTTAAAGTTAAAGTTAAAGTTAAAGTTAAATTTAAAGTTAAAGTTAAAGTTAAAGTTAAAGTTATAGTTAAAGTTAAAGTTAAAGTTAAAGGTAAAGTTATAGTTAAAGTTAAAGTAAGAGTTAAAGTTAAAGTTAAAGTTAAAGTTAAGGTTAAAGTTAAAGTTAAAATTAAATTTAAAGTTAAAGTTAAAGTTATAGTTATAGTTAAAGTTAAAGTTAAAGATAAAGTTAAATTTAAAGTTAAAGTTAAAGTTAAAGTCAGAGTTAAAGTTAAAGTTAAGGTTAAAGTTAAAGTTAAAGATAAAGTGAATGTTAAAGTTAAAGCGAAAGTTAAAGTTAAAGTTAAAGTTAAATTTAAAGTTAAAGTTAAAGTTAAAGTTATAGTTAAAGTTAAAGTTAAAGTTAAAGGTAAAGTTAAAGCGAAAGTTAAAGTTAAATTTAAAGCGAAAGCGAAAGTTAAAGTTAAAGTTAAAGTGAAAGTTAAAGTTAAATTTAAAGTTAAAGTTAAAGTTATAGTTAAAGTTAAAGTTAAAGTTAAAATTAAAGTAAAGTTAAAGTTGAAGTTGAAGTTAAAGTTATAGTTAAAGTTATAGTTAAAATTAAAGTTAAAGTTAAAGTTAAAGACAAAGATAAAGTTAAAGTTAAAGTTAAAGTTAAAATTAAAGTTAAAGTTAAAGTGAATGTTAAAGTTAAAGCGAAAGTTAAAGTTAAAGCGAAAGCGAAAGTTAAAGTTAAAGTTAAAGTTAAATTTAAAGTTAAAGTTAAAGTTAAAGTTAAATTTAAAGTTAAAGTTAAAGTTAAAGTTAAAGTTAAAGTTAAATTTCAAGTTAAAGTTAAAGTTAAAGTTAAAGTTAAAGTTAAAGTTAAAGTTAAAGTTAAAGTTAAAGTTAAAGTTAAAGTTAAAGTTAAAGTTAAAGTTAAAGTTAAAGTTAAAGTTAAATTTAAAGTTAAAGTTAAAGTTAAGGTTAAAATTAAAGTTAAAGTGAATGTTAAAGTTAAAGCGAAAGTTAAAGTTACAGTTAAAGTTAAAGTTAAAGCGAAAGTTAAAGTTAAAGTTAAAAATAAAGTTAAAGTGAAAGTTAAAGTTAAAGTTAAAGTTAAGGTTAAACTTAAAGTTAAAGTTAAAGTTAAAGTTAAAGTTAAAGTTAAAGTTAAAGTGGATGTTAAAGTTAAAGCGAAAGTTAAAGTTAAAGTTAAAGTCAAAGTTAAAGTTAAAGTTAAAGTTAAAGTTAAAGTTAAAGCGAAAGCGAAAGTTAAAGTTAAAGTTAAAGTGAAAGTGAAAGTTAAAGTTAAAGTTAAATTTAAAGTTAAAGTTATAGTTATAGTTAAAGTTAAAGTTAAAGTTAAAATTAAAGTAAAGTTAAAGTTAAAGTTAAGGTTAAAGTTAAAGTTAAAGATAAAGTGAATGTTAAAGTTAAAGCGAAAGTTAAAGTTAAAGTTAAAGTTAAAGATAAAGTTAAATTTAAAATTAAAGTTAAAGTTAAACTTATAGTTAAAGTTAAAGGTAAAGTTAAAGTTAAAGTTAAAGTAAGAGTTAAAGTTAAAGTTAAAGTTAAAGTTAAGGTTAAAGTTAAAGTTAAAATTAAAGTTAAATTTATAGTTAAAGTTAAAGTTAAAGTAAAGGTTAAAGTTAAAGTTTAAGTTTAAGTTAAAGTTAAAGTTAAAGTTAAAGTTAAAGTTACAGTTAAAGTTAAAGTTAATGTTAAAGTTAAAGTTAAAGTTACAGTTAAAGTTAAAGTTAATGTTAAAGTTAAAGTTAAAGTTAAAGTTAAAGTTAAAGTCAAAGTTAAAGTTAAAGTTAAAGTGAATGTTAAAGTTAAAGCGAAAGTTAAAGTTAAAGTTAAAGCGAAAGCGAAAGTTAAAGTTAAAGTTAAAGTGAAAGTTAAAGTTAAATTTAAAGTTAAAGTTAAAGTTAAAGTTAAAGTTATAGTTAAAGTTAAAGTTAAAGTTAAAATTAAAGTAAAGTTAAAGTTAAAGTTGAAGTTAAACTTATAGTTAAAGTTATAGTTAAAGTTAAAGTTAAAGTTAAAGATAAAGTTAAAGTTAAAGTTAAAGTTAAAATTAAAGTTAAAGTTAAAGTGAATATTAAAGTTAAAGCGAAAATTAAAGTTAAAGTTAAAGTCAAAATTAAAGTTAAAGTTAAAGCTAAAGTTAAATTTAAAGTTAAAGCGAAAGCGAAAGTTAAAGTTAAAGTTAAAGTGAAATTGAAAGTTAAAGTTAAAGTTAAAGTTAAAGTTATAGTTATAGTTAAAGTTAAAGTTAAAGTTAAAATTAAAGTAAAGTTAAAGTTAAAGTTAAAGTAAAGTTAAAGCGAAAGCGAAAGTTAAAGTTAAAGTTAAAGTTAAAGTTAAAGTGAAAGTTAAAGATAAATTTAAAGTTAAAGTTAAAGTTAAATTTAAAGTTAAAGTTAAAGTTAAAGTTAGAGTTAAAGGTAAAGTTAAAGTTAAAGTTAAGGTTAAAGTTAAAGATAAAGTGAATGTTAAAGTTAAAGCGAAAGTTAAAGTTAAAGTTAAATTTAAAGTTAAAGTCAAAGTTAAAGTCAAAGTTAAAGTTAAGGTTAAAGTTAAAGTTAAAATTAAAGTAAAGTTAAAGTTAAATTTAAAGTTATAGTTAAAGTTAAAGTTAAAGCGAAAGTTAAAGTTAAAGTTAAAGTTAAAGTCAAAGTTAAAGTTAAAGTTAAAGTTAACGTTAAAGTTAAAGTTAAAGTTGAAGTAAAATTAAAATTAAAGTTAAAGTTAAAGTTAAAGTTAAAGTTAAAGTTAAATTTAAAGTTAAAGTTAAAGTTAAAGTTAAAGTTAAAGTTAAAGCTAAATTTAAAGTTAAAGCGAAAGCGAAAGTTAAAGTTAAAGTGAAAGTGAAACTTTACTTTAACTTAACTAAACTTTAACTTTAACTTTAATTTTAACTTTAACTTTAACTTTAACTTTAACTTTAACTTTAACTTTAACTTTAACTTTAACTTTAACTTTAACTTTAACTTTAACTTTAACTTTAACTTTAACTTTAACTTTAACTTTAACTTTAACTTTAACTTTAACTTTAACTTTAACTTTAACTTTAACTTTAACTTTAACTTTAACTTTAACTTTAACTTTAACTTTAACTTTAACTTTAACTTTAACTTTAACTGTAACTTTAACTTTAACTTTAAATTTAATTTTAACTTTAACTTTAAATTTAACTTTAACTTTAACTTTAACTTTAACTTTCGCTTTAACTTTAACATTCACTTTAACTTTAACTTTAACTTTCAATTTCACTTTAACGTTAACTTTAACTTTCGCTTTCGCTTTAACTTTAACTTTAGCTTTAACTTTAACTTTGACTTTGACTTTAACTTTAAATTTAACTTTCGCGTTAACTTTAACATTCACTTTAACTTTAACTTTAACTTTAACCTTAACTTTAACTTTAACTTTCGCTTTAACTTTAACATTCACTTTAACTTTAACTTTAACTTTAACCTTAACTTTAACTTTAACTTTAACTATCACTTTAATTTTAACTTTATTTTTAACTTTATCTTTAACTTTAACTTTAACTTTCACTTTAATTTTAACTTTATTTTTAACTAATTTCTTGTATTCCGGCCTTTTAGTTAATATATTCAAAGTATGTTTGAGCTCTAGGCTAATATATACATATGTTTATTAAAATACAGCAAATGTGTTTAAACAATGTATATTTATTTGTCGAATGGTTTGTCTTGCCAAAATATTTCGACTTCAATCTGAAGTCATCTTCAGGAACTTATGACTGCACAGTCGACCAGGTGCAGTCATAAGTTCCTGAAGATGACTTCAGATTGAAGTCGAAATATTTTGGCAAGACAAACCATTCGACAAATAAATATACATTGTTTAAACACATTTGCTGTATTTTAATAAACATATGTATATATTGGCCTAGAGCTCAAACATACTTTGAATTTATTTTTAACTTTAACTTAAAGTTAAAGTTAAAGTGAGAGTTAAAGTTAAAGTTAAAGTTAAAGTTAAAGTTAAATTTAAAGTTAAAGTTAAAGTTATAGTTAAAGTTAAAGTTAAAGTTAAAGTTAAAGTCAAAGTTAAAGTTAAAGTTAAAGTTAAAGTTAAAGTTAAAGTTAAAGTTAAGGTTAAAGTTAAAGTTAAAGTTAAAGTGAATGTTAAAGTTAAAGCGAAAGTTAAAGTTAAAGTCAAAGTCAAAGTTAAAGTTAAAATTAAAGCTAAAGTTAAAGTTAAAGCGAAAGCGAAAGTTAAAGTTACAGTTAAAGTGAATGTTAAAGTTAAAGCGAAAGTTAAAGTTAAAGTTAAAGTTAAAGTTAAAGTTAAAGTTAAAGTTAAAGTTAAAGTTAAAGTTAAAGTTAAATTTAAAGTTAAAGTTAAATTTAAAGTTAAAGTTAAAGTTACAGTTAAAGTTAAAGTTAAAGTTAAAGTTAAAGTTAAAGTTAAAGTTAAAGTTAAAGCTAAGGTTAAAGTTAAAGTTAAAGTTAAAGTTAAAGTTAAAGTTAAAGTTAAAGTTAAAGTTAAAGTTAAAGTTAAAGTTAAAGTTAAAGTTAAAGTTAAAGTTAAAGTTAAAGTTAAAGTTAAAGTTAAAGTTAAAGTTAAAGTGAATGTTAAAGTTAAAGCGAAAGTTAAAGTTAAAATTAAAGTTAAAGTTAAAGCTAAAGTTGAAGTTAAAGTTTAAGTTTAAGTTTAAGTTTAAGTTTAAGTTAAAGTTAAAGTTAAAGTTAAAGTTAAAGTTAAAGTTAAAGTTAAAGTTAAAGTTAAAGTTAAAGTTAAAGTTAAAGTTAAAGTTAAAGTTAAAGTTAAAAATTAAAGTTAAAGTTAAAGTTAAAGTTAAAATTAAAGTTAAAGTTAAAGTTAAAGTTAAAGTTAAAGCTAAAGTTAAAGTTAAAGTTAAGTTAAAGTTAAAGTTAAAGTTAAAGTTAAATTTAAAGTTAAAGTTAAATTTAAAGTTAAAGTTAAAGTTAAAGTTAAAGTGAATGTTAAAGTTAAAGCGAAAGTTAAAGTTAAAGTTAAAGTTAAAAATAAAGTTAAAGTTAAAGTTAAAGTTAAAGTTAAAGTTAAAGATAAAGTTAAAGTTAAAGTTAATGTTAAAGTTAAAGCTAAAGTTAAAGTTAAAGTTAAAGTTAAAGTTAAAGTGAATGTTAAAGTTAAAGCGAAAGTTAAAGTTAAAGTTAAAGTTAAAAATAAATTTAAAGTTAAAGATAAAGTTAAAGTTAAAGTTAAAGTTAAAGTTAAAGTTAAAGTTAAAGTTAAAGTTGAAGTAAAATTAAAATTAAAGTTAAAGTTAAAGTTAAAGTTAAAGTTTAAGTTAAATTTAAAGTTAAAGTTAAAGTTAAAGTTAAAGCTAAATTTAAAGTTAAAGCGAAAGCGAAAGTTAAAGTTAAAGTGAAAGTGAAAGTGAAACTTTACTTTAACTTAACTTAACTTAACTTTAACTTTAACTTTAATTTTAACTTTAACTTTAACTTTAACTTTAACTTTAACTTTAACTTTAACTTTAACTTTAACTTTAACTTTAACTTTAACTTTAACGTTAACTTTAACTTTAACTTTAACTTTAACTTTAACTTTAACTTTAACTTTAACTTTAACTTTAACTGTAACTTTAACTTTAACTTTAAATTTAATTTTAACTTTAAATTTAACTTTAACTTTAACTTTAACTTTCGCTTTAACTTTAACATTCACTTTAACTTTAACTTTAACTTTCGCTTTCGCTTTAACTTTAACTTTAACTTTAGCTTTATCTTTAGCTTTAACTTTGACTTTGACTTTAACTTTAAATTTAACTTTCGCTTTAACTTTAACATTCTCTTTAACTTTAACTTTAACTTTAACTTTAACTTTAACCTTAACTTTAACTTTAACTTTAACTTTCGCTTTAACTTTAACATTCACTTTAACTTTAACTTTAACTTTAACTTTAACCTTAACTTTAACTTTAACTTTCACTTTAATTTTAACTTTATTTTTAACTTTATCTTTAACTTTAACTTTAACTTTCACTTTAATTTTAACTTTATTTTTAACTTTAACTTAAAGTTAAAGTTAAATTTAAAGTTAAAGTTAAAGTTATAGTTAAAGTTAAAGTTAAAGTTAAAGTTAAAGTCAAAGTTAAAGTTAAAGTTAAAGTTAAAGTTAAAGTTAAAGTTAAAGTTAAAGTTAAAGTTAAAGTTAAAGTTAAAGTTAAAGTTAAAGTTAAAGTTAAAGTTAAAGTTAAAGTTAAAGTTAAAGTTAAAGTTAAAGTTAAAGTTAAAGTTAAATTTAAAGTTAAAGTTAAATTTAAAGTTAAAGTTAAATTTAAAGTTAAAGTTAAAGTTACAGTTAAAGTTAAAGTTAAAGTTAAAGTTAAAGCTAAAGTTAAAGTTAAAGTTAAAGTTAAAGTTAAAGTTAAAGTTAAAGTTAAAGTTAAAGTTAAAGTTAAAGTTAAAGTTAAAGTTAAAGTTAAAGTTAAAGTTAAAGTTAAAGTTAAAGTTAAAGTTAAAGTTAAAGTTAAAGTTAAAGCGAAAGTTAAAGTTAAAATTAAAGTTAAAGTTAAAGCTAAAGTTTAAGTTTAAGTTTAAGTTAAAGTTAAAGTTAAAGCTAAAGTTAAAGTTAAAGTTAAAGTTAAAGTTAAAGTTAAAGTTAAAGTTAAAAATTAAAGTTAAAGTTAAAGTTAAAGTTAAAATTAAAGTTAAAGTTAAAGTTAAAGTTAAAGCTAAAGTTAAAGTTAAAGTTAAAGTTAAGTTAAAGTTAAAGTTAAAGTTAAAGTTAAAGTTAAATTTAAAGTTAAAGTTAAATTTAAAGTTAAAGTTAAAGTTAAAGTTAAAGTTAAAGTTAAAAATTAAAGTTAAAGTTAAAGTTAAAGTTAAAATTAAAGTTAAAGTTAAAGTTAAAGCTAAAGTTAAAGTTAAAGTTAAAGTTAAGTTAAAGTTAAAGTTAAAGTTAAAGTTAAAGTTAAATTTAAAGTTAAAGTTAAATTTAAAGTTAAAGTTAAAGTTAAAGTTAAAGTTAAAGTTAAAGTGAATGTTAAAGTTAAAGCGAAAGTTAAAGTTAAAGTTAAAGTTAAAGTTAAAAATAAAGTTAAAGTTAAAGTTAAAGTTAAAGATAAAGTTAAAGTTAAAGTTAAAGTTAAAGTTAAAGCTAAAGTTAAAGTTAAAGTTAAAGTAAAGTTAAAGTTAAAGTTAAAGTTAAAGTTAAAGTGAATGTTAAAGTTAAAGCGAAAGTTAAATTTAAAGTTAAAAATAAAGTTAAAGTTAAAGTTAAAGTTAAAGATAAAGTTAAAGTTAAAGTTAAAATTAAAGTTAAAGATAAAGTTAAACTTAAAGTAAAGTTAAAGTTAAAGTTAAAGTTAAAGTTAAAGTTAAAGTTAAAGTTAAAGCTAAAGTTAAAGTTAAAGTTAAAGTTAAAGTTAAAGTTAAAGTTAAAGTTAAAATTAAAGTTAAAGTTAAAGTTGAAGTTAAAGTTGAAGTTAAAGTTAAATTTAAAGTTAAAGTTAAAATTAAAATGTTAAAGTTAAAGCTAAAGTTAAAGTTAAAGTTAAAGTTAAAGTTAAAGTTAAAGTTAAAGTTAAAGTTAAAGTTAAAGTTAAAGTTAAAGTTAAAGTTAAAGTTAAAGTTAAAGTTAAAGTTAAAGTTAAAGTTAAAGTTAAAGTTAAAGTTAAAGTTAAAGTTAAAGTGAATGTTAAAGTTAAAGCGAAAGTTAAAGTTAAAAATATAGTTAAAGTTAAGGCTAAAGTTGAAGTTAAAGTTAAAGTTTAAGTTTAAGTTTAAGTTTAAGTTTAAGTTAAAGTTAGAGTTAAAGTTAAATTTAAAGTTAAAGTTAAAGTTAAAGTTAAGGTTAAATTTAAAGTTAAAGTTAAATTTAAAGTTAAAATTAAAGTTAACGTTAAAGTTAAAGTTAAGGTTAAAGTTAAAGTTAAAGTTAAAGTTAAAGTTAAAATTAAAGTTAAAGTTAAAGTGAATGTTAAAGTTAAAGAGAAAGTTAAATTTAAAAATAAAGTTAAAGTTAAAGTTAAAGTCAAAAATAAAGTTAAAGTTAAAGTTAAAGTTGAAATTAAAGTTAAAGTTAAAGTGAATGTTAAAGTTAAAGTTAAAGTCAAAGTTAAAGTTAAAGTTAAAGTGAATGTTAAAGTTAAAGCGAAAGTTAAAGTTAAAGTTAAAGTTAAAGTTAAAATTAAAGCGAAAGCGAAAGTTAAAGTTAAAGTTAAAGTGAAAGTTAAAGTTAAATTTAAAGTTAAAGTTAAAGTTAAAGTTAAAGTTAAAGTTAAAGTTAAAGTTAAAGTTAAAGTTAAAGTTAAAGGTAAAGTTAAAGTTAAAGTTAAAGTTAAAGTTAAAGTTAAAGTTAAAGTTAAAGTTAAAGTTAAAGTTAAAGTTAAAGTTAAAGTTAAAGTTAAAGTTAAAGTTATAGTTAAAGTTAAAGTTAAAGTTAAAATTAAAGTAAAGTTAAAGTTAAAGTTGAAGTTAAAGTTATAGTTAAAGTTATAGTTAAAATTAAAGTTAAAGTTAAAGTTAAAGTTAAAGTTAAAGATAAAGTTAAAGTTAAAGTTAAAGTTAAAATTAAAGTTAAAGTTAAAGTGAATATTAAAGTTAAAGCGAAAATTAAAGTTAAAGTTAAAGTTATAGTCAAAATTAAAGTTAAAGTTAAAGCTAAAGCTAAAGTTAAAGTTAAAGTTAAAGCGAAAGCGAAAGTTAAAGTTAAAGTTAAAGTTAAAGTTAAAGTTAAAGTTAAAGTTAAAGTTAAAGTTAAAGTTAAAGTTAAAGTGAAATTGAAAGTTAAAGTTAAAGTTAAATTTGTTAAAGTTAAAGTTAAAGTTAAAGTTAAAGTTAAAGTTAAAGTTATAGTTATAGTTAAAGTTAAAGTTAAAGTTAAAATTAAAGTAAAGTTAAAGTTGAAGTTAAAGTAAAGTTAAAGCGAAAGCGAAAGTTAAAGTTAAAGTTAAAGTTAAAGTTAAAGTGAAAGTTAAAGATAAAGTTAAAGTTAAAGTTAAATTTAAAGTTAAAGTTAAAGTTAAAGTTAAAGTTAGAGTTAAAGGTAAAGTTAAAGTTAAAGTTAAGGTTAAAGTTAAAGATAAAGTGAATGTTAAAGTTAAAGCGAAAGTTAAAGTTAAAGTTAAATTTAAAGTTAAAGTTAAGGTTAAAGTCAAAGTTAAAGTTAAGGTTAAAGTTAAAGTTAAAATTAAAGTAAAGTTAAAGTTAAAGTTAAATTTAAAGTTATAGTTAAAGTTAAAGTTAAAGCGAAAGTTAAAGTTAAAGTTAAAGTTAAAGTCAAAGTTAAAGTTAAAGTTAAAGTTAAAGTTAAAGTTAAAGCTAAATTTAAAGTTAAAGTTAAAGTTAAAGTTAAAGTTAAAGTTAAAGTTAAAGTTAAAGTTGAAGTAAAATTTAAATTAAAGTTAAAGTTAAAGTTTAAGTTAAATTTAAAGTTAAAGTTAAAGTTAAAGCTAAATTTAGAGTTAAAGCGAAAGCGAAAGTTAAAGTTAAAGTGAAAGTGAAAGTGAAACTTTACTTTAACTTAACTTAACTTTAACTTTAACTTTAATTTTAACTTTAACTTTAACTTTAACTTTAACTTTAACTTTAACTTTAAATTTAATTTTAACTTTAAATTTAACTTTAACTTTAACTTTAACTTTAACTTTCGCTTTAACTTTAACATTCACTTTAACTTTAACTTTAACTTTCAATTTCACTTTAACTTTAACTTTAACTTTCGCTTTCGCTTTAACTTTAACTTTAGCTTTAACTTTAACTTTAACTTTGACTTTGACTTTAACTTTAAATTTAACTTTCGCTTTAACTTTAACATTCACTTTAACTTTAACTTTAACTTTAACTTTAACTTTAACTTTAACTTTAACTTTAACCTTAACTTTAACTTTAACTTTCGCTTTAACTTTAACATTCACTTTAACTTTAACTTTAATTTTAACCTTAACTTTAACTTTAACTTTAACTTTCACTTTAATTTTAACTTTATTTTTAACTTTATCTTTAACTTTAACTTTAACTTTCACTTTAATTTTAACTTTATTTTTAACTTTAACTTAAAGTTAAAGTTAAATTTAAAGTTAAAGTTAAAGTTATAGTTAAAGTTAAAGTTAAAGTTAAAGTTAAAGTCAAAGTTAAACTTAAAGTTAAAGTTAAAGTTAAAGTGAATGTTAAAGTTAAAGCGAAAGTTAAAGTTAAAGTTAAAGTCAAAGTCAAAGTTAAAG
The DNA here is from genome assembly GCF_040869045.1 of Eurosta solidaginis. NCBI lineage: Eukaryota > Metazoa > Arthropoda > Insecta > Diptera > Tephritidae > Eurosta > Eurosta solidaginis. The sequence continues at coordinate 1,035,226 of NW_027136887.1, read as the reverse complement.
TTAAAATTAAAGCTAAAGTTAAAGTTAAAGTTAAAGCGAAAGCGAAAGTTAAAGTTAAAGTTAAAGTGAATGTTAAAGTTAAAGCGAAAGTTAAAGTTAAAGTTAAAGTTAAAGTTAAAGTTAAAGTTAAAGTTAAAGTTAAAGTTAAAGTTATAGTTAAAGTTAAAGTTAAAGTTAAAGTTAAAGTTAAATTTAAAGTTAAAGTTAAATTTAAAGTTAAAGTTAAAGTTACAGTTAAAGTTAAAGTTAAAGTTAAAATTAAAGTTAAAGTTAAAGTTAAAGTTAAAGCTAAAGTTAAAGTTAAAGTTAAAGTTAAAGTTAAAGTAAAGTTAAAGTTAAAGTTAAAGTTAAAGTTAAAGTTAAAGTTAAAGTTAAAGTTAAAGTTAAAGTTAAAGTTAAAGTTAAAGTTAAAGTTAAAGTTAAAGTTAAAGTTAAAGTTAAAGTTAAAGTTAAAGTTAAAGTTAAAGTTAAAGTTAAAGTTAAAGTTAAAGTGAATGTTAAAGTTAAAGCGAAAGTTAAAGTTAAAATTAAAGTTAAAGTTAAAGCTAAAGTTGAAGTTAAAGTTAAAGTTTAAGTTTAAGTTTAAGTTTAAGTTAAAGTTAAAGTTAAACTTAAAGTTAAAGTTAAAGTTAAAGTTAAAGTTAAAAATTAAAGTTAAAGTTAAAGTTAAAGTTAAAGTTAAAATTAAAGTTAAATTTAAAGTTAAAGTTAAAGTTAAAGTTAAAGCTAAAGTTAAAGTTAAAGTTAAGTTAAAGTTAAAGTTAAATTTATAGTTAAAGTTAAATTTAAAGTTAAAGTTAAAGTTAAAGTTAAAGTGAATGTTAAAGTTAAAGCGAAAGTTAAAGTTAATGTTAAAGTTAAAGTTAAAAATAAAGTTAAAGTTAAAGTTAAAGATAAAGTTAAAGTTAAAGTTAAAGTTAAAGTTAAAGTTAAAGTTAAAGTTAAAGTTAAAGTTAAAGTTAAAGCTAAAGTTAAAGTTAAAGTTAAAGTAAAGTTAAAGTTAAAGTTAAAGTGAATGTTAAAGTTAAAGCGAAAGTTAAAGTTAAAGTTAAAAATAAAGTTAAAGTTAAAGTTAAAGATAAAGTTAAAGTTAAAGTTAAAGATAAAGTTAAACTTAAAGTAAAGTTAAAGTTAAAGTTAAAGTTAAAGTTAAAGTTAAAGTTAAAGTTAAAGTTAAAGTTAAAATTAAAGTTAAAGTTAAAGTTGAAGTTAAAGTTGAAGTTAAAGTTAAATTTAAAGTTAAAGTTAAAGTTAAAGTTAAAGTTAAAGTTAAAGTTAAAGTTAAAGTTAAAGTTAAAGTTAAAGTTAAAGTTAAAGTGAATGTTAAAGTTAAAGCGAAAGTTAAAGTTAAAAATAAAGTTAAAGTTAAAGCTAAAGTTGAAGTTAAAGTTAAAGTTAAAGTTAAAGTTTAAGTTTAAGTTTAAGTTTAAGTTAAAGTTAGAGTTAAAGTTAAATTTAAAGTTAAAGTTAAAGTTAAAGTTAAGGTTAAATTTAAAGTTAAAGTTAAATTTAAAGTTAAAATTAAAGTTAACGTTAAAGTTAAAGTTAAAGTTAAGGTTAAAGTTAAAGTTAAAGTTAAAGTTAAAGTTAAAGTTAAAGTTAAAGTTAAAGTTAAAGTTAAAGTTAAAGTTAAAGTTAAAGTTAAAGTTAAAGTTAAAGTTAAAGTTAAAGTTAAAGTTAAAGTGAATGTTAAAGTTAAAGCGAAAGTTAAAGTTAAAAATAAAGTTAAAGTTAAAGCTAAAGTTGAAGTTAAAGTTAAAGTTAAAGTTTAAGTTTAAGTTTAAGTTTAAGTTTAAGTTTAAGTTAAAGTTAGAGTTAAAGTTAAATTTAAAGTTAAAGTTAAAGTTAAAGTTAAGGTTAAATTTAAAGTTAAAGTTAAATTTAAAGTTAAAATTAAAGTTAACGTTAAAGTTAAAGTTAAAGTTAAGGTTAAAGTTAAAGTTAAAGTTAAAGTTAAAGTTAAAGTTAAAGTTAAAGTTAAAGTTAAAGTTAAAGTTAAAATTAAAGTTAAAGTTAAAGTGAATGTTAAAGTTAAAGAGAAAGTTAAATTTAAAAATAAAGTTAAAGTTAAAGTTAAAGTCAAAAATAAAGTTAAAGTTAAAGTGAAAGTTAAAGTTAAAGTTACAGTTAAAGTTAAAGTTAAAGTTAAAGTTAAAGTTAAAGTTAAAGTTAAAGTTAAAGTTAAAGTTAAAGTTAAAGTTAAAGTTAAAGTTAAAGTTAAAGTTAAAGTTAAAGTTAAAGTTAAAGTTAAAGTTAAAGTTAAAGTTAAAGTTAAAGTTAAAATTAAAGGTAAAGTTAAAGTTAAAGTTAAAGTTAAAGTTAAAGTGAATGTTAAAGTTAAAGCGAAAGTTAAAGTTAAAGTTAAAAATAAAGTTAAAGTTAAAGTTAAAGAGAAAGTTAAAGTTAAATTTAAAGTTAAAGTTAAAGTTAAAGTTAAAAATAAAGTTAAAGTTAAAGTGAAAGTGAAAGTTAAAGTGAAAGTTAAAGTTAAAGTTAAAGCTAAAGTTAAAGTTAAAGTTAAAGTTAAAGTGAATGTTAAAGTTAAAGAGAAAGTTAAAGTTAAAAATAAAGTAAAAGTTAAAGTGAAAGTGAAAGTTAAAGTTAAAGTTAAAGTTAAAGTTAAAGTTAAAGTTAAAGTTAAAGTTAAATTTAAAGTTAAAGTCAAAGTTAAAGTGAATGTTAAAGTTACAGCGAAAGTTAAAGTTAAAAATAAAGTTAAAGTTAAAGTGAAAGTGAAAGTTAAAGTTAAAGTTAAAGTTAAAGTGAAAGTTAAAGTTAAAGTTAAAGTTAAAGCTAAAGTTAAAGTTAAAGTTAAAGTTAAAGTTAAAGTTAAAGTTAAAGTTAAAGTTAAAGTTAAAGTTAAAGTTAAAGTTAAAGTTAAAGTTAAAGTTAAAGTTAAAGTTAAAGTTAAAGTTAAAGTGAATATTAAAGTTAAAGCGAAAGTTAAAGTTAAAAATAAAGTTAAAGTTAAAGCTAAAGTTTAAGTTAAAGTTAAAGTTTAAGTTTAAGTTTAAGTTTAAGTTTAAGTTAAAGTTAAAGTTAAAGTTAAAGTTATAGTTAAAGTTAAAGTTAAAAATAAAGTTAAAGTTAAAGTGAAAGTTAAAGTTAAAGTTAAAGTTAAAGCGAAAGTTAAAGTTAAAGTTAAAAATAAAGTTAAAGTTAAAGTGAAAGTGAAAGTTAAAGTTAAAAGTTGAAGTTAAAGTTAAAGTGAATGTTAAAGTTAAAGCGAAAGTTAAAGTTAAAGTTAAAAATAAAGTTAAAGTTAAAGATAAAGTTAAAGTTAAAGTTAAAGTTAAAGTTAAAGTTAAAGTTAAAGTTAAAGTTAAAGTTAAAGTTAAAGTTAAAGTTAAAGTTAAAGTAAAGTTAAAGTTAAAGTTAAAGTTAAAGTTAAAGTTAAAGTTAAATTAAAATTAAAGTTAAAGTTGAAGTTGAAGTTAAAGTTAAATTTAAAGTTAAATTTAAAGTTAAAGTTAAAGTTAAAATTAAAATGTTAAAGTTAAAGCTAAAGTTAAAGTTAAAGTTAAAGTTAAAGTTAAAGTTAAAGTTAAAGTGAATGTTAAACTTAAAGCGAAAGTTAAAGTTAAAAATAAAGTTAAAGTTAAAGCTAAAGTTGAAGTTAAAATTTAAAGTTTAAGTTTAAGTTTAAGTTAAAGTTAAAGTTAAAGTTAAAGTTAAAGTTAAAGTTAAAGTTAAAGTTAAAGTTAAAGTTAAAGTTAAAGTTAAAGTTAAAGTTAAAGTTAAAGTTAAAGTTAAAGTTAAAGTTAAAGTTAAAGTTAAAGTTAAAGTTAAAGTTAAAGTTAAAGTTAAAGTTAAAGTTAAAGTTAAAGTTAAAGTTAAAGTTAAGGTTAAATTTAAAGCTAAAGTTAGATTTAAAGTTAAAGTTAAAGTTAAGGTTAAAGTTAAAGTTAAAGTTAAAGTTAAAGTTAAAGTTAAAGTTAAAGTTAAAGTTAAAGTTAAAGTTAAAGTTAAAGTTAAAGTTAAAGTTAAAGTTAAAGTTAAAGTTAAAGTTAAAGTTAAAGTTAAAGTTAAAGTTAAAGTTAAAGTTAAAGTTAAAGTTAAAGTTAAAGTTAAAGTTAAAGTTAAAGTTAAAGTTAAAGTTAAAGTTAAAATTAAAGTTAAAGTTAAAGTGAATGTTAAAGTTAAAGAGAAAGTTAAATTTAAAAATAAAGTTAAAGTTAAAGTTAAAGTCAAAAATAAAGTTAAAGTTAAAGTGAAAGTTAAAGTTAAAGTTACAGTTAAAGTTAAAGTTAAAGTTAAAGTTAAAGTTAAAGTTAAAGTTAAAGTTAAAGTTAAAGTTAAAGTTAAAGTTAAAGTTAAAGTTAAAGTTAAAGTTAAAGTTAAAGTTAAAGTTAAAGTTAAAGTTAAAGTTAAAGTTAAAGTTAAAGTTAAAGTTAAAGTTAAAGTTAAAGTTAAAGTTAAAGGTAAAGTTAAAGTTAAAATTAAAGTTAAAGTTAAAGTTAAAGTTAAAGTTAAAGTTAAAGTTAAAGTTAAAGTTAAAGTTAAAGTTAAAGTTAAAGTTAAAGTTAAAGTTAAAGTTAAAGTTAAAGTTAAAGTTAAAGTTAAAGTTAAAGTTAAAGTTAAAGTTAAAGTTAAAGTTAAAGTTAAAGTGAATGTTAAAGTTAAAGTGAAAGTTAAAGTTAAAGTTAAAAATAAAGTTAAATTTAAAGTGAAAGTTAAAGTTAAAGTTAAAAATAAAGTTAAAGTTAAAGTGAAAGTTAAAGTGAAAGTTAAAGTTAAAGTTAAAGCTAAAGTTAAAGTTGAAGTTAAAGTGAATGGTACAGTTAAAGAGAAAGTTAAAGTTAAAAATAAAGTTAAAGTTAAAGTGAAAGTGAAAGTTAAAGTGAAAGTTAAAGTTAAAGTTAAAGTTAAATTTAAATTTAAAGTTAAAGTTAAAGTGAATGTTAAAGTTACAGCGAAAGTTAAAGTTAAAGTTAAAAATAAAGTTAAAGTTAAAGTGAAAGTGAAAGTTAAAGTTAAAGTTAAAGTTAAAGTTAAAGTTAAAGTGAAAGTTAAAGTTAAAGTTAAAGTTAAAGCTAAAGTTAAAGTTAAAGTTAAAGTTAAAGTTAAAGTTAAAGTTAAAGTTAAAGTTAAAGTTAAAGTTAAAGTTAAAGTTAAAGTTAAAGTTAAAGTTAAAGTTAAAGTTAAAGTTAAAGTTAAAGTTAAAGTTAAAGTTAAAGTTAAAGTTAAAGTGAATATTAAAGTTAAAGCGAAAGTTAAAGTTAAAAATAAAGTTAAAGTTAAAGCTAAAGTTGAAGTTAAAGTTAAAGTTTAAGTTTAAGTTTAAGTTTAAGTTTAAGTTTAAGTTTAAGTTAAAGTTAAAGTTAAAGTTAAAGTTAAAGTTAAAGTTAAAGTTAAAGCTAAAGTTAAAGTTAAAGTTAAAGTTAAAGTTAAAGTTAAAGTTATAGTTAAAGTTAAAGTTAAAGCTAAAAATAAAGGTAAAGTTAAAGTGAAAGTTAAAGTTAAAGCGACAGTTAAAGTTAAAGTTAAAAATAAAGTTAAAGTTAAAGTGAAAGTTAAAGTTAAAGTTAAAGTAAAGTTAAAGTTAAAGTTAAAGTTAAAATTAAAGTTAAAGTTAAAGTTGAAGTTAAAGTTAAAGTTAAAGTTAAAGTTAAAGTTAAAGTTAAAGTTAAAGTTAAAGTTAAAGTTAAAGTTAAAGTTAAAGTTAAAGTTAAAGCTAAAGTTAAAGCTAAAGTTAAAGTTTAAGTTAAAGTTAAAGTTAAAGTTAAAGTGAATGTTAAAGTTAAAGCGAAAGTTGAAGTTAAAGTTAAAGCTAAAGTTGAAGTTAAAGTTAAAGTTAAAGTTAAAGTTAAAGTTTAAGTTTAAGTTTAAGTTAAAGTTAAAGTTAAAGTTAAAGTTAAAGTTAAAGTTAAATATAAAGTTAAAGTTAAAATTAAAGTTAAAGTTAAAGTTAAAATTAAAGTTAAAGTTAAAGTTAAAGCTAAAGTTAAAGTTAAAGTTAAAGTTAAAGTTAAAGTTAAAGTTAAATTTAAAGTTAAAGTTAAATTTAAAGTTAAAGTTAAAGTTAAAGTTAAAATTAAAGTTAAAGTTAAATTAAAGTTAAAGTTAAATTTAAAGTTAAAGTTAAAGTTAAAGTTAAAGTTAAAGTTAAAGTTAAAGTTAAGGTTAAAGTTAAAGTTAAAGTTAAAGTTAAAGTTAAAAATAAAGTTAAAGTTAAAGTGAAAGTGAAAGTGAAAGTTAAAGTGAAAGTTAAAGTTAAAGTTAAAGCTAAAGTTAAAGTTAAAGTTACAGTTAAAATTAAAGTTAAAGTTAAGGTTAAATTAAAGTTAAAGTTAAATTTAAAGTTAAAGTTAAAGTTAAAGTTAAGGTTAAAGTTAAAGTTAAAGTTAAAAATAAAGTTAAAGTTAAAGTGAAAGTGAAAGTTAACGTGAAAGTTAAAGTTAAAGTTAAAGCTAAAATTAAAGTTAAAGTTACAGTTAAAATTAAAGTTAAAGTTAAGGTTAAATTAAAGTTAAAGTTAAATTTAAAGTTAAAGTTAAAGTTAAAATTAAAGTTAAAGTTAAAGTTAAAGCTAAAGTTAAAGTTAAAGTTAAAGTTAAATTTAAAGTTAAAGTTAAATTTAAAGTTAAAGTTAAAGTTAAAGTTAAAGTTAAAGTTAAAGTTAAAGTTAAAGTTAAAGTTAAAGTTTAAGTGAATGTTAAAGTTAAAGCGAAAGTTAAAGTTAAAAATAAAGTTAAAGTTAAAGTTAAAGTGAATGTTAAAGTTAAAGAGAAAGTCAAATTTAAAAATAAAGTTAAAGTTAAAGTTAAAGTCAAAAATAAAGTTAAAGTTAAAGTTAAAGTGAAAGTTAAAGTTAAAGTTAAAGTTACAGTTAAAGTTAAAGTTAAAGTCAAAGTTAAAGTTAAAGTTAAAGTTAAAGTTAAAGTTAAAGTTAAAGTTAAAGTTAAGGTTAAAGTTAAAGTTAAAGTTAAAGTTAAAGTTAAAAATAAAGTTAAAGTGAAAGTGAAAGTTAAAGTGAAAGTTAAAGTTAAAGTTAAAGCTAAAGTTAAAGTTAAAGTTAAAGTTAAAATTAAAATTAAAGTTAAAGTTAAATTAAAGTTAAAGTTAAATTTAAAGTTAAAGTTAAAGTTAAAGTTAAGGTTAAAGTTAAAGTTAAAGTTAAAAATAAAGTTAAAGTTAAAGTTAAATTTAAAGTTCAAGTTAAATTTAAAGTTAAAGTTAACGTTAAAGTTAAAGTTAAAGTTAAAGTTAAGGTTAAAGTTAAAGTTAAAGTTAAAGTTAAAGTTAAAGTTAAAGTTAAAGTTAAAGTTAAAGTTAAAGTTAAAGTTAAAGTTAAAGTTAAAGTTAAAGTTAAAGTTAAAGTTAAAGTTAAAATTAAAGTTAAAGTTAAAGTGAATGTTAAAGTTAAAGAGAAAGTTAAATTTAAAAATAAAGTTAAAGTTAAAGTCAAAAATAAATTTAAAGTTAAAGTTAAAGTTACAGTTAAAGTTAAAGTTAAAGTTAAAGTTAAAGTTAAAGTTAAAGTTAAAGTTAAAGTTAAAGTTAAAGTTAAAGTTAAAGTTAAAGTTAAAGTTAAAGTTAAAGTTAAAGTTAAAGTTAAAGTTAAAGTTAAAGTTAAAGTTAAAGTTAAAGTTAAAGTTAAAGTTAAAGTTAAAGTGAATGTTAAAGTTAAAGCGAAAGTTAAAGTTAAAGTTAAAAATAAAGTTAAAGTTAAAGTGAAAGTTAAAGTTAAAGTTAAAAATAAAGTTAAAGTTAAAGTGAAAGTTAAAGTTAAAGTTAAAGCTAAAGTTAAAGCGAAAGTTAAAGTTAAAGTTAAAAATAAAGTTAAAGTTAAAGTGAAAGTTAAAGTTAAAGTTAAAGTAAAGTTAAAGTTAAAGTTAAAGTTAAAGTTAAAGTTAAAGTTAAAGTTAAAGTTAAAGTTAAAGTTAAAGTTAAAGTTAAAGTTAAAGTTAAAGCTAAAGTTAAAGTTAAAGTTAAAGTTAAAGTTAAAGTTAAAGTTAAAGTTAAAGTTAAAGTTAAAGTTAAAGTTAAAGTTAAAGTTAAAGTTAAAGTTAAAGTGAATGTTAAAGTTAAAGCGAAAGTTAAAGTTAAAGTTAAGGTTAAAGTTAAAGTTAAAGTTAAAAATAAAGTTAAAGTTAAAGTTAAATTTAAAGTTAAAGTTAAATTTAAAGTTAAAGTTAACGTTAAAGTTAAAGTTAAAGTTAAGGTTAAAGTTAAAGTTAAAGTTAAAGTTAAAGTTAAAGTTAAAGTTAAAGTTAAAATTAAAGTTAAAGTTAAAGTGAATGTTAAAGTTAAAGAGAAAGTTAAATTTAAAAATAAAGTTAAAGTTAAAGTCAAAAATAAAGTTAAAGTTAAAGTTAAAGTTACAGTTAAAGTTAAAGTTAAAGTTAAAGTTAAAGTTAAAGTTAAAGTTAAAGTTAAAGTTAAAGTTAAAGTTAAAGTTAAAGTTAAAGTTAAAGTTAAAGTTAAAGTTAAAGTGAATGTTAAAGTTAAAGCGAAAGTTAAAGTTAAAGTTAAAAATAAAGTTAAAGTTAAAGTGAAAGTTAAAGTTAAAGTTAAAGTAAAGTTAAGGTTAAAGTTAAAGTTAAAGTTAAAGTTAAAGTTAAAGTTAAAGTTAAAGTTAAAGTTAAAGTTAAAGTTAAAGTTAAAGCTAAAGTTAAAGTTAAAGTTAAAGTTAAAGTTAAAGTTAAAGTTAAAGTTAAAGTTAAAGTTAAAGTTAAAGTTAAGTTAAAGTTAAAGTGAATGTTAAAGTTAAAGCGAAAGTTAAAGTTAAAGTTAAAGTTAAAGTTAAAGTTAAAAATAAAGTTAAAGTTAAAGTTAAAGTTAAATTTAAAGTTAAAGTTAAATTTAAAGTTAAAGTTAACGTTAAAGTTAAAGTTAAAGTTAAGGTTAAAGTTAAAGTTAAAGTTAAAGTTAAAGTTAAAGTTAAAGTTAAAGTTAAAGTTAAAGTTAAAATTAAAGTTAAAGTTAAAGTGAATGTTAAAGTTAAAGAGAATGTTAAATTTAAAAATAAAGTTAAAGTTAAAGTCAAAAATAAAGTTAAAGTTAAAGTTAAAGTTAAAGTTAAAGTTAAAGTTAAAGTTAAAGTTAAAGTTAAAGTTAAAGTTAAAGTTAAAGTTACAGTTAAAGTTAAAGTTAAAGTTAAAGTTAAAGTTAAAGTTAAAGTTAAAGTTAAAGTTAAAGTTCAAGTTAAAGTTAAAGTTAAATTTAAAGTTAAACTTAAAGTTAAAGTTAAAGTTAAAGTTAAAATTAAAATGTTAAAGTTAAAGCTAAAGTTAAAGTTAAAGTGAATGTTAAAGTTAAAGCGAAAGTTAAAGTTAAAGTTAAAAATAAAGTTAAAGTTAAAGTGAAAGTTAAAGTTAAAGTTAAAGTTAAAAATAAAGTTAAAGTTAAAGTGAAAGTTAAAGTTAAAGTTAAAGCTAAAGTTAAAGCGAAAGTTAAAGTTAAAGTTAAAAATAAAGTTAAAGTTAAAGTGAAAGTTAAAGTTAAAGTTAAAGTAAAGTTAAAGTTAAAGTTAAAGTTAAAGTTAAAGTAAAAGTTAAAGTTAAAGTTAAAGTTAAAGCTAAAGTTAAAGTTAAAGTTAAAGTTAAAGTTAAATTTAAAGTTAAAGTTAAAGTTAAAGTGAATGTTAAAGTTAAAGCGAAAGTTAAAGTAAAAGTTAAAAATAAAGTGGTGTGATGGTAGCGTGCTCCGCCTACCACACCGGATGCCCTGGGTTCAAACCCCGGGCAAAGCAACATCAAAAATTTTAGAAATAAGGTTTTTCAATTAGAAGACAATTTTTCTAAGCGGGGTCGCCCCTCGGCAGTGTTTGGCAAGGGCTCCGGGTGTATTTCTGCCATGAAAAGCTCTCAGTGAAAACTCATCTGCCTTGCAAATGCCGTTCGGAGTCGGCATAAAAAAATCATGTAGGTCCCGTCCGGCCAATTTGTAGAGAAAATCAAGCGGAGCACGCCGCAAATTGGAAGAGAAGCTCGGCCTTAGATCTCTTCGGAGGTTATCGCGCCTTACATTTATTTATTTAAAGTTAAAAATAAAGTTAAAGTTAAAGTTAAAGTTAAAGTTAAAGTTAAAGTTAAAGTTAAAGTTAAAGTTAAAGTTAAAGATAAAGTTAAAGTTAAATTTAAAGTTAAAGTTAAAGTAAAGTTAAAATTAAAGATAAAGTTAAAGTTAAAGTTAAAGTTAAAATTAAAGTTAAAGTTGAAGCTAAAGTTGAAGTTAAAGTTAAAGTTAAAGTTAAAGTTCAAGTTAAAGTTAAAGTTAAATTTAAAGTTAAACTTAAAGTTAAAGTTAAAGTTAAAGTTAAAATTAAAATGTTAAAGTTAAAGCTAAAGTTAAAGATAAATTTAAAGTTAAAGTTAAAGTTAAAGTTAAAGTTAAAGTTAAAGTGAATGTTAAAGTTAAAGTTAAAAATAAAGTTAAAGTTAAAGTTAAAGTGAAAGTTAAAGTTAAAGTTAAAGTTAAAGTTAAAGTTGAAGTTAAAGGAAAGTTAAAGTTAAAGTTAAAGTTAAAGTTAAAGTGAAAGTTAAAGTTAAAGTTAAAGTTAAAGTTAAAGTTAAAGTTAAAGTTAAAGTTAAAGTCGAAAATAAAGTTAAAGTTAAAGTGAAAGTTAAAGTTAAAGTTAAAGTTAAAGTGAATGTTAAAGTTAAAGCGAAAGTTAAAGTTAAAGTTAAATTTAAAAATAAAGTTAAAGTTAAAGTTAAAGATAAAGTTAAAGTTAAAGTTAAAGTTAAAGTTAAAGTTAAAGCTAAAGTTAAAGTTAAAGTTAAATTTAAAGCTAAAGTTAAAGTTAAGTTAAAGTTTAAGTTTAAGTTTAAGTTTAAGTTTAAGTTTAAGTTTAAGTTTAAGTTTAAGTTTAAGTTAAAGTTAAAGTTAAAGTTAAAGTTAAAGTTAAAGTTAAAGTTAAAGTTAAAGTTAAAGTAAAAGTTAAAGTTAAAGTGAATGTCAAAGTTAAAGCGAAAGTTAAGTTAAAATTAAAGTTAAAGTTAAAGCTAAAGTTGAAGTTAAAGTTAAAGTTTCAGTTTAAGTTTAAGTTTAAGTTTAAATTTAAGTTTAGGTTTAAGTTAAAGTTAAAGTTAAAGTTAAAGCTAAAGTTGAAGTTAAAGTTTAAGTTTAAGTTTAAGTTTAAGTTTAAGTTTAAGTTTAAGTTAAAGTTAAAGTTAAAGTTAAAGTTAAAGTTAAAGTTAAAGTTAAAGTTAAAGCTAAAGTTAAAGTTAAATTTAAAGTTAAAGTTAAAGTTAAATTTAAAGCTAAAGTTAAAGTTAAGGTTAAGGTTAAAGTTAAAGTTAAAGTTAAAGTTAAAGTTAAAATTAAAGTTAAAGTTAAATTTAAAATTAAAGTTAAAGTTAAGGTTAAAGTTAAAGTTAAAGTTAAAGTTAAAAATAAAGTTAAAGTTAAAGTGAAAGTTAAAGTTAAAGTTAAAGGTAAAGTTAAAGCTAAAGTTAAAGTTAAAGTTAAAGTTAAAGTTAAAGTTAAAGTTAAAGTTAAAATTAAAGTTAAAGTTAAATTAAAGTTAAAGTTAAATTTAAAGTTAAAGTTAAAGTTAAAGTTAAAGTTAAAGTTAAGGTTAAAGTTAAAGTTAAAGTTAAAAATAAAGTTAAAGTGAAAGTGAAATTGAAAGTTAAAGTGAAAGTTAAAGTTAAAGTTAAAGTTAAAGTGAAAGTGAAATTTAAAGTTAAAGTTAAAGTCAAAAATAAAGTTAAAGTTAAAGTTACAGTTAAAGTTAAAGCTAAAGTTAAAGTTAAAGTTAAAGTTAAAGTGAATGTCAAAGTTAAACCGAAAGTTAAAGTTAAAGTTTAAGGTAAAAATAAAGTTAAAGTTAAAGATAAAGTTAAAGTTAAAGTTAAAGTTAAAGTTAAAGTTAAAGCTAAAGTTAAAGTTAAGTTAAAGTTTAAGTTTAAGTTAAAGTTAAAGTTAAAGTGAATGTTAAAGTTAAAGCGAAAGTTAAAGTTAAAATTAAAGTTAAAGATAAAGCTAAAGTTGAAGTTAAAGTTTAAGTTTAAGTTTAAGTTTAAGTTTAAGTTAAAGTTAAAATGAATGTTAAAGTTAGAGCGAAAGTTAAAGTTAAAATTAAAGTTAAAGTTAAAGTTAAAGCTAAAGTTGAAGTTACAGTTTAAGTTTAAGTTTAAGTTTAAGATTAAGTTTAAGTTAAAGTTAAAGTTAAAGTTAAAAATTAAAGTTAAGGTTAAAGCGAAAGTTAAAGTTAAAGTTAAATTTAAAGTTAAAGTTAAATTTAAATTTAAAGTTAAAGTTAAAGTCAAAAATAAAGTTAAAGTTAAAGTTACAATTAAAGTTAAAGTTAAAGGTAAAGTTAAAATTAAAGTGAATGTTAAAGTTAAAGCGAAAGTTAAAGTTAAAGTTAAAAATAAAGTTAAAGTTAAAGTTAAAGTTAAAGATAAAGTTAAATTTAAAGTTAAATTTAAAGTTAAAGTTAAAGCTAAAGTTAGAGTTAAAGTTAAAGTTAAAGTAAAGTTAAAGTTAAAGTTTAAGTTTAAGTTAAAGTTAAAGTTAAAGTTAAAATGAATGTTAAAGTTAGAGCGAAAGTTAAAGTTAAAATTAAAGTTAAAGTTAAAGTTAAAGCTAAAGTTGAAGTTACAGTTTAAGTTTAAGTTTAAGTTTAAGATTAAGTTTAAGTTAAAGTTAAAGTTAAAGTTAAAAATTAAAGTTAAAGTTAAAGTTAAAGTTAAAGTTAAAGTTAAAGTTAAAGTAAAAGTTAAAGTTAAAGTGAATGTTAAAGTTAAAGCGAAAGTTAAAGTTAAAATTAAAGTTAAAGTTAAAGCTAAAGTTGAAGTTAAAGTTAAAGTTTCAGTTTAAGTTTAAGTTTAAGTTTAAATTTAAGTTTAGGTTTAAGTTAAAGTTAAAGTTAAAGTTAAAGCTAAAGTTGAAGTTAAAGTTTAAGTTTAAGTTTAAGTTTAAGTTTAAGTTTAAGTTTAAGTTTAAGTTTAAGTTTAAGTTAAAGTTAAAGTTAAAGTTAAAGTTAAAGTTAAAGTTAAAGTTAAAGCTAAAGTTAAAGTTAAATTTAAAGTTAAAGTTAAAGTTAAATTTAAAGCTAAAGTTAAAGTTAAGGTTAAGGTTAAAGTTAAAGTTAAAGTTAAAATTAAAGTTAAAGTTAAATTTAAAGTTAAAGTTAAAGTTAAGGTTAAAGTTAAAGTTAAAGTTAAAGTTAAAAATAAAGTTAAAGTTAAAGTGAAAGTTAAAGTTAAAGTTAAAGGTAAAGTTAAAGCTAAAGTTAAAGTTAAAGTTAAAGTTAAAGTTAAAGTTAAAGTTAAAATTAAAGTTAAAGTTAAATTAAAGTTAAAGTTAAATTTAAAGTTAAAGTTAAAGTTAAAGTTAAAGTTAAAGTTAAAGCTAAGGTTAAAGTTAAAGTTAAAGTTAAAAATAAAGTTAAAGTGAAAGTGAAATTGAAAGTGAAAGTTAAAGTTAAAGTTAAAGTTAAAGTTAAAGTGAAAGTGAAATTTAAAGTTAAAGTTAAAGTCAAAAATAAAGTTAAAGTTAAAGTTACAGTTAAAGTTAAAGCTAAAGTTAAAGTTAAAGTTAAAGTTAAAGTGAATGTCAGAGTTAAACCGAAAGTTAAAGTTAAAGTTTAAGGTAAAAATAAAGTTAAAGTTAAAGATAAAGTTAAAGTTAAAGTTAAAGTTAAAGTTAAAGTTAAAGTTAAAGTTAAAGCTAAAGTTAAAGTTAAGTTAAAGTTTAAGTTTAAGTTAAAGTTAAAGTTAAAGTGAATGTTAAAGTTAAAGCGAAAGTTAAAGTTAAAATTAAAGTTAAAGATAAAGCTAAAGTTGAAGTTAAAGTTTAAGTTTAAGTTTAAGTTTAAGTTAAAGTTAAAGTTAAACTTAAGTTAAACTTAAAGTTATAGTTAAAGTTAAATTTAAAGTTAAGGTTAAAGCTAAAGTTAAAGTTAAAGTTAAATTTAAAGTTAAAGTTAAATTTAAAGTTAAAGTTAAAGTTAAAGTCAAAAATAAAGTTAAAGTTAAAGTTACAGTTAAAGTTAAAGTTAAAGTTAAAGTGAATGTTAAAGTTAAAGCGAAAGTTAAAGTTAAAGTTAAAATTAAAGTTAAAGTTAAAGTTAAAGTTAAAGATAAAGTTAAATTTAAAGTTAAAGTTAAAGCTAAAGTTAAAGTTAAAGTTAAAGTTAAAGTAAAGTTAAAGTTAAAGTTTAAGTTAAAGTTAAAGTTAAAGTTAAAGTTAAAGTTAAAATGAATGTTAAAGTTAGAGCGAAAGTTAAAGTTAAAATTAAAGTTAAAGTTAAATTTAAAGCTAAAGTTGAAGTTAAAGTTTAAGTTTAAGTTTAAGTTTAAGATTAAGTTTAAGTTAAAGTTAAAGTTAAAGTTAAAAATTAAAGTTAAAGTTAAAGTTAAAGTTAAAATTAAAGTTAAAGTTAAAGTTAAAGTTAAAGTTAAAATTAAAGTCAAAGTTAAAGTTAAAGTGAAAGCAAAAGTTAAAGTTAAATTTAAAGTTAAAGTTAAATTTAAAGTTAAAGTTAAAGTTAAAGTGAATGTTAAAGTTAAAGCGAAAGTTAAAGTTAAAGTTAAAGTTAAAAATAAAATTAAAGTTAAAGTTAAAGTTAAAATTAAAGATAAAGATAAAGTTAAAGTTAAAGTTAAAGTTAAAGTTAAAGCTAAAGTTAAAGTTAAAGTTAAAGTTAAAGTAAAGTTAAAGTTAAAGTTAAAGTTTAAGTTTAAGTTAAAGTTAAAGTTAAAGTTAAAGTTAAAGTGAATGTTAAAGTTAAAGCGAAAGTTAAAGTTAAAGTTAAAGTTAAAATTAAAGTTAAAGTTAAAGTTAAAGCTAAAGTTGAAGTTAAAGTTTAAGTTTAAGTTTAAGTTTAATTTTAAGTTTAAGTTTAAGTTTAAGTTAAAGTGAAAGTTAAAGTTAAAGTTAAAGTTAAAGTTAAAATTAAAGTTAAAGTTAAAGTTAAAAATAAAGTTAAAGTGAAAGTGAAAGTTAAAGTGAAAGTTAAAGTTAAAGTTAAAGATAAAGTTAAAGTCAAAGTTAAAGTTAAAGTTAAAGTTAAAGTTAAAGTTTAAGTTAAAGTTAAAGTGAAAGTGAAAGTTAAAGTTAAAGTTATAGTTAAAGTCAAAAATAAAGTTAAAGTTAAAGTGAAAGTTAAAGTTAAAGTTAAAGTTGAAGTTAAAGTTAAAGTGAATGTTAAAGTTAAAGCGAAAGTTAAAGTTAAAGTTAAAAATAAAGTTAAAGTTAAAGTTAAAGTTAAAGATAAAGTTAAAGTTAAAGTTAAGGTTAAAGTAAAGTTAAAGTTAAAGTTAAATTTAAAGTTAAAGTTAAAGTTAAAGTTAAAGTTAAAGTGAATGTTAAAGTTAAAGCGAAAGTTAAAGTTAAAGTTAAAAATAAAGTTAAAGTTAAAATTAAAGTTAAACATAAAGTTAAAGTTAAAGTTAAAGTTAAAGTTAAAGTTAAAGTTAACGTTAAAGTTAAAGTTAAAGTAAAGTTAAAGTTAAAGTTATGGTAGGTAGGTTGAACTGGCCGGTCCATGAGGACCTCACATAGACTGATTGAGTCCGTAGTGTTACCAGAAGTTTGTTTTAACGACCAAACTGAAAAACCCTATCAAAAACCAGGACCTATGTTATAAAATAACTCCGTCCTCTTGGCAAATACTAGAAGCTTCCTAGGACTTAAGCCACTTGCTGCTTCTAGATCTGACAGCTGTATCACTCCTAATAGCTGGAGTCTTAGCCTGGCAAGTGCAGGGCACGAGCACAGAACGTGCTCGATCGTTTCCTCCTCCAACCCGCACTTCCTACACCTGATAACACTGACCAAGCCTAATTTAAAGGCATGCGACGCCAGAAGGCAGTGGCCAGTCAGAATACCCGTCATGAGTCTACAGTCCTCTCTTTTTAATGATAGAAGCAACTGTGTTAGTCTAAGGTTGTAAGACCTACACATAATCTTCGACACTTTACAGCCCCGCGCTTGAACCCACGCCTTTTCTGCTTGGTCGATCATGTGCACCTCTCGCATTTGCTTAATCTCGCCCAATCTAATTGGGACGTCTACGGAGCAAGCTTCAAGGTATGCGCCCTTTTTAGCTAATTCGTCCGCTTTTTCATTCCCATCTATTCCCATATTCCCTGGGACCCAATATAGATGTATGCTTCTCCCTGTGCCGATTCTCTCCAGAGACTGCTTACACTCTAACACGCATTTAGATGCTGTGATATGCGAGATTATTGCCTTAATTGCTGCTTGACTGTCAATATAAAAGTTAACACGGTTGCAGCTTAAGCTATTCTCTTCCAGGGTTTCTACTGCTTTGGTTACGGCTAATATTTCCGCTTGGAAAACGCTACAGTAATCCGGCAGCCTGTAGGATCTGCTTAATTCCGGATCAGGGCAGTATACCGCAGACCCTACTCCTTCCACTATTTTGGAACCATCGGTGTACACATGTATCGCCTCGTCCGCCATTTGCGCACCCTTGCGCCAACCTTCCACCTCTATTGTGGCCTTAAGATCTCCCTCAAAGTGCAGGTAGGGAATCATGTAGTCTGTTCGTCTTGTGACTGAGGACGCTATACTACTATGGCCATATGGTCGGCGCTCAAGCTGCCCCGAAGCATCGAGCCTGGTTGCGGTCGTTAACGCTTTGTTCTTTGCTACCAGGTCTACAGGTGGAATGTGCAGAATGGCATACAGTGCAGCCGTCGGGGTTGTTTTCAGGGCTCCCGTAATGCAAAGCATCGATAGTCTGCATACCCCCTCTAATTTTTTGAGGTATGTTGTTTTTTGTGTGGCTTTCCACCAAACAAGAACTCCATAGTATAGAATAGGGCTTACAATCGCTGTAAAAACCCAATGAGAAAGAGAGGGCGATAGGCCCCACGTACATCCCAGCATTCTTTTACATGCATAGAGTGCCGTTGAGGCCTTCTTGACCCTCTCCTCCAAGTTGAGCTTCCATGACAGCTTACTGTCTAGGATGATTCCTAGATATTTTGTGCAAGGTTTCTCCTGTAAGGTCACCGCTCCTAACTTAGGCCTGGTCCAATTTGGGACCTTGTACCTCTTTGTAAACAAGACCATATCCGTCTTCTCCGCATTGACTTTCAGCCCGACATTAGATGCCCAGGTATGAATATCCCGAAGCGCCCGAAAGAACTAATCGTTGGAAGGCATTTTCCACTAATGACAATTGCAACGTCATCCGCGTAAGCCGTAAGTATTACGGGTCCCTCATCGAATTGCCTGAGCAGTTGGTTGATGACCAGTGTCCACAGCAGAGGTGATAGCACCCCTCCCTGCGGCGTGCCCCTGTCCATTGATTTCGTGGCCTCGTACAATCCCCATTGTGATGTAATCTTTCTGCAATTTAACATGCAGCCGATCCATCTGATTAAGGCAGCATGTACTTTAATGTAATTAAGACCATCCATAATCGCCCATTTTGCAACATTATTGAAAGCCCCGGCAATGTCCAAGAAGACTCCTAGGGCATACTCCTTATATTCCAGGGATTTCTCTATGCTTATTACCACCCTATGCAATGCGGTGTCTACCGACTTGCCTTTGGTGTACGCATGCTGTTTTGTGGAGAGCAGCTTTTCATCCACGTTGGACTTTATGTACACATCTATCAGCCTCTCAAAGGTTTTGAGCAGAAATGATGTTAAGCTAATGGGTCTATAGTCTTTGGGATACACGTGACCGATCTTCCCCGCCTTTGGTAGAAAAGCTACACGAGCAGTTCTCCAAGAGTGCGGTACATGATTCAGTCTTATACACCCATCGAATATTATTTTAAGCCATTCCACGACCGCCCTACTTGAGACTTGTAGCATGGCCGGGAATATACCATCTGGGCCCGGCGATTTAAACTTAGAAAACGTCTTCACTGCCCACTCGATCTTGGTATCGGTCACCAAGCCCGGCACCACTAGCTCCGTGATCGAAGTGTGAGTGATGTCTGCTGGTTCTTCTAAACCGTCTCCCGATGGGAAATGTGTATCAAGAAGCACCTCAAGGGATTCCTCACTATCACGTGACCATTCCCCGTTCTCTTTCTTTATTAGTCCCTGGACTATGTTTCCCTTTGCTAGGACTTTTTTCAACCGCGCTGTTTCACTGGAGCACTCTATGTCCGTACAGAAACTTTTCCATGAGTTTCTCTTCGCCCTGGTAATTTCACGCTTGTAGATCCTCAGTAGATCCCTGTACTCGTCCCGACACGCTTCGCTTTCCGCGGTCTTTGCGAGTTTAAACATTTCTTTTACCTGTCTTCTTAGAAGACTCAGCTCATTGCTCCACCATGGCGGCTTTGCTTTTCCTCTGAATCTTCTTAGAGGGCAAGCTTTGTTATACGCAGTCATAAGCGTCCTTGTTGGGAATTCATTTGACTCCTACAGTTCCTCCACATTGGCAACCTCTTTGGGTTGTCCCAGTTTTATTTCTATATGTTTCTGGAATTTAGTCCAGTTCGTTGACCTAGGGTTTCTAAAGGTTCCTCCCTTCTCTATCCTCTTTAGGGGTATGCTGAAGGATGGTCTATCAAGAACCATCCAATCATACCTTGATATATCACGCTCGGAGCTCAATGTAATATCCAGAACTTTGTTGGATGTTGGACAAATGTATGTAGGGACATTTCCCCTGTTGGCTATCTGCAAAGTGGTTTGCAGGATGTAACAAAATAGAGATTCGCCTCTCTCGTTCCTATCTGCTCCTCCCCACGCATTGTGGTGCGCATTTGCATCCTCTGTGCGAGTCACAGCACCATTTGGCGGTTGGTCATCTTCTAACACCTTCGTGGTGACGTCGGGGACCTCCACCTGTCTTTTTCCCCTTAGGCTTTTGAGGTCCTTTTCGACTTCGCCCACCTCTAGCGTGTTTGGGTTTTTATCCTCGGGACTTCTTTTCCTGAGTCGCAAGGACATTTTGCCAAGCTGCTTGTAAAAAATATCCTCCGCCTGCTTGTTTATTTGGAAGATGTAGAACTGACCATACTCGGTAGGCCGAGATACAGTAAGTACCTTCCAATCCTGTGTCAGTATGTTCGGATTCTGATTCTGCAGAAGTCGCAGTGTATCCTCCGACTTCATCACGCATGGTATCCATACCTTAACTTTTGGTACCTTGGGGATTTGCGCTTTATCCACCACCTCAAACCGCGCGTTCGCCCCTTGCCCTTGGAGGTTTGGAACCACTTCCTCCAGCCACCGCAAGCTTGCGATGTTGTCGCACGCTATCATCTTCACACCCTTATACCATCCCACAGTCAGAGACTGCTTTGCCACATCACTAATCTTCTCGGAAAAATCAGGAGTCTTAGTGTTATCTCCCTTTGGCACCTCCGACAAATCCGGAGTCTTAGCGTTAACTCCCTTTAGCGCCTCCGAGAAAGTCGGAGTCTTAGCGTTATCTTCCTTTGGCTTATCTCCTACTTCCGTAGTTGGAACTTCCCTCTGACTCGCAGCTTTCGAGGTAGTTGCTACCTCGCTATTTGAGCCCATATGTCTTACAGCTTTGGGCCTACTTGTCTTGCCTATGTGATTACCCTGCCTCGCGGCTCTAGGACTGGGTCCTTGATGCCTCTTGAAAGCAGGCTTGTCGCCTTCCACCGAACATTGCCTCTTCATTCTGCCATTCGACACTTGTTCCTCCTCGTACCGGTTGCAGAACCGAGGGTTTCTCGCAGCAAACCTTTTGAACTGCCTTCGACCTACTTCTACCTCTGCATGGGCCCATTCCAAGCACTCGATCTCCACTTCTGTTGTGTCGACCACTGCTCCCAAGCGTTGTACAATTCTTAGTGCTGCACGGTACTGCGAGAGAGCTCTTTTACTTCCTCTGCTCCGTACCCTTCTCCACTCTTCTACTCCGTTTTCATTTGTGTGCTTATCCAACACGGAGTTCATTGAATCAGCACTACTCTCGCTCCCCGAGTCCGATGCATCGCTTAATTCGTATTTGTCGTCCTTGGATTGCGACTCAGTCCTCCTCTTTACATCGTCCCTATTACAATCAGGTAATGAGTCGTTCATCTTGGTCGTACGACCATCTGCCCGACAAGGCGGACTCAGCGGTCCAGTATTATATACGGGGAAAGAAACGTCCGCCACAGCTTCGCCCCTTACTTTGGTGCCATATATACTTCTCGAGGTGGCCCGGTGTCGGGAAGGTTCCGTTCGAATACAGCCGAATTTATCCCCTGGCTGCAAATCGTCCAATAGGCACGGTCCGCATAATAACCTGGATTTGGGGGTTGGCAGTTCCTGGTCACCGACATCCCGCCGCCCCCTATAAGGCGAAACGGCGTAGACGTCAGTCCTAAATAACTCCGCCTCATAGTCGTGCGCTATGGAGTTCGGCTAAGCCCTCACACCAACGAAAAAGTGCCTACCCTAGTGAGGGAGGATAAAAGACATACTCGCCCACATTAACTCCTTCCAATTCCATAGCCTCTCGTAGTCGTGCCTGAAGTTCGAGTTTATTGCCGGTTGTATTCAAATCACGGCCCTCCAACTCCTTCTTCAGTTGCTGGGTCTTCAATTCACTCCAGTTTGCCGTGTCCTTGTTGTAATCAAGAAGCACCTCAAGGGATTCCTCACTATCACGTGACCATTCCCCGTTCTCTTTCTTTATTAGTCCCTGGACTATGTTTCCCTTTGCTAGGACTTTTTTCAACCGTGCTGTTTCACTGGAGCACTCTATGTCCGTACAGAAACTTTTCCATGAGTTTCTCTTCGCCCTGGTAATTTCACGCTTGTAGATCCTCAGTAGATCCCTGTACTCGTCCCGACACGCTTCGCTTTCCGCGGTCTTTGCGAGTTTAAACATTTCTTTTACCTGTCTTCTTAGAAGACTCAGCTCATTGCTCCACCATGGCGGCTTTGCTTTTCCTCTGAATCTTCTTAGAGGGCAAGCTTTGTTATACGCAGTCATAAGCGTCCTTGTTGGGAATTCATTTGACTCCTACAGTTCCTCCACATTGGCAACCTCTTTGGGTTGTCCCAGTTTCGTTTCTACATGTTTCTGGAATTTAGTCCAATTCGTTGCCCTAGGGTTTCTAAAGGTTCCTCCCTTCTCTAAAGTTAAAGTTAAAGTTAAAGTTAAAGTTAAAATTAAAGTTAAAGTGAAAGTTAAAGTTAAAGTTAAAGTTAAAGTGAAAGTTAAAGTTAAAGTTAAAGTTAAAGTTAAAGTTAAAGTTAAAGTTAAAGTTAAAGTTAAAGTTAAAGTTAAAGTTAAAGTTAAAGTTAAAGTTAAAGTTAAAGTTAAAGTTAAAGTTAAAGTTAAAGTTAAAGTTAAAGTTAAAGTTAAAGTTAAAGTTAAAGTTAAAGTGAAAGTTAAAGTTAAAGTTAAAGTTAAAGTTAAAGTTAAAGTTAAAGTTAAAGTTAAAGTTAAAGCGAAAGTTAAAGTTAAAGTTAAAAATAAAGTTAAAGTTAAAGTTAAAGTGAAAGTTAAAGTTAAAGTTAAAGTTAAAGTTAAAGTTAAAGTTAAAGTTAAAGTTAAAGTTAAAGTTAAAGTTAAAGTTAAAGTTAAAGTTAAAGTTAAAGTTAAAGTTAAAGTTAAAGTTAAAATTAAAGTTAAAGTTAAAGTTAAAGTTAAAGCTAAAGTTAAAGTTAAAGTTAAAGTTAAAGTTTAAGTTTAAGTTAAAGTTAAAGTTAAAGTTTAAGGTAAAGTTAAAGTTAAAGTTAAAGTTAAAGTTAAAGTTAAAATTAAAGTTAAAGTGAAAGTGAAAGTTAAAGTTAAAGTTAAAGTTAAAGTTAAAGTGAAAGTTAAAGTTAAAGTTAAAGTTAAAGTTAAAGTTAAAGTTAAAGTGAATGTTAAACTTAAAGCGAAAGTTAAAGTTAAAGTTAAAAATAAAGTTAAAGTTAAAGTTAAAGTTAAAGTTAAATTTAAAGTTAAAGTTAATTTTAAAGTTAAAGTTAAAGTTAAAGTTAAAGTTAAAGTTAAAGTTAAAGTTAAAGTTAAGGTTAAGGTTAAAGTTAAAGTTAAAGTTAAAGTTAAAGTTAATGTTAAAATTAAAGTTAAAGTTAAAGTTAAAGTTAAAGTTAAAGTGAATGTTAAAGTTAAAAAGAAAGTTAAAGTTAAAGTTAAAGTTAAGAATAAAGTTAAAGTGAAAGTGAAAGTGAAAGTTAAAGTGAAAGTTAAAGTTAAAGTTAAAATTAAAGTTAAATTTAAAGTGAATGTTAAAGTTAAAGCGAAAGTTAAAGTTAAAGTGAAAGTGAAAGTTAAAGTTAAAGTTAAAGTT
The DNA here is from genome assembly GCF_040869045.1 of Eurosta solidaginis. Classification (NCBI taxonomy): domain Eukaryota; kingdom Metazoa; phylum Arthropoda; class Insecta; order Diptera; family Tephritidae; genus Eurosta; species Eurosta solidaginis. Next base: position 1,013,064 of record NW_027136887.1, on the reverse strand, counting down.
AAAGGTAAAGTTAAAATTAAAGTTAAAGTTAAAGTTGAAGTTAAAGTTAAAGTTAAAGTTAAAGTTAAAGTTAAAGTTAAAGTTAAAGTTAAAGTTAAAGTTAAAGTTAAAGTTAAATTTAAATTTAAAGTTAAGGTTAAAGTTAAAGTTAAAGTTAAAGTTAAAGTTAAAGTTAAAGTTAAAATTAAAGTTAAATTTAAAGTTAAAGTTGAAGTTAAGGTTAAAGTTAAAGTTAAATTTAAAGTTAAAGTTAAAGTTAAAGTTAAAGTTAAAGTTAAAGTTAAAGTGAATGTTAAAGTTAAAGCGAAAGTTAAAGTTAAAGATAAAGTTAAAGTTAAAGTTAAAGTTAAAGTTAAAGTAAAGTTAAAGTTAAAGTAAAAGTTAAAGTTAAAATTAAAGTTAAAGTTAAAGTTAAAGTTAAAGTTAAAGTTGAAGTTAAGGTTAAAGTTAAAGTTAAAGTTAAAGTTAAAGTTAAAGTTAAAGTTAAAATTAAAGTTAAAGTTAAAGTTAAAGTTAAAGTTAAAGTTGAAGTTAAGGTTAAAGTTAAAGTTAAAGTTAAAGTTAAAGTTAAAGTTAAAGTTAAAATTAAAGTTAAAGTTAAAGTTAAATTTAAAGTTAAAGTGAATGTTAAAGTTAAAGCGAAAGTTAAAGTTAAAGTTAAAAATAAAGTTAAAGTTAAAGTTAAAGTTAAAATTAAAGTTAAAGTTAAAGTTAAAGTTGAAGTTAAAGTTAAAGTTAAAGTTAAAGTTAAAGTTAAAGTTAAAGTTAAAGTTAAAGTTAAAGTTAAAGTTAAAGTTAAATTTAAATTTAAAGTTAAAGTTAAAGGTAAAGTTAAAGTTAAAATTAAAGTTAAAGTTGAAGTTAAAGTTAAAGGTAAAGTTAAAGTTAAAGATAAAGTTAAAATTAAAGTTAAAGTTAAAGTTAAAGTGAATGTTAAAGTTAAAGCGAAAGTTAAAGTTAAAGTTAAAAATAAAGTTAAAGTTAAAGTTAAAGATAAAGTTAAAGTTAAAGTTAAAGTTAAAGTTAAAGTTAAGGTTAAAGTTAAAGTTAAGGTAAAGTTAAAGTTAAAGTTAAAGTTAAAGTCAAAAATAAAGTTAAAGTTAAAGTGAAAGTTAAAGTTAAAGTTAAAGTTACAGTTAAAGTTAAAGTTAAAGTTAAAGTTAAAGTTAAAGTTAAAGTTAAAGTTAAAGTTAAAGTTAAAGTTAAAGTTAAAGTTAAAGTTAAAGCTAAAGTTAAAGTTAAAGTTGAAGTGAAAGTGAAATTTAAAGTAAAAGTGAAATTTTAAGTAAAAGTTAAAGTTAAAGTTAAAGTTAAGTTAAAGTTAAAGTCAAAAATAAAGTTAAAGTTAAAGTTAAAGTTAAAGTTACAGTTAAAGTTAAAGTTAAAGTTAAAGATAAAGTTAAAGTTAAAGTGAATGTTAAAGTTAAAGCGAAAGTTAAAGTTAAAGTTAAAAAAAAGTTAAAGTTAAAGATAAAGTTAAAGTTAAATTTAAAGTTAAAGTTAAAGTTAAAGTTAAAGTTAAAGTTAATGATAAAGTTAAAGTTAAAGTGAAAGTGAAAGTTAAAGTTAAAGTTAAAGTGAATGTTAAAGTTAAAGCGAAAGTTAAAGTTAAAGTTAAAAATAAAGTTAAAGTTAAAGTTAAAGTTAAAGTTAAAGTTAAAGTTAAAGTTAAAGTTAAAGTTAAAATTAAAGTTAAAGTTAAAGTTAAAGTTGAAGTTAAAGTTAAAGTTAAAGTTAAATTTAAAGTTAAAGTGAATGTTAAAGTTAAAGCGAAAGTTAAAGTTAAAGTTAAAAATAAAGTTAAAGTTAAAGTTAAAGTTAAAGTTAAAATTAAAGTTAAAGTTAAAGTTAAAGTTGAAGTTAAAGTTAAAGTTAAAGTTAAAGTTAAAGTTAAAGTTAAAGTTAAAGTTAAAGTTAAAGTTAAAGTTAAAGTTAAATTAGTTAAAGTTAAATTTAAATTTAAAGTTAAAGTTAAAGTTAAAATTAAAGTTAAAGTTGAAGTTAAAGTAAAGGTAAAGTTAAAGTTAAAGATAAAGTTAAAATTAAAGTTAAAGTTAAAGTTAAAGTGATGTTAAAGTTAAAGCGAAAGTTAAAGTTAAAGTTAAAAATAAAGTTAAAGTTAAAGTAAAGTTGAAGTTGAAGTTAAAGTTAAAGTTAAAGTTAAAGTTAAAGTTAAGTTAAAGTTAAAGTTAAAGTTAAAATTAAAGTTAAAGTTAAAGTTAAAGTGAATGTTAAAGTTATAGTTAAAGTTAAAGTTAAAGTTAAAGTTAAAGGTTAAAGTTAAAGTTAAAGATAAAGTTAAAGTTAAAGTTAAAAGTAAAGTTAAGTTAAAGTTAAAGTTAAAGTTAAAGTTAAAGTTAAAGTTAAAGTTAAATTAAAGTAAAGTTGAAGTTAAAGTTGAAGTTAAAGTGAAGTTAAAGTTAAAGTTAAAGTTTAAAGTTAAAGTTAAAGTTAAAGTTAAAGTTAAAGTTAAAGTTAAAGTTAAAGTTAAGTAAGTAAAGTTAAAGTTAAAGTAAATTAAAGTTAAAGTTAAGTTAAAGCTAAAGTTAAAGTTAAAGTTAAGTTAAAGTGAATGTTAAAGTTAAAGCGAAAGTTAAAGTTAAAGTTAAAGTTAAATTTAAATTTAAAGTTAAAGTTACAGTTAAAGTTAAAATTAAAGTTAAAGTTGAAGTTAAAGTAAAGGTAAAGTTAAAGTTAAAGATAAAGTTAAAATTAAAGTTAAAGTTAAAGTTAAAGTGAATGTTAAAGTTAAAGCGAAGTTAAGTTAAAGTTAAATAAAATAAAGTTAAAGTTAAAGTTGAAGTTGAAGTTAAAGTTAAAGTTAAAGTTAAAGTTAAAGTTAAAGTTAAAGTTAAAGTTAAAGTTAAAGTTAAAGTTAAAGTTAAAGTTAAAGTTAAAATTAAAGTTAAAGTTAAAGTTAAAGTGAATGTTAAAGTTATAGTTAAAGTTAAAGTTAAAGTTAAGTTAAAGTTAAAGATAAAGTTAAAGTTAAAGTTAAAGTAAAGTTAAAGTTAAAGTAAAGTTAAGTTAAAGTTAAAGTTAAAGTTAAAGTTAAAGTTAAAGGTTAAAGTAAAGTTAAAGTTAAAGTTAAAGTTAAAGTAAAGTTAAAGTTAAAGTTAAAGTTAAAGTTAAAGGTAGTTAGTTAAAGTTAAAGTTAAAGTTATATTTAAAGTTAAAGTTAATTTAAAGTTAAAGTTAAAGTTAAAGTTAAAGTTAAGGTTAAAGTTAAAGTTAAAGTTAAAGTTAAAGTTAAAGTTAAAGTGAATGTTAAAGTTAAAGCGAAAGTTAAAGTTAAAGTTAAAAATAAAGTTAAAGTTAAAGTTAAAGTTAAATTTAAAGTTAAAGTTAGTTTAAAGTTAAAGTTAAAGTTAAAGATAAGTTAAGGTTAAAGTTAAAGTTAAAGTTAAGTTAAAGTTAAAGTTAAAGTTAAGTTAAAATTAAAGGTTAAAGTTAAAGTGAATGTTAAAGTTAAAGAGAAAGTTAAAGTTAAAGTAAAGTTAAGAATAAAGTTAAAGTTAAAGTGAAAGTGAAAGTTAAAGTGAAAGTTAAAGTTAAGGTTAAAGTTAAAGTTAAAGTTAAAGTTAAAGTTAAAGTTAAGTTAAATTAAAGTTAAATTTAAAGTGAATGTTAAAGTTAGAGAGAAAGTTAAAGTTAAAAATAAAGTTAAAGTTAAAGTTAAAGTTAAAGTTAAAGTTAAAGTTAAAGTTAAAGTTAAAGTGAATGTTAAAGTTAAAGCGAAAGTTAAAGTAAAGTTAAAATAAAGTTAAAGTTAAAGTTAAAGTTAAATTTAAAGTTAAAGTTAGTTTTAAAGTTAAAGTTAAAGTTAAGTTAAAGTTAAAGATAAGTTAAGGTTAAAGTTAAAGTTAAAGTTAAAGTTAAAGTTAAAATTAAAGTTAAAGTTAAAGTTAAAGTGAATGTTAAAGTTAAAAAGAAAGTTAAAGTTAAAGTTAAGAATAAAGTTAAAGTTAAAGTGAAAGTGAAAGTTAAAGTGAAAGTTAAAGTTAAGGTTAAAGTTAAAGTTAAAGTTAAAGTTAAAGTTAAAGTTAAAGTTAAAGTTAAAGTTAAAATTAAAGTTAAATTTAAAGTGAATGTTAAAGTTAAAGCGAAAGTTAAAGTTAAAGTTAAAAATAAAGTTAAAGTTAAAGTTAAAGTGAAAGTTAAAGTTAAAGTTAAAATTAAAATTAAAGTTGAAGTTAAAGTTAAAGTTAAAGTTAAAGTTAAAGTTAAAGTTAAAGTTAAAATTAAAGTTAAAGTTAAAGCTAAAGTTGAAGTTAAGGTTAAAGTTAAAGTTAAAGTTACAGTTAAAGTTAAAGTTAAAGTGAATGTTAAAGTTAAAGCGAAAGTTAAAGTTAAAGTTAAAAATAAAGTTAAAGTTAAAGTTAAAGTTAAAGATAAAGTTAAAGTTAAAGTTAAAGTTAAAGTTAAAGTAAAGTTAAAGTTAAAGTTAAAGTCAAAAATAAAGTTAAAGTTAAAGTGAAAGTTAAAGTTAAAGTTACAGTTAAAGTTAAAGTTAAAGTTAAAGCTAAAGTTAAAGTTAAAGTTAAAGTTAAATTTAAAGTGAAAGTGAAATTTAAAGTTAAAGTTAAAGTTAAAGTTAAAGTTAAAGTTAAAGTTAAAGTTAAAGTTAAAGTTAAAGTTAAAGTTAAAGTTAAAGTTAAAGTTAAAGTTAAAGTTAAAGTTAAGTTAAAGTTAAAGTTAAAGTCAAAAATAAAGTTAAAGTTAAAGTTACAGTTAAAGTTAAAGTTAAAGTGAATGTTAAAGTTAAATCGAAAGTTAAAGTTAAAGTTAAAGTTAAAAATAAAGTTAAAGTTAAAGTTAAAGATAAAGTTAAAGTTAAAGTTAAAGCTAAAGTTAAAGTTAAAGTTAAAGTTAAAGTTAAAGTTAAAGTTAAGGTTAAAATGAAAGTTAAAGTTAAAGTTAAAGTTAAAGTGAATGTTAAAGTTAAAGTTGAAGTTAAAGTTAAAGTTAAAGTTAAAGTTAAAGTTAAAGTTAAAGTTAAAGTTAAAGTTAAAGTTAAAGTTAAAGTTAAAATTAAAGTTAAAGTTAAAGTTAAAGTTGAAGTTAAAGTTAAAGTTAAAGTGAATGTTAAAGTTAAAGCGAAAGTTAAAGTTAAAAATAAAGTTAAGGTTAAAGCTAAAGTTGAAGTTAAAGTTTAAGTTTAAGTTTAAGTTAAAATTAAAGTTAAAGTTAAAGTTGAAATTAAAGTTAAAGTCAAAGTTAAAGTTAAAGTTAATGTGAATGTTAAAGTTAAAGCTAAAGTTAAAGTTAAAGTTAAAGTTAAAGTTAAAGTTAAAGTTAAAGTTAAAGTGAATGTTAAAGTTAAAGCGAAAGTTAAAGTTAAAGTTAAAAATAAAGTTAAAGTTAAAGTTAAAATTAAAGTTAAAGTAAAGTTAAAGTTAAAGTTAAAGTTAAAGTTAAAATTAAAGTTAAAGTTAAAGTTAAAATTAAAGTTGAAGTTAAAGTTAAAGTTAAATTTAAAGTTAAAGTTAAAGTTAAACTTAAAATGTTAAAGTTAAAGCTAAAGTTAAAGTTAAAGTTAAAGCTAAAGTTAAAGTTAAAGTTAAAGTTAAAGTTAAAGTGAATGTTAAAGTTAAAGCGAAAGTTAAAGTTAAAAATAAAGTTAAAGTTAAAGCTAAAGTTGAAGTTAAAGTTAAAGTTTAAGTTTAAGTTTAAGTTTAAGTTTAAGTTAAAGTTAAAGTTAAAGTTAAAGTTAAAGTTGAAGTTAAAGTTAAAGTTAAAGTTAAAGTTAAAGTTAAACTTAAAGTTAAAGTTAAAGTTAAAGTTAAAGTTAAAGTTAAAGTTAAAGTTAAAGTTAAAGTTAAAGTTAAAGTTAAAATTAAAGTTAAAGTTAAAGTTAAAGTTAAAGTTAAAGTTAAAGTTAAAGTTAAAGTTAAAGTTAAAGTTAAAGTTAAAGTTAAAGTTAGAGTTAAAGCTAAAGTTAAAGTTAAAGTTAAAGTTAAAGTGAATGTTATAGTTAAAGGGAAAGTTAAAGTAAAAATAAAGTTAAAGTTAAAGCTAAAGTTGAAGTTAAAGTTTAAGTTTAAGTTTAAGTTTAAGTTAAAGTTAAAGTTAAAGTTAAAGTTAAAGTTAAAGTTAGAGTTAAAGCTAAAGTTAAAGTTAAAGTTAAAGTTAAAGTGAATGTTAAAGTTAAAGCGAAAGTTAAAGTAAAAATAAAGTTAAAGTTAAAGCTAAAGTTGAAGTTAAAGTTAAAGTTAAAGTTAAAGTTAAAGTTAAAGTTAAAGCTAAAGTTAAAGTTAAAGTTAAAGCTAAAGTTAAAGTTAAAGTTAAAGTTAAAGTTAAAGTTAAAGTTAAAGTAAGTTAAAGATAAAGTTAAAGTTAAAGTTAAAGTTAAATTTAAAGTCAAAGTTAAATTTAAAGTTAAAGTTAAAGTTAACGTTAAAGTTAAAGTTAAAGTTAAAGTTAAGGTTAAAGTTAAAGTTAAAGTTAAAGTTAAAGTTAAAGTTAAAGTTAAAGTTAAAATTAAAGTTAAAGTTAATGTTAAAGTTAAAGAGAAAGTTAAATTTAAAAATGAAGTTAAAGTTAAAGTTAAAGTTAAAGTCAAAAATAAAGTTAAAGTTAAAGTGAAAGTGAAAGTTAAAGTTAAAGTTAAAGTTAAAGTTACAGTTAAAGTTAAAGTTAAGTTAAAGTTAAAGTTAAAGTGAATGTTAAAGTTAAAGCGAAAGTTAAAGTTAAAAATAAAATTGAAGTTAAAGTTAAAGTTAAAGTTAAAGTTATAGTTAAAGTTAAAGTTAAAGTTAAAGTTAAAATTAAAGTTAAAGTTAAAGTTAAAGTTAAATTTAAAGTTAAAGTTAAAGTTAAAGTTAAAGTTAAAGTTAAATTTAAAGTTAAAGTTAAAGTTAAAGTTAAAATTAAAGTTAAAGTTAAAGTTAAATTTAAAGTTAAAGTTAAAGTTAAAATTAAAGTTAAAGTTAAAGTTAAAGTTAAAGTTAAAGTTAAAGTTAAAGTTAAAGTTAAATTTAAAGTTAAAGTTAAAGTTAAAAATAAAATTAAAGTTAAAGTTAAAGTTAAAGTTATAGTTAAAGTTAAAGTTAAAGTTAAAGTTAAAGTTAAAGTTAAAGTTAAAGTTAAAGTTAAAGTTATAGTTAAAGTTAAAGTTAAAGTTAAAGTTAAAATTAAAGTTAAAGTTAAAGTTAAAGTTAAAGTTAAAGTTAAATTTAAAGTTAAAGTTAAAGTTAAAATTAAAGTTAAAGTTAAAGTTAAAGTTAAAGTTAAAGTTAAAGATAAACTTTAACTTTCGCTTTAACTTTAACATTCACTTTAACTTTAACTTTAACTTTCACTTTAACTTTAACTTTAATTTTAACTTTAACTTAAAGTTATAGTTAAAGTTAAAGTTAAAGTTAAAGTTAAAATTAAAGTTAAAGTTAAATTTAAAGTTAAAGTTAAAGTAAAAATTAAAGTTAAAGTTAAATTTAAAGTTAAAGTTAAAGTTAAAGTTACAGTTAAAGTTAAAGTTAAAGTTAAAGTGTGGCTAAGCTCAGGCCAAGGGGGTCACTGCTGGCGGACAGTGAACGGCCTATTAATTAGGTTAGCTGCGAATATCAAATAAGCAGCCCTCGACCAAGACCGGCTGGTGAGGAGGGTTTGGCTTAAAAGGCCTAAAGCACCCTGAGAACCTCCAGTGGCAGGGCGAGTAGATGCCGCCCTGAATTAAGCATCCGCAGCCTAGTGCGGGATTGCTTCGAGGGAATACCTACCCAAGATAGGGAGGCAACTATACGACGTGGGATATACACTCAGGAAAGTAAAGAGGTAAATTATTTGTAAATTTAAGGTGATTGTCACATTAAGACTGAGCCCAGTAAGGTCTTAATTAAGGTATACTGGAATCAACGACTCGGATATGTTTGTTAAGGGCTGGCGAATGTGGCATTCGGAAATCTCAGTACACGGCCTGACACACCGTCGAAATGACTTTCCGGTTAATGTCCCATTCGTCTCCGTCCCGTTAAAACCTTGGCAGGCCTTGGGGTACGTTCAAAGTCTGTCATCATTAAGTTGGTGGTGCAGGTTCGGTTGAGATCCTCCCGATTAATACTGATCTGGCTCTGAACGCAGTCTTCATGAGGGACTGCGTCAACCTTCACGTGGCCTCCCTGCCTTCGCATAGACAACCACGGGATCTATATAGGTAACTGCACACTCGGACCAAGATAGCGGCCTCAAGTGGGGACCCAATTAAATAAATAATGAGCAACAACAATACTAAAGTAAAAAACCAAACACAGGAGAATGAAATGGCGTTCAATCCATTTGTAGGAAGGAAGCTAGCTCGCTCCCCAGAAAGGCGTGGCCCATCGGCTGGGGGCCTTAACATTTCGTCGCAAGTGGTAACGAAACCCAAAGGAGCGGAGGCCGAAAGCAAGCAAGGAGCGTTGTCGCCGGGTGCTACACCGAAGCTTTGCAAAAAGAACTCCGATTGCAAGGCTCAAACGGGCACACCATTATTAAGTGAGCTAATTAAGCAGGCGTCAGCTGCGTTAAATCAGCAAAACCCCCCTGGAGAAAAAAAAGTGACCAAGCTAGGCAAGGCGATTGAGGACTTGATGCAGTTCTTCATAGGGCGTAATAATATACACGCGGAAATCAAGCGCTTGGCCTCCGTAATAAAAGTGCTGTACATCGAGTCGGCCCTAGAGGTAAAGAATTTAGAACATAAATTGCGTGCAAGCGAATGCGCCAAGGATAGAAGTCCATCACCCCCAGGAAAGCGACCGAGGAATAATTCGTACTCGACCAAGGAGAACAACGTGGTAAAACCCACTACTACTCTAAAATATGTCTTACCAGGGCACGTGGGTTGTCACAAACGACGGCAAGAAACGCAAGAGAAAACGGAGCGGAAAGAGGAAACTGCAGTCCAAAAGACGGGAGAGTGGCAGTTAGCCAAAAAGAAGAGCAAGAAAAAATCACTTAAGGCTAGGCCGGATGCAATCATCATTTCCAAGGCGGGGGATGCGACGTACGCTGACATATTGCGTAAAGTGAGAAGATGCGACGAATTAAAATCCCTGGGTGATGACGTCAAAACGATTAGAAGAACGGCGAAAGGAGAGCTGTTACTAGAGCTGAAAAAATCGCAAGATGGGAAAACAAGCGCGTACCAAGCAGAAATTGAAGCGGTACTAAAGGACTCGGCTAAAGTTATAACAAAGTCCCAAATGGTCACGCTACAGTGCAGAGATCTCGATGAGATTACTACGCCCGAGGAGATTTGCAACGCCCTCCACCAGCAATGCAACATCAAACTTCCAGATGTGGCTGCCATAAAAAGCATACGCACAGGGTACAGTGGCATGAAGTCGGCACTTATAAGCCTTACAGCGGATGATGCCAAGGCGGTTCTTAATACGCAAAGAATCCGGGTAGGATGGGTTTCCTGCCGAATTATAGAGCTCAAGCAAGAAAAACGCTGTTATAGGTGCTGGGGCTACGGGCATATAGCTCAGAAATGTAAGGAGACTGTAGATAGGTCTAGCCTATGCAGGAAATGCGGCCAGGAACGTCATAAGGCTGCAAGTTGCGAAAATGCACCGAAATGCGCGCTATGTGGGGGACAACATTCAGCAGGCAGTTTTAAATGCCCACAACGAGAGGGCAGCAAAATTACTGTCTCATGAGGGTATTGCAGCTCAATTTAAACCATTGCGAGGCAGCCCAAGAGCTATTATCCCAAACAGTCTTTTTTTTTTTTTTTTTTTTTTGCGGGGAGGCTGAAAAATGCCTAATGCACCATAATTGCTGCCGTCGCAGCAACCGTGTGTCCGTACACTAAAAAACAGTTCTGGAACCGTCGCCCACCCCGGCACCACTTTCGCATTACTTCAGGGTGGCGTTCCATATTTCTCATTTTTTAAGAGCCTACTGTTGTCCCTGCGTCCAGGTTCCCGCTATTTGCTCTGAGTGTCCATTTAATCGCCATTGCTTCGCATGCGCATTTCTCTGCGCTCCCTCTCAGCATCCATCAGGCGTGTCATTACTATAAATGCCATTTTGCTCACTGCAGTCCAGCATTCTTTCCTGCTGCACATATGTGAAACTAAATTTCTCGTGGTAGGTTCCTCCCCAAAGACTCCATGCAAGGTGAGTCTTTCTTCGTGGAAACGGGGGCAGTAGAACATGACGTGTTCTGCGTTTTCTAACTCTGTGGTACACATTGGGCAATGAGGATCTTCCTCTATCCTACGCTTCCATAAATACCCTTTGAAACCGCCATGTCCACTCATTATCTGCGTGAGATGGTAGTTCAGTTCGCCGTGCTTCCGCTCATTCCATTGAGCTACGTTCCAAACTAGTGTGAAAGTCCAACGCCCTTTACTCGAGGCCTCCCACCGTTCTTGCCACTTAGCTATTGTTTGTGTCCTTGCTCTTTTCTTGTCTTCTTCAGATGGTCGCTCGATATTAGTGTTATACAGATCGGCCATTTCGCTTGCCAGTAAGTCCACTGGGATTTTCCGGGTTAGAACCAGGATCGCGTCGTCGGACACCGTCCGATAAGCACTTGCTATTCTTAAAGAAGCAAGTCGGTTAGCTGCTAATATATATTTTTGATGGGTCTGTTTAGATCCATACCACACTGGTGCTGCGTATAGTATTATTGAGCTGGTTACTGTGGACAATAGCTGACGTATAGCTTCGCTCGGACCACCAATGTTAGGCATTATTCGCATAAGTGATCCATTAACTTTGGTAATTTTCTCCCCCACCGCTTTGAAGTGCTCTTTGAAAGTTAACTTAGAGTCAATGTGCACTCCTAAGTATTTTAAGGAATCCTTTGAGGTGATTTGATGATCCCCGACAGTTAAGACTAACTCGTTCGCCGACCGTTTGGAGCTTACTAATACCACTTCCGTCTTTTGGCTAGCCAACTCCAGTCCTGCATTGGTCAGCCATTCCTTTATTCTTGCTACGGCGTCATTACATAATGCTTGAAGCAGGTCCAGTTTCTTGGCCACTACTACCACTGCAATATCATCAGCATATCCCACAATTTGCGTGTTTTCTGGTAGATCAATCTTTAGCACCCCGTCATACATTACATTCCAAAGCGTTGGACCGAGAACAGATCCCTCTGGGACGCCTCCTGTGATTTTGTACTCTTTAGCTCCTTGATCCGTGTCAAAAAGAAGTACTCTGTCTTTAAGATAGCTACCTATAATTCTGCGTAAGTAAGCTGGAGTGCCGAAGCTTTGCAGCGCTGCCATTATCTGCTTCCAGTTCGCAGTGTTAAAAGCATTCTTGATGTCCAACATAATCAGTGCACAGAACTTCCTTTTATTTTGGCCTCCAGATATAGCTTCTCTAGCTATATTGACGACTGTTTGTATTGCATCTACGGTGGATCTTGAGTTGCGAAATCCATATTGACTATTCGATAAGCCACCTGGTCTTTCTAGAGTCAGCTGTAGGCGCTCACTAATTATACGCTCGAAAATCTTCCCTAGGGAATCAAGCATACAAAGTTGCCTATATGAGGATGGTTGGTCCGGCTGTTCATCCCAAACAGTCTATGAAGGAGGATATGACATAGTGGTACTCTCTGAACAATACAAAAATCGCCAGGAGCAGGGTTGGTTCTCAGATTCAGCAGGGAAAGCCTCAATTTGGGCACCAGGGAAATTTCTCCCACAGGAAATTATGACGCCAACGGTAGCAGGATACACGTGGGCAAAAATCAACGGTATATACGTCTTCAGTTGCTATGCCCCTCCGAGCATGACCATCGCCGAGTTCGAAGACATGATATACGGGATCACCATTGAAGCACGAGGTAAACACCCGCTTTTAGTGTGTGGAGACTTCAATGCATGGTCATCTGTGTGGGGAAGTAGACGAACCAACGAAAGAGGGAGAGTTCTCTTCGAAAGTCTTGCTTCTTTGAGGCTAGAACTCCTAAATGAACCAGGGATATATACCTTCGATACAGGTACCAGACGATCCATTATAGATCTCACCTTCGCTAGCAGCGAAATAGCAAGACGAGCAAAATGGTCCATAAGCAACGTCTACACACACAGCGACCATAAAGCTATTAGCGTAGAGCTGCTCGAAACTCCACGAACGGTAGCAGCAAGACATCGACAAAGTAGGAAATGGAAACAGCACCTTTTCGACCCACAAATATTTGACATTATCTGGAAGGACGCCGTAGTACGAGAATCGCATGCGGAAGACCAGTCGGTTCAAATCACTAAGTTGCTATGTATGGCATGTGATGCTGCCATGCCCAGAAGTCGCGGAAAAGCACAGTGCACTCCGGTATATTGGTGGAATGACGAAATTGCGGAAGAGCGTAGAAAATGCCACAAAGCACGAAGAATAGCGCAGAGGGCACGCTCATCACCACGATATGCAGAGCTACACAGCACCTATGTCGCACAAAGAAAGGCACTTAAAAATGCCATAAAAAAGAGCAAGAAGTTATGCTTTAGGGAACTGCTGGATAATGTCGACCTAGATCCTTGGGGATCAGCCTACAGAACTGTGATGGCCAAAGTTAAGGGACCGATATCACAGCAACCTACGTGCCCGATACTGATGAATGTTATTGTTGAAACACTTTTCCCGGCGCAAGATCGCTGGACTTATCCAAGCGAGGATCTAGAAAGTACGGAAATTCCGCAAATTACAGAGCAAGAGGTACTGGACGCTGCAAAAAGAGTTGCTGATAACAAGTCCCCAGGACCCGACGAAGTACCAAACATAGCCCTTAAAGCCGCGATTACAACTAGGGCTACATTATTTACTGATCTTTTTAATGCCTGTATGCAAGAAGGCGTGTTCCCTCGCCCGTGGAAACGACAAAGACTCGTCCTGTTGCTGAAACGTGGTAAACAGCCGGACCAACCATCCTCATATAGGCCACTTTATATGCTTGATTCCCTAGGGAAGATTTTCGAGCGTATAATTAGTGAGCGCCTACAGCTGACTCTAGAAAGACCAGGTGGCTTATCGAATAGTCAATATGGATCTCGCAAATCAAGATCCACCGTAGATGCAATACAAACAGTCGTCAATATAGCTAGAGAAGCTATCTCTGGAGGCCAAAATAAAAGGAAGTTCTGTGCACTGATTATGTTGGACATCAATAATGCTTTTAACACTGCGAACTGGATGCAGATAATGGCGGCTCTGCAAAGCTTCGGCACTCCAGCTTACTTACGCAGAATTATAGGTAGCTATCTTAAAGACAGAGTACTTCTTTTTGACACGGATCAAGGAGCTAAAGAGTACAAAATCACAGGAGGCGTCCCACAGGGATCTGTTCTCGGTACAACGCTTTGGAATGTAATGTATGACGGGGTGCTAAAGATTGATCTACCAGAAAACACGCAAATTGTGGGATATGCTGATGATATTGCAGTGGTAGTAGTGGCCAAGAAACTGGACCTGCTTCAAGCATTATGTAATGACGCCGTAGCAAGAATAAAGGAATGGCTGACCAATACAGGACTGGAGTAGGCTAGCCAAAAGACGGAAGTGGTATTAGTAAGCTCCAAACGGTCGGCGAACGAGTTAGTCTTAACTGTCGGGGATCATCAAATCACCTCAAAGGATTCCTTAAAATACTTAGGAGTGCACATTGACTCTAAGTTAACTCTCAAAGAGCACTTCAGAGCGGTGGGGGAGAAAATTACCAAAGTTAATGGATCACTTATGCGAATAATGCCTAACATTGGTGGTCCGAGCGAAGCTATACGTCAGCTATTGTCCACAGTAACCAGTTCAATAATACTATACGCAGCACCAGTGTGGTATGGATCTAAACAGACCCATCAAAAATATATATTAGCAGCGTACCGACTTGCTTCTTTAAGAATAGCAAGTGCTTATCGGACGGTGTCCGACGACGCGATCCTGGTTCTAACCCGGAAAATCCCAGTGGACTTACTGGCAAGAGAAATGGCCGATCTGTATAACACTAATATCGAGCGACCATTTGAAGAAGACAAGAAAAGAGCAAGGACACAAATAATAGCTAAGTGGCAAGAACGGTGGGAGGCCTCGAGTAAAGGGCGTTGGACTTTCACACTAGTTTGGAACGTAGCTCAATGGAATGAGCGGAAGCACGGCGAACTGAACTACCATCTCACGCAGATAATGAGTGGACATGGCGGTTTCAAAGAGTATTTATGGAAGCGTAGGATAGAGGAAGATCCTCATTGCCCAATGTGTACCACAGAGTTAGAAAACGCAGAACACGTCATGTTCTACTGCCCCCGTTTCCACGAAGAAAGACTCGCCTTGCATGGAGTCTTTGGGGAGGAACCTACCACGAGAAATTTAGTTTCACATATGTGCAGCAGGAAAGAATGCTGGACTGCAGTGAGCAAAATGGCATTTATAGTAATGACACGCCTGATGGATGCTGAGAGGGAGCGCAGAGAAATGCGCATGCGAAGCAGTGGCGATTAAATGGACACTCGGAGCAAATAGCGGGAACCTGGACGCAGGGACAACAGTAGGCTCTTAAAAAATGAGAAATATGGAACGCCACCCTGAAGTAATGCGAAAGTGGTGCCGGGGTGGGCGACGGTTCCAGAACGGGGCTGTTTTTTTAGTCTACGGACACACGGTTGCTGCGACGGCAGCAATTATGGTGCATTAGGCATTTTTCAGCCTCCCCGCAAAAAAAAAAAAAAAAAAAAAAAAAAAGTTTAAGTTATAGTTAAAGTAAAAGTTAAAGTTAAAGTTAAAGTTAAAGTTAAAGTTAAAGTAAAGTTAAAGTTAAAGTTAAAGTTAAAGTTAAAGCTAAAGTTAAAGTTAAACTTAAAGTTAAAGTTAAAGTTAAAGTTATAGTTAAAGTTAAAGTTAAAGTTAAAGTTAAAGTTAAAGTTAAAGTTAAACTTAAAGTTAAAGTTATAGTTAAAGTTAAAGTTAAAGTTAAAGTTAAATTTAAAGTTAAATTTAAAGTTAAAGTTAAAGTTAAATTTAAAGTTAAAGTTAAAGTTAAAGTTAAAATTAAAGTTAAAGTTAAATTTAAAGTTAAAGTTAAAGTTAAGGTTAAAGTTAAAGTTAAAGTTAAAGTTAAAATTAAAGTTAAAGTGAATGTGAAAGTTAAAGAGAAAGTTAAAGTTAAAGTTAAAAATAAAGTTAAAGTTAAAGTGAAAGTTAAAGTGAAAGTTAAAGTTAAAGTTAAAGTTAAAGTTAAAGTGAATGTTAAAGTTAAAGCGAAAGTTAAAGTTAAAGTTAAAAATAAAGTTAAAGTTAAAGTTAAATTTAAAGTTAAAGTTAAATTTAAAGTTAAAGTTAGTTTTAAAGTTAAAGTTAAAGTTAAGGTTAAAGTTAAGGTTAAAGTTAAAGTTAAAGTTAAAATTAAAGTTAAACTTAAAGTTAAAGTGAATGTTAAAGTTAAAGAGAAAGTTAAAGTTAAAGTTAAAGTTAAGAATAAAGTTAAAGTTAAAGTGAAAGTTAAAGTGAAAGTTAAAGTTAAAGTTAAAATTAAAGTTAAATTTAAAGTGAATGTTAAAGTTAAAGCGAAAGTTAAAGTTAAAGTGAAAGTTAAAGTTAAAGTTAAAGGTAAAGTTAAAATTAAAGTTAAAGTTGAAGTTAAAGTTAAAGTTAAAGTTAAAGTGAAAGTTAAAGTTAAAGGTAAAGTTAAAGTGAATGTTAAAGTTAAAGCGAAAGTTAAAGTTAAAGTTAAAAATAAAGTTAAAGTTAAAGTTAAAGTTAAATTTAAAGTTAAAGTTAGTTTTAAAGTTAAAGTTAAAGTTAAGGTTAAAGTTAAGGTTAAAGTTAAAGTTAAAGTTAAAATTAAAGTTAAACTTAAAGTTAAATTGAATGTTAAAGTTAAAGAGAAAGTTAAAGTTAAAGTTAAAGTTAAGAATAAAGTTAAAGTTAAAGTGAAAGTTAAAGTGAAAGTTAAAGTTAAAGTTAAAATTAAAGTTAAATTTAAAGTGAATGTTAAAGTTAAAGCGAAAGTTAAAGTTAAAGTGAAAGTTAAAGTTAAAGTTAAAGGTAAAGTTAAAGTTAAAGTTAAAGTTAAAGTTAAAGTAAATGTTAAAGTTAAAGCGAAAGTTAAAGTTAAAGTTAAAAATAAAGTTAAAGTTAAAGTTAAAGTTAAATTTAAAGTTAAAGTTAGTTTTAAAGTTAAAGTTAAAGTTAAAGTTAAAGTTAAAGTTAAAGATAAGTTAAGGTTAAAGTTAAAGTTAAAGTTAAAATTAAAGTTAAAGTTAAAGTTAAAGTGAATGTTAAAGTTAAAGAGAAAGTTAAAGTTAAAGTTAAGAATAAAGTTAAAGTTAAAGTGAAAGTGAAAGTTAAAGTGAAAGTTAAAGTTAAGGTTAAAGTTAAAGTTAAAGTTAAAGTTAAAATTAAAGTTAAATTTAAAGTGAATGTTAAAGTTAAAGAGAAAGTTAAAGTTAAAAATAAAGTTAAAGTTAAAGTGAAAGTTAAAGTTAAAGTTAAAGTTAAAGTTAAAGTTAAAGTTAAATTTAAAGTTAAAGTTAAATTTAAAGTTTAAGTTAAAGTTAAAGTTAAAGTTAAGGTTAAAGTTAAAGTTAAAGTTAAAGTTAAAGTTAAAGTGAATGTTAAAGTTAAAGCGAAAGTTAAAGTTAAAGTTAAAAATAAAGTTAAAGTTAAAGTTAAAGTTAAATTTAAAGTTAAAGTTAGTTTTAAAGTTAAAGTTAAAGTTAAAGTTAAAGATAAGTTAAGGTTAAAGTTAAAGTTAAAGTTAAAGTTAAAGTTAAAGTTAAAGTTAAAATTAAAGTTAAAGTTAAAGTTAAAGTGAATGTTAAAGTTAAAGAGAAAGTTAAAGTTAAAGTTAAAGTTAAGAATAAAGTTAAAGTTAAAGTGAAAGTGAAAGTTAAAGTGAAAGTTAAAGTTAAGGTTAAAGTTAAAGTTAAAGTTAAAGTTAAAGTTAAAGTTAAAGTTAAAATTAAAGTTAAATTTAAAGTGAATGTTAAAGTTAAAGAGAAAGTTAAAGTTAAAAATAAAGTTAAAGTTAAAGTGAAAGTTAAAGTTAAAGTTAAAGTTAAAGTTAAAGTGAATGTTAAAGTTAAAGCGAAAGTTAAAGTTAAAAATAAAGTTAAAGTTAAAGTTAAAGTTAAATTTAAAGTTAAAGTTAGTTTTAAAGTTAAAGTTAAAGTTAAAGTTAAAGATAAGTTAAGGTTAAAGTTAAAGTTAAAGTTAAAGTTAAAATTAAAGTTAAAGTTAAAGTTAAAGTTAAAGTGAATGTTAAAGTTAAAGAGAAAGTTAAAGTTAAAGTTAAAGTTAAGAATAAAGTTAAAGTTAAAGTGAAAGTGAAAGTTAAAGTGAAAGTTAAAGTTAAGGTTAAAGTTAAAGTTAAAGTTAAAGTTAAAGTTAAAGTTAAAGTTAAAGTTAAAATTAAAGTTAAATTTAAAGTGAATGTTAAAGTTAAAGCGAAAGTTAAAGTTAAAGCTAAAAATAAAGTTAAAGTTAAAGTTAAAGTGAAAGTTAAAGTTAAAATTAAAATTAAAGTTGAAGTTAAAGTTAAAGTTAAAGTTAAAGTTAAAGTTAAAGTTAAAGTTAAAATTAAAGTTAAAGTTAAAGCTAAAGTTGAAGTTAAGGTTAAAGTTAAAGTTAAAGTTACAGTTAAAGTTAAAGTTAAAGTGAATGTTAAAGTTAAAGCGAAAGTTAAAGTTAAAGTTAAAAATAAAGTTAAAGTTAAAGTTAAAGTTAAAGTTAAAGTTAAAGTTAAAGATAAAGTTAAAGTTAAAGTTAAAGTTAAAGTAAAGTTAAAGTTAAAGTTAAAGTCAAAAATAAAGTTAAAGTTAAAGTGAAAGTTAAAGTTAAAGTTACAGTTAAAGTTAAAGTTAAAGTTAAAGCTAAAGTTAAAGTTAAAGTTAAAGTTAAATTTAAAGTGAAAGTGAAATTTAAAGTTAAAGTTAAAGTTAAAGTTAAAGTTAAAGTTAAAGTTAAAGTTAAAGTTAAAGTTAAAGTTAAAGTTAAGTTAAAGTTAAAGTTAAAGTCAAAAATAAAGTTAAAGTTAAAGTTAAAGTTACAGTTAAAGTTAAAGTTAAAGTGAATGTTAAAGTTAAAGCGAAAGTTAAAGTTAAAGTTAAAGTTAAAAATAAAGTTAAAGTTAAAGTTAAAGATAAAGTTAAAGTTAAAGCTAAAGTTAAAGTTAAAGTTAAAGTTAAAGTTAAAGTTAAGGTTAAAATGAAAGTTAAAGTTAAAGTTAAAGTTAAAGTGAATGTTAAAGTTAAAGTTGAAGTTAAAGTTAAAGTTAAAGTTAAAGTTAAAGTTAAAGTTAAAGTTAAAATTAAAGTTAAAGTTAAAGTTAAAGTTGAAGTTAAAGTTAAAGTTAAAGTTAAAGTTAAAGTGAATGTTAAAGTTAAAGCGAAAGTTAAAGTTAAAAATAAAGTTAAGGTTAAAGCTAAAGTTGAAGTTAAAGTTTAAGTTTAAGTTTAAGTTAAAATTAAAGTTAAAGTTAAAGTTAAAGTTGAAATTAAAGTTAAAGTCAAAGTTAAAGTTAAAGTTAATGTGAATGTTAAAGTTAAAGCTAAAGTTAAAGTTAAAGTTAAAGTTAAAGTTAAAGTTAAAGTGAATGTTAAAGTTAAAGCGAAAGTTAAAGTTAAAAATAAAGTTAAAGTTAAAGTTAAAATTAAAGTTAAAGTAAAGTTAAAGTTAAAGTTAAAGTTAAAATTAAAGTTAAAGTTAAAGTTAAAATTAAAGTTGAAGTTAAAGTTAAAGTTAAATTTAAAGTTAAAGTTAAAGTTAAACTTAAAATGTTAAAGTTAAAGCTAAAGTTAAAGTTAAAGTTAAAGCTAAAGTTAAAGTTAAAGTTAAAGTTAAAGTGAATGTTAAAGTTAAAGCGAAAGTTAAAGTTAAAAATAAAGTTAAAGTTAAAGCTAAAGTTGAAGTTAAAGTTAAAGTTTAAGTTTAAGTTTAAGTTTAAGTTAAAGTTAAAGTTAAAGTTAAAGTTGAAGTTAAAGTTAAAGTTAAAGTTAAAGTTAAAGTTAAAGTTAAAGTTAAAGTTAAAGTTAAAGTTAAAGTTAAAGTTAAAGTTAAAGTTAAAGTTAAAGTTAAAGTTAAAGTTAAAGTTAAAGTTAAAGTTAAAGTTAAAGTTAAAGTTAAAGTTAAAGTTAAAGTTAAAGTTAAAGTTAAAGTTAGAGTTAAAGCTAAAGTTAAAGTTAAAGTTAAAGTTAAAGTGAATGTTATAGTTAAAGGGAAAGTTAAAGTAAAAATAAAGTTAAAGTTAAAGCTAAAGTTGAAGTTAAAGTTTAAGTTTAAGTTTAAGTTTAAGTTAAAGTTAAAGTTAAAGTTAAAGTTAAAGTTAAAGTTAAAGTTAAAGTTAAAGTTAAAGTTAAAGTTAAAGTTAAAGTTAAAGTTAAAGTTAAAGTTAGAGTTAAAGCTAAAGTTAAGTTAAAGTTAAAGTTAAAGTGAATGTTAAAGTTAAAGCGAAAGTTAAAGTAAAAATAAAGTTAAAGTTAAAGCTAAAGTTGAAGTTAAAGTTAAAGTTAAAGTTAAAGTTAAAGTTAAAGCTAAAGTTAAAGTTAAAGTTAAAGCTAAAGTTAAAGTTAAAGTTAAAGTTAAAGTTAAAGTTAAAGTAAGTTAAAGATAAAGTTAAAGTTAAAGTTAAAGTTAAATTTAAAGTCAAAGTTAAATTTAAAGTTAAAGTTAAAGTTAACGTTAAAGTTAAAGTTAAAGTTAAAGTTAAAGTTAAGGTTAAAGTTAAAGTTAAAGTTAAAGTTAAAGTTAAAGTTAAAGTTAAAGTTAAAGTTAAAGTTAAAATTAAAGTTAAAGTTAATGTTAAAGTTAAAGAGAAAGTTAAATTTAAAAATGAAGTTAAAGTTAAAGTTAAAGTTAAAGTCAAAAATAAAGTTAAAGTTAAAGTGAAAGTGAAAGTTAAAGTTAAAGTTACAGTTAAAGTTAAAGTTAAGTTAAAGTTAAAGTTAAAGTGAATGTTAAAGTTAAAGCGAAAGTTAAAGTTAAAAATAAAATTGAAGTTAAAGTTAAAGTTAAAGTTAAAGTTAAAGTTATAGTTAAAGTTAAAGTTAAAGTTAAAATTAAAGTTAAAGTTAAAGTTAAAGTTAAATTTAAAGTTAAAGTTAAAGTTAAAGTTAAAATTAAAGTTAAAGTTAAAGTTAAAGTTAAATTTAAAGTTAAAGTTAAAGTTAAAGTTAAAGTTAAAGTTAAAGTTAAAGTTAAAGTTAAAATTAAAGTTAGAGTTAAAGTTAAATTTAAAGTTAAAGTTAAATTTAAAGTTAAAGTTAAAGTTAAAGTTAAAGTTAAAATTAAAGTTAAAGTTAAAGTTAAATTTAAAGTTAAAGTTAAAGTTAAAATTAAAGTTAAAGTTAAAGTTAAAGTTATAGTTAAAGTTAAAGTTAAAGTTAAAGTTAAAGTTAAAGTTAAAGTTAAAGTTAAAGTTAAAGTTATAGTTAAAGTTAAAGTTAAAGTTAAAATTAAAGTTAAAGTTAAAGTTAAAGTTAAAGTTAAAGTTAAAGTTAAAGTTAAATTTAAAGTTAAAGTTAAAGTTAAAGTTAAAGTTAAAATTAAAGTTAAAGTTAAAGTTAAAGTTAAAGTTAAAGTTAAAGATAAACTTTAACTTTCGCTTTAACTTTAACATTCACTTTAACTTTAACTTTAACTTTCACTTTAACTTTAACTTTATTTTTGACTTTAACTTTAACTTAAAGTTATAGTTAAAGTTAAAGTTAAAGTTAAAATTAAAGTTAAAGTTAAATTTAAAGTTAAAGTTAAAGTTAAAGTAAAAATTAAAGTTAAAGTTAAATTTAAAGTTAAAGTTAAAGTTACAGTTAAAGTTAAAGTTAAAGTTAAAGTGTGGCTAAGCTCAGGCCAAGGGGGTCACTGCTGGCGGACAGTGAACGGCCTATTAATTAGGTTAGCTGCGAATATCAAATAAGCAGCCCTCGACCAAGACCGGCTGGTGAGGAGGGTTTGGCTTAAAAGGCCTAAAGCACCCTGAGAACCTCCAGTGGCAGGGCGAGTAGATGCCGCTCTGAATTAAGCATCCGCAGCCTAGTGCGGGATTGCTTCGAGGGAATACCTACCCAAGATAGGGAGGCAACTATACGACGTGGGATATACACTCAGGAAGGTAAAGAGGTAAATTATTTGTAAATTTAAGGTGATTGTCACATTAAGACTGAGCCCAGTAAGGTCTTAATTAAGGTATACTGGAATCAACGACTCGGATATGTTTGTTAAGGGCTGGCGAATGTGGCATTCGGAAATCTCAGTACACGGCCTGACACACCGTCGAAATGACTTTCCGGTTAATGTCCCATTCGTCTCCGTCCCGTTAAAACCTTGGCAGGCCTTGGGGTACGTTCAAAGTCTGTCATCATTAAGTTGGTGGTGCAGGTTCGGTTGAGATCCTCCCGATTAATACTGATCTGGCTCTGAACGCAGTCTTCATGAGGGACTGCGTCAACCTTCACGTGGCCTCCCTGCCTTCGCATAGACAACCACGGGATCTATATAGGTAACTGCACACTCGGACCAAGATAGCGGCCTCAAGTGGGGACCCAATTAAATAAATAATGAGCAACAACAATACTAAAGTAAAAAACCAAACACAGGAGAATGAAATGGCGTTCAATCCATTTGTAGGAAGGAAGCTAGCTCGCTCCCCAGAAAGGCGTGGCCCATCGGCTGGGGGCCTTAACATTTCGTCGCAAGTGGTAACGAAACCCAAAGAGCGGAGGCCGAAAGCAAGCAAGGAGCGTTGTCGCCGGGTGCTACACCGAAGCTTTGCAAAAAGAACTCCGATTGCAAGGCTCAAACGGGCACACCATTATTAAGTGAGCTAATTAAGCAGGCGTCAGCTGCGTTAAATCAGCAAAACCCCCCTGGAGAAAAAAAAGTGACCAAGCTAGGCAAGGCGATTGAGGACTTGATGCAGTTCTTCATAGGGCGTAATAATATACACGCGGAAATCAAGCGCTTGGCCTCCGTAATAAAAGTGCTGTACATCGAGTCGGCCCTAGAGGTAAAGAATTTAGAACATAAATTGCGTGCAAGCGAATGCGCCAAGGATAGAAGTCCATCACCCCCAGGAAAGCGACCGAGGAATAATTCGTACTCGACCAAGGAGAACAACGTGGTAAAACCCACTACTACTCTAAAATATGTCTTACCAGGGCACGTGGGTTGTCACAAACGACGGCAAGAAACGCAAGAGAAAACGGAGCGGAAAGAGGAAACTGCAGTCCAAAAGACGGGAGAGTGGCAGTTAGCCAAAAAGAAGAGCAAGAAAAAATCACTTAAGGCTAGGCCGGATGCAATCATCATTTCCAAGGCGGGGGATGCGACGTACGCTGACATATTGCGTAAAGTGAGAAGATGCGACGAATTAAAATCCCTGGGTGATGACGTCAAAACGATTAGAAGAACGGCGAAAGGAGAGCTGTTACTAGAGCTGAAAAAATCGCAAGATGGGAAAACAAGCGCGTACCAAGCAGAAATTGAAGCGGTACTAAAGGACTCGGCTAAAGTTATAACAAAGTCCCAAATGGTCACGCTACAGTGCAGAGATCTCGATGAGATTACTACGCCCGAGGAGATTTGCAACGCCCTCCACCAGCAATGCAACATCAAACTTCCAGATGTGGCTGCCATAAAAAGCATACGCACAGGGTACAGTGGCATGAAGTCGGCACTTATAAGCCTTACAGCGGATGATGCCAAGGCGGTTCTTAATACGCAAAGAATCCGGGTAGGATGGGTTTCCTGCCGAATTATAGAGCTCAAGCAAGAAAAACGCTGTTATAGGTGCTGGGGCTACGGGCATATAGCTCAGAAATGTAAGGAGACTGTAGATAGGTCTAGCCTATGCAGGAAATGCGGCCAGGAACGTCATAAGGCTGCAAGTTGCGAAAATGCACCGAAATGCGCGCTATGTGGGGGACAACATTCAGCAGGCAGTTTTAAATGCCCACAACGAGAGGGCAGCAAAATTACTGTCTCATGAGGGTATTGCAGCTCAATTTAAACCATTGCGAGGCAGCCCAAGAGCTATTATCCCAAACAGTCTTTTTTTTTTTTTTTTTTTTTTTGCGGGGAGGCTGAAAAATGCCTAATGCACCATAATTGCTGCCGTCGCAGCAACCGTGTGTCCGTACACTAAAAAACAGTTCTGGAACCGTCGCCCACCCCGGCACCACTTTCGCATTACTTCAGGGTGGCGTTCCATATTTCTCATTTTTTAAGAGCCTACTGTTGTCCCTGCGTCCAGGTTCCCGCTATTTGCTCTGAGTGTCCATTTAATCGCCATTGCTTCGCATGCGCATTTCTCTGCGCTCCCTCTCAGCATCCATCAGGCGTGTCATTACTATAAATGCCATTTTGCTCACTGCAGTCCAGCATTCTTTCCTGCTGCACATATGTGAAACTAAATTTCTCGTGGTAGGTTCCTCCCCAAAGACTCCATGCAAGGTGAGTCTTTCTTCGTGGAAACGGGGGCAGTAGAACATGACGTGTTCTGCGTTTTCTAACCCTGTGGTACACATTGGGCAATGAGGATCTTCCTCTATCCTACGCTTCCATAAATACCCTTTGAAACCGCCATGTCCACTCATTATCTGCGTGAGATGGTAGTTCAGTTCGACGTGCTTCCGCTCATTCCATTGAGCTACGTTCCAAACTAGTGTGAAAGTCCAACGCCCTTTACTCGAGGCCTCCCACCGTTCTTGCCACTTAGCTATTGTTTGTGTCCTTGCTCTTTTCTTGTCTTCTTCAGATGGTCGCTCGATATTAGTGTTATACAGATCGGCCATTTCGCTTGCCAGTAAGTCCACTGGGATTTTCCGGGTTAGAACCAGGATCGCGTCGTCGGACACCGTCCGATAAGCACTTGCTATTCTTAAAGAAGCAAGTCGGTTAGCTGCTAATATATATTTTTGATGGGTCTGTTTAGATCCATACCACACTGGTGCTGCGTATAGTATTATTGAGCTGGTTACTGTGGACAATAGCTGACGTATAGCTTCGCTCGGACCACCAATGTTAGGCATTATTCGCATAAGTGATCCATTAACTTTGGTAATTTTCTCCCCCACCGCTTTGAAGTGCTCTTTGAAAGTTAACTTAGAGTCAATGTGCACTCCTAAGTATTTTAAGGAATCCTTTGAGGTGATTTGATGATCCCCGACAGTTAAGACTAACTCGTTCGCCGACCGTTTGGAGCTTACTAATACCACTTCCGTCTTTTGGCTAGCCAACTCCAGTCCTGCATTGGTCAGCCATTCCTTTATTCTTGCTACGGCGTCATTACATAATGCTTGAAGCAGGTCCAGTTTCTTGGCCACTACTACCACTGCAATATCATCAGCATATCCCACAATTTGCGTGTTTTCTGGTAGATCAATCTTTAGCACCCCGTCATACATTACATTCCAAAGCGTTGGACCGAGAACAGATCCCTCTGGGACGCCTCCTGTGATTTTGTACTCTTTAGCTCCTTGATCCGTGTCAAAAAGAAGTACTCTGTCTTTAAGATAGCTACCTATAATTCTGCGTAAGTAAGCTGGAGTGCCGAAGCTTTGCAGCGCTGCCATTATCTGCATCCAGTTCGCAGTGTTAAAAGCATTCTTGATGTCCAACATAATCAGTGCACAGAACTTCCTTTTATTTTGGCCTCCAGATATAGCTTCTCTAGCTATATTGACGACTGTTTGTATTGCATCTACGGTGGATCTTGAGTTGCGAAATCCATATTGACTATTCGATAAGCCACCTGGTCTTTCTAGAGTCAGCTGTAGGCGCTCACTAATTATACGCTCGAAAATCTTCCCTAGGGAATCAAGCATACAAAGTTGCCTATATGAGGATGGTTGGTCCGGCTGTTCATCCCAAACAGTCTATGAAGGAGGATATGACATAGTGGTACTCTCTGAACAATACAAAAATCGCCAGGAGCAGGGTTGGTTCTCAGATTCAGCAGGGAAAGCCTCAATTTGGGCACCAGGGAAATTTCTCCCACAGGAAATTATGACGCCAACGGTAGCAGGATACACGTGGGCAAAAATCAACGGTATATACGTCTTCAGTTGCTATGCCCCTCCGAGCATGACCATCGCCGAGTTCGAAGACATGATATACGGGATCACCATTGAAGCACGAGGTAAACACCTGCTTTTAGTGTGTGGAGACTTCAATGCATGGTCATCTGTGTGGGGAAGTAGACGAACCAACGAAAGAGGGAGAGTTCTCTTCGAAAGTCTTGCTTCTTTGAGGCTAGAACTCCTAAATGAACCAGGGATATATACCTTCGATACAGGTACCAGACGATCCATTATAGATCTCACCTTCGCTAGCAGCGAAATAGCAAGACGAGCAAAATGGTCCATAAGCAACGTCTACACACACAGCGACCATAAAGCTATTAGCGTAGAGCTGCTCGAAACTCCACGAACGGTAGCAGCAAGACATCGACAAAGTAGGAAATGGAAACAGCACTTTTTCGACCCACAAATATTTGACATTATCTGGAAGGACGCCGTAGTACGAGAATCGCATGCGGAAGACCAGTCGGTTCAAATCACTAAGTTGCTATGTATGGCATGTGATGCTGCCATGCCCAGAAGTCGCGGAAAAGCACAGTGCACTCCGGTATATTGGTGGAATGACGAAATTGCGGAAGAGCGTAGAAAATGCCACAAAGCACGAAGAATAGCGCAGAGGGCACGCTCATCACCACGATATGCAGAGCTACACAGCACCTATGTCGCACAAAGAAAGGCACTTAAAAATGCCATAAAAAAGAGCAAGAAGTTATGCTTTAGGGAACTGCTGGATAATGTCGACCTAGATCCTTGGGGATCAGCCTACAGAACTGTGATGGCCAAAGTTAAGGGACCGATATCACAGCAACCTACGTGCCCGATACTGATGAATGTTATTGTTGAAACACTTTTCCCGGCGCAAGATCGCTGGACTTATCCAAGCGAGGATCTAGAAAGTACGGAAATTCCGCAAATTACAGAGCAAGAGGTACTGGACGCTGCAAAAAGAGTTGCTGATAACAAGTCCCCAGGACCCGACGAAGTACCAAACATAGCCCTTAAAGCCGCGATTACAACTAGGGCTACATTATTTACTGATCTTTTTAATGCCTGTATGCAAGAAGGCGTGTTCCCTCGCCCGTGGAAACGACAAAGACTCGTCCTGTTGCTGAAACGTGGTAAACAGCCGGACCAACCATCCTCATATAGGCCACTTTATATGCTTGATTCCCTAGGGAAGATTTTCGAGCGTATAATTAGTGAGCGCCTACAGCTGACTCTAGAAAGACCAGGTGGCTTATCGAATAGTCAATATGGATCTCGCAAATCAAGATCCACCGTAGATGCAATACAAACAGTCGTCAATATAGCTAGAGAAGCTATCTCTGGAGGCCAAAATAAAAGGAAGTTCTGTGCACTGATTATGTTGGACATCAATAATGCTTTTAACACTGCGAACTGGATGCAGATAATGGCGGCTCTGCAAAGCTTCGGCACTCCAGCTTACTTACGCAGAATTATAGGTAGCTATCTTAAAGACAGAGTACTTCTTTTTGACACGGATCAAGGAGCTAAAGAGTACAAAATCACAGGAGGCGTCCCACAGGGATCTGTTCTCGGTACAACGCTTTGGAATGTAATGTATGACGGGGTGCTAAAGATTGATCTACCAGAAAACACGCAAATTGTGGGATATGCTGATGATATTGCAGTGGTAGTAGTGGCCAAGAAACTGGACCTGCTTCAAGCATTATGTAATGACGCCGTAGCAAGAATAAAGGAATGGCTGACCAATACAGGACTGGAGTTGGCTAGCCAAAAGACGGAAGTGGTATTAGTAAGCTCCAAACGGTCGGCGAACGAGTTAGTCTTAACTGTCGGGGATCATCAAATCACCTCAAAGGATTCCTTAAAATACTTAGGAGTGCACATTGACTCTAAGTTAACTTTCAAAGAGCACTTCAGAGCGGTGGGGGAGAAAATTACCAAAGTTAATGGATCACTTATGCGAATAATGCCTAACATTGGTGGTCCGAGCGAAGCTATACGTCAGCTATTGTCCACAGTAACCAGTTCAATAATACTATACGCAGCACCAGTGTGGTATGGATCTAAACAGACCCATCAAAAATATATATTAGCAGCGTACCGACTTGCTTCTTTAAGAATAGCAAGTGCTTATCGGACGGTGTCCGACGACGCGATCCTGGTTCTAACCCGGAAAATCCCAGTGGACTTACTGGCAAGAGAAATGGCCGATCTGTATAACACTAATATCGAGCGACCATTTGAAGAAGACAAGAAAAGAGCAAGGACACAAATAATAGCTAAGTGGCAAGAACGGTGGGAGGCCTCGAGTAAAGGGCGTTGGACTTTCACACTAGTTTGGAACGTAGCTCAATGGAATGAGCGGAAGCACGGCGAACTGAACTACCATCTCACGCAGATAATGAGTGGACATGGCGGTTTCAAAGAGTATTTATGGAAGCGTAGGATAGAGGAAGATCCTCATTGCCCAATGTGTACCACAGAGTTAGAAAACGCAGAACACGTCATGTTCTACTGCCCCCGTTTCCACGAAGAAAGACTCGCCTTGCATGGAGTCTTTGGGGAGGAACCTACCACGAGAAATTTAGTTTCACATATGTGCAGCAGGAAAGAATGCTGGACTGCAGTGAGCAAAATGGCATTTATAGTAATGACACGCCTGATGGATGCTGAGAGGGAGCGCAGAGAAATGCGCATGCGAAGCAGTGGCGATTAAATGGACACTCGGAGCAAATAGCGGGAACCTGGACGCAGGGACAACAGTAGGCTCTTAAAAAATGAGAAATATGGAACGCCACCCTGAAGTAATGCGAAAGTGGTGCCGGGGTGGGCGACGGTTCCAGAACGGGGCTGTTTTTTTAGTCTACGGACACACGGTTGCTGCGACGGCAGCAATTATGGTGCATTAGGCATTTTTCAGCCTCCCCGCAAAAAAAAAAAAAAAAAAAAAAAAAAGTTTAAGTTATAGTTAAAGTAAAAGTTAAAGTTAAAGTTAAAGTTAAAGTTAAAGTAAAGTTAAAGTTAAAGTTAAAGTTAAAGTTAAAGCTAAAGTTAAAGTTAAACTTAAAGTTAAAGTTAAAGTTATAGTTAAAGTTAAAGTTAAAGTTAAAGTTAAAGTTAAAGTTAAACTTAAAGTTAAAGTTATAGTTAAAGTTAAAGTTAAAGTTAAAGTTAAATTTAAAGTTAAATTTAAAGTTAAAGTTAAAGTTAAAGTTAAATTTAAAGTTAAAGTTAAAGTTAAAGTTAAAATTAAAGTTAAAGTTAAATTTAAAGTTAAAGTTAAAGTTAAGGTTAAAGTTAAAGTTAAAGTTAAAGTTAAAATTAAAGTTAAAGTGAATGTGAAAGTTAAAGAGAAAGTTAAAGTTAAAGTTAAAAATAAAGTTAAAGTTAAAGTGAAAGTTAAAGTGAAAGTTAAAGTTAAAGTTAAAGTTAAAGTTAAAGTGAATGTTAAAGTTAAAGCGAAAGTTAAAGTTAAAGTTAAAAATAAAGTTAAAGTTAAAGTTAAAGTTAAATTTAAAGTTAAAGTTAAATTTAAAGTTAAAGTTAGTTTTAAAGTTAAAGTTAAAGTTAAGGTTAAAGTTAAGGTTAAAGTTAAAGTTAAAGTTAAAATTAAAGTTAAACTTAAAGTTAAAGTGAATGTTAAAGTTAAAGAGAAAGTTAAAGTTAAAGTTAAAGTTAAGAATAAAGTTAAAGTTAAAGTGAAAGTTAAAGTGAAAGTTAAAGTTAAAGTTAAAATTAAAGTTAAATTTAAAGTGAATGTTAAAGTTAAAGCGAAAGTTAAAGTTAAAGTGAAAGTTAAAGTTAAAGTTAAAGGTAAAGTTAAAATTAAAGTTAAAGTTGAAGTTAAAGTTAAAGTTAAAGTTAAAGTTAAAGTGAAAGTTAAAGTTAAAGGTAAAGTTAAAGTGAATGTTAAAGTTAAAGCGAAAGTTAAAGTTAAAGTTAAAAATAAAGTTAAAGTTAAAGTTAAAGTTAAATTTAAAGTTAAAGTTAGTTTTAAAGTTAAAGTTAAAGTTAAGGTTAAAGTTAAGGTTAAAGTTAAAGTTAAAGTTAAAATTAAAGTTAAACTTAAAGTTAAATTGAATGTTAAAGTTAAAGAGAAAGTTAAAGTTAAAGTTAAAGTTAAGAATAAAGTTAAAGTTAAAGTGAAAGTTAAAGTGAAAGTTAAAGTTAAAGTTAAAATTAAAGTTAAATTTAAAGTGAATGTTAAAGTTAAAGCGAAAGTTAAAGTTAAAGTGAAAGTTAAAGTTAAAGTTAAAGGTAAAGTTAAAGTTAAAGTTAAAGTTAAAGTTAAAGTGAATGTTAAAGTTAAAGCGAAAGTTAAAGTTAAAGTTAAAAATAAAGTTAAAGTTAAAGTTAAAGTTAAATTTAAAGTTAAAGTTAGTTTTAAAGTTAAAGTTAAAGTTAAAGTTAAAGTTAAAGATAAGTTAAGGTTAAAGTTAAAGTTAAAGTTAAAGTTAAAATTAAAGTTAAAGTTAAAGTTAAAGTGAATGTTAAAGTTAAAGAGAAAGTTAAAGTTAAAGTTAAGAATAAAGTTAAAGTTAAAGTGAAAGTGAAAGTTAAAGTGAAAGTTAAAGTTAAGGTTAAAGTTAAAGTTAAAGTTAAAGATAAAGTTAAAGTTAAAATTAAAGTTAAATTTAAAGTGAATGTTAAAGTTAAAGAGAAAGTTAAAGTTAAAAATAAAGTTAAAGTTAAAGTGAAAGTTAAAGTTAAAGTTAAAGTTAAAGTTAAAGTTAAAGTTAAAGTTAAAGTTAAAGTTAAAGTTAAAGTTAAATTTAAAGTTAAAGTTAAATTTAAAGTTTAAGTTAAAGTTAAAGTTAAAGTTAAGGTTAAAGTTAAAGTTAAAGTTAAAGTTAAAGTTAAAGTGAATGTTAAAGTTAAAGCGAAAGTTAAAGTTAAAGTTAAAAATAAAGTTAAAGTTAAAGTTAAAGTTAAATTTAAAGTTAAAGTTAGTTTTAAAGTTAAAGTTAAAGTTAAAGTTAAAGTTAAAGATAAGTTAAGGTTAAAGTTAAAGTTAAAGTTAAAGTTAAAGTTAAAGTTAAAATTAAAGTTAAAGTTAAAGTGAATGTTAAAGTTAAAGAGAAAGTTAAAGTTAAAGTTAAAGTTAAGAATAAAGTTAAAGTTAAAGTGAAAGTGAAAGTTAAAGTGAAAGTTAAAGTTAAGGTTAAAGTTAAAGTTAAAGTTAAAGTTAAAGTTAAAGTTAAAGTTAAAATTAAAGTTAAATTTAAAGTGAATGTTAAAGTTAAAGAGAAAGTTAAAGTTAAAAATAAAGTTAAAGTTAAAGTGAAAGTTAAAGTTAAAGTTAAAGTTAAAGTTAAAGTGAATGTTAAAGTTAAAGCGAAAGTTAAAGTTAAAGTTAAAAATAAAGTTAAAGTTAAAGTTAAAGTTAAATTTAAAGTTAAAGTTAGTTTTAAAGTTAAAGTTAAAGTTAAAGTTAAAGATAAGTTAAGGTTAAAGTTAAAGTTAAAGTTAAAGTTAAAATTAAAGTTAAAGTTAAAGTTAAAGTTAAAGTGAATGTTAAAGTTAAAGAGAAAGTTAAAGTTAAAGTTAAAGTTAAGAATAAAGTTAAAGTTAAAGTGAAAGTGAAAGTTAAAGTGAAAGTTAAAGTTAAGGTTAAAGTTAAAGTTAAAGTTAAAGTTAAAGTTAAAGTTAAAGTTAAAATTAAAGTTAAATTTAAAGTGAATGTTAAAGTTAAAGCGAAAGTTAAAGTTAAAGCTAAAAATAAAGTTAAAGTTAAAGTTAAAGTGAAAGTTAAAGTTAAAGTTAAAATTAAAATTAAAGTTGAAGTTAAAGTTAAAGTTAAAGTTAAAGTTAAAGTTAAAGTTAAAGTTAAAATTAAAGTTAAAGTTAAAGCTAAAGTTGAAGTTAAGGTTAAAGTTAAAGTTAAAGTTACAGTTAAAGTTAAAGTTAAAGTGAATGTTAAAGTTAAAGCGAAAGTTAAAGTTAAAGTTAAAAATAAAGTTAAAGTTAAAGTTAAAGTTAAAGTTAAAGATAAAGTTAAAGTTAAAGTTAAAGTTAAAGTAAAGTTAAAGTTAAAGTCAAAAATAAAGTTAAAGTTAAAGTGAAAGTTAAAGTTAAAGTTACAGTTAAAGTTAAAGTTAAAGTTAAAGCTAAAGTTAAAGTTAAAGTTAAAGTTAAATTTAAAGTGAAAGTGAAATTTAAAGTTAAAGTTAAAGTTAAAGTTAAAGTTAAAGTTAAAGTTAAAGTTAAAGTTAAAGTTAAAGTTAAAGTTAAAGTTAAAGTTAAAGTTAAAGTTAAAGTTAAAGTTAAAGTTAAAGTTAAAGTTAAGTTAAAGTTAAAGTTACAGTTAAAGTTAAAGTTAAAGTGAATGTTAAAGTTAAAGCCAAAGTTAAAGTTAAAGTTAAAGTTAAAAATAAAGTTAAAGTTAAAGTTAAAGATAAAGTTAAAGTTAAAGCTAAAGTTAAAGTTAAAGTTAAAGTTAAAGTTAAAGTTAAGGTTAAAATGAAAGTTAAAGTTAAAGTTAAAGTTAAAGTGAATGTTAAAGTTAAAGTTGAAGTTAAAGTTAAAGTTAAAGTTAAAGTTAAAGTTAAAGTTAAAATTAAAGTTAAAGTTAAAGTTAAAGTTGAAGTTAAAGTTAAAGTTAAAGTTAAAGTGAATGTTAAAGTTAAAGCGAAAGTTAAAGTTAAAAATAAAGTTAAGGTTAAAGCTAAAGTTGAAGTTAAAGTTTAAGTTTAAGTTTAAGTTAAAATTAAAGTTAAAGTTAAAGTTAAAGTTGAAATTAAAGTTAAAGTCAAAGTTAAAGTTAAAGTTAATGTGAATGTTAAAGTTAAAGCTAAAGTTAAAGTTAAAGTTAAAGTTAAAGTTAAAGTTAAAGTTAAAGTTAAAGTTAAAGTGAATGTTAAAGTTAAAGCGAAAGTTAAAGTTAAAGTTAAAAATAAAGTTAAAGTTAAAGTTAAAATTAAAGTTAAAGTAAAGTTAAAGTTAAAGTTAAAATTAAAGTTAAAGTTAAAGTTAAAATTAAAGTTGAAGTTAAAGTTAAAGTTAAATTTAAAGTTAAAGTTAAAGTTAAACTTAAAATGTTAAAGTTAAAGCTAAAGTTAAAGTTAAAGTTAAAGCTAAAGTTAAAGTTAAAGTTAAAGTTAAAGTTAAAGTGAATGTTAAAGTTAAAGCGAAAGTTAAAGTTAAAAATAAAGTTAAAGTTAAAGCTAAAGTTGAAGTTAAAGTTAAAGTTTAAGTTTAAGTTTAAGTTAAAGTTAAAGTTAAAGTTAAAGTTAAAGTTAAAGTTAAAGTTAAAGTTAAAGTTAAAGTTAAAGTTAAAGTTAAAGTTAAAGTTAAAGTTAAAGTTAAAGTTAGAGTTAAAGCTAAAGTTAAAGTTAAAGTGAATGTTATAGTTAAAGGGAAAGTTAAAGTAAAAATAAAGTTAAAGTTAAAGCTAAAGTTGAAGTTAAAGTTTAAGTTTAAGTTTAAGTTTAAGTTAAAGTTAAAGTTAAAGTTAAAGTTAAAGTTAAAGTTAAAGTTAAAGTTAAAGTTAAAGTTAAAGTTAAAGTTAAAGTTAAAGTTAAAGTTAAAGTTAAAGTTAAAGTTAAAGTTAAAGTTAAAGTTAGAGTTAAAGCTAAAGTTAAGTTAAAGTTAAAGTTAAAGTGAATGTTAAAGTTAAAGCGAAAGTTAAAGTAAAAATAAAGTTAAAGTTAAAGCTAAAGTTGAAGTTAAAGTTAAAGTTAAAGTTAAAGTTAAAGTTAAAGTTAAAGCTAAAGTTAAAGTTAAAGTTAAAGCTAAAGTTAAAGTTAAAGTTAAAGTTAAAGTTAAAGTTAAAGTAAGTTAAAGATAAAGTTAAAGTTAAAGTTAAAGTTAAATTTAAAGTCAAAGTTAAATTTAAAGTTAAAGTTAAAGTTAACGTTAAAGTTAAAGTTAAAGTTAAAGTTAAAGTTAAGGTTAAAGTTAAAGTTAAAGTTAAAGTTAAAGTTAAAGTTAAAGTTAAAGTTAAAGTTAAAGTTAAAATTAAAGTTAAAGTTAATGTTAAAGTTAAAGAGAAAGTTAAATTTAAAAATGAAGTTAAAGTTAAAGTTAAAGTTAAAGTCAAAAATAAAGTTAAAGTTAAAGTGAAAGTGAAAGTTAAAGTTAAAGTTACAGTTAAAGTTAAAGTTAAGTTAAAGTTAAAGTTAAAGTGAATGTTAAAGTTAAAGCGAAAGTTAAAGTTAAAAATAAAATTGAAGTTAAAGTTAAAGTTAAAGTTAAAGTTAAAGTTATAGTTAAAGTTAAAGTTAAAGTTAAAATTAAAGTTAAAGTTAAAGTTAAAGTTAAATTTAAAGTTAAAGTTAAAGTTAAAGTTAAAATTAAAGTTAAAGTTAAAGTTAAAGTTAAATTTAAAGTTAAAGTTAAAGTTAAAGTTAAAGTTAAAGTTAAATTTAAAGTTAAAGTTAAAGTTAAAGTTAAAATTAAAGTTAAAGTTAAAGTTAAATTTAAAGTTAAAGTTAAATTTAAAGTTAAAGTTAAAGTTAAAGTTAAAGTTAAAATTAAAGTTAAAGTTAAAGTTAAATTTAAAGTTAAAGTTAAAGTTAAAATTAAAGTTAAAGTTAAAGTTAAAGTTATAGTTAAAGTTAAAGTTAAAGTTAAAGTTAAAGTTAAAGTTAAAGTTATAGTTAAAGTTAAAGTTAAAGTTAAAGTTAAAATTAAAGTTAAAGTTAAAGTTAAAGTTAAAGTTAAAGTTAAAGTTAAATTTAAAGTTAAAGTTAAAGTTAAAGTTAAAGTTAAAATTAAAGTTAAAGTTAAAGTTAAAGTTAAAGTTAAAGTTAAAGTTAAAGTTAAAGTTAAAGATAAACTTTAACTTTCGCTTTAACTTTAACATTCACTTTAACTTTAACTTTAACTTTCACTTTAACTTTAACTTTATTTTTGACTTTAACTTTAACTTAAAGTTATAGTTAAAGTTAAAGTTAAAGTTAAAGTTAAAATTAAAGTTAAAGTTAAATTTAAAGTTAAAGTTAAAGTTAAAGTAAAAATTAAAGTTAAAGTTAAATTTAAAGTTAAAGTTAAAGTTACAGTTAAAGTTAAAGTTAAAGTTAAAGTGTGGCTAAGCTCAGGCCAAGGGGGTCACTGCTGGCGGACAGTGAACGGCCTATTAATTAGGTTAGCTGCGAATATCAAATAAGCAGCCCTCGACCAAGACCGGCTGGTTAGGAGGGTTTGGCTTAAAAGGCCTAAAGCACCCTGAGAACCTCCAGTGGCAGGGCGAGTAGATGCCGCTCTGAATTTAGCATCCGCAGCCTAGTGCGGGATTGCTTCGAGGGAATACCTACCCAAGATAGGGAGGCAACTATACGACGTGGGATATACACTCAGGAAGGTAAAGAGGTAAATTATTTGTAAATTTAAGGTGATTGTCACATTAAGACTGAGCCCAGTAAGGTCTTAATTAAGGTATACTGGAATCAACGACTCGGATATGTTTGTTAAGGGCTGGCGAATGTGGCATTCGGAAATCTCAGTACACGGCCTGACACACCGTCGAAATGACTTTCCGGTTAATGTCCCATTCGTCTCCGTCCCGTTAAAACCTTGGCAGGCCTTGGGGTACGTTCAAAGTCTGTCATCATTAAGTTGGTGGTGCAGGTTCGGTTGAGATCCTCCCGATTAATACTGATCTGGCTCTGAACGCAGTCTTCATGAGGGACTGCGTCAACCTTCACGTGGCCTCCCTGCCTTCGCATAGACAACCACGGGATCTATATAGGTAACTGCACACTCGGACCAAGATAGCGGCCTCAAGTGGGGACCCAATTAAATAAATAATGAGCAACAACAATACTAAAGTAAAAAACCAAACACAGGAGAATGAAATGGCGTTCAATCCATTTGTAGGAAGGAAGCTAGCTCGCTCCCCAGAAAGGCGTGGCCCATCGGCTGGGGGCCTTAACATTTCGTCGCAAGTGGTAACGAAACCCAAAGAGCGGAGGCCGAAAGCAAGCAAGGAGCGTTGTCGCCGGGTGCTACACCGAAGCTTTGCAAAAAGAACTCCGATTGCAAGGCTCAAACGGGCACACCATTATTAAGTGAGCTAATTAAGCAGGCGTCAGCTGCGTTAAATCAGCAAAACCCCCCTGGAGAAAAAAAAGTGACCAAGCTAGGCAAGGCGATTGAGGACTTGATGCAGTTCTTCATAGGGCGTAATAATATACACGCGGAAATCAAGCGCTTGGCCTCCGTAATAAAAGTGCTGTACATCGAGTCGGCCCTAGAGGTAAAGAATTTAGAACATAAATTGCGTGCAAGCGAATGCGCCAAGGATAGAAGTCCATCACCCCCAGGAAAGCGACCGAGGAATAATTCGTACTCGACCAAGGAGAACAACGTGGTAAAACCCACTACTACTCTAAAATATGTCTTACCAGGGCACGTGGGTTGTCACAAACGACGGCAAGAAACGCAAGAGAAAACGGAGCGGAAAGAGGAAACTGCAGTCCAAAAGACGGGAGAGTGGCAGTTAGCCAAAAAGAAGAGCAAGAAAAAATTACTTAAGGCTAGGCCGGATGCAATCATCATTTCCAAGGCGGGGGATGCGACGTACGCTGACATATTGCGTAAAGTGAGAAGATGCGACGAATTAAAATCCCTGGGTGATGACGTCAAAACGATTAGAAGAACGGCGAAAGGAGAGCTGTTACTAGAGCTGAAAAAATCGCAAGATGGGAAAACAAGCGCGTACCAAGCAGAAATTGAAGCGGTACTAAAGGACTCGGCTAAAGTTATAACAAAGTCCCAAATGGTCACGCTACAGTGCAGAGATCTCGATGAGATTACTACGCCCGAGGAGATTTGCAACGCCCTCCACCAGCAATGCAACATCAAACTTCCAGATGTGGCTGCCATAAAAAGCATACGCACAGGGTACAGTGGCATGAAGTCGGCACTTATAAGCCTTACAGCGGATGATGCCAAGGCGGTTCTTAATACGCAAAGAATCCGGGTAGGATGGGTTTCCTGCCGAATTATAGAGCTCAAGCAAGAAAAACGCTGTTATAGGTGCTGGGGCTACGGGCATATAGCTCAGAAATGTAAGGAGACTGTAGATAGGTCTAGCCTATGCAGGAAATGCGGCCAGGAACGTCATAAGGCTGCAAGTTGCGAAAATGCACCGAAATGCGCGCTATGTGGGGGACAACATTCAGCAGGCAGTTTTAAATGCCCACAACGAGAGGGCAGCAAAATTACTGTCTCATGAGGGTATTGCAGCTCAATTTAAACCATTGCGAGGCAGCCCAAGAGCTATTATCCCAAACAGTCTTTTTTTTTTTTTTTTTTTTTTTTGCGGGGAGGCTGAAAAATGCCTAATGCACCATAATTGCTGCCGTCGCAGCAACCGTGTGTCCGTACACTAAAAAACAGTTCTGGAACCGTCGCCCACCCCGGCACCACTTTCGCATTACTTCAGGGTGGCGTTCCATATTTCTCATTTTTTAAGAGCCTACTGTTGTCCCTGCGTCCAGGTTCCCGCTATTTGCTCTGAGTGTCCATTTAATCGCCATTGCTTCGCATGCGCATTTCTCTGCGCTCCCTCTCAGCATCCATCAGGCGTGTCATTACTATAAATGCCATTTTGCTCACTGCAGTCCAGCATTCTTTCCTGCTGCACATATGTGAAACTAAATTTCTCGTGGTAGGTTCCTCCCCAAAGACTCCATGCAAGGTGAGTCTTTCTTCGTGGAAACGGGGGCAGTAGAACATGACGTGTTCTGCGTTTTCTAACCCTGTGGTACACATTGGGCAATGAGGATCTTCCTCTATCCTACGCTTCCATAAATACCCTTTGAAACCGCCATGTCCACTCATTATCTGCGTGAGATGGTAGTTCAGTTCGACGTGCTTCCGCTCATTCCATTGAGCTACGTTCCAAACTAGTGTGAAAGTCCAACGCCCTTTACTCGAGGCCTCCCACCGTTCTTGCCACTTAGCTATTGTTTGTGTCCTTGCTCTTTTCTTGTCTTCTTCAGATGGTCGCTCGATATTAGTGTTATACAGATCGGCCATTTCGCTTGCCAGTAAGTCCACTGGGATTTTCCGGGTTAGAACCAGGATCGCGTCGTCGGACACCGTCCGATAAGCACTTGCTATTCTTAAAGAAGCAAGTCGGTTAGCTGCTAATATATATTTTTGATGGGTCTGTTTAGATCCATACCACACTGGTGCTGCGTATAGTATTATTGAGCTGGTTACTGTGGACAATAGCTGACGTATAGCTTCGCTCGGACCACCAATGTTAGGCATTATTCGCATAAGTGATCCATTAACTTTGGTAATTTTCTCCCCCACCGCTTTGAAGTGCTCTTTGAAAGTTAACTTAGAGTCAATGTGCACTCCTAAGTATTTTAAGGAATCCTTTGAGGTGATTTGATGATCCCCGACAGTTAAGACTAACTCGTTCGCCGACCGTTTGGAGCTTACTAATACCACTTCCGTCTTTTGGCTAGCCAACTCCAGTCCTGCATTGGTCAGCCATTCCTTTATTCTTGCTACGGCGTCATTACATAATGCTTGAAGCAGGTCCAGTTTCTTGGCCACTACTACCACTGCAATATCATCAGCATATCCCACAATTTGCGTGTTTTCTGGTAGATCAATCTTTAGCACCCCGTCATACATTACATTCCAAAGCGTTGGACCGAGAACAGATCCCTCTGGGACGCCTCCTGTGATTTTGTACTCTTTAGCTCCTTGATCCGTGTCAAAAAGAAGTACTCTGTCTTTAAGATAGCTACCTATAATTCTGCGTAAGTAAGCTGGAGTGCCGAAGCTTTGCAGCGCTGCCATTATCTGCATCCAGTTCGCAGTGTTAAAAGCATTCTTGATGTCCAACATAATCAGTGCACAGAACTTCCTTTTATTTTGGCCTCCAGATATAGCTTCTCTAGCTATATTGACGACTGTTTGTATTGCATCTACGGTGGATCTTGAGTTGCGAAATCCATATTGACTATTCGATAAGCCACCTGGTCTTTCTAGAGTCAGCTGTAGGCGCTCACTAATTATACGCTCGAAAATCTTCCCTAGGGAATCAAGCATACAAAGTTGCCTATATGAGGATGGTTGGTCCGGCTGTTCATCCCAAACAGTCTATGAAGGAGGATATGACATAGTGGTACTCTCTGAACAATACAAAAATCGCCAGGAGCAGGGTTGGTTCTCAGATTCAGCAGGGAAAGCCTCAATTTGGGCACCAGGGAAATTTCTCCCACAGGAAATTATGACGCCAACGGTAGCAGGATACACGTGGGCAAAAATCAACGGTATATACGTCTTCAGTTGCTATGCCCCTCCGAGCATGACCATCGCCGAGTTCGAAGACATGATATACGGGATCACCATTGAAGCACGAGGTAAACACCTGCTTTTAGTGTGTGGAGACTTCAATGCATGGTCATCTGTGTGGGGAAGTAGACGAACCAACGAAAGAGGGAGAGTTCTCTTCGAAAGTCTTGCTTCTTTGAGGCTAGAACTCCTAAATGAACCAGGGATATATACCTTCGATACAGGTACCAGACGATCCATTATAGATCTCACCTTCGCTAGCAGCGAAATAGCAAGACGAGCAAAATGGTCCATAAGCAACGTCTACACACACAGCGACCATAAAGCTATTAGCGTAGAGCTGCTCGAAACTCCACGAACGGTAGCAGCAAGACATCGACAAAGTAGGAAATGGAAACAGCACTTTTTCGACCCACAAATATTTGACATTATCTGGAAGGACGCCGTAGTACGAGAATCGCATGCGGAAGACCAGTCGGTTCAAATCACTAAGTTGCTATGTATGGCATGTGATGCTGCCATGCCCAGAAGTCGCGGAAAAGCACAGTGCACTCCGGTATATTGGTGGAATGACGAAATTGCGGAAGAGCGTAGAAAATGCCACAAAGCACGAAGAATAGCGCAGAGGGCACGCTCATCACCACGATATGCAGAGCTACACAGCACCTATGTCGCACAAAGAAAGGCACTTAAAAATGCCATAAAAAAGAGCAAGAAGTTATGCTTTAGGGAACTGCTGGATAATGTCGACCTAGATCCTTGGGATCAGCCTACAGAACTGTGATGGCCAAAGTTAAGGGACCGATATCACAGCAACCTACGTGCCCGATACTGATGAATGTTATTGTTGAAACACTTTTCCCGGCGCAAGATCGCTGGACTTATCCAAGCGAGGATCTAGAAAGTACGGAAATTCCGCAAATTACAGAGCAAGAGGTACTGGACGCTGCAAAAAGAGTTGCTGATAACAAGTCCCCAGGACCCGACGAAGTACCAAACATAGCCCTTAAAGCCGCGATTACAACTAGGGCTACATTATTTACTGATCTTTTTAATGCCTGTATGCAAGAAGGCGTGTTCCCTCGCCCGTGGAAACGACAAAGACTTGTCCTGTTGCTGAAACGTGGTAAACAGCCGGACCAACCATCCTCATATAGGCCACTTTATATGCTTGATTCCCTAGGGAAGATTTTCGAGCGTATAATTAGTGAGCGCCTACAGCTGACTCTAGAAAGACCAGGTGGCTTATCGAATAGTCAATATGGATCTCGCAAATCAAGATCCACCGTAGATGCAATACAAACAGTCGTCAATATAGCTAGAGAAGCTATCTCTGGAGGCCAAAATAAAAGGAAGTTCTGTGCACTGATTATGTTGGACATCAATAATGCTTTTAACACTGCGAACTGGATGCAGATAATGGCGGCGCTGCAAAGCTTCGGCACTCCAGCTTACTTACGCAGAATTATAGGTAGCTATCTTAAAGACAGAGTACTTCTTTTTGACACGGATCAAGGAGCTAAAGAGTACAAAATCACAGGAGGCGTCCCACAGGGATCTGTTCTCGGTACAACGCTTTGGAATGTAATGTATGACGGGGTGCTAAAGATTGATCTACCAGAAAACACGCAAATTGTGGGATATGCTGATGATATTGCAGTGGTAGTAGTGGCCAAGAAACTGGACCTGCTTCAAGCATTATGTAATGACGCCGTAGCAAGAATAAAGGAATGGCTGACCAATACAGGACTGGAGTTGGCTAGCCAAAAGACGGAAGTGGTATTAGTAAGCTCCAAACGGTCGGCGAACGAGTTAGTCTTAACTGTCGGGGATCATCAAATCACCTCAAAGGATTCCTTAAAATACTTAGGAGTGCACATTGACTCTAAGTTAACTTTCAAAGAGCACTTCAGAGCGGTGGGGGAGAAAATTACCAAAGTTAATGGATCACTTATGCGAATAATGCCTAACATTGGTGGTCCGAGCGAAGCTATACGTCAGCTATTGTCCACAGTAACCAGTTCAATAATACTATACGCAGCACCAGTGTGGTATGGATCTAAACAGACCCATCAAAAATATATATTAGCAGCGTACCGACTTGCTTCTTTAAGAATAGCAAGTGCTTATCGGACGGTGTCCGACGACGCGATCCTGGTTCTAACCCGGAAAATCCCAGTGGACTTACTGGCAAGAGAAATGGCCGATCTGTATAACACTAATATCGAGCGACCATTTGAAGAAGACAAGAAAAGAGCAAGGACACAAATAATAGCTAAGTGGCAAGAACGGTGGGAGGCCTCGAGTAAAGGGCGTTGGACTTTCACACTAGTTTGGAACGTAGCTCAATGGAATGAGCGGAAGCACGGCGAACTGAACTACCATCTCACGCAGATAATGAGTGGACATGGCGGTTTCAAAGAGTATTTATGGAAGCGTAGGATAGAGGAAGATCCTCATTGCCCAATGTGTACCACAGAGTTAGAAAACGCAGAACACGTCATGTTCTACTGCCCCCGTTTCCACGAAGAAAGACTCGCCTTGCATGGAGTCTTTGGGGAGGAACCTACCACGAGAAATTTAGTTTCACATATGTGCAGCAGGAAAGAATGCTGGACTGCAGTGAGCAAAATGGCATTTATAGTAATGACACGCCTGATGGATGCTGAGAGGGAGCGCAGAGAAATGCGCATGCGAAGCAGTGGCGATTAAATGGACACTCGGAGCAAATAGCGGGAACCTGGACGCAGGGACAACAGTAGGCTCTTAAAAAATGAGAAATATGGAACGCCACCCTGAAGTAATGCGAAAGTGGTGCCGGGGTGGGCGACGGTTCCAGAACGGGGCTGTTTTTTTAGTCTACGGACACACGGTTGCTGCGACGGCAGCAATTATGGTGCATTAGGCATTTTTCAGCCTCCCCGCAAAAAAAAAAAAAAAAAAAAAAAAAAAAGTTTAAGTTGTAGTTAAAGTAAAAGTTAAAGTTAAAGTTAAAGTTAAAGTTAAAGTTAAAGTTAAAGTTAAAGTAAAGTTAAAGTTAAAGTTAAAGTTAAAGCTAAAGTTAAAGTTAAACTTAAAGTTAAAGTTAAAGTTATAGTTAAAGTTAAAGTTAAAGTTAAAGTTAAAGTTAAAGTTAAAGTTAAAGTTAAACTTAAAGTTAAAGTTATAGTTAAAGTTAAAGTTAAAGTTAAAGTTAAAGTTAAATTTAAAGTTAAAGTTAAAGTTAAAGTTAAAGTTAAATTTAAAGTTAAAGTTAAAGTTAAAATTAAAGTTAAAGTTAAATTTAAAGTTAAAGTTAAAGTTAAGGTTAAAGTTAAAGTTAAAGTTAAAGTTAAAATTAAAGTTAAAGTGAATGTTAAAGTTAAAGAGAAAGTTAAAGTTAAAGTTAAAAAT
Organism: Eurosta solidaginis; assembly: GCF_040869045.1. Classification (NCBI taxonomy): domain Eukaryota; kingdom Metazoa; phylum Arthropoda; class Insecta; order Diptera; family Tephritidae; genus Eurosta; species Eurosta solidaginis. Next base: position 971,416 of record NW_027136887.1, on the reverse strand, counting down.
AAAGTTAAAGTTAAAGTGAAAGTTAAAGTGAAAGTTAAAGTTAAAGTTAAAGTTAAAGTTAAAGTTAAAGTTAAAGTGAATGTTAAAGTTAAAGCGAAAGTTAAAGTTAAAGTTAAAAATAAAGTTAAAGTTAAAGTTAAAGTTAAATTTAAAGTTAAAGTTAAATTTAAAGTTAAAGTTAGTTTTAAAGTTAAAGTTAAAGTTAAGGTTACAGTTAAGGTTAAAGTTAAAGTTAAAGTTAAAATTAAAGTTAAACTTAAAGTTAAAGTGAATGTTAAAGTTAAAGAGAAAGTTAAAGTTAAAGTTAAAGTTAAGAATAAAGTTAAAGTTAAAGTGAAAGTTAAAGTGAAAGTTAAAGTTAAAGTTAAAGTTAAAATTAAAGTTAAATTTAAAGTGAATGTTAAAGTTAAAGCGAAAGTTAAAGTTAAAGTGAAAGTTAAAGTTAAAGTTAAAGGTAAAGTTAAAATTAAAGTTAAAGTTGAAGTTAAAGTTAAAGTTAAAGTGAAAGTTAAAGTTAAAGGTAAAGTTAAAGTGAATGTTAAAGTTAAAGCGAAAGTTAAAGTTAAAGTTAAAAATAAAGTTAAAGTTAAAGTTAAATTTAAAGTTAAAGTTAGTTTTAAAGTTAAAGTTAAAGTTAAGGTTAAAGTTAAGGTTAAAGTTAAAGTTAAAGTTAAAATTAAAGTTAAACTTAAAGTTAAAGTGAATGTTAAAGTTAAAGAGAAAGTTAAAGTTAAAGTTAAAGTTAAGAATAAAGTTAAAGTTAAAGTGAAAGTTAAAGTGAAAGTTAAAGTTAAAGTTAAAGTTAAAATTAAAGTTAAATTTAAAGTGAATGTTAAAGTTAAAGCGAAAGTTAAAGTTAAAGTGAAAGTTAAAGTTAAAGGTAAAGTTAAAATTAAAGTTAAAGTTGAAATTAAAGTTAAAGTTAAAGTGAAAGTTAAAGTTAAAGTTAAAGGTAAAGTTAAAATTAAAGTTAAAGTTGAAGTTAAAGTTAAAGTTAAAGTTAAAGCGAAAGTTAAAGTTAAAGTTAAAAATAAATTGAAAGTTAAAGTTAAAGTTAAAGTTAAAGTTAAAGTTAAAGTTAAAGTTAAAGTTAAAGTTAAAGTTAAAGTTAAAGTTAAAGTTAAAGTTAAAGTTAAAGATAAAGTTAAAGTTAAAGTTAAAGTTAAAGTTAAAGTAAAGTTAAAGTTAAAGTTTCTCAAGCAGTATGTATAGATGGTGAAAAGTCTGACTTCCTTCATGTCTTAAGAGGCGTCCCTCAAGGCTTTATCCTGGGTCCTCTGTTATTTGTTCTGTACATCAATGACTTACCCGATGTCCTTAAGTATTGTAATGTTCATATCTACGCTGATGATGTGCAGTTATTTACGTGTTGTCCTCGTGATCAAACTAGCTTGTGCATAAGTAACTTAAACCACGATTTGAATCAAATATTTTCATGGGCTGCTATGAATGGCTTATGTATAAACCCGAATAAGTCCAAATGTATTGTTATTCATAGAAGGTCTTTTCCCACTAATGATTTAGAGAATGTAGTGTTCGACAATTCCGTTATAGAATACGTAGATACGGCGAAAAACTTAGGTGTAATTTTTAACAAAACATTGACATGGAAAGACCATATTTTTAGAACAGTTGGGAAAGTGTATGGAATGCTTCGTACACTATGGTTAACACAGTATTTCACGCCTTTGCACATAAGACTACTTCTGGCTAAAGCGTACTTAATACCTACGCTACTCCATGGTTGTGTGATTTACTCAAACTGTGACTATCTGTGCAAGAACAAACTAAATGTTGTTTACAACAACATTGCTAGATATGTTTATGGGTTGAAAAGATTTGACCACGTATCTCAACATGTTGAAAGGTTGCTAAAAATTTCTTTCGAAAATCTTTTAAAAGTCAAAACACTGTCCTTCCTCCATAAATTGATACACACGAAGGAACCCGACTATCTATATCGTAAGCTTATTTTTCTGCAATCATCAAGATCGGTGCTTCTTCTTAAGCACATCAGATACCGCTCGCTAACCTCTGAGCGCCAATTCTTTGTTACTGCAATACGTCTTTGGAACTCGCTACCTACTAGTCTTCGACTCTTAAGTAGTGCTCTGCACTTCAGAAAAGAGCTAACATCATTTTTTAACGACTCTTAAACTGGATCTCAAATTGTTGTTGTAAAAATGTTCATTTCTAAGTCCTTTTCCTTTCTCTGTGTCTTCTTTCTTTATTTGTTAAATACTATTCAATCTATAACCAGCCACAGGTTGTCATCACTACAGCTGTCTTTTAATATTTATTAACTACTTTTCTTTAGTTTTAAGATTTACATTTACATACATAAATATTTCACTATTGTCCGTTATATTTAATTTAATTTGATTAATCTATTATTATAAATGTTCAATTTTTATAGCTCATGCTATTCATGACTAGAACTGTTAAATAATTTGTCAAAATTGTTGTGCTAGGAACAAATTTTCAAATAAATACATACATACAAAGTTAAAGTTAAAGTTGAAGTTAAGGTTAATGTTAAAGTTAAAGTTAAAATTAAAGTTAAAGTTAAAGTTAAAGTTAAAGTTAAAGTTAAAGTTAAAGTTAAAGTTAAAGTTAAAGTTAAAGTTAAAGTTAAAGTGAATGTTAAAGTTAAAGCGAAAGTTAAAGTTAAAAATAAAGTTAAAGTTAAAGTTAAAATTAAAGTTAAGTTGAAGTTAAAGTTAAAGTTAAAGTTAAAGTTAAAGTTAAAGTTAAAGTTAAAGTTAAAGTTAAAGTTAAAGTTAAATTTAAATTTAAAGTTAAAGTTAAAGTTAAAGTTAAAGTTAAAGTTAAAATTAAAGTTAAAGTTAAAGTTGAAGTTAAAGTTAAAGTTAACGTTAAATTTAAAGTTAAAGTGAATGTTAAAGTTAAAGCGAAAGTTAAAGTTAAAGTTAAAAATAAAGTTAAAGTTAAAGTTAAAGATAAAGTTAAAGTTAAAGTTAAAGTTAAAGTTAAAGTCAAAAATAAAGTTAAAGTTAAAGTGAAAGTTAAAGTTACAGTTAAACTTAAAGTTAAAGTTAAAGTTAAAGCTAAAGTTAAAATTAAAGTTAAAGTTAAAGTTAAAGTTAAAGTGAAAGTGAAATTTAAAGTAAAAGTTAAAGTTAAAGTTAAAGTTAAAGTTAAGTTAAAGTTAAAGTCAAAAATAAAGTTAAAGTTAAAGTTACAGTTAAAGTTAAAGTTAAAGTGAATGTTAAAGTTAAAGCGAAAGTTAAAGTTAAAGTTAAAAATAAAGTTAAAGTTAAAGATAAAGTTAAAGTTAAAGTTAAAGCTAAAGTTAAAGTTAAAGTTAAAGTTAATGTTAAAGTTAAAGTTAAAGTGAAAGTTAAAGTTAAAGTTAAAGTTAAAGTTAAAGTTAAAGTTAAAGTTAAAGTGAATGTTAAAGTTAAAGTTAAAGTTGAAGTTGAAGTTAAAGTTAAAGTTAAAGTTAAAGTTAAAGTTAAAGTTAAAATTAAAGTTAAAGTTAAAGTTAAAGTGAATGTTAAAGTTATAGTTAAAGTTAAAGTTAAAGTTAAAGTTAAAGTTAAAGTTAAAGTTAAAGTTAAAGATAAAGTTAAAGTTAAAGTTAAAGTTAAAGTAAAGTTAAAGTTAAAGTTAATGTTAAAATTAAAGTTAAAGTTGAAGTTAAAGTTAAAGTTGAAGTTAAATTTAAAGTTAAAGTTAAAGTTAAATTTAAAGTTAAAGTTAAAGTTAAAGTTAAAGCTAAAGTTAAAGTTAAAGTTAAAGTTAAATTTAAAGTGAATGTTAAAGTTAAAGCGAAAGTTAGAGTTAAAAATTAAGTTAAAGTTAAAGCTAAAGTTGAAGTTAAAGTTTAAGTTTAAGTTTAAGTCTAAGTTTAAGTTAAGTTAAAGTTAAAGTTAAAGTTAAAGTTAAATTTAAAGTTTAAGTTTAAGTTAAAGTTAAAGTTAAAGTTAAGGTTAAAGTTAAAGTTAAAGTTAAAGTTAAAGTTAAAGTTAAAGTTAAAGTTAAAATTAAAGTTAAAGTTAAGGTTAAAGTTAAAGTTAAAGTTAAAGTTAAAGTTAAAGTTAAAGTTAAAGTTAAAGTTAAAGTTAAAATTAAAGTTAAAGTTAAAGAAGTAGGATTAATGAAGGCAAACAAAAAACCGCTGTGATGGCTGAATGGTTATAGCAGCGGCGCCTAAACGTTGCCGATGAAGGAATTTAGCAGTTCCCGAAATGGATCTATACAACTAGCTTTGGCAGTTGTCTAAAATTTGTTCTTTCTTCTATTCTAATTTAAAAATTTTTTCAATTAAGAAAAAATTTATCATAACAATAATAATGATAAAAAATTATTGTTAGGCCTTGAGCTCGATTCGAACCCGCGATCTTAAAATCAGTAGGCCGATATAACAACAAAAATTGTTAATACATCCCAGAGCACGGGGAAAAAAGTGTCAATAAATTATGACACTATGGCGGCATTGCCAACAAACAAGTCCAATTTTCACAGCCATTCTGCAACAGATGTCGCAGTGTTGTGAATATCAATTGGCACGAAACAGAATAGAAGTAGGATTAATGAAGGCAAACAAAAAACCGCTGTGATGGCTGAATGGTTATAGCAGCGGCGCCTAAACGTTGCCGATGAAGGAATTTAGCAGTTCCCGAAATGGATCTATACAACTAGCTTTGGCAGTTGTCTAAAATTTGTTCTTTCTTCTATTCTAATTTAAAAATTTTTTCAATTAAGAAAAAATTTATCATAACAATAATAATGATAAAAAATTATTGTTAGGCCTTGAGCTCGATTCGAACCCGCGATCTTAAAATCAGTAGGCCGATATAACAACAAAAATTGTTAATACATCCCAGAGCACGGGGAAAAAAGTGTCAATAAATTATGACACTATGGCGGCATTGCCAACAAACAAGTCCAATTTTCACAGCCATTCTGCAACAGATGTCGCAGTGTTGTGAATATCAATTGGCACGAAACAGAATAGAAGTAGGATTAATGAAGGCAAACAAAAAACCGCTGTGATGGCTGAATGGTTATAGCAGCGGCGCCTAAACGTTGCCGATGAGGGAATTTAGCAGTTCCCGAAATGGATCTATACAACTAGCTTTGGCAGTTGTCTAAAATTTGTTCTTTCTTCTATTCTAATTTAAAAATTTTTTCAATTAAGAAAAAATTTATCATAACAATAATAATGATAAAAAATTATTGTTAGGCCTTGAGCTCGATTCGAACCCGCGATGTTAAAGTTAAAGTTAAAGTTAAAATTAAAGTTAAAGTTAAAAATAAAATTAAAGTTAAAGTGAAAGTTAAAGTTAAAGTTAAACTTAAAGTTAAAGTTAAAGTTATAGTTAAAGTTAAAGTTAAAGTTAAAATTAAAGTTAAAGTTAAAGTTAAAGTTAAAGTTAAAGTTAAATTTAAAGTTAAAGTTAAAGTTAAAGTTAAAGTTATAGTTAAAGTTAAACTTAAAGTTAAAGGTAAAGTTAAAGTTAAAGTTAAAATTAAAGTTAAAGTTAAATTTAAAGTTAAAGTTAAAGTTAAAGTTAAAGTTAAAATTAAGGTTAAAGTTAAAGTTAAAGTTAAAATTAAAGTTAAAGTTAAAGTGAATGTTAAAGTTAAAGAGAAAGTTAAAGTTAAAGTTAAAAATAAAGTTAAAGTTAAAGTTAAAGTGAAAGTTAAAGTGAAAGTTAAAGTTAAAGTTAAAGTTAAAGTTAAAGTTAAAGTTAAAGTTAAAGTTAAAGTTAAAGTTAAAGTTAAAGTTAAAGTTAAAGTTAAAGTTAAAGTTAAAGTTAAAGTTAAAGTTAAAGTTAAAGTTAAAGTTAAAGTTAAAGTTAAAGTTAAAGTTAAAGTTAAAGTTAAAGTTAAAGTTAAAGTTAAAGTTAAAGTTAAAGTTAAAGTTAAAGTTAAAGTTAAAGTGAATGTTAAAGTTAAAGTGAAAGTTAAAGTTAAAATAAAGTTAAATTTAAAGCTAAAGTTGAAGTTAAAGTTAAAGTTTAAGTTTAAGTTTAAGTTAAAGTTAAAGTTAAAGTTAAAGTTAAAGTTCAAGTTAAAGTTAAAGTTAAAGTTAAAGTTAAAGTTAAAGTTAAAGTTAAAGTTAAAGTTAAAGTTAAAGTTAAAGTTAAAGTTAAAGTTAAAGTTAAAGTTAAAGTTAAAGTTAAAGTTAAAGTTAAAGTTAAAGTTAAAGTTAAAGTTAAAGTTAAAGTTAAAGTTAAAGTTAAAGTTAAAGTTAAAGTTAAAGTTAAAGTTAAAGTTAAAGTTAAAGTTAAAGTTAAAGTTAAAGTTAAAGTTAAATTTAAAGTTAAAGTTAAAGCTAAAGTTAAAGTTAAAGTTAAAGTTAAATTTAAAGTTAAAGTTAATTTTAAAGTTAAAGTTAAAGTTAGAATTAAGGTTAAAGTTAAAGTTAAAGTTAAAGTTAAAGTTAAAGTTAAAGTTATAGTTAAAGTTAAAGTTAAAGTTAAAGTTAAAGTTAAAATTAAAGTTAAAGTTAAACTTAAAGTGAATGTTAAAGTTAAAGAGAAAGTTAAAGTTAAAGTTAAGAATAAAGTTAAAGTGAAAGTGAAAGTTAAAGTGAAAGTTAAAGTTAAAGTTAAAATAAAAGTTAAATTTAAAGTGAATGTTAAAGTTAAAGCGAAAGTTAAAGTTAAATTTAAAAATAAAGTTAAAGTTAAAGTTAAAGTGAAAGTTAAACTTTAAGTTAAAGTTAAAATTAAAGTTAAAGTTAAAGTTGAAGTTAAAGTTAAAGTTAAAGTTAAAGTTAAAGTTAAAGTTAAAGTTAAAGTTAAAATTAAAGTTAAAGTTAAAGTTGAAGTTAAGGTTAAAGTTAAAGTTAAAGTTAAAGTTAAAGTGAATGTTAAAGTTAAAGCGAAAGTTAAAGTTAAAGTTAAAGCTAAAGTTAAAGTTAAAGTTAAAGTTAAAGTTAAAGTTAAAGTTAAAGTTAAAGTTAAAGCTAAAGTTAAAGTTAAAGTTAAAGTTAAAGTTAAAGTTAAAGTTAAAGTTAAAGTTAAAGTGAAAGTTAAAGTTAAAGTTAAAGTTAAAGTTAAAGTGAATGTTAAAGTTAAAGTTGAAGTTAAAGTTAAAGTTAAAGTTAAAGTTAAAGTTAAAGTTAAAGTTAAAGTTAAAGTTAAAGTTAAAGTTAAAGTTAAAGTTAAAGTTAAAGTTAAAGTTAAAGTTAAAGTTAAAGTTAAAGTTAAAGTTAAAGTTAAAGTTAAAGTTAAAGTTATAGTTAAAGTTAAAGATAAAGTTAAAGTTAAAGTTAACGCTAAAGTTAAAGTTAAAGCGAAAGTTAAAGTTAAAAATAAAGTTAAAGTTAAAGTTAAAGATAAAGTTAAAGTTAAAGTTAAAGTTAAAGTTAAAGTTAAAGTTAAAGTTAAAGTTAAAGTTAAAGTTAAAGTTAAAGTTAAAGCTAAAGTTAAAGTTAAAGTTAAAGTTAAAGTTAAAGTTAAAGTTAAAGTTAAAGTTAAAGTTAAAGTTAAAGTTAAAGTTAAAGTTAAAGTTAAAGTTAAAGTTAAAGTTAAAGTTAAAGTTAAAGTTAAAGTTACAGTTAAAGTTAAAGTTAAAGTTAAAGTGAATGTTAAAGTTAAAGCGAAAGTTAAAGTTAAAGTTAAAAATAAAGTTAAAGTTAAAGTTAAAGATAAAGTTAAAGTTAAAGTTAAAGTTAAAGTTAAAGTTAAAGTTAAAGTTAAAGTTAAAGTTAAAGTTAAAGTTAAAGTTAAAGTTAAAGCTAAAGTTAAAGTTAAAGTTAAAGTTAAAGTTAAAGTTAAAGTTAAAGTTAAAGTTAAAGTTAAAGTTAAAGTTAAAGTTAAAGTTAAAGTTAAAGTTAAAGTTAAAGTTAAAGTTAAAGTTAAAGTTAAAGTTAAAGTTAAAGTTAAAGTTAAAGTTAAAGTTAAAGTTAAAGTTAAAGTTAAAGTTAAAGTTAAAGTTAAAGTTAAAGTTAAAGTTAAAGTGAATGTTAAAGTTAAAGTTGAAGTTAAAGTTAAAGTTAAAGTTAAAGTTAAAGTTAAAGTTAAAGTTAAAGTTAAAGTTAAAGTTAAAGTTAAAGTTAAAATTAAAGTTAAAGTTAAAGTTAAAGTTAAAGTGAATGTTAAAGTTATAGTTAAAGTTAAAGTTAAAGTTAAAGATAAAGTTAAAGTTAAAGTTAAAGTTAAAGTTAAAGTTAAAGTTAAAGTTAAAGTTAAAGTTAAACTTAAAGTTAAAGGTAAAGTTAAAGTTAAAGTTAAAGTCAAAGTTAAAGTTAAAGTTAAAGTTAAAGTGAATGTTAAAGTTATAGTTAAACTTAAAGTTAAAGGTAAAGTTAAAGTTAAAGTTAAAATTAAAGTTAAAGTTAAATTTAAAGTTAAAGTTAAAGTTAAAATTAAGGTTAAAGATAAAGTTAAAGTTAAAATTAAAGTTAAAGTTAAAGTGAATGTTAAAGTTAAAGAGAAAGTTAAAGTTAAAGTTAAAAATAAAGTTAAAGTTAAAGTGAAAGTTAAAGTGAAAGTTAAAGTTAAAGTTAAAGTTAAAAATAAAGTTAAAGTTAAATTTAAAGTGAAAGTTAAAGTTAAAGTGAAAGTTAAAGTGAAAGTTAAAGTTAAAGTTAAAAATAAAGTTAAAGTTAAAGTGAAAGTTAAAGTTAAAGTTAAAGTTAAAGTGACTGTTAAAGTTAAAGCGAAAGTTAAAGTTAAAGTTAAAAATAAAGTTAAAGTTAAATTTAAAGTTAAAGTTAAAGTTAAGGTTAAAGTTAAAGTTAAAGTTAAAGTTAAAATTAAAGTTAAAGTGAATGTTAAAGTTAAAGAGAAAGTTAAAGTTAAAGTTAAAAATAAAGTTAAAGTTAAAGTGAAAGTTAAAGTGAAAGTTAAAGTTAAAGTTAAAGTTAAAGTTAAAGTGAATGTTAAAGTTAAAGCGAAAGTTAAAGTTAAAGTTAAAAATAAAGTTAAAGTTAAAGTTAAAGTTAAATTTAAAGTTAAAGTTAAATTTAAAGTTAAAGTTAGTTTTAAAGTTAAAGTTAAAGTTAAGGTTAAAGTTAAGGTTAAAGTTAAAGTTAAAATTAAAGTTAAACTTAAAGTTAAAGTGAATGTTAAAGTTAAAGAGAAAGTTAAAGTTAAAGTTAAAGTTAAGAATAAAGTTAAAGTTAAAGTGAAAGTTAAAGTGAAAGTTAAAGTTAAAGTTAAAGTTAAAGTTAAAGTTAAAGTTAAAGTTAAAGTTAAAGTTAAAGTTAAAGTTAAAGTTAAAGTTAAAGTTAAAGTTAAAGTTAAAGTTAAAGTTAAAGTTAAAGTTAAAGTGAATGTTAAAGTTAAAGTGAAAGTTAAAGTTAAAAATAAAGTTAAATTTAAAGCTAAAGTTGAAGTTAAAGTTAAAGTTTAAGTTTAAGTTTAAGCTAAAGTTAAAGTTAAAGTTAAAGTTAAAGTTCAAGTTAAAGTTAAAGTTAAAGTTAAAGTTAAAGTTAAAGTTAAAGTTAAAGTTAAAGTTAAAGTTAAAGTTAAAGTTAAAGTTAAAGTTAAAGTTAAAGTTAAAGTTAAAGTTAAAGTTAAAGTTAAAGTTAAAGTTAAAGTTAAAGTTAAAGTTAAAGTTAAAGTTAAAGTTAAAGTTAAAGTTAAAGTTAAAGTTAAAGTTAAATTTAAAGTTAAAGTTAAAGCTAAAGTTAAAGTTAAAGTTAAAGTTAAATTTAAAGTTAAAGTTAATTTTAAAGTTAAAGTTAAAGTTAGAATTAAGGTTAAAGTTAAAGTTAAAGTTAAAGTTAAAGTTAAAGTTAAAGTTATAGTTAAAGTTAAAGTTAAAGTTAAAGTTAAAGTTAAAATTAAAGTTAAAGTTAAACTTAAAGTGAATGTTAAAGTTAAAGAGAAAGTTAAAGTTAAAGTTAAGAATAAAGTTAAAGTGAAAGTGAAAGTTAAAGTGAAAGTTAAAGTTAAAGTTAAAATAAAAGTTAAATTTAAAGTGAATGTTAAAGTTAAAGCGAAAGTTAAAGTTAAATTTAAAAATAAAGTTAAAGTTAAAGTTAAAGTGAAAGTTAAAGTTTAAGTTAAAGTTAAAATTAAAGTTAAAGTTAAAGTTGAAGTTAAAGTTAAAGTTAAAGTTAAAGTTAAAGTTAAAGTTAAAGTTAAAATTAAAGTTAAAGTTAAAGTTGAAGTTAAGGTTAAAGTTAAAGTTAAAGTTAAAGTTAAAGTGAATGTTAAAGTTAAAGCGAAAGTTAAAGTTAAAGTTAAAGCTAAAGTTAAAGTTAAAGTTAAAGTTAAAGTTAAAGTTAAAGTTAAAGTTAAAGTTAAAGTTAAAGCTAAAGTTAAAGTTAAAGTTAAAGTTAAAGTTAAAGTTAAAGTTAAAGTTAAAGTTAAAGTTAAAGTTAAAGTGAAAGTTAAAGTTAAAGTTAAATTTAAAGTTAAAGTGAATGTTAAAGTTAAAGTTGAAGTTAAAGTTAAAGTTAAAGTTAAAGTTAAAGTTAAAGTTAAAGTTAAAGTTAAAGTTAAAGTTAAAGTTAAAGTTAAAGTTAAAGTTAAAGTTAAAGTTAAAGTTAAAGTTAAAGTTAAAGTTAAAGTTAAAGTTAAAGTTAAAGTTAAAGTTATAGTTAAAGTTAAAGATAAAGTTAAAGTTAAAGTTAACGCTAAAGTTAAAGTTAAAGCGAAAGTTAAAGTTAAAAATAAAGTTAAAGTTAAAGTTAAAGATAAAGTTAAAGTTAAAGTTAAAGTTAAAGTTAAAGTTAAAGTTAAAGTTAAAGTTAAAGTTAAAGTTAAAGTTAAAGTTAAAGTTAAAGCTAAAGTTAAAGTTAAAGTTAAAGTTAAAGTTAAAGTTAAAGTTAAAGTTAAAGTTAAAGTTAAAGTTAAAGTTAAAGTTAAAGTTAAAGTTAAAGTTAAAGTTAAAGTTAAAGTTAAAGTTAAAGTTAAAGTTAAAGTTAAAGTTAAAGTTACAGTTAAAGTTAAAGTTAAAGTTAAAGTGAATGTTAAAGTTAAAGCGAAAGTTAAAGTTAAAGTTAAAAATAAAGTTAAAGTTAAAGTTAAAGATAAAGTTAAAGTTAAAGTTAAAGTTAAAGTTAAAGTTAAAGTTAAAGTTAAAGTTAAAGTTAAAGCTAAAGTTAAAGTTAAAGTTAAAGTTAAAGTTAAAGTTAAAGTTAAAGTTAAAGTTAAAGTTAAAGTTAAAGTTAAAGTTAAAGTTAAAGTTAAAGTTAAAGTTAAAGTTAAAGTTAAAGTTAAAGTTAAAGTTAAAGTTAAAGTTAAAGTTAAAGTTAAAGTTAAAGTTAAAGTTAAAGTGAATGTTAAAGTTAAAGTTGAAGTTAAAGTTAAAGTTAAAGTTAAAGTTAAAGTTAAAGTTAAAGTTAAAGTTAAAGTTAAAGTTAAAGTTAAAATTAAAGTTAAAGTTAAAGTTAAAGTTAAAGTGAATGTTAAAGTTATAGTTAAAGTTAAAGTTAAAGTTAAAGATAAAGTTAAAGTTAAAGTTAAAGTTAAAGTTAAAGTTAAAGTTAAAGTTAAAGTTAAACTTAAAGTTAAAGGTAAAGTTAAAGTTAAAGTTAAAGTCAAAGTTAAAGTTAAAGTTAAAGTTAAAGTGAATGTTAAAGTTATAGTTAAACTTAAAGTTAAAGGTAAAGTTAAAGTTAAAGTTAAAATTAAAGTTAAAGTTAAATTTAAAGTTAAAGTTAAAGTTAAAATTAAGGTTAAAGATAAAGTTAAAGTTAAAATTAAAGTTAAAGTTAAAGTGAATGTTAAAGTTAAAGAGAAAGTTAAAGTTAAAGTTAAAAATAAAGTTAAAGTTAAAGTGAAAGTTAAAGTGAAAGTTAAAGTTAAAGTTAAAGTTAAAAATAAAGTTAAAGTTAAATTTAAAGTGAAAGTTAAAGTTAAAGTGAAAGTTAAAGTGAAAGTTAAAGTTAAAGTTAAAAATAAAGTTAAAGTTAAAGTGAAAGTTAAAGTTAAAGTTAAAGTTAAAGTTAAAGTGACTGTTAAAGTTAAAGCGAAAGTTAAAGTTAAAGTTAAAAATAAAGTTAAAGTTAAATTTAAAGTTAAAGTTAAAGTTAAGGTTAAAGTTAAAGTTAAAGTTAAAGTTAAAATTAAAGTTAAAGTGAATGTTAAAGTTAAAGAGAAAGTTAAAGTTAAAGTTAAAAATAAAGTTAAAGTTAAAGTGAAAGTTAAAGTGAAAGTTAAAGTTAAAGTTAAAGTTAAAGTTAAAGTGAATGTTAAAGTTAAAGCGAAAGTTAAAGTTAAAGTTAAAAATAAAGTTAAAGTTAAAGTTAAAGTTAAATTTAAAGTTAAAGTTAAATTTAAAGTTAAAGTTAGTTTTAAAGTTAAAGTTAAAGTTAAGGTTAAAGTTAAGGTTAAAGTTAAAGTTAAAATTAAAGTTAAACTTAAAGTTAAAGTGAATGTTAAAGTTAAAGAGAAAGTTAAAGTTAAAGTTAAAGTTAAGAATAAAGTTAAAGTTAAAGTGAAAGTTAAAGTGAAAGTTAAAGTTAAAGTTAAAGTTAAAATTAAAGTTAAATTTAAAGTGAATGTTAAAGTTAAAGCGAAAGTTAAAGTTAAAATGAAAGTTAAAGTTAAAGTTAAAGGTAAAGTTAAAATTAAAGTTAAAGTTGAAGTTAAAGTTAAAGTTAAAGTGAAAGTTAAAGTTAAAGTTAAAGTTAAAGTTAAAGTGAATGTTAAAGTTAAAGCGAAAGTTAAAGTTAAAGTTAAAAATAAAGTTAAAGTTAAAGTTAAAGTTAAATTTAAAGTTAAAGTTAGTTTTAAAGTTAAAGATAAGGTTAAAGTTAAGGTTAAAGTTAAAGTTAAAGTTAAAATTAAAGTTAAACTTAAAGTTAAAGTGAATGTTAAAGTTAAAGAGAAAGTTAAAGTTAAAGTTAAAGTTAAGAATAAAGTTAAAGTTAAAGTGAAAGTTAAAGTGAAAGTTAAAGTTAAAGTTAAAGTTAAAATTAAAGTTAAATTTAAAGTGAATGTTAAAGTTAAAGCGAAAGTTAAAGTTAAAGTGAAAGTTAAAGTTAAAGTTAAAGGTAAAGTTAAAATTAAAGTTAAAGTTGAAATTAAAGTTAAAGTTAAAGTGAAAGTTAAAGTTAAAGGTAAAGTTAAAATTAAAGTTAAAGTTGAAGTTAAAGTTAAAGTTAAAGTTAAAGCGAAAGTTAAAGTTAAAGTTAAAAATAAAGTTAAAGTTAAAGTTAAAGTTAAAGTTAAAGTTAAAGTTAAAGTTAAAGTTAAAGTTAAAGTTAAAGTTAAAGTTAAAGTTAAAGTTAAAGTTAAAGTTAAAGTTAAAGTTAAAGTTAAAGATAAAGTTAAAGTTAAAGTTAAAGTTAAAGTTAAAGTTAAAGTAAAGTTAAAGTTAAAGTTTCTCAAGCAGTATGTATAGATGGTGAAAAGTCTGACTTCCTTCATGTCTTAAGAGGCGTCCCTCAAGGCTTTATCCTGGGTCCTCTGTTATTTGTTCTGTACATCAATGACTTACCCGATGTCCTTAAGTATTGTAATGTTCATATCTACGCTGATGATGTGCAGTTATTTACGTGTTGTCCTCGTGATCAAACTAGCTTGTGCATAAGTAACTTAAACCACGATTTGAATCAAATATTTTCATGGGCTGCTATGAATGGCTTATGTATAAACCCGAATAAGTCCAAATGTATTGTTATTCATAGAAGGTCTTTTCCCACTAATGATTTAGAGAATGTAGTGTTCGACAATTCCGTTATAGAATACGTAGATACGGCGAAAAACTTAGGTGTAATTTTTAACAAAACATTGACATGGAAAGACCATATTTTTAGAACAGTTGGGAAAGTGTATGGAATGCTTCGTACACTATGGTTAACACAGTATTTCACGCCTTTGCACATAAGACTACTTCTGGCTAAAGCGTACTTAATACCTACGCTACTCCATGGTTGTGTGATTTACTCAAACTGTGACTATCTGTGCAAGAACAAACTAAATGTTGTTTACAACAACATTGCTAGATATGTTTATGGGTTGAAAAGATTTGACCACGTATCTCAACATGTTGAAAGGTTGCTAAAAATTTCTTTCGAAAATCTTTTAAAAGTCAAAACACTGTCCTTCCTCCATAAATTGATACACACGAAGGAACCCGACTATCTATATCGTAAGCTTATTTTTCTGCAATCATCAAGATCGGTGCTTCTTCTTAAGCACATCAGATACCGCTCGCTAACCTCTGAGCGCCAATTCTTTGTTACTGCAATACGTCTTTGGAACTCGCTACCTACTAGTCTTCGACTCTTAAGTAGTGCTCTGCACTTCAGAAAAGAGCTAACATCATTTTTTAACGACTCTTAAACTGGATCTCAAATTGTTGTTGTTAAAATGTTCATTTCTAAGTCCTTTTCCTTTCTCTGTGTCTTCTTTCTTTATTTGTTAAATACTATTCAATCTATAACCAGCCAAAGGTTGTCATCACTACTGCTGTCTTCTAATATTTATTAACTACTTTTCTTTTGTTTTAAGATTTACATTTACATACATAAATATTTCACTATTGTCCGTTATATTTAATTTAATTTGATTAATCTATTATTATAAATGTTAAATTTTTATAGCTCATGCTATTCATGACTAGAACTGTTAAATAATTTGTCAAAATTGTTGTGCTAGGAACAAATTTTCAAATAAATACATACATACAAAGTTAAAGTTAAAGTTGAAGTTAAGGTTAATGTTAAAGTTAAAGTTAAAATTAAAGTTAAAGTTAAAGTTAAAGTTAAAGTTAAAGTTAAAGTTAAAGTTAAAGTGAATGTTAAAGTTAAAGCGAAAGTTAAAGTTAAAAATAAAGTTAAAGTTAAAATTAAAGTTAAAGTTGAAGTTAAAGTTAAAGTTAAAGTTAAAGTTAAAGTTAAAGTTAAAGTTAAATTTAAATTTAAAGTTAAAGTTAAAGTTAAAGTTAAAGTTAAAGTTAAAGTTAAAATTAAAGTTAAAGTTAAAGTTGAAGTTAAAGTTAAAGTTAACGTTAAATTTAAAGTTAAAGTGAATGTTAAAGTTAAAGCGAAAGTTAAAGTTAAAGTTAAAAATAAAGTTAAAGTTAAAGTTAAAGATAAAGTTAAAGTTAAAGTTAAAGTTAAAGTTAAAGTCAAAAATAAAGTTAAAGTTAAAGTGAAAGTTAAAGTTACAGTTAAAGTTAAAGTTAAAGTTAAAGTTAAAGCTAAAGTTAAAGTTAAAGTTAAAGTTAAAGTTAAAGTTAAAGTGAAAGTGAAATTTAAAGTAAAAGTTAAAGTTAAAGTTAAAGTTAAGTTAAAGTTAAAGTCAAAAATAAAGTTAAAGTTAAAGTTACAGTTAAAGTTAAAGTTAAAGTTAAAGTGAATGTTAAAGTTAAAGCGAAAGTTAAAGTTAAAGTTAAAAATAAAGTTAAAGTTAAAGATAAAGTTAAAGTTAAAGTTAAAGCTAAAGTTAAAGTTAAAGTTAATGTTAAAGTTAAAGTTAAAGTTAAAGTGAAAGTTAAAGTTAAAGTTAAAGTTAAAGTTAAAGTTAAAGTGAATGTTAAAGTTAAAGTTTAAGTTGAAGTTGAAGTTAAAGTTAAAGTTAAAGTTAAAATTAAAGTTAAAGTTAAAGTTAAAATTAAAGTTAAAGTTAAAGTTAAAGTGAATGTTAAAGTTATAGTTAAAGTTAAAGTTAAAGTTAAAGTTAAAGTTAAAGTTAAAGATAAAGTTAAAGTTAAAGTTAAAGTTAAAGTTAAAGTTAAAGTTAAAGTAAAGTTAAAGTTAATGTTAAAATTAAAGTTAAAGTTGAAGTTAAAGTTAAAGTTGAAGTTAAATTTAAAGTTAAAGTTAAAGTTAAATTTAAAGTTAAAGTTAAAGTTAAAGTTAAAGTTAAAGTTAAAGCTAAAGTTAAAGTTAAAGTTAAATTTAAAGTGAATGTTAAAGTTAAAGCGAAAGTTAGAGTTAAAAATTAAGTTAAAGTTAAAGCTAAAGTTGAAGTTAAAGTTAAAGTTTAAGTTTAAGTTTAAGTTTAAGTCTAAGTTTAAGTTTAAGTTAAAGTTAAAGTTAAAGTTAAAGTTAAATTTAAAGTTTAAGTTTAAGTTTAAGTTTAAGTTAAAGTTAAAGTTAAAGTTAAGGTTAAAGTTAAAGTTAAAGTTAAAGTTAAAGTTAAAGTTAAAGTTAAAATTAAAGTTAAAGTTAAGGTTAAAGTTAAAGTTAAAGTTAAAGTTAAAGTTAAAGTTAAAGTTAAAGTTAAAGTTAAAGTTAAAATTAAAGTTAAAGTTAAAGTTAAAGTTAAAATTAAAGTTAAAGTTAAAAATAAAATTAAAGTTAAAGTGATAGTTAAAGTTAAAGTTAAACTTAAAGTTAAAGTTAAAGTTATAGTTAAAGTTAAAGTTAAAATTAAAGTTAAAGTTAAAGTTAAAGTTAAATTTAAAGTTAAAGTTAAAGTTAAAGTTAAAGTTAAAGTTATAGTTAAAGTTAAACTTAAAGTTAAAGGTAAAGTTAAAGTTAAAGTTAAAATTAAAGTTAAAGTTAAATTTAAAGTTAAAGTTAAAATTAAGGTTAAAGTTAAAGTTAAAGTTAAAATTAAAGTTAAAATTAAAGTGAATGTTAAAGTTAAAGAGAAAGTTAAAGTTAAAGTTAAAAATAAAGTTAAAGTTAAAGTTAAAGTGAAAGTTAAAGTGAAAGTTAAAGTTAAAGTTAAAGTTAAAGTTAAAGTTAAAGTTAAAGTTAAAGTTAAAGTTAAAGTTAAAGTGAATGTTAAAGTTAAAGTGAAAGTTAAAGTTAAAAATAAAGTTAAATTTAAAGCTAAAGTTGAAGTTAAAGTTAAAGTTTAAGTTTAAGTTAAAGTTAAAGTTAAAGTTAAAGTTAAAGTTAAAGTTAAAGTTAAAGTTTAAGTTTAAGTTAAAGTTAAAGTTAAAGTTAAAGTTAAAGTTAAAGTTAAAGTTAAAGTTAAAGTTAAAGTTAAAGTTAAAGTTAAAGTTAAAGTTAAAGTTAAAGTTAAAGTTAAAGTTAAAGTTAATGTTAAAGTTAAAGTTAAAGTTAAAGTTAAAGTTAAAGTTAAAGTTAAAGTTAAAGTTAAAGTTAAAGTTAAAGTTAAAGTTAAAGTTAAAGTTAAAGTTAAAGTTAAAGTTAAAGTTAAAGTTAAAGTTAAAGTTAAAGTTAAAGTTAAAGTTAAAGTTAAAGTTAAAGTTAAAGTTAAAGTTAAAGTTAAATTTAAAGTTAAAGTTAAAGTTAAAGTTAAAGCTAAAGTTAAAGTTAAAGTTAAAGTTAAATTTAAAGTTAAAGTTAATTTTAAAGTTAAAGTTAAAGTTAGAATTAAGGTTAAAGTTAAAGTTAAAGTTAAAGTTAAAGTAAAAGTTATAGTTAAAGTTAAAGTTAAACTTAAAGTTAAAATTAAAGTTAAAGTTAAACTTAAAGTGAATGTTAAAGTTAAAGAGAAAGTTAAAGTTAAAGTTAAGAATAAAGTTAAAGTGAAAGTGAAAGTTAAAGTGAAAGTTAAAGTTAAAGTTAAAATAAAAGTTAAATTTAAAGTGAATGTTAAAGTTAAAGCGAAAGTTAAAGTTAAATTTAAAAATAAAGTTAAAGTTAAAGTTAAAGTGAAAGTTAAAGTTAAAGTTAAAGTTAAAATTAAAGTTAAAGTTAAAGTTGAAGTTAAAGTTAAAGTTAAAGTTAAAGTTAAAGTTAAAGTTAAAGTTAAAGTTAAAATTAAAGTTAAAGTTAAAGTTGAAGTTAAGGTTAAAGTTAAAGTTAAAGTTAAAGTTAAAGTGAATGTTAAAGTTAAAGCGAAAGTTAAAGTTAAAGTTAAAGCTAAAGTTAAAGTTAAAGTTAAAGTTAAAGTTAAAGTTAAAGTTAAAGTTAAAGTTAAAGCTAAAGTTAAAGTTAAAGTTAAAGTTAAAGTTAAAGTTAAAGTGAAAGTTAAAGTTAAAGTTAAAGTTAAAGTTAAAGTTAAAGTGAATGTTAAAGTTAAAGTTGAAGTTAAAGTTAAAGTTAAAGTTAAAGTTAAAGTTAAAGTTAAAGTTAAAGTTAAAGTTAAAGTTAAAGTTAAAGTTAAAGTTAAAGTTAAAGTTAAAGTTAAAGTTAAAGTTAAAGTTAAAGTTAAAGTTAAAGTTATAGTTAAAGTTAAAGATAAAGATAAAGTTAAAGTTAAAGTTAAAGTTAAAGCTAAAGTTAAAGTTAAAGCGAAAGTTAAAGATAAAGTTAAAAATAAAGTTAAAGTTAAAGATAAAGTTAAAGTTAAAGTTAAAGTTAAAGTTAAAGTTAAAGTTAAAGTTAAAGTTAAAGTTAAAGTTAAAGTTAAAGTTAAAGTTAAAGCTAAAGTTAAAGTTAAAGTTAAAGTTAAAGTTAAAGTTAAAGTTAAAGTTAAAGTTAAAGTTAAAGTTAAAGTTAAAGTTAAAGTTAAAGTTAAAGTTAAAGTTAAAGTTAAAGTTAAAGTTACAGTTAAAGTTAAAGTTAAAGTTAAAGTGAATGTTAAAGTTAAAGCGAAAGTTAAAGTTAAAGTTAAAAATAAAGTTAAAGTTAAAGTTAAAGATAAAGTTAAAGTTAAAGTTAAAGTTAAAGTTAAAGTTAAAGTTAAAGTTAAAGTGAAAGTTAAAGTTAAAGCTAAAGTTAAAGTTAAAGTTAAAGTTAAAGTTAAAGTTAAAGTTAAAGTTAAAGTTAAAGTTAAAGTTAAAGTTAAAGTTAAAGTTAAAGTTAAAGTTAAAGTTAAAGTTAAAGTTAAAGTTAAAGTTAAAGTTAAAGTTAAAGTTAAAGTTAAAGTTAAAGTTAAAGTTAAAGTTAAAGTTAAAGTTAAAGTTAAAGTTAAAGTTAAAGTTAAAGTTAAAGTTAAAGTTAAAGTTAAAGTTAAAGTTAAAGTTAAAGTTAAAGTTAAAGTTAAAGTTAAAGTTAAAGTTAAAGTTAAAGTTAAAGTTAAAGTGAAAGTTAAAGTTGAAGTTAAAGTTAAAGTGAATGTTAAAGTTAAAGTTGAAGTTAAAGTTAAAGTTAAAGTTAAAGTTAAAGTTAAAGTTAAAGTTAAAGTTAAAGTTAAAGTTAAAGTTAAAGTTAAAGTTAAAGTTAAAGTTAAAATTAAAGTTAAAGTTAAAGTTAAAGTTAAAGTGAATGTTAAAGTTATAGTTAAAGTTAAAGTTAAAGTTAAAGATAAAGTTAAAGTTAAAGTTAAAGTTAAAGTTAAAGTTAAAGTTAAACTTAAAGTTAAAGGTAAAGTTAAAGTTAAAGTTAAAGTCAAAGTTAAAGTTAAAGTTAAAGTTAAAGTGAATGTTAAAGTTATAGTTAAACTTAAAGTTAAAGGTAAAGTTAAAGTTAAAGTTAAAATTAAAGTTAAAGTTAAATTTAAAGTTAAAGTTAAAGTTAAAATTAAGGTTAAAGATAAAGTTAAAGTTAAAATTAAAGTTAAAGTTAAAGTGAATGTTAAAGTTAAAGAGAAAGTTAAAGTTAAAGTTAAAAATAAAGTTAAAGTGAAAGTTAAAGTGAAAGTTAAAGTTAAAGTTAAAGTTAAAAATAAAGTTAAAGTTAAATTTAAAGTGAAAGTTAAAGTTAAAGTGAAAGTTAAAGTGAAAGTTAAAGTTAAAGTTAAAGTTAAAGTTAAAGTTAAAAATAAAGTTAAAGTTAAAGTGAAAGTTAAAGTTAAAGTTAAAGTTAAAGTGACTGTTAAAGTTAAAGCGAAAGTTAAAGTTAAAGTTAAAAATAAAGTTAAAGTTAAAGTTAATTTCAAAGTTAAAGTTAAAGTTAAAGTTAAGGTTAAAGTTAAAGTTAAAGTTAAAGTTAAAGTTAAAGTTAAAGTGAAAGTTAAAGTGAAAGTTAAAGTTAAAGTTAAAGTTAAAATTAAAGTTAAATTTAAAGTGAATGTTAAAGTTAAAGCGAAAGTTAAAGTTAAAGTTAAAAATAAAGTTAAAGTTAAAGTGAAAGTTAAAGTTAAAGTTAAAGTTAAAGTTAAAATTAAAGTTAAAGTTAAAGTTGAAGTTAAAGTTAAAGTTAAAAATAAAGTTAAAGTTAAAGTTAAAGTTAATTTCAAAGTTAAAGTTAAAGTTAAAGTTAAGGTTAAAGTTAAAGTTAAAGTTAAAGTTAAAGTTAAAGTTAAAGTTAAAGTTAAATTGAAAGTGAAAGTTAAAGTGAAAGTTAAAGTTAAAATTAAAGTTAAATTTAAAGTGAATGTTAAAGTTAAAGCGAAAGTTAAAGTTAAAGTTAAAAATAAAGTTAAAGTTAAAGTTAAAGTGAAAGTTAAAGTTAAAAATAAAGTTAAAGTTAAAGTGAAAGTTAAAGTTAAAGTTAAAGTTAAAGTTAAAGTTAAAGTTAAAGTTAAAGTTAAAGTTAAAGTTAAAATTAAAGTTAAAGTTAAAGTTGAAGTTAAGGTTAAAGTTAAAGTAAAAGTTAAAGTTAAAGTTAAAGTGAATGTTAAAGTTAAAGTTAAAGTTAAAAATAAAGTTAAAGTTAAAGTTAAAGATAAAGTTAAAGTTAAAGTTAAAGTTAAAGTTAAAGTTAAAGTTAAAGTTAAAGTTAAAGTTAAAGTTAAAGTTAAAGTTAAAGTTAAAGTTAAAGTTAAAGTTAAAGTTAAAGTTAAAGTTAAAGTTAAAGTTAAAGTTAAAGTTAAAGTTAAAGTTAAAGTTAAAGTTAAAGTTAAAGTAAAGTTAAAGTTAAAGTCAAAAATAAAGTTAAAGTTAAAGTGAAAGTTAAAGTTAAAGTTACAGTTAAAGTTAAAGTTAAAGTTAAAGCTAAAGTTAAAATTAAAGTTAAAGTTAAAGTGAAAGTGAAATTTAAAGTTAAAGTTAAAGTTAAAGTTAAAGTTAAAGTTAAAGTTAAAGTTAAAGTTAAGTTAAAGTTAAAGTTAAAGTCAAAAATAAAGTTAAAGTTATAGTTAAAGTTAAAGATAAAGTTAAAGTTAAAGTTAAAGCTAAAGTTAAAGTTAAAGTTAAAGTTAAAGTTAAAGTTAAAGTTAAAGTGAAAGTTAAAGTTAAAGTGAATGTTAAAGTTAAAGTTGAAGTTAAAGTTAAAGTTAAAGTTAAAGTTAAAATTAAAGTTAAAGTTAAAGTTGAAGTTAAAGTTAAAGTTAAAGTTAAAGTTAAAGTTAAAGTTAAAGTTAAAGTTAAAGTTAAAGTTAAAGTTAAAGTTAAAGTTAAAGTTAAAGTTAAAGTTAAAGTTAAATTTAAAGTTAAAGTTAAAGTTAAAGTTAAAGTTAAAGCTAAAGTTAAAGTTAAAGTTAAAGTTAAAGTTAAAGTTAAAGTTAAAGTTAAAGTTAAAGTTAAAGTTAAAGTGAAAGTTAAAGTTAAAGTTAAAGTGAATGTTAAAGTTAAAGTTGACGTTAAAGTTAAAGTTAAAGTTAAAGTTAAAGTTAAAGTTAAAGTTAAAGTTACAGTTAAAGTTAAAGTTAAAGTTAAAGTTAAAGTGAATGTTAAAGTTAAAGCGAAAGTTAAAGTTAAAGTTAAAAATAAAGTTAAAGTTAAAGTTGAAGTTAAAGATAAAGTTAAAGTTAAAGTTAAAGTTAAAGCTAAAGTTAAAGTTAAAGTTAAAAATAAAATTAAAGTTAAAGTGAAAGTTAAAGTTAAAGTTAAACTTAAAGTTAAAGTTAAAGTTAAAATTAAAGTTAAAGTTAAAGTTAAAGTGAATGTTAAAGTTATAGTTAAAGTTAAAGTTAAAGTTAAAGTTAAAGATAAAGTTAAAGTTAAAGTTAAAAATAAAGTTAAAGTTAAAGTGAAAGTGAAAGTGAAAGTTAAAGTTAAAGTGAAAGTTAAAGTTAAAGTTAAAGTGAAAGTTAAAGTTAAAAATAAAGTTAAAGTTAAAGCTAAAGTTGAAGTTAAATTTAAAGTGAAAGTTAAAGTTAAAGTTAAATTTAAAGTTAAAGTTAAAGTTAAAGTTAAAGTTAAAGTTAAAATTAAAGTTAAAGTTGAAGTTAAAGTTGAAGTTAAAGTTAAAGTTAAAGTTAAAGTTAAAGTTAAAGTTAAAGTTAAAGTTAAAGTTAAAGTTAAAGTTAAAGTTAAAGTTAAAGTTAAAGTTAAAGTTAAAGCTAAATTTAAAGTTAAAGTTAAAGTTAAAGTTAAAGTGAATGTTAAAGTTAAAGCGAAAGTTAAAGTTAAAAATTAAGTTAAAGTTAAAGCTAAAGTTGAAGTTAAAGTTTAAGTTTAAGTTAAAGTTAAAGTTAAAGTTAAAGTTAAAGTTAAAGTTAAAGTTAAAGTTAAAGTTAAAGTTAAAGTTAAAGTTAAAGTTAAAGTTAAAGTTAAAGTTAAAGTTAAAGTTAAAGTTAAAGTTAAAGTTAAAGTTAAAGTTAAAGTTAAAGTTAAAGTTAAAGTTAAAGTTAAATTTAAAGTTAAAGTTAAAGTCAAGGTTAAAGTTAAAGTTAAAGTTAAAATTAAAGTTAAAGTTAAAGTTAAAGTGAATGTTAAAGTTAAAGCGAAAATTAAAGTTAAAAATTAAGTTAAAGTTAAAGCTAAAGTTGAAGTTAAAGTTTAAGTTTAAGTTTAAGTTTAAGTTTAAGTTTAAGTTTAAGTTTAAGTTTAAGTTTAAGTTTAAGTTTAAGTTTAAGTTAAAGTTAAAGTTAAAGTTAAAGTTAAATTTAAAGTTAAAGTTAAATTTAAAGTTAAAGTTAAAGTCAAGGTTAAAGTTAAAGTTAAAGTTAAAATTAAAGTTAAAGGTAAAGTTAAAGAGAAGTTAAAGTTAAAAATAAAGTTAAAGTTAAAGTGAAAGTGAAAGTTAAAGTGAAAGTTAAAGTTAAAAATAAAGTTAAAGTTAAAGTTAAAGTTAAATTTAAAGTTAAAGTTAAAGTTAAAGTTAAAGTTAAAGTTAAAGTTAAAGTTAAAGTTAAAGTTAAAGTTAAAGTTAAAGTTAAAGTTAAAGTTAAAGTTAAAGTTAAAGTTAAAGTTAAAGTTAAAGTTAAAGTTAAAGTTAAAGTTAAGGTTAAAGTTAAAGTTAAAGTTAAAGTTAAAGCTAAATTTAAAGTTAAAGTTAAAGTGAATGTTAAAGTTAAAGCGAAAGTTAAAGTTAAAAATTAAGTTAAAGTTAAAGCTAGAGTTGAAGTTAAAGTTTAAGTTTAAGTTTAAGTTAAAGTTAAAGATAAAGTTAAAGTTAAAGTTAAAGTTAAAGTTAAAGTTAAAGTTAAAGTTAAAGTTAAAGTTAAAGTTAAAGTTAAAGTTAAAGTTAAAGTTAAAGTTAAAGTTAAAGTTAAATTTAAAGTTAAAGTTAAAGTTAAAGTTAAAGTTAAAGTTAAAATTAAAGTTAAAGTTAAAGTGAATGTTAAAGTTAAAGAGAAAGTTAAAGTTAAAGTTAAAAATAAAGTTAAAGTTAAAGTGAAAGTTAAAGTTTAAGTTAAAGTTAAAGTTAAAGTTAAAGTTAAAGTTAAAGTGAAAGTGAAATTTAAAGTTAAAGTTAAAGTTAAAGTTAAAGTCAAAAATAAAGTTAAAGTTAAAGTTAAAGTTAAAATTAGAGTTAAAGTTAAAGTTAAAGTGAATGTTAAAGTTAAAGCGAAAGTTAAAGTTAAAGTTAAAAATAAAGTTAAAGTTAAAGTTAAAGTTAAAGTTAAAGATAAAGTTAAAGTTAAAGTTAAAGTTAAAGTTAAAGTTAAAGTTAAAGTTAAAGTTAAACCTAAAGTTAAAGTTAAAGTTAAAGTTAAAGCTAAAGTTAAAGTTAAAGTTAAATTTAAAGTTAAAGTTAAAGTGAATGTTAAAGTTAAAGCGAAAGTTAAAGTTAAAATTAAAGTTAAAGCTAAAGTTGCAGTTAAAGTTAAAGTTTAAGTTTAAGTTAAAGTTAAAGTTAAAGTTAAAGTTAAAGCTAAAGTTAAAGTTAAAGTTAAAGTTAAAGTTAAAATTAAAGTTAAAGTTGAAGTTAAAATTAAAGTTAAAGTTAAAGTTAAAGTTAAAGTTAAAGTTAAAGTTAAAATTAAAGTTAAAGTTAAAGTTAAAGTTGAAGTTAAGGTTAAAGTTAAAGTTAAAGTTACAGTTAAAGTAAAATTAAAGTTAAAGTTAAAGTGAATGCTAAAGTTAAAGCGAAAGTTAAAGTTAACGTTAAAAATAAAGTTTAAGTTAAAGTTAAAGTTAAAGTTAAAGATAAAGTTAAAGTTAAAGTTAAAGTTAAAGTTAAAGTTAAAGTTAAAGTTAAAGTTAAAGTTAAAGTTAAAGTTAAAGTTAAAGTTAAAGTTAAAGTTAAAGTTAAAGTTAAAGTTAAAGTTAAAGTCAAAAATAAAGTTAAAGTTAAAGTGAAAGTTAAAGTTAAAGTTACAGTTAAAGTTAAAGTTAAAGTTAAAGTTAAAGTTAAAGTTAAAGTTAAAGTTAAAGCTAAAGCTAAAGTTAAAGTTAAAGTTAAAGTTAAAGTTAAAGTGAAAGTGAAAATTAAAGTTAAAGTTAAAGTTAAAGTTAAAGTTAAAGTTAAAGTTAAAGTTAAAGTTAAGTTAAAGTTAAAGTTAAAGTCAAAAATAAAGTTAAAGTTAAAGATAAAGTTAAAGTTAAAATTAAAGTTAAAGTTAAAGTTAAAGTTAAAGTTAAAGTTAAAGTTAAATTTAAAGTTAAAGTTAAAGTTAAAGTCAAAAATAAAGTTAAAGTTAAAGTGAAAGTTAAAGTTAAAGTGAAAGTTAAAGTTAAAGTTACAGTTAAAGTTAAAGTTAAAGTTAAAGTTAAAGTTAAAGTTAAAGTTAAAGTTAAAGTTAAAGTTAAAGTTAAAGTTAAAGTTAAAGTTAAAGTTAAAGTTAAAGTGAAAGTTAAAGTTAAAGTTAAAGTGAATGTTAAAGTTAAAGTTAAAGTTAAAAATAAAGTTAAAGTTAAAGTTAAAGATAAAGTTAAAGTTAAAGTTAAAGTTAAAGTTAAAGTTAAAGTAAATTTAAAGTTAAATTTAAAGTTAAAGTTAAAGTTAAAGTCAAAAATAAAGTTAAAGTTAAAGTGAAAGTTAAATTTAAAGTTACAGTTAAATTTAAAGTTAAAGTTAAAGTTAAAGCTAAAGTTAAAATTAAAGTTAAAGTTAAAGTGAAAGTGAAATTTAAAGTTAAAGTTAAAGTTAAAGTTAAAGTTAAAGTTAAAATTAAAGTTAAGTTAAAGTTAAAGTCAAAAATAAAGTTAAAGTTATAGTTAAAGTTAAAGATAAAGTTAAAGTTAAAGTTAAAGCTAAAGTTAAAGTTAAAGTTAAAGTTAAAGTTAAAGTTAAAGTGAAAGTTAAAGTAAAAGTGAATGTTAAAGTTAAAGTTGAAGTTAAAGTTAAAGTTAAAGTTAAAGTTAAAGTTAAAGTTAAAGTTAAAGTTAAAGTTAAAGTTAAAGTTAAAGTTAAAGTTAAAGTTAAAGTTAAAGTTAAAGTTAAAGTTAAAATTAAAGTTAAAGTTGAAGTTAAAGTTAAAGTTAAAGTTAAAGTTAAAGTTAAAGTTAAAGTTAAAGTTAAAGTTAAAGTTAAAGTTAAAGTTAAAGTTAAAGTTAAAGTTAAAGTTAAAGTTAAAGTTAAAGTTAAAGTTAAAGTTAAAGTTAAAGTTAAAGTTAAAGTTAAACTTAAACTTAAAGTTAAAGTTAGAGTTAAAGTTAAAGTTAAAGTTAAAGCTAAAGTTAAAGTTAAAGTTAAAGTTAAAGTTAAAGTTAAAGTTAAAGTTAAAGTTAAAGTTAAAGTTAAAGTTAAAGTTAAAGTTAAAGTTAAAGTTAAAGTTAAAGTTAAAGTTAAAGTTAAAGTTAAAGTTAAAGTTAAAGTTAAAGTTAAAGTTAAAGTTAAAGTTAAAGTTAAAGTGAAAGTTAAAGTTAAAGTTAAAGTTAAAGTTAAAGTTAAAGTGAATGTTAAAGTTAAAGTTGACGTTAAAGTTAAAGTTAAAGTTAAAGTTAAAGTTAAAGTGAAAGTTAAAGTTAAAGTTAAAGTTAAAGTTAAAGTTAAAGTTAAAGTTAAAGTTAAAGTTAAAGTTAAAGTTAAAGTTAAAGTTAAAGTTAAAGTTAAAGTTAAAGTTAAAGTTAAAGTTAAAGTTAAAGTTAAAGTGAATGTTAAAGTTAAAGCGAAAGTTAAAGTTAAAGTTAAAAATAAAGTTAAAGTTAAAGTTAAAGTTGAAGTTAAAGTTAAAGTTAAAGTTAAAGTTAAAGTTAAAGTTAAAGTTAAAGTTAAAGTTAAAGTTAAAGTTAAAGTTAAAGTTAAAGTGAAAGTTAAAGTCAAAGTTAAAGTTAAAGTTAAAGTGAATGTTAAAGTTAAAGTTGACGTTAAAGTTAAAGTTAAAGTTAAAGTTAAAGTTAAAGTTAAAGTTAAAGTTAAAGTTAAAGTTAAAGTTAAAGTGAAAGTTAAAGTTAAAGTTAAAGTTAAAGTTAAAGTTAAAGTGAATGTTAAAGTTAAAGTTGACGTTAAAGTTAAAGTTAAAGTTAAAGTTAAAGTTAAAGTTAAAGTTAAAGTTAAAGTTAAAGTTAAAGTTAAAGTTAAAGTTAAAGTTAAAGTTAAAGTTAAAGTTAAAGTTAAAGTTAAAGTTAAAGTTAAAGTTAAAGTTAAAGTTAAAGTTAAAGTTAAAGTTAAACTTAAACTTAAAGTTAAAGTTAAAGTTAAAGTTAAAGTTAAAGTTAAAGTTAAAGTTAAAGTTAAAGTTAAAGCTAAAGTTAAAGTTAAAGTTAAAGTTAAAGTTAAAGTTAAAGTTAAAGTTAAAGTTAAAGTTAAAGTTAAAGTTAAAGTTAAAGTTAAAGTTAAAGTTAAAGTTAAAGTTAAAGTTAAAGTTAAAGTTAAAGTTAAAGTTAAAGTTAAAGTTAAAGTTAAAGTTAAAGTGAATGTTAAAGTTAAAGTTGACGTTAAAGTTAAAGTTAAAGTTAAAGTTAAAGTTAAAGTTAAAGTTAAAGTTAAAGTTAAAGTTAAAGTTAAAGTTAAAGTTAAAGTTAAAGTTAAAGTTAAAGTTAAAGTTAAAGTTAAAGTTAAAGTTAAAGTTAAAGTTAAAGTTAAAGTTAAAGTTAAAGTTACAGTTAAAGTTAAAGTTAAAGTTAAAATTAAAGTGAATGTTAAAGTTAAAGCGAAAGTTAAAGTTAAAGTTTAAAATAAAGTTAAAGTTAAAGTTAAAGTTAAAGTTAAAGTTAAAGTTAAAGTTAAAGTTAAAGCTAAAGTTAAAGTTAAAGTTAAAGTTAAAGTTAAAAATAAAATTAAAGTTAAAGTGAAAGTTAAAGTTAAAGTTAAACTTAAAGTTAAAGTTAAAGTTAAAGTTAAAATTAAAGTTAAAGTTAAAGTTAAAGTTAAAGTGAATGTTAAAGTTATAGTTAAAGTTAAAGTTAAAGTTAAAGATAAAGTTAAAGTTAAAGTTAAAAATAAAGTTAAAGTTAAAGTGAAAGTGAAAGTTAAAGTGAAAGTTAAAGTTAAAGTTAAAGTGAAAGTTAAAGTTAAAAATAAAGTTAAAGTTAAAGCTAAAGTTGAAGTTAAATTTAAAGTGAAAGTTAAAGTTAAAGTTAAATTTAAAGTTAAAGTTAAAGTTAAAGTTAAAATTAAAGTTAAAGTTGAAGTTAAAGTTGAAGTTAAAGTTAAAGTTAAAGTTAAAGTTAAAGTTAAAGTAAAAGTTAAAGTTAAAGTTAAAGTTAAAGTTAAAGTTAAAGTTAAAGTTAAAGTTAAAGTTAAAGTTAAAGTTAAAGCTAAATTTAAAGTTAAAGTTAAAGTTAAATTTAAAGTGAATGTTAAAGTTAAAGCGAAAGTTAAAGTTAAAAATTAAGTTAAAGTTAAAGCTGAAGTTGAAGTTAAAGTTTAAGTTTAAGTTTAAGTTTAAGTTAAAGTTAAAGTTAAAGTTAAAGTTAAAGTTAAAGTTAAAGTTAAAGTTAAATTTAAAGTTAAAGTTAAAGTCAAGGTTAAAGTTAAAGTTAAAGTTAAAATTAAAGTTAAAGTTAAAGTTAAAGTGAATGTTAAAGCTAAAGCGAAAATTAAATTTAAAAATTAAGTTAAAGTTAAAGCTAAAGTTGAAGTCAAAGTTTAAGTTTAAGTTTAAGTTTAAGTTTAAGTTAAAGTTAAAGTTAAAGTTAAAGTTAAAGTTAAAGTTAAAGTTAAAGTTAAATTTAAAGTTAAAGTTAAATTTAAAGTTAAAGTTAAAGTCAAGGTTAAAGTTAAAGTTAAAGTTAAAGTTAAAGTTAAAATTTAAGTTAAAGGTAAAGTTAAAGTGAATGTTAAAGTTAAAGAGAAGTTAAAGTTAAAAATAAAGTTAAAGTTAAAGTGAAAGTGAAAGTTAAAGTGAAAGTTAAAGTTAAAAATAAAGTTAAAGTTAAAGTTAAAGTTAAATTTAAAGTTAAAGTTAAATTTAAAGTTAAAGTTAAATTTAAAGTTAAAGTTAAAGTCAAGGTTAAAGTTAAAGTTAAAGTTAAAATTAAAGTTAAAGGTAAAGTTAAAGAGAAGTTAAAGTTAAAAATAAAGTTAAAGTTAAAGTGAAAGTGAAAGTTAAAGTGAAAGTTAAAGTTAAAAATAAAGTTAAAGTTAAAGTTAAAGTGAATGTTAAAGCTAAAGCGAAAATTAAATTTAAAAATTAAGTTAAAGTTAAAGCTAAAGTTGAAGTTAAAGTTTAAGTTTAAGTTTAAGTTTAAGTTTAAGTTTAAGTTTAAGTTTAAGTTTAAGTTAAAGTTAAAGTTAAAGTTAAAGTTAAAGTTAAAGTTAAAGTTAAAGTTAAAGTTAAAGTTAAAGTTAAAGTTAAAGTTAAATTTAAAGTTAAAGTTAAATTTAAAGTTAAAGTTAAAGTCAAGGTTAAAGTTAAAGTTAAAGTTAAAATTAAAGTTAAAGGTAAAGTTAAAGAGAAGTTAAAGTTAAAAATAAAGTTAAAGTTAAAGTTAAAGTGAAAGTTAAAGTTAAAAATAAAGTTAAAGTTAAAGTTAAAGTTAAATTTAAAGTTAAAGTTAAAGTTAAAGTTAAAGTTAAAGTTAAACTTAAAGTTAAAGTAAAAGTTAAAGTTAAGGTTAAAGTTAAAGTTAAAGTTAAAGTTAAAGCTAAATTTAAAGTTAAAGTTAAAGTGAATGTTAAAGTTAAAGCGAAAGTTAAAGTTAAAAATTAAGTTAAAGTTAAAGCTAGAGTTGAAGTTAAAGTTTAAGTTTAAGTTTAAGTTAAAGTTAAAGTTAAAGTTAAAGTTAAAGTTAAAGTTAAAGTTAAAGTTAAAGTTAAAGTTAAAGTTAAAGTTAAAGTTAAAGTTAAAGTTAAAGTGAATGTTAAAGCTAAAGCGAAAATTAAATTTAAAAATTAAGTTAAAGTTAAAGCTAAAGTTGAAGTTAAAGTTTAAGTTTAAGTTTAAGTTTAAGTTTAAGTTTAAGTTTAAGTTTAAGTTTAAGTTTAAGTTAAAGTTAAAGTTAAAGTTAAAGTTAAATTTAAAGTTAAAGTTAAATTTAAAGTTAAAGTTAAAGTCAAGGTTAAAGTTAAAGTTAAAGTTAAAATTAAAGTTAAAGGTAAAGTTAAAGAGAAGTTAAAGTTAAAAATAAAGTTAAAGTTAAAGTGAAAGTGAAAGTTAAAGTGAAAGTTAAAGTTAAAAATAAAGTTAAAGTTAAAGTTAAAGTTAAATTTAAAGTTAAAGTTAAAGTTAAAGTTAAAGTTAAAGTTAAAGTTAAAGTTAAAGTTAAAGTTAAAGTTAAAGTTAAAGTTAAAGTTAAAGTTAAAGTTAAAGTTAAAGTTAAAGTTAAAGTTAAGGTTAAAGTTAAAGTTAAAGTTAAAGTTAAAGCTAAATTTAAAGTTAAAGTTAAAGTGAATGTTAAAGTTAAAGCGAAAGTTAAAGTTAAAAATTAAGTTAAAGTTAAAGCTAGAGTTGAAGTTAAAGTTTAAGTTTAAGTTTAAGTTTAAGTTAAAGTTAAAGTTAAAGTTAAAGTTAAAGTTAAAGTTAAAGTTAAAGTTAAAGTTAAAGTTAAAGTTAAAGTTAAAGTTAAAGTTAAAGTTAAAGTTAAAGTTAAAGTTAAAGTTAAAGTTAAAGTTAAAGTTAAAGTTAAAGTTAAAGTTAAAGTTAAAGTTAAAGTTAAAGTTAAAGTTAAAGTTAAAGTTAAAGTTAAAATTAAAGTTAAAGTGAATGTTAAAGTTAAAGAGAAAGTTAAAGTTAAAGTTAAAAATAAAGTTAAAGTTAAAGTGAAAGTTAAAGTTTAAGTTAAAGTTAAAGTTAAAGTTAAAGTTAAAGTTAAAGTGAAAGTGAAATTTAAAGTTAAAGTTAAAGTTAAAGTCAAAAATAAAGTTAAAGTTAAAGTTAAAGTTAAAATTAGAGTTAAAGTTAAAGTTAAAGTGAATGTTAAAGTTAAAGCGAAAGTTAAAGTTAAAGTTAAAGTTAAAGTTAAAGTTAAAGTTAAAGATAAAGTTAAAGTTAAAGTTAAAGTTAAAATTAAAGTTAAAGTTAAAGTTAAAGTTAAAGTTAAAGTTAAAGTTAAAGTTAAACCTAAAGTTAAAGTTAAAGTTAAAGTTAAAGTGAATGTTAAAGTTAAAGCGAAAGTTAAAGTTAAAATTAAAGTTAAAGCTAAAGTTGCAGTTAAAGTTAAAGTTTAAGTTTAAGTTTAAGTTAAAGTTAAAGTTAAAGTTAAAGTTAAAGCTAAAGTTAAAGTTAAAGTTAAAGTTAAAATTAAAGTTAAAGTTGAAGTTAAAGTTAAAGTTAAAGTTAAAGTTAAAGTTAAAATTAAAGTTAAAGTTAAAGTTAAAGTTAAAGTTAAAGTTAAAGTTGAAGTTAAGGTTAAAGTTAAAGTTAAAGTTACAGTTAAAGTAAAATTAAAGTTAAAGTTAAAGTGAATGCTAAAGTTAAAGCGAAAGTTAAAGTTAACGTTAAAAATAAAGTTTAAGTTAAAGTTAAAGTTAAAGTTAAAGATAAAGTTAAAGTTAAAGTTAAAGTTAAAGTTAAAGTTAAAGTTAAAGTTAAAGTTAAAGTTAAAGTTAAAGTTAAAGTTAAAGTTAAAGTTAAAGTTAAAGTTAAAGTTAAAGTTAAAGTTAAAGTTAAAGTTAAAGTTAAAGTTAAAGTCAAAAATAAAGTTAAAGTTAAAGTGAAAGTTAAAGTTAAAGTTACAGTTAAAGTTAAAGTTAAAGTTAAAGTTAAAGTTAAAGTTAAAGTTAAAGTTAAAGTTAAAGTTAAAGCTAAAGCTAAAGTTAAAGTTAAAGTTAAAGTTAAAGTTAAAGTTAAAGTGAAAGTGAAAATTAAAGTTAAAGTTAAAGTTAAAGTTAAAGTGAAAGTGAAATTTAAAGTTAAAGTTAAAGTCAAAAATAAAGTTAAAGTTAAAGTTAAAGTTAAAATTAGAGTTAAAGTTAAAGTTAAAGTGAATGTTAAAGTTAAAGCGAAAGTTAAAGTTAAAGTTAAAAATAAAGTTAAAGTTAAAGTTAAAGTTAAAGTTAAAGTTAAAGTTAAAGTTAAACCTAAAGTTAAAGTTAAAGTTAAAGTTAAAGTTAAAGTTAAAGCTAAAGGTAAAGTTAAAGTTAAATTTAAAGTTAAAGTTAAAGTGAATGTTAAAGTTAAAGCGAAAGTTAAAGTTAAAATTAAAGTTAAAGCTAAAGTTGCAGTTAAAGTTAAAGTTTAAGTTTAAGTTAAAGTTAAAGTTAAAGTTAAAGTTAAAGCTAAAGTTAAAGTTAAAGTTAAAGTTAAAATTAAAGTTAAAGTTGAAGTTAAAGTTAAAGATAAAGTTAAAGTTAAAGTTAAAGTTAAAGTTAAAGTTAAAGTTAAAGTTAAAATTAAAGTTAAAGTTAAAGTTAAAGTTAAAGTTAAAGTTAAAGTTAAAGTTGAAGTTAAGGTTAAAGTTAAAGTTAAAGTTACAGTTAAAGTAAAATTAAAGTTAAAGTTAAAGTGAATGCTAAAGTTAAAGCGAAAGTTAAAGTTAACGTTAAAAATAAAGTTTAAGTTAAAGTTAAAGTTAAAGTTAAAGATAAAGTTAAAGTTAAAGTTAAAGTTAAAGTTAAAGTTAAAGTTAAAGTTAAAGTTAAAGTTAAAGTCAAAAATAAAGTTAAAGTTAAAGTGAAAGTTAAAGTTAAAGTTAAAGTTACAGTTAAAGTTAAAGTTAAAGTTAAAGTTAAAGTTAAAGTTAAAGTTAAAGTTAAAGTTAAAGTTAAAGTTAAAGTTAAAGTTAAAGTTAAAGTTAAAGTTAAAGTTAAAGTTAAAGTTAAAGTTAAAGTTAAAGTTAAAGTTAAAGTTAAAGTTAAAGTTAAAATTAAAGTTAAAGTTAAAGTTGAAATTAAGGTTAAAGTTAAAGTAAAAGTTAAAGTTAAAGTTAAAGTTAAAGTTAAAGTTAAAGTTAAAGTTAAAGTTAAAGTTAAAGTTAAAGTTAAAGTTAAAGTTAAAGTTAAAGTTAAAGTGAAAGTTAAAGTTAAAGTTAAAGTTAAAGTGAATGTTAAAGTTAAAGTTAAAGTTAAAAATAAAGTTAAAGTTAAAGTTAAAGATAAAGTTAAAGTTAAAGTTAAAGTTAAAGTTAAAGTTAAAGTTAAAGTTAAAGTTAAAGTTAAAGTTAAAGTTAAAGTTAAAGTTAAAGTTAAAGTTAAAGTTAAAGTTAAAGTTAAAGTTAAAGTTAAAGTAAAGTTAAAGTTAAATTTAAAGTTAAAGTTAAAGTTAAAGTCAAAAATAAAGTTAAAGTTAAAGTGAAAGTTAAAGTTAAAGTTACAGTTAAATTTAAAGTTAAAGTTAAAGTTAAAGTTAAAGCTAAAGTTAAAATTAAAGTTAAAGTTAAAGTGAAAGTGAAATTTAAAGTTAAAGTTAAAGTTAAAGTTAAAGTTAAAGTTAAAGTTAAAGTTAAAGTTAAAGTTAAAGTTAAAGTTAAAGTTAAAGTTAAAGTTAAAATTAAAGTTAAGTTAAAGTTAAAGTTAAAGTCAAAAATAAAGTTAAAGTTATAGTTAAAGTTAAAGATAAAGTTAAAGTTAAAGTTAAAGCTAAAGTTAAAGTTAAAGTTAAAGTTAAAGTTAAAGTTAAAGTGAAAGTTAAAGTAAAAGTGAATGTTAAAGTTAAAGTTGAAGTTAAAGTTAAAGTTAAAGTTAAAGTTAAAGTTAAAGTTAAAGTTAAAGTTAAAGTTAAAGTTAAAGTTAAAGTTAAAGTTAAAGTTAAAGTTAAAGTTAAAGTTAAAGTTAAAGTTAAAGTTAAAGTTAAAGTTAAAATTAAAGTTAAAGTTAAAGTTGAAGTTAAAGTTAAAGTTAAAGTTAAAGTTAAAGTTAAAGTTAAAGTTAAAGTTAAAGTTAAAGTTAAAGTTAAAGTTAAAGTTAAAGTTAAAGTTAAAGTTAAAGTTAAAGTTAAAGTTAAAGTTAAAGTTAAAGTTAAAGTTAAAGTTAAAGTTAAAGTTAAAGTTAAAGTTAAAGTTAAACTTAAACTTAAAGTTAAAGTTAGAGTTAAAGTTAAAGTTAAAGTTAAAGCTAAAGTTAAAGTTAAAGTTAAAGTTAAAGTTAAAGTTAAAGTTAAAGTTAAAGTTAAAGTTAAAGTTAAAGTTAAAGTTAAAGTTAAAGTTAAAGTTAAAGTTAAAGTTAAAGTTAAAGTTAAAGTTAAAGTTAAAGTTAAAGTTAAAGTTAAAGTTAAAGTTAAAGTTAAAGTTAAAGTTAAAGTTAAAGTTAAAGTTAAAGTTAAAGTTAAAGTTAAAGTGAAAGTTAAAGTTAAAGTTAAAGTTAAAGTTAAAGTGAATGTTAAAGTTAAAGTTGACGTTAAAGTTAAAGTTAAAGTTAAAGTTAAAGTTAAAGTTAAAGTTAAAGTTAAAGTTAAAGTTAAAGTTAAAGTTAAAGTTAAAGTTAAAGTTAAAGTTAAAGTTAAAGTTAAAGTTACAGTTAAAGTTAAAGTTAAAGTTAAAGTGAATGTTAAAGTTAAAGCGAAAGTTAAAGTTAAAGTTAAAAATAAAGTTAAAGTTAAAGTTAAAGTTGAAGTTAAAGTTAAAGTTAAAGTTAAAGTTAAAGTTAAAGTTAAAGTTAAAGTTAAAGTTAAAGTTAAAGTTAAAGTTAAAGTTAAAGTTAAAGTTAAAGTGAAAGTTAAAGTCAAAGTTAAAGTTAAAGTTAAAGTGAATGTTAAAGTTAAAGTTGACGTTAAAGTTAAAGTTAAAGTTAAAGTTAAAGTTAAAGTTAAAGTTAAAGTTAAAGTTAAAGTTAAAGTTAAAGTGAAAGTTAAAGTTAAAGTTAAAGTTAAAGTGAATGTTAAAGTTAAAGTTGACGTTAAAGTTAAAGTTAAAGTTAAAGTTAAAGTTAAAGTTAAAGTTAAAGTTAAAGTTAAAGTTAAAGTTAAACTTAAACTTAAAGTTAAAGTTAAAGTTAAAGTTAAAGTTAAAGTTAAAGTTAAAGTTAAAGTTAAAGCTAAAGTTAAAGTTAAAGTTAAAGTTAAAGTTAAAGTTAAAGTTAAAGTTAAAGTTAAAGTTAAAGTTAAAGTTAAAGTTAAAGTTATAGTTAAAGTTAAAGTTAAAGTTAAAGTTAAAGTTAAAGTTAAAGTTAAAGTTAAAGTTAAAGTTAAAGTTAAAGTTAAAGTGAATGTTAAAGTTAAAGTTGACGTTAAAGTTAAAGTTAAAGTTAAAGTTAAAGTTAAAGTTAAAGTTAAAGTTAAAGTTAAAATTAAAGTTAAAGTTAAAGTTAAAGTTAAAGTTAAAGTTAAAGTTAAAGTTACAGTTAAAGTTAAAGTTAA
This sequence comes from Eurosta solidaginis, assembly GCF_040869045.1. Classification (NCBI taxonomy): domain Eukaryota; kingdom Metazoa; phylum Arthropoda; class Insecta; order Diptera; family Tephritidae; genus Eurosta; species Eurosta solidaginis. The sequence continues at coordinate 937,124 of NW_027136887.1, read as the reverse complement.
AGTTAAAGTTAAAGTTAAAGTTAAAGTTAAATTTAAAGTTAAAGTTAAAGTTAAAGTTAAACTTAAACTTAAAGTTAAAGTTAAAGTTAAAGTTAAAGTTAAAGTTAAAGTTAAAGTTAAAGTTAAAGCTAAAGTTAAAGTTAAAGTTAAAGTTAAAGTTAAAGTTAAAGTTAAAGTTAAAGTTAAAGTTAAAGTTAAAGTTATAGTTAAAGTTAAAGTTAAAGTTAAAGTTAAAGTTAAAGTTAAAGTTAAAGTTAAAGTTAAAGTTAAAGTTAAAGTTAAAGTTAAAGTGAATGTTAAAGTTAAAGTTGACGTTAAAGTTAAAGTTAAAGTTAAAGTTAAAGTTAAAGTTAAAGTTAAAGTTAAAGTTAAAGTTAAAATTAAAGTTAAAGTTAAAGTTAAAGTTAAAGTTAAAGTTAAAGTTAAAGTTAAAGTTAAAGTTAAAGTTAAAGTTAAAGTTAAAGTTACAGTTAAAGTTAAAGTTAAAGTTAAAGTGAATGTTAAAGTTAAAGCGAAAGTTAAAGTTAAAGTTAAAAATAAAGTTAAAGTTAAAGTTAAAGTTAAAGTTGAAGTTAAAGTTAAAGTTAAAGTTAAAGTTAAAGTTAAAGTTAAAGTCAAAAATAAAGTTAAAGTTATAGTTAAAGTTAAAGATAAAGTTAAAGTTAAAGTTAAAGCTAAAGTTAAAGTTAAAGTTAAAGTTAAAGTTAAAGTGAAAGTTAAAGTAAAAGTGAATGTTAAAGTTAAAGTTGAAGTTAAAGTTAAAGTTAAAGTTAAAGTTAAAGTTAAAGTTAAAGTTAAAGTTAAAGTTAAAGTTAAAGTTAAAGTTAAAGTTAAAGTTAAAGTTAAAGTTAAATTTAAAGTTAAAGTTAAAGTTAAAGTTAAAGTTAAAGTTAAAGTTAAAGTTAAAGTTAAAGTTAAAGTTAAAGTTAAAGTTGAAGTTAAAGTTAAAGTTAAAGTTAAAGTTAAAGTTAAAGTTAAAGTTAAAGTTAAAGTTAAAGTTAAAGTTAAAGTTAAAGTTAAAGTTAAAGTTAAAGTTAAAGTTAAAGTTAAAGTTAAAGTTAAAGTTAAAGTTAAAGTTAAACTTAAACTTAAAGTTAAAGTTAGAGTTAAAGTTAAAGTTAAAGTTAAAGCTAAAGTTAAAGTTAAAGTTAAAGTTAAAGTTAAAGTTAAAGTTAAAGTTAAAGTTAAAGTTAAAGTTAAAGTTAAAGTTAAAGTTAAAGTTAAAGTTAAAGTTAAAGTTAAAGTTAAAGTTAAAGTTAAAGTTAAAGTTAAAGTTAAAGTTAAAGTTAAAGTTAAAGTTAAAGTTAAAGTTAAAGTTAAAGTTAAAGTTAAAGTTAAAGTTAAAGTTAAAGTTAAAGTTAAAGTTAAAGTTAAAGTGAAAGTTAAAGTTAAAGTTAAAGTTAAAGTTAAAGTTAAAGTTAAAGTGAATGTTAAAGTTAAAGTTGACGTTAAAGTTAAAGTTAAAGTTAAAGTTAAAGTTAAAGTTAAAGTTAAAGTTAAAGTTAAAGTTAAAGTTAAAGTTAAAGTTAAAGTTAAAGTTAAAGTTAAAGTTAAAGTTAAAGTGAATGTTAAAGTTAAAGTTGACGTTAAAGTTAAAGTTAAAGTTAAAGTTAAAGTTAAAGTTAAAGTTAAAATTAAAGTTAAAGTGAAAGTTAAAGTTAAACTTAAAGTTAAAGTTAAAGTTAAAGTTAAAATTAAAGTTAAAGTTAAAGTTAAAGTGAATGTTAAAGTTATAGTTAAAGTTAAAGTTAAAGTTAAAGATAAAGTTAAAGTTAAAGTTAAAAATAAAGTTAAAGTTAAAGTGAAAGTGAAAGTGAAAGTTAAAGTGAAAGTTAAAGTTAAAGTTAAAGTGAAAGTTAAAGTTAAAAATAAAGTTAAAGTTAAAGCTAAAGTTGAAGTTAAATTTAAAGTGAAAGTTAAAGTTAAAGTTAAATTTAAAGTTAAAGTTAAAGTTAAAGTTAAAGTTAAAATTAAAGTTAAAGTTGAAGTTAAAGTTGAAGTTAAAGTTAAAGTTAAAGTTAAAGTTAAAGTTAAAGTTAAAGTTAAAGTTAAAGTTAAAGTAAAAGTTAAAGTTAAAGTTAAAGTTAAAGTTAAAGTTAAAGTTAAAGTTAAAGTTAAAGTTAAAGTTAAAGTTAAAGTTAAAGTTAAAGTTAAAGTTAAAGTTAAAGTTAAAGCTAAATTTAAAGTTAAAGTTAAAGTTAAAGTTAAAGTGAATGTTAAAGTTAAAGCGAAAGTTAAAGTTAAAAATTAAGTTAAAGTTAAAGCTAAAGTTGAAGTTAAAGTTTAAGTTTAAGTTTAAGTTTAAGTTAAAGTTAAAGTTAAAGTTAAAGTTAAAGTTAAAGTTAAAGTTAAATTTAAAGTTAAAGTTAAAGTCAAGGTTAAAGTTAAAGTTAAAGTTAAAATTAAAGTTAAAGTTAAAGTTAAAGTGAATGTTAAAGCTAAAGCGAAAATTAAATTTAAAAATTAAGTTAAAGTTAAAGCTAAAGTTGAAGTTAAAGTTTAAGTTTAAGTTTAAGTTTAAGTTTAAGTTAAAGTTAAAGTTAAAGTTAAAGTTAAAGTTAAAGTTAAAGTTAAAGTTAAAGTTAAAGTTAAAGTTAAAGTTAAAGTTAAATTTAAAGTTAAAGTTAAATTTAAAGTTAAAGTTAAAGTCAAGGTTAAAGTTAAAGTTAAAGTTAAAGTTAAAATTTAAGTTAAAGGTAAAGTTAAAGTGAATGTTAAAGTTAAAGAGAAGTTAAAGTTAAAAATAAAGTTAAAGTTAAAGTGAAAGTGAAAGTTAAAGTGAAAGTTAAAGTTAAAAATAAAGTTAAAGTTAAAGTTAAAGTTAAAGTTAAATTTAAAATTAAAGTTAAAGTTAAAGTTAAAGTTAAAGTTAAATTTAAGTTAAAGTTAAAGTTAAGGTTAAAGTTAAAGTTAAAGTTAAAGCTAAATTTAAAGTTAAAGTTAAAGTTAAAATGAATGTTAAAGTTAAAGCGAAAGTTAAAGTTAAAAATTAAGTTAAAGTTAAAGCTAAAGTTGAAGTTAAAGTTTAAGTTTAAGTTTAAGTTAAAGTTAAAGTTAAAGTTAAAGTTAAAGTTAAAGTTAAAGTTAAAGTTAAAGTTAAAGTTAAAGTTAAAGTTAGAGTTAAAGTTAAAGTTAAAGTTAAAGTTAAAGTTAAAGTTAAAGTTAAAGTTAAAGTTAAAGTTAAAGTTAAAGTTAAAGTTAAAGTTAAAGTTAAAGTTAAAGTTAAAGTTAAAGTTAAATTTAAAGTTAAAGTTAAAGTTAAAGAAAGTTAAAGTTAAAGTTAAAGTTAAAGTTAAAGTTAAAGTTAAAGTGAATGTTAAAGTTAAAGCGAAAGTTAAAGTTAAAAATTAAGTTAAAGTTAAAGCTAAAGTTAAAGTTAAAGTTTAAGTTTAAGTTTAAGTTAAAGTTAAAGTTAAAGTTAAAGTTAAAGTTAAAGTTAAAGTTAAAGTTAAAGTTAAAGTTAAAGTTAAAGTTAAAGTTAAAGTTAAAGTTAAAGTTAAAGTTAAAGTTAAAGTTAAAGTTAAAGTTAAAGTTAAAGTTAAAGTTAAAGTTAAAGTTAAAGTTAAAGTTAAAGTTAAAGTTAAAGTTAAAGTTAAAATTAAAGTTAAAGTTAAAGTTAAAGTTAAAGTTAAAGTTAAAGTTAAAGTTAAAGTTAAAGTTAAAGTTAAAGTTAAAGTTAAAATTAAAGTTAAAGTTAAAGTTAAAGCTAAATTTAAAGTTAAAGTTAAATTTAAAGTTAAAGTTAAAGTTAAGGTTAAATTTAAAGTTAAAGTTAAAGTTAAAGTTAAAGTTAAAGTTAAAGTTAAAGTTAAAGTTAAAGTTAAAGTTAAACTTAAAGTTAAAGTTAAAGTTAAAGTTAAAATTAAAGTTAAAGTTAAAAAGAATGTTAAAGTTAAAGAGAAAGTTAAAGTTAAAGTTAAAAATAAAGTTAAAATTAAAGTGAAAGTTAAAGTTAAAGTTAAAGTTAAAGTTAAAGTTAAAGTGAAAGTGAAATTTAAAGTTAAAGTTAAAGTTAAAGTTAAAGTTAAAGTCAAAAATAAAGTTAAAGTTAAAGTTAAAGTTAAAATTAGAGTTAAAGTTAAAGTTAAAGTTAAAGTGAATGTTAAAGTTAAAGCGAAAGTTAAAGTTAAAGTTAAAAATAAAGTTAAAGTTAAAGTTAAGTTAAAGTTAAAGTTAAAGTTAAAGATAAAGTTAAAGTTAAAGTTAAATTTAAAGTTAAAGTTAAAGTTAAAGTTAAAGTTAAAGCTAAAGTTAAAGTTAAAGTTAAAGTTAAAGTGAATGTTAAAGTTAAAGCGAAAGTTAAAGTTAAAATTAAAGTTAAAGCTAAAGTTGCAGTTAAAGTTAAAGTTTAAGTTTAAGTTTAAGTTAAAGTTAAAGTTAAAGTTAAAGTTAAAGTTAAAGTTAAAGTTAAAGTTAAAGTTAAAGCTAAAGTTAAAGTTAAAATTAAAGTTAAAGTTAAAGTTGAAGTTAAAGTTAAAGTTAAAGTTAAAGTTAAAGTTAAAGTTAAAGTTAAAGTTAAAGTTAAAGTTAAAGTTAAAGTTAAAGTTAAAGTTAAAGTTAAAGTTAAAGTTAAAGTTAAAGTTAAAGTTAAAGTTAAAGTTGAAGTTAAGGTTAAAGTTAAAGTTAAAGTTACAGTTAAAGTAAAATTAAAGTTAAAGTTAAAGTGAATGTTAAAGTTAAAGCGAAAGTTAAAGTTAACGTTAAAAATAAAGTTAAAGTTAAAGTTAAAGTTAAAGATAAAGTTAAAGTTAAAGTTAAAGTTAAAGTTAAAGTTAAAGTTAAAGTCAAAAATAAAGTTAAAGTTAAAGTGAAAGTTAAAGTTAAAGTTACAGTTAAAGTTAAAGTTAAAGTTAAAGTTAAAGTTAAAGCTAAAGTTAAAGTTAAAGTAAAGTTAAAGTTAAAGTGAAAGTGAAAATTAAAGTTAAAGTTAAAGTTAAAGTTAAAGTTAAAGTTAAAGTTAAGTTAAAGTTAAAGTTAAAGTCAAAAATAAAGTTAAAGTTAAAGTTAAAGATAAAGTTAAAGTTAAAGTTAAAGTTAAAGTTAAAGTTAAAGTTAAAGTTAAAGTTAAAGTTAAAGTTAAAGTTAAAGTTAAAGTTAAAGTTAAAGTTAAAGCTAAAGTTAAAGTTAAAGTTAAAGTTAAAGCTAAAGTTAAAGTTAAAGTAAAGTTAAAGTTAAAGTGAAAGTGAAAATTAAAGTTAAAGTTAAAGTTAAAGTTAAAGTTAAAGTTAAGTTAAGTTAAAGTTAAAGTTAAAGTCAAAAATAAAGTTAAAGTTAAAGTTAAAGTTAAAGTTAAAGTAAAGTTAAAGTTAAAGTGAAAGTGAAAATTAAAGTTAAAGTTAAAGTTAAAGTTAAAGTTAAAGTTAAAGTTAAGTTAAAGTTAAAGTCAAAAATAAAGTTAAAGTTAAAGTTAAAGATAAAGTTAAAGTTAAAGTTAAAGTTAAAGTTAAAGTTAAAGTTAAAGTTAAAGTTAAAGTTAAAGTTAAAGTTAAAGTTAAAGTTAAAGTTAAAGTTAAAGTTAAAGTTAAAGTTAAAGTTAAAGTTATAGTTAAAGTTAAAGTGAAAGTTAAAGTTAAAGTTAAAGTGAATGTTAAAGTTAAAGTTGAAGTTAAAATTAAAGTTAAAGTTACAGTTAAAGTTAAAGTTAAAGTTAAAGTTAAAGTTAAAGTTAAAGTTAAAGTTAAAGTGAATGTTAAAGTAAAAGCGAAAGTTAGAGTTAAGTTAAAAATAAAGTTAAAGTTAAAGATAAAGTTAAAGTTAAAGTTAAAGTTAAAGTTAAAGCTAAAGTTAAAGTTAAAGTTAAAGTTAAAGTTAAAGTTAAAGTTAAAGTTAAAGTTAAAGTTAAAGTTAAAGTTAAAGTTAAAGTTAAAGTTAAAGGTTAAAGTTAAAGTTAAAGTTAAAGTTAAAGTTAAAGTTAAAGTTAAAGTTAAAGTTAAAGTTAAAGTTAAAGTTAAAGTTAAAGTTAAAGTTAAAGTTAAAGTTAAAGTTAAAGTTAAAGTTAAAGTGAAAGTTAAAGTTAAAGTTAAAGTTAAAGTGAATGTTAAAGTTAAAGTTGAAGTTAAAGTTAAAGTTAAAGTTAAAGTTAAAGTTGAAGTTAAAGTTAAAGTTAAAGTTAAAGTTAAAGTTAAAGTTAAAGTTAAAGTTAAAATTAAAGTTAAAGTTAAAGTTAAAGTTAAAGTAAAAGTGAATGTTAAAGTTAAAGTTAAAGTTAAAGATAAAGTTGAAGTTAAAGTTAAAGTTAAGGTTAAAGTTGAAGTTAAAGTTAAAGTTAAAGTTAAAGTTAAAGTTAAAGTTAAAATTAAAGTTAAAGTTAAAGTTAAAGTTAAAGTTAAAGTTAAAGTTAAAGTTAAAGTTAAAGTTAAAGTTAAAGTTAAAGTTAAAGTTAAAGTTAAAGTTAAAGTTAAAGTTAAAGTTAAAGTTAAAGTTAAAGTTAAAGTTAAAGTTAAAGTTAAAGTTAAAGTTAAAGTTAAAGTTAAAGTTAAAGTTAAAGTTAAAGTTAAAGTGAAAGTTAAAGTTAAAGTTAAAGTGAATGTTAAAGTTAAAGTTGACGTTAAAGTTAAAGTTAAAGTTAAAGTTAAAGTTAAAGTTAAAGTTAAAGTTAAAGTTAAAGTTAAAGTTAAAGTTAAAGTTAAAGTTAAAGTTAAAGTTAAAGTTAAAGTTAAAGTTAAAGTTAAAGTTAAAGTTAAAGTTACAGTTAAAGTTAAAGTTAAAGTTAAAGTTACAGTTAAAGTTAAAGTTAAAGTTAAAGTGAATGTTAAAGTTAAAGCGAAAGTTAAAGTTAAAAATAAAGTTAAAGTTAAAGTTAAAGTTAAAGTTGAAGTTAAAGATAAAGTTAAAGTTAAAGTTAAAGTTAAAGTTAAAGTTAAAGTTAAAGTTAAAGTTAAAGTTAAAGTTAAAGTTAAAGTTAAAGTTAAAGTTAAAGTTAAAGTTAAAGTTAAAGTTAAACTTAAAGTTAAAGTTAAAGCTAAAGTTAAAGTTAAAGTTAAAGTTAAAAATAAAATTAAAGTTAAAGTGAAAGTTAAAGTTAAAGTTAAAGTTAAAGTTAAACTTAAAGTTAAAGTTAAAGTTAAAATTAAAGTTAAAGTTAAAGTTAAAGTTAAAGTTAAAGTGAATGTTAAAGTTATAGTTAAAGTTAAAGTTAAAGTTAAAGATAAAGTTAAAGTTAAAGTTAAAAATAAAGTTAAAGTTAAAGTGAAAGTGAAAGTGAAAGTTAAAGTGAAAGTTAAAGTTAAAGTTAAAGTGAAAGTTAAAGTTAAAAATAAAGTTAAAGTTAAAGCTAAAGTTGAAGTTAAATTTAAAGTGAAAGTTAAAGTTAAAGTTAAATTTAAAGTTAAAGTTAAAGTTAAAGTTAAAGTTAAAGTTAAAGTTAAAGTTAAAGTTAAAATTAAAGTTAAAGTTGAAGTTAAAGTTGAAGTTAAAGTTAAAGTTAAAGTTAAAGTTAAAGTTAAAGTTAAAGTTAAAGTTAAAGTTAAAGTTAAAGTTAAAGTTAAAGTTAAAGTTAAAGTTAAAGCTAAATTTAAAGTTAAAGTTAAAGTTAAAGTTAAAGTTAAAGTGAACGTTAAAGTTAAAGCGAAAGTTAAAGTTAAAAATTAAGTTAAAGTTAAAGCTAAAGTTGAAGTTAAAGTTTAAGTTTAAGTTTAAGTTTAAGTTAAAGTTAAAGTTAAAGTTAAAGTTAAAGTTAAAGTTAAAGTTAAAGTTAAAGTTAAAGTTAAAGTTAAAATTAAAGTTAAAGTTAAAGTTAAAGTTAAAGTTAAAGTTAAAGTTAAAGTTAAAGTTAAAGTTAAAGTTAAAGTTAAAGTTAAATTTAAAGTTAAAGTTAAAGTCAAGGTTAAAGTTAAAGTTAAAGTTAAAATTAAAGTTAAAGTTAAAGTTAAAGTGAATGTTAAAGTTAAAGCGAAAATTAAAGTTAAAAATTAAGTTAAAGTTAAAGCTAAAGTTGAAGTTAAACTTTAAGTTTAAGTTTAAGTTTAAGTTTAAGTTTAAGTTTAAGTTTAAGTTTAAGTTTAAGTTTAAGTTTAAGTTTAAGTTTAAGTTAAAGTTAAAGTTAAAGTTAAAGTTAAAGTTAAAGTTAAAGTTAAAGTTAAAGTTAAAGTTAAAGTTAAATTTAAAGTTAAAGTTAAATTTAAAGTTAAAGTTAAAGTCAAGGTTAAAGTTAAAGTTAAAGTTAAAATTAAAGTTAAAGGTAAAGTTAAAGTGAATGTTAAAGTTAAAGAGAAGTTAAAGTTAAAAATAAAGTTAAAGTTAAAGTGAAAGTGAAAGTTAAAGTGAAAGTTAAAGTTAAAAATAAAGTTAAAGTTAAAGTTAAAGTTAAAGTTAAATTTAAAGTTAAAGTTAAAGTTAAAGTTAAAGTTAAAGTTAAAGTTAAAGTTAAAGTTAAAGTTAAAGTTAAAGTTAAAGTTAAAGTTAAAGTTAAAGTTAAGGTTAAAGTTAAAGTTAAAGTTAAAGTTAAAGCTAAATTTAAAGTTAAAGTTAAAGTTAAAGTTAAAGTTAAAGTGAATGTTAAAGTTAAAGCGAAAGTTAAATTTAAAAATTAAGTTAAAGTTAAAGCTAAAGTTGAAGTTAAAGTTTAAGTTTAAGTTTAAGTTAAAGTTAAAGTTAAAGTTAAAGTTAAAGTTAAGTTAAAGTTAAAGTTAAAGTTAAAGTTAAAGTTAAAGTTAAAGTTAAAGTTAAAGTTAAAGTTAAAGTTAAAGTTAAAGTTAAAGTTAAAGTTAAAGTTAAAGTTAAAGTTAAAGTTAAAGTTAAAGTTAAAGTTAAAGTTAAAGTTAAAGTTAAAGTTAAAGTTAAAGTTAAAGTTAAAGTTAAAGTTAAAGTTAAAGTTAAAGTTAAAGTTAAAGTTAAAATTAAAATTAAAGTTAAAGTGAATGTTAAAGTTAAAGAGAAAGTTAAAGTTAAAGTTAAAAATAAAGTTAAAGTTAAAGTGAAAGTTAAAGTTTAAGTTTAAGTTTAAGTTAAAGTTAAAGTTAAAGTGAAAGTGAAATTTAAATTTTAAGTTAAAGTTAAAGTTAAAGTTAAAGTTAAAGTTAAAGTTAAAGTCAAAAATAAAGTTAAAGTTAAAGTTAAAGTTAAAATTAGAGTTAAAGTTAAAGTTAAAGTTAAAGTGAATGTTAAAGTTAAAGCGAAAGTTAAAGTTAAAGTTAAAAATAAAGTTAAAGTTAAAGTTAAAGTTAAAGATAAAGTTAAAGTTAAAGTTAAAGTTAAAGTTAAAGTTAAAGTTAAAGTTAAAGTTAAAGTTAAAGTTAAAGTTAAAGTTAAAGTTAAAGTTAAAGTTAAAGTTAAAGTTAAAGTTAAAGTTAAAGTTTAAGTTAAACCTAAAGTTAAAGTTAAAGTTAAAGTTAAAGCTAAAGTTAAAGTTAAAGTTAAAGTTAAATTTAAAGTTAAAGTTAAAGTGAATGTTAAAGTTAAAGCGAAAGTTAAAGTTAAAATTAAAGTTAAAGCTAAAGTTGCAGTTAAAATTAAAGTTTAAGTTTAAGTTTAAGTATAAGTTAAAGTTAAAGTTAAAGTTAAAGTTAAAGTTAAAGTTAAAGTTAAAGTTAAAGTTAAAGTTAAAGTTAAAGCTAAAGTTAAAGTTAAAGTTAAAATTAAAGTTAAAGTTAAAGTTGAAGTTAAAGTTAAAGTTAAAGTTAAAGTTAAAGTTAAAGTTAAAGTTAAAGTTAAAGTTAAAGTTAAAGTTAAAGTTAAAGTTAAAGTTAAAGTTAAAGTTAAAATTAAAGTTAAAGTTAAAGTTAAAGTTAAAGTTGAAGTTAAGCTTAAAGTTAAAGTTAAAGTTACAGTTAAAGTAAAATTAAAGTTAAAGTTAAAGTGAATGTTAAAGTTAAAGCGAAAGTTAAAGTTAACGTTAAAAATAAAGTTAAAGTTAAAGTTAAAGATAAAGTTAAAGTTAAAGTTAAAGTTAAAGTTAAAGTTAAAGTTAAAGTTAAAGTTAAAGTTAAAGTTAAAGTCAAAAATAAAGTTAAAGTTAAAGTGAAAGTTAAAGTTAAAGTTACAGTTAAAGTTAAAGTTAAAGTTAAAGTTAAAGTTAAAGCTAAAGTTAAAGTTAAAGTTAAAGTTAAAGTTAAAGTTAAAGTTAAAGTTAAAGTGAAAGTGAAAATTAAAGTTAAAGTTAAAGTTAAAGTTAAGTTAAAGTTAAAGTCAAAAATAAAGTTAAAGTTAAAGTTAAAGTTAAAGATAAAGTTAAAGTTAAAATTAAAGTTAAAGTTAAAGTTAAAGTTAAAGTCAAAAATAAAGTTAAAGTTAAAGTGAAAGTTAAAGTTAAAGTTACAGTTAAAGTTAAAGTTAAAGTTAAAGTTAAAGTTAAAGTTAAAGTTAAAGTTAAAATTAAAGTTAAAGTTAAAGTTAAAGTTGAAGTTAAGGTTAAAGTTAAAGTAAAAGTTAAAGTTAAAGTTAAAGTTAAAGTTAAAGTTAAAGTTAAAGTTAAAGTTAAAGTGAAAGTTAAAGTTAAAGGTAAAGTTAAAGTGAATGTTAAAGTTAAAGTTAAAGTTAAAAATAAAGTTAAAGTTAAAGTTAAAGATAAAGTTAAAGTTAAAGTTAAAGTTAAAGTTAAAGTTAAAGTTAAAGTTAAATTTAAAGTTAAAGTTAAAGTTAAAGTTAAAGTTAAAGTTAAAGTTAAAGTTAAACTTAAAGTTAAAGTTAAAGTTAAAGTTAAAGTTAAAGTTAAAGTTAAAGTAAAGTTAAAGTTAAATTTAAAGTTAAAGTTAAAGTCAAAAATAAAGTTAAAGTTAAAGTGAAAGTTAAAGTTAAAGTTACAGTTAAAGTTAAAGTTAAAGCTAAAGTTAAAATTAAAGTTAAAGTTAAAGTGAAAGTGAAATTTAAGTTAAAGTTAAAGTTAAAGTTAAAGTTAAAGTTAAAGTTAAAGTTAAAGTTAAAGTTAAAGTTAAGTTAAAGTTAAAGTTAAAGTCAAAAATAAAGTTAAAGTTATAGTTAAAGTTAAAGATAAAGTTAAAGTTAAAGTTAAAGTTAAAGCTAAAGTTAAAGTTAAAGTTAAAGTTAAAGTTAAAGTGAAAGTTAAAGTTAAAGTGAATGTTAAAGTTAAAGTTGAAGTTAAAGTTAAAGTTAAAGTTAAAGTTAAAGTTAAAGTTAAAGTTAAAGTTAAAATTAAAGTTAAAGTTAAAGTTGAAGTTAAAGTTAAAGTTTTTTTTTTTTTTTTTTTTTTTTTTTTTGTGTTTCGTGGAAGGAGGAAATGCTTTATGCACTGACCGGGATATTTAAGCCTCACTGCGAGACCCTCCGAGTGTAGGACTCCCTTCTTCCATGAAGGCCTACCCACTAAAACCTAACCTCCCACGGCCCGCGCAAATCCCCGTACCTGGGACCGCGTTTAGCATTACTTCGGGTGCGGGTGCGCGCTACGTGAGCTCTATGGCTACTCTCACGCTAATGGGCTAGGCATCCGTCTTCTCGTTTACTGGTAAGTATATGTCTCACATATGTGCTGACCGTATCCCATTTGTCTCTTCGACAGGTCATGTTATTAATGACACTGCCCGGGGATAGGTCGCCAAGTACCTCTTCTACCCTCCTTCGCTGATGGGAAAGGTGCCTGCATTCGAAGATGGTGTGGCGTACATCGTCTATTTCCCCACAGTACAGGCAGCTCGGGCTATCAACTTTACCCATTCTGTGTAGGTATTTGCGGAAGTAACCATGTCCCGTTAGAAACTGGGTCAGGTAAAAGTCTACCTCTCCGTGCGGTCGCTTCAACCATGGATTCAGTTCAGGGATTAGTTCCCTAGTCCACTTTCCTACGATGCTGTTGCTCCACTGATCTTGCCAACATCGAATCGATTCTTCACGCGCCTGCATGGCAACAGCAGCTCTACTTGCTTGCGATCCGTTGTCATATATTGTTTTTCTTTCCTCAACGAGAAGATATATCGGTATGGTTCCCGCAACGACCAGGACAGCTTCAGCTGATACCGTGCGGTAAGCCGAAGATATTCGCAGCGCCCCTCTGCGTTGGACCGAGGTGAGGGCGACTCGGTTCTTCCGGTATTTCATTGCGTCCGCCCAGATTTCTGCACCATATAAGAGTATAGAATCCGAGGCTGATGCAAGCAACTTCCTTGTGCATGGCTTTGGGCCACCTGTGTTTGCCATTAATCTACTCAACTGCGCTATTATGCGCGCAGCTCTTTCGCAGGCCCCTCGTATGTGATCCGAGAAGTTGAGTTTGCTGTCTAACCTCACTCCCAGATATTTCGTTGAAGCGAGTGTTTCTATTGGCTGGTCCCCAACCATCATGTTCCTGGTAGTGGGAATACGTCTCTTTGTGAGAATGACGATCTCCGTTTTGGCTGTTGCTAACTGGAGACCGTGCTCAGCCATCCACCTATTTACATTGCGCATGACCTGGTTTAATTTTAGCTGTGCCAGCTCGCAGCTTGGTGCTGTTATCACAGCTGCCACGTCGTCTGCAAATGCAACGAGTGGGTGCTTTCTGGCATGTCTAATCGAAGAAGACTGTCGTAAGTTATATTCCAGAGATCGGGACCTAGTACCGAACCCTGGGCTGCTCCACCTGTTATTTTTACCTTTTTTTGACCGTGAGTACTTTCATATATTAAGTACCTCTCTCTTAGGTAGTCCCTTAAAATTTCTAACAAATATTGCGGTACTTTGAAAGTGCTTTCTAGTGCCTCAAGCATGTCCTCCCACCTAGCTGAGTTAAAAGCGTTTTTGACGTCCAGCGTGACCAGCAACACTATAGGTCTTGCTCTGTGGCACGCTGTCTCGGCTTTCTTGACTGCGTCTACAACTTCTGCTATGGCATCGATTGTGGAGTGCCCCCTCCGAAAACCATGCTGTCTGGGCGACAGTCCTCCGGCGTCCTGTAACGCTCTGGTGAGGCGTTGCTTAAGGAGACTCTCCATCAATTTCCCTGCTGTGTCCAACATACATAGGGGACGGTAGGATGATGGAGAGTTGGGATCTCCTTTCCCTTTTGGAATGAGAACTAGTCGTGCTGTCTTCCATATGGTGGGGAAAATTCTTCCTTCGAGACATTTGTTGTACATGTGCAACATAAGTTCTGGGCAGTCGTTTGCAGCTAGTCTAATTGCCTCCGCGGGTATTCCGTCGGGCCCAGATGCTTTCCTAGGTTTCATAGTTCGCACGGCAGTTTTAAGCTCTTCTTCTTGGAATGGTTCCACGTTGCGATCTTCATGGGTAACGTACCCGCCCTCCCTAGGCAGTTGGGTGGGAAACAGGCCATCCACAATGTTCCTTATTTGGTTCTCATCCATCAGCTGGTTTGGCGGAGGGAACTTCTTCATTACTATCTTATATCCCTGCCCCCATGGGTCTCGATCCACTTCGTCGCAAAGCGCTTTCCAGCACTTAAGCTTGCTTTGCTTAATGGCAGCACTAAGAGCTTTCTTCGCTCCTTTGTACGCTTCCGACTTTTCTAGAGCCTCAGGCCTGCCGCGCGCGCGAGTTGCTAGCCTTCGCATCCTGTGGCATATTTTCCGCAGCTCCGCGATTTCGCTATTCCACCAGTATACCTAAAGTTAAAGTTAAAGTTAAAGTTAAATTTAAAGTTAAAGTTAAAGTTAAAGTTAAAGTTAAAGTTAAAGTTAAAGTTAAAGTTAAAGTTAAAGTTAAAGTTAAAGTTAAAGTTAAAGTTAAAGTTAAAGTTAAAGTTAAAGTTAAAGTTAAAGTTAAAGTTAAAGTTAAAGTTAAAGTTAAAGTTAAAGTTAAAGTTAAAGTTAAAGTTAAACTTAAACTTAAAGTTAAAGTTAAAGTTAAAGTTAAAGTTAAAGTTAAAGCTAAAGTTAAAGTTAAAGTTAAAGTTAAAGTTAAAGTTAAAGTTAAAGTTAAAGTTAAAGTTAAAGTTAAAGTTAAAATTAAAGTTAAAGTTAAAGTGAAAGTTAAAGTTAAAGTTAAAGTTAAAGTTAAAGTGAATGTTAAAGTTAAAGTTGACCTTAAAGTTAAAGTTAAAGTTAAAGTTAAAGTTGAAGTTAAAGTTAAAGTTAAAGTTAAAGTTAAAGTTACAGTTAAAGTTAAAGTTAAAGTTAAAGTGAATGTTAAAGTTAAAGCGAAAGTTAAAGTTAAAGTTAAAAATAAAGTTAAAGTTAAAGTTGAAGTTAAAGATAAAGCTAAAGTTAAAGTTAAAGTTAAAGTTAAAGTTAAAGTTAAAGCTAAAGTTAAAGTTAAAGTTAAAGTTAAAGTTAAAGTTAAAAATAAAATTAAAGTTAAAGTGAAACTTAAAGTTAAAGTTAAAGTTAAAGTTAAACTTAAAGTTAAAGTTAAAGTTAAAGTTAAAATTAAAGTTAAAGTTAAAGTTAAAGTTAAAGTGAATGTTAAAGTTATAGTTAAAGTTAAAGTTAAAGTTAAAGATAAAGTTAAAGTTAAAGTTAAAAATAAAGTTAAAGTTAAAGTGAAAGTGAAAGTTAAAGTTAAAGTTAAAGTGAAAGTTAAAGTTAAAAATAAAGTTAAAGTTAAAGCTAAAGTTGAAGTTAAATTTAAAGTGAAAGTTAAAGTTAAAGTTAAATTTAAAGTTAAAGTTAAAATTAAAGTTAAAGTTAAAGTTAAAATTAAAGTTAAAGTTAAAGTTGAAGTTAAAGTTAAAGTTAAAGTTAAAGTTAAAGTTAAAGTTAAAGTTAAAGTTAAAGTTAAAGTTAAAGTTAAAGCTAAATTTAAAGTTAAAGTTAAAGTTAAAGTTAAAGTGAATGTTAAAGTTAAAGCGAAAGTTAAAGTTAAAAATTAAGTTAAAGTTAAAGCAAAATTTGAAGTTAAAGTTAAAGTTTAAGTTTAAGTTTAAGTTTAAGTTTAAGTTAAAGTTAAAGTTAAAGTTAAAGTTAAAGTTAAAGTTAAAGTTAAAGTTAAAGTTAAAGTTAAAGTTAAAGTTAAAGTTAAAGTTAAAGTTAAAGTTAAAGTTAAAGTTAAAGTTAAAGTTAAAGTTAAATTTAAAGTTAAAGTTAAATTTAAAGTTAAAGTTAAAGTTAAAGTTAAAGTTAAGGTTAAAGTTAAAGTTAAATTTAAAGTTAAAGTTAAAGTTAAAATTAAAGTTAAAGTTAAAGTGAATGTTAAAGTTAAAGAGAAAGTTGAAGTTAAAAATAAAGTTAAAGTTAAAGTGAAAGTGAAAGTTAAAGTGAAAGTTAAAGTTAAAAATAAAGTTAAAGTTAAAGCTAAAGTTGAAGTTAAATTTAAAGTGAAAGTTAAAGTTAAAGTTAAAGTTAAATTTAAAGTTAAAGTTAAAGTTAAAGTTAAAGTTAAAATTAAAGTTAAAGTTGAAGTTAAAGTTGAAGTTAAAGTTAAAGTTAAAGTTAAAGTTAAAGTTAAAGCTAAATTTAAAGTTAAAGTTAAAGTGAATGTTAAAGTTAAAGCGAAAGTTAAAGTTAAAAATTTAGTTAAAGTTAAAGCTAAAGTTGAAGTTAAAGTTAAAGTTAAAATTAAAGTTAAAGTTGAAGTTAAAGTTGAAGTTAAAGTTAAGGTTAAAGTTAAAGTTAAAGTTAAAGTTAAAGTTAAGTTAAAGTTAAAGTTAAAGTTAAAATTAAAGTTAAAGTTGAAGTTAAAGTTGAAGTTAAAGTTAAAGTTAAAGTTAAAGTTAAAGTTAAAGTTAAAGTTAAAGTTAAAATTAAAGTTAAAGTTAAAGTTAAATTTAAATTTAAAGTTAAAGTTATAGTTAAAGTTAAAGTTAAAGTGAAAGTTAAAGTTAAAGTTAAAGTGAATGTTAAAGTTAAAGTTGAAGTTAAAGTTAAAGTTAAAGTTAAAGTTAAAGTTAAAGTTAAAGTTAAAGTTAAAGTTAAAGTTAAAGTTACAGTTAAAGTTAAAGTTAAAGTTAAAGTTAAAATGAATGTTAAAGTTAAAGCGAAAGTTAGAGTTAAGTTAAAAATAAAGTTAAAGTTAAAGATAAAGTTAAAGTTAAAGTTAAAGTTAAAGTTAAAGTTAAAGCTAAAGTTAAAGTTAAAGTTAAAGTTAAAGTTAAAGTTAAAGTTAAAGTTAAAGTTAAAGTTAAAGTTAAAGTTAAAGTGAATGTTAAAGTTAAAGTTGAAGTTAAAGTTAAAGTTAAAGTTGAAGTTAAAGTTAAAGTTAAAGTTAAAGTTAAAGTTAAAGTTAAAGTTAAAGTTAAAGTTAAAGTTAAAATTAAAGTTAAAGTTAAAGTAAAAGTGAATGTTAAAGTTAAAGTTAAAGATAAAGTTAAAGTTAAAGTTAAAGTTAAAGTAAAGTTAAAGTTAAAGTTAAAATTAAAGTTAAAATTGAAGTTAAAGTTGAAGTTAAAGTTAAAGTTAAAGTTAAAGTTAAATTTAAAGTTAAAGTTAAAGTTAAAGTTAAAGTTAAAGCTAAAGTTAAAGTTAAAGTTAAAGTTAAAGTTAAAGTGAATGTTAAAGTTAAAGCTAAAGTTAAAGTTAAAAATTAAGTTAAAGTTAAAGCTAAAGTTGAAGTTAAAGTTAAAGTTTAAGTTTAAGTTTAAGTTTAAGTTAAAATTAAAGTTAAAGTTAAAGTTAAAGTTAAAGTTAAATTTAAAGTTAAAGTTAAATTTAAAGTTAAAGTTAAAGTTAAAGTTAAGGTTAAAGTTAAAGTTAAAGTTAAAGTTAAAATTAAAGTTAAAGTTAAAGTTAAAGTTAAAGTGAATGTTAAAGTTTAAGAGAAAGTTAAAGTTAAAAATAAAGTTAAAGTTAAAGTGAAAGTGAAAGTTAAGGTGAAAGTTAAAGTTAAAGTTAAAGTTAAAGTTAAATTTAAAGTTAAAGTTAAAGTTAAAGTAAAAATTAAAGTTAAAGTTGAAGTTAAAGTTGAAGTTAAAGTTAAAGTTAAAGTTAAATTTAAAGTTAAAGTTAAAGTTAAAGTTAAAGTGAATGTTAAAGTTAAAGCGAAAGTTAAAGTTAAAAATTAAGTTAAAGTTAAAGCAAAATTTGAAGTTAAAGTTAAAGTTTAAGTTTAAGTTTAAGTTTAAGTTTAAGTTAAAGTTAAAGTTAAAGTTAAAGTTAAAGTTAAAGTTAAAGTTAAAGTTAAAGTTAAAGTTAAAGTTAAAGTTAAAGTTAAAGTTAAAGTTAAAGTTAAATTTAAATTTAAAGTTAAAGTTAAATTTAAAGTTAAAGTTAAAGTTAAAGTTAAGGTTAAAGTTAAAGTTAAATTTAAAGTTAAAGTTAAAGTTAAAATTAAAGTTAAAGTTAAAGTGAATGTTAAAGTTAAAGAGAAAGTTGAAGTTAAAAATAAAGTTAAAGTTAAAGTGAAAGTGAAAGTTAAAGTGAAAGTTAAAGTTAAAAATAAAGTTAAAGTTAAAGCTAAAGTTGAAGTTAAATTTAAAGTGAAAGTTAAAGTTAAAGTTAAAGTTAAATTTAAAGTTAAAGTTAAAGTTAAAGTTAAAATTAAAGTTAAAGTTGAAGTTAAAGTTGAAGTTAAAGTTAAAGTTAAAGTTAAAGCTAAATTTAAAGTTAAAGTTAAAGTGAATGTTAAAGTTAAAGCGAAAGTTAAAGTTAAAAATTTAGTTAAAGTTAAAGCTAAAGTTGAAGTTAAAGTTTAAGTTTAAGTTTAAGTTAAAGTTAAAGTTAAAGTTAAAGTTAAAGTTAAAGTTAAAGTTAAAGTTAAAGTTAAAGTTAAAGTTAAAGTTAAAGTTAAAGTTAAAGTTAAAGTTAAATTTAAAGTTAAAGTTAAAGTCAAGGTTAAAGTTAAAGTTAAAGTTAAAATTAAAGTTAAAGTTAAAGTTAAAGTGAATGTTAAAGTTAAAGCGAAAATTAAAATTAAAAATTAAGTTAAAGTTAAAGCTAAAGTTGAAGTTAAAGTTTAAGTTTAAGTTTAAGTTAAAGTTAAAGTTAAAGTTAAAGTTAAATTTAAAGTTAAATTTAAATTTAAAGTTAAAGTTAAATTTAAAGTTAAAGTTAAAGTCAAGGTTAAAGTTAAAGTTAAAGTTAAAGTTAAAGTTAAAGTTAAAGTTAAAGTTAAAGTTAAAGTTAAAGTTAAAGTTAAAGTTAAAGTTAAAGTTAAAGTTAAAATTAAAGTTAAAGGTAAAGTTAAAGTGAATGTTAAAGTTAAAGAGAAGTTAAAGTTAAAAATAAAGTTAAAGTTAAAGTGAAAGTTAAAGTTAAAAATAAAGTTAAAGTTAAAGTTAAAGTTAAAGTTAAATTTAAAGTTAAAGTTAAAGTTAAAGTTAAAGTTAAAGTTAAAGTTAAAGTTAAAGTTAAGGTTAAAGTTAAAGTTAAAGTTAAAGTTAAAGCTAAATTTAAAGTTAAAGTTAAAGTGAATGCTAAAGTTAAAGCGAAAGTTAAAGTTAAAAATTAAGCTAAAGTTAAAGCTAAATTTGAATTTTTTTTTTTTTGTTTTTTGTGTTTCGTGGAAGGAGGAAATGCTTTATGCACTGACCGGGATATTTAAGTTTCACTGCGAGACTCTCCGAGTGTAGGACTCCCTTCTTCCATGAAGGCCTACCCACTAAAACCTAACCTCCCACGGCCCGCGCAAATCCCCGTACCTGGGACCGCGTTTAGCATTACTTCGGGTACGGGTGCGCGCTACGTGAGCTCTATGGCTACTCTCACGCTAATGGGCTAGGCATCCGTCTTCTCGTTTAGTGGTAAGTATATGCCTCACATATGTGCTGACCGTATCCCATCTGTCTCTTCGACAGGTCATGTTATTAATGACACTGCCCGGGGATAGGTCGCCAAGTACCTCTTCTACCCTCCTTCGCTGATAGGAGAAGTGCCTGCATTCGAAGAAGGTGTGGCGTACATCGTCTATTTCCCCACAGTACAGACAGCTCGGGCTATCAACCTTACCCATTCTGTGTAGGTATTTGCGGAAGTAACCATGTCCCGTTAGAAACTGGGTCAGGTAAAAGTCTACCTCTCCGTGCGGTCGTTTCAACCATGGATCAAGTTCAGGGATTAGTTCCCTAGTCCACTTTCCTACGATGCTGTTGCTCCACTGATCTTGCCAACGTCGGATCGATTCTTCTCGCGCCTGCATGGCAACAGCAGCTCTACTTGCTTGCGATCCGTTGTCATATATTGTTTTTCTTTCCTCAACGAGAAGATATATCGGTATGGTTCCCGCGACGACCAGGACAGCTTCAGCTTAATCCGTGCGGTAAGCCGAATATATTCGCAGCGCCCCTCTGCGTTGGACCTAGGTGAGGGCGACTCGGTTCTTCCGGTATTTCATTGCGTCCGCCCAGATTTCTGCACCATATAAGAGTATAGAATCCGAGGCTGATGCAAGCAACTTCCTTGTGCATGGCTTTGGGCCACCTGTGTTTGCCATTAATCTACTCAACTGCGCTATTATGCGCGCAGCTCTTTCGCAGGTCCCTCGTATGTGATCCGAGAAGTTGAGTTTGCTGTCTAACCTCACTCCCAGATATTTCGTTGAAGCGAGTGTTTCTATTGGCTGGTCCCCAACCATCATGTTCCTGGTAGTGGGAGTACGTCTCTTTGTGAGGATGACGATCTCCGTTTTGGCTGTTGCTAACTGGAGACCGTGCTCAGCCATCCACCTATTTACATTACGCATGACCTGGTTTAATTTTAGCTGTGCCAGCTCGCAGCTTGGTGCTGTTATTACAGCTGCCACGTCGTCTGCAAATGCAACGAGGAAGGTGCTTTCTGGCATGTCTAATCGAAGAAGACTGTCGTAAGTTATATTCCAGAGATCGGGACCTAGTACCGAACCCTGGGCTGCTCCACCTGTTATTTTTACCTTTTTTTGACCGTGAGTACTTTCATATATTAGATACCTCTCTCTTAGGTAGTCCCTTAAAATTTATAACAAATATTGCGGTACTTTGAAAGTGCTTTCTAGTGCCTCAAGCATGTCCTCCCACCTAGCTGAGTTAAAAGCGTTTTTGACGTCCAGCGTGACCAGCAACACTATAGGTCTTGCTCTGTGGCACGCTGTCTCGGCTTTCTTGACTGCGTCTATAACTTCTGCTATGGCATCTATTGTAGAGTGCCCCTCCGAAAACCATGCTGTCTGGGCGACAGTCCTCCGGCGTCCTGTAACGCTCTGGTGAGGCGTTGCTTCAGGAGACTCTCCATCAATTTCCCTGCTGTGTCCAACATACATAGGGGACGGTAGGATGATGGAGAGTTGGGATCTCCTTTCCCTTTTGGAATGAGAACCAGTCGTGCTGTCTTCCATATGGTGGGGAAAATTCTTTCTTCGAGACATTTGTTGTACATGTGCAACATAAGTTCTGGGCAGTCGTTTGCAGCTAGTCTAATTGCCTCCGCGGGTATTCCGTCGGGCCCAGATGCTTTCCTAGGTTTCATAGTTCGCACGGCAGTTTTAAGCTCTTCTTCTTGGAATGGTTCCCCGTTGCTATCTTCATGGGTAACGTACCCGCGCTCCCTAGGCAGTTGGGTGGGAAACAGGCCATCCACAATGCTCCTTATTTGGTTCTCGTCCATCAGCTGGTTTGGCGGACGGAACTTCTTCATTACTATCTTATATCCCTGCCCCATGGGTCTCGATCCACTTCCTCGCAAAGCGCTTTCCAGCACTTAAGCTTGCTTTGCTTAATGGTAGCACTAAGAGCTTTCTTCGCTCCTTTGTACGCTTCCGACTTTTCTAGAGCCTCAGGCCTGCCGCGCGCGCGAGTTGCTAGCCTTCGCATCCTGTGGCATATTTTCCGCAGCTTCGCGATTTCGATATTCCACCAGTATACCTGCTTTTTACCCCTCCACACTCCCCTCCGTGGCATAGAGAGGTTGCAAGCGTGGCGAAGACAGCTCATTGTCTTTTCAACCGTCTCTTCCGTCGGACTGGAGTTGTTGATTATCCGTCGGGCATCCCTCAGTACTGATGCGGAGAACGTGGCAGAGTCGACCTTGGATGCGTCCCATGCTTTTGTTCTGCGTGGCCCGTTCGAAATCTGCCTCTGACCGGGATCGTTTAGGTGGAAAGTGATGTAGTTGTGATCGCTGCCAGTCAGATCCTCTATGACTCTCCATCCAGCAGCGGTCAGCAGCAGGCTTTCTGACACTAGTGTTACATCGGGGATCGAGTATCCAAAGCCTGGCCGTCGGTATGTAGGGGTCGTACCAGTGTTAAGCACGTTCAAACCGAGCCTGGCTGCCATCTCAAGGACTAACCTTCCACGGGTGTTAGTCTGCGGCATTCCCCATTCGACGGCTCTTGCGTTAAAGTCTCCCGCCACAACCAGGTTACTAGTTAAGTCCCTCAGGTCGTCTTCAATAAGTTCAAGCTTCTCCCTGAACGTTTGAATGGGATCATTCGGGGACAAGTAGCAGCTTACTATTGTAGTATTATTCGTAGTTAGGCGGACGTAGCCTTGTCCGGCAACACGGTTCACAATATTGGCGTTTGCATCTGTTATCCAGATTGCGGCGGTGCCGGTGTTGTCTATATGCCAATCATTTCGGGCTCTATAGGGTTCGCTGATGATAACGCTGTTAGCTTTATGGTCTAAGACCAACTGTTGTAGTAGCTCATCAGCAAATCTGCTCCGGTTTAGGTTGCCTTGGATAAAACTAATCACTATTGAATTGAGACTTTGGCCTTTGCAACAGCGAGTGCCGCTCTGAAAATGCTGCATGCTCCAGATCCAGGGACATGATCGAGCTTCTGTGTATTACACAGGTAACATTTTGGAGCTGCGGTACAGGCCGAAGCTTTGTGGCCGCTTTGCCCACACTTCCAGCAGGCGTTACTCCTGTCTGGACCCTTGCATTCTGCCTTCCGGTGTCCGTAGCCGAGACACCTAAAGCAGCGTTGTACTTCTGCTCGCTGTCTGATTCGGCACTGTATCCATCCGATAGGAATTTTATCTTTTTTGAGTAGGGCGTTGCCAATATTCTCGTCCACTTCGACGACCGCCATTTTCTGTTCTCTTTGGTTTGCTGCGAACACAGAGACACGGAGAGGTCTAGTGATTTCTTCTTTTCCGACCTCCCTCCTTATTGCGTCTTGGATTTCTGTTTCAGTTGTGAGACAGTCCATGCCAAGTACTTCCAACTTCATCCGCTTGGAGAGCTGTTGTGCTTCACCGACCTCTCCTACTGCCCTACCTATAGCTGCTCTGAAGGCCGTCTGGTCACTGCAGCGCGCCGTTTCAATCAGTACGTTACCAGATTTGGTTTTTCGTACTGACCGTACCACCGTACCTGTGTCATTAGGGCGGAGCTGGCAGCGTATGGCCCCTAGTACCTGGGCATAGCTTTTGCCTCCCACAGGTTTTACCACAAAAGTTGCTGCTTGTTGAAGTTAAAGTTTAAGTTTAAGTTTAAGTTAAAGTTTAAGTTAAAGTTAAAGTTAAAGTTAAAGTTAAAGTTAAAGTTAAAGTTAGAGTTAGAGTTAAAGTTAAAGTTAAAGTTAAAGTTAAAGTTAAAGTTAAAGTTAAAGTTAAAGTTAAAGTTAAAGTTAAAGTTAAAGTTAAAGTTAAAGTTAAAGTTAAAGTTAAATTTAAAGTTAAAGTTAAAGTTAAAGTTAAAGTGAATGTTAAAGTTAAAGCGAAAGTTAAAGTTAAAAATTAAGTTAAAGTTAAAGCTAAAGTTGAAGTTAAAGTTTAAGTTTAAGTTTAAGTTTAAGTTTAAGTTAAAGTTAAAGTTAAAGTTAAAGTTAAAGTTAAAGTTAAAGTTAAAGTTAAAGTTAAAGTTAAAGTTAAAGTTAAAGTTAAAGTTAAAGTTAAAGTTAAAGTTAAAGTTAAAGTTAAAGTTACAGTTAAAGTTAAAGTTAAAGTTAAAGTTAAAGTTAAAGTTAAAGTTAAAATTAAAGTTAAAGTTAAAGTTAAAGTTAAAGTTAAAGTTAAAGTTAAAGTTAAAGTTAAAGTTAAAGTTAAAGTTAAAGTTAAAGTTAAAGTTAAAGTTAAAGTTAAAGTTAAAGTTAAAGTTAAAGTTAAAGTTACAGTTAAAGTTAAAGTTAAAATTAAAGTTAAAGTTAAAGTTAAAGTTAAAGTTAAAGTTAAAGTTAAAGTTAAAGTTAAAGTTACAGTTAAAGTTAAAGTTAAAGTTAAAATTAAAGTTAAAGTTAAAGTTAAAGTTAAAGTTAGAGTTAAAGTTAAAGTTAAAGTTAAAGTTAAAGTTAAAGTTAAAGTTAAAGTTAAATTTAAAGTTAAAGTTAAAGTTAAAGTTAAAGTTAAAGTTAAAGTTAAAGTTAAAGTTAAAGTTAAAGTTAAAGTGAATGTTAAAGTTAAAGCGAAAGTTAAAGTTAAAAATTAAGTTAAAGTTAAAGCTAAAGTTGAAGTTAAAGTTTAAGTTTAAGTTAAAGTTAAAGTTAAAGTTAAAGTTAAAGTTAAAGTTAAAGTTAAAGTTAAAGTTAAAGTTAAAGTTAAAGTTAAAGTTAAAGTTAAAGTTAAAGTTAAAGTTAAAGTTAAAGTTAAAGTTAAAGTTAAAGTTACAGTTAAAGTTAAAGTTAAAGTTAAAATTAAAGTTAAAGTTAAAGTTAAAGTTAAAGTTACAGTTAAAGTTAAAGTTAAAGTTAAAATTAAAGTTAAAGTTAAAGTTAAAGTTAAAGTTAAAGTTAAAGTTAAAGTTAAAGTTAAAGTTAAAGTTAAAGTTAAAGTTAAAGTTAAAGTTAAAGTTAAAGTTAAAGTTAAAGTGAATGTTAAAGTTAAAGCGAAAGTTAAAGTTAAAAATTAAGTTAAAGTTAAAGCTAAAGTTGAAGTTAAAGTTAAAGTTTAAGTTTAAGTTAAAGTTAAAGTTAAAGTTAAAGTTAAAGTTAAAGTTAAAGTTAAAGTTAAAGTTAAAGTTAAAGTTAAAGTTAAAGTTAAAGTTACAGTTAAAGTTAAAGTTAAAGTTAAAGTTAAAGTTTAAGTTAAAGTTAAAGTTAAAGTTAAAGTTAAAGTTAAAGTTAAAGTTAAAGTTAAAGTTAAAGTTAAAGTTAAAGTTAAAGTTAAAATTAAAGTTAAAGTTACAGTTAAAGTTAAAGTTAAAGTTAAAATTTAAGTTAAAGTTAAAGTTAAAGTTAAAGTTAAAATTAAAGTTAAAGTTAAAGTTAAAGTTAAAGTTAAAGTTAAAGTTAAAGTTAAAGTTAAAGTTAAAGTTAAAGTTAGAGTTAAAGTTAAAGTTAAAGTTAAAGTTAAAGTTAAAGTTAAAGTTAAATTTAAAGTTAAAGTTAAAGTTAAAGTTAAAGTTAAAGTTAAAGTTAAAGTGAATGTTAAAGTTAAAGCGAAAGTTAAAGTTAAAAATTAAGTTAAAGTTAAAGCTAAAGTTGAAGTTAAAGTTTAAGTTTAAGTTTAAGTTAAAGTTAAAGTTAAAGTTAAAGTTAAAGTTAAAGTTAAAGTTAAAGTTAAAGTTAAAGTTAAAGTTAAAGTTAAAGTTAAAGTTAAAGTTAAAGTTAAAGTTAAAGTTAAAGTTAAAGTTAAAGTTAAAGTTAAAGTTAAAGTTAAAGTTAAAGTTAAAGTTAAAGTTAAAGTTACAGTTAAAGTTAAAGTTAAAGTTAAAGTTAAAATTAAAGTTAAAGTTAAAGTTAAATTTAAAGTTAAAGTTAAAGTTAAGGTTAAAGTTAAAGTTAAAGTTAAAGTTAAAGTTAAAGTTAAAGTTAAAGTTAAAGTTAAAGTTAAAGTTAAAGTTAAAGTTAAAGTTAAAGTTAAAGTTAAAGTTAAAGTTAAAGTTAAAGTTAAAGTTAAAGTTAAAGTTAAAATTAAAGTTAAAGTTAAAGTGAATGTTAAAGTTAAAGAGAAAGTTAAAGTTAAAGTTAAAAATAAAGTTAAAGTTAAAGTGAAAGTGAAAGTTAAAGTGAAAGTTAAAGTTTAAGTTAAAGTTAAAGTTAAAGTTAAAGTTAAAGTTAAAGTTAAAGTTAAAGTTAAAGTTAAAGTTAAAGTTAAAGTTAAAGTTAAAGTTAAAGTTAAAGTTAAAGTTAAAGTGAAAGTTAAAGTCAAAAATAAAGTTAAAGTTAAAGTTAAAATTAGAGTTAAAGTTAAAGTTAAAGTTAAAGTGAATGTTAAAGTTAAAGCGAAAGTTAAAGTTAAAAATAAAGATAAAGTTAAAGTTAAAGTTAAAGTTAAAGATAAAGTTAAAGTTAAAGTTAAAGTTAAAGTTAAACCTAAAGTTAAAGTTAAAGTTAAAGTTAAACCTAAAGTTAAAGTTAAAGTTAAAGTTAAAGCTAAAGTTAAAGTTAAAGTTAAAGTTAAAGTTAAAGTTAAAGTGTGGCTGAGCTCAGGCCAAGGGGGTCACTGCTGGCGGACAGTGAACGGCCTATTAATTAGGTTAGCTGCGAATATCAAATAAGCAGCCCTCGACCAAGAGCGGCTGGTGAGGAGGGTTTGGCTTAAAAGGCCTAAAGCACCCTGAGAACCTCCAGTGACAGGGCGAGTAGACGCCGCCCTGAATTAAGCATCCACAGCCTAGTGCGGGGTTGCTTCGAGGGAATACCTACCCAAGATAGGGAGGCAACTATACGACGTGGGATACACACTCAGGAAGGTAAAGAGGTAAATTATTTGTAAATTTAAGGTGATTGTCACATTAAGACTGAGCCCAGTAAGGTCTTAATTAAGGTATACTGGAATCAACGACTCGGATATGTTTGTTAAGGGCTGGCGAATGTGGCATTCGGAAATCTCAGTACACGGCTTGACACACCGTCGAAATGACTTTCCGGTTAATGTCCCATTCGTCTCCGTCCCGTTAAAACCTTGGCAGGCCTTGGGGTACGTTCAAAGTCCGTCATCATTAAGTTGGTGGTGCAGGTTCGGTTGAGATCCTCCCGATTAATACTGATCTGGCTCTGAACGCAGTCTTCATGAGGGACTGCGTCAACCTTCACGTGGCCTCCCTGCCTTCGCATAGACAACCACGGGATCTATATAGGTAACTGCACACTCGGACCAAGATAGCGGCCTCAAGAGGGGACCCAATTAAATAAATGATGAGCAACAACAATACTAAAATAAAAAACCAAACACAGGAGAATGAAATGGCGTTCAATCCATTTGTAGGAAGGAAGCTAGCTCGCTCTCCAGAAGGGCGTGGCCCATCGGCTGGGGGCCTTAACATTTCGTCGCAAGTGGTAACGAAACCCAAAGGAGCGGAGGCCGAAAGCAAGCAAGGAGCATCGTCGCCGGGTGCTACACCGAAGCTTTGCAAAAAGAACTCCGACAGCAAGGCTCACACGGGCACACCATTATTAAGTGAGCTAATTAAGCAGGCGTCAGCTGCGTTAAATCAGCAAAACCCCCCTGGAGAGAAAAAGATGACCAAGCTAGGCAAGGCGATTGAGGACTTGATGCAGTTCTTCATAGGGCGTAATAATATACACGCGGAAATCAAGCGCTTGGCCTCCGTAATAAAAGTGCTATACATCGAGTCGGCCCTAGAGGTAAAGAATTTAGAACATAAATTGCGTGCAAGCGAATGCGCCAAGGATAGAAGTCCATCACCCCCAGGAAAGCGACCGAGGAATAATTCGTACTCGACCAAGGAGAACAACGTGGTAAAACCCACTACTACTCTAAAAGATGTCTTACCAGGGCACGTGGGTGGACACAAACGACGGCAAGAAACGCAAGAGAAGACGGAGCGGAAAGAGGAAACTACAGCCCAAAAGACGGGAGAGTGGCAGTTAGCCAAAAAGAAGAGCAAGAAAAATCACTTAAGGCTAGGCCGGATGCAATCATCATTTCCAAGGCGGGGGATGCGACGTACGCCGACATATTGCGTAAAGTGAGAAGATGCGACGAATTAAAATCCCTGGGTGATGACGTCAAAACGATTAGAAGAACGGCGAAAGGAGAGCTGTTACTAGAGCTGAAAAAATCGCAAGATGGGAAAACAAGCGCGTACCAAGCAGAAATTGAAGCGGTACTAAAGGACTCAGCTAAAGTTATAACAAAGTCCCAAATGGTCACGCTACAGTGCAGAGATCTCGATGAGATTACTACGCCCGAGGAGATTTGCAACGCCCTCCACCAGCAATGCAACATCAAACTTCCAGATGTGGCTGCCATAAAAAGCATACGCACAGGGTACAGTGGCACGAAGTCGGCACTTATAAGCCTTACAGCGGATGATGCCAAGGCGGTTCTTAATACGCAAAGAATCCGGGTAGGATGGGTTTCCTGCCGAATTAGAGAGCTCAAGCAAGAAAAACGCTGTTATAGGTGCTGGGGCTACGGGCATATAGCTCAGAAATGTAAGGAGACTGTAGATAGGTCTAGCCTATGCAGGAAATGCGGCCAGGAAGGTCATAAGGCTGCAAGTTGCGAAAATGCACCGAAATGCGCGCTATGTGGCGGACAACATTCAGCAGGCAGTTTTAAATGCCCACAACGAGAGGGCAGCAAAATGACTGTCTCATGAGGGTATTGCAGCTCAATTTAAACCATTGCGAGGCAGCCCAAGAGCTATTATCCCAAACAGTCTATGAAGGAGGATATGACATAGTGGTACTCTCTGAACAATACAAAAATCGCCAGGAGCAGGGTTGGCTCTCAGATTCAGCAGGGAAGGCCTCAATTTGGGCACCAGGGAAATTTCTCCCACAGGAAATTATGACGCCAACGGTAGCAGGATTCACGTGGGCAAAAATCAACGGTATATACGTCTTCAGTTGCTATGCCCCTCCGAGCATGACCATCGCCGAGTTCGAAGACATGATATACGGGATCACCATTGAAGCACGAGGTAAACACCCGCTTTTAGTGTGTGGAGACTTCAATGCATGGTCATCTGTGTGGGGAAGTAGACGAACCAACGAAAGAGGGAGAGTTCTCCTCGAAAGTCTTACTTCTTTGAGGCTAGAACTCCTAAATGAACCAGGGATATATACCTTCGATACAAGTACCAGACGATCCATTATAGATCTCACCTTCGCTAGCAGCGAAATAGCAAGACGAGCAAAATGGTCCATAAGCAACGTTACACACACAGCGACCATAAAGCTATTAGCGTAGAGCTGCTCGAAACTCCACGAACGGTAGCAGCAAGACATCGACAAAGTAGGAAATGGAAACAGCACCTTTTCGACCCACAAATATTTGACATTATCTGGAAGGACGCCATAGTACGAGAATCGCATGCGGAAGACCAGTCGGTTCAAATCACTAAGTTGCTATGTATGGCATGTGATGCTGCCATGCCCAGAAGTCGCGGAAAAGCACAGCGCACTCCGGTATATTGGTGGAATGACGAAATTGCGGAAGAGCGTAGAAAATGCCACAAAGCACGAAGAACAGCGCAGAGGGCACGCTCATCACCACGATATGCAGAGCTACACAGCACCTATGTCGCACAAAGAAAGGCACTTAAAAATGCCATAAAAAAGAGCAAGAAGTTATGCTTTAGGGAACTGCTGGATAATGTCGACCTAGATCCTTGGGGATCAGCCTACAGAACTGTGATGGCCAAAGTTAAAGGACCGATATCACAGCAACCTACGTGCACGATACTGATGAATATTATTGTTGAAACACTTTTCCCGGCGCAAGATCGCTGGACTTATCCAAGCGAGGATCTAGAAAGTACGGAAATTCCGCAAATTACAGAGCAAGAGGTGCTGGACGCTGCAAAAAGAGTTGCTGATAACAAATCCCCAGGACCCGACGAAGTACCAAACATAGCCCTTAAAGCCGCGATTACAACTAGGGCTACATTATTTACTGATCTTTTTAATGCCTGTATGCAAGAAGGCGTGTTTCCTCGCCCGTGGAAACGACAAAGACTTGTCCTATTGCTGAAACGTGGTAAACAGCCGGACCAACCATCCTCATATAGGCCACTTTGTATGCTGGATTCCCTAGGGAAGATTTTCGAGCGTATAATTAGTGAGCGCCTACAGCTGACTCTAGAAAGACCAGGTGGCTTATCGAATAGTCAATATGGATTTCGCAAATCAAGATCCACCGTAGATGCAATACAAACAGTCGTCAATATAGCTAGAGAAGCTATCTCTGGAGGCCAAAATAAAAGGAAGTTCTGTGCACTGATTATGTTGGACATCAAGAATGCTTTTAACACTGCGAACTGGATGCAGATAATGGCAGCGCTGCAAAGCTTCGGCACTCCAGCTTACTTACGCAGAATTATAGGTAGCTACCTTAAAGACAGAGTACTTCTTTTTGACACGGATCAAGGAGCTAAAGAGTACAAAATCACAGGAGGCGTCCCACAGGGATCTGTTCTCGGTCCAACGCTTTGGAATGTAATGTATGACGGGGTGCTAAAGATTGATCTACCAGAAAACACGCAAATTGTGGGATATGCTGATGATATTGCAGTGGTAGTAGTGGCCAAGAAACTGGACCTGCTTCAAGCATTATGTAATGACGCCGTAGCAAGAATAAAGGAATGGCTGACCAATACAGGACTGGAGTTGGCTAGCCAAAAGACGGAAGTGGTATTAGTAAGCTCCAAACGGTCGGCGAACGAGTTAGTCTTAACTGTCGGGGATCATCAAATCACCTCAAAGGATTCCTTAAAATACTTAGGAGTGCACATTGACTCTAAGTTAACTTTCAAAGAGCACTTCAGAGCGGTGGGGGAGAAAATTACCAAAGTTAATGGATCACTTATGCGAATAATGCCTAACATTGGTGGTCCGCGCGAAGCTATACGTCAGCTATTGTCCACAGTAACCAGCTCAATAATACTATACGCAGCACCAGTGTGGTATGGATCTAAACAGACCCATCAAAAATATATATTAGCAGCGTACCGACTTGCTTCTTTAAGAATAGCAAGTGCTTATCGGACGGTGTCCGACGACGCGATCCTGGTTCTAACCCGGAAAATCCCAGTGGACTTACTGGCAAGCGAAATGGCCGATCTGTATAACACTAATATCGAGCGACCATCTGAAGAAGACAAGAAAAGAGCAAGGACACAAACAATAGCTAAGTGGCAAGAACGGTGGGAGGCCTCGAGTAAAGGGCGTTGGACTTTCACACTAGTTTGGAACGTAGCTCAATGGAATGAGCGGAAGCACGGCGAACTGAACTACCATCTCACGCAAATAATGAGTGGACATGGCGGTTTCAAAGAGTATTTATGGAAGCGTAGGATAGAGGAAGATCCTCATTGCCCAATGTGTACCACAGAGTTAGAAAACGCAGAACACGTCATGTTCTACTGCCCCCGTTTCCACGAAGAAAGACTCACCTTGCATGGAGTCTTTGGGGAGGAACCTACCACGAGAAATTTAGTTTCACATATGTGCAGCAGGAAAGAATGCTGGACTGCAGTGAGCAAAATGGCATTTATAGTAATGACACGCCTGATGGATGCTGAGAGGGAGAGCAGAGAAATGCGCATGCGAAGCAGTGGTGATTAAATGGACACTCAGAGCAAATAGCGGGAACCTGGACGCAGGGACAACAGTAGGCTCTTAAAAAATGAGAAATATGGAACGCCACCCTGAAGTAATGCGAAAGTGGTGCCGGGGTGGGCGACGGTTCCAGAACGGGGCTGTTTTTTAGTCTACGGACACACGGTTGCTGCGACGGCAGCAATTATGGTGCATTAGGCATTTTTCAGCCTCCCCGCAAAACAAAAAAAAAAAAAAGTTAAAGTTAAAGTTAAAGTTAAAGTTTAAGTTTAAGTTTAAGTTAAAGTTAAAGTGAAAGTTAAAGCTAAAGTTAAAGTTAAAGTTAAAATTAAAGTTAAAGTTAAAGTTGAAGTTAAAGTTATAGTTAAAGTTAAAGTTAAAGTTAAAGTTAAAGTTAAAGTTAAAGTTAAAGTTAAAGTTAAAGTTAAAGTTAAAGTTAAAGTTAAAGTTAAAGTTAAAGTTAAAGTTAAAGTTAAAGTTAAAGTTAAAGTTAAAATTAAAGTTAAAGTTAAAGTTGAAGTTAAGGTTAAAGTTAAAGTTAAAGTTACAGTTAAAGTAAAATTAAAGTTAAAGTTAAAGTGAATGTTAAAGTTAAAGCGAAAGTTAAAGTTAAAGTTAAAAATAAAGTTAAAATTAAAGTTAAAGTTAAAGATAAAGTTAAAGTTAAAGTTAAAGTTAAAGTTAAAGTTAAAGTCAAAAATAAAGTTAAAGTTAAAGTGAAAGTTAAAGTTAAAGTTACAGTTAAAGTTAAAGTTAAAGTTAAAGTTAAAGCTAAAGTTAAAGTTAAAGTTAAAGTTAAAGTGAAAGTGAAAATTAAAGTTAAAGTTAAAGTTAAAGTTAAAGTTAAGTTAAAGTTAAAGTTAAAGTCAAAAATAAAGTTAAAGTTAAAGTTAAAGATAAAGTTAAAGTTAAAGTTAAAGTTAAAGTTAAAGCTAAAGTTAAAGTTAAAGTTAAAGTTAAAGTTATAGTTAAAGTTAAAGTTAAAGTTAAAGTGAAAGGTAAAGTTAAAGTTAAAGTGAATGTTAAAGTTAAAGTTGAAGTTAAAGTTAAAGTTAAAGTTACAGTTAAAGTTAAAGTTAAAGTTAAAGTGAATGTTAAAGTTAAAGCGAAAGTTAAAGTTAAGTTAAAAATAAAGTTAAAGTTAAAGTTAAAGATAAAGTTAAAGTTAAAGTTAAAGTTAAAGTTAAAGTTAAAGTTAAAGTTAAAGTTAAAGCTAAAGTTAAAGTTAAAGTTAAAGTTAAAGTTAAAGTGAAAGTTAAAGTTAAAGTTAAAGTGAATGTTAAAGTTAAAGTTGAAGTTAAAGTTAAAGTTAAAGTTAAAGTTGAAGTTAAATTTAAAGTTAAAGTTAAAGTTAAAGTTAAAGTTAAAGTTAAAGTTAAAGTTAAAGTTAAAATTAAAGTTAAAGTTAAAGTTAAAGTTAAAGTGAATGTTAAAGTTATAGTTAAAGTTAAAGTTAAAGTTAAAGTTAAAGATAAAGTTAAAATTAAAGTTAAAGTTAAAGTTAAAGTTAAAGTTAAAGTTAAAATTAAAGTTAAAGTTAAAGTTAAAGTTAAAGTTAAAGTAAAGTTAAAGTTAAAGTTAAAATTAAAGTTGAAGTTAAAGTTGAAGTTAAAGTTAAAGATAAAGTTAAAGTTAAATTTAAAGTTAAAGTTAAAGTTAAAGTTAAAGCTAAAGTTAAAGTTAAAGTTAAAGTTAAAGTGAATGTTAAAGTTAAAGCGAAAGTTAAAGTTAAAGTTAAAGTTAAAGTTAAAGTTAAAGTTACAGTTAAAGTTAAAGTTAAAGTTAAAGTTAAAGTTAAAGTTAAAGTTAAAGTTAAAGTTAAAGTAAAGTTAAAGTTAAAGTAAAAATTAAAGTTGAAGTTAAAGTAAAGTTAAAGTTAAAGTTAAAGTTAAAGTGAATGTTAAAGTTAAAGCGAAAGTTAAAGATAAAGTTAAAATTAAAGTTAAAGTTAAAGTTAAAGTTAAAGTTAAAGTTAAAGTTAAAGTTAAAGTTAAAGTTAAAGTTAAAGTTAAAGTGAATGTTAAAGTTAAAGCGAAAGTTAAAGATAAAGTTAAAATTAAAGTTAAAGTTAAAGTTAAAGTTAAAGTTAAAGTTAAAGTTAAAGTTAAAGTAAAGTTAAAGTTAAAGTTAAAGTTAAAGTTAAAGTGAATGTTAAAGTTAAAGCGAAAGTTAAAGATAAAGTTAAAATTAAAGTTAAAGTTAAAGTTAAAGTTAAAGTTAAAGTTAAAGTTAAAGTTAAAGTAAAGTTAAAGTTAAAGTTAAAGTTAAAATTAAAGTTGAAGTTAAAGTTGAAGTTAAAGTTAAAGATAAAGTTAAAGTTAAATTTAAAGTTAAAGTTAAAGTTAAAGTTAAAGCTAAAGTTAAAGTTAAAGTTAAAGTTAAAGTGAATGTTAAAGTTAAAGCGAAAGTTAAAGTTAAAGTTAAAGTTAAAGTTAAAGTTAAAGCTAAAGTTGAAGTTAAAGTTTAAGTTTAAGTTTAAGTTTAAGTTTAAGTTTAAGTTAAAGTTAAAGTTAAAGTTAAAGTTAAAGTTAAAGTTAAAGTTAAAGTTAAAGTTAAAGTTAAAGTTAAAGTTAAAGTTAAAGTTAAAGTTAAAGTTAAAGTTAAAGTTAAAGTTAAAGTTAAAGTTAAAGTTAAAGTTAAAGTTAAAGTTAAAGTTACAGTTAAAGTTAAAGTTAAAGTTAAAATTAAAGTTAAAGTTAAAGTTAAAGTTAAATTTAAAGTTAAAGTTAAAGTTAAGGTTATAGTTAAAGTTAAAGTTAAAGTTAAAGTTAAAGTTAAAGTTAAAGTTAAAGTTAAAGTTAAAGTTAAAGTTAAAGTTAAAGTTAAAGTTAAAGTTAAAGTTAAAGTTAAAGTTAAAGTTAAAGTTAAAGTTAAAATTAAAGTTAAAGTTAAAGTGAATGTTAAAGTTAAAGAGAAAGTTAAAGTTAAAGTTAAAAATAAAGTTAAAGTTAAAGTGAAAGTGAAAGTTAAAGTGAAAGTTAAAGTTTAAGTTAAAGTTAAAGTTAAAGTTAAAGTTAAAGTTAAAGTTAAAGTTAAAGTTAAAGTTAAAGTTAAAGTTAAAGTGAAAGTTAAAGTCAAAAATAAAGTTAAAGTTAAAGTTAAAATTAGAGTTAAAGTTAAAGTTAAAGTTAAAGTTAAAGTGAATGTTAAAGTTAAAGCGAAAGTTAAAGTTAAAGTTAAAAATAAAGTTAAAGTTAAAGTTAAAGATAAAGTTAAAGTTAAAGTTAAAGTTAAACCTAAAGTTAAAGTTAAAGTTAAACCTAAAGTTAAAGTTAAAGTTAAAGTTAAAGCTAAAGTTAAAGTTAAAGTTAAAGTTAAAGTTAAAGTTAAAGTTAAAGTTAAAGTTAAAGTTAAAGTTAAAGCTAAAGTTGCAGTTAAAGTTAAAGTTTAAGTTTAAGTTAAAGTTAAAGTTAAAATTAAAGTTAAAGCTAAAGTTAAAATTAAAGTTAAAATTAAAGTTAAAGTTAAAGTTGAAGTTAAAGTTATAGTTAAAGTTAAAGTTAAAGTTAAAGTTAAAGTTAAAGTTAAAGTTAAAGTTAAAGTTAAAGTTAAAGTTAAAGTTAAAGTTAAAGTTAAAGTTAAAGTTAAAGTTAAAGTTAAAGTTAAAGTTAAAGTTAAAGTTAAAATTAAAGTTAAAGTTAAAGTTGAAGTTAAGGTTAAAGTTAAAGTTAAAGTTACAGTTAAAGTAAAATTAAAGTTAAAGTTAAAGTGAATGTTAAAGTTAAAACGAAAGTTAAAGTTAAAGTTAAAAATAAAGTTAAAATTAAAGTTAAAGTTAAAGATAAAGTTAAAGTTAAAGTTAAAGTTAAAGTCAAAAATAAAGTTAAAGTTAAAGTGAAAGTTAAAGTTAAAGTTACAGTTAAAGTTAAAGTTAAAGTTAAAGTTAAAGTTAAAGCTAAAGTTAAAGTTAAAGTTAAAGTGAAAGTGAAAATTAAAGTTAAAGTTAAAGTTAAAGTTAAAGTTAAGTTAAAGTTAAAGTTAAAGTCAAAAATAAAGTTAAAGTTAAAGTTAAAGATAAAGTTAAAGTTAAAGTTAAAGTTAAAGTTAAAGTTAAAGTTAAAGTTAAAGCTAAAGTTAAAGTTAAAGTTAAAGTTAAAGTTATAGTTAAAGTTAAAGTTAAAGTGAAAGGTAAAGTTAAAGTTAAAGTGAATGTTAAAGTTAAAGTTGAAGTTAAAGTTAAAGTTAAAGTTACAGTTAAAGTTAAAGTTAAAGTTAAAGTGAATGTTAAAGTTAAAGCGAAAGTTAAAGTTAAGTTAAAAATAAAGTTAAAGTTAAAGTTAAAGATAAAGTTAAAGTTAAAGTTAAAGTTAAAGTTAAAGTTAAAGTTAAAGTTAAAGTTAAAGTTAAAGCTAAAGTTAAAGTTAAAGTTAAAGTGAAAGTTAAAGTTAAAGTTAAAGTGAATGTTAAAGTTAAAGTTGAAGTTAAAGTTAAAGTTAAAGTTGAAGTTAAATTTAAAGTTAAAGTTAAAGTTAAAGTTAAAGTTAAAGTTAAAGTTAAAGTTAAAATTAAAGTTAAAGTTAAAGTTAAAGTTAAAGTTAAAGTGAATGTTAAAGTTATAGTTAAAGTTAAAGTTAAAGTTAAAGTTAAAGTTAAAGATAAAGTTAAAGTTAAAGTTAAAGTTAAAGTTAAAGTTAAAGTTAAAGTTAAAGTTAAAGTTAAAGTTAAAGTTAAAGTTAAAGTTAAAGTTAAAGTTAAAGTTAAAGTAAAGTTAAAGTTAAAGTTAAAATTAAAGTTAATGTTGAAGTTAAAGTTGAAGTTAAAGTTAAAGATAAAGTTAAAGTTAAATTTAAAGTTAAAGTTAAAGTTAAAGTTAAAGCTAAAGTTAAAGTTAAAGTTAAAGTTAAAGTGAATGTTAAAGTTAAAGCGAAAGTTAAAGTTAAAAATTAAGTTAAAGTTAAAGCTAAAGTTGAAGTTAAAGTTAAAGTTAAAGTTTAAGTTTAAGTTTAAGTTTAAGTTAAAATTAAAGTTAAAGTTAAAGTTAAAGTTAAAGTTAAAGTTAAAGTTAAAGTTAAAGTTAAAGTTAAATTTAAAGTTAAAGTTAAATTTAAAGTTAAAGTTAAGGTTAAAGTTAAAGTTAAAGTTAAAGTTAAAATTAAAGTTAAAGTTAAAGTTAAAGTGAATGTTAAAGTTAAAGAGAAAGTTAAAGTTAAAAATAAAGTTAAAGTTAAAGTGAAAGTTAAAGTTAAAGTTAAAAATAAATTTAAAGTTAAAGCTAAAGTTGAAGTTAAAGTTAAAGTTAAAGTTAAAGTTTAAGTTTAAGTTAAAGTTAAAGTTAAAGTTAAAGTTAAAGTTAAAGTTAAAGTTAAAGTTAAAGTTAAAATTAAAGTTAAAGTTAAAGTTAAAGTTAAAGTTAAAGTTAAAGTTAAAGTTAAAGTTAAAGTTAAAGTTAAAGTTAAAGTTAAAGTTAAAGTTAAAGTTAAAGTTAAAGTTAAAGTTAAAGTTAAAGTTAAAGTTAAAGTTAAAGTTAAAGTTAAATTTAAAGTTAAAGTTAAATTTAAAGTTAAAGTTAAAGTTAAATTTAAAGTTAAATTTAAAGCTAAAGTTAAAGTTAAGGTTAAAGTTAAAGTTAAAGTTAAAGTTAAAGTTAAAGTTAAAGTTAAAATTAAAGTTAAAGTTAAAGTGAATGTTAAAGTTTAAGAGAAAGTTAAAGTTAAAAATAAAGTTAAAGTTAAAGTGAAAGTTAAAGTGAAAGTTAAAGTTAAAGTTAAAGTTAAAGTTAAAGTTAAATTTAAAGTTAAAGTTAAAGTTAAAGTTAAAGTGAATGTTAAAGTTAAAGCGAAAGTTAAAGTTAAAAATTAAGTTAAAGTTAAAGCTAAAGTTGAAGTTAAAGTTTAAGTTTAAGTTTAAGTTTAAGTTAAAGTTAAAGTTAAAGTTAAAGTTAAAGTTAAAGTTAAAGTTAAAGTTAAAGTTAAAGTTAAAGTTAAAGTTAAAGTTAAAGTTAAAGTTAAAGTTAAAGTTAAAGTTAAAGTTAAAGTTAAAGTTAAAGTTAAAGTTAAAGTTAAATTAAAGTTAAAGTTAAAGTTAAAGTTAAAGTTAAAGTTAAAATTAAAGTTAAAGTTAAAGTTAAAGTTGAAGTTAAGGTTAAAGTTAAAGTTAAAGTTAAAGTTAAAGTTTAAGTTAAAGTTAAAGTTAAAGTGAATGTTAAAGTTAAAGCGAAAGTTAAAGTTAAAAATTAAGTTAAAGTTAAAGCTAAAGTTGAAGTTAAAGTTAAAGTTTAAGTTTAAGTTTAAGTTAAAGTTAAAGTTAAAGTTAAAGTTAAAGTTAAAGTTAAAGTTAAAGTTAAAGTGAATGTTAAAGTTAAAGCGAAAGTTAAAGTTAAAATTAAAGTTAAAGCTAAAGTTGCAGTTAAAGTTTAAGTTTAAGTTTAAGTTAAAGTTAAAGTTAAAGTTAAAGCTAAAGTTAAAGTTAAAGTTAAAATTAAAGTTAAAGTTAAAGTTGAAGTTAAAGTTAAAGTTAAAGTTAAAGTTAAAGTTAAAGTTAAAGTTAAAGTTAAAGTTAAAGTTAAAGTTAAATTAAAGTTAAAGTTAAAGCTAAAGTTAAAGTTAAAGTTAAAATTAAAGTTAAAGTTAAAGTTAAAGTTGAAGTTAAGGTTAAAGTTAAAGTTAAAGTTACAGTTAAAGTAAAATTAAAGTTAAAGTGAATGTTAAAGTTAAAGCGAAAGTTAAAGTTAAAGTTAAAGTTAAAATTAAAGTTAAAGTTGAAGTTAAAGTTGAAGTTAAAGTTAAAGTTAAAGTTAAAGTTAAAGTTAAAGTTAAATTTAAAGTTAAAGTTAAAGTTAAAGTTAAAGTTAAAGTTAAAGTTAAAGTTAAAGTTAAAGTTAAAGTTAAAGTTAAAGTTAAAGTTAAAGTCAAAAATAAAGTTAAAGTTAAAGTGAAAGTTAAAGTTAAAGTTAAAGTTAAAGTTAAAGTTAAAGCTAAAGTTAAAGTTAAAGTTAAAGTTAAAGTGAAAGTGAAAATTAAAGTTAAAGTTAAAGTTAAGTTAAAGTTAAAGTTAAAGTCAAAAATAAAGTTAAAGTTAAAGATAAAGTTAAAGTTAAAGTTAAAGTTAAAGTTAAAGTTAAAGTTAAAGTTAAAGTTAAAGTTAAAGCTAAAGTTAAAGTTAAAGTTAAAGTTAACTTAAAGTTAAAGTTAAAGTTAAAGTGAAAGTTAAAGTCAAAAATAAAGTTAAAGTTAAAGTTAAAATTAGAGTTAAAGTTAAAGTTAAAGTTAAAGTGAATGTTAAAGTTAAAGCGAAAGTTAAAGTTAAAGTTAAAAATAAAGTTAAAGTTAAAGTTAAAGTTAAAGATAAAGTTAAAGTTAAAGTTAAACCTAAAGTTAAAGTTAAAGTTAAAGTTAAACCTAAAGTTAAAGTTAAAGTTAAAGTTAAAGTTAAAGCTAAAGTTAAAGTTAAAGTTAAAGTTAAAGTTAAAGTTAAAGTTAAAGTTAAAGTTAAAGTTAAAGTTAAAGTTAAAGTTAAAGCTAAAGTTGCAGTTAAAGTTAAAGTTTAAGTTTAAGTTTAAGTTAAAGTTAAAGTTAAAGTTAAAGCTAAAGTTAAAGTTAAAGTTAAAATTAAAGTTAAAGTTAAAGTTGAAGTTAAAGTTATAGTTAAAGCTAAAGTTAAAGTTAAAGTTAAAGTTAAAGTTAAAGTTAAAATTAAAGTTAAAGTTAAAGTTAAAGTTAAAGTTAAAGTTAAAGTTAAAATTAAAGTTAAAGTTAAAGTTGAAGTTAAGGTTAAAGTTAAAGTTAAAGTTACAGTTAAAGTAAAATTAAAGTTAAAGTTAAAGTGAATGTTAAAGTTAAAGCGAAAGTTAAAGTTAAAGTTAAAAATAAAGTTAAAATTAAAGTTAAAGTTAAAGATAAAGTTAAAGTTAAAGTTAAAGTTAAAGTTAAAGTCAAAAATAAAGTTAAAGTTAAAGTGAAAGTTAAAGTTAAAGTTACAGTTAAAGTTAAAGTTAAAGTTAAAGTTAAAGCTAAAGTTAAAGTTAAAGTTAAAGTTAAACTAAAGTTAAAGTTAAAGTTAAAGTGAAAGTTAAGTTAAAGTTAAAGTTAAAGTCAAAAATAAAGTTAAAGTTAAAGTTAAAGATAAAGTTAAAGTTAAAGTTAAAGTTAAAGTTAAAGTTAAAGCTAAAGTTAAAGTTAAAGTTAAAGTTATAGTTAAAGTTAAAGTTAAAGTGAAAGGTAAAGTTAAAGTTAAAGTGAATGTTAAAGTTAAAGTTGAAGTTAAAGTTAAAGTTAAAGTTACAGTTAAAGTTAAAGTTAAAGTTAAAGTTAAAGTGAATGTTAAAGTTAAAGCGAAAGTTAAAGTTAAGTTAAAAATAAAGTTAAAGTTAAAGTTAAAGTTAAAGTTAAAGTTAAAGTTAAAGTTAAAGTTAAAGTTAAAGTTAAAGTTAAAGTTAAAGTTAAAGTTAAAGTTAAAGTTAAAGCTAAAGTTAAAGTTAAAGTTAAAGTTAAAGTTAAAGTTAAAGTGAAAGTTAAAGTTAAAGTTAAAGTGAATGTTAAAGTTAAAGTTGAAGTTAAAGTTAAAGTTAAAGTTAAAGTTGAAGTTAAATTTAAAGTTAAAGTTAAAGTTAAAGTTAAAGTTAAAGTTAAAGTTAAAATTAAAGTTAAAGTTAAAGTTAAAGTTAAAGTTAAAGTGAATGTTAAAGTTATAGTTAAAGTTAAAGTTAAAGTTAAAGTTAAAGTTAAAGATAAAGTTAAAGTTAAAGTTAAAGTTAAAGTTAAAGTTAAAGTTAAAGTTAAAGTTAAAGTTAAAGTTAAAGTTAAAGTTAAAGTTAAAGTAAAGTTAAAGTTAAAGTTAAAATTAAAGTTAAAGTTGAAGTTAAAGTTGAAGTTAAAGTTAAAGATAAAGTTAAAGTTAAATTTAAAGTTAAAGTTAAAGTTAAAGTTAAAGCTAAAGTTAAAGTTAAAGTTAAAGTTAAAGTGAATGTTAAAGTTAAAGCGAAAGTTAAAAATTAAGTTAAAGTTAAAGCTAAAGTTGAAGTTAAAGTTAAAGTTTAAGTTTAAGTTTAAGTTTAAGTTAAAATTAAAGTTAAAGTTAAAGTTAAAGTTAAAGTTAAAGTTAAAGTTAAAGTTAAAGTTAAAGTTAAAGTTAAAGTTAAATTTAAAGTTAAAGTTAAATTTAAAGTTAAAGTTAAGGTTAAAGTTAAAGTTAAAGTTAAAGTTAAAATTAAAGTTAAAGTTAAAGTTAAAGTGAATGTTAAAGTTAAAGAGAAAGTTAAAGTTAAAGTTAAAGTTAAAGTTAAAGTGAATGTTAAAGTTAAAGCGAAAGTTAAAGTTAAAAATTAAGTTAAAGTTAAAGCTAAAGTTGAAGTTAAAGTTTAAGTTTAAGTTTAAGTTTAAGTTAAAGTTAAAGTTAAAGTTAAAGTTAAAGTTAAAGTTAAAGTTAAAGTTAAAGTTAAAGTTAAAGTTAAAGTTAAAGTTAAAGTTAAAGTTAAAGTTAAAGTTAAAGTTAAAGTTAAAGTTAAAGTTAAATTAAAGTTAAAGTTAAAGTTAAAGTTAAAGTTAAAGTTAAAATTAAAGTTAAAGTTAAAGTTAAAGTTGAAGTTAAGGTTAAAGTTAAAGTTAAAGTTAAAGTTAAAGTTAAAGTTAAAGTTAAAGTTAAAGTGAATGTTAAAGTTAAAGCGAAAGTTAAAGTTAAAAATTAAGTTAAAGTTAAAGCTAAAGTTGAAGTTAAAGTTAAAGTTTAAGTTTAAGTTAAAGTTAAAGTTAAAGTTAAAGTTAAAGTTAAAGTTAAAGTTAAAGTTAAAGTTAAAGTGAATGTTAAAGTTAAAGCGAAAGTTAAAGTTAAAATTAAAGTTAAAGCTAAAGTTGCAGTTAAAGTTTAAGTTTAAGTTTAAGTTAAAGTTAAAGTTAAAGTTAAAGTTAAAGTTAAAGCTAAAGTTAAAGTTAAAGTTAAAATTAAAGTTAAAGTTAAAGTTGAAGTTAAAGTTAAAGTTAAAGTTAAAGTTAAAGTTAAAGTTAAAGTTAAAGTTAAAGTTAAAGTTAAAGTTAAAGTTAAAGTTAAAGTTAAAGTTAAAGTTAAATTAAAGTTAAAGTTAAAGCTAAAGTTAAAGTTAAAGTTAAAATTAAAGTTAAAGTTAAAGTTAAAGTTAAAGTTGAAGTTAAGGTTAAAGTTAAAGTTAAAGTTACAGTTAAAGTAAAATTAAAGTTAAAGTGAATGTTAAAGTTAAAGCGAAAGTTAAAGTTAAAGTTAAAGTTAAAATTAAAGTTAAAGTTGAAGTTAAAGTTGAAGTTAAAGTTAAAGTTAAAGTTAAAGTTAAAGTTAAAGTTAAAGTTAAAGTTAAATTTAAAGTTAAAGTTAAAGTTAAAGTTAAAGTTAAAGTTAAAGTTAAAGTTAAAGTTAAAGTTAAAGTTAAAGTTAAAGTTAAAGTTAAAGTTAAAGTTAAAGTTAAAGTTAAAGTTAAAGTTAAAGTTAAAGTCAAAAATAAAGTTAAAGTTAAAGTGAAAGTTAAAGTTAAAGTTAAAGTTAAAGTTAAAGTTAAAGTTAAAGCTAAAGTTAAAGTTAAAGTTAAAGTTAAAGTTAAAGTGAAAGTGAAAATTAAAGTTAAAGTTAAAGTTAAGTTAAAGTTAAAGTTAAAGTCAAAAATAAAGTTAAAGTTAAAGATAAAGTTAAAGTTAAAGTTAAAGTTAAAGTTAAAGTTAAAGTTAAAGTTAAAGTTAAAGTTAAAGTTAAAGTTAAAGTTAAAGTTAAAGTTAAAGCTAAAGTTAAAGTTAAAGTTAAAGTTAACTTAAAGTTAAAGTTAAAGTTAAAGTGAAAGTTAAAGTCAAAAATAAAGTTAAAGTTAAAGTTAAAATTAGAGTTAAAGTTAAAGTTAAAGTTAAAGTGAATGTTAAAGTTAAAGCGAAAGTTAAAGTTAAAGTTAAAAATAAAGTTAAAGTTAAAGTTAAAGTTAAAGATAAAGTTAAAGTTAAAGTTAAACCTAAAGTTAAAGTTAAAGTTAAAGTTAAACCTAAAGTTAAAGTTAAAGTTAAAGTTAAAGCTAAAGTTAAAGTTAAAGTTAAAGTTAAAGTTAAAGTTAAAGTTAAAGCTAAAGTTGCAGTTAAAGTAAAAGTTTAAGTTTAAGTTTAAGTTAAAGTTAAAGTTAAAGTTAAAGTTAAAGTTAAAGCTAAAGTTAAAGTTAAAGTTAAAATTAAAGTTAAAGTTAAAGTTGAAGTTAAAGTTATAGTTAAAGCTAAAGTTAAAGTTAAAGTTA
The DNA here is from genome assembly GCF_040869045.1 of Eurosta solidaginis. Lineage (NCBI taxonomy): Eukaryota > Metazoa > Arthropoda > Insecta > Diptera > Tephritidae > Eurosta > Eurosta solidaginis. The sequence goes on along the minus strand of NW_027136887.1, from coordinate 895,807 downwards.
AAGTTAAAGTTAAAGTTAAAATTAAAGTTAAAGTTAAAGTTAAAGTTAAAGTTAAAGTTAAAATTAAAGTTAAAGTTAAAGTTGAAGTTAAGGTTAAAGTTAAAGTTAAAGTTACAGTTAAAGTAAAATTAAAGTTAAAGTTAAAGTGAATGTTAAAGTTAAACCGAAAGTTAAAGTTAAAGTTAAAAATAAAGTTAAAATTAAAGTTAAAGTTAAAGATAAAGTTAAAGTTAAAGTTAAAGTTAAAGTCAAAAATAAAGTTAAAGTTAAAGTGAAAGTTAAAGTTAAAGTTAAAGTTACAGTTAAAGTTAAAGTTAAAGTTAAAGTTAAAGCTAAAGTTAAAGTTAAAGTTAAAGTTAAAGCTAAAGTTAAAGTTAAAGTTAAAGTGAAAGTTAAGTTAAAGTTAAAGTTAAAGTCAAAAATAAAGTTAAAGTTAAAGTTAAAGATAAAGTTAAAGTTAAAGTTAAAGTTAAAGTTAAAGTTAAAGTTAAAGTTAAAGTTAAAGCTAAAGTTAAAGTTAAAGTTAAAGTTATAGTTAAAGTTAAAGTTAAAGTGAAAGGTAAAGTTAAAGTTAAAGTGAATGTTAAAGTTAAAGTTGAAGTTAAAGTTAAAGTTAAAGTTACAGTTAAAGTTAAAGTTAAAGTTAAAGTGAATGTTAAAGTTAAAGCGAAAGTTAAAGTTAAGTTAAAAATAAAGTTAAAGTTAAAGTTAAAGTTAAAGTTAAAGTTAAAGTTAAAGTTAAAGTTAAAGTTAAAGTTAAAGTTAAAGTTAAAGTTAAAGTTAAAGTTAAAGCTAAAGTTAAAGTTAAAGTTAAAGTTAAAGTTAAAGTTAAAGTGAAAGTTAAAGTTAAAGTTAAAGTGAATGTTAAAGTTAAAGTTGAAGTTAAAGTTAAAGTTAAAGTTAAAGTTGAAGTTAAATTTAAAGTTAAAGTTAAAGTTAAAGTTAAAGTTAAAGTTAAAGTTAAAGTTAAAGTTAAAATTAAAGTTAAAGTTAAAGTTAAAGTTAAAGTTAAAGTGAATGTTAAAGTTATAGTTAAAGTTAAAGTTAAAGTTAAAGTTAAAGTTAAAGATAAAGTTAAAGTTAAAGTTAAAGTTAAAGTTAAAGTTAAAGTTAAAGTTAAAGTTAAAGTTAAAGTTAAAGTTAAAGTTAAAGTTAAAGTTAAAGTAAAGTTAAAGTTAAAGTTAAAATTAAAGTTAAAGTTGAAGTTAAAGTTGAAGTTAAAGTTAAAGATAAAGTTAAAGTTAAATTTAAAGTTAAAGTTAAAGTTAAAGTTAAAGCTAAAGTTAAAGTTAAAGTTAAAGTTAAAGTGAATGTTAAAGTTAAAGCGAAAGTTAAAGTTAAAAATTAAGTTAAAGTTAAAGCTAAAGTTGAAGTTAAAGTTAAAGTTAAAGTTTAAGTTTAAGTTTAAGTTTAAGTTTAAGTTAAAATTAAAGTTAAAGTTAAAGTTAAAGTTAAAGTTAAAGTTAAAGTTAAAGTTAAAGTTAAATTTAAAGTTAAAGTTAAATTTAAAGTTAAAGTTAAGGTTAAAGTTAAAGTTAAAGTTAAAGTTAAAATTAAAGTTAAAGTTAAAGTTAAAGTGAATGTTAAAGTTAAAGAGAAAGTTAAAGTTAAAAATAAAGTTAAAGTTAAAGTGAAAGTTAAAGTTAAAGTTAAAAATAAATTTAAAGTTAAAGCTAAAGTTGAAGTTAAAGTTAAAGTTAAAGTTAAAGTTTAAGTTTAAGTTAAAGTTAAAGTTAAAGTTAAAGTTAAAGTTAAAGTTAAAGTTAAAGTTAAAGTTAAAGTTAAAGTTAAAGTTAAAGTTAAAGTTAAAGTTAAAGTTAAAGTTAAAGTTAAAGTTAAAGTTAAAGTTAAAGTTAAAGTTAAAGTTAAAGTTAAAGTTAAAGTTAAAGTTAAAGTTAAAGTTAAAGTTAAAGTTAAAGTTAAAGTTAAAGTTAAAGTTAAAGTTAAAGTTAAAGTTAAAGTTAAAGTTAAAGTTAAAGTTAAAGTTAAAGTTAAAGTTAAAGTTAAAGTTAAAGTTAAAGTTAAAGTTAAAGTTAAAGTTAAAGTTAAATTTAAAGTTAAAGTTAAAGTTAAATTTAAAGTTAAGTTTAAAGCTAAAGTTAAAGTTAAGGTTAAAGTTAAAGTTAAAGTTAAAGTTAAAGTTAAAGTTAAAGTTAAAATTAAAGTTAAAGTTAAAGTGAATGTTAAAGTTTAAGAGAAAGTTAAAGTTAAAAATAAAGTTAAAGTTAAAGTGAAAGTTAAAGTGAAAGTTAAAGTTAAAGTTAAAGTTAAATTTAAAGTTAAAGTTAAAGTTAAAGTTAAAGTGAATGTTAAAGTTAAAGCGAAAGTTAAAGTTAAAAATTAAGTTAAAGTTAAAGCTAAAGTTGAAGTTAAAGTTTAAGTTTAAGTTTAAGTTTAAGTTAAAGTTAAAGTTAAAGTTAAAGTTAAAGTTAAAGTTAAAGTTAAAGTTAAAGTTAAAGTTAAAGTTAAACCTAAAGTTAAAGTTAAAGTTAAACCTAAAGTTAAAGTTAAAGTTAAAGTTAAAGCTAAAGTTAAAGTTAAAGTTAAAGTTAAAGTTAAAGTTAAAGTTAAAGTTAAAGTTAAAGTTAAAGCTAAAGTTGCAGTTAAAGTTAAAGTTTAAGTTTAAGTTAAAGTTAAAGTTAAAGCTAAAGTTAAAGTTTAAGTTAAAGTTAAAGTTAAAGTTAAAGTTAAAGTTAAAGTTAAAGTTAAAGTGAAAGTTAAAGTCAAAAATAAAGTTAAAGTTAAAGTTAAAATTAGAGTTAAAGTTAAAGTTAAAGTTAAAGTTAAAGTGAATGTTAAAGTTAAAGCGAAAGTTAAAGTTAAAGTTAAAAATAAAGTTAAAGTTAAAGTTAAAGATAAAGTTAAAGTTAAAGTTAAAGTTAAACCTAAAGTTAAAGTTAAAGTTAAACCTAAAGTTAAAGTTAAAGTTAAAGTTAAAGCTAAAGTTAAAGTTAAAGTTAAAGTTAAAGTTAAAGTTAAAGTTAAAGTTAAAGTTAAAGTTAAAGCTAAAGTTAAAGTTAAAGCTAAAGTTGCAGTTAAAGTTAAAGTTTAAGTTTAAGTTAAAGTTAAAGTTAAAGTTAAAGTTAAAGTTAAAGTTAAAGCTAAAGTTAAAGTTTAAGTTAAAGTTAAAGTTAAAGTTAAAGTTAAAGTTAAAGTTAAAGTTAAAGTGAAAGTTAAAGTCAAAAATAAAGTTAAAGTTAAAGTTAAAATTAGAGTTAAAGTTAAAGTTAAAGTTAAAGTTAAAGTGAATGTTAAAGTTAAAGCGAAAGTTAAAGTTAAAGTTAAAAATAAAGTTAAAGTTAAAGTTAAAGATAAAGTTAAAGTTAAAGTTAAAGTTAAACCTAAAGTTAAAGTTAAAGTTAAACCTAAAGTTAAAGTTAAAGTTAAAGTTAAAGCTAAAGTTAAAGTTAAAGTTAAAGTTAAAGTTAAAGTTAAAGTTAAAGTTAAAGTTAAAGTTAAAGCTAAAGTTGCAGTTAAAGTTAAAGTTTAAGTTTAAGTTAAAGTTAAAGTTAAAATTAAAGTTAAAGCTAAAGTTAAAGTTAAAGTTAAAATTAAAGTTAAAGTTAAAGTTGAAGTTAAAGTTATAGTTAAAGTTAAAGTTAAAGTTAAAGTTAAAGTTAAAGTTAAAGTTAAAGTTAAAGTTAAAGTTAAAGTTAAAGTTAAAGTTAAAGTTAAAGTTAAAGTTAAAGTTAAAGTTAAAGTTAAAGTTAAAGTTAAAGTTAAAGTTAAAGTTAAAATTAAAGTTAAAGTTAAAGTTGAAGTTAAGGTTAAAGTTAAAGTTAAAGTTACAGTTAAAGTAAAATTAAAGTTAAAGTTAAAGTGAATGTTAAAGTTAAAGCGAAAGTTAAAGTTAAAGTTAAAAATAAAGTTAAAATTAAAGTTAAAGTTAAAGATAAAGTTAAAGTTAAAGTTAAAGTTAAAGTCAAAAATAAAGTTAAAGTTAAAGTGAAAGTTAAAGTTAAAGTTACAGTTAAAGTTAAAGTTAAAGTTAAAGTTAAAGTTAAAGCTAAAGTTAAAGTTAAAGTTAAAGTGAAAGTGAAAATTAAAGTTAAAGTTAAAGTTAAAGTTAAAGTTAAGTTAAAGTTAAAGTTAAAGTCAAAAATAAAGTTAAAGTTAAAGTTAAAGATAAAGTTAAAGTTAAAGTTAAAGTTAAAGTTAAAGTTAAAGTTAAAGCTAAAGTTAAAGTTAAAGTTAAAGTTAAAGTTATAGTTAAAGTTAAAGTTAAAGTGAAAGGTAAAGTTAAAGTTAAAGTGAATGTTAAAGTTAAAGTTGAAGTTAAAGTTAAAGTTAAAGTTACAGTTAAAGTTAAAGTTAAAGTGAATGTTAAAGTTAAAGCGAAAGTTAAAGTTAAGTTAAAAATAAAGTTAAAGTTAAAGTTAAAGATAAAGTTAAAGTTAAAGTTAAAGTTAAAGTTAAAGTTAAAGTTAAAGTTAAAGTTAAAGTTAAAGTTAAAGTTAAAGTTAAAGTTAAAGTTAAAGTTAAAGCTAAAGTTAAAGTTAAAGTTAAAGTTAAAGTTAAAGTTAAAGTGAAAGTTAAAGTTAAAGTTAAAGTGAATGTTAAAGTTAAAGTTGAAGTTAAAGTTAAAGTTAAAGTTAAAGTTGAAGTTAAATTTAAAGTTAAAGTTAAAGTTAAAGTTAAAGTTAAAGTTAAAGTTAAAGTTAAAGTTAAAGTTAAAATTAAAGTTAAAGTTAAAGTTAAAGTTAAAGTTAAAGTGAATGTTAAAGTTATAGTTAAAGTTAAAGTTAAAGTTAAAGTTAAAGTTAAAGTTAAAGATAAAGTTAAAGTTAAAGTTAAAGTTAAAGTTAAAGTTAAAGTTAAAGTTAAAGTTAAAGTTAAAGTTAAAGTTAAAGTTAAAGTTAAAGTTAAAGTAAAGTTAAAGTTAAAGTTAAAATTAAAGTTAATGTTGAAGTTAAAGTTGAAGTTAAAGTTAAAGATAAAGTTAAAGTTAAATTTAAAGTTAAAGTTAAAGTTAAAGCTAAAGTTAAAGTTAAAGTTAAAGTTAAAGTGAATGTTAAAGTTAAAGCGAAAGTTAAAGTTAAAAATTAAGTTAAAGTTAAAGCTAAAGTTGAAGTTAAAGTTAAAGTTAAAGTTTAAGTTTAAGTTTAAGTTTAAGTTAAAATTAAAGTTAAAGTTAAAGTTAAAGTTAAAGTTAAAGTTAAAGTTAAAGTTAAAGTTAAAGTTAAAGTTAAATTTAAAGTTAAAGTTAAATTTAAAGTTAAAGTTAAGGTTAAAGTTAAAGTTAAAGTTAAAATTAAAGTTAAAGTTAAAGTTAAAGTGAATGTTAAAGTTAAAGAGAAAGTTAAAGTTAAAAATAAAGTTAAAGTTAAAGTGAAAGTTAAAGTTAAAGTTAAAAATAAATTTAAAGTTAAAGCTAAAGTTGAAGTTAAAGTTAAAGTTAAAGTTAAAGTTTAAGTTTAAGTTAAAGTTAAAGTTAAAGTTAAAGTTAAAGTTAAAGTTAAAGTTAAAGTTAAAGTTAAAGTTAAAGTTAAAATTAAAGTTAAAGTTAAAGTTAAAGTTAAAGTTAAAGTTAAAGTTAAAGTTAAAGTTAAAGTTAAAGTTAAAGTTAAAGTTAAAGTTAAAGTTAAAGTTAAAGTTAAAGTTAAAGTTAAATTTAAAGTTAAAGTTAAATTTAAAGTTAAAGTTAAAGTTAAATTTAAAGTTAAATTTAAAGCTAAAGTTAAAGTTAAGGTTAAAGTTAAAGTTAAAGTTAAAGTTAAAGTTAAAATTAAAGTTAAAGTTAAAGTGAATGTTAAAGTTTAAGAGAAAGTTAAAGTTAAAAATAAAGTTAAAGTTAAAGTGAAAGTTAAAGTGAAAGTTAAAGTTAAAGTTAAAGTTAAAGTTAAATTTAAAGTTAAAGTTAAAGTTAAAGTTAAAGTGAATGTTAAAGTTAAAGCGAAAGTTAAAGTTAAAAATTAAGTTAAAGTTAAAGCTAAAGTTGAAGTTAAAGTTTAAGTTTAAGTTTAAGTTTAAGTTAAAGTTAAAGTTAAAGTTAAAGTTAAAGTTAAAGTTAAAGTTAAAGTTAAAGTTAAAGTTAAAGTTAAAGTTAAAGTTAAAGTTAAAGTTAAAGTTAAAGTTAAAGTTAAAGTTAAAGTTAAAGTTAAAGTTAAAGTTAAAGTTAAAGTTAAAGTTAAAGTTAAAGTTAAAGTTAAAGTTAAAGTTAAAGTTAAATTAAAGTTAAAGTTAAAGTTAAAGTTAAAGTTAAAGTTAAAATTAAAGTTAAAGTTAAAGTTAAAGTTGAAGTTAAGGTTAAAGTTAAAGTTAAAGTTAAAGTTAAAGTTAAAGTTAAAGTGAATGTTAAAGTTAAAGCGAAAGTTAAAGTTAAAAATTAAGTTAAAGTTAAAGCTAAAGTTGAAGTTAAAGTTAAAGTTTAAGTTTAAGTTTAAGTTAAAGTTAAAGTTAAAGTTAAAGTTAAAGTTAAAGTTAAAGTTAAAGTTAAAGTGAATGTTAAAGTTAAAGCGAAAGTTAAAGTTAAAATTAAAGTTAAAGCTAAAGTTGCAGTTAAAGTTTAAGTTTAAGTTTAAGTTAAAGTTAAAGTTAAAGTTAAAGTTAAAGTTAAAGTTAAAGCTAAAGTTAAAGTTAAAGTTAAAATTAAAGTTAAAGTTAAAGTTGAAGTTAAAGTTAAAGTTAAAGTTAAAGTTAAAGTTAAAGTTAAAGTTAAAGTTAAAGTTAAAGTTAAAGTTAAAGTTAAAGTTAAAGTTAAATTAAAGTTAAAGTTAAAGCTAAAGTTAAAGTTAAAGTTAAAATTAAAGTTAAAGTTAAAGTTAAAGTTGAAGTTAAGGTTAAAGTTAAAGTTAAAGTTACAGTTAAAGTAAAATTAAAGTTAAAGTGAATGTTAAAGTTAAAGCGAAAGTTAAAGTTAAAGTTAAAGTTAAAATTAAAGTTAAAGTTGAAGTTAAAGTTGAAGTTAAAGTTAAAGTTAAAGTTAAAGTTAAAGTTAAAGTTAAATTTAAAGTTAAAGTTAAAGTTAAAGTTAAAGTTAAAGTTAAAGTTAAAGTTAAAGTTAAAGTTAAAGTTAAAGTTAAAGTTAAAGTTAAAGTTAAAGTTAAAGTTAAAGTCAAAAATAAAGTTAAAGTTAAAGTGAAAGTTAAAGTTAAAGTTAAAGTTAAAGTTAAAGTTAAAGCTAAAGTTAAAGTTAAAGTTAAAGTTAAAGTGAAAGTGAAAATTAAAGTTAAAGTTAAAGTTAAGTTAAAGTTAAAGTTAAAGTCAAAAATAAAGTTAAAGTTAAAGATAAAGTTAAAGTTAAAGTTAAAGTTAAAGTTAAAGTTAAAGTTAAAGTTAAAGTTAAAGTTAAAGTTAAAGCTAAAGTTAAAGTTAAAGTTAAAGTTAACTTAAAGTTAAAGTTAAAGTTAAAGTGAAAGTTAAAGTCAAAAATAAAGTTAAAGTTAAAGTTAAAATTAGAGTTAAAGTTAAAGTTAAAGTTAAAGTGAATGTTAAAGTTAAAGCGAAAGTTAAAGTTAAAGTTAAAAATAAAGTTAAAGTTAAAGTTAAAGTTAAAGATAAAGTTAAAGTTAAAGTTAAACCTAAAGTTAAAGTTAAAGTTAAAGTTAAACCTAAAGTTAAAGTTAAAGTTAAAGCTAAAGTTAAAGTTAAAGTTAAAGTTAAAGTTAAAGTTAAAGTTAAAGTTAAAGCTAAAGTTGCAGTTAAAGTTAAAGTTTAAGTTTAAGTTTAAGTTAAAGTTAAAGTTAAAGTTAAAGTTAAAGCTAAAGTTAAAGTTAAAGTTAAAATTAAAGTTAAAGTTAAAGTTGAAGTTAAAGTTATAGTTAAAGCTAAAGTTAAAGTTAAAGTTAAAGTTAAAGTTAAAGTTAAAATTAAAGTTAAAGTTAAAGTTAAAGTTAAAGTTAAAGTTAAAATTAAAGTTAAAGTTAAAGTTGAAGTTAAGGTTAAAGTTAAAGTTAAAGTTACAGTTAAAGTAAAATTAAAGTTAAAGTTAAAGTGAATGTTAAAGTTAAAGCGAAAGTTAAAGTTAAAGTTAAAAATAAAGTTAAAATTAAAGTTAAAGTTAAAGATAAAGTTAAAGTTAAAGTTAAAGTCAAAAATAAAGTTAAAGTTAATGTGAAAGTTAAAGTTAAAGTTACAGTTAAAGTTAAAGTTAAAGTTAAAGTTAAAGCTAAAGTTAAAGTTAAAGTTAAAGTGAAAGTGAAAATTAAAGTTAAAGTTAAAGTTAAAGTTAAGTTAAAGTTAAAGTTAAAGTCAAAAATAAAGTTAAAGTTAAAGTTAAAGATAAAGTTAAAGTTAAAGTTAAAGTTAAAGTTAAAGTTAAAGTTAAAGTTAAAGCTAAAGTTAAAGTTAAAGTTAAAGTTATAGTTAAAGTTAAAGTTAAAGTGAAAGGTAAAGTTAAAGTTAAAGTGAATGTTAAAGTTAAAGTTGAAGTTAAAGTTAAAGTTAAAGTTACAGTTAAAGTTAAAGTTAAAGTTAAAGTTAAAGTGAATGTTAAAGTTAAAGCGAAAGTTAAAGTTAAGTTAAAAATAAAGTTAAAGTTAAAGTTAAAGTTAAAGTTAAAGTTAAAGTTAAAGTTAAAGTTAAAGCTAAAGTTAAAGTTAAAGTTAAAGTTAAAGTTAAAGTTAAAGTGAAAGTTAAAGTTAAAGTTAAAGTGAATGTTAAAGTTAAAGTTGAAGTTAAAGTTAAAGTTAAAGTTAAAGTTGAAGTTAAATTTAAAGTTAAAGTTAAAGTTAAAGTTAAAGTTAAAATTAAAGTTAAAGTTAAAGTTAAAGTTAAAGTTAAAGTGAATGTTAAAGTTATAGTTAAAGTTAAAGTTAAAGTTAAAGTTAAAGTTAAAGATAAAGTTAAAGTTAAAGTTAAAGTTAAAGTTAAAGTTAAAGTTAAAGTTAAAGTTAAAGTAAAGTTAAAGTTAAAGTTAAAATTAAAGTTAAAGTTGAAGTTAAAGTTGAAGTTAAAGTTAAAGATAAAGTTAAAGTTAAATTTAAAGTTAAAGTTAAAGTTAAAGTTAAAGCTAAAGTTAAAGTTAAAGTTAAAGTTAAAGTGAATGTTAAAGTTAAAGCGAAAGTTAAAGTTAAAAATTAAGTTAAAGTTAAAGCTAAAGTTGAAGTTAAAGTTAAAGTTTAAGTTTAAGTTTAAGTTTAAGTTAAAATTAAAGTTAAAGTTAAAGTTAAAGTTAAAGTTAAAGTTAAAGTTAAAGTTAAAGTTAAAGTTAAAGTTAAAGTTAAATTTAAAGTTAAAGTTAAATTTAAAGTTAAAGTTAAGGTTAAAGTTAAAGTTAAAGTTAAAGTTAAAATTAAAGTTAAAGTTAAAGTTAAAGTGAATGTTAAAGTTAAAGAGAAAGTTAAAGTTAAAAATAAAGTTAAAGTTAAAGTGAAAGTTAAAGTTAAAGTTAAAAATAAATTTAAAGTTAAAGCTAAAGTTGAAGTTAAAGTTAAAGTTAAAGTTAAAGTTTAAGTTTAAGTTAAAGTTAAAGTTAAAGTTAAAGTTAAAGTTAAAGTTAAAGTTAAAGTTAAAGTTAAAGTTAAAGTTAAAGTTAAAGTTAAAGTTAAAGTTAAAGTTAAAGTTAAAGTTAAAGTTAAAGTTAAAGTTAAAGTTAAAGTTAAAGTTAAAGTTAAAGTTAAAGTTAAAGTTAAAGTTAAAGTTAAAGTTAAAGTTAAAGTTAAAGTTAAAGTTAAAGTTAAAGTTAAAGTTAAAGTTAAAGTTAAAGTTAAAGTTAAATTTAAAGTTAAAGTTAAATTTAAAGTTAAAGTTAAAGTTAAATTTAAAGTTAAGTTTAAAGCTAAAGTTAAAGTTAAGGTTAAAGTTAAAGTTAAAGTTAAAGTTAAAGTTAAAGTTAAAGTTAAAATTAAAGTTAAAGTTAAAGTGAATGTTAAAGTTTAAGAGAAAGTTAAAGTTAAAAATAAAGTTAAAGTTAAAGTGAAAGTTAAAGTGAAAGTTAAAGTTAAAGTTAAAGTTAAATTTAAAGTTAAAGTTAAAGTTAAAGTTAAAGTGAATGTTAAAGTTAAAGCGAAAGTTAAAGTTAAAAATTAAGTTAAAGTTAAAGCTAAAGTTGAAGTTAAAGTTTAAGTTTAAGTTTAAGTTTAAGTTAAAGTTAAAGTTAAAGTTAAAGTTAAAGTTAAAGTTAAAGTTAAAGTTAAAGTTAAAGTTAAAGTTAAAGTTAAAGTTAAAGTTCAAGTTAAAGTTAATTTTAAAGTTAAAGTTAAAGTTAAAGTTAAAGTTAAAGTTAAAGTTAAAGTTAAAGTTAAAGTTAAAGTTAAAGTTAAAGTTAAAGTTAAAGTTAAAGTTAAAGTTAAATTAAAGTTAAAGTTAAAGCTAAAGTTAAAGTTAAAGTTAAAATTAAAGTTAAAGTTAAAGTTGAAGTTAAGGTTAAAGTTAAAGTTAAAGTTAAAGTTAAAGTTAAAGTTAAAGTGAATGTTAAAGTTAAAAATTAAGTTAAAGTTAAAGCTAAAGTTGAAGTTAAAGTTAAAGTTTAAGTTTAAGTTTAAGTTAAAGTTAAAGTTAAAGTTAAAGTTAAAGTTAAAGTTAAAGTTAAAGTTAAAGTGAATGTTAAAGTTAAAGCGAAAGTTAAAGTTAAAATTAAAGTTAAAGCTAAAGTTGCAGTTAAAGTTTAAGTTTAAGTTTAAGTTAAAGTTAAAGTTAAAGTTAAAGTTAAAGCTAAAGTTAAAGTTAAAGTTAAAATTAAAGTTAAAGTTAAAGTTGAAGTTAAAGTTAAAGTTAAAGTTAAAGTTAAAGTTAAAGTTAAAGTTAAAGTTAAAGTTAAAGTTAAAGTTAAAGTTAAAGTTAAAGTTAAAGTTAAAGTTAAATTAAAGTTAAAGTTAAAGCTAAAGTTAAAGTTAAAGTTAAAATTAAAGTTAAAGTTAAAGTTAAAGTTGAAGTTAAGGTTAAAGTTAAAGTTAAAGTTACAGTTAAAGTAAAATTAAAGTTAAAGTGAATGTTAAAGTTAAAGCGAAAGTTAAAGTTAAAGTTAAAGTTAAAATTAAAGTTAAAGTTGAAGTTAAAGTTGAAGTTAAAGTTAAAGTTAAAGTTAAAGTTAAAGTTAAATTTAAAGTTAAAGTTAAAGTTAAAGTTAAAGTTAAAGTTAAAGTTAAAGTTAAAGTTAAAGTTAAAGTTAAAGTTAAAGTTAAAGTTAAAGTTAAAGTTAAAGTTAAAGTTAAAGTTAAAGTTAAAGTCAAAAATAAAGTTAAAGTTAAAGTGAAAGTTAAAGTTACAGTTAAAGTTAAAGTTAAAGTTAAAGTTAAAGTTAAAGTTAAAGTTAAAGTTAAAGTTAAAGTTAAAGTTAAAGCTAAAGTTAAAGTTAAAGTTAAAGTTAAAGTGAAAGTGAAAATTAAAGTTAAAGTTAAAGTTAAAGTTAAGTTAAAGTTAAAGTTAAAGTCAAAAATAAAGTTAAAGTTAAAGATAAAGTTAAAGTTAAAGTTAAAGTTAAAGTTAAAGTTAAAGTTAAAGTTAAAGTTAAAGTTAAAGTTAAAGTTAAAGTTAAAGCTAAAGTTAAAGTTAAAGTTAAAGTTAACTTAAAGTTAAAGTTAAAGTTAAAGTGAAAGTTAAAGTCAAAAATAAAGTTAAAGTTAAAGTTAAAATTAGAGTTAAAGTTAAAGTTAAAGTGAATGTTAAAGTTAAAGCGAAAGTTAAAGTTAAAGTTAAAAATAAAGTTAAAGTTAAAGTTAAAGTTAAAGATAAAGTTAAAGTTAAAGTTAAAGTTAAAGTTAAACCTAAAGTTAAAGTTAAAGTTAAAGTTAAACCTAAAGTTAAAGTTAAAGTTAAAGTTAAAGTTAAAGCTAAAGTTAAAGTTAAAGTTAAAGTTAAAGTTAAAGTTAAAGTTAAAGTTAAAGTTAAAGTTAAAGTTAAAGCTAAAGTTGCAGTTAAAGTTAAAGTTTAAGTTTAAGTTTAAGTTAAAGTTAAAGTTAAAGCTAAAGTTAAAGTTAAAGTTAAAATTAAAGTTAAAGTTAAAGTTGAAGTTAAAGTTATAGTTAAAGCTAAAGTTAAAGTTAAAGTTAAAGTTAAAGTTAAAGTTAAAGTTAAAGTTAAAGTTAAAGTTAAAGTTAAAGTTAAAATTAAAGTTAAAGTTAAAGTTAAAGTTGAAGTTAAGGTTAAAGTTAAAGTTAAAGTTACAGTTAAAGTAAAATTAAAGTTAAAGTTAAAGTGAATGTTAAAGTTAAAGCGAAAGTTAAAGTTAAAGTTAAAAATAAAGTTAAAATTAAAGTTAAAGTTAAAGATAAAGTTAAAGTTAAAGTTAAAGTTAAAGTTAAAGTCAAAAATAAAGTTAAAGTTAAAGTGAAAGTTAAAGTTAAAGTTACAGTTAAAGTTAAAGTTAAAGTTAAAGTTAAAGCTAAAGTTAAAGTTAAAGTTAAAGTAAAAGTGAAAATTAAAGTTAAAGTTAAAGTTAAAGTTAAAGTTAAGTTAAAGTTAAAGTTAAAGTCAAAAATAAAGTTAAAGTTAAAGTTAAAGTTAAAGATAAAGTTAAAGTTAAAGTTAAAGTTAAAGTTAAAATTAAAGCTAAAGTTAAAGTTAAAGTTAAAGTTAAAGTTAAAGTTAAAGTTAAAGTTATAGTTAAAGTTAAAGTTAAAGTGAAAGGTAAAGTTAAAGTTAAAGTGAATGTTAAAGTTAAAGTTGAAGTTAAAGTTAAAGTTAAAGTTACAGTTAAAGTTAAAGTTAAAGTTAAAGTGAATGTTAAAGTTAAAGCGAAAGTTAAAGTTAAGTTAAAAATAAAGTTAAAGTTAAAGTTAAAGATAAAGTTAAAGTTAAAGTTAAAGTTAAAGTTAAAGTTAAAGTTAAAGTTAAAGTTAAAGTTAAAGCTAAAGTTAAAGTTAAAGTTAAAGTTAAAGTGAAAGTTAAAGTTAAAGTTAAAGTGAATGTTAAAGTTAAAGTTGAAGTTAAAGTTAAAGTTAAAGTTAAAGTTGAAGTTAAATTTAAAGTTAAAGTTAAAGTTAAAGTTAAAGTTAAAGTTAAAATTAAAGTTAAAGTTAAAGTTAAAGTGAATGTTAAAGTTATAGTTAAAGTTAAAGTTAAAGTTAAAGTTAAAGATAAAGTTAAAGTTAAAGTTAAAGTTAAAGTTAAAGTTAAAGTAAAGTTAAAGTTAAAGTTAAAATTAAAGTTAAAGTTGAAGTTAAAGTTGAAGTTAAAGTTAAAGATAAAGTTAAAATTAAATTTAAAGTTAAAGTTAAAGTTAAAGTTAAAGTTAAAGTTAAAGTTAAAGTTAAAGTTAAAGTTAAAGTCAAAAATAAAGTTAAAGTTAAAGTGAAAGTTAAAGTTAAAGTTACAGTTAAAGTTAAAGTTAACGTTAAAGTTAAAGTTAAAGTTATAGTTAAAGTTAAAGTGAAAGGTAAAGTTAAAGTTAAAGTGAATGTTAAAGTTAAAGTTGAAGTTAAAGTTAAAGTTAAAGTTACAGTTAAAGTTAAAGTTAAAGTTAAAGTTAAAGTGAATGTTAAAGTTAAAGCGAAAGTTAAAGTTAAGTTAAAAATAAAGTTAAAGTTAAAGTTAAAGATAAAGTTAAAGTTAAAGTTAAAGTTAAAGTTAAAGTTAAAGTTAAAGTTAAAGTTAAAGTTAAAGCTAAAGTTAAAGTTAAAGTTAAAGTTAAAGTTAAAATTAAAGTTAAAGTTAAAGATAAAGTTAAAGTTAAAGTTAAAGTTAAAGTTAAAGTTAAAGTTAAAGTTAAAGTCAAAAATAAAGTTAAAGTTAAAGTGAAAGTTAAAGTTAAAGTTACAGTTAAAGTTAAAGTTAACGTTAAAGTTAAAGTTAAAGTTAAAGTTAAAGTTAAAGTTAAAGTTAAAGCTAAAGTTAAAGTTAAAGTTAAAGTGAAAGTGAAAATTAAAGTTAAAGTTAAAGTTAAAGTTAAAGTTAAGTTAAAATTAAAGTTAAAGTCAAAAATAAAGTTAAAGTTAAAGATAAAGTTAAAGTTAAAGTTAAAGTTAAAGTTAAAGTTAAAGTTAAAGTTAAAGTTAAAGTTAAAGTTAAAGTTAAAATTAAAGCTAAAGTTAAAGTTAAAGTTAAAGTTAAAGTTAAAGTTAAAGTTATAGTTAAAGTTAAAGTGAAAGGTAAAGTTAAAGTTAAAGTGAATGTTAAAGTTAAAGTTGAAGTTAAAGTTAAAGTTAAAGTTACAGTTAAAGTTAAAGTTAAAGTTAAAGTTAAAGTGAATGTTAAAGTTAAAGCGAAAGTTAAAGTTAAGTTAAAAATAAAGTTAAAGTTAAAGTTAAAGATAAAGTTAAAGTTAAAGTTAAAGTTAAAGTTAAAGTTAAAGTTAAAGTTAAAGCTAAAGTTAAAGTTAAAGTTAAAGTTAAAGTTAAAGTTAAAGTGAAAGTTAAAGTTAAAGTTAAAGTGAATGTTAAAGTTAAAGTTGAAGTTAAAGTTAAAGTTAAAGTTAAAGTTGAAGTTAAATTTAAAGTTAAAGTTAAAGTTAAAGTTAAAGTTAAAGTTAAAGTTAAAGTTAAAGTTAAAGTTAAAATTAAAGTTAAAGTTAAAGTTAAAGTGAATGTTAAAGTTATAGTTAAAGTTAAAGTTAAAGTTAAAATTAAAGTTAAAGATAAAGTTAAAGTTAAAGTTAAAGTTAAAGTTAAAGTTAAAGTTAAAGTTAAAGTTAAAGTTAAAGTTAAAGTTAAAGTTAAAGTTAAAGTAAAGTTAAAGTTAAAGTTAAAATTAAAATTAAAGTTGAAGTTAAATTTGAAGTTAAAGTTAAAGATAAAGTTAAAGTTAAAGATAAAGTTAAAGTTAAATTTAAAGTTAAAGTTAAAGTTAAAGTTAAAGCTAAAGTTAAAGTTAAAGTTAAAGTTAAAGTTAAAGTGAATGTTAAAGTTAAAGCGAAAGTTAAAGTTAAAAATTAAGTTAAAGTTAAAGCTAAAGTTGAAGTTAAAGTTAAAGTTTAAGTTTAAGTTTAAGTTTAAGTTAAAATTAAAGTTAAAGTTAAAGTTAAAGTTAAAGTTAAAGTTAAAGTTAAAGTTAAATTTAAAGTTAAAGTTAAATTTAAAGTTAAAGTTAAAGTTAAGGTTAAAGTTAAAGTTAAAGTTAAAATTAAAGTTAAAGTTAAAGTTAAAGTGAATGTTAAAGTTAAAGAGAAAGTTAAAGTTAAAAATAAAGTTAAAGTTAAAGTGAAAGTTAAAGTTAAAGTTAAAAATAAATTTAAAGTTAAAGTTAAAGTTAAAGTTAAAGTTAAAGTTAAAGTTAAAGTTAAAGTTAAAGTTAAAGTTAAAGTTAAAGTTAAAGTTAAAGTTAAAGTTAAATTTAAAGTTAAAGTTAAATTTAAAGTTAAAGTTAAAGTTAAATTTAAAGTTAAATTTAAAGCTAAAGTTAAAGTTAAGGTTAAAGTTAAAGTTAAAGTTAAAGTTAAAATTAAAGTTAAAGTTAAAGTGAATGTTAAAGTTTAAGAGAAAGTTAAAGTTAAAAATAAAGTTAAAGTTAAAGTGAAAGTTAAAGTGAAAGTTAAAGTTAAAGTTAAATTTAAAGTTAAAGTTAAAGTTAAAGTGAATGTTAAAGTTAAAGCGAAAGTTAAAGTTAAAAATTAAGTTAAAGTTAAAGCTAAAGTTGAAGTTAAAGTTTAAGTTTAAGTTTAAGTTAAAGTTAAAGTTAAAGTTAAAGTTAAAGTTAAAGTTAAAGTTAAAGTTAAAGTTAAAGTTAAAGTTAAAGTTAAAGTTAAAGTTAAATTAAAGTTAAAGTTAAAGCTAAAGTTAAAGTTAAAGTTAAAATTAAAGTTAAAGTTAAAGTTGAAGTTAAGGTTAAAGTTAAAGTTAAAGTTAAAGTTAAAGTTAAAGTTAAAGTTAAAGTTAAAGTTAAAGTGAATGTTAAAGTTAAAGCGAAAGTTAAAGTTAAAAATTAAGTTAAAGTTAAAGCTAAAGTTGAAGTTGAAGTTAAAGTTAAAGTTTAAGTTTAAGTTAAAGTTAAAGTTAAAGTTAAAGTTAAAGTTAAAGTTAAAGTTAAAGTTAAAGTTAAAGTTAAAGTGAATGTTAAAGTTAAAGCGAAAGTTAAAGTTAAAATTAAAGTTAAAGCTAAAGTTGCAGTTAAAGTTTAAGTTTAAGTTTAAGTTTAAGTTTAAGTTTAAGTTTAAGTTAAAGTTAAAGTTAAAGTTAAAGTTAAAGTTAAAGTTAAAGTTAAAGTTAAAGTTAAAGTTAAAGTTAAAGTTAAAGCTAAAGTTAAAGTTAAAGTTAAAATTAAAGTTAAAGTTAAAGTTGAAGTTAAAGTTAAAGTTAAAGTTAAAGTTAAAGTTAAAGTTAAAGTTAAAGTTAAAGTTAAAGTTAAAGTTAAAGTTAAAGTTAAAGTTAAAGTTAAAGTTAAATTAAAGTTAAAGTTAAAGCTAAAGTTAAAGTTAAAGTTAAAATTAAAGTTAAAGTTAAAGTTGAAGTTAAGGTTAAAGTTAAAGTTAAAGTTAAAGTTAAAATTAAAGTTAAAGTTGAAGTTAAAGTTGAAGTTAAAGTTAAAATTAAAGTTAAATTTAAAGTTAAAGTTAAAGTTAAAGTTAAAGTTAAAGTTAAAGTCAAAAATAAAGTTAAAGTTAAAGTGAAAGTTAAAGTTAAAGTTACAGTTAAAGTTAAAGTTAAAGTTAAAGTTAAAGTTAAAGTTAAAGTTAAAGTTAAAGCTAAAGTTAAAGTTAAAGTTAAAGTTAAAGTGAAAGTGAAAATTAAAGTTAAAGTTAAAGTTAAAGTTAAAGTTAAAGTTAAAGTTAAGTTAAAGTTAAAGTTAAAGTCAAAAATAAAGTTAAAGTTAAAGATAAAGTTAAAGTTAAAGTTAAAGTTAAAGTTAAAGTTAAAGTTAAAGTTAAAGTTAAAATTAAAGTTAAAGTTAAAGTTAAAGTTAAAGTTAAAGCTAAAGTTAAAGTTAAAGTTAAAGTTAAATTTAAAGTTAAAGTTAAAGTTAAAGTTAAAGTTAAAGTTAAAGTTAAAGTTAAAGTTAAAGTTAAAGTTAAAGTTAAAGTGAATGTTAAAGTTAAAGCGAAAGTTAAAGTTAAAAATTAAGTTAAAGTTAAAGCTAAAGTTGAAGTTAAAGTTTAAGTTTAAGTTTAAGTTTAAGTTTAAGTTAAAGTTAAAGTTAAAGTTAAAGTTAAAGTTAAAGTTAAAGTTAAAGTTAAAGTTAAAGTTAAAGTTAAAGTTAAAGTTAAAGTTAAAGTTAAAGTTAAAGTTACAGTTAAAGTTAAAGTTAAAATTAAAGTTAAAGTTAAAGTTAAAGTTAAATTTAAAGTTAAAGTTAAAGTTAAGGTTAAAGTTAAAGTTAAAGTTAAAGTTAAAGTTAAAGTTAAAGTTAAAGTTAAAGTTAAAGTTAAAGTTAAAATTAAAGTTAAAGTTAAAGTGAATGTTAAAGTTAAAGAGAAAGTTAAAGTTAAAGTTAAAAATTAAGTTAAAGTTAAAGTTAAAGTGAAAGTGAAAGTTAAAGTGAAAGTTAAAGTTAAAGTTTAAGTTAAAGTTAAAGTTAAAGTTAAAGTTAAAGTTAAAGTTAAAGTTAAAGTTAAAGTTAAAGTTAAAGTTAAAGTTAAAGTTAAAGTTAAAGTTAAAGTTAAAGTTAAAGTGAAAGTTAAAGTCAAAAATAAAGTTAACGTTAAAGTTAAAATTAGAGTTAAAGTTAAAGTTAAAGTTAAAGTGAATGTTAAAGTTAAAGCGAAAGTTAAAGTTAAAGTTAAAAATAAAGTTAAAGTTAAAGTTAAAGTAAAATATAAAGTTAAAGTTAAAGTTAAAGTTAAACCTAAAGTTAAAGTTAAAGTTAAAGTTAAACCTAAAGTTAAAGTTAAAGTTAAAGTTAAAGCTAAAGTTAAAGTTAAAGTTAAAGTTAAAGTTAAAGTTAAAGCTAAAGTTGCAGTTAAAGTTAAAGTTTAAGTTTAAGTTTAAGTTAAAGTTAAAGTTAAAGTTAAAGTTAAAGTTAAAGCTAAAGTTAAAGTTAAAATTAAAATTAAAGTTAAAGTTAAAGTTGAAGTTAAAGTTAAAGTTAAAGTTAAAGTTAAAGTTAAAGTTAAAGTTAAAGTTAAAGTTAAAGTTAAAGTTCAAGTTAAAGTTAAAATTAAAGTTAAAGTTAAAGTTGAAGTTAAGGTTAAAGTTAAAGTTAAAGTTACAGTTAAAGTAAAATTAAAGTTAAAGTTAAAGTGAATGTTAAAGTTAAAGCGAAAGTTAAAGTTAAAGTTAAAAATAAAGTTAAAATTAAAGTTAAAGTTAAAGATAAAGTTAAAGTTAAAGTTAAAGTTAAAGTTAAAGTTAAAGTTAAAGTTAAAGTTAAAGTTAAAGTTAAAGTTAAAGTTAAAGTTAAAGTTAAAGTTAAAGTTAAAGTTAAAGTTAAAGTTAAAGTTAAAGTTAAAGTTAAAGTTAAAGTTAAAGTCAAAAATAAAGTTAAAGTTAAAGTGAAAGTTAAAGTTAAAGTTACAGTTAAAGTTAAAGTTAAAGTTAAAGCTAAAGTTAAATTTAAAATTAAAGTTAAAGTGAAAGTGAAAATTAAAGTTAAAGTTAAAGTTAAAGTTAAGTTAAAGTTAAAGTTAAAGTCAAAAATAAAGTTAAAGTTAAAGTTAAAGATAAAGTTAAAGTTAAAGTTAAAGTTAAAGTTAAAGCTAAAGTTAAAGTTAAAGTTAAAGTTAAAGTTATAGTTAAAGTTAAAGTTAAAGTGAAAGTTAAAGTTAAAGTTAAAGTGAATGTTAAAGTTAAAGTTGAAGTTAAAGTTAAAGTTAAAGTTACAGTTAAAGTTAAAGTTAAAGTGAAAGTTAAAGTTAAAGCTAAAGTTAAAGTTAAAGTTAAAGTTAAAGTTAAAGTGAATGTTAAAGTTAAAGCGAAAGTTAAAGTTAAAAATTAAGTTAAAGTTAAAGCTAAAGTTGAAGTTAAAGTTTAAGTTTAAGTTTAAGTTTAAGTTTAAGTTAAAATTAAAGTTAAAGTTAAAGTTAAAGTTAAAGTTAAATTTAAAGTTAAAGTTAAATTTAAAGTTAAAGCTAAAGTTAAATTTAAAGTTAAAGTTAAAGTGAAAGTGAAAATTAAAGTTAAAGTTAAAGTTAAAGTCAAAAATAAAGTTAAAGTTAAAGTTAAAGTTAAAGATAAAGTTAAAGTTAAAGTTAAAGTTAAAGTTAAAGTTAAAGCTAAAGTTAAAGTTAAAGTTAAAGTTAAAGTTAAAGTTATAGTTAAAGTTAAAGTTAAAGTTAAAGTTAAAGTTAAAGTTAAAGTTATAGTTAAAGTCAAAAATAAAGTTAAAGTTAAAGTTAAAGATAAAGTTAAAGTTAAAGTTAAAGTTAAAGTTAAAGTTAAAGTTAAAGTTAAATTTAAAGTTAAAGCTAAAGTTAAATTTAAAGTTAAAGTTAAAGTGAAAGTGAAAATTAAAGTTAAAGTTAAAGTTAAAGTCAAAATTAAAGTTAAAGTTAAAGTTAAAGTCAAAAATAAAGTTAAAGTTAAAGTTAAAGTTAAAGATAAAGTTAAAGTTAAAGTTAAAGTTAAAGTTAAAGTTAAAGCTAAAGTTAAAGTTAAAGTTAAAGTTAAAGTTAAAGTTAAAGTTAAAGTTAAAGATAAAGTTAAAGTTAAAGTTAAAGTTAAAGTTAAAGCTAAAGTTAAAGTTAAAGTTAAAGTTAAAGTTAAAGTTAAAGTTAAAGTTATAGTTAAAGTTAAAGTTAAAGTGAAAGTTAAAGTTAAAGATAAAGTGAATGTTAAAGTTAAAGTTGAAGTTAAAGTTAAAGTTAAAGTTAAAGTTACAGTTAAAGTTAAAGTTAAAGTGAATGTTAAAGTTAAAGCGAAAGTTAAAGTTAAGTTAAAAATAAAGTTAAAGTTAAAGATAAAGTTAAAGTTAAAGTTAAAGTTAAAGTTAAAGTTAAAGTTAAAGTTAAAGTTAAAGTTAAAGTTAAAGTTAAAGTTAAAGCTAAAGTTAAAGTTAAAGTTAAAGTTAAAGTTAAAGTGAAAGTTAAAGTTAAAGTTAAAGTGAATGTTAAAGTTAAAGTTGAAGTTAAAGTTAAAGTTAAAGTTAAAGTTAAAGTTAAAGTTGAAGTTAAAGTTAAAGTTAAAGTTAAAGTTAAAGTTAAAGTTAAAGTTAAAGTTAAAGTTAAAGTTAAAGTTAAAGTTAAAGTTAAAATTAAAGTTAAAGTTAAAGTTAAAGTTAAAGTGAATGTTAAAGTTATAGTTAAAGTTAAAGTTAGAGTTAAAGTTAAAGATAAAGTTAAAGTTAAAGTTAAAGTTAAAGTTAAAGTTAAAGTTAAAGTTAAAGTTAAAGTTAAAGTTAAAGTTAAAGTTAAAGTTAAAGTAAAGTTAAAGTTAAAGTTAAAATTAAAGTTAAAGTTGAAGTTAAAGTTGAAGTTAAAGTTAAAGATAAAGTTAAAGTTAAATTTAAAGTTAAAGTTAAAGTTAAAGTTAAAGTTAAAGTTAAAGTTAAAGTTAAAGCTAAAGTTAAAGTTAAAGTTAAAGTTAAAGTGAATGTTAAAGTTAAAGCGAAAGTTAAAGTTAAAAATTAAGTTAAAGTTAAAGCTAAAGTTGAAGTTAAAGTTAAAGTTTAAGTTTAAGTTTAAGTTTAAGTTTAAGTTAAAATTAAAGTTAAAGTTAAAGTTAAAGTTAAATTTAAAGTTAAAGTTAAATTTAAAGTTAAAGTTAAAGTTAAAGTTAAAGTTAAGGTTAAAGTTAAAGTTAAAATTAAAGTTAAAGTTAAAGTTAAAGTAAATGTTAAAGTTAAAGAGAAAGTTAAAGTTAAAAATAAAGTTAAAGTTAAAGTGAAAGTGAAAGTTAAAGTTAAAGTTAAAAATAAAGTTAAAGTTAAAGCTAAAGTTGAAGTTAAAGTTAAAGTTAAAGTTAAAGTTTAAGTTTAAGTTTAAGTTAAAGTTAAAGTTAAAGTTAAAGTTAAAGTTAAAGTTAAAGTTAAAGTTAAAGTTAAAGTTAAAGTTAAAGTTAAAGTTAAAGTTAAAGTTAAATTTAAAGTTAAATTTAAAGTTAAAGTTAAAGTTAAATTTAAAGTTAAATTTAAAGTTAAAGTTAAGGTTAAAGTTAAAGTTAAAGTTAAAGTTAATTAAATAAATGATGAGCAACAACAATACTAAAATAAAAAACCAAACACAGGAGAATGAAATGGCGTTCAATCCGTTTGTAGGAAGGAAGCTAGCTCGCCCTCCAGAAGGGCGTGGCCCATCGGCTGGGGGCCTTAACATTTCGTCGCAAGTGGTAACGAAACCCAAAGGAGCGGAGGCCGAAAGCAAGCAAGGAGCATTGTCGCCGGGTGCTACACCGAAGCTTTGCAAAAAGTGAAAGTTAAAGTTAAAGTTAAAGTTAAAGTTAAAATTAAAGTTAAAGTTAAAGTTAAAGTTAAATTTAAAGTTAAAGTTAAAGTTAAAGTTAAAATTAAAGTTAAAGTTAAATTTAAAGTTAAAGATAAAGTTAAAGTTAAAGTTAAGGTTAAAGTTAAAGTTAAAGTTAAAGTTAAAATTAAAGTTAAAGTTAAAGTGAATGTTAAAGTTAAAGAGAAAGTTAAAGTTAAAAATAAAGTTAAAGTTAAAGTTAAAGTGAAAGTTAAAGTTAAAGTTAAAGTTAAAGTGAATGTTAAAGTTAAAGCGAAAGTTAAAGTTAAAGTTAAAACTAAAGTTAAAGTTAAAGTTAAAGTTAAATTTAAAGTTAAAGTTAATTTTAAAGTTAAAGGTAAAGTTAAAGTTAAGGTTAAAGTTAAAGTTAAAGTTAAAGTTAAAGTTGAAGTTAAAGTTAAAGTTAAAGTTAAAGTTAAAGTTAAAGTTAAAGTTAAAGTTAAAGTTAAAGTTAAAGTTAAAGTTAAAGTTAAAGTTAAAGTTAAAGTTAAAGTTAAAGTTAAAGTTAAAGTTAAAGTTAAAGTTAAAGTTAAAGTTAAAGTTAAAGTGAATGTTAAAGTTAAAGAGAAAGTTAAAGTTAAAGTTAATAATAAAGTTAAAGTTAAAGTGAAAGTGAAAGTTAAAGTGAAAGTTAAAGTTAAAGTTAAAGTTAAAATTAAAGTTAAAGTTAAAGTGAATGTTAAAGTTAAAGCGAAAGTTAAAGTTAAAGTTAAAAATAAAGTTAAAGTTAAAGTTAAAGTGAAAGTTAAAGTTAAAGTTAAAGTTAAAGTTAAAGTTAAAGTTAAAGTTAAAATTAAAGTTAAAGTTAAAGTTGAAGTTAAAGTTAAAGTTAAAGTTAAAGTTAAAGTTAAAGTTAAAGTTAAAGTTAAAGTTAAAGTTAAAGTTAAAGTTAAAGTTAAAGTTAAAGTTAAAGTTAAAGTTAAAGTTAAAGTTAAAGTTAAAGTTAAAGTTAAAGTTAAAGTTAAAGTTAAAGTTAAAGTTAAAGTTAAAGTTAAAGTTAAAGTTAAAGTTAAAGTTAAAGTTAAAGTTAAAGTTAAAGTTAAAGTTAAAGTTAAAGTTAAAGTTAAAGTTAAAGTTAAAATTAAAGTTAAAGTTGAAGTTAAGGTTAAAGTTAAAGTTAAAGTTAAAGTTAAAGTTAAAGTTAAAGTTAAAGTTAAAGTTAAAGTGTATGTTAAAGTTAAAGCGAAAGTTAAAGTTAAAGTTAAAAATAAAGTTAAAGTTAAAGTTAAAGATAAAGTTAAAGTTAAAGTTAAAGTAAAGTTAAAGTTAAAGTTACAGTTGAAGTCAAAAATAAAGTTAAAGTTAAAGTGAAAGTTAAAGTTACAGTTAAAGTTAAAGTTAAAGTTAAAGTTAAAGTTAAAGTTAAAGTTAAAGCTAAAGTTAAAGTTAAAGTTAAAGTTAAAGTTAAAGTTAAAGTTAAAGTTAAAGTTAAAGTTAAAGTTAAAGTTAAAGTGAATGTTAAAGTTAAAGCGAAAGTTAAAGTTAAAGTTAAAGTTAAAGTTAAAGTGAATGTTAAAGTTAAAGTTAAAGTTAAAGTTAAAGTTAAAGTTAAAGTTAAATTTAAAGTTAAAGTTAAAGTTAAAGTTAAAGTTAAAGGGAATGCTAAAGTTAAAGCGAAAGTTAAAGTTAAAGTTAAAAATAAAGTTAAAGTTAAAGTTAAAGATAAAGTTAAAGTTAAAGTTAAAGTTAAAGTTAAATTTAAAGTTAAAGTTAATTTTAAAGTTAAGTTAAAGTTAAAGTTAAAGTTAAGGTTAAAGTTAAAGTTAAAGTTAAAGTTAAAGTTAAAGTTAAATTTAAAGTTAAAGTTAAAGTTAAAGTTAAAGTTAAAGTTAAAGTTAAAGTTAAAGTTAAAGTTAAAGTTAAAGTTAAAGTTAAAGTTAAAGTTAAAGTTAAAGTTAAAGTTAAAGTTAAAATTAAAGTTAAAGTTAAAGTTAAAGTGAATGTTAAAGTTAAAGAGAAAGTTAAATTTAAAGTTAAAGTTAAGAATAAAGTTAAAGTTAAAGTGAAAGTGAAAGTTAAAGTGAAAGAGAAAGTTAAAGTTACAGTTAAAGTTAAAGTTAAAACTAAAGTTAAAGTTAAAGTTAAAGTTAAAGTTAAAGTTAAAGTTAAAGTAAATGTTAAAGTTAAAGCGAAAGTTAGAATTAAAGTTAAAGTCAAAAATAAAGTTAAAGTTAAAGTTAAAGTAAAGTTAAAGTTAAAGTTAAAGTTAAAAATAAAATTAAAGTTAAAGTGAAAGTTAAAGTTAAAGTTAAAGTTATAGTTAAAGTTAAAGTTAAAATTAAAGTTAAAGTTAAAGTTAAATTTAAAGTTAAAGTTAAAGTTAAAATTAAAGTTAAAGTTAAATTTAAAGTTAAAGATAAAGTTAAAGTTAAAGTTAAAGTTAAAGTTAAAGTTAAGGTTAAAGTTAAAGTTAAAGTTAAAATTAAAGTTAAAGTTAAAGTGAATGTTAAAGTTAAAGAGAAAGTTAAAGTTAAAAATAAAGTTAAAGTTAAAGTTAAAGTGAAAGTTAAAGTTAAAGTTAAAGTTAAAGTTAAAGTTAAAGTTAAAGTTAAAGTTAAAGTTAAAGTGAATGTTAAAGTTAAAGCGAAAGTTAAAGTTAAAGTTAAAACTAAAGTTAAAGTTAAAGTTAAAGTTAAATTTAAAGTTAAAGTTAATTTTAAAGTTAAAGGTAAAATTAAAGTTAAGGTTAAAGTTAAAGTTAAAGTTAAAGTTAAAGTTAAAGTTAAAGTTAAAGTTAAAGTTAAAGTTAAAGTTAAAGTTAAAGTTAAAGTTAAAGTTAAAATTAAAGTTAAAATTCAAGTTAAAGTGAATGTTAAAGTTAAAGAGAAAGTTAAAGTTAAACTTAAAGTTAATAATAAAGTTAAAGTTAAAGTGAAAGTGAAAGTTAAAGTGAAAGTTAAAGTTAAAGTTAAAGTTAAAGTTAAAATTAAAGTTAAAGTTAAAGTGAATGTTAAAGTTAAAGCGAAAGTTAAAGTTAAAGGTAAAAATAAAGTTAAAGTTAAAGTTAAAATGAAAGTTAAAGTTAAAGTTAAAGTTAAAGTTAAAGTTAAAGTTAAAGTTAAAGTTAAAGTTAAACTTAAAGTTAAAGTTAAAGTTAAAGTTAAAATTAAAGTTAAAGTTAAAGTCAAAGTTGAAGTTAAAGTTAAAGTTAAAGTTAAAGTTAAAGTTAAAGTTAAAGTTAAAGTTAAAGTTAAAGTTAAAGTTAAAGTTAAAGTTAAAGTTAAAGTTAAAGTTAAAGTTAAAGTTAAAATTAAAGTTAAAGTTGAAGTTAAGGTTAAAGTTAAAGTTAAAGTTAAAGTTAAAGTTAAAGTTAAAGTTAAAGTTAAAGTTAAAGTTAAAGTTAAAGTTAAAGTTAAAGTTACAGTTAAAGTTAAAGTTAAAGTGTATGTTAAAGTTAAAGCGAAAGTTAAAGTTAAAGTTAAAATAAAGTTAAAGTTAAAGTTAAAGATAAAGTTAAAGTTAAAGTAAAGTTAAAGTTAAACTTAAAGTTAAAGTTGAAGTCAAAAATAAAGTTAAAGTTAAAGTGAAAGTTAAAGTTACAGTTACAGTTAAAGTTAAAGTTAAAGTTAAAGTTAAAGTTAAAGCTAAAGTTAAAGTTAAAGTTAAAGTTAAAGTTAAAGTTAAAGTTAAAGTTAAAGTTAAAGTTAAAGTTAAAGTTAAAGTTAAAGTTAAAGTTAAAGTTAAAGTTAAAGTTTAAGTTAAAGTTAAAGTTAAAGTGAATGTTAAAGTTAAAGCGAAAGTTAAAGTTAAAGTTAAAGTTAAAGTTAAAGTGAATGTTAAAGTTAAAGTTAAAGTTAAACTTAAAGTTAAAGTTAAAGTTAAAGTTAAAGTTAAAGTTAAATTTAAAGTTAAAGTTAAAGTTAAAGTTAAAGTTAAAGGGAATGTTAAAGTTAAAGCGAAAGTTAAAGTTAAAGTTAAAAATAAAGTTAAAGTTAAAGTTAAAGTTAAAGATAAAGTTAAAGTTAAAGTTAAAGTTAAAGTTAAAGTTAAAGTTAAAGTTAAAGTTAAAGTTAAAGTTAACGTTAAAGTTAAAGTAAAGTTAAAGTTAAAGTTAAAGTTAAAGTCAAAAATAAAGTTAAAGTTAAAGTGAAAGTTAAAGTTAAAGTGAAAGTTAAAGTTAAAGTTAAAGTTACAGTTAAAGTTAAAGTTAAAGCTAAAGTTAAAGTTAAAGTTAAAGTTAAAATTAAAGTTAAAGTTAAAGTTAAAGTTAAAGTAAATGTTAAAGTTAAAGCGAAAGTTAAAGTTAAAGTTAAAGTTAAAGTTAAAGTCAAAAATAAAGTTAAAGTTAAAGTTAAATTTACAGTTAAAGTTAAAGTTAAAGTTAAAGTTAAAGTTAAAGTTAAAGTTAAAGTTAAAGTTAAAGTTTAAGTTAAAGTTAAAGTTAAAGTGAATGTTAAAGTTAAAGCGAAAGTTAAAGTTAAAGTTAAAGTTAAAGTGAATGTTAAAGTTAAAGTTAAAGTTAAACTTAAAGTTAAAGTTAAAGTTAAAGTTAAAGTTAAAGTTAAAGTTAAATTTAAAGTTAAAGTTAAAGTTAAAGTTAAAGTTAAAGGGAATGTTAAAGTTAAAGCGAAAGTTAAAGTTAAAGTTAAAAATAAAGTTAAAGTTAAAGTTAAAGTTAAAGATAAAGTTAAAGTTAAAGTTAAAGTTAAAGTTAAAGTTAAAGTTAAAGTTAAAGTTAACGTTAAAGTTAAAGTAAAGTTAAAGTTAAAGTTAAAGTTAAAGTCAAAAATAAAGTTAAAGTTAAAGTGAAAGTTAAATTTAAAGTGAAAGTTAAAGTTAAAGTTAAAGTTACAGTTAAAGTTAAAGTTAAAGCTAAAGTTAAAGTTAAAGTTAAAGTTAAAGTTAAAGTTAAAATTAAAGTTAAAGTTAAAGTTAAAGTTAAAGTTAAAGTTAAAGTTAAAGTGAATGTTAAAGTTAAAGCGAAAGTTAAAGTTAAAGTTAAAGTTAAAGTTAAAGTTAAAGTTAAAGACAAAGTTAAAGTTAAAGTTAAAGTTAAAGTTAAAGTTAAAGTTAAAGTTAAAGTGAATGTTAAAGTTAAAGTTAAAGTTAAAGTGAATGTTAAAGTTAAAGAGAAAGTTAAAGTTAAAGTTAAGAATAAAGTTAAAGTTAAAGTAAAAGTGGAAGTTAAAGTGGAAGTTAAAGTTAAAGTTAAAGTTAAAGTTAAAATTAAAGTTAAAGCTAAAGTGAATGTTAAAGTTAAAGCGAAAGTTAAAGTTAAAGTTAAAAATAAAGTTAAAATTAAAGTTAAAGTGAAAGTTAAAGTTAAAGTTAAAGTTAAAATTAAAGTTAAAGTTAAAGTTGAAATTAAAGTTAAAGTTAAAGTTAAAGTTAAAGCTAAAGTTAAAGTTAAAGCTAAAGTTAAAGTTAAAGTTAAAGTTAAAGTTAAAGTTAAAGTTAAAGTTAAAGTTAAAGTTAAAGTTAAAGTTAAAGTTAAAGTTAAAGTTAAAGTTAAAGTTAAAGTGAATGTTAAAGTTAAAGCGAAAGTTAAAGTTAAAGTTAAAAATAAAGTTAAAGTTAAAGTTAAAGATAAAGTTAAAGTTAAAGTTAAAGTTAAAGTTAAAGTTAAAGTTAAAGTAAAGTTAAAGTTAAAGTTAAAGTTAAAGTTAAAATTAAAGTTAAAGTTAAAGTTAAAGTTAAAGTTGAAGTTAAAGTTGAAGTTAAAGTTAAAGTTAAAGTTAAATTTAAAGTTAAAGTTAAAGTTAAAGTTAAAATTAAAATGTTAAAGTTAAAGCTAAAGTTAAAGTTAAAGCTAAAGTTAAAGTTAAAGTTAAAGTTAAAGTTAAAGTTAAAGTTAAAGTTAAAGTTAAAGTTAAAGTTAAAGTTAAAGTTAAAGTTAAAGTTAAAGTTAAAGTTAAAGTTAAAGTTAAAGTTAAAGTTAAAGTTAAAGTTAAAGTTAAAGTGAATGTTAAAGTTAAAGCGAAAGTTAAAGTTAAAAATAAAGTTAAAGTTAAAGTTAAAGATAAAGTTAAAGTTAAAGTTAAAGTTAAAGTTAAAGTTAAAGTTAAAGTTAAAGTTAAAGTTAAAGTTAAAGTTAAAGTTAAAGTTAAAGTTAAAGTTAAAGTTAAAGTTAAAGTTAAAGTTAAAGTTAAAGTTAAAGTTAAAGTTAAAGTTAAAGTTAAAGTTAAAGTTAAAGTTAAAGTTAAAGTTAAAGTGAATGTTAAAGTTAAAGCGAAAGTTAATGTTAAAAATAAAGTTAAAGTTAAAGTTAAAGATAAAGTTAAAGTTAAAGTTAAAGTTAAACTTAAAGTTAAAGTTAAAGTTAAAGTTAAAGTTAAAGTAAAGTTAAAGTTAAAGTTAAAATTAAAGTTAAAGTTAAAGTTGAAGTTAAAGTTAAAGTTAAAGTTAAAGTTAAAGTTAAAGTTAAAGTTAAAGTTAAAATTAAAATGTTAAAGTTAAAGCTAAAGTTAAAGTTAAAGCTAAAGTTAAAGTTAAATTTAAAGTTAAAGTTAAAGTTAAAATTAAAATGTTAAAGTTAAAGTTAAAGCTAAAGCTAAAGTTAAAGTTAAAGCTAAAGTTAAAGTTAAAGTTAAAATTAAAGTTAAAGTTAAAGTTAAAGTTAAAGTTAAAGCTAAAGTTAAAGTTAAAGCTAAAGTTAAAGTTAAAGTCAAAGTTAAAGTTAAAGTTAAAGTTAAAGTTAAAGTTAAAGTTAAAGTTAAAGTTAAAGTTAAAGTTAAAGTTAAAGTTAAAGTTAAAGTTAAAGTGAATGTTAAAGTTAAAGCGAAAGTTAAAGTTAAATTTAAAGTTAAAGTTAAAGTTAAAATTAAAATGTTAAAGTTAAAGTTAAAGCTAAAGTTAAAGTTAAAGTTAAAGCTAAAGTTAAAGTTAAAGTTAAAGTTAAAATTAAAGTTAAAGTTAAAGTTAAAGCTAAAGTTAAAGTTAAAGCTAAAGTTAAAGTTAAAGTTAAAATTAAAGTTAAAGTTAAAGCTAAAGTTAAAGTTAAAGTTAAAGTTAAAATTAAAGTTAAAGTTAAAGTTAAAGTTAAAGTTAAAGTTAAAGTTAAAGTTAAAGTTAAAGTTAAAGTTAAAGTTAAAGTTAAAGTTAAAGTTAAAGTTAAAGTTAAAGTTAAAGTTAAAGTTAAAGTTAAAGCTAAAGTTAAAGTTAAAGTTAAAATTAAAATGTTAAAGTTAAAGTTAAAGCTAAAGTTAAAGTTAAAGCTAAAGTTAAAGTTAAAGTTAAAATTAAAATTAAAGTTAAAGTTAAAGTTAAAGTGAATGTTAAAGTTAAAGCGAAAGTTAAAGTTAAAAATAAAGTTAAAGTTAAAGTTAAAGATAAATTTAAAGTTAAAGTTAAAGTTAAACTTAAAGTTAAAGTTAAAGTTAAAGTAAAGTTAAAGTTAAAGTTAAAGTTAAAATTAAAGTTAAAGTTAAAGTTGAAGTTAAAGTTAAAGTTAAATTTAAAGTTAAAGTTAAAGTTAAAATTAAAATGTTAAAGTTAAAGCTAAAGTTAAAGTTAAAGTTAAAATTAAAGTTAAAGTTAAAGTTGAAGTTAAAGTAAAGTTAAAGTTAAAGTTAAAGTTAAAGTTAAAGTTAAAATTAAAGTTAAAGTTAAAGTTAAAGTTAAAGTTGAAGTTAAAGTTGAAGTTAAAGTTAAAGTTAAAGTTAAATTTAAAGTTAAAGTTAAAGTTAAAGTTAAAGTTAAAATTAAAATGTTAAAGTTAAAGCTAAAGTTAAAGTTAAAGCTAAAGTTAAAGTTAAAGTTAAAGTTAAAGTTAAAGTTAAAGTTAAAGTTAAAGTTAAAGTTAAAGTTAAAGTTAAAGTTAAAGTTAAAGTTAAAGTTAAAGTTAAAGTTAAAGTTAAAGTTAAAGTTAAAGTTAAAGTGAATGTTAAAGTTAAAGCGAAAGTTAAAGTTAAAAATAAAGTTAAAGTTAAAGTTAAAGATAAAGTTAAAGTTAAAGTTAAAGTTAAAGTTAAAGTTAAAGTTAAAGTTAAAGTTAAAGTTAAAGTTAAAGTTAAAGTTAAAGTTAAAGTTAAAGTTAAAGTTAAAGTTAAAGTTAAAGTTAAAGTTAAAGTTAAAGTTAAAGTTAAAGTTAAAGTTAAAGTTAAAGTTAAAGTTAAAGTTAAAGTTAAAGTTAAAGTTAAAGTTAAAGTGAATGTTAAAGTTAAAGCGAAAGTTAATGTTAAAAATAAAGTTAAAGTTAAAGTTAAAGATAAAGTTAAAGTTAAAGTTAAAGTTAAACTTAAAGTTAAAGTTAAAGTTAAAGTTAAAGTTAAAGTAAAGTTAAAGTTAAAGTTAAAATTAAAGTTAAAGTTAAAGTTGAAGTTAAAGTTAAAGTTAAAGTTAAAGTTAAAGTTAAAGTTAAAGTTAAAGTTAAAATTAAAATGTTAAAGTTAAAGCTAAAGTTAAAGTTAAAGCTAAAGTTAAAGTTAAATTTAAAGTTAAAGTTAAAGTTAAAATTAAAATGTTAAAGTTAAAGTTAAAGCTAAAGCTAAAGTTAAAGTTAAAGCTAAAGTTAAAGTTAAAGTTAAAATTAAAGTTAAAGTTAAAGTTAAAGTTAAAGTTAAAGCTAAAGTTAAAGTTAAAGCTAAAGTTAAAGTTAAAGTCAAAGTTAAAGTTAAAGTTAAAGTTAAAGTTAAAGTTAAAGTTAAAGTTAAAGTTAAAGTTAAAGTTAAAGTTAAAGTGAATGTTAAAGTTAAAGCGAAAGTTAAAGTTAAATTTAAAGTTAAAGTTAAAGTTAAAATTAAAATGTTAAAGTTAAAGTTAAAGCTAAAGTTAAAGTTAAAGTTAAAGCTAAAGTTAAAGTTAAAGTTAAAATTAAAGTTAAAGTTAAAGTTAAAGCTAAAGTTAAAGTTAAAGCTAAAGTTAAAGTTAAAGTTAAAATTAAAGTTAAAGTTAAAGCTAAAGTTAAAGTTAAAGTTAAAGTTAAAATTAAAGTTAAAGTTAAAGTTAAAGTTAAAGTTAAAGTTAAAGTTAAAGTTAAAGTTAAAGTTAAAGTTAAAGTTAAAGTTAAAGTTAAAGTTAAAGTTAAAGTTAAAGTTAAAGTTAAAGTTAAAGTTAAAGTTAAAGTTAAAGTTAAAGTTAAAGCTAAAGTTAAAGTTAAAGTTAAAATTAAAATGTTAAAGTTAAAGTTAAAGCTAAAGTTAAAGTTAAAGCTAAAGTTAAAGTTAAAGTTAAAGTTAAAATTAAAATTAAAGTTAAAGTTAAAGTTAAAGTGAATGTTAAAGTTAAAGCGAAAGTTAAAGTTAAAAATAAAGTTAAAGTTAAAGTTAAAGATAAATTTAAAGTTAAAGTTAAAGTTAAACTTAAAGTTAAAGTTAAAGTTAAAGTAAAGTTAAAGTTAAAGTTAAAGTTAAAATTAAAGTTAAAGTTAAAGTTGAAGTTAAAGTTAAAGTTAAAGTTAAAGTTAAATTTAAAGTTAAAGTTAAAGTTAAAATTAAAATGTTAAAGTTAAAGCTAAAGTTAAAGTTAAAGTTAAAATTAAAGTTAAAGTTAAAGTTGAAGTTAAAGTTAAAGTTAAAGTTAAAGTTAAAGTTAAATTTAAAGTTAAAGTTAAAGTTAAAATTAAAATGTTAAAGTTAAAGCTAAAGTTAAAGTTAAAGCTAAAGTTAAAGTTAAATTTAAAGTTAAAGTTAAAGTTAAAATTAAAATGTTAAAGTTAAAGTTAAAGCTAAAGTTAAAGTTAAAGCTAAAGTTAAAGTTAAAGTTAAAGTTAAAATTAAAGTTAAAGTTAAAGTTAAAGTTAAAGCTAAAGTTAAAGTTAAAGCTAAAGTTAAAGTTAAAGTTAAAGTTAAAGTTAAAGTTAAAGTTAAAGTTAAAGTTAAAGTTAAAGTTAAAGTTAAAGTTAAAGTTAAAGTTAAAGTTAAAGTTAAAGTTAAAGTTAAAGTTAAAGTTAAAGTTAAAGTTAAAGTTAAAGCTAAAGTTAAAGTTAAAGCTAAAGTTAAAGTTAAAGTTAAAGTTAAAGTTAAAGTTAAAGTTAAAGTTAAAGTTAAAGTGAATGTTAAAGTTAAAGAGAAAGTTAAAGTTAATAATAAAGTTAAAGTTAAAGTGAAAGTGAAAGTTAAAGTGAAAGTTAAA
Source organism: Eurosta solidaginis (assembly GCF_040869045.1). Lineage (NCBI taxonomy): Eukaryota > Metazoa > Arthropoda > Insecta > Diptera > Tephritidae > Eurosta > Eurosta solidaginis. The sequence continues at coordinate 864,654 of NW_027136887.1, read as the reverse complement.
GTTAAAGTTAAAATTAAAGTTAAAGTTAAAGTGAATGTTAAAGTTAAAGCGAAAGTTAAAGTTAAAGTTAAAAATAAAGTTAAAGTTAAAGTGAAAGTTAAAGTTAAAGTTAAAGTTAAAGTTAAAGTTAAAGTTAAAGTTAAAGTTAAAATTAAAGTTAAAGTTGAAGTTAAAGTTAAAGTTAAAGTTAAAGTTAAAGTTAAAGTTAAAGTTAAAGTTAAAGTTAAAGTTAAAGTTAAAGTTAAAGTTAAAATTAAAGTTAAAGTTGAAGTTAAAGATAAAGTTAAAGTTAAAGTTAAAGTTAAAGTTAAAGTTAAAGTTAAAGTTAAAGTTAAAGTTAAAGTTAAAGTTGAAGTTAAAGTTAAAGTTAAAGTTAAAGTTAAAGTTAAAGTTAAAGTTAAAGTTAAAGTGGAAGTTAAAGTTAAAGTTAAAAATAAAGTTAAAGTTAAAGTTAAAGTTAACGTTAAAGTTAAAGTGAATGTTAAAGTTAAAGCGAAAGTTAAAGTTAAAGTTAAAAATAAAGTTAAAGTTAAAGTGAAAGTTAAAGTTAAAGTTAAAGTTAAAGTTAAAGTTAAAATTAAAGTTAAAGTTAAAGTGAAAGTTAAAGTGAAAGTTAAAGTTAAAGTTAAAGTTAAAGTTACAGTTAAAGCGAAAGTTAAAGTTAAAGTTAAAACTAAAGTTAAAGTTAAAGTTAATTTAAAGTTAAAGTTAATTTTAAAGTTAAAGGTAAAGTTAAAGTTAAGGTTAAAGTTAAAGTTAAAGTTAAAGTTAAAGTTAAAGTTAAAGTTAAAGTTGAAGTTAAAGTTAAAGTTAAAGTTAAAGTTAAAGTTAAAATTAAAGTTAAAATTAAAGTTAAAGTGAATGTTAAAGTTAAAGCGAAAGTTAAAGTTAAACTTAAAGTTAATAATAAAGTTAAAGTTAAAGTGAAAGTGAAAGTTAAAGTGAAAGTTAAAGTTAAAGTTAAAATTAAAGTTAAAGTTAAAGTGAATGTTAAAGTTAAAGCGAAAGTTAAAGTTAAAGTTAAAAATAAAGTTAAAGTTAAAGTTAAAGTGAAAGTTAAAGTTAAAGTTAAAGTTAAAGTTAAAGTTAAAGTTAAAGTTAAAGTTAAAGTTAAAGTTAAAGTTAATTTTAAAGTTAAAGGTAAAGTTAAAGTTAAGGTTAAAGTTAAAGTTAAAGTTAAACTTAAAGTTAAAGTTAAAGTTAAAGTTAAAGTTAAAGTTAAAGTTAAAGTTAAAATTAAAGTTAAAGTTAAAGTTAAAATTAAAGTTAAAGTTGAAGTTAAGGTTAAAGTTAAAGTTAAAGTTAAAGTTAAAGTTAAAGTTAAAGTTAAAGTTAAAGTTAAAGTTAAAGTTAAAGTTAAAGTTACAGTTAAAGTTAAAGTTAAAGTGTATGTTAAAGTTAAAGCGAAAGTTAAAGTTAAAGTTAAAATAAAGTTAAAGTTAAAGATAAAGTTAAAGTTAAAGTAAAGTTAAAGTTAAACTTAAAGTTAAAGTTGAAGTCAAAAATAAAGTTAAAGTTAAAGTGAAAGTGAAAGTTAAAGTTACAGTTAAAGTTAAAGTTAAAGTTAAAGTTAAAGTTAAAGCTAAAGTTAAAGTTAAAGTTAAAGTTAAAGTTAAAGTTAAAGTTAAAGTTAAAGTTAAAGTTAAAGTTAAAGTTAAAGTCAAAGTTAAAGTTTAAGTTAAAGTTAAAGTTTAAGTTAAAGTTAAAGTTAAAGTTAAAGCTAAAGTTAAAGTTAAAGTTAAAGTTAAAGTTAAAGTTAAAGTTAAAGTTAAAGTTAAAGTTAAAGTTAAAGTTAAAGTTAAAGCGAAAGTTAAAGTTAAAGTTAAAGTTAAAGTGAATGTTAAAGTTAAAGTTAAAGTTAAAGTTAAAGTTAAAGTTAAACTTAAACTTAAAGTTAAAGTTAAAGTTAAAGTTAAAGTTAAATTTAAGTTAAAGTTAAAGTTAAAGTTAAAGGGAATGTTAAAGTTAAAGCGAAAGTTAAAGTTAAAGTTAAAAATAAAGTTAAAGTTAAAGTTAAAGATAAAGTTAAAGTTAAAGTTAAAGTTAAAGTTAAAGTTAAAGTTAAAGTTAAAGTTAAAGTTAAAGTTAAAGTTAAAGTTAAAGTTAAAGTTAAAGTTAACGTTAAAGTTAAAGTTAAAGTAAAGTTAAAGTTAAAGTCAAAAATAAAGTTAAAGTTAAAGTGAAAGTTAAAGTTAAAGTGAAAGTTAAAGTTAAAGTTAAAGTTACAGTTAAAGTTAAAGTTAAAGCTAAAGTTAAAGTTAAAGTTAAAGTTAAAGTTAAAGTTAAAGTTAAAGTTAAAGTTAAAGTTAAAGTTAAAGTTAAAGTTAAAGTTAAAGTTAAAGTTAAAGTTAAAGTAAATGTTAAAGTTAAAGCGAAAGTTAAAGTTAAAGTTAAAGTCAAAAATAAAGTTAAAGTTAAAGTTAAATTTACAGTTAAAGTTTAAGTTAAAATTAAAGCTAAAGTTAAAGTTAAAGTTAAAGTTAAAGTTAAAGTTAAAGTTAAAATTAAAGTTAAAGTTAAAGTTAAAGTTAAAGTTAAAGTTAAAGTTAAAGTTAAAGTTAAAGTTAAAGTTAAAGTGAATGTTAAAGTTAAAGCGAAAGTTAAAGTTAAAGTTAAAGTTAAAGACAAAGTTAAAGTTAAAGTTAAAGTTAAAGTTAAAGTTAAAGTTAAAGTTAAAGTTAAAGTTAAAGTTAAAGTGAATGTTAAAGTTAAAGTTAAAGTTAAAGTGAATGTTAAAGTTAAAGAGAAAGTTAAAGTTAAAGTTAAGAATAAAGTTAAAGTTAAAGTAAAAGTGGAAGTTAAAGTGGAAGTTAAAGTTAAAGTTAAAGTTAAAGTTAAAGTTAAAGTTAAAATTAAAGTTAAAGCTAAAGTGAATGTTAAAGTTAAAGCGAAAGTTAAAGTTAAAGTTAAAAATAAAGTTAAAGTTAAAGTTAAAGTGAAAGTTAAAGTTAAAGTTAAAATTAAAGTTAAAGTTAAAGTTAAAGTTGAAATTAAAGTTAAAGTTAAAGTTAAAGCTAAAGTTAAAGTTAAAGCTAAAGTTAAAGTTAAAGTTAAAGTTAAAGTTAAAGTTAAAGTTAAAGTTAAAGTTAAAGTTAAAGTGAATGTTAAAGTTAAAGCGAAAGTTAAAGTTAAAGTTAAAAATAAAGTTAAAGTTAAAGATAAAGTTAAAGTTAAAGTTAAAGTTAAAGTTAAAGTTAAAGTTAAAGTTAAAGTTAAAGTTAAAGTTAAAGTTAAAGTAAAGTTAAAGTTAAAGTTAAAGTTAAAGTTAAAGTTAAAGTTAAAGTTAAAGTTAAAATTAAAGTTAAAGTTAAAGTTAAAGTTGAAGTTAAAGTTGAAGTTAAAGTTAAAGTTAAATTTAAAGTTAAAGTTAAAGTTAAAATTAAAATGTTAAAGTTAAAGCTAAAGTTAAAGTTAAAGCTAAAGTTAAAGTTAAAGTTAAAGTTAAAGTTAAAGTTAAAGTTAAAGTTAAAGTTAAAGTTAAAGTTAAAGTTAAAGTTAGAGTTAAAGTTAAAGTTAAAGTTAAAGTTAAAGTTAAAGTTAAAGTTAAAGTTAAAGTTAAAGTTAGAGTTAAAGTTAAAGTTAAAGTTAAAGTGAATGTTAAAGTTAAAGCGAAAGTTAAAGTTAAAAATAAAGTTAAAGTTAAAGTTAAAGTTAAAGATAAAGTTAAAGTTAAAGTTAAAGTTAAAGTTAAAGTTAAAGTTAAAGTTAAAGTTAAAGTTAATGTTAAAGTTAAAGTTAAAGTTAAAGTTAAAGCTAAAGTTAAAGTTAAAGCTAAAGTTAAAGTTAAAGTTAAAGTTAAAGTTAAAGTTAAAGTTAATGTTAAAGTTAAAGTTAAAGTTAAAGTTAAAGCTAAAGTTAAAGTTAAAGCTAAAGTTAAAGTTAAAGTTAAAGTTAAAGTTAAAGTTAAAGTTAAAGTTAAAGTTAAAGTTTAAGTTAAAGTTAAAGTTAAAGTTAAAGTTAAAGTTAAAGTTAAAGTTAAAGTTAAAGTTAAAGTGAATGTTAAAGTTAAAGCGAAAGTTAAAGTTAAAAATAAAGTTAAAGTTAAAGCTAAAGTTGAAGTTAAAGTTTAAGTTAAAGTTAAAGTTAAAGTTAAAGTTAAAGTTAAAGCTAAAGTTAAAGTTAAAGTTAAAGTTAAAGTTAAAGTTAAAAATAAAGTTAAAGTTAAAGTTAAAGTTAAAGTTAAAGTTAAAAATAAAGTTAAAGTTAAAGTTAAAGCTAAAGTTAAAGTTAAAGTTAAAGCTAAAGTTAAAGTTAAAGTTAAAGTTAAAATTAAAGTTAAAGTGAATGTTAAAGTTAAAGCGAAAGTTAAAGTTAAAGTTAAAAATAAAGTTAAAGTTAAAGTTAAAGTTAAAGATAAAGTTAAAGTTAAAGTTAAAGTAAAGTTAAAGTTAAAGTTAAAATTAAAGTTAAAGTTAAAGTTGAAGTTAAAGTTGAAGTTAAAGTTAAAGTTAAAGTTAAAGTTAAAGTTAAATTTAAAGTTAAAGTTAAAGTTAAAGTTAAAGTTAAAATTAAAATGTTAAAGTTAAAGCTAAAGTTAAAGTTAAAGCTAAAGTTAAAGTTAAAGTTAAAGTTAAAGTTAAAGTTAAAGTTAAAGTTAAAGTTAAAGTTAAAGTTAAAGTTAAAGTTAAAGTTAAAGTGAATGTTAAAGTTAAAGAGAAAGTTAAAGTTAAAGTTAATAATAAAGTTAAAGTTAAAGTGAAAGTGAAAGTTAAAGTTAAAGTTAAAATTAAAGTTAAAGTTAAAGTGAATGTTAAAGTTAAAGCGAAAGTTAAAGTTAAAGTTAAAAATAAAGTTAAAGTTAAAGTTAAAGTTAAAGTTAAAGTTAAAATTAAAGTTAAAGTTGAAGTTAAAGTTAAAGTTAAAGTTAAAGTTAAAGTTAAAGTTAAAGTTAAAGTTAAAGTTAAAGTTAAAGTTAAAGTTAAAGTTAAAGTTAAAGTTAAAATTAAAGTTAAAGTTGAAGTTAAAGATAAAGTTAAAGTTAAAGTTAAAGTTAAAGTTAAAGTTAACGTTAAAGTTAAAGTGAATGTTAAAGTTAAAGCGAAAGTTAAAGTTAAAGTTAAAAATAAAGTTAAAGTTAAAGTGAAAGTTAAAGTTAAAGTTAAAGTTAAAGTTAAAATTAAAGTTAAAGTTAAAGTGAAAGTTAAAGTTAAAGTTAAAGTTAAGAATAAAGTTAAAGTTAAAGCTAAAGTTAAAGTTAAAGTTAAAGTTAAAGTTAAAGTTAAAGTTAAAGTTAAAGTTAAAGTTAAAGTTAAAGTTAAAGTTAAAGTAAATGTTAAAGTTAAAGCGAAAGTTAAAGTTTAAGTTAAAGTTAAAGTCAAAAATAAAGTTAAAGTTAAAGTTAAATTTACAGTTAAAGTTTAAGTTAAAGTTAAAGCTAAAGTTAAAGTTAAAGTTAAAGTTAAAGTTAAAATTAAAGTTAAAGTTAAAGTTAAAGTTAAAGTTAAAGTTAAAGTGAATGTTAAAGTTAAAGCGAAAGTTAAAGTTAAAGTTAAAGTTAAAAATAAAGTTAAAGTTAAAGTGAAAGTTAAAGTTAAAGTTAAAATTAAACTTAAAGTTAAAGTTAAAGTTGAAATTAAAGTTAAAGTTAAAGTTAAAGTTAAAGTTAAAGCTAAAATTAAAGTTAAAGCTAAAGTTAAAGTTAAAGTTAAAGTTAAAGTTAAAGTGAATGTTAAAGTTAAAGCGAAAGTTAAAGTTAAAGTTAAAAATAAAGTTAAAGTTAAAGTTAAAGTTAAAGATAAAGTTAAAGTTAAAGTTAAAGTTAAAGTTAAAGTTAAAGTAAAGTTAAAGTTAAAGTTAAAGTTAAAGTTAAAGTTAAAGTTAAAGTTAAAGTTAAAGTTAAAATTAAAGTTAAAGTTAAAGTTAAAGTTGAAGTTAAAGTTGAAGTTAAAGTTAAAGTTAAATTTAAAGTTAAAGTTAAAGTTAAAGTTAAAATTAAAATGTTAAAGTTAAAGCTAAAGTTAAAGTTAAAGCTAAAGTTAAAGTTAAAGTTAAAGTTAAAGTTAAAGTTAAAGTTAAAGTTAAAGTTAAAGTTAAAGTTAAAGTTAAAGTTAAAGTTAAAGTTAAAGTTAAAGTTAAAGTTAAAGTTAAAGTTAAAGTTAAAGTTAAAGTTAACGTTAAAGTTAAAGTTAAAGTAAAGTTAAAGTTAAAGTTAAAGTCAAAAATAAAGTTAAAGTTAAAGTGAAAGTTAAAGTGAAAGTTAAAGTTAAAGTTACAGTTAAAGTTAAAGTTAAAAATAAAGTTAAAGTTAAAGTTAAAGATAAAGTTAAAGTTAAAGTTAAAGTTAAAGTTAAAGTTAAAGTAAAGTTAAAGTTAAAGTTAAAGTTAAAGTTAAATTTAAAGTTAAAGTTAAAGTTAAAGTTAAAGTTAAAGTAAAGTTAAAGTTAAAGTTAAAGTTAAAGTTAAAGTTAAATTTAAAGTTAAAGTTTAAGTTAAAGTTAAAGTTAAAGTGAATGTTAAAGTTAAAGCGAAAGTTAAAGTTAAAGTTAAAAATAAAGTTAAAGTTAAAGTTAACGTTAAAGTTAAAGTTAAAGTAAAGTTAAAGTTAAAGTTAAAGTCAAAAATAAAGTTAAAGTTAAAGTGAAAGTTAAAGTTAAAGTGAAAGTTAAAGTTAAAGTTAAAGTTAAAGTGAATGTTAAAGTTAAAGTTAAACTTAAAGTTAAAGTTAAAGTTAAAGTTAAAGTTAAATTTAAAGTTAAAGTTAAAGTTAAAGTTAAAGTTAAAGGGAATGTTAAAGTTAAAGCGAAAGTTAAAGTTAAAGTTAAAAATAAAGTTAAAGTTAAAGTTAAAGTTAAAGATAAAGTTAAAGTTAAAGTTAAAGTTAAAGTTAAAGTTAAAGTTAAAGTTAAAGTTAAAGTTAAAGTTAAAGTTAAAGTTAAAGTTAAAGTTAAAGTTAAAGTTAAAGTTAAAGTTAAAGTTAAAGTTAAAGTTAAAGTTAAAGTTAAAGTTAAAGTTAACGTTAAAGTTAAAGTAAAGTTAAAGTTAAAGTGAATGTTAAAGTTAAAGTAAAAGTTAAAGTGAATGTTAAAGTTAAAGAGAAAGTTAAAGTTAAAGTTAAGAATAAAGTTAAAGTTAAAGTAAAAGTGGAAGTTAAAGTGGAAGTTAAAGTTTAAGTTAAAGTTAAAATTAAAGTTAAAGCTAAAGTGAATGTTAAAGTAAACGCGTTAGTTAAAGCGAAAGTTAAAGTTAAAGTTAAAGTTAAAGTTATAGACAAAGTTAAAGTTAAAGTTAAAGTTAAAGTTAAAGTTAAAGTTAAAGTTAAAGTTAAATTTAAAGTTAAAGTTAAAGTTAAAGTTAAAGTTAAAGTTAAAGTTAAAGTTAAAGTTAAAGTTAAAGTGAATGTTAAAGTTAAAGTTAAAGTTAAAGTGAATGTTAAAGTTAAAGAGAAAGTTAAAGTTAAAGTTAAGAATAAAGTTAAAGTTAAAGTAAAAGTGGAAGTTAAAGTGAATGTTAAAGTTAAAGAGAAAGTTAAAGTTAAAGTTAAGAATAAAGTTAAAGTTAAAGTTAAAGTTAAAATTAAAGTTAAAGCTAAAGTGAATGTTAAAGTTAAAGCGAAAGTTAAAGTTAAAGTTAAAGTTAAAAATAAAGTTAAAGTTAAAGTTAAAGTTAAAGTGAAAGTTAAAGTTAAAGTTAAAATTAAAGTTAAAGTTAAAGTTAAAGCTAAAGTGAATGTTAAAGCTAAAGTTAAAGTTAAAGTTAAAGTTAAAGTTAAAGTTAAAGTTAAAGTTAAAGTTAAAGTTAAAGTTAAAGTTAAAGTTAAAGTTAAAATTAAAGTTAAAGTTAAAGTTAAATTTAAAGTTAAAGTTAAAGTTAAGGTTAAAGTTAAAGTTAAAGTTAAAGTTAAAGTTAAAGTTAAAGTTAAAGTTAAAGTTAAAGTTAAAGTTAAAGTTAAAGTTAAAGTTAAAGTTAAAGTTAAAGTTAAAATTAAAGTTAAAGTTAAAGTGAATGTTAAAGTTAAAGAGAAAGTTAAAGTTAAAGTTAAAAATTAAGTTAAAGTTAAAGTGAAAGTGAAAGTGAAAGTTAAAGTGAAAGTTAAAGTTAAAGTTTAAGTTAAAGTTAAAGTTAAAGTTAAAGTTAAAGTTAAAGTTAAAGTTAAAGTTAAAGTTAAAGTTAAAGTTAAAGTTAAAGTTAAAGTGAAAGTTAAAGTCAAAAATAAAGTTAAAGTTAAAGTTAAAATTAGAGTTAAAGTTAAAGTTAAAGTGAAAGTGAAAATTAAAGTTAAAGTTAAAGTTAAAGTTAAGTTAAAGTTAAAGTTAAAGTCAAAAATAAAGTTAAAGGTAAAGTTAAAGATAAAGTTAAAGTTAAAGTTAAAGTTAAAGCTAAAGTTAAAGTTAAAGTTAAAGTTAAAGTTAAAGTTAAAGTTAAAGTTAAAGTTAAAGTTAAAGTTATAGTTAAAGTTAAAGTTAAAGTGAAAGTTAAAGTTAAAGTTAAAGTGAATGTTAAGTTAAAATTAAAGTTAAAGTTGAAGTTAAGGTTAAAGTTAAAGTTAAAGTTAAAGTTAAAGTTAAAGTTAAAGTTAAAGTTAAAGTTAAAGTTAAAGTTAAAGTTAAAGTTAAAGTTAAAGTTAAAGTTAAAGTTAAAGTTAAAGTTAAAGTTACAGTTAAAGTTAAAGTTAAAATGTATGTTAAAGTTAAAGCGAAAGTTAAAGTTAAAGTTAAAATAAAGTTAAAGTTAAAGTTAAAGATAAAGTTAAAGTTAAAGTAAAGTTAAAGTTAAACTTAAAGTTAAAGTTGAAGTCAAAAATAAAGTTAAAGTTAAAGTGAAAGTGAAAGTTAAAGTTACAGTTAAAGTTAAAATTTAAGTTAAAGTTAAAGTTAAAGTTAAAGCTAAAGTTAAAGTTAAAGTTAAAGTTAAAGTTAAAGTTAAAGTTAAAGTTAAAGTTAAAGTTAAAGTTAAAGTTAAAGTTAAAGTTAAAGTTAAAGTTAAAGTTAAAGTTAAAGTTAAAGTTAAAGTTAAAGTTAAAGTTAAAGTTAAAGTTAAAGTTAAAGTTAAAGTTAAAGTTAAAGTTAAAGTTAAAGTTAAAGTTAAAGTTAAAGTTAAAGTTAAAGTTTAAGTTAAAGTTAAAGTTAAAGTGAATGTTAAAGTTAAAGCGAAAGTTAAAGTTAAAGTTAAAGTGAATGTTAAAGTTAAAGTTAAAGTTAAACTTAAAGTTAAAGTTAAAGTTAAAGTTAAAGTTAAAGTTAAATTTAAAGTTAAAGTTAAAGTTAAAGTTAAAGGGAATGTTAAAGTTAAAGCGAAAGTTAAAGTTAAAGTTAAAAATAAAGTTAAAGTTAAAGTTAAAGTTAAAGATAAAGTTAAAGTTAAAGTTAAAGTTAAAGTTAAAGTTAAAGTTAAAGTTAAAGTTAAAGTTAAAGTTAAAGTTAAAGTTAAAGTTAAAGTTAAAGTTAAAGTTAAAGTTAACGTTAAAGTTAAAGTTAAAGTAAAGTTAAAGTTAAAGTTAAAGTCAAAAATAAAGTTAAAGTTAAAGTGAAAGTTAAAGTTAAAGTGAAAGTTAAAGTTAAAGTTAAAGTTACAGTTAAAGTTAAAGTTAAAGCTAAAGTTAAAGTTAAAGTTAAAGTTAAAGTTAAAGTTAAAGTTAAAGTAAATGTTAAAATTAAAGCGAAAGTTAAAGTTAAAGTTAAAGTCAAAAATAAAGTTAAAGTTAAAGTTAAATTTACAGTTAAAGTTTAAGTTAAAGTTAAAGCTAAAGTTAAAGTTAAAGTTAAAGTTAAAGTTAAAGTTAAAGTTAAAGTTAAAATTAAAGTTAAAGTTAAAGTTAAAGCTAAAGTTAAAGTTAAAGTTAAAGTGAATGTTAAAGTTAAAGCGAAAGTTAAAGTTAAAGTTAAAGTTAAAGACAAAGTTAAAGTTAAAGTTAAAGTTAAAGTTAAAGTTAAAGTGAATGTTAAAGTTAAAGTTAAAGTGAATGTTAAAGTTAAAGAGAAAGTTAAAGTTAAAGTTAAGAATAAAGTTAAAGTTAAAGTAAAAGTGGAAGTTAAAGTGGAAGTTAAAGTTAAAGTTAAAGTTAAAGTTAAAATTAAAGTTAAAGCTAAAGTGAATGTTAAAGTTAAAGCGAAAGTTAAAGTTAAAGTTAAAAATAAAGTTAAAGTTAAAGTTAAAGTGAAAGTTAAAGTTAAAGTTAAAATTAAAGTTAAAGTTAAAGTTAAAGTTGAAATTAAAGTTAAAGTTAAAGTTAAAGTTAAAGCTAAAGTTAAAGTTAAAGCTAAAGTTAAAGTTAAAGTTAAAGTTAAAGTTAAAGTTAAAGTTAAAGTGAATGTTAAAGTTAAAGCGAAAGTTAAAATTAAAGTTAAAAATAAAGTTAAAGTTAAAGTTAAAGATAAAGTTAAAGTTAAAGTTAAAGTTAAAGTTAAAGTAAAGTTAAAGTTAAAGTTAAAGTTAAAGTTAAAATTAAAGTTAAAGTTAAAGTTAAAGTTAAAGTTGAAGTTAAAGTTGAAGTTAAAGTTAAAGTTAAATTTAAAGTTAAAGTTAAAGTTAAAGTTAAAATTAAAATGTTAAAGTTAAAGCTAAAGTTAAAGTTAAAGCTAAAGTTAAAGTTAAAGTTAAAGTTAAAGTTAAAGTTAAAGTTAAAGTTAAAGTTAAAGTTAAAGTTAAAGTTAAAGTTAGAGTTAAAGTTAAAGTTAAAGTTAAAGTTAAAGTTAAAGTTAAAGTTAGAGTTAAAGTTTAAGTTAAAGTTAAAGTGAATGTTAAAGTTAAAGCGAAAGTTAAAGTTAAAAATAAAGTTAAAGTTAAAGTTAAAGATGAAGTTAAAGTTAAAGTTAAAGTTAAAGTTAAAGTTAAAGTTAAAGTTAAAGTTAAAGTTAAAGTTAAAGTTAAAGTTAAAGTTAAAGTTAAAGTTAAAGTTAAAGTTAAAGTTAAAGTTAAAGTTAAAGTTAAAGTTAAAGTTAAAGTTAAAATTAAAGTTAAAGTTAAAGTTAAAGTTAAAGTTAAAGTTAAAGTTAAAGTTAAAGTTAAAGTTAAAGTTAAAGTTAAAGTGAATGTTAAAGTTAAAGCGAAAGTTAAAGTTAAAAATAAAGTTAAAGTTAAAGTTAAAGATAAAGTTAAAGTTAAAGTTAAAGTTAAAGTTAAAGTTAAACTTAAAGTTAAAGTTAAAGTTAAAGTTAAAGTAAAGTTAAAGTTAAAGTTAAAATTAAAGTTAAAGTTAAAGTTGAAGTTAAAGTTAAAGTTAAAGTTAAAGTTAAAGTTAAAGTTAAATTTAAAGTTAAAGTTAAAATTAAAATGTTAAAGTTAAAGCTAAAGTTAAAGTTAAAGCTAAAGTTAAAGTTAAATTTAAAGTTAAAGTTAAAGTTAAAATTAAAATGTTAAAGTTAAAGTTAAAGCTAAAGTTAAAGTTAAAGTTAAAATTAAAGTTAAAGTTAAAGTTAAAGTTAAAGCTAAAGTTAAAGTTAAAGCTAAAGTTAAAGTTAAAGTTAAAGTTAAAGTTAAAATTAAAGTTAAAGTTAAAGTTAAAGTTAAAGTTAAAGTTTAAGTTAAAGTTAAAGTTAAAGTTAAAGTTAAAGTTAAAGTGAATGTTAAAGTTAAAGCGAAAGTTAAAGTTAAAAATAAAGTTAAAGTTAAAGCTAAAGTTGAAGTTAAAGTTTAAGTTAAAGTTAAAGTTAAAGTTAAAGTTAAAGTTAAAGTTAAAGTTAAAGTTAAAGTTAAAGTTAAAGTTAAAGTTAAAGTTAAAGTTAAAGTTAAAGTTAAAGTTAAAGTTAAAGTTAAAGTTAAAAATAAAGTTAAAGTTAAAGTTAAAGTTAAAGTTAAAAATAAAGTTAAAGTTAAAGTTAAAGTTAAAGCTAAAGTTAAAGTTAAAGTTAAAGCTAAAGTTAAAGTTAAAGTTAAAATTAAAGTTAAAGTGAATGTTAAAGTTAAAGCGAAAGTTAAAGTTAAAGTTAAAAATAAAGTTAAAGTTAAAGTTAAAGTTAAAGTTAAAGTTAAAAATAAAGTTAAAGTTAAAGCTAAAGTTAAAGTTAAAGTTAAACTTAAAGTTAAAGTTAAAGTTAAAGTTAAAGTAAAGTTAAAGTTAAAGTTAAAGTTAAAATTAAAGTTAAAGTTAAAGTTGAAGTTAAAGTTAAAGTTAAAGTTAAAGTTAAAGTTAAATTTAAAGTTAAAGTTAAAGTTAAAATTAAAATGTTAAAGTTAAAGCTAAAGTTAAAGTTAAAGCTAAAGTTAAAGTTAAATTTAAAGTTAAAGTTAAAGTTAAAATTAAAATGTTAAAGTTAAAGTTAAAGCTAAAGTTAAAGTTAAAGCTAAAGTTAAAGTTAAAGTTAAAATTAAAGTTAAAGTTAAAGTTAAAGTTAAAGCTAAAGTTAAAGTTAAAGCTAAAGTTAAAGTTAAAGTTAAAGTTAAAGTTAAAGTTAAAGTTAAAGTTAAAGTTAAAGTTAAAGTTAAAGTTAAAGTTAAAGTTAAAGTTAAAGTTAAAGTTAAAGTTAAAGTTAAATTTAAAGTTAAAGTTTAAGTTAAAGTTAAAGTTAAAGTGAATGTTAAAGTTAAAGCGAAAGTTAAAGTTAAAGTTAAAGTGAATGTTAAAGTTAAAGTTAAACTTAAAGTTAAAGTTAAAGTTAAAGTTAAATTTAAAGTTAAAGTTAAAGTTAAAGTTAAAGGGAATGTTAAAGTTAAAGCGAAAGTTAAAGTTAAAGTTAAAAATAAAGTTAAAGTTAAAGTTAAAGTTAAAGATAAAGTTAAAGTTAAAGTTAAAGTTAAAGTTAAAGTTAAAGTTAAAGTTAAAGTTAAAGTTAAAGTTAAAGTTAAAGTTAAAGTTAAAGTTAAAGTTAAAGTTAAAGTTAAAGTTAAAGTTAACGTTAAAGTTAAAGTTAAAGTAAAGTTAAAGTTAAAGTGAATGTTAAAGTTAAAGTTAAAGTTAAAGTGAATGTTAAAGTTAAAGAGAAAGTTAAAGTTAAAGTTAAGAATAAAGTTAAAGTTAAAGTAAAAGTGGAAGTTAAAGTGGAAGTTAAAGTTAAAGTTAAAGTTAAAATTAAAGTTAAAGCTAAAGTGAATGTTAAAGTAAAAGCGTTAGTTAAAGCGAAAGTTAAAGTTAAAGTTAAAGTTATAGACAAAGTTAAAGTTAAAGTTAAAGTTAAAGTTAAAGTTAAAGTTAAAGTTAAAGTTAAAGTTAAAGTTAAAGTGAATGTTAAAGTTAAAGTTAAAGTTAAAGTGAATGTTAAAGTTAAAGAGAAAGTTAAAGTTAAAGTTAAGAATAAAGTTAAAGTTAAAGTAAAAGTGGAAGTTAAAGTGGAAGTTAAAGTTAAAGTTAAAGTTAAAGTTAAAATTAAAGTTAAAGCTAAAGTGAATGTTAAAGTTAAAGCGAAAGTTAAAGTTAAAGTTAAAAATAAAGTTAAAGTTAAAGTTAAAGTGAAAGTTAAAGTTAAAGTTAAAATTAAAGTTAAAGTTAAAGTTAAAGTTAAAGTTGAAATTAAAGTTAAAGTTAAAGCTAAAGTTAAAGTTGAAGCTAAAGTTAAAGTTAAAGTTAAAGTTAAAGTTAAAGTTAAAGTTAAAGTTAAAGTTAAAGTTAAAGTTAAAGTTAAAGTTAAAGTTAAAGTTAAAGTTAAAGTTAAAGTTAAAGTGAATGTTAAAGTTAAAGCGAAAGTTAAAGTTAAAGTTAAAAATAAAGTTAAAGTTAAAGTTAAAGATAAAGTTAAAGTTAAAGTTAAAGTTAAAGTTAAAGTTAAAGTTAAAGTTAAAGTTAAAGTAAAGTTAAAGTTAAAGTTAAAGTTAAAGTTAAAGTTAAAATTAAAGTTAAAGTTAAAGTTAAAGTTAAAGTTAAAGTTAAAGTTAAAGTTGAAGTTAAAGTTAAAGTTAAATTTAAAGTTAAAGTTAAAGTTAAAGTTAAAATTAAAATGTTAAAGTTAAAGCTAAAGTTAAAGTTAAAGCTAAAGTTAAAGTTAAAGTTAAAGTTAAAGTTAAAGTTAAAGTTAAAGTTAAAGTTAAAGTTAAAGTTAAAGTTAAAGTTAAAGTTAAAGTTAAAGTTAAAGTTAAAGTTAAAGTTAAAGTTAAAGTTAAAGTTAAAGTTAAAGTTAAAGTTAAAGTTAAAGTTAAAGTTAAAGTTAAAGTTAAAGTTAAAGTTAAAGTTAAAGTTAAAGTTAAAGTTAAAGTTAAAGTTAAAGTTAAAGTTAAAGTTAAAGTTAAAGTTAAAGTTAAAGTTAAAGTGAATGTTAAAGTTAAAGCGAAAGTTAAAGTTAAAAATAAAGTTAAAGTTAAAGTTAAAGATAAAGTTAAAGTTAAAGTTAAAGTTAAAGTTAAAGTTAAAGTTAAAGTTAAAGTTAAAGTTAAAGTTAAAGTTAAAGTTAAAGTTAAAGTTAAAGTTAAAGTTAAAGTTAAAGTTAAAGTTAAAGTTAAAGTTAAAGTTAAAGTTAAAGTTAAAGTTAAAGTGAATGTTAAAGTTAAAGCGAAAGTTAAAGTTAAAAATAAAGTTAAAGTTAAAGTTAAAGATAAAGTTAAAGTTAAAGTTAAAGTTAAAGTTAAAGTGAAAGTTAAAGTTAAAGTTAAAATTAAAGTTAAAGTTAAAGTTAAAGTTAAAGTTGAAATTAAAGTTAAAGTTAAAGTTAAAGTTAAAGCTAAAGTTAAAGTTAAAGCTAAAGTTAAAGTTAAAGTTAAAGTTAAAGTTAAAGTTAAAGTTAAAGTTAAAGTGAATGTTAAAGTTAAAGCGAAAGTTAAAGTTAAAGTTAAAAATAAAGTTAAAGTTAAAGATAAAGTTAAAGTTAAAGTTAAAGTTAAATTTAAAGTTAAAGTTAAAGTTAAAGTAAAGTTAAAGTTAAAGTTAAAGTTAAAGTTAAAGTTAAAGTTAAAATTAAAGTTAAAGTTAAAGTTAAAGTTAAAGTTAAAGTTAAAGTTGAAGTTAAAGTTGAAGTTAAAGTTAAAGTTAAATTTAAAGTTAAAGTTAAAGTTAAAGTTAAAATTAAAATGTTAAAATTAAAGCTAAAGTTAAAGTTAAAGCTAAAGTTAAAGTTAAAGTTACAGTTAAAGTTAAAGTTAAAGTTAAAGTTAAAGTTAAAGTTAAAGTTAAAGTTAAAGTTAAAGTTAAAGTTAAAGTTAAAGTTAAAGTTAAAGTGAATGTTAAAGTTAAAGCGAAAGTTAAAGTTAAAAATAAAGTTAAAGTTAAAGTTAAAGATAAAGTTAAAGTTAAAGTTAAAGTTAAAGTTAAAGTTAAAGTTAAAGTTAAAGTTAAAGTTAAAGTTAAAGTTAAAGTTAAAGTTAAAGTTAAAGTTAAAGTTAAAGTTAAAGTTAAAGTTAAAGTTAAAGTTAAAGTGAATGTTAAAGTTAAAGCGAAAGTTAAAGTTAAAAATAAAGTTAAAATTAAAGTTAAAGATAAAGTTAAAGTTAAAGTTAAAGTTAAAGTTAAAGTTAAAGTTAAAGTTAAAGTGAAAGTTAAAGTTAAAGTTAAAATTAAAGTTAAAGTTAAAGTTAAAGTTGAAATTAAAGTTAAAGTTAAAGTTAAAGTTAAAGCTAAAGTTAAAGTTAAAGCTAAAGTTAAAGTTAAAGTTAAAGTTAAAGTTAAAGTGAATGTTAAAGTTAAAGCGAAAGTTAAAGTTAAAGTTAAAAATAAAGTTAAAGTTAAAGATAAAGTTAAAGTTAAAGTTAAAGTTAAAGTTAAAGTTAAAGTTAAAGTTAAAGTTAAAGTAAAGTTAAAGTTAAAGTTAAAGTTAAAGTTAAAGTTAAAGTTAAAATTAAAGTTAAAGTTAAAGTTAAAGTTGAAGTTAAAGTTGAAGTTAAAGTTAAAGTTAAATTTAAAGTTAAAGTTAAAGTTAAAATTAAAATGTTAAAGTTAAAGCTAAAGTTAAAGTTAAAGCTAAAGTTAAAGTTAAAGTTAAAGTTAAAGTTAAAGTTAAAGTTAAAGTTAAAGTTAAAGTTAAAGTTAAAGTTAAAGTTAAAGTTAAAGTTAAAGTTAAAGTTAAAGTTAAAGTTAAAGTTAAAGTTAAAGTTAAAGTTAAAGTTAAAGTTAAAGTTAAAGTTAAAGTTAAAATTAAAGTTAAAGTTGAAGTTAAGGTTAAAGTTAAAGCTAAAGTTAAAGTTAAAGTTAAAGTTAAAGTTAAAGTTAAAGTTAAAGTTAAAGTTAAAATTACAGTTAAAGTTAAAGTTAAAGTGTATGTTAAAGTTAAAGCGAAAGTTAAAGTTAAAGTTAAAATAAAGTTAAAGTTAAAGTTAAAGATAAAGTTAAAGTAAAGTTAAAGTTAAACTTAAAGTTAAAGTTGAAGTCAAAAATAAAGTTAAAGTTAAAGTGAAAGTGAAAGTTAAAGTTACAGTTAAAGTTAAAGTTAAAGTTAAAGTTAAAGTTAAAGCTAAAGTTAAAGTTAAAGTTAAAGTTAAAGTTAAAGTTAAAGTTAAAGTTAAAGTTAAAGTTAAAGTTAAAGTTAAAGTTAAAGTTAAAGTTAAAGTTAAAGTTAAAGTTAAAGTTAAAGTTAAAGTTAAAGTTAAAGTTAAAGTTAAAGTTAAAGTTAAAGTTAAAGTTAAAGTTAAAGTTAAAGTTAAAGTTAAAGTTAAAGTTAAAGTTAAAGTTAAAGTTTAAGTTAAAGTTAAAGTTAAAGTGAATGTTAAAGTTAAAGCGAAAGTTAAAGTTAAAGTTAAAGTTAAAGTTAAAGTGAATGTTAAAGTTAAAGTTAAAGTTAAAGTTAAACTTAAAGTTAAAGTTAAAGTTAAAGTTAAAGTTAAAGTTAAAGTTAAATTTAAAGTTAAAGTTAAAGTTAAAGTTAAAGTTAAAGTTAAAGTTAAAGGGAATGTTAAAGTTAAAGCGAAAGTTAAAGTTAAAGTTAAAAATAAAGTTAAAGTTAAAGTTAAAGATAAAGTTAAAGTTAAAGTTAAAGTTAAAGTTAAAGTTAAAGTTAAAGTTAAAGTTAAAGTTAAAGTTAAAGTTAAAGTTAAAGTTAAAGTTAAAGTTAAAGTTAAAGTTAACGTTAAAGTTAAAGTTAAAGTAAAGTTAAAGTTAAAGTTAAAGTCAAAAATAAAGTTAAAGTTAAAGTGAAAGTTAAAGTGAAAGTGAAAGTTAAAGTTAAAGTTACAGTTAAAGTTAAAGTTAAAGCTAAAGTTAAAGTTAAAGTTAAAGTTAAAGTTAAAGTTAAAGTTAAAGTTAAAGTTAAAGTTAAAGTTAAAGTTAAAGTTAAAGTAAATGTTAAAGTTAAAGCGAAAGTTAAAGTTAAAGTTAAAGTCAAAAATAAAGTTAAAGTTAAAGTTAAATTTACAGTTAAAGTTTAAGTTAAAGTTAAAGCTAAAGTTAAAGTTAAAGTTAAAGTTAAAGTTAAAGTTAAAGTTAAAGTTAAAGTTAAAATTAAAGTTAAAGTTAAAGTTAAAGTTAAAGTTAAAGTTAAAGTTAAAGTTAAAGTGAATGTTAAAGTTAAAGCGAAAGTTAAAGTTAAAGTTAAAGTTAAAGTTAAAGTTAAAGACAAAGTTAAAGTTAAAGTTAAAGTTAAAGTTAAAGTTAAAGTTAAAGTTAAAGTTAAATTTTAAGTTAAAGTTAAAGTTAAAGTTAAAGTTAAAGTTAAAGTTAAAGTGAATGTTAAAGTTAAAGTTAAAGTTAAAGTGAATGTTAAAGTTAAAGAGAAAGTTAAAGTTAAAGTTAAGAATAAAGTTAAAGTTAAAGTAAAAGTGGAAGTTAAAGTGGAAGTTAAAGTTAAAGTTAAAGTTAAAGTTAAAGTTAAAGTTAAAATTAAAGTTAAAGCTAAAGTGAATGTTATAGTTAAAGCGAAAGTTAAAGTTAAAGTTAAAAATAAAGTTAAAGTTAAAGTTAAAGTGAAAGTTAAAGTTAAAGTTAAAATTAAAGTTAAAGTTAAAGTTGAAATTAAAGTTAAAGTTAAAGTTAAAGCTAAAGTTAAAGTTAAAGCTAAAGTTAAAGTTAAAGTTAAAGTTAAAGTTAAAGTTAAAGTTAAAGTTAAAGTTAAAGTTAAAGTTAAAGTTAAAGTTAAAGTTAAAGTGAATGTTAAAGTTAAAGCGAAAGTTAAAATTAAAGTTAAAAATAAAGTTAAAGTTAAAGTTAAAGATAAAGTTAAAGTTAAAGTTAAAGTTAAAGTAAAGTTAAAGTTAAAGTTAAAGTTAAAATTAAAGTTAAAGTTAAAGTTAAAGTTAAAGTTGAAGTTAAAGTTGAAGTTAAAGTTAAAGTTAAATTTAAAGTTAAAGTTAAAGTTAAAGTTAAAATTAAAATGTTAAAGTTAAAGCTAAAGTTAAAGTTAAAGCTAAAGTTAAAGTTAAAGTTAAAGTTAAAGTTAAAGTTAAAGTTAAAGTTAAAGTTAAAGTTAAAGTTAAAGTTAGAGTTAAAGTTAAAGTTAAAGTTAAAGTTAAAGTTAAAGTTAGAGTTAAAGTTAAAGTTAAAGTTAAAGTGAATGTTAAAGTTAAAGCGAAAGTTAAAGTTAAAAATAAAGTTAAAGTTAAAGTTAAAGATAAAGTTAAAGTTAAAGTTAAAGTTAAAGTTAAAGTTAAAGTTAAAGTTAAAGTTAAAGTTAAAGTTAAAGTTAAAGTTAAAGTTAAAGTTAAAGTTAAAGTTAAAGTTAAAGTTAAAGTTAAAGTTAAAGTTAAAGTTAAAGTTAAAGTTAAAGTTAAAGTTAAAGTTAAAGTTAAAGTTAAAGTTAAAGTTAAAGTTAAAGTGAATGTTAAAGTTAAAGCGAAAGTTAAAGTTAAAAATAAAGTTAAAGTTAAAGTTAAAGATAAAGTTAAAGTTAAAGTTAAAGTTAAAGTTAAAGTTAAAGTGAAAGTTAAAGTTAAAGTTAAAATTAAAGTTAAAGTTAAAGTTAAAGTTGAAATTAAAGTTAAAGTTAAAGTTAAAGTTAAAGCTAAAGTTAAAGTTAAAGCTAAAGTTAAAGTTAAAGTTAAAGTTAAAGTTAAAGTTAAAGTTAAAGTTAAAGTTAAAGTGAATGTTATAGTTAAAGCGAAAGTTAAAGTTAAAGTTAAAAATAAAGTTAAAGTTAAAGATAAAGTTAAAGTTAAAGTTAAAGTTAAAGTTAAAGTTAAAGTTAAAGTTAAAGTTAAAGTAAAGTTAAAGTTAAAGTTAAAGTTAAAGTTAAAGTTAAAATTAAAGTTAAAGTTAAAGTTAAAGTTAAAGTTGAAGTTAAAGTTGAAGTTAAAGTTAAAGTTAAATTTAAAGTTAAAGTTAAAGTTAAAGTTAAAATTAAAATGTTAAAGTTAAAGCTAAAGTTAAAGTTAAAGCTAAAGTTAAAGTTAAAGTTACAGTTAAAGTTAAAGTTAAAGTTAAAGTTAAAGTTAAAGTTAAAGTTAAAGTTAAAGTTAAAGTTAAAGTTAAAGTTAAAGTTAAAGTTAAAGTTAAAGTTAAAGTTAAAGTTAAAGTTAAAGTTAAAGTTAAAGTTAAAGTTAAAGTTAAAGTTAAAGTTAAAGTTAAAGTTAAAGTTAAAGTTAAAGTTAAAGTGAATGTTAAAGTTAAAGCGAAAGTTAAAGTTAAAAATAAAGTTAAAGTTAAAGTTAAAGATAAAGTTAAAGTTAAAGTTAAAGTTAAAGTTAAAGTTAAAGTTAAAGTTAAAGTTAAAGTTAAAGTTAAAGTTAAAGTTAAAGTTAAAGTTAAAGTTAAAGTTAAAGTTAAAGTTAAAGTTAAAGTTAAAGTTAAAGTTAAAGTTAAAGTTAAAGTTAAAGTTAAAGTTAAAGTTAAAGTGAATGTTAAAGTTAAAGCGAAAGTTAAAGTTAAAAATAAAGTTAAAATTAAAGTTAAAGATAAAGTTAAAGTTAAAGTTAAAGTTAAAGTTAAAGTTAAAGTGAAAGTTAAAGTTAAAGTTAAAATTAAAGTTAAAGTTAAAGTTAAAGTTGAAATTAAAGTTAAAGTTAAAGTTAAAGTTAAAGTTAAAGTTAAAGCTAAAGTTAAAGTTAAAGCTAAAGTTAAAGTTAAAGTTAAAGTTAAAGTTAAAGTTAAAGTGAATGTTAAAGTTAAAGCGAAAGTTAAAGTTAAAGTTAAAAATAAAGTTAAAGTTAAAGTTAAAGATAAAGTTAAAGTTAAAGTTAAAGTTAAAGTTAAAGTTAAAGTTAAAGTTAAAGTTAAAGTTAAAGTAAAGTTAAAGTTAAAGTTAAAGTTAAAGTTAAAATTAAAGTTAAAGTTAAAGTTAAAGTTGAAGTTAAAGTTGAAGTTAAAGTTAAAGTTAAATTTAAAGTTAAAGTTAAAGTTAAAATTAAAATGTTAAAGTTAAAGCTAAAGTTAAAGTTAAAGCTAAAGTTAAAGTTAAAGTTAAAGTTAAAGTTAAAGTTAAAGTTAAAGTTAAAGTTAAAGTTAAAGTTAAAGTTAAAGTTAAAGTTAAAGTTAAAGTTAAAGTTAAAGTTAAAGTTAAAGTTAAAGTTAAAGTTAAAGTTAAAATTAAAGTTAAAGTTGAAGTTAAGGTTAAAGTTAAAGCTAAAGTTAAAGTTAAAGTTAAAGTTAAAGTTAAAGTTAAAGTTAAAGTTAAAGTTAAAATTACAGTTAAAGTTAAAGTTAAAGTGTATGTTAAAGTTAAAGCGAAAGTTAAAGTTAAAGTTAAAATAAAGTTAAAGTTAAAGTTAAAGATAAAGTTAAAGTAAAGTTAAAGTTAAACTTAAAGTTAAAGTTGAAGTCAAAAATAAAGTTAAAGTTAAAGTGAAAGTGAAAGTTAAAGTTACAGTTAAAGTTAAAGTTAAAGTTAAAGTTAAAGCTAAAGTTAAAGTTAAAGTTAAAGTTAAAGTTAAAGTTAAAGTTAAAGTTAAAGTTAAAGTTAAAGTTAAAGTTAAAGTTAAAGTTAAAGTTAAAGTTAAAGTTAAAGTTAAAGTTAAAGTTAAAGTTAAAGTTAAAGTTAAAGTTAAAGTTAAAGTTAAAGTTAAAGTTAAAGTTAAAGTTAAAGTTAAAGTTAAAGTTAAAGTTAAAGTTTAAGTTAAAGTTAAAGTTAAAGTGAATGTTAAAGTTAAAGCGAAAGTTAAAGTTAAAGTTAAAGTTAAAGTTAAAGTGAATGTTAAAGTTAAAGTTAAAGTTAAACTTAAAGTTAAAGTTAAAGTTAAAGTTAAAGTTAAAGTTAAATTTAAAGTTAAAGTTAAAGTTAAAGTTAAAGGGAATGTTAAAGTTAAAGCGAAAGTTAAAGTTAAAGTTAAAAATAAAGTTAAAGTTAAAGTTAAAGTTAAAGATAAAGTTAAAGTTAAAGTTAAAGTTAAAGTTAAAGTTAAAGTTAAAGTTAAAGTTAAAGTTAAAGTTAAAGTTAAAGTTAAAGTTAAAGTTAAAGTTAAAGTTAAAGTTAAAGTTAAAGTTAAAGTTAAAGTTAAAGTTAAAGTTAAAGTTAAAGTTAAAGTTAAAGTTAACGTTAAAGTTAAAGTTAAAGTAAAGTTAAAGTTAAAGTTAAAGTCAAAAATAAAGTTAAAGTTAAAGTGAAAGTTAAAGTTAAAGTGAAAGTGAAAGTTAAAGTTAAAGTTAAAGTTACAGTTAAAGTTAAAGTTAAAGCTAAAGTTAAAGTTAAAGTTAAAGTTAAAGTTAAAGTTAAAGTTAAAGTTAAAGTAAATGGTAAAGTTAAAGTCAAAAATAAAGTTAAAGTTAAAGTTAAATTTACAGTTAAAGTTTAAGTTAAAGTTAAAGCTAAAGTTAAAGTTAAAGTTAAAGTTAAAGTTAAAGTTAAAGTTAAAGTTAAAGTTAAAGTTAAAGTTAAAGTTAAAGTTAAAATTAAAGTTAAAGTTAAAGTTAAAGTTAAAGTTAAAGTTAAAGTTAAAGTTAAAGTTAAAGTGAATGTTAAAGTTAAAGCGAAAGTTAAAGTTAAAGTTAAAGTTAAAGTTAAAGTTAAAGACAAAGTTAAAGTTAAAGTTAAAGTTAAAGTTAAAGTTAAAGTTAAAGTTAAAGTTAAAGTTAAAGTTAAAGTTAAAGTTAAAGTTAAAGTTAAAGTTAAAGTTAAAGTTAAAGTTAAAGTGAATGTTAAAGTTAAAGTTAAAGTTAAAGTGAATGTTAAAGTTAAAGAGAAAGTTAAAGTTAAAGTTAAGAATAAAGTTAAAGTTAAAGTAAAAGTGGAAGTTAAAGTGGAAGTTAAAGTTAAAGTTAAAGTTAAAGTTAAAATTAAAGTTAAAGCTAAAGTGAATGTTATAGTTAAAGCGAAAGTTAAAGTTAAAGTTAAAAATAAAGTTAAAGTTAAAGTTAAAGTGAAAGTTAAAGTTAAAGTTAAAATTAAAGTTAAAGTTAAAGTTGAAATTAAAGTTAAAGTTAAAGTTAAAGCTAAAGTTAAAGTTAAAGCTAAAGTTAAAGTTAAAGTTAAAGTTAAAGTTAAAGTTAAAGTTAAAGTTAAAGTTAAAGTTAAAGTGAATGTTAAAGTTAAAGCGAAAGTTAAAATTAAAGTTAAAAATAAAGTTAAAGTTAAAGTTAAAGATAAAGTTAAAGTTAAAGTTAAAGTTAAAGTAAAGTTAAAGTTAAAGTTAAAGTTAAAATTAAAGTTAAAGTTAAAGTTAAAGTTGAAGTTAAAGTTGAAGTTAAAGTTAAAGTTAAATTTAAAGTTAAAGTTAAAGTTAAAGTTAAAATTAAAATGTTAAAGTTAAAGCTAAAGTTAAAGTTAAAGCTAAAGTTAAAGTTAAAGTTAAAGTTAAAGTTAAAGTTAAAGTTAAAGTTAAAGTTAAAGTTAAAGTTAAAGTTAAAGTTAAATTTAAAGTTAGAGTTAAAGTTAAAGTTAAAGTTAAAGTTAAAGTTAGAGTTAA
Organism: Eurosta solidaginis; assembly: GCF_040869045.1. NCBI lineage: Eukaryota > Metazoa > Arthropoda > Insecta > Diptera > Tephritidae > Eurosta > Eurosta solidaginis. Next base: position 842,100 of record NW_027136887.1, on the reverse strand, counting down.
AGTTAAAGTTAAAGTTAAAGTGAATGTTAAAGTTAAAGCGAAAGTTAAAGTTAAAAATAAAGTTAAAGTTAAAGTTAAAGATAAAGTTAAAGTTAAAGTTAAAGTTAAAGTTAAAGTTAAAGTTAAAGTTAAAGTTAAAGTTAAAGTTAAAGTTAAAGTTAAAGTTAAAGTTAAAGTTAAAGTTAAAGTTAAAGTTAAAGTTAAAGTTAAAGTTAAAGTTAAAGTTAAAGTTAAAGTTAAAGTTAAAGTTAAAGTTAAAGTTAAAGTTAAAGTTAAAGTTAAAGTTAAAGTTAAAGTTAAAGTGAATGTTAAAGTTAAAGCGAAAGTTAAAGTTAAAAATAAAGTTAAAGTTACAGTTAAAGTTAAAGTTAAAGATAAAGTTAAAATTAAAGTTAAAGTTAAAGTTAAAGTTAAACTTAAAGTTAAAGTTAAAGTTAAAGTTAAAGTTAAAGTAAAGTTAAAGTTAAAGTTAAAGTTAAAATTAAAGTTAAAGTTAAAGTTGAAGTTAAAGTTAATGTTAAAGTTAAAGTTAAAGTTAAAGTTAAAGTTAAAGTTAAATTTAAAGTTAAAGTTAAAATTAAAATGTTAAAGTTAAAGCTAAAGTTAAAGTTAAAGCTAAAGTTAAAGTTAAATTTAAAGTTAAAGTTAAAGTTAAAATTAAAATGTTAAAGTTAAAGTTAAAGCTAAAGTTAAAGTTAAAGCTAAAGTTAAAGTTAAAGTTAAAGTTAAAATTAAAGTTAAAGTTAAAGTTAAAGCTAAAGTTAAAGTTAAAGCTAAAGTTAAAGTTAAAGTTAAAGTTAAAGTTAAAGTTAAAGTTAAAGTTAAAGTTAAAGTTAAAGTTTAAGTTAAAGTTAAAGTTAAAGTTAAAGTTAAAGTTAAAGTTAAAGTTAAAGTTAAAGTTAAAGTTAAAGTTAAAGTTAAAGTTAAAGTTAAAGTTAAAGTTAAAGTTAAAGTTAAAGTTAAAGTTAAAGTTAAAGTTAAAGTTAAAGTTAAAGTTAAAGTTAAAGTTAAAGTTAAAGTTAAAGTTAAAGTTAAAGTTAAAGTTAAAGTTAAAGTTAAAGTGAATGTTAAAGTTAAAGCGAAAGTTAAAGTTAAAAATAAAGTTAAAGTTAAAGCTAAAGTTGAAGTTAAAGTTTAAGTTAAAGTTAAAGTTAAAGTTAAAGTTAAAGTTAAAGTTAAAGTTAAAGTTAAAGTTAAAGTTAAAGTTAAAGTTAAAGTTAAAGTTAAAGTTAAAGTTAAAGTTAAAGTTAAAGTTAAAGTTAAAGTTAAAGTTAAAGTTAAAGTTAAAGTTAAAGTTAAAAATAAAGTTAAAGTTAAAGTTAAAGTTAAAGTTAAAGTTAAAAATAAAGTTAAAGTTAAAGTTAAAGTTAAAGTTAAAGCTAAAGTTAAAGTTAAAGTTAAAGCTAAAGTTAAAGTTAAAGTTAAAGTTAAAATTAAAGTTAAAGTGAATGTTAAAGTTAAAGCGAAAGTTAAAGTTAAAGTTAAAAATAAAGTTAAAGTTAAAGTTAAAGTTAAAGATAAAGTTAAAGTTAAAGTTAAAGTTAAAGTTAAAGTTAAAGTTAAAGTTAAAGTAAAGTTAAAGTTAAAGTTAAAATTAAAGTTAAAGTTGAAGTTAAAGTTGAAGTTAAAGTTAAAGTTAAAGTTAAAGTTAAAGTTAAATTTAAAGTTAAAGTTAAAGTTAAAGTTAAAGTTAAAGTTAAAGTTAAAATTAAAATGTTAAAGTTAAAGCTAAAGTTAAAGTTAAAGCTAAAGTTAAAGTTAAAGTTAAAGTTAAAGTTAAAGTTAAAGTTAAAGTTAAAGTTAAAGTTAAAGTTAAAGTGAATGTTAAAGTTAAAGAGAAAGTTAAAGTTAAAGTTAATAATAAAGTTAAAGTTAAAGTGAAAGTGAAAGTTAAAGTGAAAGTTAAAGTTAAAGTTAAAATTAAAGTTAAAGTTAAAGTGAATGTTAAAGTTAAAGCGAAAGTTAAAATTAAAGTTAAAAATAAAGTTAAAGTTAAAGTGAAAGTTAAAGTTAAAGTTAAAGTTAAAGTTAAAATTAAAGTTAAAGTTGAAGTTAAAGTTAAAGTTAAAGTTAAAGTTAAAGTTAAAGTTAAAGTTAAAGTTAAAATTAAAGTTAAAGTTGAAGTTAAAGATAAAGTTAAAGTTAAAGTTAAAGTAAAAGTTAAAGTTAAAGTTAAAGTTAAAGTTAAAGTTAAAGTTAAAGTTAAAGTTAAAGTTAAAGTTAAAGTTAAAATTAAAGTTAACGTTAAAGTTAAAGTGAATGTTAAAGTTAAAGCGAAAGTTAATGTTAAAGTTAAAAATAAAGTTAAAGTTAAAGTGAAAGTTAAAGTTAAAGTTAAAGTTAAAGTTAAAATTAAAGTTAAAGTTAAAGTGAAAGTTAAAGTTAAAGTTAAAGTTAAGAATAAAGTTAAAGTTAAAGCTAAAGTTAAAGTTAAAGTTAAAGTTAAAGTTAAAGTTAAAGTTAAAGTTAAAGTTAAAGTAAATGTTAAAGTTAAAGCGAAAGTTAAAGTTAAAGTTAAAGTTAAAGTCAAAAATAAAGTTAAAGTTAAAGTTAAATTTACAGTTAAAGTTTAAGTTAAAGTTAAAGCTAAAGTTAAAGTTAAAGTTAAAGTTAAAGTTAAAGTTAAAATTAAAGTTAAAGTTAAAGTTAAAGTTAAAGTTAAAGTTAAAGTGAATGTTAAAGTTCAAGCGAAAGTTAAAGTTAAAGTTAAAGTTAAAGTTAAAGTTAAAGACAAAGTTAAAGTTAAAGTTAAAGTTAAAGTTAAAGTTAAAGTTAAAGTTAAAGTTAAAGTGAATGTTAAAGTTAAAGTTAAAGTTAAAGTGAATGTTAAAGTTAAAGAGAAAGTTAAAGTTAAAGTTAAAGTTAAGAATAAAGTTAAAGTTAAAGTAAAAGTGGAAGTTAAAGTGGAAGTTAAAGTTAAAGTTAAAGTTAAAGTTAAAATTAAAGTTAAAGCTAAAGTGAATGTTAAAGTTAAAGTGAAAGTTAAAGTTAAAGTTAAAAATAAAGTTAAAGTTAAAGTTAAAGTTAAAGTGAAAGTTAAAGTTAAAGTTAAAATTAAAGTTAAAGTTAAAGTTAAAGTTGAAATTAAAGTTAAAGTTAAAGTTTAAGTTAAAGCTAAAGTTAAAGTTAAAGCTAAAGTTAAAGTTAAAGTTAAAGTTAAAGTTAAAGTTAAAGTTAAAGTGAATGTTAAAGTTAAAGCGAAAGTTAAAGTTAAAGTTAAAAATAAAGTTAAATTTAAAGTTAAAGATAAAGTTGAAGTTAAAGTTAAAGTTAAAGTTAAAGTTAAAGTTAAAGTTAAAGTAAAGTTAAAGTTAAAGTTAAAGTTAAAGTTAAAATTAAAGTTAAAGTTAAAGTTAAAGTTAAAGTTGAAGTTAAAGTTGAAGTTAAAGTTAAAGTTAAATTTAAAGTTAAAGTTAAAGTTAAAGTTAAAGTTAAAATTAAAATGTTAAAGTTAAAGCTAAAGTTAAAGTTAAAGCTAAAGTTAAAGTTAAAGTTAAAGTTAAAGTTAAAGTTAAAGTTAAAGTTAAAGTTAAAGTTAAAGTTAAAGTTAAAGTTAAAGTTAAAGTTAAAGTTAAAGTTAAAGTTAAAGTTAAAGTTAACGTTAAAGTTAAAGTTAAAGTAAAGTTAAAGTTAAAGTTAAAGTTAAAGTCAAAAATAAAGTTAAAGTTAAAGTGAAAGTTAAAGTTAAAGTGAAAGTTAAAGTTAAAGTTAAAGTTACAGTTAAAGTTAAAGTTAAAAATAAAGTTAAAGTTAAAGTTAAAGATAAAGTTAAAGTTAAAGTTAAAGTTAAAGTTAAAGTTAAAGTTAAAGTTAAAGTTAAAGTAAAGTTAAAGTTAAAGTTAAAGTTAAAGTTAAAGTTAAAGTTAAAGTTAAAGTTAAAGTTAAATTTAAAGTTAAAGTTAAAGTTAAAGTTAAAGTTAAGTTAAAGTTAAAGTTAAAGTTAAAGTTAAAGTTAAAGTTAAAGTTAAAGTTAAAGTTAAAGTTAAAGTTAAAGTTAAAGTTAAAGTTAAAGTTAAAGTTAAAGTTAAAGTTAAAGTTAAAGTTAAAGTTAAATTTAAAGTTAAAGTTAAAGTTTAAGTTAAAGTTAAAGTTAAAGTTAAAGTGAATGTTAAAGTTAAAGCGAAAGTTAAAGTTAAAGTTAAAGTTAAAGTTAAAGTGAATGTTAAAGTTAAAGTTAAAGTTAAACTTAAAGTTAAAGTTAAAGTTAAAGTTAAAGTTAAAGTTAAAGTTAAAGTTAAATTTAAAGTTAAAGTTAAAGTTAAAGGGAATGTTAAAATTAAAGTTAAAGTTAAAAATAAAGTTAAAGTTAAAGTTAAAGATAAAGTTAAAGTTAAAGTTAAAGTTAAAGTTAAAGTTAAAGTTAAAGTTAAAGTTAAAGTTAAAGTTAAAGTTAAAGTTAAAGTTAACGTTAAAGTTAAAGTTAAAGTAAAGTTAAAGTTAAAGTTAAAGTTAAAGTCAAAAATAAAGTTAAAGTTAAAGTGAAAGTTAAAGTTAAAGTGAAAGTTAAAGTTAAAGTGAAAGTTAAAGTTAAAGTTAAAGTTACAGTTAAAGTTAAAGTTAAAAATAAAGTTAAAGTTAAAGTTAAAGATAAAGTTAAAGTTAAAGTTAAAGTTAAAGTTAAAGTTAAAGTTAAAGTTAAAGTAAAGTTAAAGTTAAAGTTAAAGTTAAAGTTAAAGTTAAAGTTAAAGTTAAAGTTAAAGTTAAATTTAAAGTTAAAGTTAAAGTTAAAGTTAAAGTTAAGTTAAAGTTAAAGTTAAAGTTAAAGTTAAAGTTAAGGTTAAAGTTAAAGTTAAAGTTAAAGTTAAAGTTAAAGTTAAAGTTAAAGTTAAAGTTAAAGTTAAAGTTAAAGTTAAAGTTAAAGTTAAAGTTAAAGTTAAAGTTAAAGTTAAAGTTAAAGTTAAAGTTAAAGTTAAAGTTAAAGTTAAAGTTAAAGTTAAAGTTAAAGTTAAAGTTAAAAATAAAGTTAAAGTTAAAGTTAAAGTTAAAGTTAAAAATAAAGTTAAAGTTAAAGTTAAAGTTAAAGTTAAAGCTAAAGTTAAAGTTAAAGTTAAAGCTAAAGTTAAAGTTAAAGTTAAAGTTAAAATTAAAGTTAAAGTGAATGTTAAAGTTAAAGCGAAAGTTAAAGTTAAAGTTAAAAATAAAGTTAAAGTTAAAGTTAAAGTTAAAGATAAAGTTAAAGTTAAAGTTAAAGTTAAAGTTAAAGTTAAAGTTAAAGTTAAAGTAAAGTTAAAGTTAAAGTTAAAATTAAAGTTAAAGTTGAAGTTAAAGTTGAAGTTAAAGTTAAAGTTAAAGTTAAAGTTAAAGTTAAATTTAAAGTTAAAGTTAAAGTTAAAGTTAAAGTTAAAGTTAAAGTTAAAGTTAAAATTAAAATGTTAAAGTTAAAGCTAAAGTTAAAGTTAAAGCTAAAGTTAAAGTTAAAGTTAAAGTTAAAGTTAAAGTTAAAGTTAAAGTTAAAGTTAAAGTTAAAGTTAAAGTTAAAGTGAATGTTAAAGTTAAAGAGAAAGTTAAAGTTAAAGTTAATAATAAAGTTAAAGTTAAAGTGAAAGTGAAAGTTAAAGTGAAAGTTAAAGTTAAAGTTAAAATTAAAGTTAAAGTTAAAGTGAATGTTAAAGTTAAAGCGAAAGTTAAAATTAAAGTTAAAAATAAAGTTAAAGTTAAAGTGAAAGTTAAAGTTAAAGTTAAAGTTAAAGTTAAAATTAAAGTTAAAGTTGAAGTTAAAGTTAAAGTTAAAGTTAAAGTTAAAGTTAAAGTTAAAGTTAAAGTTAAAGTTAAAATTAAAGTTAAAGTTGAAGTTAAAGATAAAGTTAAAGTTAAAGTTAAAGTAAAAGTTAAAGTTAAAGTTAAAGTTAAAGTTAAAGTTAAAGTTAAAGTTAAAGTTAAAGTTAAAGTTAAAGTTAAAGTTAAAATTAAAGTTAACGTTAAAGTTAAAGTGAATGTTAAAGTTAAAGCGAAAGTTAATGTTAAAGTTAAAAATAAAGTTAAAGTTAAAGTGAAAGTTAAAGTTAAAGTTAAAGTTAAAGTTAAAATTAAAGTTAAAGTTAAAGTGAAAGTTAAAGTTAAAGTTAAAGTTAAGAATAAAGTTAAAGTTAAAGCTAAAGTTAAAGTTAAAGTTAAAGTTAAAGTTAAAGTTAAAGTTAAAGTTAAAGTTAAAGTTAAAGTAAATGTTAAAGTTAAAGCGAAAGTTAAAGTTAAAGTTAAAGTTAAAGTCAAAAATAAAGTTAAAGTTAAAGTTAAATTTACAGTTAAAGTTTAAGTTAAAGTTAAAGCTAAAGTTAAAGTTAAAGTTAAAGTTAAAGTTAAAGTTAAAATTAAAGTTAAAGTTAAAGTTAAAGTTAAAGTTAAAGTTAAAGTGAATGTTAAAGTTCAAGCGAAAGTTAAAGTTAAAGTTAAAGTTAAAGTTAAAGTTAAAGACAAAGTTAAAGTTAAAGTTAAAGTTAAAGTTAAAGTTAAAGTTAAAGTGAATGTTAAAGTTAAAGTTAAAGTTAAAGTGAATGTTAAAGTTAAAGAGAAAGTTAAAGTTAAAGTTAAAGTTAAGAATAAAGTTAAAGTTAAAGTAAAAGTGGAAGTTAAAGTGGAAGTTAAAGTTAAAGTTAAAGTTAAAGTTAAAGTTAAAATTAAAGTTAAAGCTAAAGTGAATGTTAAAGTTAAAGTGAAAGTTAAAGTTAAAGTTAAAAATAAAGTTAAAGTTAAAGTTAAAGTTAAAGTGAAAGTTAAAGTTAAAGTTAAAATTAAAGTTAAAGTTAAAGTTAAAGTTGAAATTAAAGTTAAAGTTAAAGTTTAAGTTAAAGCTAAAGTTAAAGTTAAAGCTAAAGTTAAAGTTAAAGTTAAAGTTAAAGTTAAAGTTAAAGTTAAAGTGAATGTTAAAGTTAAAGCGAAAGTTAAAGTTAAAGTTAAAAATAAAGTTAAATTTAAAGTTAAAGATAAAGTTGAAGTTAAAGTTAAAGTTAAAGTTAAAGTTAAAGTTAAAGTTAAAGTAAAGTTAAAGTTAAAGTTAAAGTTAAAGTTAAAATTAAAGTTAAAGTTAAAGTTAAAGTTAAAGTTAAAGTTGAAGTTAAAGTTGAAGTTAAAGTTAAAGTTAAATTTAAAGTTAAAGTTAAAGTTAAAGTTAAAGTTAAAATTAAAATGTTAAAGTTAAAGCTAAAGTTAAAGTTAAAGCTAAAGTTAAAGTTAAAGTTAAAGTTAAAGTTAAAGTTAAAGTTAAAGTTAAAGTTAAAGTTAAAGTTAAAGTTAAAGTTAAAGTTAAAGTTAAAGTTAAAGTTAAAGTTAAAGTTAAAGTTAACGTTAAAGTTAAAGTTAAAGTAAAGTTAAAGTTAAAGTTAAAGTTAAAGTCAAAAATAAAGTTAAAGTTAAAGTGAAAGTTAAAGTTAAAGTGAAAGTTAAAGTTAAAGTTAAAGTTACAGTTAAAGTTAAAGTTAAAAATAAAGTTAAAGTTAAAGTTAAAGATAAAGTTAAAGTTAAAGTTAAAGTTAAAGTTAAAGTTAAAGTTAAAGTTAAAGTAAAGTTAAAGTTAAAGTTAAAGTTAAAGTTAAAGTTAAAGTTAAAGTTAAAGTTAAAGTTAAATTTAAAGTTAAAGTTAAAGTTAAAGTTAAAGTTAAGTTAAAGTTAAAGTTAAAGTTAAAGTTAAAGTTAAAGTTAAAGTTAAAGTTAAAGTTAAAGTTAAAGTTAAAGTTAAAGTTAAAGTTAAAGTTAAAGTTAAAGTTAAAGTTAAAGTTAAAGTTAAAGTTAAATTTAAAGTTAAAGTTAAAGTTTAAGTTAAAGTTAAAGTTAAAGTTAAAGTGAATGTTAAAGTTAAAGCGAAAGTTAAAGTTAAAGTTAAAGTTAAAGTTAAAGTGAATGTTAAAGTTAAAGTTAAAGTTAAACTTAAAGTTAAAGTTAAAGTTAAAGTTAAAGTTAAAGTTAAAGTTAAAGTTAAATTTAAAGTTAAAGTTAAAGTTAAAGGGAATGTTAAAATTAAAGTTAAAGTTAAAAATAAAGTTAAAGTTAAAGTTAAAGTTAAAGATAAAGTTAAAGTTAAAGTTAAAGTTAAAGTTAAAGTTAAAGTTAAAGTTAAAGTTAAAGTTAAAGTTAAAGTTAAAGTTAAAGTTAAAGTTAAAGTTAAAGTTAAAGTTAAAGTTAAAGTTAAAGTTAAAGTTAAAGTTAAAGTTAAAGTTAAAGTTAACGTTAAAGTTAAAGTTAAAGTAAAGTTAAAGTTAAAGTGAATGTTAAAGTTAAAGTTAAAGTTAAAGTTAAAGTGAATGTTAAAGTTAAAGGGAAAGTTAAAGTTAAGAATAAAGTTAAAGTTAAAGTAAAAGTGGAAGTTAAAGTGGAAGTTAAAGTTAAAGTTAAAGTTAAAATTAAAGTTAAAGCTAAAGTGAATGTTAAAGTAAAAGCGTTAGTTAAAGCGAAAGTTAAAGTTAAAGTTAAAGTTATAGACAAAGTTAAAGTTAAAGTTAAAGTTAAAGTTAAAGTTAAAGTTAAAGTTAAAGTTAAAGTTAAAGTGAATGTTAAAGTTAAAGTTAAAGTTAAAGTGAATGTTAAAGTTAAAGAGAAAGTTAAAGTTAAAGTTAAGAATAAAGTTAAAGTTAAAGTAAAAGTGGAAGTTAAAGTGGAAGTTAAAGTTAAAGTTAAAGTTAAAGTTGAAATTAAAGTTAAAGCTAAAGTGAATGTTAAAGTTAAAGCGAAAGTTAAAGTTAAAGTTAAAAATAAAGTTAAAGTTAAAGTTAAAGTGAAAGTTAAAGTTATAGTTAAAATTAAAGTTAAAGTTAAAGTTAAAGTTGAAATTAAAGTTAAAGTTAAAGTTAAAGTTAAAGCTAAAGTTAAAGTTAAAGCTAAAGTTAAAGTTAAAGTTAAAGTTAAAGTTAAAGTGAATGTTAAAGTTAAAGCGAAAGTTAAAGTTAAAGTTAAAAATAAAGTTAAAGTTAAAGTTAAAGATAAAGTTAAAGTTAAAGTTAAAGTTAAAGTTAAAGTTAAAGTTAAAGTAAAGTTAAAGTTAAAGTTAAAGTTAAAGTTAAAGTTAAAATTAAAGTTAAAGTTAAAGTTAAAGTTGAAGTTAAAGTTGAAGTTAAAGTTAAAGTTAAATTTAAAGTTAAAGTTAAAGTTAAAGTTAAAGTTAAAATTAAAATGTTAAAGTTAAAGCTAAAGTTAAAGTTAAAGCTAAAGTTAAAGTTAAAGTTAAAGTTAAAGTTAAAGTTAAAGTTAAAGATAAAGTTAAAGTTAAAGTTAAAGTTAAAGTTAAAGTTAAAGTTAAAGTTAAAGTTAAAGTTAAAGTTAAAGTTAAAGTTAAAGTTAAAGTTAAAGTTAAAGTTAAAGTTAAAGTTAAAGTTAAAGTTAAAGTTAAAGTTAAAGTTAAAGTGAATGTTAAAGTTAAAGCGAAAGTTAAAGTTAAAAATAAAGTTAAAGTTAAAGTTAAAGATAAAGTTAAAGTTAAAGTTAAAGTTAAAGTTAAAGTTAAAGTTAAAGTTAAAGTTAAAGTTAAAGTTAAAGTTAAAGTTAAAGTTAAAGTTAAAGTTAAAGTTAAATTTAAAGTTAAAGTTAAAGTTAAAGTTAAAGTTAAAGTTAAAGTTAAAGTTAAAGTTAAAGTTAAAATTAAAGTTAAAGTTAAAGTTAAAGTTAAAGTTAAAGTGAATGTTAAAGTTAAAGCGAAAGTTAAAGTTAAAAATAAAGTTAAAGTTAAAGTTAAAGATAAAGTTAAAGTTAAAGTTAAAGTTAAAGTTAAAGTTAAACTTAAAGTTAAAGTTAAAGTTAAAGTTAAAGTTAAAGTAAAGTTAAAGTTAAAGTTAAAATTAAAGTTAAAGTTAAAGTTGAAGTTAAAGTTAAAGTTAAAGTTAAAGTTAAAGTTAAAGTTAAATTTAAAGTTAAAGTTAAAGTTAAAATTAAAATGTTAAAGTTAAAGCTAAAGTTAAAGTTAAAGCTAAAGTTAAAGTTAAATTTAAAGTTAAAGTTAAAGTTAAAATTAAAATGTTAAAGTTAAAGTTAAAGTTAAAGCTAAAGTTAAAGTTAAAGCTAAAGTTAAAGTTAAAGTTAAAGTTAAAATTAAAGTTAAAGTTAAAGTTAAAGTTAAAGCTAAAGTTAAAGTTAAAGCTAAAGTTAAAGTTAAAGTTAAAGTTAAAGTTAAAGTTAAAGTTAAAGTTAAAGTTAAAGTTAAAGTTTAAGTTAAAGTTAAAGTTAAAGTTAAAGTTAAAGTTAAAGTTAAAGTTAAAGTTAAAGTTAAAGTTAAAGTTAAAGTTAAAGTTAAAGTTAAAGTTAAAGTTAAAGTTAAAGTTAAAGTTAAAGTTAAAGTTAAAGTTAAAGTTAAAGTTAAAGTTAAAGTGAATATTAAAGTTAAAGCGAAAGTTAAAGTTAAAAATAAAGTTAAAGTTAAAGCTAAAGTTGAAGTTAAAGTTTAAGTTAAAGTTAAAGTTAAAGTTAAAGTTAAAGTTAAAGTTAAAGTTAAAGTTAAAGTTAAAGTTAAAGTTAAAGTTAAAGTTAAAAATAAAGTTAAAGTTAAAGTTAAAGTTAAAGTTAAAGTTAAAAATAAAGTTAAAGTTAAAGTTAAAGCTAAAGTTAAAGTTAAAGTTAAAGCTAAAGTTAAAGTTAAAGTTAAAGTTAAAATTAAAGTTAAAGTGAATGTTAAAGTTAAAGCGAAAGTTAAAGTTAAAGTTAAAAATAAAGTTAAAGCTAAAGTTAAAGTTAAAGCTAAAGTTAAAGTTAAAGTTAAAGTTAAAGTTAAAGTTAAAGTTAAAGTTAAAGTGAATGTTATAGTTAAAGCGAAAGTTAAAGTTAAAGTTAAAAATAAAGTTAAAGTTAAAGATAAATTTAAAGTTAAAGTTAAAGTTAAAGTTAAAGTTAAAGTTAAAGTAAAGTTAAAGTTAAAGTTAAAGTTAAAGTTAAAGTTAAAGTTAAAATTAAAGTTAAAGTTAAAGTTAAAGTTAAAGTTGAAGTTAAAGTTGAAGTTAAAGTTAAAGTTAAATTTAAAGTTAAAGTTAAAGTTAAAGTTAAAATTAAAATGTTAAAGTTAAAGCTAAAGTTAAAGCTAAAGTTAAAGTTAAAGTTACAGTTAAAGTTAAAGTTAAAGTTAAAGTTAAAGTTAAAGTTAAAGTTAAAGTTAAAGTTAAAGTTAAAGTTAAAGTTAAAGTTAAAGTTAAAGTTAAAGTTAAAGTTAAAGTTAAAGTTAAAGTTAAAGTTAAAGTTAAAGTTAAAGTTAAAGTTAAAGTTAAAGTTAAAGTTAAAGTTAAAGTGAATGTTAAAGTTAAAGCGAAAGTTAAAGTTAAAAATAAAGTTAAAGTTAAAGTTAAAGATAAAGTTAAAGTTAAAGTTAAAGTTAAAGTTAAAGTTAAAGTTAAAGTTAAAGTTAAAGTTAAAGTTAAAGTTAAAGTTAAAGTTAAAGTTAAAGTTAAAGTTAAAGTTAAAGTTAAAGTTAAAGTTAAAGTTAAAGTTAAAGTTAAAGTTAAAGTTAAAGTTAAAGTTAAAGTTAAAGTTAAAGTTAAAGTTAAAGTTAAAGTTAAAGTGAATGTTAAAGTTAAAGCGAAAGTTAAAGTTAAAAATAAAGTTAAAATTAAAGTTAAAGATAAAGTTAAAGTTAAAGTTAAAGTTAAAGTTAAAGTTAAAGTTAAAGTGAAAGTTAAAGTTAAAGTTAAAATTAAAGTTAAAGTTAAAGTTAAAGTTGAAATTAAAGTTAAAGTTAAAGTTAAAGTTAAAGTTAAAGCTAAAGTTAAAGTTAAAGCTAAAGTTAAAGTTAAAGTTAAAGTTAAAGTTAAAGTTAAAGTGAATGTTAAAGTTAAAGCGAAAGTTAAAGTTAAAGTTAAAAATAAAGTTAAAGTTAAAGTTAAAGATAAAGTTAAAGTTAAAGTTAAAGTTAAAGTTAAAGTTAAAGTTAAAGTTAAAGTTAAAGTTAAAGTAAAGTTAAAGTTAAAGTTAAAGTTAAAGTTAAAATTAAAGTTAAAGTTAAAGTTAAAGTTGAAGTTAAAGTTGAAGTTAAAGTTAAAGTTAAATTTAAAGTTAAAGTTAAAGTTAAAATTAAAATGTTAAAGTTAAAGCTAAAGTTAAAGTTAAAGCTAAAGTTAAAGTTAAAGTTAAAGTTAAAGTTAAAGTTAAAGTTAAAGTTAAAGTTAAAGTTAAAGTTAAAGTTAAAGTTAAAGTTAAAGTTAAAGTTAAAGTTAAAGTTAAAGTTAAAGTTAAAGTTAAAGTTAAAGTTAAAGTTAAAGTTAAAGTTAAAGTTAAAGTTAAAATTAAAGTTAAAGTTGAAGTTAAGGTTAAAGTTAAAGCTAAAGTTAAAGTTAAAGTTAAAGTTAAAGTTAAAGTTAAAGTTAAAGTTAAAGTTAAAGTTAAAGTTAAAGTTAAAGTTAAAGTTAAAATTACAGTTAAAGTTAAAGTTAAAGTGTATGTTAAAGTTAAAGCGAAAGTTAAAGTTAAAGTTAAAATAAAGTTAAAGTTAAAGTTAAAGATAAAGTTAAAGTAAAGTTAAAGTTAAACTTAAAGTTAAAGTTGAAGTCAAAAATAAAGTTAAAGTTAAAGTGAAAGTGAAAGTTAAAGTTACAGTTAAAGTTAAAGTTAAAGTTAAAGTTAAAGCTAAAGTTAAAGTTAAAGTTAAAGTTAAAGTTAAAGTTAAAGTTAAAGTTAAAGTTAAAGTTAAAGTTAAAGTTAAAGTTAAAGTTAAAGTTAAAGTTAAAGTTAAAGTTAAAGTTAAAGTTAAAGTTAAAGTTAAAGTTAAAGTTAAAGTTAAAGTTTAAGTTAAAGTTAAAGTTAAAGTGAATGTTAAAGTTAAAGCGAAAGTTAAAGTTAAAGTTAAAGTTAAAGTTAAAGTGAATGTTAAAGTTAAAGTTAAAGTTAAAGTTAAACTTAAAGTTAAAGTTAAAGTTAAAGTTAAAGTTAAAGTTAAATTTAAAGTTAAAGTTAAAGTTAAAGTTAAAGGGAATGTTAAAGTTAAAGCGAAAGTTAAAGTTAAAGTTAAAAATAAAGTTAAAGTTAAAGTTAAAGTTAAAGATAAAGTTAAAGTTAAAGTTAAAGTTAAAGTTAAAGTTAAAGTTAAAGTTAAAGTTAAAGTTAAAGTTAAAGTTAAAGTTAAAGTTAAAGTTAAAGTTAAAGTTAAAGTTAAAGTTAAAGTTAACGTTAAAGTTAAAGTTAAAGTAAAGTTAAAGTTAAAGTTAAAGTCAAAAATAAAGTTAAAGTTAAAGTGAAAGTTAAAGTTAAAGTGAAAGTGAAAGTTAAAGTTAAAGTTAAAGTTACAGTTAAAGTTAAAGTTAAAGCTAAAGTTAAAGTTAAAGTTAAAGTTAAAGTTAAAGTTAAAGTTAAAGTTAAAGTAAATGGTAAAGTTAAAGCGAAAGTTAAAGTTAAAGTTAAAGTCAAAAATAAAGTTAAAGTTAAAGTTAAATTTACAGTTAAAGTTTAAGTTAAAGTTAAAGCTAAAGTTAAAGTTAAAGTTAAAGTTAAAGTTAAAGTTAAAGTTAAAGTTAAAGTTAAAATTAAAGTTAAAGTTAAAGTTAAAGTTAAAGTTAAAGTTAAAGTTAAAGTGAATGTTAAAATTAAAGCGAAAGTTAAAGTTAAAGTTAAAGTTAAAGTTAAAGTTAAAGACAAAGTTAAAGTTAAAGTTAAAGTTAAAGTTAAAGTTAAAGTTAAAGTTAAAGTTAAAGTTAAAGTTAAAGTTAAAGTTAAAGTTAAAGTTAAAGTTAAAGTTAAAGTTAAAGTGAATGTTAAAGTTAAAGTTAAAGTTAAAGTGAATGTTAAAGTTAAAGAGAAAGTTAAAGTTAAGAATAAAGTTAAAGTTAAAGTAAAAGTGGAAGTTAAAGTGGAAGTTAAAGTTAAAGTTAAAGTTAAAGTTAAAGTTAAAGTTAAAATTAAAGTTAAAGCTAAAGTGAATGTTATAGTTAAAGCGAAAGTTAAAGTTAAAGTTAAAAATAAAGTTAAAGTTAAAGTTAAAGTGAAAGTTAAAGTTAAAGTTAAAATTAAAGTTAAAGTTAAAGTTGAAATTAAAGTTAAAGTTAAAGCTAAAGTTAAAGTTAAAGCTAAAGTTAAAGTTAAAGTTAAAGTTAAAGTTAAAGTTAAAGTTAAAGTTAAAGTTAAAGTGAATGTTAAAGTTAAAGCGAAAGTTAAAATTAAAGTTAAAAATAAAGTTAAAGTTAAAGTTAAAGATAAAGTTAAAGTTAAAGTTAAAGTTAAAGTAAAGTTAAAGTTAAAGTTAAAGTTAAAATTAAAGTTAAAGTTAAAGTTAAAGTTGAAGTTAAAGTTGAAGTTAAAGTTAAAGTTAAATTTAAAGTTAAAGTTAAAGTTAAAGTTAAAATTAAAATGTTAAAGTTAAAGCTAAAGTTAAAGTTAAAGCTAAAGTTAAAGTTAAAGTTAAAGTTAAAGTTAAAGTTAAAGTTAAAGTTAAAGTTAAAGTTAAAGTTAAAGTTAAAGTTAAAGTTAAAGTTAAAGTTAAAGTTAAAGTTAGAGTTAAAGTTAAAGTTAAAGTTAAAGTTAAAGTTAAAGTTAGAGTTAAAGTTAAAGTTAAAGTTAAAGTGAATGTTAAAGTTAAAGCGAAAGTTAAAGTTAAAAATAAAGTTAAAGTTAAAGTTAAAGATAAAGTTAAAGTTAAAGTTAAAGTTAAAGTTAAAGTTAAAGTTAAAGTTAAAGTTAAAGTTAAAGTTAAAGTTAAAGTTAAAGTTAAAGTTAAAGTTAAAGTTAAAGTTAAAGTTAAAGTTAAAGTTAAAGTTAAAGTTAAAGTTAAAGTTAAAGTTAAAGTTAAAGTTAAAGTTAAAGTTAAAGTTAAAGTTAAAGTTAAAGTTAAAGTTAAAGTTAAAGTTAAAGTGAATGTTAAAGTTAAAGCGAAAGTTAAAGTTAAAAATAAAGTTAAAGTTACAGTTAAAGTTAAAGTTAAAGATAAAGTTAAAATTAAAGTTAAAGTTAAAGTTAAAGTTAAACTTAAAGTTAAAGTTAAAGTTAAAGTTAAAGTTAAAGTTAAAGTAAAGTTAAAGTTAAAGTTAAAGTTAAAATTAAAGTTAAAGTTAAAGTTGAAGTTAAAGTTAATGTTAAAGTTAAAGTTAAAGTTAAAGTTAAAGTTAAATTTAAAGTTAAAGTTAAAATTAAAATGTTAAAGTTAAAGCTAAAGTTAAGTTAAAGCTAAAGTTAAAGTTAAATTTAAAGTTAAAGTTAAAGTTAAAATTAAAATGTTAAAGTTAAAGTTAAAGCTAAAGTTAAAGTTAAAGCTAAAGTTAAAGTTAAAGTTAAAGTTAAAATTAAAGTTAAAGTTAAAGTTAAAGTTAAAGCTAAAGTTAAAGTTAAAGCTAAAGTTAAAGTTAAAGTTAAAGTTAAAGTTAAAGTTAAAGTTAAAGTTAAAGTTAAAGTTAAAGTTAAAGTTTAAGTTAAAGTTAAAGTTAAAGTTAAAGTATAAGTTAAAGTTAAAGTTAAAGTTAAAGTTAAAGTTAAAGTTAAAGTTAAAGTTAAAGTTAAAGTTAAAGTTAAAGTTAAAGTTAAAGTTAAAGTTAAAGTTAAAGTTAAAGTTAAAGTTAAAGTGAATGTTAAAGTTAAAGCGAAAGTTAAAGTTAAAAATAAAGTTAAAGTTAAAGCTAAAGTTGAAGTTAAAGTTTAAGTTAAAGTTAAAGTTAAAGTTAAAGTTAAAGTTAAAGTTAAAGTTAAAGTTAAAGTTAAAGTTAAAGTTAAAGTTAAAGTTAAAGTTAAAGTTAAAGTTAAAGTTAAAGTTAAAGTTAAAGTTAAAGTTAAAGTTAAAGTTAAAAATAAAGTTAAAGTTAAAGTTAAAGTTAAAGTTAAAGTTAAAAATAAAGTTAAAGTTAAAGTTAAAGTTAAAGTTAAAGCTAAAGTTAAAGTTAAAGTTAAAGCTAAAGTTAAAGTTAAAGTTAAAGTTAAAATTAAAGTTAAAGTGAATGTTAAAGTTAAAGCGAAAGTTAAAGTTAAAGTTAAAAATAAAGTTAAAGTTAAAGTTAAAGTTAAAGATAAAGTTAAAGTTAAAGTTAAAGTTAAAGTTAAAGTTAAAGTTAAAGTAAAGTTAAAGTTAAAGTTAAAATTAAAGTTAAAGTTGAAGTTAAAGTTGAAGTTAAAGTTAAAGTTAAAGTTAAAGTTAAATTTAAAGTTAAAGTTAAAGTTAAAGTTAAAGTTAAAGTTAAAGTTAAAGTTAAAGTTAAAATTAAAATGTTAAAGTTAAAGCTAAAGTTAAAGTTAAAGCTAAAGTTAAAGTTAAAGTTAAAGTTAAAGTTAAAGTTAAAGTTAAAGTTAAAGTGAATGTTAAAGTTAAAGAGAAAGTTAAAGTTAAAGTTAATAATAAAGTTAAAGTTAAAGTGAAAGTGAAAGTTAAAGTGAAAGTTAAAGTTAAAGTTAAAATTAAAGTTAAAGTTAAAGTGAATGTTAAAGTTAAAGCGAAAGTTAAAATTAAAGTTAAAAATAAAGTTAAAGTTAAAGTGAAAGTTAAAGTTAAAGTTAAAGTTAAAGTTAAAGTTAAAATTAAAGTTAAAGTTGAAGTTAAAGTTAAAGTTAAAGTTAAAGTTAAAGTTAAAGTTAAAGTTAAAGTTAAAATTAAAGTTAAAGTTGAAGTTAAAGATAAAGTTAAAGTTAAAGTTAAAGTAAAAGTAAAAGTTAAAGTTAAAGTTAAAGTTAAAGTTAAAGTTAAAGTTAAAGTTAAAGTTAAAGTTAAAGTTAAAGTTAAAGTTAAAGTTAAAATTAAAGTTAACGTTAAAGTTAAAGTGAATGTTAAAGTTAAAGCGAAAGTTAATGTTAAAGTTAAAAATAAAGTTAAAGTTAAAGTGAAAGTTAAAGTTAAAGTTAAAGTTAAAGTTAAAATTAAAGTTAAAGTTAAAGTGAAAGTTAAAGTTAAAGTTAAAGTTAAGAATAAAGTTAAAGTTAAAGCTAAAGTTAAAGTTAAAGTTAAAGTTAAAGTTAAAGTTAAAGTTAAAGTTAAAGTTAAAGTTAAAGTTAAAGTTAAAGTTAAAGTAAATGTTAAAGTTAAAGCGAAAGTTAAAGTTAAAGTTAAAGTTAAAGTCAAAAATAAAGTTAAAGTTAAAGTTAAATTTACAGTTAAAGTTTAAGTTAAAGTTAAAGCTAAAGTTAAAGTTAAAGTTAAAGTTAAAGTTAAAATTAAAGTTAAAGTTAAAGTTAAAGTTAAAGTTAAAGTGAATGTTAAAGTTCAAGCGAAAGTTAAAGTTAAAGTTAAAGTTAAAGTTAAAGTTAAAGACAAAGTTAAAGTTAAAGTTAAAGTTAAAGTTAAAGTTAAAGTTAAAGTGAATGTTAAAGTTAAAGTTAAAGTTAAAGTGAATGTTAAAGTTAAAGAGAAAGTTAAAGTTAAAGTTAAAGTTAAGAATAAAGTTAAAGTTAAAGTAAAAGTGGAAGTTAAAGTGGAAGTTAAAGTTAAAGTTAAAGTTAAAGTTAAAGTTAAAATTAAAGTTAAAGCTAAAGTGAATGTTAAAGTTAAAGTGAAAGTTAAAGTTAAAGTTAAAAATAAAGTTAAAGTTAAAGTTAAAGTGAAAGTTAAAGTTAAAGTTAAAATTAAAGTTAAAGTTAAAGTTAAAGTTGAAATTAAAGTTAAAGTTAAAGTTTAAGTTAAAGCTAAAGTTAAAGTTAAAGCTAAAGTTAAAGTTAAAGTTAAAGTTAAAGTTAAAGTTAAAGTTAAAAATAAAGTTAAAGTTAAAGTTAAAGATAAAGTTGAAGTTAAAGTTAAAGTTAAAGTTAAAGTTAAAGTTAAAGTTAAAGTTAAAGTAAAGTTAAAGTTAAAGTTAAAGTTAAAGTTAAAATTAAAGTTAAAGTTAAAGTTAAAGTTGAAGTTAAAGTTGAAGTTAAAGTTAAAGTTAAATTTAAAGTTAAAGTTAAAGTTAAAGTTAAAGTTAAAATTAAAATGTTAAAGTTAAAGCTAAAGTTAAAGTTAAAGCTAAAGTTAAAGTTAAAGTTAAAGTTAAAGTTAAAGTTAAAGTTAAAGTTAAAGTTAAAGTTAAAGTTAAAGTTAAAGTTAAAGTTAAAGTTAAAGTTAAAGTTAAAGTTAACGTTAAAGTTAAAGTTAAAGTAAAGTTAAAGTTAAAGTTAAAGTTAAAGTCAAAAATAAAGTTAAAGTTAAAGTGAAAGTTAAAGTTAAAGTGAAAGTTAAAGTTAAAGTTAAAGTTACAGTTAAAGTTAAAGTTAAAAATAAAGTTAAAGTTAAAGTTAAAGATAAAGTTAAAGTTAAAGTTAAAGTTAAAGTTAAAGTTAAAGTTAAAGTAAAGTTAAAGTTAAAGTTAAAGTTAAAGTTAAAGTTAAAGTTAAAGTTAAAGTTAAAGTTAAATTTAAAGTTAAAGTTAAAGTTAAAGTTAAAGTAAAGTTAAAGTTAAAGTTAAAGTTAAAGTTAAAGTTAAAGTTAAAGTTAAAGTTAAAGTTAAAGTTAAAGTTAAAGTTAAAGTTAAAGTTAAAGTTAAAGTTAAAGTTAAAGTTAAAGTTAAATTTAAAGTTAAAGTTAAAGTTTAAGTTAAAGTTAAAGTTAAAGTTAAAGTTAAAGTGAATGTTAAAGTTAAAGCGAAAGTTAAAGTTAAAGTTAAAGTTAAAGTGAATGTTAAAGTTAAAGTTAAAGTTAAACTTAAAGTTAAAGTTAAAGTTAAAGTTAAAGTTAAAGTTAAAGTTAAAGTTAAAGTTAAAGTTAAAGTTAAATTTAAAGTTAAAGTTAAAGTTAAAGGGAATGTTAAAATTAAAGTTAAAGTTAAAAATAAAGTTAAAGTTAAAGTTAAAGTTAAAGATAAAGTTAAAGTTAAAGTTAAAGTTAAAGTTAAAGTTAAAGTTAAAGTTAAAGTTAAAGTTAAAGTTAAAGTTAAAGTTAAAGTTAAAGTTAAAGTTAAAGTTAAAGTTAAAGTTAAAGTTAAAGTTAAAGTTAAAGTTAAAGTTAAAGTTAAAGTTAAAGTTAAAGTTAAAGTTAAAGTTAAAGTTAAAGTTAAAGTTAACGTTAAAGTTAAAGTTAAAGTAAAGTTAAAGTTAAAGTGAATGTTAAAGTTAAAGTTAAAGTTAAAGTGAATGTTAAAGTTAAAGGGAAAGTTAAAGTTAAGAATAAAGTTAAAGTTAAAGTAAAAGTGGAAGTTAAAGTTAAAGTTAAAGTTAAAATTAAAGTTAAAGCTAAAGTGAATGTTAAAGTAAAAGCGTTAGTTAAAGCGAAAGTTAAAGTTAAAGTTAAAGTTATAGACAAAGTTAAAGTTAAAGTTAAAGTTAAAGTTAAAGTTAAAGTTAAAGTTAAAGTTAAAGTGAATGTTAAAGTTAAAGTTAAAGTTAAAGTGAATGTTAAAGTTCAAGAGAAAGTTAAAGTTAAAGTTAAGAATAAAGTTAAAGTTAAAGTAAAAGTGGAAGTTAAAGTGGAAGTTAAAGTTAAAGTTAAAGTTAAAGTTAAAGTTGAAATTAAAGTTAAAGCTAAAGTGAATGTTAAAGTTAAAGCGAAAGTTAAAGTTAAAGTTAAAAATAAAGTTAAAGTTAAAGTTAAAGTGAAAGTTAAAGTTATAGTTAAAATTAAAGTTAAAGTTAAAGTTAAAGTTGAAATTAAAGTTAAAGTTAAAGTTAAAGCTAAAGTTAAAGTTAAAGCTAAAGTTAAAGTTAAAGTTAAAGTTAAAGTTAAAGTGAATGTTAAAGTTAAAGCGAAAGTTAAAGTTAAAGTTAAAAATAAAGTTAAAGTTAAAGTTAAAGATAAAGTTAAAGTTAAAGTTAAAGTTAAAGTTAAAGTTAAAGTTAAAGTAAAGTTAAAGTTAAAGTTAAAGTTAAAGTTAAAGTTAAAATTAAAGTTAAAGTTAAAGTTAAAGTTAAAGTTAAAGTTGAAGTTAAAGTTGAAGTTAAAGTTAAAGTTAAATTTAAAGTTAAAGTTAAAGTTAAAGTTAAAGTTAAAATTAAAATGTTAAAGTTAAAGCTAAAGTTAAAGTTAAAGCTAAAGTTAAAGTTAAAGTTAAAGTTAAAGTTAAAGTTAAAGTTAAAGTTAAAGTTAAAGTTAAAGTTAAAGTTAAAGTTAAAGTTAAAGTTAAAGTTAAAGTTAAAGTTAAAGTTAAAGTTAAAGTTAAAGTTAAAGTTAAAGTTAAAGTTAAAGTTAAAGTTAAAGTTAAAGTGAATGTTAAAGTTAAAGCGAAAGTTAAAGTTAAAAATAAAGTTAAAGTTAAAGTTAAAGATAAAGTTAAAGTTAAAGTTAAAGTTAAAGTTAAAGTTAAAGTTAAAGTTAAAGTTAAAGTTAAAGTTAAAGTTAAAGTTAAAGTTAAAGTTAAAGTTAAAGTTAAAGTTAAAGTTAAAGTTAAAGTTAAAGTTAAAGTTAAAGTTAAAGTTAAAGTTAAAGTTAAAATTAAAGTTAAAGTTAAAGTTAAAGTTAAAGTTAAAGTGAATGTTAAAGTTAAAGCGAAAGTTAAAGTTAAAAATAAAGTTAAAGTTAAAGTTAAAGATAAAGTTAAAGTTAAAGTTAAAGTTAAAGTTAAAGTTAAACTTAAAGTTAAAGTTAAAGTTAAAGTTAAAGTTAAAGTAAAGTTAAAGTTAAAGTTAAAATTAAAGTTAAAGTTAAAGTTGAAGTTAAAGTTAAAGTTAAAGTTAAAGTTAAAGTTAAAGTTAAATTTAAAGTTAAAGTTAAAGTTAAAATTAAAATGTTAAAGTTAAAGCTAAAGTTAAAGTTAAAGCTAAAGTTAAAGTTAAATTTAAAGTTAAAGTTAAAGTTAAAATTAAAATGTTAAAGTTAAAGTTAAAGTTAAAGCTAAAGTTAAAGTTAAAGCTAAAGTTAAAGTTAAAGTTAAAGTTAAAATTAAAGTTAAAGTTAAAGTTAAAGTTAAAGCTAAAGTTAAAGTTAAAGCTAAAGTTAAAGTTAAAGTTAAAGTTAAAGTTAAAGTTAAAGTTAAAGTTAAAGTTAAAGTTAAAGTTAAAGTTAAAGTTTAAGTTAAAGTTAAAGTTAAAGTTAAAGTTTAAGTTAAAGTTAAAGTTAAAGTTAAAGTTAAAGTTAAAGTTAAAGTTAAAGTTAAAGTTAAAGTTAAAGTTAAAGTTAAAGTTAAAGTTAAAGTTAAAGTGAATGTTAAAGTTAAAGCGAAAGTTAAAGTTAAAAATAAAGTTAAAGTTAAAGCTAAAGTTGAAGTTAAAGTTTAAGTTAAAGTTAAAGTTAAAGTTAAAGTTAAAGTTAAAGTTAAAGTTAAAGTTAAAGTTAAAGTTAAAGTTAAAGTTAAAGTTAAAGTTAAAGTTAAAGTTAAAAATAAAGTTAAAGTTAAAGTTAAAGTTAAAGTTAAAGTTAAAGTTAAAAATAAAGTTAAAGTTAAAGTTAAAGCTAAAGTTAAAGTTAAAGTTAAAGCTAAAGTTAAAGTTAAAGTTAAAGTTAAAGTTAAAATTAAAGTTAAAGTGAATGTTAAAGTTAAAGCGAAAGTTAAAGTTAAAGTTAAAAATAAAGTTAAAGTTAAAGTTAAAGTTAAAGATAAAGTTAAAGTTAAAGTTAAAGTTAAAGTTAAAGTAAAGTTAAAGTTAAAGTTAAAATTAAAGGTAAAGTTAAAGTTGAAGTTAAAGTTGAAGTTAAAGTTAAAGTTAAAGTTAAAGTTAAAGTTAAAGTTAAATTTAAAGTTAAAGTTAAAGTTAAAGTTAAAGTTAAAATTAAAATGTTAAAGTTAAAGCTAAAGTTAAATTTAAAGCTAAAGTTAAAGTTAAAGTTAAAGTTAAAGTTAAAGTTAAAGTTAAAGTTAAAGTTAAAGTTAAAGTTAAAGTTAAAGTTAAAGTTAAAGTTAAAGTTAAAGTTAAAGTTAAAGTTAAAGTTAAAGTTAAAGTTAAAATTAAAATGTTAAAGTTAAAGCTAAAGTTAAAGTTAAAGCTAAAGTTAAAGTTAAAGTTAAAGTTAAAGTTAAAGTTAAAGTTAAAGTTAAAGTGAATGTTAAAGTTAAAGAGAAAGTTAAAGTTAAAGTTAATAATAAAGTTAAAGTTAAAGTGAAAGTGAAAGTTAAAGTGAAAGTTAAAGTTAAAGTTAAAATTAAAGTTAAAGTTAAAGTGAATGTTAAAGTTAAAGCGAAAGTTAAAATTAAAGTTAAAAATAAAGTTAAAGTTAAAGTGAAAGTTAAAGTTAAAGTTAAAGTTAAAGTTAAAGTTAAAATTAAAGTTAAAGTTGAAGTTAAAGTTAAAGTTAAAGTTAAAGTTAAAGTTAAAGTTAAAATTAAAGTTAAAGTTGAAGTTAAAGATAAAGTTAAAGTTAAAGTTAAAGTAAAAGTTAAAGTTAAAGTTAAAGTTAAAGTTAAAGTTAAAGTTAAAGTTAAAGTTAAAGTTAAAGTTAAAGTTAAAGTTAAAGTTAAAATTAAAGTTAACGTTAAAGTTAAAGTGAATGTTAAAGTTAAAGCGAAAGTTAATATTAAAGTTAAAAATAAAGTTAAAGTTAAAGTGAAAGTTAAAGTTAAAGTTAAAGTTAAAGTTAAAGTTAAAATTAAAGTTAAAGTTAAAGTGAAAGTTAAAGTTAAAGTTAAAGTTAAGAATAAAGTTAAAGTTAAAGCTAAAGTTAAAGTTAAAGTTAAAGTTAAAGTTAAAGTTAAAGTTAAAGTTAAAGTTAAAGTAAATGTTAAAGTTAAAGCGAAAGTTAAAGTTAAAGTTAAAGTTAAAGTCAAAAATAAAGTTAAAGTTAAAGTTAAATTTACAGTTAAAGTTTAAGTTAAAGTTAAAGCTAAAGTTAAAGTTAAAGTTAAAGTTAAAGTTAAAATTAAAGTTAAAGTTAAAGTTAAAGTTAAAGTTAAAGTTAAAGTGAATGTTAAAGTTCAAGCGAAAGTTAAAGTTAAAGTTAAAGTTAAAGTTAAAGTTAAAGACAAAGTTAAAGTTAAAGTTAAAGTTAAAGTTAAAGTTAAAGTTAAAGTTAAAGTTAAAGTGAATGTTAAAGTTAAAGTTAAAGTTAAAGTGAATGTTAAAGTTAAAGAGAAAGTTAAAGTTAAAGTTAAAGTTAAGAATAAAGTTAAAGTTAAAGTAAAAGTGGAAGTTAAAGTGGAAGTTAAAGTTAAAGTTAAAGTTAAAGTTAAAGTTAAAGTTAAAATTAAAGTTAAAGCTAAAGTGAATGTTAAAGTTAAAGTGAAAGTTAAAGTTAAAGTTAAAAATAAAGTTAAAGTTAAAGTTAAAGTGAAAGTTAAAGTTAAAGTTAAAATTAAAGTTAAAGTTAAAGTTAAAGTTGAAATTAAAGTTAAAGTTAAAGTTTAAGTTAAAGCTAAAGTTAAAGTTAAAGCTAAAGTTAAAGTTAAAGTTAAAGTTAAAGTTAAAGTTAAAGTTAAAGTGAATGTTAAAGTTAAAGCGAAAGTTAAAGTTAAAGTTAAAAATAAAGTTAAAGTTAAAGTTAAAGATAAAGTTGAAGTTAAAGTTAAAGTTAAAGTTAAAGTTAAAGTTAAAGTTAAAGTAAAGTTAAAGTTAAAGTTAAAGTTAAAGTTAAAATTAAAGTTAAAGTTAAAGTTAAAGTTGAAGTTAAAGTTGAAGTTAAAGTTAAAGTTAAATTTAAAGTTAAAGTTAAAGTTAAAGTTAAAGTTAAAATTAAAATGTTAAAGTTAAAGCTAAAGTTAAAGTTAAAGCTAAAGTTAAAGTTAAAGTTAAAGTTAAAGTTAAAGTTAAAGTTAAAGTTAAAGTTAAAGTTAAAGTTAAAGTTAAAGTTAAAGTTAAAGTTAAAGTTAACGTTAAAGTTAAAGTTAAAGTAAAGTTAAAGTTAAAGTTAAAGTTAAAGTCAAAAATAAAGTTAAAGTTAAAGTGAAAGTTAAAGTTAAAGTGAAAGTTAAAGTTAAAGTTAAAGTTACAGTTAAAGTTAAAGTTAAAAATAAAGTTAAAGTTAAAGTTAAAGATAAAGTTAAAGTTAAAGTTAAAGTTAAAGTTAAAGTTAAAGTAAAGTTAAAGTTAAAGTTAAAGTTAAAGTTAAAGTTAAAGTTAAAGTTAAATTTAAAGTTAAAGTTAAAGTTAAAGTTAAAGTAAAGTTAAAGTTAAAGTTAAAGTTAAAGTTAAAGTTAAAGTTAAAGTTAAAGTTAAAGTTAAAGTTAAAGTTAAAGTTAAAGTTAAAGTTAAAGTTAAATTTAAAGTTAAAGTTAAAGTTTAAGTTAAAGTTAAAGTTAAAGTGAATGTTAAAGTTAAAGCGAAAGTTAAAGTTAAAGTTAAAGTTAAAGTTAAAGTGAATGTTAAAGTTAAAGTTAAAGTTAAACTTAAAGTTAAAGTTAAAGTTAAAGTTAAAGTTAAAGTTAAAGTTAAAGTTAAAGTTAAATTTAAAGTTAAAGTTAAAGTTAAAGGGAATGTTAAAATTAAAGTTAAAGTTAAAAATAAAGTTAAAGTTAAAGTTAAAGTTAAAGATAAAGTTAAAGTTAAAGTTAAAGTTAAAGTTAAAGTTAAAGTTAAAGTTAAAGTTAAAGTTAAAGTTAAAGTTAAAGTTAAAGTTAAAGTTAAAGTTAAAGTTAAAGTTAAAGTTAAAGTTAAAGTTAAAGTTAAAGTTAAAGTTAAAGTTAAAGTTAAAGTTAAAGTTAAAGTTAAAGTTAAAGTTAAAGTTAAAGTTAACGTTAAAGTTAAAGTTAAAGTAAAGTTAAAGTTAAAGTGAATGTTAAAGTTAAAGTTAAAGTTAAAGTGAATGTTAAAGTTAAAGGGAAAGTTAAAGTTAAGAATAAAGTTAAAGTTAAAGTAAAAGTGGAAGTTAAAGTGGAAGTTAAAGTTAAAGTTAAAGTTAAAATTAAAGTTAAAGCTAAAGTGAATGTTAAAGTAAAAGCGTTAGTTAAAGCGAAAGTTAAAGTTAAAGTTAAAGTAATAGACAAAGTTAAAGTTAAAGTTAAAGTTAAAGTTAAAGTTAAAGTTAAAGTTAAAGTTAAAGTTAAAGTGAATGTTAAAGTTAAAGTTAAAGTTAAAGTGAATGTTAAAGTTAAAGAGAAAGTTAAAGTTAAAGTTAAGAATAAAG
Source organism: Eurosta solidaginis (assembly GCF_040869045.1). Taxonomy (NCBI): domain Eukaryota; kingdom Metazoa; phylum Arthropoda; class Insecta; order Diptera; family Tephritidae; genus Eurosta; species Eurosta solidaginis. The sequence continues at coordinate 817,343 of NW_027136887.1, read as the reverse complement.
TTAAAGTTAAAGTAAAAGTGGAAGTTAAAGTGGAAGTTAAAGTTAAAGTTAAAGTTAAAGTTAAAGTTGAAATTAAAGTTAAAGCTAAAGTGAATGTTAAAGTTAAAGCGAAAGTTAAAGTTAAAGTTAAAAATAAAGTTAAAGTTAAAGTTAAAGTGAAAGTTAAAGTTATAGTTAAAATTAAAGTTAAAGTTAAAGTTAAAGTTGAAATTAAAGTTAAAGTTAAAGTTAAAGTTAAAGCTAAAGTTAAAGTTAAAGCTAAAGTTAAAGTTAAAGTTAAAGTTAAAGTTAAAGTGAATGTTAAAGTTAAAGCGAAAGTTAAAGTTAAAGTTAAAAATAAAGTTAAAGTTAAAGTTAAAGATAAAGTTAAAGTTAAAGTTAAAGTTAAAGTTAAAGTTAAAGTTAAAGTTAAAGTTAAAGTAAAGTTAAAGTTAAAGTTAAAGTTAAAGTTAAAATTAAAGTTAAAGTTAAAGTTAAAGTTAAAGTTGAAGTTAAAGTTGAAGTTAAAGTTAAAGTTAAATTTAAAGTTAAAGTTAAAGTTAAAGTTAAAGTTAAAATTAAAATGTTAAAGTTAAAGCTAAAGTTAAAGTTAAAGCTAAAGTTAAAGTTAAAGTTAAAGTTAAAGTTAAAGTTAAAGTTAAAGTTAAAGTTAAAGTTAAAGTTAAAGTTAAAGTTAAAGTTAAAGTTAAAGTTAAAGTTAAAGTTAAAGTTAAAGTTAAAGTTAAAGTTAAAGTTAAAGTTAAAGTTAAAGTTAAAGTTAAAGTTAAAGTTAAAGTGAATGTTAAAGTTAAAGCGAAAGTTAAAGTTAAAAATAAAGTTAAAGTTAAAGTTAAAGATAAAGTTAAAGTTAAAGTTAAAGTTAAAGTTAAAGTTAAAGTTAAAGTTAAAGTTAAAGTTAAAGTTAAAGTTAAAGTTAAAGTTAAAGTTAAAGTTAAAGTTAAAGTTAAAGTTAAAGTTAAAGTTAAAGTTAAAGTTAAAGTTAAAATTAAAGTTAAAGTTAAAGTTAAAGTTAAAGTTAAAGTTAAAGTGAATGTTAAAGTTAAAGCGAAAGTTAAAGTTAAAAATAAAGTTAAAGTTAAAGTTAAAGATAAAGTTAAAGTTAAAGTTAAAGTTAAAGTTAAAGTTAAAGTTAAACTTAAAGTTAAAGTTAAAGTTAAAGTTAAAGTTAAAGTAAAGTTAAAGTTAAAGTTAAAATTAAAGTTAAAGTTAAAGTTGAAGTTAAAGTTAAAGTTAAAGTTAAAGTTAAAGTTAAAGTTAAATTTAAAGTTAAAGTTAAAGTTAAAATTAAAATGTTAAAGTTAAAGCTAAAGTTAAAGTTAAAGCTAAAGTTAAAGTTAAATTTAAAGTTAAAGTTAAAGTTAAAATTAAAATGTTAAAGTTAAAGTTAAAGTTAAAGCTAAAGTTAAAGTTAAAGCTAAAGTTAAAGTTAAAGTTAAAGTTAAAATTAAAGTTAAAGTTAAAGTTAAAGTTAAAGCTAAAGTTAAAGTTAAAGCTAAAGTTAAAGTTAAAGTTAAAGTTAAAGTTAAAGTTAAAGTTAAAGTTAAAGTTAAAGTTAAAGTTAAAGTTTAAGTTAAAGTTAAAGTTAAAGTTTAAGTTAAAGTTAAAGTTAAAGTTAAAGTTAAAGTTAAAGTTAAAGTTAAAGTTAAAGTTAAAGTTAAAGTTAAAGTTAAAGTTAAAGTTAAAGTTAAAGTGAATGTTAAAGTTAAAGCGAAAGTTAAAGTTAAAAATAAAGTTAAAGTTAAAGCTAAAGTTGAAGTTAAAGTTTAAGTTAAAGTTAAAGTTAAAGTTAAAGTTAAAGTTAAAGTTAAAGTTAAAGTTAAAGTTAAAGTTAAAGTTAAAGTTAAAGTTAAAGTTAAAAATAAAGTTAAAGTTAAAGTTAAAGTTAAAGTTAAAGTTAAAAATAAAGTTAAAGTTAAAGTTAAAGCTAAAGTTAAAGTTAAAGTTAAAGCTAAAGTTAAAGTTAAAGTTAAAGTTAAAGTTAAAATTAAAGTTAAAGTGAATGTTAAAGTTAAAGCGAAAGTTAAAGTTAAAGTTAAAAATAAAGTTAAAGTTAAAGTTAAAGTTAAAGATAAAGTTAAAGTTAAAGTTAAAGTTAAAGTTAAAGTAAAGTTAAAGTTAAAGTTAAAATTAAAGGTAAAGTTAAAGTTGAAGTTAAAGTTGAAGTTAAAGTTAAAGTTAAAGTTAAAGTTAAAGTTAAATTTAAAGTTAAAGTTAAAGTTAAAGTTAAAGTTAAAATTAAAATGTTAAAGTTAAAGCTAAAGTTAAATTTAAAGCTAAAGTTAAAGTTAAAGTTAAAGTTAAAGTTAAAGTTAAAGTTAAAGTTAAAGTTAAAGTTAAAGTTAAAGTTAAAGTTAAAGTTAAAATGAATGTTAAAGTTAAAGAGAAAGTTAAAGTTAAAGTTAATTATAAAGTTAAAGTTAAAGTGAAAGTGAAAGTTAAAGTGAAAGTTAAAGTTAAAGTTAAAATTAAAGTTAAAGTTAAAGTGAATGTTAAAGTTAAAGCGAAAGTTAAAGTTAAAGTTAAAAATAAAGTTAAAGTTAAAGTGAAAGTTAAAGTTAAAGTTAAAGTTAAAGTTAAAGTTAAAGTTAAAATTAAAGTTAAAGTTGAAGTTAAAGTTAAAGTTAAAGTTAAAGTTAAAGTTAAAATTAAAGTTAAAGTTGAAGTTAAAGATAAAGTTAAAGTTAAAGTTAAAGTTAAAGTTAAAGTTAAAGTTAAAGTTAAAGTTAAAGTTAAAGTTAAAGTTAAAGTTAAAGTTAAAGTTAACGTTAAAGTTAAAGTGAATGTTAAAGTTAAAGCGAAAGTTAAAGTTAAAGTTAAAGTTAAAGTTAAAGTTAAAGTTAAAGTTAAAGTTAAAGTTAAAGTTAAAGACAAAGTTAAAGTTAAAGTTAAAGTTAAAGTTAAAGTTAAAGTTAAAGTTAAAGTTAAAGTGAATGTTAAAGTTAAAGTTAAAGTGAATGTTAAAGTTAAAGAGAAAGTTAAAGTTAAAGTTAAGAATAAAGTTAAAGTTAAAGTAAAAGTGGAAGTTAAAGTGGAAGTTAAAGTTAAAGTTAAAGTTAAAGTTAAAGTTAAAGTTAAAGTTAAAATTAAAGTTAAAGCTAAAGTGAATGTTAAAGTTAAAGCGAAAGTTAAAGTTAAAGTTAAAAATAAAGTTAAAGTTAAAGTTAAAGTGAAAGTTAAAGTTAAAGTTAAAATTAAAGTTAAAGTTAAAGTTGAAATTAAAGTTAAAGTTAAAGTTAAAGTTAAAGCTAAAGTTAAAGTTAAAGCTAAAGTTAAAGTTAAAGTTAAAGTTAAAGTTAAAGTTAAAGTTAAAGTTAAAGTGAATGTTAAAGTTAAAGCGAAAGTTAAAGTTAAAGTTAAAAATAAAGTTAAAGTTAAAGTTAAAGATAAAGTTAAAGTTAAAGTTAAAGTTAAAGTAAAGTTAAAGTTAAAGTTAAAGTTAAAATCAAAGTTAAAGTTAAAGTGAAAGTTAAAGTTAAAGTTAAAGTTAAGAATAAAGTTAAAGTTAAAGCTAAAGTTAAAGTTAAAGTTAAAGTTAAAGTTAAAGTTAAAGTTAAAGTTAAAGTTAAAGTTAAAGTTAAAGTTAAAGTTAAAGTTAAAGTAAATGTTAAAGTTAAAGCGAAAGTTAAAGTTAAAGTCAAAAATAAAGTTAAAGTTAAAGTTAAATTTACAGTTAAAGTTTAAGTTAAAGTTAAAGCTAAAGTTAAAGTTAAAGTTAAAGTTAAAGTTAAAGTTAAAGTTAAAATTAAAGTTAAAGTTAAAGTTAAAGTTAAAGTTAAAGTTAAAGTTAAAGTTAAAGTTAAAGTTAAAGTGAATGTTAAAGTTAAAGCGAAAGTTAAAGTTAAAGTTAAAGTTAAAGACAAAGTTAAAGTTAAAGTTAAAGTTAAAGTTAAAGTTAAAGTGAATGTTAAAGTTAAAGTTAAAGTTAAAGTTAAAGTGAATGTTAAAGTTAAAGAGAAAGTTAAAGTTAAAGTTAAGAATAAAGTTAAAGTTAAAGTAAAAGTGGAAGTTAAAGTGGAAGTTAAAGTTAAAGTTAAAGTTAAAGTTAAAATTAAAGTTAAAGCTAAAGTGAATGTTAAAGTTAAAGCGAAAGTTAAAGTTAAAAATAAAGTTAAAGTTAAAGTTAAAGTGAAAGTTAAAGTTAAAGTTAAAATTAAAGTTAAAGTTGAAATTAAAGTTAAAGTTAAAGTTAAAGTTAAAGTTAAAGCTAAAGTTAAAGTTAAAGCTAAAGTTAAAGTTAAAGTTAAAGTTAAAGTTAAAGTTAAAGTTAAAGTTAAAGTGAATGTTAAAGTTAAAGCGAAAGTTAAAGTTAAAGTTAAAAATAAAGTTAAAGTTAAAGTTAAAGTAAAGTTAAAGTTAAAGTTAAACTTAAAGTTAAAAATAAAGTTAAAGTTAAAGTTAAAGTTAAAGATAAAGTTAAAGTTAAAGTTAAAGTTAAAGTTAAAGTTAAAGTTAAAGTTAAAGTTAAAGTTAAAGTTAAAGTTAAAGTTAAAGTTAAAGTGAATGTTAAAGTTAAAGAGAAAGTTAAAGTTAAAGTTAAAGTGAAAGTGAAAGTTAAAGTGAAAGTTAAAGTTAAAGTTAAAATTAAAGTTAAAGTTAAAGTGAATGTTAAAGTTAAAGCGAAAGTTAAAGTTAAAGTTAAAAATAAAGTTAAAGTTAAAGTGAAAGTTAAAGTTAAAGTTAAAGTTAAAGTTAAAGTTAAAGTTAAAGTTAAAGTTAAAGTTAAAGTTAAAGTTAAAGTTAAAGTTAAAGTTAAAGTTAAAGTTAAAATTAAAGTTAAAGTTGAAGTTAAAGTTAAAGTTAAAGTTAAAGTTAAAGTTAAAGTTAAAGTTAAAGTTAAAGTTAAAGTTAAAATTAAAGTTAAAGTTGAAGTTAAAGATAAAGTTAAAGTTAAAGTTAAAGTTAAAGTTAAAGTTAAAGTTAAAGTTAAAGTTAAAGTTAAAGTTAAAGTTAAAGTTAAAGTTAAAGTTAAAGTTAAAGTTAAAGTTAAAGTTAAAGTTAAAGTTAAAGTTAAAGTTAAAGTTAAAGTTAAAGTTAAAGTTAAAGTTAAAGTTAACGTTAAAGTTAAAGTGAATGTTAAAGTTAAAGCGAAAGTTAAAGTTAAAGTTAAAGTTAAAGTTAAAGACAAAGTTAAAGACAAAGTTAAAGTTAAAGTTAAAGTTAAAGTTAAAGTTAAAGTTAAAGTTAAAGTTAAAGTTAAAGTTAAAGTTAAAGTTAAAGTTAAAGTTAAAGTTAAAGTTAAAGTTAAAGTTAAAGTTAAAGTTAAAGTTAAAGTTAAAGTGAATGTTAAAGTTAAAGTTAAAGTTAAAGTTAAAGTGAATGTTAAAGTTAAAGAGAAAGTTAAAGTTAAAGTTAAGAATAAAGTTAAAGTTAAAGTAAAAGTGGAAGTTAAAGTGGAAGTTAAAGTTAAAGTTAAAGTTAAAGTTAAAATTAAAGTTAAAGCTAAAGTGAATGTTAAAGTTAAAGCGAAAGTTAAAGTTAAAGTTAAAAATAAAGTTAAAGTTAAAGTTAAAGTGAAAGTTAAAGTTAAAGTTAAAATTAAAGTTAAAGTTAAAGTTAAAGTTGAAATTAAAGTTAAAGTTAAAGTTAAAGTTAAAGCTAAAGTTAAAGTTAAAGCTAAAGTTAAAGTTAAAGTTAAAGTTAAAGTTAAAGTTAAAGTTAAAGTTAAAGTTAAAGTAAATGTTAAAGTTAAAGCGAAAGTTAAAGTTAAAGTTAAAAATAAAGTTAAAGTTAAAGTTAAAGATAAAGTTAAAGTTAAAGTTAAAGTTAAAGTTAAAGTAAAGTTAAAGTTAAAGTTAAAGTTAAAGTTAAAGTTAAAGTTAAAATCAAAGTTAAAGTTAAAGTGAAAGTTAAAGTTAAAGTTAAAGTTAAGAATAAAGTTAAAGTTAAAGCTAAAGTTAAAGTTAAAGTTAAAGTTAAAGTTAAAGTTAAAGTTAAAGTTAAAGTTAAAGTTAAAGTTAAAGTTAAAGTTAAAGTTAAAGTTAAAGTTAAAGTTAAAGTTAAAGTAAATGTTAAAGTTAAAGCGAAAGTTAAAGTTAAAGTTAAAGTTAAAGTCAAAAATAAAGTTAAAGTTAAAGTTAAATTTACAGTTAAAGTTTAAGTTAAAGTTAAAGCTAAAGTTAAAGTTAAAGTTAAAGTTAAAGTTAAAGTTAAAATTAAAGTTAAAGTTAAAGTTAAAGTTAAAGTTAAAGTTAAAATGAATGTTAAAGTTAAAGCGAAAGTTAAAGTTAAAGTTAAAGTTAAAGACAAAGTTAAAGTTAAAGTTAAAGTTAAAGTTAAAGTTAAGGTGAATGTTAAAGTTAAAGTTAAAGTTAAAGTGAATGTTAAAGTTAAAGAGAAAGTTAAAGTTAAAGTTAAGAATAAAGTTAAAGTTAAAGTAAAAGTGGAAGTTAAAGTGGAAGTTAAAGTTAAAGTTAAAGTTAAAGTTAAAATTAAAGTTAAAGCTAAAGTGAATGTTAAAGTTAAAGCGAAAGTTAAAGTTAAAGTTAAAAATAAAGTTAAAGTTAAAGTTAAAGTGAAAGTTAAAGTTAAAATTAAAGTTAAAGTTAAAGTTAAAGTTAAAGTTGAAATTAAAGTTAAAGTTAAAGTTAAAGTTGAAGCTAAAGTTAAAGTTAAAGCTAAAGTTAAAGTTAAAGTTAAAGTTAAAGTTAAAGTTAAAGTTAAAGTTAAAGTTAAAGTGAATGTTAAAGTTAAAGCGAAAGTTAAAGTTAAAGTTAAAAATAAAGTTAAAGTTAAAGTTAAAGATAAAGTTAAAGTTAAAGTTAAAGTTAAAGTTAAAGTTAAAGTAAAGTTAAAGTTAAAGTTAAAGTTAAAGTTAAAATTAAAGTTAAAGTTAAAGTTGAAGTTAAAGTTGAAGTTAAAGTTAAAGTTAAATTTAAAGTTAAAGTTAAATTTAAAATTAAAATGTTAAAGTTAAAGCTAAAGTTAAAGTTAAAGCTAAAGTTAAACTTAAAGTTAAAGTTAAAGTTAAAGTTAAAGTTAAAGTTAAAGTTAAAGTTAAAGTTAAAGTTAAAGTTAAAGTTAAAGTTAACGTTAAAGTTAAAGTTAAAGTAAAGTTAAAGTTAAAGTTAAAGTTAAAGTCAAAAATAAAGTTAAAGTTAAAGTGAAAGTTAAAGTTAAAGTGAAAGTTAAAGTTAAAGTTAAAGTTAAAGTTACAGTTAAAGTTAAAGTTAAAAATAAAGTTAAAGTTAAAGTTAAAGATAAAGTTAAAGTTAAAGTTAAAGTTAAAGTTAAAGTTAAAGTTAAAGTAAAGTTAAAGTTAAAGTTAAAGTTAAAGTTAAAGTTAAAGTTAAAGTTAAAGTTAAAGTTAAAGTTAAAGTTAAAGTTAAAGTTAACGTTAAAGTTAAAGTTAAAGTAAAGTTAAAGTTAAAGTTAAAGTTAAAGTCAAAAATAAAGTTAAAGTTAAAGTGAAAGTTAAAGTTAAAGTGAAAGTTAAAGTTAAAGTTAAAGTTACAGTTAAAGTTAAAGTTAAAAATAAAGTTAAAGTTAAAGTTAAAGATAAAGTTAAAGTTAAAGTTAAAGTTAAAGTTAAAGTTAAAGTTAAAGTTAAAGTTAAAGTTAAAGTTAAAGTTAAAGTTAAAGTTAAAGTTAAAGTTAAAGTTAAAGTTAAAGTGAATGTTAAAGTTAAAGTTAAAGTTAAAGTGAATGTTAAAGTTAAAGAGAAAGTTAAAGTTAAAGTTAAGAATAAAGTTAAAGTTAAAGTAAAAGTGGAAGTTAAAGTGGAAGTTAAAGTTAAAGTTAAAGTTAAAGTTAAAGTTAAAATTAAAGTTAAAGCTAAAGTGAATGTTAAAGTTAAAGCGAAAGTTAAAGTTAAAGTTAAAAATAAAGTTAAAGTTAAAGTTAAAGTGAAAGTTAAAGTTAAAGTTAAAATTAAAGTTAAAGTTAAAGTTAAAGTTGAAATTAAAGTTAAAGTTAAAGTTAAAGTTAAAGCTAAAGTTAAAGTTAAAGCTAAAGTTAAAGTTAAAGTTAAAGTTAAAGTTAAAGTTAAAGTTAAAGTAAATGTTAAAGTTAAAGCGAAAGTTAAAGTTAAAGTTAAAAATAAAGTTAAAGTTAAAGTTAAAGATAAAGTTAAAGTTAAAGTTAAAGTTAAAGTTAAAGTTAAAGTAAAGTTAAAGTTAAAGTTAAAGTTAAAGTTAAAGTTAAAATCAAAGTTAAAGTTAAAGTGAAAGTTAAAGTTAAAGTTAAAGTTAAGAATAAAGTTAAAGTTAAAGCTAAAGTTAAAGTTAAAGTTAAAGTTAAAGTTAAAGTTAAAGTTAAAGTTAAAGTTAAAGTTAAAGTTAAAGTTAAAGTTAAAGTTAAAGTTAAAGTTAAAGTAAATGTTAAAGTTAAAGCGAAAGTTAAAGTTAAAGTTAAAGTCAAAAATAAAGTTAAAGTTAAAGTTAAATTTACAGTTAAAGTTTAAGTTAAAGTTAAAGCTAAAGTTAAAGTTAAAGTTAAAGTTAAAGTTAAAGTTAAGGTTAAAGTTAAAGTTAAAATTAAAGTTAAAGTTAAAGTTAAAGTTAAAGTTAAAGTTAAAGTTAAAGTTAAAGTTAAAGTTAAAGTTAAAGTTAAAGTTAAAGTGAATGTTAAAGTTAAAGCGAAAGTTAAAGTTAAAGTTAAAGTTAAAGACAAAGTTAAAGTTAAAGTTAAAGTTAAAGTTAAAGTTAAAGTTAAAGTTAAAGTTAAAGTTAAAGTGAATGTTAAAGTTAAAGTTAAAGTTAAAGTGAATGTTAAAGTTAAAGATAAAGTTAAAGTTAAAGTTAAGAATAAAGTTAAAGTTAAAGTAAAAGTGGAAGTTAAAGTGGAAGTTAAAGTTAAAGTTAAAGTTAAAATTAAAGTTAAAGCTAAAGTGAATGTTAAAGTTAAAGCGAAAGTTAAAGTTAAAGTTAAAAATAAAGTTAAAGTTAAAGTTAAAGTTAAAGTGAAAGTTAAAGTTAAAATTAAAGTTAAAGTTAAAGTTAAAGTTGAAATTAAAGTTAAAGTTAAAGTTAAAGTTGAAGCTAAAGTTAAAGTTAAAGCTAAAGTTAAAGTTAAAGTTAAAGTTAAAGTTAAAGTGAATGTTAAAGTTAAAGCGAAAGTTAAAGTTAAAGTTAAAGTTAAAGTTAAAGACAAAGTTAAAGACAAAGTTAAAGTTAAAGTTAAAGTTAAAGTTAAAGTTAAAGTTAAAGTTAAAGTTAAAGTTAAAGTTAAAGTTAAAGTGAATGTTAAAGTTAAAGTTAAAGTTAAAGTGAATGTTAAAGTTAAAGAGAAAGTTAAAGTTAAAGTTAAGAATAAAGTTAAAGTTAAAGTAAAAGTGGAAGTTAAAGTGGAAGTTAAAGTTAAAGTTAAAGTTAAAATTAAAGTTAAAGCTAAAGTGAATGTTAAAGTTAAAGCGAAAGTTAAAGTTAAAGTTAAAAATAAAGTTAAAGTTAAAGTTAAAGATAAAGTTAAAGTTAAAGTTAAAGTTAAAGTAAAGTTAAAGTTAAAGTTAAAGTTAAAGTTAAAATTAAAGTTAAAGTTAAAGTTGAAGTTAAAGTTGAAGTTAAAGTTAAAGTTAAATTTAAAGTTAAAGTTAAAGTTAAAATTAAAATGTTAAAGTTAAAGCTAAAGTTAAAGTTAAAGCTAAAGTTAAAGTTAAAGTTAAAGTTAAAGTTAAAGTTAAAGTTAAAGTTAAAGTTAAAGTTAAAGTTAAAGTTAAAGTTAAAGTTAAAGTTAAAGTTAAAGTTAAAGTTAAAGTTAAAGTTAAAGTTAAAGTTAACGTTAAAGTTAAAGTTAAAGTAAAGTTAAAGTTAAAGTTAAAGTTAAAGTCAAAAATAAAGTTAAAGTTAAAGTGAAAGTTAAAGTTAAAGTGAAAGTTAAAGTTAAAGTTAAAGTTACAGTTAAAGTTAAAGTTAAAAATAAAGTTAAAGTTAAAGTTAAAGATAAAGTTAAAGTTAAAGTTAAAGTTAAAATAAAGTTAAAGTTAAAGTTAAAGTTAAAGTTAAAGTTAAATTTAAAGTTAAAGCTAAAGTTAAAGTTAAAGTTAAAGCTAAAGTTAAAGTTAAAGTTAAAGTTAAAATTAAAGTTAAAGTGAATGTTAAAGTTAAAGCGAAAGTTAAAGTTAAAGTTAAAAATAAAGTTAAAGTTAAAGATAAAGTTAAAGTTAAAGTTAAAGTTAAAGTTAAAGTTAAAGTAAAGTTAAAGTTAAAGTTAAAGTTAAAATTAAAGTTAAAGTTAAATTTGAAGTTAAAGTTGAAGTTAAAGTTAAAGTTAAAGTTAAAGTTAAAGTTAAAGTTAAATTTAAAGTTAAAGTTAAAGTTAAAGGTAAAGTTAAAATTAAAATGTTAAAGTTAAAGCTAAAGTTAAAGTTAAAGCTAAAGTTAAAGTTAAAGTTAAAGTTAAAGTTAAAGTTAAAGTTAAAGTTAAAGTTAAAGTTAAAGTTAAAGTTAAAGTTAAAGTTAAAGTTAAAGTTAAAGTTAAAGTTAAAGTTAAAGTTAAAGTGAATGTTAAAGTTAAAGAGAAAGTTAAAGTTAAAGTTAATTATAAAGTTAAAGTTAAAGTGAAAGTGAAAGTTAAAGTGAAAGTTAAAGTTAAAGTTAAAATTAAAGTTAAAGTTAAAGTGAATGTTAAAGTTAAAGCGAAAGTTAAAGTTAAAGTTAAAAATAAAGTTAAAGTTAAAGTGAAAGTTAAAGTTAAAGTTAAAGTTAAAGTTAAAGTTAAAGTTAAAGTTAAAATTAAAGTTAAAGTTGAAGTTAAAGTTAAAGTTAAAGTTAAAGTTAAAGTTAAAGTTAAATTTAAAGTTAAAATTAAAGTTAAAGTTGAAGTTAAAGATAAAGTTAAAGTTAAAGTTAAAGTTAAAGTTAAAGTTAAAGTTAAAGTTAAAGTTAAAGTTAAAGTTAAAGTTAAAGTTAAAGTTAAAGTTAAAGTTAAAGTTAAAGTTAAAGTTAAAGTTAAAGTTAAAGTTAAAGTTAAAGTTAAAGTTAAAGTTAAAGTTAAAGTTAAAGTTAAAGTTAACGTTAAAGTTAAAGTGAATGTTAAAGTTAAAGCGAAAGTTAAAGTTAAAGTTAAAGTTAAAGTTAAAGTTAAAGACAAAGTTAAAGTTAAAGTTAAAGTTAAAGTTAAAGTTAAAGTTAAAGTTAAAGTTAAAGTGAATGTTAAAGTTAAAGTTAAAGTGAATGTTAAAGTTAAAGAGAAAGTTAAAGTTAAAGTTAAGAATAAAGTTAAAGTTAAAGTAAAAGTGGAAGTTAAAGTGGAAGTTAAAGTTAAAGTTAAAGTTAAAGTTAAAGTTAAAGTTAAAATTAAAGTTAAAGCTAAAGTGAATGTTAAAGTTAAAGCGAAAGTTAAAGTTAAAGTTAAAAATAAAGTTAAAGTTAAAGTTAAAGTGAAAGTTAAAGTTAAAGTTAAAATTAAAGTTAAAGTTAAAGTTGAAATTAAAGTTAAAGTTAAAGTTAAAGTTAAAGCTAAAGTTAAAGTTAAAGTTAAAGCTAAAGTTAAAGTTAAAGTTAAAGTTAAAGTTAAAGTTAAAGTGAATGTTAAAGTTAAAGCGAAAGTTAAAGTTAAAGTTAAAAATAAAGTTAAAGTTAAAGTTAAAGATAAAGTTAAAGTTAAAATCAAAGTTAAAGTGAAAGTTAAAGTTAAAGTTAAAGTTAAGAATAAAGTTAAAGTTAAAGCTAAAGTTAAAGTTAAAGTTAAAGTTAAAGTTAAAGTTAAAGTTAAAGTTAAAGTTAAAGTTAAAGTTAAAGTTAAAGTTAAAGCTAAAGTTAAAGTTAAAGCTAAAGTTAAAGTTAAAGTTAAAGTTAAAGTTAAAGTTAAAGTAAAGTTAAAGTTAAAGTTAAAATCAAAGTTAAAGTTAAAGTGAAAGTTAAAGTTAAAGTTAAAGTTAAAGTTAAAGTTAAGAATAAAGTTAAAGTTAAAGCTAAAGTTAAAGTTAAAGTTAAAGTTAAAGTTAAAGTTAAAGTTAAAGTTAAAGTTAAAGTTAAAGTTAAAGTTAAAGTTAAAGGTAAAGTTAAAGTTAAAGTTAAAGTTAAAGTTAAAGTAAATGTTAAAGTTAAAGCGAAAGTTAAAGTTAAAGTTAAAGTTAAAGTCAAAAATAAAGTTAAAGTTAAAGTTAAATTTACAGTTAAAGTTTAAGTTAAAGTTAAAGCTAAAGTTAAAGTTAAAGTTAAAGTTAAAGTTAAAATTAAAGTTAAAGTTAAAGTTAAAGTTAAAGTTAAAGTTAAAGTCAAAAATAAAGTTAAAGTTAAAGTTAAATTTACAGTTAAAGTTTAAGTTAAAGTTAAAGCTAAAGTTAAAGTTAAAGTTAAAGTTAAAGTTAAAGTTAAAATTAAAGTTAAAGTTAAAGTTAAAGTTAAAGTTAAAGTTAAAGTTAAAGTTAAAGTTAAAGTGAATGTTAAAGTTAAAGCGAAAGTTAAAGTTAAAGTTAAAGTTAAAGTTAAAGTTAAAGACAAAGTTAAAGTTAAAGTTAAAGTTAAAGTTAAAGTTAAAGTTAAAGTTAAAGTGAATGTTAAAGTTAAAGTTAAAGTTAAAGTGAATGTTAAAGTTAAAGAGAAAGTTAAAGTTAAAGTTAAGAATAAAGTTAAAGTTAAAGTAAAAGTGGAAGTTAAAGTGGAAGTTAAAGTTAAAGTTAAAGTTAAAGTTAAAATTAAAGTTAAAGCTAAAGTGAATGTTAAAGTTAAAGCGAAAGTTAAAGTTAAAGTTAAAAATAAAGTTAAAGTTAAAGTTAAAGTTAAAGTTAAAGTGAAAGTTAAAGTAAAAGTTAAAATTAAAGTTAAAGTTAAAGTTAAAGTTGAAATTAAAGTTAAAGTTAAAGTTAAAGTTAAAGCTAAAGTTAAAGTTAAAGCTAAAGTTAAAGTTAAAGTTAAAGTTAAAGTTAAAGTTAAAGTTAAAGTTAAAGTTAAAGTTAAAGTTAAAGTTAAAGTTAAAGTTAAAGTGAATGTTAAAGTTAAAGCGAAAGTTAAAGTTAAAGTTAAAAATAAAGTTAAAGTTAAAGTTAAAGTAAAGTTAAAGTTAAAGTTAAAGTTAAAGTTAAAAATAAAGTTAAAGTTAAAGTTAAAGTTAAAGATAAAGTTAAAGTTAAAGTTAAAGTTAAAGTTAAAGTTAAAGTTAAAGTAAAGTTAAAGTTGAAGTTAAAGTTAAAGTTAAAGTTAAAGTTAAAGTTAAATTTAAAGTTAAAGTTAAAGTTAAAGTTAAAGTTAAAATTAAAATGTTAAAGTTAAAGCTAAAGTTAAAGTTAAAGCTAAAGTTAAAGTTAAAGTTAAAGTTAAAGTTAAAGTTAAAGTTAAAGTTAAAGTTAAAGTTAAAGTTAAAGTTAAAGTTAAAGTTAAAGTTAAAGTTAAAGTTAAAGTTAAAGTTAAAGTGAATGTTAAAGTTAAAGAGAAAGTTAAAGTTAAAGTTAATTATAAAGTTAAAGTTAAAGTGAAAGTGAAAGTTAAAGTGAAAGTTAAAGTTAAAGTTAAAATTAAAGTTAAAGTTAAAGTGAATGTTAAAGTTAAAGCGAAAGTTAAAGTTAAAGTTAAAAATAAAGTTAAAGTTAAAGTGAAAGTTAAAGTTAAAGTTAAAGTTAAAGTTAAAGTTAAAGTTAAAGTTAAAGTTAAAGTTAAAGTTAAAATTAAAGTTAAAGTTGAAGTTAAAGTTAAAGTTAAAGTTAAAGTTAAAGTTAAAGTTAAAGTTAAAGTTAAAATTAAAGTTAAAGTTGAAGTTAAAGATAAAGTTAAAGTTAAAGTTAAAGTTAAAGTTAAAGTTAAAGTTAAAGTTAAAGTTAAAGTTAAAGTTAAAGTTAAAGTTAAAGTTAAAGTTAAAGTTAAAGTTAAAGTTAAAGTTAAAGTTAACGTTAAAGTTAAAGTGAATGTTAAAGTTAAAGCGAAAGTTAAAGTTAAAGTTAAAGTTAAAGACAAAGTTAAAGACAAAGTTAAAGTTAAAGTTAAAGTTAAAGTTAAAGTTAAAGTTAAAGTTAAAGTTAAAGTTAAAGTGAATGTTAAAGTTAAAGTTAAAGTTAAAGTGAATGTTAAAGTTAAAGAGAAAGTTAAAGTTAAAGTTAAGAATAAAGTTAAAGTTAAAGTAAAAGTGGAAGTTAAAGTGGAAGTTAAAGTTAAAGTTAAAGTTAAAGTTAAAGTTAAAATTAAAGTTAAAGCTAAAGTGAATGTTAAAGTTAAAGCGAAAGTTAAAGTTAAAGTTAAAAATAAAGTTAAAGTTAAAGTTAAAGTGAAAGTTAAAGTTAAAGTTAAAATTAAAGTTAAAGTTAAAGTTAAAGTTGAAATTAAAGTTAAAGTTAAAGTTAAAGCTAAAGTTAAAGTTAAAGCTAAAGTTAAAGTTAAAGTTAAAGTTAAAGTTAAAGTTAAAGTTAAAGTAAATGTTAAAGTTAAAGCGAAAGTTAAAGTTAAAGTTAAAAATAAAGTTAAAGTTAAAGTTAAAGATAAAGTTAAAGTTAAAGTTAAAGTTAAAGTTAAAGTAAAGTTAAAGTTAAAGTTAAAGTTAAAGTTAAAGTTAAAATCAAAGTTAAAGTTAAAGTGAAAGTTAAAGTTAAAGTTAAGAATAAAGTTAAAGTTAAAGCTAAAGTTAAAGTTAAAGTTAAAGTTAAAGTTAAAGTTTAAGTTAAAGTTAAAGTTAAAGTTAAAGTTAAAGTTAAAGTTAAAGTTAAAGTTAAAGTTAAAGTTAAAGTTAAAGTTAAAGTTAAAGTTAAAGTTAAAGTTAAAGTTAAAGTTAAAGTAAATGTTAAAGTTAAAGCGAAAGTTAAAGTTAAAGTTAAAGTTAAAGTCAAAAATAAAGTTAAAGTTAAAGTTAAATTTACAGTTAAAGTTTAAGTTAAAGTTAAAGCTAAAGTTAAAGTTAAAGTTAAAGTTAAAGTTAAAATTAAAGTTAAAGTTAAAGTTAAAGTTAAAGTTAAAGTTAAAGTGAATGTTAAAGTTAAAGCGAAAGTTAAAGTTAAAGTTAAAGTTAAAGACAAAGTTAAAGTTAAAGTTAAAGTTAAAGTTAAAGTGAATGTTAAAGTTAAAGTTAAAGTTAAAGTGAATGTTAAAGTTAAAGAGAAAGTTAAAGTTAAAGTTAAGAATAAAGTTAAAGTTAAAGTAAAAGTGGAAGTTAAAGTGGAAGTTAAAGTTAAAGTTAAAGTTAAAGTTAAAGTTAAAATTAAAGTTAAAGCTAAAGTGAATGTTAAAGTTAAAGCGAAAGTTAAAGTTAAAAATAAAGTTAAAGTTAAAGTTAAAGTGAAAGTTAAAGTTAAAATTAAAGTTAAAGTTAAAGTTAAAGTTGAAATTAAAGTTAAAGTTAAAGTTAAAGTTGAAGCTAAAGTTAAAGTTAAAGCTAAAGTTAAAGTTAAAGTTAAAGTTAAAGTTAAAGTTAAAGTTAAAGTTAAAGTTAAAGTGAATGTCAAAGTTAAAGCGAAAGTTAAAGTTAAAGTTAAAAATAAAGTTAAAGTTAAAGTTAAAGATAAAGTTAAAGTTAAAGTTAAAGTAAACTTAAAGTTAAAGTTAAAGTTAAAATTAAAGTTAAAGTTAAAGTTAAAGTTGAAGTTAAAGTTGAAGTTAAAGTTAAAGTTAAATTTAAAGTTAAAGTTAAAGTTAAAATTAAAATGTTAAAGTTAAAGCTAAAGTTAAAGTTAAAGCTAAAGTTAAAGTTAAAGTTAAAGTTAAAGTTAAAGTTAAAGTTAAAGTTAAAGTTAAAGTTAAAGTTAAAGTTAAAGTTAAAGTTAAAGTTAAAGTTAAAGTTAAAGTTAAAGTTAAAGTTAAAGTTAACGTTAAAGTTAAAGTTAAAGTAAAGTTAAAGTTAAAGTTAAAGTTAAAGTTAAAGTCAAAAATAAAGTTAAAGTTAAAGTGAAAGTTAAAGTTAAAGTGAAAGTTAAAGTTAAAGTTACAGTTAAAGTTAAAGTTAAAAATAAAGTTAAAGTTAAAGTTAAAGATAAAGTTAAAGTTAAAGTTAAAGTTAAAGTTAAAGTAAAGTTAAAGTTAAAGTTAAAGTTAAAGTTAAAGTTAAATTTAAAGTTAAAGTTAAAGTTAAAGTTAAAGTAAAGTTAAAGTTAAAGTTAAAGTTAAAGTTAAAGTTAAAGTTAAAGTTAAAGTTAAAGTTAAATTTAAAGTTAAAGTTAAAGTTTAAGTTAAAGTTAAAGTTAAAGTGAATGTTAAAGTTAAAGCGAAAGTTAAAGTTAAAGTTAAAGTTAAAGTTAAAGTGAATGTTAAAGTTAAAGTTAAAGTTAAACTTAAAGTTAAAGTTAAAGTTAAAGTTAAATTTAAAGTTAAAGTTAAAGTTAAAGTTAAAGGGAATGTTAAAGTTAAAGCGAAGTTAAAGTTAAACTTAAAAATAAAGTTAAAGTTAAAGTTAAAGTTAAAGATAAAGTTAAAGTTAAAGTTAAAGTTAAAGTTAAAGTTAAAGTTAAAGTTAAAGTTAAAGTTAAAGTTAAAGTTAAAGTTAAAGTTAAAGTTAAAGTTAAAGTTAAAGTTAACGTTAAAGTTAAAGTTAAAGTAAAGTTAAAGTTAAAGTGAATGTTAAAGTTAAAGTTAAAGTTAAAGTGAATGTTAAAGTTAAAGAGAAAGTTAAGAATAAAGTTAAAGTTAAAGTAAAAGTGGAAGTTAAAGTGGAAGTTAAAGTTAAAGTTAAAGTTAAAATTAAAGTTAAAGCTAAAGTGAATGTTAAAGTAAAAGCGTTAGTTAAAGCGAAAGTTAAAGTTAAAGTTAAAGTTAAAGTTATAGACAAAGTTAAAGTTAAAGTTAAAGTTAAAGTTAAAGTTAAAGTTAAAGTGAATGTTAAAGTTAAAGTTAAAGTTAAAGTGAATGTTAAAGTTAAAGAGAAAGTTAAAGTTAAAGTTAAGAATAAAGTTAAAGTTAAAGTAAAAGTGGAAGTTAAAGTGGAAGTTAAAGTTAAAGTTAAAGTTAAAGTTAAAGTTAAAGTGAATGTTAAAGTTAAAGCGAAAGTTAAAGTTAAAGTTAAAAATAAAGTTAAAGTTAAAGTTAAAGTTAAAGATAAAGTTAAAGTTAAAATTAAAATGTTAAAGTTAAAGCTAAAGTTAAAGTTAAAGCTAAAGTTAAAGTTAAATTTAAAGTTAAAGTTAAAGTTAAAATTAAAATGTTAAAGTTAAAGTTAAAGCTAAAGTTAAAGTTAAAGCTAAAGTTAAAGTTAAAGTTAAAGTTAAAATTAAAGTTAAAATTAAAGTTAAAGCTAAAGTTAAAGTTAAAGCTAAAGTTAAAGTTAAAGTTAAAGTTAAAGTTAAAGTTAAAGTTAAAGTTAAAGTTAAAGTTAAAGTTAAAGTTAAAGTTAAAGTTAAAGTTAAAGTTAAAGTTAAAGTTAAAGTTAAAGTTAAAGTTAAAGTTAAAGTTAAAGTTAAAGTTAAAGTTAAAGTTAAAGTGAATGTTAAAGTTAAAGCGAAAGTTAAAGTTAAAAATAAAGTTAAAGTTAAAGCTAAAGTTGAAGTTAAAGTTTAAGTTAAAGTTAAAGTTAAAGTTAAAGTTAAAGTTAAAGTTAAAGTTAAAGTTAAAGTTAAAGTTAAAGTTAAAGTTAAAGTTAAAGTTAAAGTTAAAAATAAAGTTAAAGTTAAAGTTAAAGTTAAAGTTAAAAATAAAGTTAAAGTTAAAGTTAAGCTAAAGTTAAAGTTACAGTTAAAGTTAAAGTTAAAAATAAAGTTAAAGTTAAAGTTAAAGATAAAGTTAAAGTTAAAGTTAAAGTTAAAGTAAAGTTAAAGTTAAAGTTAAAGTTAAAGTTAAATTTAAAGTTAAAGCTAAAGTTAAAGTTAAAGTTAAAGCTAAAGTTAAAGTTAAAGTTAAAGTTAAAGTTAAAATTAAAGTTAAAGTGAATGTTAAAGTTAAAGCGAAAGTTAAAGTTAAAGTTAAAAATAAAGTTAAAGTTAAAGATAAAGTTAAAGTTAAAGTTAAAGTTAAAGTTAAAGTTAAAGTAAAGTTAAAGTTAAAGTTAAAGTTAAAATTAAAGTTAAAGTTAAAGTTGAAGTTAAAGTTGAAGTTAAAGTTAAAGTTAAAGTTAAAGTTAAATTTAAAGTTAAAGTTAAAGTTAAAGGTAAAGTTAAAATTAAAATGTTAAAGTTAAAGCTAAAGTTAAAGTTAAAGCTAAAGTTAAAGTTAAAGTTAAAGTTAAAGTTAAAGTTAAAGTTAAAGTTAAAGTTAAAGTTAAAGTTAAAGTTAAAGTTAAAGTTAAAGTTAAAGTTAAAGTTAAAGTTAAAGTGAATGTTAAAGTTAAAGAGAAAGTTAAAGTTAAAGTTAATTATAAAGTTAAAGTTAAAGTGAAAGTGAAAGTTAAAGTGAAAGTTAAAGTTAAAGTTAAAATTAAAGTTAAAGTTAAAGTGAATGTTAAAGTTAAAGCGAAAGTTAAAGTTAAAGTTAAAAATAAAGTTAAAGTTAAAGTTAAAGTTAAAGTTAAAGTTAAAGTTAAAGTTAAAGTTAAAATTAAAGTTAAAGTTGAAGTTAAAGTTAAAGTTAAAGTTAAAGTTAAAGTTAAAGTTAAAGTTAAATTTAAAGTTAAAATTAAAGTTAAAGTTGAAGTTAAAGATAAAGTTAAAGTTAAAGTTAAAGTTAAAGTTAAAGTTAAAGTTAAAGTTAAAGTTAAAGTTAAAGTTAAAGTTAAAGTTAAAGTTAAAGTTAAAGTTAAAGTTAAAGTTAAAGTTAAAGTTAAAGTTAAAGTTAAAGTTAAAGTTAACGTTAAAGTTAAAGTGAATGTTAAAGTTAAAGCGAAAGTTAAAGTTAAAGTTAAAGTTAAAGTTAAAGTTAAAGACAAAGTTAAAGTTAAAGTTAAAGTTAAAGTTAAAGTTAAAGTTAAAGTTAAAGTTAAAGTGAATGTTAAAGTTAAAGTTAAAGTGAATGTTAAAGTTAAAGAGAAAGTTAAAGTTAAAGTTAAGAATAAAGTTAAAGTTAAAGTAAAAGTGGAAGTTAAAGTGGAAGTTAAAGTTAAAGTTAAAGTTAAAGTTAAAATTAAAGTTAAAGCTAAAATGAATGTTAAAGTTAAAGCGAAAGTTAAAGTTAAAGTTAAAAATAAAGTTAAAGTTAAAGTTAAAGTGAAAGTTAAAGTTAAAGTTAAAATTAAAGTTAAAGTTAAAGTTGAAATTAAAGTTAAAGTTAAAGTTAAAGTTAAAGCTAAAGTTAAAGTTAAAGCTAAAGTTAAAGTTAAAGTTAAAGTTAAAGTTAAAGTTAAAGTTAAAGTGAATGTTAAAGTTAAAGCGAAAGTTAAAGTTAAAGTTAAAAATAAAGTTAAAGTTAAAGTTAAAGTTAAAGTTAAAATCAAAGTTAAAGTGAAAGTTAAAGTTAAAGTTAAAGTTAAGAATAAAGTTAAAGTTAAAGCTAAAGTTAAAGTTAAAGTTAAAGTTAAAGTTAAAGTTAAAGTTAAAGTTAAAGTTAAAGTTAAAGTTAAAGCTAAAGTTAAAGTTAAAGCTAAAGTTAAAGTTAAAGTTAAAGTTAAAGTTAAAGTTAAAGTTAAAGTTAAAGTAAAGTTAAAGTTAAAGTTAAAGTTAAAGTTAAAATCAAAGTTAAAGTTAAAGTGAAAGTTAAAGTTAAAGTTAAAGTTAAGAATAAAGTTAAAGTTAAAGCTAAAGTTAAAGTTAAAGTTAAAGTTAAAGTTAAAGTTAAAGTTAAAGTTAAAGTTAAAGTTAAAGTTAAAGTTAAAGTTAAAGTTAAAGTTAAAGTAAATGTTAAAGTTAAAGCGAAAGTTAAAGTTAAAGTTAAAGTTAAAGTTAAAGTCAAAAATAAAGTTAAAGTTAAAGTTAAATTTACAGTTAAAGTTTAAGTTAAAGTTAAAGCTAAAGTTAAAGTTAAAGTTAAAGTTAAAGTTAAAGTTAAAGTTAAAGTTAAAATTAAAGTTAAAGTTAAAGTTAAAGTTAAAGTTAAAGTCAAAAATAAAGTTAAAGTTAAAGTTAAATTTACAGTTAAAGTTTAAGTTAAAGTTAAAGCTAAAGTTAAAGTTAAAGTTAAAGTTAAAGTTAAAGTTAAAGTTAAAGTTAAAGTTAAAATTAAAGTTAAAGTTAAAGTTAAAGTTAAAGTTAAAGTTAAAGTTAAAGTTAAAGTTAAAGTTAAAGTGAATGTTAAAGTTAAAGCGAAAGTTAAAGTTAAAGTTAAAGTTAAAGACAAAGTTAAAGTTAAAGTTAAAGTTAAAGTTAAAGTTAAAGTTAAAGTTAAAGTTAAAGTTAAAGTGAATGTTAAAGTTAAAGTTAAAGTTAAAGTGAATGTTAAAGTTAAAGAGAAAGTTAAAGTTAAAGTTAAGAATAAAGTTAAAGTTAAAGTAAAAGTGGAAGTTAAAGTGGAAGTTAAAGTTAAAGTTAAAGTTAAAGTTAAAATTAAAGTTAAAGCTAAAGTGAATGTTAAAGTTAAAGCGAAAGTTAAAGTTAAAGTTAAAAATAAAGTTAAAGTTAAAGTTAAAGTGAAAGTTAAAGTTAAAGTTAAAGTTAAAGTTAAAATTAAAGTTAAAGTTAAAGTTAAAGTTGAAATTAAAGTTAAAGTTAAAGTTAAAGTTAAAGCTAAGGTTAAAGTTAAAGCTAAAGTTAAAGTTAAAGTTAAAGTTAAAGTTAAAGTTAAAGTTAAAGTTAAAGTGAATGTTAAAGTTAAAGCGAAAGTTAAAGTTAAAGTTAAAAATAAAGTTAAAGTTAAAGTAAAGTTAAAGTTAAAGTTAAAGTTAAAGTTAAAAATAAAGTTAAAGTTAAAGTTAAAGTTAAAGATAAAGTTAAAGTTAAAGTTAAAGTTAAAGTTAAAGTAAAGTTAAAGTTAAAGTTAAAGTTAAAGTTAAAGTTAAAGTTAAAGTTAAAGTTAAAGTTAAAGTTAAAGTTAAAGTTAAATTTAAAGTTAAAGTTAAAGTTAAAGTTAAAGTTAAAGTTAAAGTTAAAATTAAAATGTTAAAGTTAAAGCTAAAGTTAAAGTTAAAGCTAAAGTTAAAGTTAAAGTTAAAGTTAAAGTTAAAGTTAAAGTTAAAGTTAAAGTTAAAGTTAAAGTTAAAGTTAAAGTTAAAGTTAAAGTTAAAGTTAAAGTGAATGTTAAAGTTAAAGAGAAAGTTAAAGTTAAAGTTAATTATAAAGTTAAAGTTAAAGTGAAAGTGAAAGTTAAAGTGAAAGTTAAAGTTAAAGTTAAAATTAAAGTTAAAGTTAAAGTGAATGTTAAAGTTAAAGCGAAAGTTAAAGTTAAAGTTAAAAATAAAGTTAAAGTTAAAGTGAAAGTTAAAGTTAAAGTTAAAGTTAAAGTTAAAGTTAAAGTTAAAATTAAAGTTAAAGTTGAAGTTAAAGTTAAAGTTAAAGTTAAAGTTAAAGTTAAAGTTAAAGTTAAAGTTAAAGTTAAAGTTAAAGTTAAAGTTAAAGTTAAAGTTAAAGTTAAAATTAAAGTTAAAGTTGAAGTTAAAGATAAAGTTAAAGTTAAAGTTAAAGTTAAAGTTAAAGTTAAAGTTAAAGTTAAAGTTAAAGTTAAAGTTAAAGTTAAAGTTAAAGTTAAAGTTAAAGTTAAAGTTAACGTTAAAGTTAAAGTGAATGTTAAAGTTAAAGCGAAAGTTAAAGTTAAAGTTAAAGTTAAAGACAAAGTTAAAGACAAAGTTAAAGTTAAAGTTAAAGTTAAAGTTAAAGTTAAAGTTAAAGTTAAAGTTAAAGTTAAAGTTAAAGTGAATGTTAAAGTTAAAGTTAAAGTGAATGTTAAAGTTAAAGAGAAAGTTAAAGTTAAAGTTAAGAATAAAGTTAAAGTTAAAGTAAAAGTGGAAGTTAAAGTGGAAGTTAAAGTTAAAGTTAAAGTTAAAGTTAAAATTAAAGTTAAAGCTAAAGTGAATGTTAAAGTTAAAGCGAAAGTTAAAGTTAAAGTTAAAAATAAAGTTAAAGTTAAAGTTAAAGTGAAAGTTAAAGTTAAAGTTAAAATTAAAGTTAAAGTTAAAGTTAAAGTTGAAATTAAAGTTAAAGTTAAAGTTAAAGCTAAAGTTAAAGTTAAAGCTAAAGTTAAAGTTAAAGTTAAAGTTAAAGTTAAAGTTAAAGTTAAAGTAAATGTTAAAGTTAAAGCGAAAGTTAAAGTTAAAGTTAAAAATAAAGTTAAAGTTAAAGTTAAAGATAAAGTTAAAGTTAAAGTTAAAGTTAAAGTTAAAGTTAAAGTAAAGTTAAAGTTAAAGTTAAAGTTAAAGTTAAAGTTAAAATCAAAGTTAAAGTTAAAGTGAAAGTTAAAGTTAAAGTTAAGAATAAAGTTAAAGTTAAAGCTAAAGTTAAAGTTAAAGTTAAAGTTAAAGTTAAAGTTAAAGTTAAAGTTAAAGTTAAAGTTAAAGTTAAAGTTAAAGTTAAAGTTAAAGTTAAAGTAAATGTTAAAGTTAAAGCGAAAGTTAAAGTTAAAGTTAAAGTTAAAGTTAAAGTCAAAAATAAAGTTAAAGTTAAAGTTAAATTTACAGTTAAAGTTTAAGTTAAAGTTAAAGCTAAAGTTAAAGTTAAAGTTAAAGTTAAAGTTAAAATTAAAGTTAAAGTTAAAGTTAAAGTTAAAGTTAAAGTTAAAGTTAAAGTTAAAGTTAAAGTTAAAGTTAAAGTGAATGTTAAAGTTAAAGCGAAAGTTAAAGTTAAAGTTAAAGTTAAAGTTAAAGACAAAGTTTAAGTTAAAGTTAAAGTTAAAGTTAAAGTTAAAGTTAAAGTTAAAGTGAATGTTAAAGTTAAAGTTAAAGTTAAAGTGAATGTTAAAGTTAAAGAGAAAGTTAAAGTTAAAGTTAAGAATAAAGTTAAAGTTAAAGTAAAAGTGGAAGTTAAAGTGGAAGTTAAAGTTAAAGTTAAAGTTAAAGTTAAAGTTAAAGTTAAAATTAAAGTTAAAGCTAAAGTGAATGTTAAAGTTAAAGCGAAAGTTAAAGTTAAAGTTAAAAATAAAGTTAAAGTTAAAGTTAAAGTGAAAGTTAAAGTTAAAATTAAAGTTAAAGTTAAAGTTAAAGTTGAAATTAAAGTTAAAGTTAAAGTTAAAGTTGAAGCTAAAGTTAAAGTTAAAGCTAAAGTTAAAGTTAAAGTTAAAGTTAAAGTTAAAGTTAAAGTTAAAGTGAATGTTAAAGTTAAAGCGAAAGTTAAAGTTAAAGTTAAAAATAAAGTTAAAGTTAAAGTTAAAGATAAAGTTAAAGTTAAAGTTAAAGTTAAAGTAAAGTTAAAGTTAAAGTTAAAGTTAAAATTAAAGTTAAAGTTAAAGTTAAATTTGAAGTTAAAGTTGAAGTTAAAGTTAAAGTTAAATTTAAAGTTAAAGTTAAAGTTAAAATTAAAATGTTAAAGTTAAAGCTAAAGTTAAAGTTAAAGCTAAAGTTAAAGTTAAAGTTAAAGTTAAAGTTAAAGTTAAAGTTAAAGTTAAAGTTAAAGTTAAAGTTAAAGTTAAAGTTAAAGTTAAAGTTAAAGTTAAAGTTAAAGTTAAAATTAAAGTTAACGTTAAAGTTAAAGTTAAAGTAAAGTTAAAGTTAAAGTTAAAGTTAAAGTCAAAAATAAAGTTAAAGTTAAAGTGAAAGTTAAAGTTAAAGTGAAAGTTAAAGTTAAAGTTAAAGTTACAGTTAAAGTTAAAAATAAAGTTAAAGTTAAAGTTAAAGATAAAGTTAAAGTTAAAGTTAAAGTTAAAGTAAAGTTAAAGTTAAAGTTAAAGTTAAATTTAAAGTTAAAGTTAAAGTTAAAGTTAAAGTTAAAGTAAAGTTAAAGTTAAAGTTAAAGTTAAAGTTAAAGTTAAAGTTAAATTTAAAGTTAAAGTTAAAGTTTAAGTTAAAGTTAAAGTTAAAGTGAATGTTAAAGTTAAAGCGAAAGTTAAAGTTAAAGTTAAAGTTAAAGTTAAAGTGAATGTTAAAGTTAAAGTTAAAGTTAAACTTAAAGTTAAAGTTAAAGTTAAAGTTAAATTTAAAGTTAAAGTTAAAGTTAAAGTTAAAGGGAATGTTAAAGTTAAAGCGAAGTTAAAGTTAAACTTAAAAATAAAGTTAAAGTTAAAGTTAAAGTTAAAGATAAAGTTAAAGTTAAAGTTAAAGTTAAAGTTAAAGTTAAAGTTAAAGTTAAAGTTAAAGTTAAAGTTAAAGTTAAAGTTAAAGTTAAAGTTAAAGTTAAAGTTAAAGTTAAAGTTAAAGTTAAAGTTAAAGTTAAAGTTAAAGTTAAAGTTAACGTTAAAGTTAAAGTTAAAGTAAAGTTAAAGTTAAAGTTAAAGTGAATGTTAAAGTTAAAGTTAAAGTTAAAGTGAATGTTAAAGTTAAAGAGAAAGTTAAAGTTAAAGTTAAGAATAAAGTTAAAGTTAAAGTAAAAGTGGAAGTTAAAGTGGAAGTTAAAGTTAAAGTTAAAGTTAAAATTAAAGTTAAAGCTAAAGTGAATGTTAAAGTAAAAGCGTTAGTTAAAGCGAAAGTTAAAGTTAAAGTTAAAGTTATAGACAAAGTTAAAGTTAAAGTTAAAGTTAAAGTTAAAGTTAAAGTTAAAGTGAATGTTAAAGTTAAAGTTAAAGTTAAAGTGAATGTTAAAGTTAAAGAGAAAGTTAAAGTTAAAGTTAAGAATAAAGTTAAAGTTAAAGTAAAAGTGGAAGTTAAAGTGGAAGTTAAAGTTAAAGTTAAAGTTAAAGTTAAAGTTAAAGTTAAAGTTAAAGTGAATGTTAAAGTTAAAGCGAAAGTTAAAGTTAAAGTTAAAAATAAAGTTAAAGTTAAAGTTAAAGTTAAAGATAAAGTTAAAGTTAAAATTAAAATGTTAAAGTTAAAGCTAAAGTTAAAGTTAAAGCTAAAGTTAAAGTTAAATTTAAAGTTAAAGTTAAAATTAAAATGTTAAAGTTAAAGTTAAAGCTAAAGTTAAAGTTAAAGCTAAAGTTAAAGTTAAAGTTAAAGTTAAAATTAAAGTTAAAATTAAAGTTAAAGCTAAAGTTAAAGTTAAAGCTAAAGTTAAAGTTAAAGTTAAAGTTAAAGTTAAAGTTAAAGTTAAAGTTAAAGTTAAAGTTAAAGTTAAAGTTAAAGTTAAAGTTAAAGTTAAAGTTAAAGTTAAAGTTAAAGTTAAAGTTAAAGTTAAAGTTAAAGTTAAAGTTAAAGTTAAAGTTAAAGTTAAAGTTAAAGTTAAAGTGAATGTTAAAGTTAAAGCGAAAGTTAAAGTTAAAAATAAAGTTAAAGTTAAAGCTAAAGTTGAAGTTAAAGTTTAAGTTAAAGTTAAAGTTAAAGTTAAAGTTAAAGTTAAAGTTAAAGTTAAAGTTAAAGTTAAAGTTAAAGTTAAAAATAAAGTTAAAGTTAAAGTTAAAGTTAAAAATAAAGTTAAAGTTAAAGTTAAAGCTAAAGTTAAAGTTAAAGTTAAAGCTAAAGTTAAAGTTAAAGTTAAAGTTAAAGTCAAAATTAAAGTTAAAGTGAATGTTAAAGTTAAAGCGAAAGTTAAAGTTAAAGTTAAAAATAAAGTTAAAGTTAAAGTTAAAGTTAAAGATAAAGTTAAAGTTAAAGTTAAAGTTAAAGTAAAGTTAAAGTTAAAGTTAAAATTAAAGTTAAAGTTAAAGTTGAAGTTAAAGTTGAAGTTAAAGTTAAAGTTAAAGTTAAAGTTAAAGTTAAAGTTAAAGTTAAAATTAAAATGTTAAAGTTAAAGCTAAAGTTAAAGTTAAAGCTAAAGTTAAAGTTAAAGTTAAAGTTAAAGTTAAAGTTAAAGTTAAAGTTAAAGTTAAAGTTAAAGTTAAAGTTAAAGTGAATGTTAAAGTTAAAGAGAAAGTTAAAGTTAAAGTTAATAATAAAGTTAAAGTTAAAGTGAAAGTGAAAGTGAAAGTTAAAGTTAAAGTTAAAATTAAAGTTAAAGTTAAAGTGAATGTTAAAGTTAAAGCGAAAGTTAAAGTTAAAGTTAAAAATAAAGTTAAAGTTAAAGTGAAAGTTAAAGTTAAAGTTAAAGTTAAAGTTAAAGTTAAAATTAAAGTTAAAGTTGAAGTTAAAGTTAAAGTTAAAGTTAAAATTAAAGTTAAAGTTAAAGTTAAAGTTAAAGTTAAAGTTAAAGTTAAAGTTAAAGTTAAAATTAAAGTTAAAGTTGAAGTTAAAGATAAAGTTAAAGTTAAAGTTAAAGTTAAAGTTAAAGTTAAAGTTAAAGTTAAAGTTAAAGTTAAGGTTAAAGTTAAAGTTAACGTTAAAGTTAAAGTGAATGTTAAAGTTAAAGCGAAAGTTAAAGTTAAAGTTAAAAATAAAGTTAAAGTTAAAGTGAAAGTTAAAGTTAAAGTTAAAGTTAAAGTTAAAGTTAAAGTTAAAGTTAAAGTTAAAGTTAAAGTTAAAGTTAAAATTAAAGTTAAAGTTAAAGTGAAAGTTAAAGTTAAAGTTAAAGTTACAGTTAAAGTTAAAGTTAAAGCTAAAGTTAAAGTTAAAGTTAAAGTTAAAGTTAAAGTTAAAGTTAAAGTTAAAGTAAATGTTAAAGTTAAAGCGAAAGTTAAAGTTAAAGTCAAAAATAAAGTTAAAGTTAAAGTTAAATTTACAGTTAAAGTTTAAGTTAAAGTTAAAGCTAAAGTTAAAGTTAAAGTTAAAGTTAAAGTTAAAGTTAAAGTTAAAGTTAAAGTTAAAATTAAAGTTAAAGTTAAAGTTAAAGTTAAAGTTAAAGTTAAAGTTAAAGTTAAAGTTAAAGTTAAAGTTAAAGTTAATGTTAAAGTTAAAGCGAAAGTTAAAGTTAAAGTTAAAGTTAAAGTTAAAGTTAAAGTTAAAGTTAAAGACAAAGTTAAAGTTAAAGTTAAAGTTAAAGTTAAAGTTAAAGTTAAAGTTAAAGTTAAAGTGAATGTTAAAGTTAAAGTTAAAGTGAATGTTAAATTTAAAGAGAAAGTTAAAGTTAAAGTTAAGAATAAAGTTAAAGTTAAAGTAAAAGTGGAAGTTAAAGTGGAAGTTAAAGTTAAAGTTAAAGTTAAAGTTAAAATTAAAGTTAAAGCTAAAGTGAATGTTAAAGTTAAAGCGAAAGTTAAAGTTAAAGTTAAAAATAAAGTTAAAGTTAAAGTTAAAGTGAAAGTTAAAGTTAAAGTTAAAATTAAAGTTAAAGTTAAAGTTAAAGTTGAAATTAAAGTTAAAGTTAAAGTTAAAGCTAAAGTTAAAGTTAAAGCTAAAGTTAAAGTTAAAGTTAAAGTTAAAGTTAAAGTTAAAGTTAAAGTGAATGTTAAAGTTAAAGCGAAAGTTAAAGTTAAAGTTAAAAATAAAGTTAAAGTTAAAGTTAAAGATAAAGTTAAAGTTAAAGTTAAAGTTAAAGTTAAAGTTAAAGTTAAAGTAAAGTTAAAGATAAAGTTAAAGTTAAAATTAAAGTTAAAGTTAAAGTTGAAGTTAAAGTTGAAGTTAAAGTTAAAGTTAAATTTAAAGTTAAAGTTAAAGTTAAAGTTAAAGTTAAAATTAAAATGTTAAAGTTAAAGCTAAAGTTAAAGTTAAAGCTAAAGTTAAAGTTAAAGTTAAAGTTAAAGTTAAAGTTAAAGTTAAAGTTAAAGTTAAAGTTAAAGTTAAAGTTAAAGTTAAAGTTAAAGTTAAAGTAAAGTTAAAGTTAAAGTTAAAGTTAAAGTTAAAGTCAAAAATAAAGTTAAAGTTAAAGTGAAAGTTAAAGTGAAAGTTAAAGTTAAAGTTACAGTTAAAGTTAAAGTTAAAAATAAAGTTAAAGTTAAAGTTAAAGATAAAGTTAAAGTTAAAGTTAAAGTTAAAGTTAAAGTTAAAGTTAAAGTAAAGTTAAAGTTAAAGTTAAAGTTAAAGTTAAAGTTAAAGTTAAAGTTAAATTTAAAGTTAAAGTTAAAGTTAAAGTTAAAGTAAAGTTAAAGTTAAAGTTAAAGTTAAAGTTAAAGTTAAAGTTAAAGTTAAAGTTAAAGTTAAAGTTAAAGTTAAAGTTAAAGTTAAATTTAAAGTTAAAGTTAAAGTTTAAGTTAAAGTTAAAGTTAAAGTGAATGTTAAAGTTAAAGCGAAAGTTAAAGTTAAAGTTAAAGTTAAAGTGAATGTTAAAGTTAAAGTTAAAGTTAAACTTAAAGTTAAAGTTAAAGTTAAAGTTAAAGTTAAAGTTAAAGTTAAATTTAAAGTTAAAGTTAAAGTTAAAGTTAAAGGGAATGTTAAAGTTAAAGCGAAAGTTAAAGTTAAAGTTAAAAATAAAGTTAAAGTTAAAGTTAAAGATAAAGTTAAAGTTAAAGTTAAAGTTAAAGTTAAAGTTAAAGTTAAAGTTAAAGTTAAAGTTAAAGTTAAAGTTAAAGTTAAAGTTAAAGTTAAAGTTAAAGTTAAAGTTAACGTTAAAGTTAAAGTTAAAGTAAAGTTAAAGTTAAAGTGAATGTTAAAGTTAAAGTTAAAGTTAAAGTTAAAGTGAATGTTAAAGTTAAAGAGAAAGTTAAAGTTAAAGTTAAGAATAAAGTTAAAGTAAAAGTGGAAGTTAAAGTGGAAGTTAAAGTTAAAGTTAAAGTTAAAATTAAAGTTAAAGCTAAAGTGAGTGTTAAAGTAAAAGCGAAAGTTAAAGTTAAAGTCAAAAATAAAGTTAAAGTTAAAGTGAAAGTTAAAGTTAAAGTTAAAGTGAAAGTTAAAATTAAAATTAATGTTACAGTTACAGTTAAAGTTAAAGTTAAAGCTAAAGTTAAAGTTAAAGTTAAAGTTAAAGTTAAAGTTAAAGTAAATGTTAAAGTTAAAGCGAAAGTTAAAGTTAAAGTTAAAGTCAAAAATAAAGTTAAAGTTAAAGTTAAATTTACAGTTAAAGTTTAAGTTAAAGTTAAAGCTAAAGTTAAAGTTAAAGTTAAAGTTAAAGTTAAAGTTAAAGTTAAAGTTAAAGTTAAAGTTAAAGTTAAAGTTAAAGTTAAAGTTAAAATTAAAGTTAAAGCTAAAGTTAAAGTTAAAGTTAAAGTTAAAGTTAAAGTTAAAGTTAAAGTTAAAGTGAATGTTAAAGTTAAAGCGAAAGTTAAAGTTAAAGTTAAAGTTAAAGTTAAAGTTAAAGTTAAAGTTAAAGACAAAGTTAAAGTTAAAGTTAAAGTTAAAGTTAAAGTTAAAGTGAATGTTAAAGTTAAAGTTAAAGTTAAAGTGAATGTTAAAGTTAAAGAGAAAGTTAAAGTTAAAGTTAAGAATAAAGTTAAAGTTAAAGTAAAAGTGGAAGTTAAAGTGGAAGTTAAAGTTAAAGTTAAAGTTAAAGTTAAAGTTAAAGTTAAAGTTAAAATTAAAGTTAAAGTTAAAATTAAAGTTAAAGTTAAAGTTAAAGCTAAAGTTAAAGTTAAAGTTAAAGTTAAAGTTAAAGTTAAAGTTAAAGTGAATGTTAAAGTTAAAGCGAAAGTTAAAGTTAAAGTTAAAGTTAAAGTTAAAGTTAAAGTTAAAGACAAAGTTAAAGTTAAAGTTAAAGTTAAAGTTAAAGTTAAAGTTAAAGCTAAAGTGAATGTTAAAGTAAAAGCGAAAGTTAAAGTTAAAGTTAAAAATAAAGTTAAAGTTAAAGTTAAAGTTAAAGTGAAAGTTAAAGTTAAAGTTAAAATTAAAGTTAAAGTTAAAGTTAAAGTTGAAATTAAAGTTAAAGTTAAAGTTAAAGCTAAAGTTAAAGTTAAAGCTAAAGTTAAAGTTAAAGTTAAAGTTAAAGTTAAAGTTAAAGTTAAAGTTAAAGTTAAAGTTAAAGTGAATGTTAAAGTTAAAGCGAAAGTTAAAGTTAAAGTTAAAAATAAAGTTAAAGTTAAAGTTAAAGATAAAGTTAAAGTTAAAGTTAAAGTTAAAGTTAAAGTTAAAGTAAAGTTAAAGTTAAAGTTAAAATTAAAGTTAAAGTTAAAGTTGAAGTTAAAGTTGAAGTTAAAGTTAAAGTTAAAGTTAAATTTAAAGTTAAAGTTAAAGTTAAAGTTAAAATTAAAATGTTAAAGTTAAAGCTAAAGTTAAAGTTAAAGCTAAAGTTAAAGTTAAAGTTAAAGTTAAAGTTAAAGTTAAAGTTAAAGTTAAAGTTAAAGTTAAAGTTAAAGTTAAAGTTAAAGTTAAAGTTAAAGTTAAAGTTAAAGTTAAAGTTAAAGTTAACGTTAAAGTTAAAGTTAAAGTAAAGTTAAAGTTAAAGTCAAAAATAAAGTTAAAGTTAAAGTGAAAGTTAAAGTTAAAGTGAAAGTTAAAGTTAAAGTTACAGTTAAAGTTAAAGTTAAAAATAAAGTTAAAGTTAAAGTTAAAGATAAAGTTAAAGTTAAAGTTAAAGTTAAAGTTAAAGTAAAGTTAAAGTTAAAGTTAAAGTTAAAGTTAAAGTTAAATTTAAAGTTAAAGTTAAAGTTAAAGTTAAAGTTAAAGTAAAGTTAAAGTTAAAGTTAAAGTTAAAGTTAAAGTTAAAGTTAAATTTAAAGTTAAAGTTAAAGTTAAAGTTAAAGTTAAAGTAAAGTTAAAGTTAAAGTTAAAGTTAAAGTTAAAGTTAAAGTTAAATTTAAAGTTAAAGTTTAAGTTAAAGTTAAAGTTAAAGTGAATGTTAAAGTTAAAGCGAAACTTAAAGTTAAAGTTAAAGTGAATGTTAAAGTTAAAGTTAAAGTTAAACTTAAAGTTAAAGTTAAAGTTAAAGTTAAAGTTAAATTTAAAGTTAAAGTTAAAGTTAAAGTTAAAGGGAATGTTAAAGTTAAAAGCGAAAGTTAAAGTTAAAGTTAAAAATAAAGTTAAAGCTAAAGTTAAAGTTAAAGATAAAGTTAAAGTTAAAGTTAAAGTTAAAGTTAAAGTTAAAGTTAAAGTTAAAGTTAA
Organism: Eurosta solidaginis; assembly: GCF_040869045.1. NCBI lineage: Eukaryota > Metazoa > Arthropoda > Insecta > Diptera > Tephritidae > Eurosta > Eurosta solidaginis. The sequence continues at coordinate 786,905 of NW_027136887.1, read as the reverse complement.
AGTTAAAGTTAAAGTTAAAGTTAAAGTTAAAGTTAAAGTTAAAGTTAAAGTTAAAGTAAAGTTAAAGTTAAAGTGAATGTTAAAGTTAAAGTTAAAGTTAAAGTGAATGTTAAAGTTAAAGAGAAAGTTAAAGTTAAAGTTAAGAATAAAGTTAAAGTTAAAGTAAAAGTGGAAGTTAAAGTGGAAGTTAAAGTTAAAGTTAAAGTTAAAATTAAAGTTAAAGCTAAAGTGAATGTTAAAGTAAAAGCGAAAGTTAAAGTTAAAGTCAAAAATAAAGTTAAAGTTAAAGTGAAAGTTAAAGTTAAAGTGAAAGTTAAAGTTAAAGTTAAAGTTACAGTTAAAGTTAAAGTTAAAGCTAAAGTTAAAGTTAAAGTTAAAGTTAAAGTTAAAGTTAAAGTTAAAGTTAAAGTTAAAGTAAATGTTAAAGTTAAAGCGAAAGTTAAAGTTAAAGTTAAAGTCAAAAATAAAATTAAAGTTAAAGTTAAATTTACAGTTAAAGTTTAAGTTAAAGTTAAAGCTAAAGTTAAAGTTAAAGTTAAAGTTAAAGTTAAAGTTAAAATTAAAGTTAAAGTTAAAGTTAAAGCTAAAGTTAAAGTTAAAGTTAAAGTTAAAGTTAAAGTGAATGTTAAAGTTAAAGCGAAAGTTAAAGTTAAAGTTAAAGTTAAAGTTAAAGTTAAAGACAAAGTTAAAGTTAAAGTTAAAGTTAAAGTTAAAGTTAAAGTTAAAGTTAAAGTTAAAGTTAAAGTTAAAGTTAAAGTTAAAGTGAATGTTAAAGTTAAAGTTAAAGTTAAAGTGAATGTTAAAGTTAAAGAGAAAGTTAAAGTTAAAGTTAAGAATAAAGTTAAAGTTAAAGTAAAAGTGGAAGTTAAAGTGGAAGTTAAAGTTAAAGTTAAAGTTAAAATTAAAGTTAAAGCTAAAGTGAATGTTAAAGTAAAAGCGAAAGTTAAAGTTAAAGTTAAAAATAAAGTTAAAGTTAAAGTTAAAGTTAAAGTTAAAGTTAAAGTTAAAGTGAAAGTTAAAGTTAAAGTTAAAATTAAAGTAAAAGTTAAAGTTAAAGTTGAAATTAAAGTTAAAGTTAAAGTTAAAGCTAAAGTTAAAGTTAAAGCTAAAGTTAAAGTTAAAGTTAAAGTTAAAGTTAAAGTTAAAGTTAAAGTGAATGTTAAAGTTAAAGCGAAAGTTAAAGTTAAAGTTAAAAATAAAGTTAAAGTTAAAGTTAAAGATAAAGTTAAAGTTAAAGTTAAAGTTAAAGTTAAAGTAAAGTTAAAGTTAAAGTTAAAGTTAAAATTAAAGTTAAAGTTAAAGTTAAAGTTAAAGTTAAAGGGAATGTTAAAGTTAAAGCGAAAGTTAAAGTTATAGTTAAAAATAAAGTTAAAGTTAAAGTTAAAATTAAAGATAAAGTTAAAGTTAAAGTTAAAGTTAAAGTTAAAGGTAAAGTTAAAGTTAAAGTTAAAGTTAAAGTTAACGTTAAAGTTAAAGTTAAAGTAAAGATAAAGTTAAAGTGAATGTTAAAGTTAAAGTTAAAGTTAAAGTGAATGTTAAAGTTAAAGAGAAAGTTAAAGTTAAAGTTAAGAATAAAGTTAAAGTTAAAGTAAAAGTGGAAGTTAAAGTGGAAGTTAAAGTTAAAGTTAAAGTTAAAATTAAAGTTAAAGCTAAAGTGAATGTTAAAGTAAAAGCGAAAGTTAAAGTTAAAGTCAAAAATAAAGTTAAAGTTAAAGTGAAAGTTAAAGTTAAAGTGAAAGTTAAAGTTAAAGTTACAGTTAAAGTTAAAGTTAAAGCTAAAGTTAAAGTTAAAGTTAAAGTTAAAGTTAAAGTAAATGTTAAAGTTAAAGCGAAAGTTAAAGTTAAAGTTAAAGGCAAAAATAAAGTTAAAGTTAAAGTTAAATTTACAGTTAAAGTTTAAGTTAAAGTTAAAGCTAAAGTTAAAGTTAAAGTGAAAGTTAAAGTTAAAGTTACAGTTAAAGTTAAAGTTAAAGTTAAATTTAAAGTTAAAGTTAAAGTTAAAGTTAAAGGGAATGTTAAAGTTAAAGCAAAAGTTAAAGTTAAAGTTAAAAATAAAGTTAAAGTTAAAGTTAAAGATAAAGATAAAGTTAAAGTTAAAGTTAAAGTTAAAGTTAAAGTTAAAGTTAAAGTTAAAGTTAAAGTTAAAGTTAAAGTTAAAGTTAACGTTAAAGTTAAAGTTAAAGTAAAGTTAAAGTTAAAGTCAAAAATAAAGTTAAAGTTAAAGTGAAAGTTAAAGTTAAAGTTAAAGCTAAAGTTAAAGTTAAAGTTAAAGTTAAAGTTAAAGTGAATGTTAAAGTTAAAGCGAAAGTTAAAGTTAAAGTTAAAGTTAAAGTTAAATTTAAAGTTAAAGTTAAAGTTAAAGTTAAAGTTAAAGTTAAAGTTAAAGTTAAAGTTAAAGTTAAAGTTAAAGTAAAGTTAAAGTTAAAGTTAAAGTTAAAGTTAAAGTTAAAGTTAAAGTTAAAGTTAAATTTAAAGTTAAAGTTAAAGTTAAAGTTAAAGTTAAAGTTAAAGTTAAAGTTAAAGTTAAAGTTAAAGTTAAAGTTAAAGTTAAAGTTAAAGTTAAATTTAAAGTTAAAGCGAAAGTTAAAGTTAAAGTTAAAGTCAAAAATAAAGTTAAAGTTAAAGTTAAATTTACAGTTAAAGTTTAAGTTAAAGTTAAAGCTAAAGTTAAAGTTAAAGTTAAAATTAAAGTTAAAGTTAAAGTTAAAGCTAAAGTTAAAGTTAAAGTTAAAGTTAAAGTTAAAGTTAAAGTGAATGTTAAAGTTAAAGCGAAAGTTAAAGTTAAAGTTAAAGTTAAATTTAAAGTTAAAGTTAAAGTTAAAGTTAAAGTTAAAGTTAAAGTTAAAGTTAAAGTTAAAGTTAAAGTTAAAGTTAAAGTTAAAGTTAAAGTAAAGTTAAAGTTAAAGTTAAAGTTAAAGTTAAAGTTAAAGTTAAAGTTAAAGTTAAAGTTAAAGTTAAAGTTAAAGTTAAATTTAAAGTTAAAGTTAAAGTTTAAGTTAAAGTTAAAGTTAAAGTGAATGTTAAAGTTAAAGCGAAAGTTAAAGTTAAAGTTAAAGTTAAAGTTAAAATGAATGTTAAAGTTAAAGTTAAAGTTAAACTTAAAGTTAAAGTTAAAGTTAAAGTTAAATTTAAAGTTAAAGTTAAAGTTAAAGTTAAAGGGAATGTTAAAGTTAAAGCGAAAGTTAAAGTTAAAGTTAAAAATAAAGTTAAAGTTAAAGTTAAAGTTAAAGATAAAGTTAAAGTTAAAGTTAAAGTTAAAGTTAAAGTTAAAGTTAAAGTTAAAGTTAAAGTTAAAGTTAAAGTTAAAGTTAAAGTTAAAGTTAAAGTTAAAGTTAAAGTTAAAGTTAAAGTTAAAGTTAACGTTAAAGTTAAAGTTAAAGTAAAGTTAAAGTTAAAGTGAATGTTAAAGTTAAAGTTAAAGTTAAAGTGAATGTTAAAGTTAAAGAGAAAGTTAAAGTTAAAGTTAAGAATAAAGTTAAAGTTAAAGTAAAAGTGGAAGTTAAAGTGGAAGTTAAAGTTAAAGTTAAAGTTAAAATTAAAGTTAAAGCTAAAGTGAATGTTAAAGTAAAAGCGAAAGTTAAAGTTAAAGTCAAAAATAAAGTTAAAGTTAAAGTGAAAGTTAAAGTTAAAGTGAAAGTTAAAGTTAAAGTTAAAGTTACAGTTAAAGTTAAAGTTAAAGCTAAAGTTAAAGTTAAAGTTAAAGTTAAAGTTAAAGTTAAAGTTAAAGTTAAAGTTAAAGTTAAAGTTAAAGTTAAAGTTAAAGTTAAAGTTAAAGTAAATGTTAAAGTTAAAGGGAAAGTTAAAGTTAAAGTTAAAGTCAAAAATAAAGTTAAAGTTAAAGTTAAATTTACAGTTAAAGTTAAAGTTAAAGTTAAAGTTAAAGTTAAAGTTAAAGTTAAAGTTAAAGTTAAAGTTAAAGTTAAAGTTAAAGTTAAAGTTAAAGTTAAAGTTAAAGTTAAAGTTAAAATTAAAGTTAAAGTTAAAGTTAAAGCTAAAGTTAAAGTTAAAGTTAAAGTTAAAGTTAAAGTTAAAGTTAAAGTGAATGTTAAAGTTAAAGCGAAAGTTAAAGTTAAAGTTAAAGTTAAAGTTAAAGTTAAAGTTAAAGTTAAAGTTAAAGTTAAAGTTAAAGTTAAAGACAAAGTTAAAGTTAAAGTTAAAGTTAAAGTTAAAGTTAAAGTTAAAGTTAAAGTTAAAGTTAAAGTTAAAGTTAAAGTTAAAGTGAATGTTAAAGTTAAAGTTAAAGTTAAAGTGAATGTTAAAGTTAAAGAGAAAGTTAAAGTTAAAGTTAAGAATAAAGTTAAAGTTAAAGTAAAAGTGGAAGTTAAAGTGGAAATTAAAGTTAAAGTTAAAGTTAAAATTAAAGTTAAAGCTAAAGTGAATGCTAAAGTAAAAGCGAAAGTTAAAGTTAAAGTTAAAAATAAAGTTAAAGTTAAAGTTAAAGTGAAAGTTAAAGTTAAAGTTAAAATTAAAGTAAAAGTTAAAGTTAAAGTTGAAATTAAAGTTAAAGTTAAAGTTAAAGTTAAAGCTAAAGTTAAAGTTAAAGTTAAAGTTAAAGTTAAAGTTAAAGTAAAGATAAAGTTAAAGTTAAAGTTAAAGTTAAAATTAAAGTTAAAGTTAAAGTTAAAGTTAAAGTTAAAGTTAAAGTTAAAGTTAACGTTAAAGTTAAAGTAAAGTTAAAGTTAAAGTTAAAGTCAAAAATAAAGTTAAAGTTAAAGTGAAAGTTAAAGTTAAAGTGAAAGTTAAAGTTAAAGTTAAAGTTACAGTTAAAGTTAAAGTTAAAGCTAAAGTTAAAGTTAAAGTTAAAGTTAAAGTTAAAGTTAAAGTTAAAGTTAAAGTTAAAGTTAAAGTTAAAGTAAAAGTAAATGTTAAAATTAAAGCGAAAGTTAAAGTTAAAGTTAAAGTCAAAAATAAAGTTAAAGTTAAAGTTAAATTTACAGTTAAAGTTTAAGTTAAAGTTAAAGCTAAAGTTAAAGTTAAAGTTAAAATTAAAGTTAAAGTTAAAGTTAAAGCTAAAGTTAAAGTTAAAGTTAAAGTTAAAGTTAAAGTTAAAGTTAAAGTGAATGTTAAAGTTAAAGCGAAAGTTAAAGTTAAAGTTAAAGTTAAAGTTAAAGTTAAAGTTAAAAACAAAGTTAAAGTTAAAGTTAAAGTTAAAGTTAAAGTTAAAGTGAATGTTAAAGTTAAAGTTAAAGTTAAAGTTAAAGTGAATGTTAAAGTTAAAGAGAAAGTTAAAGTTAAGAATAAAGTTAAAGTAAAAGTAAAAGTGGAAGTTAAAGTGGAAGTTAAAGTTAAAGTTAAAGTTAAAGTTAAAGTTAAAGTTAAAGTTAAAGTTAAAGTTAAAGTTAAAGTTAAAGTTAAAGTTAAAATTAAAGTTAAAGCTAAAGTGAATGTTAAAGTTAAAGCGAAAGTTAAAGTTAAAGTTAAAAATAAAGTTAAAGTTAAAGTTAAAGTGAAAGTTAAAGTTAAAGTTAAAATTAAAGTTAAAGTTAAAGTTAAAGTTGAAATTAAAGTTAAAGTTAAAGTTAAAGCTAAAGTTAAAGTTAAAGCTAAAGTTAAATTTAAAGTTAAAGTTAAAGTTAAAGTGAATGTTAAAGTTAAAGCGAAAGTTAAAGTTAAAGTTAAAAATAAAGTTAAAGTTAAAGTTAAAGATAAAGTTAAAGTTAAAGTTAAAGTTAAAGTTAAAGTTAAAGTTAAAGTTAAAGTAAAGTTAAAGTTAAAGTTAAAGTTAAAGTTAAAGTTAAAATTAAAGTTAAACTTAAAGTTAAAGTTGAAGTTAAAGTTGAAGTTAAAGTTAAAGTTAAAGTTAAATTTAAAGTTAAAGTTAAAGTTAAAGTTAAAATTGAAATGTTAAAGTTAAAGCTAAAGTTAAAGTTAAAGCTAAAGTTAAAGTTAAAGTTAAAGTTAAAGTTAAAGTTAAAGTTAAAGTTAAAGTTAAAGTTAAAGTTAAAGTTAAAGTTAAAGTTAAAGTTAAAGTTAAAGTTAAAGTTAAAGTTAAAGTTAAAGTGAATGTTAAAGTTAAAGCGAAAGTTAAAGTTAAAAATGAAGTTAAAGTTAAAGTTAAAGATAAAGTTAAAGTTAAAGTTAAAGTTAAAGTTAAAGTTAAAGTTAAAGTTAAAGTAAAGTTAAAGTTAAAGTTAAAGTTAAAGTTAAAGTTAAAATTAAAGTTAAAGTTAAAGTTGAAGTTAAAGTTAAAGTTAAAGTTAAAGTTAAAGTTAAAGTTAAAGTTAAAGTTAAAATTAAAATGTTAAAGTTAAAGCTAAAGTTAAAGTTAAAGCTAAAGTTAAAGTTAAATTTAAAGTTAAAGTTAAAATTAAAATGTTAAAGTTAAAGTTAAAGCTAAAGTTAAAGTTAAAGCTAAAGTTAAAGTTAAAGTTAAAATTAAAATTAAAGTTAAAGTTAAAGTTTAAGTTTAAGTTAAAGTTAAAGTTAAAGTTAAAGTTAAAGTTAAAGTTAAAGTTAAAGTTAAAGTTAAAGTTAAAGTTAAAGTAAAAGTTAAAGTGAATGTTAAAGTTAAAGCGAAAGTTAAAGTTAAAAATAAAGTTAAAGTTAAAGCTAAAGTTGAAGTTAAAGTTTAAGTTAAAGTTAAAGTTAAAGTTAAAGTTAAAGTTAAAGTTAAAGTTAAAGTTAAAGTTAAAGTTAAAAATAAAGTTAAAGTTAAAGTTAAAGTTAAAGTTAAAGTTAAAGTTAAAGTTAAAGTTAAAAATAAAGTTAAAGTTAAAGTTAAAGCTAAAGTTAAAGTTAAAGCTAAAGTTAAAGTTAAAGTTAAAGTTAAAGTTAAAATTAAAGTTAAAGTGAATGTTAAAGTTAAAGCGAAAGTTAAAGTTAAAGTTAAAAATAAAGTTAAAGTTAAAGTTAAAGATAAAGTTAAAGTTAAAGTTAAAGTTAAAGTTAAAGTAAAGTTAAAGTTAAAGTTAAAGTTAAAATTAAAGTTAAAGTTAAAGTTGAAGTTAAAGTTGAAGTTAAAGTTAAAGTTAAAGTTAAAGTTAAAGTTAAAGTTAAATTTAAAGTTAAAGTTAAAGTTAAAGTTAAAATTAAAATGTTAAAGTTAAAGCTAAAGTTAAAATTAAAGCTAAAGTTAAAGTTAAAGTTAAAGTTAAAGTTAAAGTTAAAGTTAAAGTGAATGTTAAAGTTAAAGAGAAAGTTAAAGTTAAAGTTAATAATAAAGTTAAAGTTAAAGTGAAAGTTAAAGTGAAAGTTAAAGTTAAAATTAAAGTTAAAGTTAAAGTGAATGTTAAAATTAAAGCGAAAGTTAAAGTTAAAGTTAAAAATAAAGTTAAAAATAAAGTTAAAGTTAAAGTTAAAGTTAAAGTTAAAGTTAAAGTTAAAGTTAAAGTTAAAGTTAAAGTCAAAGTTAAAGTTAAAGTTAAAGTTAAAGTTAAAGTTAAAATTAAAGTTAAAGTTGAAGTTAAAGTTAAAGTTAAAGTTAAAGTTAAAGTTAAAGTTAAAGTTAAAGTTAAAGTTAAAGTTAAAGTTAAAGTTAAAGTTAAAGTTAAAATTTAAGTTAAAGTTAAAGTTGAAGTTAAGGTTAAAGTTAAAGTTAAAGTTAAAGTTAAAGTTAAAGTTAAAGTTAAAGTTAAAGTTAAAGTTAAAGTTAAAGTTAAAGTTAAAGTTAAAGTTAAAGTTAAAGTTAAAGTTAAAGTTAAAGTTAAAGTTACAGTTAAAGTTAAAGTTAAAGTGTATGTTAAAGTTAAAGCGAAAGTTAAAGTTAAAGTTAAAAATAAAGTTAAAGTTAAAGTTAAAGATAAAGTTAAAGTTAAAGTTAAAGTTAAAGTTAAAGTAAAGTTAAAGTTAAACTTAAAGTTAAAGTTAAAGTTAAAATTGAAGTCAAAAATAAAGTTAAAGTTAAAGTGAAAGTTAAAGTTAAAATTGAAGTCAAAAATAAAGTTAAAGTTAAAGTTAAAGTTAAAGTTAAAGTTAAAGTTAAAGGTAAAGTTAAAGTTAAAGTGAATGTTAAAGTTAAAGCGAAAGTTAAAGTTAAAGTTAAAGTTAAAGTTAAAGTGAATGTTAAAGTTAAAGTTAACGTTAAAGTTAAAGTTAAATTTAAAGTTAAAGTTAAAGGGAATGTTAAAGTTAAAGCGAAAGTTAAAGTTAAAGTTAAAAATAAAGTTAAAGTTAAAATTAAAGTTAAAGTTAAAGTTAAAGTTAAAGTTAAAGTTAAAGTTAAAGTTAAAGTTAAAGTTAAAGTTAAAGTTAAAGTTAAAGTTAACGTTAAAGTTAAAGTTAAAGTAAAGTAAAGTTAAAGTTAAAGTTAAAGTTAAAGTCAAAAATAAAGTTAAAGTTAAAGTGAAAGTTAAAGTTAAAGTGAAAGTTAAAGTTAAAGTTACAGTTAAAGTTAAAGTTAAAGCTAAAGTTAAAGTTAAAGTTAAAGTTAAAGTTAAAGTTAAAGTTAAAGTTAAAGTTAAAGTAAATGTTAAAGTTAAAGCGAAAGTTAAAGTTAAAGTTAAAGTCAAAAATAAAGTTAAAGTTAAAGTTAAAGTTACAGTTAAAGTTTAAGTTAAAGTTAAAGCTAAAGTTAAAGTTAAAGTTAAAGTTAAAGTTAAAATTAAAGTTAAAGTTAAAGTTAAAGTTAAAGTGAATGTTAAAGTTAAAGCGAAAGTTAAAGTTAAAGTTAAAGTTAAAATTAAAGTTAAAGTTAAAGTTAAAGACAAAGTTAAAGTTAAAGTTAAAGTTAAAGTTAAAGTTAAAGTTAAAGTTAAAGTTAAAGTTAAAGTTAAAGTTAAAGTTAAAGTTAAAGTTAAAGTTAAAGTTAAAGTTAAAGTGAATGTTAAAGTTAAAGTTAAAGTGAATGTTAAAGTTAAAGAGAAAGTTAAAGTTAAATTTAAGAATAAAGTTAAAGTTAAAGTAAAAGTGGAAGTTAAAGTGGAAGTTAAAGTTAAAGTTAAAGTTAAAATTAAAGTTAAAGTTAAAGTTAAAGTTAAAGTTAAAGTTAAAATTAAAGTTAAAGCTAAAGTGAATGTTAAAGTTAAAGCGAAAGTTAAAGTTAAAAATAAAGTTAAAATTATAGTTAAAGTGAAAGTTAAATTTAAAGTTAAAGTTAAAATTAAAGTTAAAGTTAAAGTTAAAGTTGAAATTAAAGTTAAAGTTAAAGTTAAAGTTAAAGTTAAAGCAAAAGTTAAAGTTAAATTTAAAGTTAAGGTTAAAGCTAAAGTGAATGTTAAAGTTAAAGCGAAAGTTAAAGTTAAAGTTAAAAATAAAGTTAAAGTTAAAGTTAAAGTGAAAGTTAAAGTTAAAGTTAAAATTAAAGTTAAAGTTAAAGTTAAAGTTAAAGTTAAAGTTAAAGTTAAAGTTAAAATTAAAGTTAAAGTTAAAGTTAAAGTGAATGTTAAAGTTAAAGCGAAAGTTAAAGTTAAAGTTAAAAATAAAGTTAAAGTTAAAGATAAAGTTAAAGTTAAAGTTAAAGTTAAAGTTAAAGTTAAAGTTAAAGTTAAAGTAAAGTTAAAGTTAAATTTAAAGTTAAAGTTAAAATTAAAGTTAAAGTTAAAGTTAAAGTTGAAGTTAAAGTTGAAGTTAAAGTTAAAGTTAAAGTTAAATTTAAAGTTAAAGTTAAAGTTAAAATTAAAATGTTAAAGTTAAAGCTAAAGTTAAAGTTAAAGCTAAAGTTAAAGTTAAAGTTAAAGTTAAAGTTAAAGTTAAAGTTAAAGTTAAAGTTAAAGTTAAAGTTAAAGTTAAAGTTAAAGTTAAAGTTAAAGTTAAAGTTAAAGTTAAAGTTAAAGTTAAAGTTAAAGTTAAAGTTAAAGTTAAAGTTAAAGTTAAAGTTAAAGTTAAAGTTAAAGTTAAAGTTAAAGTTAAAGTTAAAGTTAAAGTTAAAGTTAAAGTGAATGTTAAAGTTAAAGCGAAAGTTAAAGTTAAAAATAAAGTTAAAGTTAAAGCTAAAGTTGAAGTTAAAGTTTAAGTTTAAGTTTAAGTTTAAGTTAAAGTTAAAGTTAAAGTTAAAGTTAAAGTTAAAGTTAAAGTTAAAGTTAAAGTTAAAGTTAAAGTTAAAGTTAAAGTTAAAGTTAAAGTTAAAGTTAAAGTTAAAGTTAAAGTTAAAGTTAAAGCTAGAGTTAAAGTTAAAGTTAAAGTTAAAGTTAAAGTTAAAGTTAAAGTTAAAGTTAAAGTTAAAGTTAAAGTTAAAGTTAAAGTTAAAGTTAAAGTGAATGTTAAAATTAAAGCGAAAGTTAGTGTTAAAAATAAAGTTAAAGTTAAAGCTAAAGTTGAAGTAAAGTTTAAGTTTAAGTTTAAGTTTAGGTTTAAGTTTAAGTTTAAGTTAAAGTTAAAGTTAAAGTTAAAGTTAAAGTTAAAGTTAAAGTTAAAGTAAGTTAAAGTTAAAGTTAAAGTTAAATTTAAAGTCAAAGTTAAATTTAAAGTTAAAGTTAAAGTTAAAGTTAAGGTTAAAGTTAAAGTTAAAGTTAAAGTTAAAATTAAAGTTAAAGTTAAAGTGAATGTTAAAGTTAAAGAGAAAGTTAAATTTAAAAATGAAGTTAAAGTTAAAGTTAAAATTAAAGTTAAAGTTAAAGTCAAAAATAAAGTTAAAGTTAAAGTGAAAGTGAAAGTTAAAGTTAAAGTTAAAGTTAAAGTTAAAGTTACAGTTAAAGTTAAAGTTAAAGTTAAATTTAAAGTTAAAGTTAAAGTGAATGTTAAAGTTAAAGCGAAAGTTAAAGTTAAAAATAAAATTAAAATTAAAGTGAAAGTTAAAGTTAAAGTTAAAGTTAAAGTTAAAGTTAAAGTTATAGTTAAAGTTAAAGTTAAAATTAAAGTTAAAGTTAAAGTTAAAGTTAAAGTTAAAGTTAAAGTTAAATTTAAAGTTAAAGTTAAAGTTAAAGTTAAAGTTAAAGTTAAAGTTAAAGTTAAAGTTAAAGTTAAAGTTAAAGTTAAAGTTAAAGTTAAAGTTAAAGTTAAATTTAAAGTTAAAGTTAAATTTAAATTTAGAGTTAAAGTTAAAGTTAAAGTTAAGGTTAAAGTTAAAGTTAAAGTTAAAATTAAAGTTAAAGTTAAAGTGAATGTTAAAGTTAAAGAGAAATTTAAAGTTAAAATTAAAAATAAAGTTAAAGTTAAAGTGAAAGTTAAAGTGAAATTTAAAGTTAAAGTTAAAGTTAAAGTTAAAGTTAAAGTTAAAGTGAATGTTAAAGTTAAAGCGAAAGTTAAAGTTAAAGTTAAAAATAAAGTTAAAGTTAAAGTTAAAGTTAAATTTAAAGTTAAAGTTAATTTTAAAGTTAAAGTTAAAGTTAAAGTTAAGGTTAAAGTTAAAGTTAAAGTTAAAGTTAAAGTTAAAGTTAAAGTTAAAGTTAAAATTAAAGTTAAAGTTAAAGTTAAAGTGAATGTTAAAGTTAAAGAGAAAGTTAAATTTAAAGTTAAAGTTAAGAATAAAGTTAAAGTTAAAGTGAAATTGAAAGTTAAAGTGAAAGTTAAAGTTAAAGTTAAAGTTAAAGTTAAAGTTAAAGTTAAAGTTAAAGTTAAAGTTAAAGTTAAAGTTAAAGTTAAAGTTAAAGTTAAAGTTAAAGTTAAAGTTAAAGTTAAAGTTAAAATTAAAGTTAAAGTTAAAGTTAAAGTGAATGTTAAAGTTAAAGCGAAAGTTAAAGTTAAAGTTAAAAATAAAGTTAAAGTTAAAGTTAAAGTTAAAGTGAAAGTGAAAGTTAAAGTTAAAGTTAAAGTTAAAGTTAAAGTTAAAGTTAAAGTTAAAGTTGAAGTTAAAGTTGAAGTTAAAGTTAAAGTTAAAGTTAAAGTTAAATTTAAATTTAAAGTTAAAGTTAAAGTTAAGTTAAAGTTAAAGTTAAAATGTTAAAGTTAAAGCTAAAGTTAAAGTTAAAGTTAAAGTTAAAGTTAAAGTTAAAGTTGAAGTTAAAGTTAAAGTTAAAGTTAAAGTTAAAATTAAAATTAAAATGTTAAAGTTAAAGCTAAATTTAAAGTTAAAGCTAAAGTTAAAGTTGAAGTTAAAGTTGAAGTTAAAGTTAAAGTTAAAGTTAAAGTTAAAGTTAAAGTTAAAATTAAAATGTTAAAGTTAAAGCTAAAGTTAAAGTTAAAGTTAAAGTGAAAGTTAAAGTTAAATTTAAAGTTAAAGTTAAAGTTAAAGTTAAAGTTAAAGTTAAAGTTAAAATTAAAGTTAAAGTTAAAGTTAAAGTTAAAGTTAAAGTTAAAGTTAAAGTTAAAGTTAAAGTTAAAGTGAATGTTAAAGTTAAAGTTAAAGTTAAAGTTAAAGTTAAAGCTAAAGTTAAAGTTAAAGTTAAAGTGAAAGTGAAAGTTAAAGTTAAAGTTAAAGTTAAAGTTAAAGTTAAAGTTGAAGTTAAAGTTGAAGTTAAAGTTAAAGTTAAAGTTAAAGTTAAAGTTAAAATTAAAGTTAAAGTTAAAGTTGAAGTTAAAGTTGAAGTTAAAGTTAAAGTTAAATTTAAAGTTAAAGTTAAAGTTAGAGTTAAAATTAAAATGTTAAAGTTAAAGCTAAAGTTAAAGTTAAAGCTAAAGTTAAAGTTAAAGTTAAAGTTAAAGTGAATGTTAAAGTTAAAGAGAAAGTTAAAGTTAAGGTTAATAATAAAGTTAAAGTTAAAGTGAAAGTTAAAGTGAAAGTTAAAGTTAAAGTTAAAATTAAAGTTAAAGTTAAAGTGAATGTTAAAGTTAAAGCGAAAGTTAAAGTTAAAGTTAAAAATAAAGTTAAAGTTAAAGTTAAAGGGGAAGTTAAAGTTAAAGTTAAAGTTAAAGTTAAAGTTAAAGTTAAAGTTAAAGTTGAAGTTAAAGTTAAAGTTAAATTTAAAGTTAAAGTTAAAGTTAAAGTTAAAATTAAAATGTTAAAGTTAAAGCTAAAGTTAAAGTTAAAGCTAAAGTTAAAGTTAAAGTTAAAGTTATTGTGAATGTTAAAGTTAAAGAGAAAGTTAAAGTTAAAGTTAATAATAAAGTTAAAGTTAAAGTGAAAGTTAAAGTGAAAGTTAAAGTTAAAGTTAAAGTTAAAATTAAAGTTAAAGTTAAAGTGAATGTTAAAGTTAAATCGAAAGTTAAAGTTAAAGTTAAAAATAAAGTTAAAGTTAAAGTTAAAGGGGAAGTTAAAGTTAAAGTTAAAGTTAAAGTTAAAGTTAAAGTTAAAGTTAAAGTTAAAGTTAAAGTTAAAGTTAAAGTTAAAGTTAAAGTTAAAGTTAAAGTTAAAGTTAAAATTAAAGTTAAAGTTAAAGTTAAAGTTAAAGTTAAAGTTAAAGTAAAAGTTAAAGTTAAAGCGAAAGTTAAAGTCAAAGTTAAAAATAAAGTTAAAGTTAAAGTTAAAGATAAAGTTAAAGTTAAAGTTAAAGTTAAAGTTAAAGTTAAAGTTAAAGTAAAGTTAAAGTTAAAGTTAAAGTTGAAGTCAAAAATAAAGTTAAAGTTAAAGTGAAAGTTAAAATTACAGTTAAAGTTAAAGTTAAAATTAAAGCTAAAGTTAAAGTTAAAATTAAAGTTAAAGTTAAAGTTAAAGTTGAAGTTAAAGTTAAAGTTAAAGTTAAAGTTAAAGTTAAAGTTAAAGTTAAAGTTAAAGTTAAAGTTAAAGTTAAAGTTAAAGTTAAAGTTAAAGTTAAAGTTAAAGTTAAAGTTAAAGTTAAAGTTAAAGTTAAAGTTAAAGTTAAAGTTAAAGTTAAAGTTAAAGTTAAAGTTAAAGTTAAAGTTAAAGTTAAAATTAAAGTTAAAGTTAAAGTTGAAGTTAAAGTTAAAGTTAAAGTTAAAGTTAAAGTTAAAGTTAAAGTTAAAGTTAAAGTTAAAGTTAAAGTTAAAGTTAAAGTTAAAGTTAAAGTTAAAGTTAAAGTTAAAGTTAAAGTTAAAGTTAAAGTTAAAGTTAAAGTTAAAGTTAAAGTTAAAGTTTAAGTTAAAGTTAAAGTTAAAGTTAAAGTTAAAGTTAAAGTTAAAGTTAAAGTTAAAGTTAAAGTTAAAGTTAAAGTTAAAGTTAAAGTTAAAGTTAAAGTTAAAGTTAAAGTTAAAGTTAAAGTTAAAGTTAAAGTTAAAGTTAAAGTTAAAGTTAAAGTTAAAGTTAAAGTTAAAGTTAAAGTTAAAGTTAAAGATAAAGTTAAAGTTAAAGTTAAAGTTAAAGTTAAAGTTAAAGTTAAAGTTAAAGTTAAAGTTAAAGTTAAAGTTAAAGTTAAAGTTAAAGTTAAAGTTAAAGTTAAAGTTAAAGTTAAAGTTAAAGTTAAAGTTAAAGTTAAAGTTAAAGTTAAAGTTAACGTTAAAGCTAAAGTTAAAGTTAAAGTAAAGTTAAAGTTAAAGTTAAAGTCAAAAATAAAGTTAAAGTTAAAGTGCAAGTTAAAGTTAAAGTGAAAGTTAAAGTTAAAGTTAAAGTTACAGTTAAAGTTAAAGTTAAAGTTAAAGTTAAAGTTAAACTTAAAGTCAAAAATTAAGTTAAAGTTAAAGTTAAAGTTACAGTTAAAGTTTAAGTTAAAGTTAAAGCTAAAGTTAAAGTTAAAGTTAAAGTTAAAGTTAAAGTTAAAGTTAAAATTAAAGTTAAAGTTAAAGTTAAAGTTAAAGTTAAAGTTAAAGTTAAAGTGAATGTTAAAGTTAAAGCGAAAGTTAAAGTTAAAGTTAAAGTTAAAGTTAAAGTGAATGTTAAAGTTAAAGTTAAAGTTAAAGTGAATGTTAAAGTTAAAGAGAAAGTTAAAGTTAAAGTTAAGAATAAAGTTAAAGTTAAAGTAAAAGTGGAAGTTAAAGTGGAAGTTAAAGTTAAAGTTAAAATTAAAGTTAAAGCTAAAGTGAATGTTAAAGTTAAAGCGAAAGTTAAAGTTAAAGTTAAAAATAAAGTTAAATTTAAAGTTAAAGTTAAAGTTAAAATTAAAGTTAAAGTTAAAGTTAAAGTTGAAATTAAAGTTAAAGTTAAAGTTAAAGTTAAAGTTAAAGCTAAAGTTAAAGTTAAAGTTAAAGCTAAAGTTAAAGTTAAAGTTAAAGTTAAAGTTAAAGTTAAAGTTAAAGTTAAAGTGAATGTTAAAATTAAAGCGAAAGTTAAAGTTAAAGTTAAAAATAAAGTTAAAGTTAAAGTTAAAGATAAAGTTAAAGTTAAAGTTAAAGTTAAAGTTAAAGTTAAAGTTAAAGTTAAAGTTAAAGTTAAAATTAAAGTTAAAGTTAAAGTTAAAATTAAAGTTAAAGTTAAAGTTAAAGTTAAAGTTAAAGTTAAAGTTAAAGTTAAAGTTAAAGTTAAAGTTAAAGTTAAAGTTAAAGTTAAAGTTAAAGTTAAAATTAAAGTTAAAGTCAAAGTTGAAGTTAAAGTTAAAGTTAAATTTAAAGTTAAAGTTAAAGTTAAAGTTAAAGTTAAAGTTAAAGTTAAAGTTAAAGTTAAAGTTAAAGTTAAAGTTAAAGTTAAAGCGAAAGTTAAAGTCAAAGTTAAAAATAAAGTTAAAGTTAAAGTTAAAGATAAAGTTAAAGTTAAAGTTAAAGTTAAAGTTAAAGTTAAAGTTAAAGTTAAAGTTAAAGTAAAGTTAAAGTTAAAGTTAAAGTTAAAGTTGAAGTCAAAAATAAAGTTAAAGTTAAAGTGAAAGTTAAAATTACAGTTAAAGTTAAAGTTAAAGTTAAAGCTAAAGTTAAAGTTAAAATTAAATTTAAAGTTAAAGTTAAAGTTGAAGTTAAAGTTAAAGTTAAAGTTAAAGTTAAAGTTAAAGTTAAAGTTAAAGTTAAAGTTAAAGTTAAAGTTAAAGTTAAAGTTAAAGTTAAAGTTAAAGTTAAAGTTAAAGTTAAAGTTAAAATTAAAGTTAAAGTTAAAGTTGAAGTTAAAGTTGAAGTTAAAGTTAAAGTTAAAGTTAAAGTTAAAGTTAAAGTTAAAGTTAAAGTTAAAGTTAAAGTTAAAGTTAAAGTTAAAGTTAAAGTTAAAGTTAAAGTTAAAGTTAAAGTTAAAGTTAAAGTTAAAGTTAAAGTTAAAGTTAAAGTTAAAGTTAAAGTTAAAGTTAAAGTTAAAGTTAAAGTTAAAGTTAAAGTTAAAGTTAAAGTTAAAGTTAAAGTTAAAGTTAAAGTTAAAGTTAAAGTTAAAGTTAAAGTTAAAGTTAAAGTTAAAGTTAAAGTTAAAGTTAAAGTTAAAGTTAAAGTTAAAGTTAAAGTTAAAGTTAAAGTTAAAGTTAAAGTTAAAGTTAAAGTTAAAGTTAAAGTTAAAGTTAAAGTTAAAGTTAAAGTTAAAGTTAAAGTTAAAGTTAAAGTTAAAGTTAAAGTTAAAGTTAAAGTTAAAGTTAAAGTTAAAGTTAAAGTTAAAGTTAAAGTTAAAGTTAAAGTTAAAGTTATAGTTAAAGTTAAAGTTAAAGTTAAAGCTAAAGTTAAAGTTAAAGTTAAAGTTAAAGTTAAAGTTAAAGTTAAAGTTAAAGTTAAAGTTAAAGTTAAAGTTAAAGTTAAAGTTAAAGTTAAAGTTAAAGTTAAAGTTAAAGTTAAAGTTAAAGTTAAAGTTAAAGTTAAAGTTAAAGTTAAAGTTAAAGTTAAAGTTAAAGTTAAAGTTAAAGTTAAAGTTAAAGTTAAAGTTAAAGTTAAAGTTAAAGTTAAAGTTAAAGTTAAAGTTAAAGTTAAAGTTAAAGTTAAAGTTAAAGTTAAAGTTAAAGTTAAAGTTAAAGTTAAAGTTAAAGTTAAAGTTAAAGTTAAAGTTAAAGTTAAAGTTAAAGTTTTAGTTTAAGTTAAAGTTAAAGTTAAAGTGAATGTTAAAGTTAAAGCGAAAGTTAAAGTTAAAGTTAAAGTTAAAGTGAATGTTAAAGTTAAAGTTAACGTTAAAGTTAAAGTTAAATTTAAAGTTAAAGTTAAAGTTAAAGTTAAAGTTAAAGTTAAAGTTAAAGGGAATGTTAAAGTTAAAGCGAAAGTTAAAGTTAAAGTTAAAAATAAAGTTAAAGTTAAAGTTAAAGTTAAAGTTAAAGTTAAAGTTAAAGTTAAAGTTAACGTTAAAGTTAAAGTTAAAGTAAAGTTAAAGTTAAAGTTAAAGTTAAAGTCAAAAATAAAGTTAAAGTTAAAGTGCAAGTTAAAGTTAAAGTGAAAGTTAAAGTTAAAGTTAAAGTTACAGTTAAAGTTAAAGTTAAAGTTAAAGTTAAAGTCAAAAATTAAGTTAAAGTTAAAGTTAAAGTTAAAGTTACAGTTAAAGTTTAAGTTAAAGTTAAAGCTAAAGTTAAAGTTAAAGTTAAAGTTAAAGTTAAAATTAAAGTTAAAGTTAAAGTTAAAGTTAAAGTTAAAGTTAAAGTTAAAGTTAAAGTTAAAGTGAATGTTAAAGTTAAAGCGAAAGTAAAAGTTAAAGTTAAAGTTAAAGTGAATGTTAAAGTTAAAGTTAAAGTTAAAATGAATGTTAAAGTTAATGAGAAAGTTAAAGTTAAAGTTAAGAATAAAGTTAAAGTTAAAGTAAAAGTGGAAGTTAAAGTGGAAGTTAAAATTAAAGTTAAAGTTAAAGTTAAAATTAAAGTTAAAGCTAAAGTGAATGTTAAAGTTAAAGCGAAAGTTAAAGTTAAAGTTAAAAATAAAGTTAAAGTTAAAGTTAAAATTAAAGTTAAAGTTAAAGTTAAAGTTGAAATTAAAGTTAAAGTTAAAGTTAAAGTTAAAGTTAAAGTTAAAGTTAAAGTTAAAGTTAAAGCTAAAGTTAAAGTTAAAGTTAAAGCTAAAGTTAAAGTTAAAGTTAAAGTTAAAGTTAAAGTTAAAGTTAAAGTTAAAGTGAATGTTAAAGTTAAAGCGAAAGTTAAAGTTAAAGTTAAAAATAAAGTTAAAGTTAAAGTTAAAGATAAAGTTAAAGTTAAAGTTAAAGTTAAAGTTAAAGTTAAAGTTAAAGTTAAAGTTAAAGTTAAAGTTAAAGTTAAAGTTAAAGTTAAAGTTAAAGTTAAAGTTAAAGTAAAGTTAAAGTTAAAGTTAAAGTTAAAGTTAAAGTTAAAATTAAAGTTAAAGTTAAAGTTGAAGTTAAAGTTGAAGTTAAAGTTAAAGTTAAAGTTAAAGTTAAATTTAAAGTTAAAGTTAAAGTTAAAGTTAAAATTAAAATGTTAAAGTTAAAGCTAAAGTTAAAGCTAAAGTTAAAGTTAAAGTTAAAGTTAAAGTTAAAGTTAAAGTTAAAGTTAAAGTTAAAGTTAAGGTGAATGTTAAAGTTAAAGCGAAAGTTAAAGTTAAAAATAAAGTTAAAGTTAAAGCTAAAGTTGAAGTTAAAGTTTAAGTTTAAGTTAAAGTTAAAGTTAAAGTTAAAGTTAAAGTTAAAGTTAAAGTTAAAGTTAAAGTTAAAGCTAAAGTTAAAGTTAAAGTTAAAGTTAAAGTTAAAGTTAAAGTGAATGTTAAAATTAAAGCGAAAGTTAAAGTTAAAAATAAAGTTAAAGTTAAAGCTAAAGTTGAAGTTAAAGTTTAAGTTTAAGTTTAAGTTTAAGTTTAGGTTTAAGTTTAAGTTAAAGTTAAAGTTAAAGTTAAAGTTAAAGTTAAAGTTAAAGTAAGTTAAAGTTAAAGTTAAATTTAAAGTCAAAGTTAAAGTTAAAGTTAAAGTTAACGTTAAAGTTAAAGTTAAAGTTAAGGTTAAAGTTAAAGTTAAAGTTAAAGTTAAAGTTAAAGTTAAAATTAAAGTTAAAGTGAATGTTAAAGTTAAAGAGAAAGTTAAATTTAAAAATGAAGTTAAAGTTAAAGTTAAAATTAAAGTTAAAGTTAAAGTCAAAAATAAAGTTAAAGTTAAAGTGAAAGTGAAAGTTAAAGTTAAAGTTACAGTTAAAGTTAAAGTTAAAGTAAAAGTTAAAGTTAAAGTTAAATTTAAAGTTAAAGTTAAAGTTAAAGTGAATGTTAAAGTTAAAGCGAAAGTTAAAGTTAAAAATAAAATTAAAATTAAAGTGAAAGTTAAAGTTAAAGTTAAAGTTAAAGTTAAAGTTATAGTTAAAGTTAAAGTTAAAGTTAAAATTAAAGTTAAAGTTAAAGTTAAAGTTAAATTTAAAGTTAAAGTTAAAGTTAAAGTTAAAGTTAAAGTTAAAGTTAAATTTAAAGTTAAAGTTAAATTTAAATTTAGAGTTAAAGTTAAAGTTAAAGTTAAGGTTAAAGTTAAAGTTAAAGTTAAAATTAAAGTTAAAGTTAAAGTGAATGTTAAAGTTAAAGAGAAATTTAAAGTTAAAATTAAAAATAAAGTTAAAGTGAAAGTTAAGGTGAAAGTTAAAGTTAAAGTTAAAGTTAAAGTTAAAGTTAAAGTTAAAGTTAAAGTTAAAGTTAAAGTTAAAATTAAAGTTAAAGTTAAAGTTGAAGTTAAAGTTGAAGTTAAAGTTAAAGTTAAAGTTAAAGTTAAATTTAAAGTTAAAGTTAAAGTTAAAGTTAAAATTAAAATGTTAAAGTTAAAGCTAAAGTTAAAGCTAAAGTTAAAGTTAAAGTTAAAGTTAAAGTTAAAGTTAAAGTTAAAGTTAAAGTTAAAGTTAAAGTTAAGGTGAATGTTAAAGTTAAAGCGAAAGTTAAAGTTAAAAATAAAGTTAAAGTTAAAGCTAAAGTTGAAGTTAAAGTTTAAGTTTAAGTTAAAGTTAAAGTTAAAGTTAAAGTTAAAGTTAAAGTTAAAGTTAAAGTTAAAGTTAAAGTTAAAGTTAAAGCTAAAGTTAAAGTTAAAGTTAAAGTTAAAGTTAAAGTTAAAGTGAATGTTAAAATTAAAGCGAAAGTTAAAGTTAAAAATAAAGTTAAAGTTAAAGCTAAAGTTTAAGTTTAAGTTTAAGTTTAAGTTTAGGTTTAAGTTTAAGTTAAAGTTAAAGTTAAAGTTAAAGTAAGTTAAAGTTAAAGTTAAAGTTAAATTTAAAGTCAAAGTTAAAGTTAAAGTTAAAGTTAACGTTAAAGTTAAAGTTAAAGTTAAGGTTAAAGTTAAAGTTAAAGTTAAAGTTAAAGTTAAAGTTAAAATTAAAGTTAAAGTGAATGTTAAAGTTAAAGAGAAAGTTAAATTTAAAAATGAAGTTAAAGTTAAAGTTAAAATTAAAGTTAAAGTTAAAGTCAAAAATAAAGTTAAAGTTAAAGTGAAAGTGAAAGTGAAAGTTAAAGTTAAAGTTACAGTTAAAGTTAAAGTTAAAGTAAAAGTTAAAGTTAAAGTTAAATTTAAAGTTAAAGTTAAAGTTAAAGTGAATGTTAAAGTTAAAGCGAAAGTTAAAGTTAAAAATTAAATTAAAATTAAAGTGAAAGTTAAAGTTAAAGTTAAAGTTAAAGTTAAAGTTAAAGTTATAGTTAAAGTTAAAGTTAAAGTTAAAATTAAAGTTAAAGTTAAAGTTAAAGTTAAATTTAAAGTTAAAGTTAAAGTTAAAGTTAAAGTTAAAGTTAAATTTAAAGTTAAAGTTAAATTTAAATTTAGAGTTAAAGTTAAAGTTAAAGTTAAGGTTAAAGTTAAAGTTAAAGTTAAAATTAAAGTTAAAGTTAAAGTGAATGTTAAAGTTAAAGAGAAATTTAAAGTTAAAATTAAAAATAAAGTTAAAGTGAAAGTTAAGGTGAAAGTTAAAGTTAAAGTTAAAGTTAAAGTTAAAGTTAAAGTTAAAGTTAAAGTTAAAGTTAAAGTGAATGTTAAAGTTAAAGCGAAAGTTAAAGTTAAAGTTAAAAATAAAATTAAAGTTAAAGTTAAAGTTAAAGTTAAATTTAAAGTTAAAGTTAATTTTAAAGTTAAATTTAAAGTTAAAGTTAAAGTTAAGCTTAAAGTTAAAGTTAAAGTTAAAGTTAAAGTTAAAGTTAAAGTTAAAATTAAAGTTAAAGTTAAAGTGAATGTTAAAGTTAAAGAGAAAGTTAAATTTAAAGTTAAAGTTAAGAATAAAGTTAAAGTTAAAGTGAAATTGAAAGTTAAAGTGAAAGTTAAAGTTAAAGTTAAAGTTAAAGTTAAAGTTAAAATTAAAGTTAAAGTGAATAATCACTTTTTTCTAGCTGGCTTGAGGTCTGAGTTGAAATAAAAACACAAGGGTTTTTTATATATTACCAATATATTTCGATTACACACGGTAATCGTCTTCAGGGTGAACACTACAAAACATAAAAACCACAAAATAAATAAATAAATAACAAATTTCCTAACATACAAATTTAAAAAAATTATAACATACATTTTTTACACGTGTGTATCACTTGACGTGGAGTTTATCACTGATCGTTTGTTTGTCAACAAATATCTATAGAAGCTAGCAGAGTTATCTACGTCCGTTTTATAGTTCATTCGTTTACTGGTTGGTGTGTTAATAATGTGAAGCATTTCCAGAGTAAATCGTTTTCTGTAATGTTGTTCTTGTTGAAGAATAGTAGCTTTGTCAAAGTTTGGTGAGTGGGAGTTTTCAGTACAGTGGGTCATAAGTGCAGTTTTTTGGTTTGCAGTATGTTGGCAATATTTGTAATCCGATTTGTGTTGCGCTAGTCTAGTTTTAAGTTTGCCTTTTGTTGTTCCAATATATACGCTGTGGCATGGTTGGTTGTTTTTTCCATTGCAAGGAATTTCGTAAACTATATTGCTTTTTTCTGTATGTGGAATTTTTGATTTTGTTTGATTATATATGTTTTTTAATGTATTTATCGGCTTATGGGCTATTTTTACTTCATCTTTGTTGTAGCAGTCTGATTTGGCCAATCGTTCTGACAATTTTGGCACATAAGCTACTGACTTAAATATTTTCTGCGGTTTTTCTTTTTCTTTTTCTTGATTCTTTTCTTCTTGATATTTATTTAAAAGTGTTTTAATTATGTTTTCAGGAAAATCATTTCTTCTTAACAAAAGTTTTATTTCATTTTTAATTTCCTCGTGGTAAGTGTCGTCCGTAATTTCTAACATTCTTCTTATACAGCCCATTGCTGTATTCATTATCATCGTCTTTGGATGCTTTGAGTAAAAGTTGATGAGTTGAAAACTGCACTTATGACCCACTGTACTGAAAACTCCCACTCACCAAACTTTGACAAAGCTACTATTCTTCAACAAGAACAACATTACAGAAAACGATTTACTCTGAAAATGCTTCACATTATTAACACACCAACCAGTAGACGAATGAACTATAAAACGGACGTAGATAACTCTGCTAGCTTCTATAGATATTTGTTGACAAACAAACGATCAGTGATAAACTCCACGTCAAGTGATACACACGTGTAAAAAATGTATGTTATAATTTTTTTAAATTTGTATGTTAGGAAATTTGTTATTTATTTATTTATTTTGTTGTTTTTATGTTTTGTAGTGTTCACCCTGAAGACGATTACCGTGTGTAATCGAAATATATTGGTAATATATAAAAAACCCTTGTGTTTTTATTTCAACTCAGACCTCAAGCCAGCTAGAAAAAAGTGATTAGTTAACAAAAAGGTCGCCAAAATCAAAATTGTTAAAGTGAATGTTAAAGTTAAAGCGAAAGGTAAAGTTAAAGTTAAAAATAAAGTTAAAGTGAAAGTGAAAGTTAAAGTTAAAGTTAAAGTTAAAGTTAAAGTTAAAGTTAAAGTTAAAGTTGAAGTTAAAGTTGAAGTTAAAGTTGAAGTTAAAGTTAAAGTTAAAGTTAAAGTTAAAGTTAAAGTTAAAGTTAAAGTTAAAGTTAAAGTTAAATTTAAAGTTAAAGTTAAAGTTAAAATTAAAATGTTAAAGTTAAAGCTAAAGTTAAAGTTAAAGTTAAAGTTAAAGTTAAAGTTAAAGTTAAAGTTAAAGTTAAAGTTAAAGTTAAAGTTAAAGTTAAAGTGAATGTTAAAGTTGAAGTTAAAGTTTAAGTTAAAGTTAAAGTTAAAGTTAAAGTTAAAGTTAAAGTTAAAGTTAAAGTTAAAGTAAAGTTAAAGTTAAAGTTAAAGTTAAAGTTAAAGTTAAAATTAAAGTTAAAATTAAAGTTGAAGTTAAAGTTGAAGTTAAAGTTAAAGTTAAAATTAAAGTTAAATTTAAAGTTAAAGTTAAAGTTAAAATTAAAATGTTAAAGCTAAAGTTAAAGTTAAAGCTAAAGTTCAAGTTAAAGTTAAAGTTAAAGTTAAAGTTAAAGTTAAAGTTAAAGTTAAAGTTAAAGTTAAAGTTAAAGTTAAAGTTAAAGTTAAAGTTAAAGTTAAAGTTAAAGTTAAAGTTAAAGTTAAAGTTAAAGTTAAAGTTAAAGTTAAAGTTAAAGTTAAAGTTAAAGTTAAAGTTAAAGTTAAAGTTAAAGTTAAAGTTAAAGTTAAAGTTAAAGTTAAAGTTAAAGTTAAAGTTAAAGTGAATGTTAAAGTTAAAGCGAAAATTAAAGTTAAAAATAAAGTTAAAGTTAAAGCTAAAGTTGAAGTTAAAGTTTAAGTTTAAGTATAAGTTAAAGTTAGAGTTAAAGTTAAAGTTAAAGTTAATGTTAAAGTTAAAGTTAAAGTTAAAGTTAAAGCTAAAGTTAAAGCTAAAGTTAAAGTTAAAGTTAAAGTGAATGTTAAAGTTAAAGCGAAAATTAGAGTTAAAAATAAAGTTAAAGTTAAAGCTAAAGTTGAAGTTAAAGTTTAAGTTTAAGTTTAAGTTTAGGTTTAAGTTTAAATTAAAGTTAAAGTTAAAGTTAAAGTTAAAGTAAGTTAAAGTTAAAGTTAAAGTTAAATTTAAAGTCAAAGTTAAATTTAAAGTTAACGTTAAAGTTAAAGTTAAGGTTAAAGTTAAATTTAAAGTTAAAGTTAAAGTTAAAGTTAAAGTTAAAGTTAAAGTTAAAGTTAAGGTTAAAGTTAAAGTTAAAATTAAAGTTAAGGTTAAAGTGAATGTTAAAGTTAAAGAGAAATTTAAAGTTAAAATTAAAAATAAAATTAAAGTTAAAGTGAAAGTGAAAGTTAAAGTGAAAGTTAAAGTTAAAGTTAAAGTTAAAGTTAAAGTTAAAGTTAAAGTTAAAGTTAAAGTGAATGTTAAAGTTAAAGCGAAAGTTAAAGTTAAAGTTAAAAATAAAGTTAAAGTTAAAGTTAAATTTAAAGTTAAAGTTAATTTTAAAGTTAAAGTTAAAGTTAAAGTTAAAGTTAAAGTTAAAGTTAAAGTTAAGGTTAAAGTTAAAGTTAAAGTTAAAGTTAAAATTAAAGTTAAAGTTAAAGTTAAAGTGAATGTTAAAGTTAAAGAGAAAGTTAAATTTAAAGTTAAAGTTAAGAATAAAGTTAAAGTTAAAGTGAAATTGAAAGTTAAAGTGAAAGTTAAAGTTAAAGTTAAAGTTAAAGTTAAAGTTAAAGTTAAAATTAAAGTTAAAGTTAAAGTGAATGTTAAAGTTAAAGTGAAAGTTAAAGTTAAAGTTAAAAATAAAGTTAAAGTTAAAGTTAAAGTGAAAGTGAAAGTTAAAGTTAAAGTTAAAGTTAAAGTTAAAGTTAAAGTTAAAGTTAAAGTTAAAGTTAAAGTTAAAGTTAAAGTTAAAGTTGAAGTTAAAGTTGAAGTTAAAGTTAAAGTTAAAGTTAAATTTAAAGTTAAAGTTAAAGTTAAAGTTAAAATTAAAATGTTAAAGTTAAAGCTAAAGTTAAAGTTAAAGCTAAAGTTAAAGTTAAAGTTAAAGTTAAAGTTAAAGTTAAAGTTAAAGTTAGAGTTGAAGTTAAAGTTAAAGTTAAAGTTAAATTTAAAGTTAAAGTTAAAGTTAAAATTAAAATGTTAAAGTTAAAGCTAAAGTTAAAGTTAAAGCTAAAGTTAAAGTTGAAGTTAAAGTTGAAGTTAAAGTTAAAGTTAAAGTGAAAGTTAAAGTTAAAGTTAAAGTTACAGTTAAAGTTAAAGTTAAAGTTAAAGTTAAAGTTAAAGTTAAACTTAAAGTCAAAAATTAAGTTAAAGTTAAAGTTAAAGTTACGGTTAAAGTTTAAGTTAAAGTTAAAGCTAAAGTTAAAGTTAAAGTTAAAGTTAAAGTTAAAGTTAAAATTAAAGTTAAAGTTAAAGTTAAAGTTAAAGTTAAAGTTAAAGTTAAAGTGAATGTTAAAGTTAAAGCGAAAGTTAAAGTTAAAGTTAAAGTTAAAGTTAAAGTGAATGTTAAAGTTAAAGTTAAAGTTAAAGTGAATGTTAAAGTTAAAGAGAAAGTTAAAGTTAAAGTTAAGAATAAAGTTAAAGTTAAAGTAAAAGTGGAAGTTAAAGTGGAAGTTAAAGTTAAAGTTAAAATTAAAGTTAAAGCTAAAGTGAATGTTAAAGTTAAAGCGAAAGTTAAAGTTAAAGTTAAAAATAAAGTTAAATTTAAAGTTAAAGTTAAAGTTAAAATTAAAGTTAAAGTTAAAGTTAAAGTTGAAATTAAAGTTAAAGTTAAAGTTAAAGTTAAAGTTAAAGCTAAAGTTAAAGTTAAAGTTAAAGCTAAAGTTAAAGTTAAAGTTAAAGTTAAAGTTAAAGTTAAAGTTAAAGTTAAAGTTAAAGTGAATGTTAAAATTAAAGCGAAAGTTAAAGTTAAAGTTAAAAATAAAGTTAAAGTTAAAGTTAAAGATAAAGTTAAAGTTAAAGTTAAAGTTAAAGTTAAAGTTAAAGTTAAAGTTAAAGTTAAAGTTAAAGTTAAAGTTAAAATTAAAGTTAAAGTTAAAGTTAAAATTAAAGTTAAAGTTAAAGTTAAAGTTAAAGTTAAAGTTAAAGTTAAAGTTAAAGTTAAAGTTAAAGTTAAAGTTAAAGTTAAAGTTAAAATTAAAGTTAAAGTCAAAGTTGAAGTTAAAGTTAAAGTTAAATTTAAAGTTAAAGTTAAAGTTAAAGTTAAAGTTAAAGTTAAAGTTAAAGTTAAAGTTAAAGTTAAAGTTAAAGTTAAAGTTAAAGCGAAAGTTAAAGTCAAAGTTAAAAATAAAGTTAAAGTTAAAGTTAAAGATAAAGTTAAAGTTAAAGTTAAAGTTAAAGTTAAAGTTAAAGTTAAAGTTAAAGTAAAGTTAAAGTTAAAGTTAAAGTTAAAGTTAAAGTTGAAGTCAAAAATAAAGTTAAAGTTAAAGTGAAAGTTAAAATTACAGTTAAAGTTAAAGTTAAAGTTAAAGCTAAAGTTAAAGTTAAAATTAAATTTAAAGTTAAAGTTAAAGTTGAAGTTAAAGTTAAAGTTAAAGTTAAAGTTAAAGTTAAAGTTAAAGTTAAAGTTAAAGTTAAAGTTAAAGTTAAAATTAAAGTTAAAGTTAAAGTTAAAGTTAAAGTTAAAGTTAAAGTTAAAGTTAAAGTTAAAGTTAAAGTTAAAGTTAAAGTTAAAGTTAAAATTAAAGTTAAAGTTAAAGTTGAAGTTAAAGTTGAAGTTAAAGTTAAAGTTAAAGTTAAAGTTAAAGTTAAAGTTAAAGTTAAAGTTAAAGTTAAAGTTAAAGTTAAAGTTAAAGTTAAAGTTAAAGTTAAAGTTAAAGTTAAAGTTAAAGTTAAAGTTAAAGTTAAAGTTAAAGTTAAAGTTAAAGTTAAAGTTAAAGTTAAAGTTAAAGTTAAAGTTAAAGTTAAAGTTAAAGTTAAAGTTAAAGTTAAAGTTAAAGTTAAAGTTAAAGTTAAAGTTAAAGTTAAAGTTAAAGTTAAAGTTAAAGTTAAAGTTAAAGTTAAAGTTAAAGTTAAAGTTAAAGTTAAAGTTAAAGTTAAAGTTAAAGTTAAAGTTAAAGTTAAAGTTAAAGTTAAAGTTAAAGTTAAAGTTAAAGTTAAAGTTAAAGTTAAAGTTAAAGTTAAAGTTAAAGTTAAAGTTAAAGTTAAAGTTAAAGTTAAAGTTAAAGTTAAAGTTATAGTTAAAGTTAAAGTTAAAGTTAAAGCTAAAGTTAAAGTTAAAGTTAAAGTTAAAGTTAAAGTTAAAGTTAAAGTTAAAGTTAAAGTTAAAGTTAAAGTTAAAGTTAAAGTTAAAGTTAAAGTTAAAGTTAAAGTTAAAGTTAAAGTTAAAGTTAAAGTTAAAGTTAAAGTTAAAGTTAAAGTTAAAGTTAAAGTTAAAGTTAAAGTTAAAGTTAAAGTTAAAGTTAAAGTTAAAGTTAAAGTTAAAGTTAAAGTTAAAGTTAAAGTTAAAGTTAAAGTTAAAGTTAAAGTTAAAGTTAAAGTTAAAGTTAAAGTTAAAGTTAAAGTTAAAGTTAAAGTTTTAGTTTAAGTTTAAGTTAAAGTTAAAGTTAAAGTGAATGTTAAAGTTAAAGCGAAAGTTAAAGTTAAAGTTAAAGTGAATGTTAAAGTTAAAGTTAACGTTAAAGTTAAAGTTAAATTTAAAGTTAAAGTTAAAGTTAAAGTTAAAGTTAAAGTTAAAGTTAAAGTTAAAGGGAATGTTAAAGTTAAAGCGAAAGTTAAAGTTAAAGTTAAAAATAAAGTTAAAGTTAAAGTTAAAGTTAAAGTTAAAGTTAAAGTTAAAGTTAAAGTTAACGTTAAAGTTAAAGTTAAAGTAAAGTTAAAGTTAAAGTTAAAGTTAAAGTCAAAAATAAAGTTAAAGTTAAAGTGCAAGTTAAAGTTAAAGTGAAAGTTAAAGTTAAAGTTAAAGTTACAGTTAAAGTTAAAGTTAAAGTTAAAGTTAAAGTTAAAGTCAAAAATTAAGTTAAAGTTAAAGTTAAAGTTACAGTTAAAGTTTAAGTTAAAGTTAAAGCTAAAGTTAAAGTTAAAGTTAAAGTTAAAGTTAAAATTAAAGTTAAAGTTAAAGTTAAAGTTAAAGTTAAAGTTAAAGTTAAAGTGAATGTTAAAGTTAAAGCGAAAGTAAAAGTTAAAGTTAAAGTTAAAGTGAATGTTAAAGTTAAAGTTAAAGTTAAAATGAATGTTAAAGTTAATGAGAAAGTTAAAGTTAAAGTTAAGAATAAAGTTAAAGTTAAAGTAAAAGTGGAAGTTAAAGTGGAAGTTAAAATTAAAGTTAAAGTTAAAGTTAAAATTAAAGTTAAAGCTAAAGTGAATGTTAAAGTTAAAGCGAAAGTTAAAGTTAAAGTTAAAAATAAAGTTAAAGTTAAAGTTAAAATTAAAGTTAAAGTTAAAGTTAAAGTTGAAATTAAAGTTAAAGTTAAAGTTAAAGTTAAAGTTAAAGTTAAAGTTAAAGTTAAAGTTAAAGTTAAAGTTAAAGTTAAAGTTAAAGCTAAAGTTAAAGTTAAAGTTAAAGCTAAAGTTAAAGTTAAAGTTAAAGTTAAAGTTAAAGTTAAAGTTAAAGTTAAAGTTAAAGTTAAAGTGAATGTTAAAGTTAAAGCGAAAGTTAAAGTTAAAGTTAAAAATAAAGTTAAAGTTAAAGTTAAAGATAAAGTTAAAGTTAAAGTTAAAGTTAAAGTTAAAGTTAAAGTTAAAGTTAAAGTTAAAGTTAAAGTTAAAGTTAAAGTTAAAGTAAAGTTAAAGTTAAAGTTAAAGTTAAAGTTAAAGTTAAAATTAAAGTTAAAGTTAAAGTTGAAGTTAAAGTTGAAGTTAAAGTTAAAGTTAAATTTAAAGTTAAAGTTAAAGTTAAAGTTAAAATTAAAATGTTAAAGTTAAAGCTAAAGTTAAAGCTAAAGTTAAAGTTAAAGTTAAAGTTAAAGTTAAAGTTAAAGTTAAAGTTAAAGTTAAAGTTAAAGTTAAGGTGAATGTTAAAGTTAAAGCGAAAGTTAAAGTTAAAAATAAAGTTAAAGTTAAAGCTAAAGTTGAAGTTAAAGTTTAAGTTTAAGTTAAAGTTAAAGTTAAAGTTAAAGTTAAAGTTAAAGTTAAAGTTAAAGTTAAAGTTAAAGTTAAAGTTAAAGTTAAAGCTAAAGTTAAAGTTAAAGTTAAAGTTAAAGTTAAAGTTAAAGTGAATGTTAAAATTAAAGCGAAAGTTAAAGTTAAAAATAAAGTTAAAGTTAAAGCTAAAGTTGAAGTTAAAGTTTAAGTTTAAGTTTAAGTTTAAGTTTAGGTTTAAGTTTAAGTTAAAGTTAAAGTTAAAGTTAAAGTAAGTTAAAGTTAAAGTTAAAGTTAAATTTAAAGTCAAAGTTAAAGTTAAAGTTAAAGTTAACGTTAAAGTTAAAGTTAAAGTTAAGGTTAAAGTTAAAGTTAAAGTTAAAGTTAAAGTTAAAGTTAAAATTAAAGTTAAAGTGAATGTTAAAGTTAAAGAGAAAGTTAAATTTAAAAATGAAGTTAAAGTTAAAGTTAAAATTAAAGTTAAAGTTAAAGTCAAAAATAAAGTTAAAGTTAAAGTGAAAGTGAAAGTTAAAGTTAAAGTTACAGTTAAAGTTAAAGTTAAAGTAAAAGTTAAAGTTAAAGTTAAATTTAAAGTTAAAGTTAAAGTTAAAGTGAATGTTAAAGTTAAAGCGAAAGTTAAAGTTAAAAATAAAATTAAAATTAAAGTGAAAGTTAAAGTTAAAGTTAAAGTTAAAGTTAAAGTTATAGTTAAAGTTAAAGTTAAAGTTAAAATTAAAGTTAAAGTTAAAGTTAAAGTTAAATTTAAAGTTAAAGTTAAAGTTAAAGTTAAAGTTAAAGTTAAAGTTAAAGTTAAAGTTAAAGTTAAATTTAAAGTTAAAGTTAAATTTAAATTTAGAGTTAAAGTTAAAGTTAAAGTTAAGGTTAAAGTTAAAGTTAAAGTTAAAATTAAAGTTAAAGTTAAAGTGAATGTTAAAGTTAAAGAGAAATTTAAAGTTAAAATTAAAAATAAAGTTAAAGTGAAAGTTAAGGTGAAAGTTAAAGTTAAAGTTAAAGTTAAAGTTAAAGTTAAAGTTAAAGTTAAAGTTAAAGTTAAAGTTAAAGTTAAAGTTAAAGTGAATGTTAAAGTTAAAGCGAAAGTAAAAGTTAAAGTTAAAGTTAAAGTGAATGTTAAAGTTAAAGTTAAAATGAATGTTAAAGTTAATGAGAAAGTTAAAGTTAAAGTTAAGAATAAAGTTAAAGTTAAAGTAAAAGTGGAAGTTAAAGTGGAAGTTAAAATTAAAGTTAAAGTTAAAGTTAAAATTAAAGTTAAAGCTAAAGTGAATGTTAAAGTTAAAGCGAAAGTTAAAGTTAAAGTTAAAAATAAAGTTAAAGTTAAAGTTAAAATTAAAGTTAAAGTTAAAGTTAAAGTTGAAATTAAAGTTAAAGTTAAAGTTAAAGTTAAAGTTAAAGTTAAAGTTAAAGTTAAAGTTAAAGTTAAAGTTAAAGCTAAAGTTAAAGTTAAAGTTAAAGCTAAAGTTTAAGTTAAAGTTAAAGTTAAAGTTAAAGTTAAAGTTAAAGTTAAAGTTAAAGTTAAAGTTAAAGTGAATGTTAAAGTTAAAGCGAAAGTTAAAGTTAAAGTTAAAAATAAAGTTAAAGTTAAAGTTAAAGATAAAGTTAAAGTTAAAGTTAAAGTTAAAGTTAAAGTTAAAGTTAAAGTTAAAGTTAAAGTTAAAGTTAAAGTTAAAGTTAAAGTTAAAGTTAAAGTTAAAGTTAAAGTAAAGTTAAAGTTAAAGTTAAAGTTAAAGTTAAAGTTAAAATTAAAGTTAAAGTTAAAGTTGAAGTTAAAGTTGAAGTTAAAGTTAAAGTTAAAGTTAAAGTTAAATTTAAAGTTAAAGTTAAAGTTAAAGTTAAAATTAAAATGTTAAAGTTAAAGCTAAAGTTAAAGCTAAAGTTAAAGTTAAAGTTAAAGTTAAAGTTAAAGTTAAAGTTAAAGTTAAAGTTAAAGTTAAGGTGAATGTTAAAGTTAAAGCGAAAGTTAAAGTTAAAAATAAAGTTAAAGTTAAAGCTAAAGTTGAAGTTAAAGTTTAAGTTTAAGTTAAAGTTAAAGTTAAAGTTAAAGTTAAAGTTAAAGTTAAAGTTAAAGCTAAAGTTAAAGTTAAAGTTAAAGTTAAAGTTAAAGTTAAAGTGAATGTTAAAATTAAAGCGAAAGTTAAAGTTAAAAATAAAGTTAAAGTTAAAGCTAAAGTTGAAGTTAAAGTTTAAGTTTAAGTTTAAGTTTAAGTTTAGGTTTAAGTTTAAGTTAAAGTTAAAGTTAAAGTTAAAGTAAGTTAAAGTTAAAGTTAAAGTTAAATTTAAAGTCAAAGTTAAAGTTAAAGTTAAAGTTAACGTTAAAGTTAAAGTTAAAGTTAAGGTTAAAGTTAAAGTTAAAGTTAAAGTTAAAGTTAAAGTTAAAATTAAAGTTAAAGTGAATGTTAAAGTTAAAGAGAAAGTTAAATTTAAAAATGAAGTTAAAGTTAAAGTTAAAATTAAAGTTAAAGTTAAAGTCAAAAATAAAGTTAAAGTTAAAGTGAAAGTGAAAGTGAAAGTTAAAGTTAAAGTTACAGTTAAAGTTAAAGTTAAAGTAAAAGTTAAAGTTAAAGTTAAATTTAAAGTTAAAGTTAAAGTTAAAGTGAATGTTAAAGTTAAAGCGAAAGTTAAAGTTAAAAATTAAATTAAAATTAAAGTGAAAGTTAAAGTTAAAGTTAAAGTTAAAGTTAAAGTTAAAGTTAAAGTTATAGTTAAAGTTAAAGTTAAAGTTAAAATTAAAGTTAAAGTTAAAGTTAAAGTTAAATTTAAAGTTAAAGTTAAAGTTAAAGTTAAAGTTAAAGTTAAATTTAAAGTTAAAGTTAAATTTAAATTTAGAGTTAAAGTTAAAGTTAAAGTTAAGGTTAAAGTTAAAGTTAAAGTTAAAATTAAAGTTAAAGTTAAAGTGAATGTTAAAGTTAAAGAGAAATTTAAAGTTAAAATTAAAAATAAAGTTAAAGTGAAAGTTAAGGTGAAAGTTAAAGTTAAAGTTAAAGTTAAAGTTAAAGTTAAAGTTAAAGTTAAAGTTAAAGTTAAAGTGAATGTTAAAGTTAAAGCGAAAGTTAAAGTTAAAGTTAAAAATAAAATTAAAGTTAAAGTTAAAGTTAAAGTTAAAGTTAAATTTAAAGTTAAAGTTAATTTTAAAGTTAAATTTAAAGTTAAAGTTAAAGTTAAGCTTAAAGTTAAAGTTAAAGTTAAAGTTAAAGTTAAAGTTAAAGTTAAAATTAAAGTTAAAGTTAAAGTGAATGTTAAAGTTAAAGAGAAAGTTAAATTTAAAGTTAAAGTTAAGAATAAAGTTAAAGTTAAAGTGAAATTGAAAGTTAAAGTGAAAGTTAAAGTTAAAGTTAAAGTTAAAGTTAAAATTAAAGTTAAAGTGAATAATCACTTTTTTCTAGCTGGCTTGAGGTCTGAGTTGAAATAAAAACACAAGGGTTTTTTATATATTACCAATATATTTCGATTACACACGGTAATCGTCTTCAGGGTGAACACTACAAAACATAAAAACCACAAAATAAATAAATAAATAACAAATTTCCTAACATACAAATTTAAAAAAATTATAACATACATTTTTTACACGTGTGTATCACTTGACGTGGAGTTTATCACTGATCGTTTGTTTGTCAACAAATATCTATAGAAGCTAGCAGAGTTATCTACGTCCGTTTTATAGTTCATTCGTTTACTGGTTGGTGTGTTAATAATGTGAAGCATTTCCAGAGTAAATCGTTTTCTGTAATGTTGTTCTTGTTGAAGAATAGTAGCTTTGTCAAAGTTTGGTGAGTGGGAGTTTTCAGTACAGTGGGTCATAAGTGCAGTTTTTTGGTTTGCAGTATGTTGGCAATATTTGTAATCCGATTTGTGTTGCGCTAGTCTAGTTTTAAGTTTGCCTTTTGTTGTTCCAATATATACGCTGTGGCATGGTTGGTTGTTTTTTCCATTGCAAGGAATTTCGTAAACTATATTGCTTTTTTCTGTATGTGGAATTTTTGATTTTGTTTGATTATATATGTTTTTTAATGTATTTATCGGCTTATGGGCTATTTTTACTTCATCTTTGTTGTAGCAGTCTGATTTGGCCAATCGTTCCGACAATTTTGGCACATAAGCTACTGACTTAAATATTTTCTGCGGTTTTTCTTTTTCTTTTTCTTGATTCTTTTCTTCTTGATATTTATTTAAAAGTGTTTTAATTATGTTTTCAGGAAAATCATTTCTTCTTAACAAAAGTTTTATTTCATTTTTAATTTCCTCGTGGTAAGTGTCGTCCGTAATTTCTAACATTCTTCTTATACAGCCCATTGCTGTATTCATTATCATCGTCTTTGGATGCTTTGAGTAAAAGTTGATGAGTTGAAAACTGCACTTATGACCCACTGTACTGAAAACTCCCACTCACCAAACTTTGACAAAGCTACTATTCTTCAACAAGAACAACATTACAGAAAACGATTTACTCTGGAAATGCTTCACATTATTAACACACCAACCAGTAGACGAATGAACTATAAAACGGACGTAGATAACTCTGCTAGCTTCTATAGATATTTGTTGACAAACAAACGATCAGTGATAAACTCCACGTCAAGTGATACACACGTGTAAAAAATGTATGTTATAACTTTTTTAAATTTGTATGTTAGGAAATTTGTTATTTATTTATTTATTTTGTTGTTTTTATGTTTTGTAGTGTTCACCCTGAAGACGATTACCGTGTGTAATCGAAATATATTGGTAATATATAAAAAACCCTTGTGTTTTTATTTCAACTCAGACCTCAAGCCAGCTAGAAAAAAGTGATTAGTTAACAAAAAGGTCGCCAAAATCAAAATTGTTAAAGTGAATGTTAAAGTTAAAGCGAAAGGTAAAGTTAAAGTTAAAAATAAAGTTAAAGTGAAAGTGAAAGTTAAAGTTAAAGTTAAAGTTAAAGTTAAAGTTAAAGTTAAAGTTAAAGTTAAAGTTAAAGTTAAAGTTAAAGTTAAAGTTGAAGTTAAAGTTGAAGTTAAAGTTGAAGTTAAAGTTAAAGTTAAAGTTAAAGTTAAAGTTAAAGTTAAAGTTAAAGTTAAAGTTAAAGTTAAAGTTAAAGTTAAATTTAAAGTTAAAGTTAAAGTTAAAATTAAAATGTTAAAGTTAAAGCTAAAGTTAAAGTTAAAGTTAAAGTTAAAGTTAAAGTTAAAGTTAAAGTTAAAGTTAAAGTTAAAGTTAAAGTTAAAGTTAAAGTGAATGTTAAAGTTGAAGTTAAAGTTTAAGTTAAAGTTAAAGTTAAAGTTAAAGTTAAAGTTAAAGTTAAAGTTAAAGTTAAAGTTAAAGTTAAAGTTAAAGTAAAGTTAAAGTTAAAGTTAAAGTTAAAGTTAAAGTTAAAGTTAAAATTAAAGTTAAAATTAAAGTTGAAGTTAAAGTTGAAGTTAAAGTTAAAGTTAAAATTAAAGTTAAATTTAAAGTTAAAGTTAAAGTTAAAATTAAAATGTTAAAGCTAAAGTTAAAGTTAAAGCTAAAGTTCAAGTTAAAGTTAAAGTTAAAGTTAAAGTTAAAGTTAAAGTTAAAGTTAAAGTTAAAGTTAAAGTTAAAGTTAAAGTTAAAGTTAAAGTTAAAGTTAAAGTTAAAGTTAAAGTTAAAGTTAAAGTTAAAGTTAAAGTTAAAGTTAAAGTTAAAGTTAAAGTTAAAGTTAAAGTTAAAGTTAAAGTTAAAGTTAAAGTTAAAGTGAATGTTAAAGTTAAAGCGAAAATTAAAGTTAAAAATAAAGTTAAAGTTAAAGCTAAAGTTGAAGTTAAAGTTTAAGTTTAAGTATAAGTTAAAGTTAGAGTTAAAGTTAAAGTTAAAGTTAATGTTAAAGTTAAAGTTAAAGTTAAAGTTAAAGCTAAAGTTAAAGCTAAAGTTAAAGTTAAAGTTAAAGTGAATGTTAAAGTTAAAGCGAAAATTAGAGTTAAAAATAAAGTTAAAGTTAAAGCTAAAGTTGAAGTTAAAGTTTAAGTTTAAGTTTAAGTTTAGGTTTAAGTTTAAATTAAAGTTAAAGTTAAAGTTAAAGTTAAAGTAAGTTAAAGTTAAAGTTAAAGTTAAATTTAAAGTCAAAGTCAAATTTAAAGTTAACGTTAAAGTTAAAGTTAAGGTTAAAGTTAAATTTAAAGTTAAAGTTAAAGTTAAAGTTAAAGTTAAAGTTAAAGTTAAAGTTAAGGTTAAAGTTAAAGTTAAAATTAAAGTTAAGGTTAAAGTGAATGTTAAAGTTAAAGAGAAATTTAAAGTTAAAATTAAAAATAAAATTAAAGTTAAAGTGAAAGTGAAAGTTAAAGTGAAAGTTAAAGTTAAAGTTAAAGTTAAAGTTAAAGTTAAAGTTAAAGTGAATGTTAAAGTTAAAGCGAAAGTTAAAGTTAAAGTTAAAAATAAAGTTAAAGTTAAAGTTAAATTTAAAGTTAAAGTTAATTTTAAAGTTAAAGTTAAAGTTAAAGTTAAAGTTAAAGTTAAAGTTAAAGTTAAAGTTAAGGTTAAAGTTAAAGTTAAAGTTAAAGTTAAAATTAAAGTTAAAGTTAAAGTTAAAGTGAATGTTAAAGTTAAAGAGAAAGTTAAATTTAAAGTTAAAGTTAAGAATAAAGTTAAAGTTAAAGTGAAATTGAAAGTTAAAGTGAAAGTTAAAGTTAAAGTTAAAGTTAAAGTTAAAGTTAAAATTAAAGTTAAAGTTAAAGTGAATGTTAAAGTTAAAGTGAAAGTTAAAGTTAAAGTTAAAAATAAAGTTAAAGTTAAAGTTAAAGTGAAAGTGAAAGTTAAAGTTAAAGTTAAAGTTAAAGTTAAAGTTAAAGTTAAAGTTAAAGTTGAAGTTAAAGTTGAAGTTAAAGTTAAAGTTAAATTTAAAGTTAAAGTTAAAGTTAAAGTTAAAATTAAAATGTTAAAGTTAAAGCTAAAGTTAAAGTTAAAGCTAAAGTTAAAGTTAAAGTTAAAGTTAAAGTTAAAGTTAAAGTTAAAGTTAAAGTTAAAGTTAGAGTTGAAGTTAAAGTTAAAGTTAAAGTTAAATTTAAAGTTAAAGTTAAAGTTAAAATTAAAATGTTAAAGTTAAAGCTAAAGTTAAAGTTAAAGCTAAAGTTAAAGTTGAAGTTAAAGTTGAAGTTAAAGTTAAAGTTAAAGTTAAAGTTAAAGTTAAATTTGAAGTTAAAGTTAAAGTTAAAGTTAAAATTAAAATGTTAAAGTTAAAGTAAAGTTAAAGTTAAAGCTAAAGTTAAAGTTAAAGTTAAAGTTAAAGTTAAAGTTAAAGTTAAAGTTAAAGTTAAAGTTAAAGTTAAAGTTAAAGTTAAAGTTAAAGTTAAAGTTAAAGTTAAAGTTAAAGTTAAAGTTAAAGTGAATGTTAAAGTTAAAGTTAAAGTTAAAGTTAAAGTTAAAGTTAAAGTTAAAGTTAAAGCTAAAGTTAAAGTTAAAGTTAAAGTGAAAGTGAAAGTTAAAGTTAAAGTTAAAGTTAAAGTTAAATTTAAAGTTGAAGTTAAAGTTGAAGTTAAAGTTAAAGTTAAAGTTAAATTTAAAGTTAAAGTTAAAGTTAAAGTTAAAATTAAAATGTTAAAGTTAAAGCTAAAGTTAAAGTTAAAGCTAAAGTTAAAGTTAAAGTTAAAGTTAAAGTTAAAGTTAAAGTTAAAGTTAAAGTTAAAATTAAAGTGAATGTTAAAGTTAAAGTTAAAGTTAAAGTTAAAGCTAAAGTTAAAGTTAAAGTGAAAGTTAAAGTTAAAGTTAAAGTTAAAGTGAATGTTAAAGTTGAAGTTAAAGTTTAAGGTAAAGTTAAAGTTAAAGTTAAAGTTAAAGTTAAAGTTAAAGTTAAAGTAAAGTTAAAGTTAAAGTTAAAGTTAAAGTTAAAGTTAAAGTTAAAATTAAAGTTAAAGTTAAAGTTGAAGTTAAAGTTGAAGTTAAAGTTAAAGTTAAAGTTAAAGTTAAATTTAAAGTTAAAGTTAAAGTTAAAATTAAAATGTTAAAGTTAAAGCTAAAGTTAAAGTTAAAGCTAAAGTTCAAGTTAAAGTTAAAGTTAAAGTTAAAGTTAAAGTTAAAGTTAAAGTTAAAGTTAAAGTTAAAGTTAAAGTTAAAGTTAAAGTTAAAGTTAAAGTTATAGTTAAAGTTAAAGTTAAAGTTAAAATTAAAGTTAAAGTTAAAGTTAAAGTTAAAGTTAAATATAAAGTTAAAGTTAAAGTTAAAGCAGGGTTGGCTCTCAGATTCAGCAGGGAAAGCCTCAATTTGGGCACCAGGGAAATTTCTCCCACAGGAAATTATGACGCCAACGGTAGCAGGATTCACGTGGGCAAAAATCAACGGTATATACGTCTTCAGTTGCTATGCCCCTCCGAGCATGACCATCGCCGAGTTCGAAGACATGATATACGGGATCACCATTGAAGCACGAGGTAAACACCCGCTTTTAGTGTGTGGAGACTTCAATGCATGGTCATCTGTGTGGGGAAGTAGACGAACCAACGAGAGAGGGAGAGTTCTCCTCGAAAGTCTTACTTCTTTGAGGCTAGAACTCCTAAATGAACCAGGGATATATACCTTCGATACAGGTACCAGACGATCCATTATAGATCTCACCTTCGCTAGCAGCGAAATAGCAAGACGAGCAAAATGGTCCATAAGCAACGTCTACACACACAGCGACCATAAAGCTATTAGCGTAGAGCTGCTCGAAACTCCACGAACGGTAGCAGCAAGACATCGACAAAGTAGGAAATGGAAACAGCACCTTTTCGACCCACAAATATTTGACATTATCTGGAAGGACGCCATAGTACGAGAATCGCATGCGGAAGACCAGTCGGTTCAAATCACTAAGTTGCTATGTATGGCATGTGATGCTGCCATGCCCAGAAGTCGCGGAAAAGCACAGCGCACTCCGGTATATTGGTGGAATGACGAAATTGCGGAAGAGCGTAGAAAATGCCACAAAGCACGAAGAATAGCGCAGAGGGCACGCTCATCACCACGATATGCAGAGCTACACAGCACCTATGTCGCACAAAGAAAGGCACTTAAAAATGCCATAAAAAAGAGCAAGAAGTTATGCTTTAGGGAACTGCTGGATAATGTCGACCTAGATCCTTGGGGATCAGCCTACAGAACTGTGATGGCCAAAGTTAAAGGACCGATATCACAGCAACCTACGTGCCCGATACTGATGAATATTATTGTTGAAACACTTTTCCCGGCGCAAGATCGCTGGACTTATCCAAGCGAGGATCTAGAAAGTACGGAAATTCCGCAAATTACAGAGCAAGAGGTGCTGGACGCTGCAAAAAGAGTTGCTGATAACAAATCCCCAGGACCCGACGAAGTACCAAACATAGCCCTTAAAGCCGCGATTACAACTAGGGCTACATTATTTACTGATCTTTTTAATGCCTGTATGCAAGAAGGCGTGTTCCCTCGCCCGTGGAAACGACAAAGACTTGTCCTATTGCTGAAACGTGGTAAACAGCCGGACCAACCATCCTCATATAGGCCACTTTGTATGCTGGATTCCCTAGGGAAGATTTTCGAGCGTATAATTAGTGAGCGCCTACAGCTGACTCTAGAAAGACCAGGTGGCTTATCGAATAGTCAATATGGATTTCGCAAATCAAGATCCACCGTAGATGCAATACAAACAGTCGTCAATATAGCTAGAGAAGCTATCTCTGGAGGCCAAAATAAAAGGAAGTTCTGTGCACTGATTATGTTGGACATCAAGAATGCTTTTAACACTGCGAACTGGATGCAGATAATGGCAGCGCTGCAAAGCTTCGGCACTCCAGCTTACTTACGCAGAATTATAGGTAGCTATCTTAAAGACAGAGTACTTCTTTTTGACACGGATCAAGGAGCTAAAGAGTACAAAATCACAGGAGGCGTCCCACAGGGATCTGTTCTCGGTCCAACGCTTTGGAATGTAATGTATGACGGGGTGCTAAAGATTGATCTACCAGAAAACACGAAAAT
Organism: Eurosta solidaginis; assembly: GCF_040869045.1. NCBI lineage: Eukaryota > Metazoa > Arthropoda > Insecta > Diptera > Tephritidae > Eurosta > Eurosta solidaginis. The sequence continues at coordinate 748,702 of NW_027136887.1, read as the reverse complement.
TGTGGGATATGCTGATGATATTGCAGTGGTAGTAGTGGCCAAGAAACTGGACCTGCTTCAAGCATTATGTAATGACGCCGTAGCAAGAATAAAGGAATGGCTGACCAATACAGGACTGGAGTTGGCTAGCCAAAAGACGGAAGTGTTATTAGTAAGCTCCAAACGGTCGGCGAACGAGTTAGTCTTAACTGTCGGGGATCATCAAATCACCTCAAAGGATTCCTTAAAATACTTAGGAGTGCACATTGACTCTAAGTTAACTTTCAAAGAGCACTTCAGAGCGGTGGGGGAGAAAATTACCAAAGTTAATGGATCACTTATGCGAATAATGCCTAACATTGGTGGTCCGAGCGAAGCTATACGTCAGCTATTGTCCACAGTAACCAGCTCAATAATACTATACGCAGCACCAGTGTGGTATGGATCTAAACAGACCCATCAAAAATATATATTAGCAGCGTACCGACTTGCTTCTTTAAGAATAGCAAGTGCTTATCGGACGGTGTCCGACGACGCGATCCTGGTTCTAACCCGGAAAATCCCAGTGGACTTACTGGCAAGCGAAATGGCCGATCTGTATAACACTAATATCGAGCGACCATCTGAAGAAGACAAGAAAAGAGCAAGGACACAAACAATAGCTAAGTGGCAAGAACGGTGGGAGGCCTCGAGTAAAGGGCGTTGGACTTTCACACTAGTTTGGAACGTAGCTCAATGGAATGAGCGGAAGCACGGCGAACTGAACTACCATCTCACGCAAATAATGAGTGGACATGGCGGTTTCAAAGAGTATTTATGGAAGCGTAGGATAGAGGAAGATCCTCATTGCCCAATGTGTACCACAGAGTTAGAAAACGCAGAACACGTCATGCCCCCGTTTCCACGAAGAAAGACTCACCTTGCATGGAGTCTTTGGGGAGGAACCTACCACGAGAAATTTAGTTTCACATATGTGCAGCAGGAAAGAATGCTGGACTGCAGTGAGCAAAATGGCATTTATAGTAATGACACGCCTGATGGATGTTGAGAGGGAGCGCAGAGAAATGCGCATGCGAAGCAGTGGTGATTAAATGGACACTCAGAGCAAATAGCGGGAACCTGGACGCAGGGACAACAGTAGGCTCTTAAAAAATGAGAAATATGGAACGCCACCCTGAAGTAATGCGAAAGTGGTGCCGGGGTGGGCGACGGTTCCAGAACGGGGCTGTTTTTTAGTCTACGGACACACGGTTGCTGCGACGGCAGCAATTATGGTGCATTAGGCATTTTTCAGCCTCCCCGCAAAAAAAAAAAAAAAAAAAAAAAAAAAAAAGTTAAAGTTAAAGTTAAATTTAAAGGTAAATTTAAATTTAGAGTTAAAGCTAAAGTTAAAGTTGAGGTTAAAGTTAAAGTTAAAGTTAAAATTAAAGTTAAAGTTAAAGTGAATGTTAAAGTTAAAGAGAAATTTAAAGTTAAAATTAAAAATAAAGTTAAAGTTAAAGTGAAAGTTAAAGTGAAAGTGAAAGTTAAAGTTAAAGTTAAAGTTAAAGTTAAAGTTAAAGTTAAAGTTAAAGTTAAAGTGAATGTTAAAGTTAAAGCGAAAGTTAAAGTTAAAGTTAAAAATAAAGTTAAAGTTAAAGTTAAATTTAAAGTTAAAGTTAAAGTTAAAGTTAAAGTTAAAATTAAAGTTAAAGTTAAAATTAAAGTTAAAGTTAAAGTGAATGTTAAAGTTAAAGAGAAAGTTAAATTTAAAAATGAAGTTAAGGTTAAAGTTAAAGTTAAAGTTAAAGCTAAAGTTAAAGTTAAAGTTAAAGTTAAAATTAAAGTTAAAGTTAAAATTAAAGTTAAAGTTAAATTTAAAGTTAAAGTTAAAGTTAAAGTTAAAGTTAAAATTAAAGTTAAAGTTAAATTTAAAGTTAAAGTTAAAGTTAAAGTTAAAGTTAAAATTAAAGTTAAAGTTAAAATTAAAGTTAAAGTTAAAGTGAATGTTAAAGTTAAAGAGAAAGTTAAATTTAAAAATGAAGTTAAGGTTAAAGTTAAAGTTAAAGTTAAAGCTAAAGTTAAAGTTAAAGTTAAAGTTAAAATTAAAGTTAAAATTAAAGTTAAAGTTAAAGTTAAAGTTAAAGTTAAAGTTAAAGTTAAAGTTAAAGTTAAAGCTAAAGTTAAAGTTAAAGTTAAAGTTAAAGTTAAAGTTAAAATTAAAGTTAAAGTTAAAGTTAAAGTGAATGTTAAAGTTAAAGCGAAAGTTAAAGTTAAAGTTAAAAATAAAGTTAAAGTTAAAGTTAAAGTGAAAGTGAAAGTTAAAGTTAAAGTTAAAATTAAAGTTAAAGTTGAAGTTAAAGTTAAAGTTAAAGTTAAAGTTAAAGTTAAAGTTAAAGTTAAAGTTAAAGTTAAAGTTAAAGTTAAAGTTAAAGTTAAAGTTAAAGTTAAAGTTAAAGTTAAAGTTAAAGTTAAAGTTAAAGTTAAAGTTAAAGTTAAAGTTAAAGTTAAAGTTAAAGTTAAAGTTAAAGTTAAAGTTAAAGTTAAAGTTAAAGTTAAAGTTAAAGTTAAAGTTAAAGTTAAAGTTAAAGTTAAAATTAAAGTTAAAGTTAAAGTTGAAGTTAAGGTTAAAGTTAAAGTTAAAGTTAAAGTTAAAGCTAAAGTTAAAGTTAAAGTTAAAGTTAAAGTTAAAGTTAAAGTTAAAGTTAAAGTTAAAGTTAAAGTTAAAGTTAAAGTTAAAGTTAAAATTAAAGTTAAAGTTAAAGTTAAAGTTAAAGTTAAATTAAAGTTAAAGTTAAATTTAAAGTTAAAGTTAAAGTTAAAGTTAAAGTTAAGGTTAAAGTTAAAGTTAAAGTTAAAGTTAAAGTTAAAGTTAAAGTTAAAGTTAAAATTAGAGTTAAAGTTAAAGTGAATGTTAAAGTTAAAGAGAAAGTTAAAGTTAAAGTTAAAGTTAAAAATAAAGTTAAAGTGAAAGTTAAAGTTAAAGTTAAAGCTAAAGTTAAAGTTAAAGTTAAAGCTAAAGTTAAAGTTACAGTGAATGTTAAAGTTAAAGCGAAAGTTAAAGTTAAAAGTAAAGTTAAAATTAAAGCAAAAGTTGAAGTTAAAGTTAAAGTTAAAGTTTAAGTTTAAGTTTAAGTTTAAGTTTAAGTTTAAGTTATAGTTAAAGTTAAAGTTAAAGTCAAAAATAAAGTTAAAGTTAAAGTGAATGTTAAACTTAAAGAGAAAGTTAAAGTTAAAGTTAAAAATAAAGATAAAGTTAAAGTGAAAGTGAAAGTGAAAGTTAAAGTGAAAGTTAAAGTTAAAGTTAAAGCTAAAGTTAAAGTTAAACTTAAAGTTAAAGTCAAAAATAAAGTTAAAGTTAAAGTGAAAGTTAAAGTTAAAGTTAAAGTTACAGTTAAAGTTAAAGTTAAAGTTAAAGGTAAAGTTAAAGTTAAAGTTAAAGTTAAAGTTAAAGTTAAAGTTAAAGTTAAAGTTAAAGTTAAAGTTAAAGTTAAAGTTAAAGTTAAAGTTAAAGTTAAAGTTAAAGTTAAAGTTAAAGTTAAAGTAAAGTTAAAGTTAAAGTAAAGTTAAAGTTAAAGTTAAAATTTAAGTTAAAGTTAGGGTAAAGTTAAAGTTAAAGTTAAAGTTAAAGTTAAACTTAAAGTTAAAGTTAAAGTAAAGTTAAAGTTAAAGTTAAAATTAAAGTTAAAGTTAAAATTAAAGTTAAAGTTAAAGTTGAAGTTAAAGTTAAAGTTAAAGTTAAAGTTAAAGTTAAAGTTAAAGTTAAAGTTAAAGGTAAAGTTAAAGTTAAAGTTAAAGTTAAAGTTAAAGTTAAAATTAAAGTTAAAGTTAAAGTTAAAGTTGAAGTTAAGGTTAAAGTTAAACTTAAAGTTAAAGTTAAAGTTAAAGTTAAAGTTAAAGTTAAAGCTAAAGTTAAAGTTAAAGTTAAAGTTAAAGTTAAAGTTAAAGTTAAAATTAAAGTTAAAGTTAAAGTTAAAGTTAAAATTAAAGTTAAAGTTAAAATTAAAGTTAAAGTTAAAGAGAATGTTAAAGTTGAAGAGAAAGTTAAATTTAAAAATGAAGTTAAAGTTAAAGTTAAAATTAAAGTCAAAAATAAAGTTAAAGTTAAAGTTAAAATTAAAGTTAAAATTAAAGTTAAAGTTAAAGCTAAAGTTAAAGTTAAAGTTAAAGTTAAAGTTAAAGTTAAAATTAAAGTTAAAGTTAAAGTTAAAGTTAAAATTAAAGTTAAAGTTAAAATTAAAGTTAAAGTTAAAGTGAATGTTAAAGTTAAAGAGAAAGTTAAATTTAAAAATGAAGTTAAGGTTAAAGTTAAAGTTAAAGTTAAAGTTAAAGTTAAAGTTAAAGTTAAAGCTAAAGTTAAAGTTAAAGTTAAAGTTAAAGTTAAAATTAAAGTTAAAGTTAAAGTTAAAATTAAAGTTAAAGTTAAAATTAAAGTTAAAGTTAAAGTGAATGTTAAAGTTAAAGAAAAAGTTAAATTTAAAAATGAAGTTAAAGTTAAAGTTAAAGTTAAAATTAAAGTTAAAGTTAAAGTTAAAGTAAAGTTAAAGTTAAAGTTAAAGTTAAAGTTAAAGTTAAATTTAAAGTTAAAATTAAAGTTAAAGTTAACGTTGAAGTTAAAGTTAAAGTTAAAGTTAAAGTTAAAATTAAAGTTAAAGTTAAAGTTGAAGTTAAAGATATTAAAGTTAAAGTTAAAGTTAAAGTTAAAGTTAAAATTAAAGTTAAAGTTAAAGTTAAAGTTAAAATTAAAGTTAAAGTTGAAGTTAAAGTTAAAGTTAAAGTTAAAGTTAAAGTTAAAGTTAAAGTTAAAGTTAAAATTAAAGTTAAAGTTAAAGTTAAAATTAAAGTTAAAGTTAAAGTTGAAGTTAAAGTTAAAGTTAAAGTTAAAGTTAAAGTTAAAATTAAAGTTAAAGTTAAAGTTGAAGTTAAAGTTAAAGTTAAAGTTAAAGTTAAAGTTAAAGTTAAAATTAAAGTTAAAGTTAAAGTTGAAGTTAAAGTTAAAGTTAAAGTTAAAGTTAAAGTTAAAGTTAAAGTTAAAGTTAAAGTTAAAGTTAAAGTTAAAGTTAAAATTAAAGTTAAAGTTAAAGTTAAAGCTAAAGTTAAAATTAAAGTTAAAGTTAAAGTTAAAGCTAAAGTTAAAGTTAAAGTTAAAGTCTAAGTTTAAGTTTAAGTATAAGTTTAAGTTAAAGTTAAAGTTAAATTGAATGTTAAAGTTAAAGAGAAAGTTAAATTTAAAAATGAAGTTAAAGTTAAAGTTAAAGTAAAGTTAAAGTTAAAGTTAAAGTTAAAGTTAAAGTTAAAGTTAAAGTTAAAGTTAAAGTAAAGTTAAAGTTAAAGTTAAAGTTAAAGTTAAAATTAAAGTTAAAGTTAAAGTTAAAGTTAAAGTTGAAGTTAAAGTTAAAGTTAAAGTTAAAGTTAAAGTTAAAGTTAAAGTTAAAATTAAAGTTAAAGTTAAAGTTAAAGTTAAAGTTGAAGTTAAAGTTAAAATTAAAGTTAAAGTTAAAGTTAAAATTAAAGTTAAAGTTAAAATTAAAGTTAAAGTTAAAGAGAAAGTTAAATTTAAAAATGAAGTTAAAGTTAAAGTAAAGTTAAAGTTAAAGTTAAAGTTAAAGTTAAAGTTAAAGTTAAAGTTAAAGTTAAAGTTAAAGTTAAAGTTAAAGTTAAAGTGAAAGTTAAAGTTAAAGTTAAAGTTAAAATTAAAGTTAAAATTGAAGTTAAAGTTGAAGTTAAGGTTAAAGTTAAAGTTAAAGTTAAAGTTAAAGTTAAAGTTAAAGTTAAAGCTAAAGTTAAAGTTAAAGTTAAAGTTAAAGTTAAAGTTAAAGTTAAAATTAAAGTTAAAGTTAAAGTTAAAGTTAAATTAAAGTTAAAGTTAAATTTAAAGTTAAAGTTAAAGTTAAGGTTAAAGTTAAAGTTAAATTAAAGTTAAAATTAAAGTTAAAGTTAAAGTTAAAGTTAAAATTAAAGTTAAAGTTAAAGTTAAAGTTAAAGTGAATGTTAAAGTTAAAGAGAAAGTTAAAGTTAAAAATAAAGTTAAAGTGAAAGTGAAAGTGAAAGTTAAAGTGAAAGTTAAAGTTAAAGTTGAAGCTAAAGTTAAAGTTAAAGTTAAAGTTAAAGTTAAAGTTAAAGTTAAAGTTAAAGTTAAAGTTAAAGTTAAAGTTAAAGTGAATGTTAAAGTTAAAGCGAAAGTTAAAGTTAAAGTTAAAGTTAAAGTTAAAGTTAAAGTTAAAGTTAAAGTTAAAGTTAAAGTTAAAGTTAAAGTTAAAGTTAAAGTTAAAGTTAAAGTTAAAGTTAAAGTTAAATTTAAAGTTAAAGTTAAAGTTAAAGTTAAAGTTAAAGTTAAAGTTAAAGTTAAATTTAAAGTTAAAGTGAAAGTTAAAGTTAAAGTTAAAGTTAAAGTTAAAGTGAAAGTTAAAGTTAAAGTTAAAGTTAAAGTTAAAGTCAAAAATAAAGTTAAAGTTAAAGTGAAAGTTAAAGTTAAAGTTAAAGTTAAAGTTAAAGTAAAGTTAAAGTTAAAGTTAAAGTTAAAGTTAAAGTTAAAGTTAAAGTTAAAGTTAAAGTTAAAGTTAAAGTTAAAGTTAAAGTTAAAGTAAAGTTAAAGTTAAAGTTAAAGTTAAAATTAAAGTTAAAGTTAAAGTTGAAGTTAAAGTTAAAGTTAAAGTTAAGGTTAAAGTTAAAGTTAAATTAAAGTTAAAATTAAAGTTAAAGTTAAAGTTAAAGTTAAAGTTAAAGTTAAAATTAAAGTTAAAGTTAAAGTTAAAGTGAATGTTAAAGTTAAAGAGAAAGTTAAAGTTAAAAATAAAGTTAAAGTGAAAGTGAAAGTTAAAGTGAAAGTTAAAGTTAAAGTTGAAGCTAAAGTTAAAGTTAAAGTTAAAGTTAAAGTTAAAGTTAAAGTTAAAGTTAAAGTTAAAGTTAAAGTTAAAGTTAAAGTTAAAGTTAAAGTTAAAGTTAAAGTTAAAGTTAAAGTTAAAGTTAAAGTTAAAGTTAAAGTGAATGTTAAAGTTAAAGCGAAAGTTAAAGTTAAAGTTAAAGTTAAAGTTAAAGTTAAAGTTAAAGTTAAAGTTAAAGTTAAAGTTAAAGTTAAAGTTAAAGTTAAATTTAAAGTAAAGTTAAAGTTTAAGTTAAAAATAAAGTTAAAGTTAAAGTTAAAGTTAAAGTAAAGTTAAAGTTAAAGTTAAAAATAAAGTTAAAGTTAAAGTTAAAGTTAAAGTTAGAGTTAAAGTTAAAGTTAAAGTTAAAGTTAAAGTTAAAGTTAAAGTTAAAGTTAAAGTTAAAGTTAAAGTTAAAGTTAAATTTAAAGTTAAAGTTAAAGTTAAAGTTAAAGTTAAAGTAAAGTTAAAGTTAAAGTTAAAGTTAAAGTTAAAATTAAAGTTAAAGTTAAAGTTGAAGTTAAAGTTAAAGTTAAAGTTAAAGTTAAAGTTAAAGTTAAAGTTAAAGTTAAAGTTAAAGTTAAAATTAAAGTTAAAGTTAAAGTTAAAGCTAAAGTTAAAATTAAAGTTAAAGTTAAAGTTAAAGCTAAAGTTAAAGTTAAAGTTAAAGTCTAAGTTTAAGTTTAAGTTTAAGTTTAAGTTAAAGTTAAAATTAAAGTGAATGTTAAAGTTAAAGCGAAAGTTAAAGTTAAAAATAAAGTTAAAGTTAAAGCTAAACTTGAAGTTAAAGTTAAAGTTTAAGTTTAAGTTAAAGTTAAAGTTAAAGTTAAAGTTAAAGTTAAAGTTAAAATTAAAGTTAAAGTTAAAGTTAAAGTTAAAGTTTATAGTGTTAACTACTTTGTACTCTTTACTTTAATTTTTAAAATAATTTTAATTGAGTTTTCGTGTTAACTTAAAATTTTGAATAACTTCAAAAAAAGAAAATTCTAATTAGTTAGAAAATATCTAAACTCAAAAATAAACAAAATATAAATTTTTAAAAACAAAATCAAAATAAAAGATTTTTTAAATATCAACTTGAATGTTGATATATTGGCGATCCCACCAACGAACTTTATATGTTTATGTGATGTGCAAAAACAATACCAAAAAATTTAAGGAATCGATGTATGTATTGCAAAAATCTTAAAAGTTAATGAACGAAAAGGATTTAAGCACACTGCAGCAGAGAAATATAAAAGCCTGTAGAATTTTTTCAACACATTTTCATTACAAAAAAAAAAAAAAACAGTGGAATTTGCAGTGTTTTCTGTTCCAACGGCAGTGACTATACATGCTTGCCACTAACGGAATACGGAATAAATTTTAAAATCACTAATGTACTACGAAAAACTGAACATGATTTAAGACATTTACAAGATATTTTAAGTTATTATTTATGTACAATAAACCTTATTAACAACAACATCATAAAAGAAATAAATAAAAATATTAAATCCAAATACAGATTACGACAAATTAATTAATAATAATCCGAAAATGGAACCCAAATTTTACCAGATTTATGAACAAAAATTGAAAATAATCAAAAGCAATTAACTTTTCTACATTCACTTATTCGTATGTGTATGTATACACATTTATTTATTTATGTAATATTCTGTGCGTACGACATTTATTCCACGCACATATCATCGAAACGAAAATTTATAAAAGTTGACCAAGTATTTTCTCTTATAACAAAGAGATTTTTGTGTGAACTTTGTGTATAATAAATTATTTAATTGAGTATACACTACGTCAACTTTTCAGCGAACAAATCATATTGTATGCCATTTTTTGGAATCATTCGTAACCTGTCCTCTTCACTAATTACAAAGCCATTTCATAACAAAGCCATTGCATAACAAAACCATTGCATAAACATCAACAACGATGTATTTAATGATTATCACGTCAAAAAAACGCAATTAATTCGCTTAAAATTTTTACAATCATCAATCAACTATTTATTAATTTTAATATTTTTTTATTAAATTTAATTTTATGTAAGTACAATTTTTATTTTAATATTAAATTAAAAATTTTGCAAATATAATATAAATTAAAATTTTATAAGTTTAAACCTTTTAGATTTTCAAATTTATTTTAAGATTATTTTTATATTTTAACAATTTTATATAAATTATTTAAATCTACTTTTTTTATATAAAAATAAATATTTTATTTAAATTGTTAACTCCCTTTCCAAAAAAATTCTTAAATATTTTCTAATTTTCAAATTTTTCATTTAATTTTTTTTTTTTTTTCATATGGTTCTACGTTCACCAATACGAACCCGTAATTTTACAAATTCAGAAAATCAAAATATCAACCATACAAATAACATCATGACTCACAATACAACTCAAAATTCTAACATTAATACAACACAAAACAACATCTCTAAAACAACACAAAATACTTCAACACAAGATAACTTTACAAATTTTCCTTCTACTAAATCTATTAAATTACCACAATTTTGGCAAGATTGTCCTGATGCCTGGTTTTTGCTTGTTGAAGGACAATTTGAAATTAACAATATCAATGATGACAATTTAAAATTTCAAAATGTTCTAATTACTCTTCAACGAGATACTATATCTAAAATTTTAGATGTTATTAACCCTCCTCCTCTTTTTAATAAATATGATACAATCAAAAAAGTTCTATGTGAAAGATTTTCTCTTAGCGAAGAAAAACGATTAGAACAATTATTTTCAAAAACTGAACTTGGTGATCGTTCACCATCTGAATTATTCAGATTTATGAAATCACTTATAGGTTCTGACTCCATAGTTAGTCAAGAATTACTCTTTAAATTGTGGATTCGTAAATTACCACAAGAAATACAAATTCATTTGACTTCCAATAATAATCAAAACAGAGATGAAATTATTATTTTAGCTGACAAACTTTTTGATTTAATCAATAAACCTCATTCTTCCAAATCTCCTGTAGTCTCAAGTATAAATAATAATATTTTAGAACAATGCGTTAAAAATTTAACTGAATTAACTACGACTATTTATCAAAATTTAAATAAAATTTCTAATGATATTAATCAATTACAAATCCGTTCAAGATCTAAAGATAGAAATAGATCTAAATCTCGAAATTTTTCAGAATCAAGAAATTTTTCAAACAATCGTAATTTTAATTCACAAACAACTATTTGTTGGTATCACAAAAAATTTAAGAATAACGCTCTCAAATGTATACCCCCATGCAATTTTAATCAAAATCATAATTCAAATTCCGAACAAAATTTAAACTGAAACGATCCATTATGACGGTGACGGATAATGGAACTATTATTAAACCTACTCGTCGCCTATTCATATTTGATAAATTCAATAAACTTAATTTTCTTATCGATACCGGCGCAGTTGTATCAGTTATTCCTTTTTCTAAATTTAAAATTTATAAAAGAAATTCGGATCTTACTTTGACCGCAGCAAACGGTTCTTCAATTGAAACTTTTGGTACAAAACTACTTAAAATTGATTTAGGTTTAAGAAGAGATTTTGAATTTCCATTCATTATTGCGAACATTGATACACCAATTTTAGGAGTAAACTTTTTAGAAAAATTCGGAATTATTGTCAATATTAAAAATAAAGAAATAATGGATTCTACTACAAAAATTAAAGTTGCTGGATCTTCTGGATTTTCTGATATTTTCTCACTCAAAATTCCTATTGTCGAAAATAAGTTTTCAAAATTACTTAATGAATTTCCGTCTATTACCTGTGAACCAGATTATACTAAAAAAGTTAAACACCATACGGTTCACAGGATAGAAACAAAAGGTATTTTACCATTTTCGAAACCCAGACGTCTTGATCCAATCAAACTTAAAATTGCTAAAGCTGAATTTGAATTTTTAGTTAAAACGGGTATATGCAGACCCTTAAATTCTCCTATTGCATCTCCACTTCATCTCGTTCCTAAAAAAGAACCAAATGATTGGAGACCTTGCGGAGACTATCGAAGACTTAATTTTATTACTACACCAGATCGGTATCCTTTACCACATATTCACGATTTAACAATTGATTTAAAAAACAAACAATTTTTTTCCAAAATTGATCTTGTGCGTGCTTACCACCAAATTCCAATGGCAGAAGAAGACATTCATAAAACTGCAATAACTACCCCTTTTGGAATTTTTGAATTCGTAAGAATGCCTTTCGGTTTACGAAACAGTGCTCAAACTTTCCAACGCTTTATTAATGAAGTATTTTCTGATTTCGATTTTGTATTTACATACATTGATGACATTCTTATTGCCAGTGATAATGAAGATCAACATATAAATCATTTAAAATCAGTTTTCAAAAGACTTGAAGAATATAATTTAAATATCAAACCTTCAAAATGTACTCTCGGTGTAAATAAATTAAATTTTTTAAGTTACGAAATTTCAGGCGAAGGTATTAAACCATCTTTAGATAGAATTGAAATCATAACAAATTTTGAAAAACCAATTTCTATAAATAAATTACAAAAATTTTTAGGTATGATAAATTACTATCACAGATATATTAAAATGTTAGCAACAGAACTTAGTCCTCTGCATGAAATGTTAACACATGCAATTAAAAACAAACTCAAACAATTAAATTGGACAAATGAAACCACAACAGCTTTCGAAAATGTTAAAAAACTTTTTGCTAAAAATACTTTACTTACACATTTCGACAAAAATGGTACTTTATCATTAGCAGTAGATGCATCAAATGTTGCTATTGGAGCAGTTCTTCAACAAACTAGCAATAATATACTAGAACCCTTAGCTTATTTTTCAAGAAAACTAACTACAACAGAAACTAAATATTCAACATTTGATCGTGAACTTTTGGCAATTTATAATTCAATTAAACATTTTAAACATTTTCTTGAAGGTAGAACTTTTACAATTTATACTGATCATAAACCTTTAATTCATGTTCTAAATTCTAAAGTAGATAGATCTCCTCGTCAACTACGTCATCTTGAAGATATTGCTCAATTTACAAATGATATTCAATATATACGTGGAAAAGACAACATAGTTGCCGACACACTTTCCCGTATTCCAGAAATAAATGCAATTTCAACTCAAGATATAAATTTAGAAACTTTATATAAAGAACAGCAAACTGATACATTTTTACAAAAAACCATTTCTGATCCAAATTCTAAAAATAATTTAAAAGAAATTCATATTCCAATTATTAATTTAAACATATGGTGTGATGTTTCTCTACAACCTTTTCGACCTTATGTTCCACATTCTATGAGAAGAATTATATTTGACAAAATTCACTCATTATCTCATCCAAGTATAAGAACAACTAGAAAATTAATTCAAAATAAATATTATTGGCCTAACATGCGTAAAGAGATTAACGATTGGACTTCATCTTGCATCAATTGTCAAAAATCCAAAATTTCAAGACATACTAAATCTCCTATCCAAAAAATTCAAATACCATCAGGCCGTTTTGAACATATTCATATGGATATTGTTGGACCTCTTCCAGTTTCAAATGGAAATTGTTATATTTTAACAATTATTGACAGATTTTCACGTTGGCCTGAAGCTTATCCACTTAAAGATATTTCAACAAATACTATAGTAAAAACTTTTATTCAAAATTATATACCACGATTTGGTATACCATTGAATATTACAGTAGATCAAGGTTCACAATTCACCTCAAAATTTTTTACGGAATTAACTAAACTTTTAAGTTCTCATAAAATTCATACATCTCCTTACTATCCCCAAGCAAATGGCATGATAGAGAGATTTCATCGAACTTTAAAAGCAGCAATTATAGCATCAAACGACTCGGTTCATTGGTCTGACATTTTACCATTCATTCTACTTGGTTTACGAACTTCTATTAAAGAAGATTTAAAATGTTCATCTGCTGAACTTGTTTATGGCCAAACACTTAGAATACCTGTGAATTAATTATTTCAAATAGTAATAAAGAACATGATTTTTCTAATGGCGCTCTTCATAAAATAAGAGAATATTTTTCGCTTGTTCGTTCTAAAGTGTTTCATCATAATAAAGAAAATTTTTTCGTTCCTAAACAATTAGAAAATTGTGAGTATGTTTTTGTTAAAGTTCTTCGTAAATCTAATTTAGAATCACCTTATGAAGGACCTTTTAAAGTTATCTCTAAGAAAAATAAAACATTTACAATTCAATACAAAAATACTATTAAAAATATTTCAATTGATTTACTTAAACCAGCAAACATACTTATTAACACTAATTTAAATACAAATACATTAAACAACAAAAAACAAAAAAAGGTTACTTTTAATATTAATTAATAATTTGTTTGTTTCACATTTTCTTGGAGGGGGAGTAAATATAGTGTTAACTACTTTGTACTCTTTACTTTAATTTTTAAAATAATTTTAATTGAGTTTTCGTGTTAACTTAAAATTTTGAATAACTTCAAAAAAAGAAAATTCTAATTAGTTAGAAAATATCTAAACTCAAAAATAAACAAAATATAAATTTTTAAAAACAAAATCAAAATAAAAGATTTTTTAAATATCAACTTGAATGTTGATATAAAGTTAAAGTTAAAGTTAAAGTTAACGTTAACGTTAAAGTTAAAGTTAAAGTTAAAGTAAAGTTAAAGTTAAAGTTAAAATTAAAGTTAAAGTTAAAGTTAAAGCTAAAGTTAAAGTTAAAGTTAAAGTTAAAGTTTAAGTTTAAGTTAAAGTTTAAGTTTAAGTTTAAGTTTAAGTTTAAGTTAAAGTTAAAGTTAAAGTTAAAGTTAAAGTTAAAGTTAAAGTTAAAGTTAAAGTTAAAGTGAATGTTAAAGTTAAAGCAAAAGTTAAAGTTAAAAATAAAGTTAAAGTTAAAGTTAAAGATAAAGTTAAAGTTAAAGTTAAAGTTAAAGTTAAAGTTAAAGTTAAAGTTAAAGTTAAAGTTAAAGTTAAAGTTAAAGTTAAAGTTAAAGTTAAAGTTAAAGTCAAAGTTAAAGTTAAAGTTAACGTTAAAGTTAAAGTTAAAGTAAAGTTAAAGTTAAAGTTAAAGTCAAAAATAAAGTTAAAGTTAAAGTGAAAGTTAAAGTTAAAGTTAAAGTTAAAGTTACAGTTAAAGTTAAAGTTAAAGCTAAAGTTAAAGGTAAAGTTAAAGTTAAAGTTAAAGTTAAAGTGTATGTTAAAGTTAAAGCGAAAGTTAAAGTTAAAGTTAAAGTTAAAGTTAAAGTTAAAGTCAAAAATAAAGTTAAAGTAAAAGTGAAAGTTAAAGTTAAAGTTACAGTTAAAGTTTAAGTTAAAGTTAAAGCTAAAGTTAAAGTTAAAGTTAAAGTTAAAGTTAAAGTTAAAGTAAAGTTAAAGTTAAAGTTAAAGTGAATGTTAAAGTTAAAGCGAAAGTTAAAGTTAAAGTTAAAGTTAAAGTGAATGTTAAAGTTATAGTTAAAGTTAAAGTTAAAGTTAAAGTTAAAGTGAATGTTAAAGTTAAAGAGAAAGTTAAAGTTAAAGTTAAAGTTAAGAATAAAGTTAAAGTTAAAGTTAAAGGGAAAGTGAAAGTGAAAGTTAAAGTGAAAGTTAAAGTTAAAGTTAAAGTTAAAGTTAAAGTTAAAGTTAAAGTTAAAGTTAAAGTTAAAGTTAAAATTAAAGTTAAAGGTAATGTGAATGTTAAAGTTAAAGCGAAAGTTAAAGTTAAAGTTAAAAATAAAGTTAAAGTTAAAGTGAAAGTTAAAGTTAAAGTTAAAGTTAAAATTAAAGTTAAAGTTAAAGTTGAAATTAAAGTTAAAGTTCAAGTTAAAGTTAAAGTTAAAGTTAAAGTTAAAGTTAAAGTTAAACTTAAAGTGAATGTTAAAGTTAAAGCTAAAGTTAAAGTTAAAGTTAAAGTTAAAGTTAAAGTTAAAGTTAAAGTTAAAGTTAAAGTTAAAGTTAAAGTTAAAGTTAAAGTTAAAGTGAATGTTAAAGTTAAAGCGAAAGTTAAAGTTAAAGTTAAAAATAAAGTTAAAGTTAAATATAAAGTTAAAGTTAAAGTTAAAGTAAAGTCAAAGTTAAAGTTAAAATTAAAGTTAAAGTTGAAGTTAAAGTTAAAGTTGAAGTTAAAGTTAAAGTAAAAGTTAAAGTTAAAGTTAAAGTTAAAGTTAAATTTAAACTTAAAGTTAAAGTTAAAATTAAAATGTTAAAGTTAAAGTTAAAGTTAAAGTTAAAGCTAAAGCTAAAGTTAAAGTTAAAGTTAAAGTTAAAGTTAAAGTTAAAGTTAAATTTAAAGTTAAAGTTAAAGTTAAAGTTAAAGTTAAAGTTAAAGTTAAAGTTAAAGTGAATGTTAAAGTTAAAGCGAAAGTTAAAGTTAAAAATAAAGTTAAAGTTAAAGCTAAAGTTGAAGTTAAAGTTTAAGTTTAAGTTTAAGTTTAAGTTAAAGTTAAAGTTAAAGTTAAAGTTAAAGTTAAAGTTAAAGTTAAAGTTAAAGTTAAAGTTAAAGTTAAAGTTAAAGTTAAAGTTAAAGTTAAAGTTAAAGTTAAAGTTAAAGTTAAAGTTAAAGTTAAAGTTAAAGTTAAAGTTAAAGTTAAAGTTAAAGTTAAAGTTAAAGTTAAAGTTAAAGTTAAGGTTAAAGTTAAAGTTAAAGTTAAAGTTAAAGTTAAAGTCAAAAATAAAGTTAAAGTTAAAGTGAAAGTTAAAGTTAAAGTTAAAGTTAAAGTTACAGTTAAAGTTAAAGTTAAAGTTAAAATTAAAGTTAAAGTTAAAGTTAAAGTGAATGTTAAAGTTAAAGAGTAAGTTAAATTTAAAGTTAAAGTTAAGAATAAAGTTAAAGTTAAAGTGAAAGTGAAAGTTAAAGTTAAAGTTAAAGTTAAAGTTAAAGTTAAAGTTAAAATTAAAGTTAAAGTTAAAGTTAAAGTGAATGTTAAAGTTAAAGCGAAAGTTAAAGTTAAAGTTAAAAATAAAGTTAAAGTTAAAGTTAAAGTTAAAGTTAAAGTTAAAGTTAAAGTTAAAGTTAAAGTGAATGTTAAAGTTAAAGCGAAAGTTAAAGCTAAAAAGAAAGTTAAAGTTAAAGCTAAAGTTGAAGTTAAAGTTAAAGTTTAAGTTTAAGTTAAAGTTAAAGTTAAAGTTAAAGTTAAAGTTAAAGTTAAAGTTAAAGTTAAAGTTAAAGTTAAAGTTAAAGTTAAAGTTAAAGTTAAAGTTAAAGTTAAAGTTAAAGTTAAAGTTAAAGTTAAAGTTAAAGTTAAAGTTAAAGTTAAAGTTAAAGTTAAAGTTAAAGTTAAAGTTAAAGTTAAAGTTAAAGTTATAGTTAAAGTTAAAGTTAAAGTGAAAGTGAAAGTTAAAGTTAAAGTTAAAGTTAAAGTTAAAGTTAAAGTTAAAGTTAAAGTTAAAGTTAAAGTTAAAATTAAAGTTAAAGTTAAAGTTAAAGTTGAAGTTAAAGATAAAGTTAAAGTTAAAGTTAAAGTTAAAGTTAAAGTTAAAGTTAAAGTTAAAATTAAAGTTAAAGTGAATGTTAAAGTTAAAGCGAAAGTTAAAGTTAAAAATAAAGTTAAAGTTAAAGCTAAAGTTGAAGTTAAAGTTTAAGTTTAAGTTTAAGTTTAAGTTTAAGTTAAAGTTGAAGTTAAGGTTAAAGTTAAAGTTAAAGTTAAGGCTAAAGTTAAAGTTAAAGTTAAAGTTAAAGTTAAAGTTAAAGTTAAAATTAAAGTTAAAGTTAAAGTTAAATTAAAGTTAAAGTTAAATTTAAAGTTAAAGTTAAAGTTAAAGTTAAAGTTAAAGTTAAGGTTAAAGTTAAAGTTAAAGTTAAAGTTAAAGTTAAAGTTAAAATTAAAATTAAAGTTAAAGTTAAAGTTAAAGTTAAAGTGAATGTTAAAGTTAAAGAGAAAGTTAAAGTTAAAGTTAAAGTTAAAGTTAAAGTTAAAGTTAAAGTTAAAGTTAAAGTTAAAGTTAAAGTTAAAGTGAATGTTAAAGTTAAAGCGAAAGTTAAAGTTAAAGTTAAAGTTAAAGTTAAAGTTAAAGTTAAAGTTAAAGTTAAAGTTAAAGTTAAAGTTAAAGTGAATGTTAAAGTTAAAGCGAAAGTTAAAGTTAAAGTTAAAGTTAAAGTTAAAGTTAAAGTTAAAGTTAAAGTTAAAGTTAAAGTTAAAGTTAAAGTTAAAGTTAAAGTTAAAGTTAAAGTTAAAGTTAAAGTTAAAGTTAAAGTTAAAGTTAAAGTTAAAGTTAAAGTTAAAGTTAAAGTTAAAGTTAAAGTTAAAGTTAAAGTTAAAGTTAAAGTTAAAGTTAAAGTTAAAGTTAAAGTTAAAGTTAAAGTTAAAGTTAAAGTTAAAGTTAAAGTTAAAGTTAAAGTTAAAGTTAAAGTGAATGTTAAAGTTAAAGCGAAAGTTAAAGTTAAAGTTAAAGTTAAAGTTAAAGTTAAAGTTAAAGTTAAAGTTAAAGTTAAAGTTAAAGTTAAAGTTAAAGTTAAAGTTAAAGTTAAAGTTAAAGTTAAAGTTAAAGTTAAAGTTAAAGTTAAAGTTAAAGTTAAAGTTAAAGTTAAATTTAAAGTTAAAGTTAAAGTTAAAGTTAAAGTTAAAGTTAAAGTTAAAGTTAAAGTTAAAGTTAAAGTTAAAATTTAAGTTAAAGCTAAAGTTAAAGTTAAAGTTAAAGTTAAAGTTAAAGTTAAAGTTAAAGTTAAAGTTAAAATTAAAGTTAAAGTAAAAGTTAAAGTTAAATTAAAGTTAAAGTTAAATTTAAAGTTAAAGTTAAAGTTAAAGTTGAAGTTAAGGTTAAAGTTAAAGTTAAAGTTAAAGTTAAAGTTAAAGTTAAAGTTAAAGTTAAAGTTAAAGCTAAAGTTAAAGTTAAAGTTAAAGTTAAAGTTAAAGTTAAAGTTAAAGTTAAAGTTAAAGTTAAAGTTAAAGTTAAAATTAAAGTTAAAGTTAAAGTTAAATTAAAGTTAAAGTTAAATTTAAAGTTAAAGTTAAAGTTAAGGTTAAAGTTAAAGTTAAATTAAAGTTAAAATTAAAGTTAAAGTTAAAGTTAAAGTTAAAATTAAAGTTAAAGTTAAAGTTAAAGTGAATGTTAAAGTTAAAGAGAAAGTTAAAGTTAAAAATAAAGTTAAAGTGAAAGTGAAAGTGAAAGTTAAAGTGAAAGTTAAAGTTAAAGTTGAAGCTAAAGTTAAAGTTAAAGTTAAAGTTAAAGTTAAAGTTAAAGTTAAAGTTAAAGTTAAAGTTAAAGTTAAAGTTAAAGTTAAAGTTAAAGTTAAAGTTAAAGTTAAAGTTAAAGTGAATGTTAAAGTTAAAGCGAAAGTTAAAGTTAAAGTTAAAGTTAAAGTTAAAGTTAAAGTTAAAGTTAAAGTTAAAGTTAAAGTTAAAGTTAAAGTTAAAGTTAAAGTTAAAGTTAAAGTTAAAGTTAAAGTTAAAGTTAAATTTAAAGTTAAAGTTAAAGTTAAAGTTAAAGTTAAAGTTAAATTTAAAGTTAAAGTGAAAGTTAAAGTTAAAGTTAAAGTTAAAGTTAAAGTTAAAGTTAAAGTTAAAGTGAAAGTGAAAGTTAAAGTTAAAGTTAAAGTTAAAGTTAAAGTTAAAGTCAAAAATAAAGTTAAAGTTAAAGTTAAAGTTAAAGTTACAGTTAAAGTTAAAGTTAAAGTTAAAGTTAAAGTAAAGTTAAAGTTAAAGTAAAGTTAAAGTTAAAGTTAAAGTTAAAGTTAAAGTTAAAGTTAAAGTTAAAGTTAAAGTTAAATTTAAAGTTAAAGTTAAAGTTAAAGTTAAAGTTAAAGTTAAAGTTAAAGTTAAAGTTAAAGTTAAAGTAAAGTTAAAGTTAAAGTTAAAGTTAAAGTTAAAGTTAAAGTTAAAGTTAAAGTTAAAGTTAAAGTTAAAGTTAAAGTTAAAGTAAAGTTAAAGTTAAAGTTAAAGTTAAAATTAAAGTTAAAGTTAAAGTTGAAATTAAAGTTAAAGTTAAAGTTAAAGTTAAAGTTAAAGTTAAAAATAAAGTTAAAGTTAAATATAAAGTTAAAGTTAAAGTTAAAGTTAAAGTTAAGGCTAAAGTTAAAGTTAAAGTTAAAGTTAAAGTTAAAGTTAAAGTTAAAGTTAAAATTAAAGTTAAAGTTAAAGTTAAATTAAAGTTAAAGTTAAATTTAAAGTTAAAGTTAAAGTTAAAGTTAAAGTTAAGGTTAAAGTTAAAGTTAAAGTTAAAGTTAAAGTTAAAGTTAAAATTAAAATTAAAGTTAAAGTTAAAGTTAAAGTTAAAGTTAAAGTGAATGTTAAAGTTAAAGAGAAAGTTAAAGTTAAAGTTAAAGTTAAAGTTAAAGTTAAAGTTAAAGTTAAAGTTAAAGTTAAAGTTAAAGTTAAAGTTAAAGTTAAAGTGAATGTTAAAGTTAAAGCGAAAGTTAAAGTTAAAGTTAAAGTTAAAGTTAAAGTTAAAGTTAAAGTTAAAGTTAAAGTTAAAGTTAAAGTTAAAGTTAAAGTTAAAGTTAAAGTTAAAGTTAAAGTTAAAGTTAAAGTTAAAGTGAATGTTAAAGTTAAAGCGAAAGTTAAAGTTAAAGTTAAAGTTAAAGTTAAAGTTAAAGTTAAAGTTAAAGTTAAAGTTAAAGTTAAAGTTAAAGTTAAAGTTAAATTTAAAGTTAAAGTTAAAGTTAAAGTTAAAGTTAAAGTTAAAGTTAAAGTTAAAGTTAAAGTTAAAGCTAAAGTTAAAGTTAAAGTTAAAGTTAAAGTTAAAGTTAAAGTTAAAGTTAAAGTTAAAGTTAAAGTTAAAATTAAAGTTAAAGTTAAAGTTAAAGTTAAATTAAAGTTAAAGTTAAATTTAAAGTTAAAGTTAAAGTTGAAGTTAAGGTTAAAGTTAAAGTTAAAGTTAAAGTTAAAGTTAAAGTTAAAGTTAAAGCTAAAGTTAAAGTTAAAGTTAAAGTTAAAGTTAAAGTTAAAGTTAAAGTTAAAGTTAAAGTTAAAGTTAAAGTTAAAGTTAAAGTTAAAGTTAAAATTAAAGTTAAAGTTAAAGTTAAATTAAAGTTAAAGTTAAATTTAAAGTTAAAGTTAAAGTTAAAGTTAAGGTTAAAGTTAAAGTTAAATTAAAGTTAAAATTAAAGTTAAAGTTAAAGTTAAAGTTAAAGTTAAAATTAAAGTTAAAGTTAAAGTTAAAGTGAATGTTAAAGTTAAAGAGAAAGTTAAAGTTAAAAATAAAGTTAAAGTGAAAGTGAAAGTGAAAGTTAAAGTGAAAGTTAAAGTTAAAGTTGAAGCTAAAGTTAAAGTTAAAGTTAAAGTTAAAGTTAAAGTTAAAGTTAAAGTTAAAGTTAAAGTTAAAGTTAAAGTTAAAGTTAAAGTGAATGTTAAAGTTAAAGCGAAAGTTAAAGTTAAAGTTAAAGTTAAAGTTAAAGTTAAAGTTAAAGTTAAAGTTAAAGTTAAAGTTAAAGTTAAAGTTAAATTTAAAGTTAAAGTTAAAGTTAAAGTTAAAGTTAAAGTTAAAGTTAAAGTTAAATTTAAAGTTAAAGTGAAAGTTAAAGTTAAAGTTAAAGTTAAAGTGAAAGTTAAAGTTAAAGTTAAAGTTAAAGTTAAAGTTAAAGTCAAAAATAAAGTTAAAGTTAAAGTTAAAGTTAAAGTTACAGTTAAAGTTAAAGTTAAAGTTAAAGTTAAAGTAAAGTTAAAGTTAAAGTAAAGTTAAAGTTAAAGTTAAAGTTAAAGTTAAAGTTAAAGTTAAAGTTAAAGTTAAAGTTAAAGTTAAAGTAAAGTTAAAGTTAAAGTTAAAGTTAAAGTTAAAGTTAAAGTTAAAGTTAAAGTTAAAGTTAAAGTTAAAGTTAAAGTTAAAGTTAAAGTTAAAGTAAAGTTAAAGTTAAAGTTAAAGTTAAAATTAAAGTTAAAGTTAAAGTTGAAATTAAAGTTAAAGTTAAAGTTAAAGTTAAAGTTAAAGTTAAAATTAAAGTTAAAGTTAAAGTTAAAGTTAAAGCTAAAGTTAAAGTTAAAGTTTAAGTTTAAGTTTAAGTTAAAGTTAAAGTTAAAGTTAAAGTTAACGTTAAAGTTAAAGTTAAAGTAAAGTTAAAGTTAAAGTTAAAGTTAAAGTTAAAGTTAAAGTTAAAGTTAAAGTTAAAGTTAAAGTTAAAGTTAAAGTTAAAGTTAAAGTTAAAGTCAAAGTTAAAGTTAAAGTTAACGTTAAAGTTAAAGTTAAAGTAAAGTTAAAGTTAAAGTTAAAGTTAAAGTCAAAAATAAAGTTAAAGTTAAATTGAAAGTTAAAGTTAAAGTGAAAGTTAAAGTTAAAGTTAAAGTTAAAGTTAAAGTTAAAGTTAAAGTTAAAGTTACAGTTAAAGTTAAAGCTAAAGTTAAAGGTAAAGTTAAAGTTAAAGTTAAAGTGTATGTTAAAGTTAAAGCGAAAGTTAAAGTTAAAGTTAAAGTTAAAGTCAAAAATAAAGTTAAATTAAAAGTGAAAGTTAAAGTTAAAGTTACAGTTAAAGTTTAAGTTAAAGTTAAAGCTAAAGTTAAAGTTAAAGTTAAAGTTAAAGTTAAAGTAAAGTTAAAGTTAAAGTTAAAGTGAATGTTAAAGTTAAAGCGAAAGTTAAAGTTAAAGTTAAAGTTAAAGTGAATGTTAAAGTTAAAGTTAAAGTTAAAGTTAAAGTTAAAGTTAAAGTTAAAGTTAAAGTTAAAGTTAAAGTTAAAGTTAAAGTTAAAGTTAAAGTTAAAGTTAAAGTTAAAGTTAAAGTTAAAGTGAATGTTAAAGTTAAAGAGAAAGTTAAAGTTAAAGTTAAAGTTAAGAATAAAGTTAAAGTAAAAGTTAAAGGGAAAGCGAAAGTGAAAGTTAAAGTGAAAGTGAAAGTTAAAGTTAAAGTTAAAGTTAAAATTAAAGTTAAAGGTAATGTGAATGTTAAAGTTAAAGCGAAAGTTAAAGTTAAAGTTAAAAATAAAGTTAAAGTTAAAGTTAAAGTGAAAGTTAAAGTTAAAGTTAAAGTTAAAGTTGAAATTAAAGTTAAAGTTCAAGTTAAAGTTAAAGTTAAAGTTAAAGTTAAACTTAAAGTGAATGTTAAAGTTAAAGCTAAAGTTAAAGTTAAAGTTAAAGTGAATGTTAAAGTTAAAGCGAAAGTTAAAGTTAAAATAAAGTTAAAGTTAAATATAAAGTTAAAGTTAAAGTTAAAGGTAAAGTAAAGTCAAAGTTAAAGTTAAAATTAAAGTTAAAGTTAAAGTTGAAGTTAAAGTTAAAGTTGAAGTTAAAGTTAAAGTTAAAGTTAAAGTTAAAGTTAAAGTTAAAGTTAAAGTTAAAGTTAAAGTTAAAGTTAAAGTTAAAGTTAAAGTTAAAGTTAAATTTAAAGTTAAAGTTAAAGTTAAAGTTAAAATTAAAATGTTAAAGTTAAAGCTAAAGTTAAAGTTAAAGTTAAAGTTAAAGCTAAAGTTAAAGTTAAAGTTAAAGTTAAAGTTAAAGTTAAAGTTAAAGTTAAAGTTAAAGTTAAATTTAAAGTTAAAGTTAAAGTTAAAGTTAAAGTTAAAGTTAAAGTTAAAGTTAAAGTTAAAGTTAAAGTTAAAGTTAAAGTTAAAGTGAATGTTAAAGTTAAAGCGAAAGTTAAAGTTAAAAATAAAGTTAAAGTTAAAGCTAAAGTTGAAGTTAAAGTTTAAGTTTAAGTTTAAGTTTAAGTTTAAGTTAAAGTTAAAGTTAAAGTTAAAGTTAAAGTTAAAGTTAAAGTTAAAGTTAAAGTTAAGGTTAAAGTTAAAGTTAAAGTCAAAAATAAAGTTGAAGTTAAAGTGAAAGTTAAAGTTAAAGTTAAAGTTACAGTTAAAGTTAAAGTTAAAATTAAAGTTAAAGTTAAAGTTAAAGTGAATGTTAAAGTTAAAGAGTAAGTTAAATTTAAAGTTAAAGTTAAGAATAAAGTTAAAGTTAAAGTGAAAGTGAAAGTTAAAGTTAAAGTTAAAGTTAAAGTTAAAATTAAAGTTAAAGTTAAAGTTAAAGTTAAAGTGAATGTTAAAGTTAAAGCGAAAGTTAAAGTTAAAGTTAAAAATAAAGTTAAAGTTAAAGTTAAAGTTAAAGTTAAAGTTAAAGTTAAAGTGAATGTTAAAGTTAAAGCGAAAGTTAAAGTTTAAAATAAAGTTAAAGTTAAAGCTAAAGTTGAAGTTAAAGTTTAAGTTTAAGTTTAAGTTTAAGTTTAAGTTTAAGTTTAAGTTAAAGTTAAAGTTAAAGTTAAAGTTAAAGTTAAAGTTAAAGTTAAAGTTAAAGTTAAAGTTAAAGTTAAAGTTAAAGTTAAAGTTATAGTTAAAGTTAAAGTTAAAGTGAAAGTGAAAGTTAAAGTTAAAGTTAAAGTTAAAGTTAAAGTTAAAATTAAAGTTAAAGTGAAAGTTAAAGTTAAAGTTGAAGTTAAAGTTAAAGTTAAATTTAAAGTTAAAGTTAAAGTTAAAGTTAAAGTTAAAGTTAAAGTTAAAGTTAAAGTTAAAGTTAAAGTTAAAGTTAAAGTTAAAGTTAAAGTTAAAGTTAAAGTTAAAGTTAAAATTAAAGTTAAAGTGAATGTTAAAGTTAAAGCGAAAGTTAAAGTTAAAAATAAAGTTAAAGTTAATGCTAAAGTTGAAGTTAAAGTTTAAGTTTAAGTTTAAGTTTAAGTTTAAGTTAAAGTTGAAGTTAAGGTTAAAGTTAAAGTTAAAGTTAAGGCTAAAGTTAAAGTTAAAGTTAAAGTTAAAGTTAAAATTAAAGTTAAATTAAAGTTAAAGTTAAATTTAAAGTTAAAGTTAAAGTTAAAGTTAAAGTTAAAGTTAAAGTTAAAATTAAAATTAAAGTTAAAGTTAAAGTTAAAGTTAAAGTTAAAGTTAAAGTTAAAGTTAAAGTTAAAGTTAAAGTTAAAGTGAATGTTAAAGTTAAAGAGAAAGTTAAAGTTAAAGTTAAAGTTAAAGTTAAAAATAAAGTTAAAGTTAAAGTGAAAGTTAAAGTTAAAGTTAAAGCTAAAGTTAAAGTTAAAGTTAAAGTGAATGTTAAAGTTAAAGCGAAAGTTAAAGTTAAAAATAAAGTTAAAGTTAAAGCAAAAGTTGAAGTTAAAGTTAAAGTTAAAGTTTAAGTTTAAGTTTAAGTTTAAGTTTAAGTTATAGTTAAAGTTAAAGTTAAAGTTAAAGTTAAAGTTAAAGTTAAAGTTAAAGTTAAAGTTAAAGTTAAAGTTAAAGTTAAAGTTAAAGTTAAAGTTAAAGTTAAAGTTAAAGTTAAAGTTAAAGTTAAAGTTAAAGTTAAATTTAAAGTTAAAGTGAAAGTTAAAGTGAAAGTTAAAGTTAAAGTTAAAGTTAAAGTTAAAGTTAAAGTTAAAGTTAAAGTTAAAGTTACAGTTAAAGTTAAAGCTAAAGTTAAAGGTAAAGTTAAAGTTAAAGTTAAAGCTAAAGTTAAAGGTAAAGTTAAAGTTAAAGCTAAAGTGAATGTTAAAGTTAAAACGAAAGTTAAAGTTAAAGTTAAAGTCAAAAATAAAGTTAAAGTAAAAGTGAAAGTTAAAGTTAAAGTTACAGTTAAAGTTAAAGTTAAAGTTAAAGTTAAAGTTAAAGTTAAAGTTAAAGTTAAAGTTAAAGTTAAAGTTAAAGTTAAAGTTAAAGTTAAAGTTAAAGTTAAAGTGAATGTTAAAGTTAAAGTTAAAGTTAAAGTTAAAGTGAATGTTAAAGTTAAAGAGAAAGTTAAAGTTAAAGTTAAAGTTAAGAATAAAGTTAAAGTTAAAGTTAAAGGGAAAGTGAAAGTGAAAGTTAAAGTGAAATTTAAAGTTAAAGTTAAAGTTAAAGTTAAAGTTAAAATTAAAGTTAAAGGTAATGTGAATGTTAAAGTTAAAGCGAAAGTTAAAGTTAAAGTTAAAAATAAAGTTAAAGTTAAAGTTAAAGTGAAAGTTAAAGTTAAAGTTAAAGTTAAAATTAAAGTTAAAGTTAAAGTTAAAGTTGAAATTAAAGTTAAAGTTCAAGTTAAAGTTAAAGTTAAAGTTAAAGTTAAAGTTAAACTTAAAGTGAATGTTAAAGTTAAAGCTAAAGTTAAAGTTAAAGTTAAAGTTAAAGTTAAAGTTAAAGTTAAAGTGAATGTTAAAGTTAAAGCGAAAGTTAAAGTTAAAGTTAAAAATAAAGTTAAAGTTAAATATAAAGTTAAAGTTAAAGTAAAGTCAAAGTTAAAGTTAAAATTAAAGTTAAAGTTAAATTTGAAGTTAAAGTTGAAGTTAAAGTTAAAGTTAAAGTTAAATTTAAAGTTAAAGTTAAAGTTAAAATTAAAATGTTAAAGTTAAAGCTAAAGTTAAAGTTAAAGTTAAAGCTAAAGTTAAAGTTAAAGTTAAAGTTAAAGTTAAAGTTAAAGTTAAAGTTAAAGTTAAAGTTAACGTTAAAGTTAAAGTTAAAGTTAAAGTTAAATTTAAAGTTAAAGTTAAAGTTAAAGTTAAAGTGAATGTTAAAGTTAAAGCGAAAGTTAAAGTTAAAAATAAAGTTAAAGTTAAAGCTAAAGTTGAAGTTAAAGTTTAAGTTTAAGTTTAAGTTTAAGTTAAAGTTAAAGTTAAAGTTAATTTAAAGTTAAAGTTAAAGTTAAAGTTAAAGTTAAAGTTAAAGTTAAAGTTAAAGTTAAAGTGAATGTTAAAGTTAAAGCGAAAGTTAAAGTTAAAAATAAATTTAAAGTTAAAGCTAAAGTTGAAGTTAAAGTTTAAGTTTAAGTTTAAGTTTAAGTTTAAGTTAAAGTTAAAGTTAAAGTTAAAGTTAAAGTTAAAGTTAAAGTTAAAGTTAAAGTTAAAGTTAAAGTTAAAGTTAAAGTTAAAGTTAAAGTTAAAGTTAAAGTTAAAGTTAAAGTTAAAGTTAAAGTTAAAGTTAAAGTTAAAGTTAAAGTTAAAGTTAAAGTTAAAGTTAAAGTTAAAGTTAAAGTTAAAGTTAAAGTTAAGGTTAAAGTTAAAGTTAAAGTTAAAGTTAAAGTTAAAGTCAAAAATAAAGTTAAAGTTAAAGTGAAAGTTAAAGTTAAAGTTAAAGTTACAGTTAAAGTTAAAGTTAAAGTTAAAATTAAAGTTAAAGTTAAAGTTAAAGTGAATGTTAAAGTTAAAGAGTAAGTTAAATTTAAAGTTAAAGTTAAGAATAAAGTTAAAGTTAAAGTGAAAGTGAAAGTTAAAGTTAAAGTTAAAGTTAAAGTTAAAATTAAAGTTAAAGTTAAAGTTAAAGTTAAAGTGAATGTTAAAGTTAAAGCGAAAGTTAAAGTTAAAGTTAAAAATAAAGTTAAAGTTAAAGTTAAAATTAAAGTTAAAGTTAAAGTTAAAGTTAAAGTTAAAGTGAATATTAAAGTTAAAGCGAAAGTTAAAGTTAAAAATAAAGTTAAAGTTAAAGCTAAAGTTGAAGTTAAAGTTTAAGTTTAAGTTTAAGTTTAAGTTTAACTTAAAGTTAAAGTTAAAGTTAAAGTTAAAGTTAAAGTTAAAGTTAAAGTTAAAGTTAAAGTTATAGTTAAAGTTAAAATTAAAGTTAAAGTTAAAGTTAAAGTGAATGTTAAAGTTAAAGCGAAAGTTAAAGTTAAAGTTAAAAATAAAGTTAAAGTTAAAGTTAAAATTAAAGTTAAAGTTAAAGTTAAAGTTAAAGTGAATGTTAAAGTTAAAGCGAAAGTTAAAGTTAAAAATAAAGTTAAAGTTAAAGCTAAAGTTGAAGTTAAAGTTTAAGTTTAAGTTTAAGTTTAACTTAAAGTTAAAGTTAAAGTTAAAGTTAAAGTTAAAGTTAAAGTTAAAGTTAAAGTTAAAGTTAAAGTTAAAGTTAAAGTTAAAGTTAAAGTTAAAGTTAAAATTTAAGTTAAAGTTAAAGTTAAAGTGAATGTTCAAGTTAAAGCGAAAGTTAAAGTTAAAGTTAAAAATAAAGTTAAAGTTAAAGTTAAAATTAAACTTAAAGTTAAAGTTAAAGTTAAAGTTAAAGTTAAAGTGAATGTTAAAGTTAAAGCGAAAGTTAAAGTTAAAAATAAAGTTAAAGTTAAAGCTAAAGTTGAAGTTAAAGTTTAAATTTAAGTTTAAGTTTAAGTTTAACTTAAAGTTAAAGTTAAAGTTAAAGTTAAAGTTAAAGTTAAAGTTAAAGTTAAAGTTAAAGTTAAAGTTAAAGTTAAAGTTAAAGTTAAAGTTAAAGTTAAAGTTAAAGTTAAAGTTAAAGTTAAAGTTAAAATTAAAGTTAAATTGATTGTTAAAGTTAAAGCGAAAGTTAAAGTTAAAGTTAAAAATAAAGTTAAAGTTAAAGTTAAAGTGAATGTTAAAGTTAAAGCGAAAGTTAAAGTTAAAAATAAAGTTAAAGTTAAAGCTAAAGTTGAAGTTAAAGTTTAAGTTTAAGTTTAAGTTTAAGTTAAAGTTGAAGTTAAGGTTAAAGTTAAAGTTAAAGTTAAGCCTAAAGTTAAAGTTAAAGTTAAAGTTAAAGTTAAAGTTAAAGTTAAAATTAAAGTTAAAGTTAAATTAAAGTTAAAGTTAAATTTAAAGTTAAAGTTAAAGTTAAAGTTAAAGTTAAAGTTAAGGTTAAAGTTAAAGTTAAAGTTAAAGTTAAAGTTAAAGTTAAAGTTAAAGTTAAAGTTAAAATTAAAATTAAAGTTAAAGTTAAAGTTAAAGTTAAAGTTAAAGTTAAAGTTAAAGTTAAAGTTAAAGTTAAAGTTAAAGTTAAAGTTAAAGTTAAAGTTAAAGTTAAAGTTAAAGTTAAAGTTAAAGTTAAAGTTAAAGTTAAAGTTAAAGTTAAAGTGAATGTTAAAGTTAAAGAGAAAGTTAAAGTTAAAGTTAAAGTTAAAAATAAAGTTAAAGTTAAAGTGAAAGTTAAAGTTAAAGTTAAAGCTAAAGTTAAAGTTAAAGTTAAAGTGAATGTTAAAGTTAAAGCGAAAGTTAAAGTTAAAAATAAAGTTAAAGTTAAAGCAAAAGTTGAAGTTAAAGTTAAAGTTAAAGTTTAAGTTTAAGTTTAAGTTTAAGTTAAAGTTAAAGTTAAAGTTAAAGTTAAAGTTAAAGTTAAAGTTAAAGTTAAAGTTAAAGTTAAAGTTAAAGTTAAAGTTAAAGTTAAAGTTAAAGTTAAAGTTAAAGTTAAAGTTAAAGTTAAAGTTAAAGTTAAAGTTAAAGTTAAAGTTAAAGTTAAAGTTAAAGTTAAAGTTAAAGTTAAAGTTAAAGTTAAAGTTAAAGTTAAAGTTAAAGTTAAAGTTAAAGTTAAAGTTAAAGTTAAAGTTAAAGTTAAAGTTAAAGTTAAAGTTAAAGTTAAAGTTAAAGTTAAAGTTAAAGTTAAAGTTAAAGTTAAAGTTAAAGTTAAAGTTAAAGTTAAAGTTAAAGTTAAAGTTAAAGTTAAAGTTAAAGTTAAAGTTAAAGTTAAAGTTAAAGTTAAAGTTAAAGTTAAAGTTAAAGTTAAAGTTAAAGTTAAAGTTAAAGTTAAAGTTAAAGTTAAAGTTAAAGTTAAAATTAAAGTTAAAGTTAAATTTAAAGTTAAAGTGAAAGTTAAAGTTAAAGTGAAAGTTAAAGTTAAACTTAAAGTTAAAGTTAAAGTTACAGTTAAAGTTTAAGCTAAAGTTAAAGGTAAAGTTAAAGTTAAAGTTAAAGCTAAAGTTAAAGGTAAAGTTAAAGTTAAAGTTAAAGTTAAAGCAAAAGTTGAAGTTAAAGTTAAAGTTAAAGATAAAGTTTAAGTTTAAGTTAAAGTTAAAGTTAAAGTTAAAGTTAAAGTTAAAGTTAAAGTTAAAGTTAAAGTTAAAGTTAAAGTTAAAGTTAAAGTTAAAGTTAAAGTTAAAGTTAAAGTTAAAGTTAAAGTTAAAGTTAAAGTTAAAGTTAAAGTTAAAGTTAAAGTTAAAGTTAAAGTTAAAGTTAAAGTTAAATTAAAGTTAAATTTAAAGTTAAAGTTAAAGTTAAAGTTAAGGTTAAAGTTAAAGTTAAAGTTAAAGTTAAAGTTAAAGTTAAAGTTAAAGTTAAAGTTAAAGTTAAAGTTAAAGTTAAAGTTAAAATTAAAATTAAAGTTAAAGTTAAAGTTAAAGTTAAAGCTAAAGTTAAAGGTAAATTTAAAGTTAAAGTTAAAGTGAATGTTAAAGTTAAAGAGAAAGTTAAAGTTAAAGTTAAAGTTAAGAATAAAGTTAAAGTTAAAGTTAAAGGGAAAGTGAAAGTGAAAGTTAAAATGAAAGTTAAGGTTAAAGTTAAAGTTAAAATTAAAGTTAAAGGTAATGTGAATGTTAAAGTTAAAGCGAAAGTTAAAGTTAAAGTTAAAAATAAAGTTAAAGTTAAAGTTAAAGTTAAAATTAAAGTTAAAGTTAAAGTTAAAGTTGAAATTAAAGTTAAAGTTAAAGTTAAAGTTAAACTTAAAGTGAATGTTAAAGTTAAAGCTAAAGTTAAAGTTAAAGTTAAAGTTAAAGTTAAAGTTAAAGTTAAAGTTAAAGTTAAAGTTAAAGTGAATGTTAAAGTTAAGCGAAAGTTAAAGTTAAAGTTAAAAATAAAGTTAAAGTTAAATATAAAGTTAAAGTTAAAGTTAAAGTAAAGTCAAAGTTAAAGTTAAAATTAAAGTTAAAGTTAAAGTTGAAGTTAAAGTTGAAGTTAAAGTTAAAGTTAAAGTTAAATTTAAAGTTAAAGTTAAAGTTAAAATTAAAATGTTAAAGTTAAAGCTAAAGTTAAAGTTAAAGCTAAAGTTAAAGTTAAAGTTAAAGTTAAAGTTAAATTTAAAGTTAAAGTTATAGTTAAAGTTAAAGTTAAAGTGAATGTTAAAGTTAAAGCGAAAGTTAAAGTTAAAAATAAAGTTAAAATTAAAGCTAAAGTTGAAGTTAAAGTTTAAGTTTAAGTTTAAGTTAAAATTAAAGTTAAAGTTAAAGTTAAAGTGAATGTTAAAGTTAAAGAGTAAGTTAAATTTAAAGTTAAAGTTAAGAATAAAGTTAAAGTTAAAGTGAAAGTTAAAGTTAAAGTTAAAGTTAAAGTTAAAGTTAAAGTTAAAGTTAAAGTTAAAGTTAAAGTTAAAGTTAAAGTTAAAGTTAAAGTTAAAGTTAAAGTTAAAGTTAAAGTTAAAGTTAAAGTTAAAGTTAAAATTAAAGTTAAAGTTAAAGTTAAAGTTAAAGTGAATGTTAAAGTTAAAGCGAAAGTTAAAGTTAAAAATAAAGTTAAAGTTAAAGTTAAAGTTAAAGTGAATGTTAAAGTTAAAGCGAAAGTTAAAGTTAAAAATAAAGTTAAAGTTAAAGCTAAAGTTGAAGTTAAAGTTAAAGTTTAAGTTTAAGTTTAAGTTTAAGTTTAAGTTAAAGTTAAAGTTAAAGTTAAAGTTAAAGTTAAAGTTAAAGTTAAAGTTAAAGTTAAAGTTAAAGTTAAAGTTAAAGTTAAAGTTAAAGTTATAGTTAAAGTTAAAGTTAAAGTGAAAGTGAAAGTTAAAGTTAAAGTTAAAGTTAAAGTTAAAATTAAAGTTAAAGTTAAAGTTAAAGTTGAAGTTAAAGTTAAAGTTAAAGTTAAAGTTAAAGTTAAAGTTAAAGTTAAAGTTAAAGTTAAAGTTAAAGTTAAAGTTAAAGTTAAAGTTAAATTTAAAGTTAAAGTTAAAGTTAAAGTTAAGGTTAAAGTTAAAGTTAAAGTTAAAGTTAAAGTTAAAGTTAAAGTTAAAGTTAAAGTGAATGTTAAAGTTAAAGAGAAAGTTAAAGTTAAAGTTAAAGTGAAAGTTAAAGTTAAAGTTAAAGCTAAAGTTAAAGTTTAAGTTAAAGTGAATGTTAAAGTTAAAGCGAAAGTTAAAGTTAAAAATAAAGTTAAAGTTAAAGCAAAAGTTGAAGTTAAAGTTAAAGTTTAAGTTTAAGTTTAAGTTTAAGTTTAAGTTTAAGTTTAAGTTAAAGTTAAAGTTAAAGTTAAAGTTAAAGTTAAAGTTAAAGTTAAAGTTAAAGTTAAAGTTAAAGTTAAAGTTAAAGTTAAAGTTAAAGTTAAAGTTAAAGTTAAAGTTAAAGTTAAAGTTAAAGTTAAAGTTAAAGTTAAAGTTAAAGTTAAAGTTAAAGTTAAAGTTAAAGTTAAAGTTAAAGTTAAAGTTAAAGTTAAAGTTAAAGTTAAAGTTAAAGTTAAAGTTAAAGTTAAAGTTAAAGTTAAAGTTAAAGTTAAAGTTAAAATTAAAGTTAAAGTTAAAATTAAAGTTAAAGTTAAAGTTAAAGTTAAAGTTAAAGTTAAAGTTAAAATTAAAGTTAAAGTTAAAGTTAAATTTAAAGTTAAAGTGAAAGTGAAAGTTAAAGTTAAAGTGAAAGTTAAAGTTAAACTTAAAGTTAAAGTTAAAGTTACAGTTAAAGTTTAAGCTAAAGTTAAAGGTAAAGTTAAAGTTAAAGTTAAAGCTAAAGTTAAAGGTAAAGTTAAAGTTAAAGTTAAAGTTAAAGCAAAAGTTGAAGTTAAAGTTAAAGTTAAAGATAAAGTTTAAGTTTAAGTTTAAGTTTAAGTTAAAGTTAAAGTTAAAGTTAAAGTTAAAGTTAAAGTTAAAGTTAAAGTTAAAGTTAAAGTTAAAGTTAAAGTTAAAGTTAAAGTTAAAGTTAAAGTTAAAGTTAAAGTTAAAGTTAAAGTTAAAGTTAAAGTTAAAGTTAAAGTTAAAGTTAAAGTTAAAGTTTAAGCTAAATTAAAGTTAAAGTTAAATTTAAAGTTAAAGTTAAAGTTAAAGTTAAGGTTAAAGTTAAAGTTAAAGTTAAAGTTAAAGTTAAAGTTAAAGTTAAAGTTAAAGTTAAAGTTAAAATTAAAATTAAAGTTAAAGTTAAAGTTAAAGTTAAAGCTAAAGTTAAAGGTAAATTTAAAGTTAAAGTTAAAGTGAATGTTAAAGTTAAAGAGAAAGTTAAAGTTAAAGTTAAAGTTAAGAATAAAGTTAAAGTTAAAGTTAAAGTTAAAGGGAAAGTGAAAGTGAAAGTTAAGGTTAAAGTTAAAGTTAAAATTAAAGTTAAAGGTAATGTGAATGTTAAAGTTAAAGCGAAAGTTAAAGTTAAAGTTAAAAATAAAGTTAAAGTTAAAGTTAAAATTAAAGTTAAAGTTAAAGTTAAAGTTGAAATTAAAGTTAAAGTTAAAGTTAAAGTTAAACTTAAAGTGAATGTTAAAGTTAAAGCTAAAGTTAAAGTTAAAGTTAAAG
The DNA here is from genome assembly GCF_040869045.1 of Eurosta solidaginis. NCBI lineage: Eukaryota > Metazoa > Arthropoda > Insecta > Diptera > Tephritidae > Eurosta > Eurosta solidaginis. The sequence goes on along the minus strand of NW_027136887.1, from coordinate 716,964 downwards.
TTAAAGTTAAAGTTAAAGTTAAAGTTAAAGTTAAAGTTAAAGTGAATGTTAAAGTTAAGCGAAAGTTAAAGTTAAAGTTAAAAATAAAGTTAAAGTTAAATATAAAGTTAAAGTTAAAGTTAAAGTAAAGTCAAAGTTAAAGTTAAAATTAAAGTTAAAGTTAAAGTTGAAGTTAAAGTTGAAGTTAAAGTTAAAGTTAAAGTTAAATTTAAAGTTAAAGTTAAAGTTAAAATTAAAATGTTAAAGTTAAAGCTAAAGTTAAAGTTAAAGCTAAAGTTAAAGTTAAAGTTAAAGTTAAAGTTAAAGTTAAATTTAAAGTTAAAGTTATAGTTAAAGTTAAAGTTAAAGTGAATGTTAAAGTTAAAGCGAAAGTTAAAGTTAAAAATGAAGTTAAAATTAAAGCTAAAGTTGAAGTTAAAGTTTAAGTTTAAGTTTAAGTTAAAATTAAAGTTAAAGTTAAAGTTAAAGTGAATGTTAAAGTTAAAGAGTAAGTTAAATTTAAAGTTAAAGTTAAGAATAAAGTTAAAGTTAAAGTGAAAGTTAAAGTTAAAGTTAAAGTTAAAGTTAAAGTTAAAGTTAAAGTTAAAGTTAAAGTTAAAGTTAAAGTTAAAGTTAAAGTTAAAGTTAAAGTTAAAATTAAAGTTAAAGTTAAAGTTAAAGTTAAAGTGAATGTTAAAGTTAAAGCGAAAGTTAAAGTTAAAAATAAAGTTAAAGTTAAAGTTAAAGTTAAAGTGAATGTTAAAGTTAAAGCGAAAGTTAAAGTTAAAAATAAAGTTAAAGTTAAAGCTAAAGTTGAAGTTAAAGTTTAAGTTTAAGTTTAAGTTTAAGTTTAAGTTTAAGTTTAAGTTAAAGTTAAAGTTAAAGTTAAAGTTAAAGTTAAAGTTAAAGTTAAAGTTAAAGTTAAAGTTAAAGTTAAAGTTAAAGTTAAAGTTAAAGTTAAAGTTAAAGTTAAAGCTAAAGTTAAAGTTAAAGTTAAAGTGAATGTTAAAGTTAAAGCGAAAGTTAAAGTTAAAAATAAAGTTAAAGTTAAAGCAAAAGTTGAAGTTAAAGTTAAAGTTAAAGTTAAAGTTTAAGTTTAAGTTTAAGTTTAAGTTTAAGTTTAAGTTTAAGTTAAAGTTAAAGTTAAAGTTAAAGTTAAAGTTAAAGTTAAAGTTAAAGTTAAAGTTAAAGTTAAAGTTAAAGTTAAAGTTAAAGTTAAAGTTAAAGTTAAAGTTAAAGTTAAAGTTAAAGTTAAAGTTAAAGTTAAAGTTAAAGTTAAAGTTAAAGTTAAAGTTAAAGTTAAAGTTAAAGTTAAAGTTAAAGTTAAAGTTAAAGTTAAAGTTAAAGTTAAAGTTAAAGTTAAAGTTAAAGTTAAAGTTAAAGTTAAAGTTAAAGTTAAAGTTAAAGTTAAAGTTAAAGTTAAAGTTAAAGTTAAAGTTAAAGTTAAAGTTAAAGTTAAAGTTAAAGTTAAAGTTAAAGTTAAAGTTAAAGTTAAAGTTAAAGTTAAAGTTAAAGTTAAAGTTAAAGTTAAAGTTAAAGTTAAAGTTAAAGTTAAAGTTAAAGTTAAAGTTAAAGTTAAAGTTAAAGTTAAAATTAAAGTTAAAGTTAAAGTTAAATTTAAAGTTAAAGTGAAAGTGAAAGTTAAAGTTAAAGTGAAAGTTAAAGTTAAACTTAAAGTTAAAGTTAAAGTTACAGTTAAAGTTTAAGCTAAAGTTAAAGGTAAAGTTAAAGTTAAAGTTAAAGCTAAAGTTAAAGGTAAAGTTAAAGTTAAAGTTAAAGTTAAAGCAAAAGTTGAAGTTAAAGTTAAAGTTAAAGATAAAGTTTAAGTTTAAGTTTAAGTTTAAGTTAAAGTTAAAGTTAAAGTTAAAGTTAAAGTTAAAGTTAAAGTTAAAGTTAAAGTTAAAGTTAAAGTTAAAGTTAAAGTTAAAGTTAAAGTTAAAGTTAAAGTTAAAGTTAAAGTTAAAGTTAAAGTTAAAGTTAAAGTTAAAGTTAAAGTTAAAGTTAAAGTTAAAGTTAAAGTTAAAGTTAAAGTTAAAGTTAAAGTTAAAGTTAAAGTTAAACTTAAAGTTAAAGTTAAAGTTAAAGTTAAAGTTAAAGTTAAAGTTTAAGTTAAATTAAAGTTAAAGTTAAATTTAAAGTTAAAGTTAAAGTTAAAGTTAAAGTTAAGGTTAAAGTTAAAGTTAAAGTTAAAGTTAAAGTTAAAGTTAAAGTTAAAGTTAAAGTTAAAGTTAAAGTTAAAGTTAAAGTTAAAGTTAAAGTTAAAGTTAAAATTAAAATTAAAGTTAAAGTTAAAGTTAAAGTTAAAGCTAAAGTTAAAGGTAAATTTAAAGTTAAAGTTAAAGTGAATGTTAAAGTTAAAGAGAAAGTTAAAGTTAAAGTTAAAGTTAAGAATAAAGTTAAAGTTAAAGTTAAAGGGAAAGTGAAAGTGAAAGTTAAAGTGAAAGTTAAGGTTAAAGTTAAAGTTAAAATTAAAGTTAAAGGTAATGTGAATGTTAAAGTTAAAGCGAAAGTTAAAGTTAAAGTTAAAAATAAAGTTAAAGTTAAAGTTAAAGTTAAAGTTAAAATTAAAGTTAAAGTTAAAGTTAAAGTTGAAATTAAAGTTAAAGTTAAAGTTAAAGTTAAACTTAAAGTGAATGTTAAAGTTAAAGCTAAAGTTAAAGTTAAAGTTAAAGTTAAAGTTAAAGTTAAAGTGAATGTTAAAGTTAAGCGAAAGTTAAAGTTAAAGTTAAAAATAAAGTTAAAGTTAAATATAAAGTTAAATTTAAAGTTAAAGTAAAGTCAAAGTTAAAGTTAAAATTAAAGTTAAAGTTGAAGTTAAAGTTGAAGTTAAAGTTAAAGTTAAATTTAAAGTTAAAGTTAAAGTTAAAATTAAAATGTTAAAGTTAAAGCTAAAGTTAAAGTTAAAGCTAAAGTTAAAGTTAAAGTTAAAGTTAAAGTTAAATTTAAAGTTAAAGTTATAGTTAAAGTTAAAGTTAAAGTGAATGATAAAGTTAAAGCGAAAGTTAAAGTTAAAAATGAAGTTAAAATTAAAGCTAAAGTTGAAGTTAAAGTTTAAGTTTAAGTTTAAGTTAAAATTAAAGTTAAAGTTAAAGTTAAAGTGAATGTTAAAGTTAAAGAGTAAGTTAAATTTAAAGTTAAAGTTAAGAATAAAGTTAAAGTTAAAGTGAAAGTTAAAGTTAAAGTTAAAGTTAAAGTTAAAGTTAAAGTTAAAGTTAAAGTTAAAGTTAAAGTTAAAGTTAAAGTTAAAGTTAAAGTTAAAATTAAAGTTAAAGTTAAAGTTAAAGTTAAAGTGAATGTTAAAGTTAAAGCGAAAGTTAAAGTTAAAAATAAAGTTAAAGTTAAAGTTAAAGTTAAAGTGAATGTTAAAGTTAAAGCGAAAGTTAAAGTTAAAAATAAAGTTAAAGTTAAAGCTAAAGTTGAAGTTAAAGTTTAAGTTTAAGTTTAAGTTTAAGTTTAAGTTTAAGTTTAAGTTAAAGTTAAAGTTAAAGTTAAAGTTAAAGTTAAAGTTAAAGTTAAAGTTAAAGTTAAAGTTAAAGTTAAAGTTAAAGTTAAAGTTAAAGTTAAAGTTAAAGTTAAAGTTAAAGTTAAAGTTAAAGTTAAAGTTAAAGTTAAAGTTATAGTTAAAGTTAAAGTTAAAGTGAAAGTGAAAGTTAAAGTTAAAGTTAAAGTTAAAGTTAAAATTAAAGTTAAAGTTAAAGTTAAAGTTGAAGTTAAAGTTAAAGTTAAATTTAAAGTTAAAGTTAAAGTTAAAGTTAAAGTTAAAGTTAAAGTTAAAGTTAAAGTTAAAGTTAAAGATAAAGATAAAGTTAAAGTTAAAGTTAAAGTTAAAGTTAAAGTTAAAGTTAAAGTTAAAGTTAAAATTAAAGTTAAAGTGAATGTTAAAGTTAAAGCGAAAGTTAAAGTTAAAGTTAAAAATAAAGTTAAAGTTAAAGTTAAAGTTAAAGTTAAAGTTAAAGTTAAAGTTAAAGCGAATGTTAAAGTTAAAGCGAAAGTTAAAGTTAAAAATAAAGTTAAAGTTAAAGCTAAAGTTGAAGTTAAAGTTAAAGTTTAAGTTTAAGTTTAAGTTTAAGTTAAAGTTGAAGTTAAGGTTAAAGTTAAAGTTAAAGTTAAGGCTAAAGTTAAAGTTAAAGTTAAAGTTAAAGTTAAAGTTAAAATTAAAGTTTAAGTTAAAGTTAAAGTTAAATTAAAGTTAAAGTTAAATTTAAAGTTAAAGTTAAAGTTAAAGTTAAGGTGAAAGTTAAAGTTAAAGTTAAAGTTAAAGTTAAAGTTAAAGTTAAAGTTAAAGTTAAAGTTAAAGTTAAAGTTAAAGTTAAAGTTAAAGTTAAAGTTAAAATTAAAGTTAAAGTTAAAGTTAAAGTTAAAGTTAAAGTTAAAGTTAAAGTGAATGTTAAAGTTAAAGAGAAAGTTAAAGTTAAAGTTAAAGTTAAAAATAAAGTTAAAGTTAAAGTTAAAGTGAAAGTTAAAGTTAAAGTTAAAGCTAAAGTTAAAGTTAAAGTTAAAGTTAAAGTTAAAGTTAAAGTTAAAGTGAATGTTAAAGTTAAAGCGAAAGTTAAATTTAAAAATAAAGTTAAAGTTAAAACAAAAGTTGAAGTTAAAATTAAAGTTAAAGTTAAAGTTTAAGTTTAAGTTTAAGTTTAAGTTTAAGTTTAAGTTTAAGTTATAGTTAAAGTTAAAGTTAAAGTTAAAGTCAAAAATAAAGTTAAAGTTAAAGTGAATGTTAAAGTTAAAGAGAAAGTTAAAGTTAAAGTTAAAAATAAAGATAAAGTTAAAGTGAAAGTTAAAGTGAAAGTTAAAGTTAAAGCTAAAGTTAAAGTTAAAGTCAAAAATAAAGTTAAAGTTAAAGTGAAAGTTAAAGTTAAAGTTAAAGTTACAGTTAAAGTTAAAGTTAAAGTTAAAGTTAAAGTTAAAGTTAAAGTTAAAGTTAAAGTTAAAGTTAAAGTTAAAGTTAAAGTAAAGTTAAAGTAAAGTTAAAGTTAAAGTTAAAGTTAGGGTAAAGTTAAAGTTAAAGTTAAACTTAAAGTTAAAGTTAAAGTAAAGTTAAAGTTAAAGTTAAAGTTAAAGTTAAAGTTAAAGTTAAAGTTAAAGTTAAAGTTAAAGTTAAAGTTAAAGTTAAAATTAAAGTTAAAGTTGAAGTTAAAGTTAAAGTTAAAGTTAAAGTTAAAGTTAAAGTTAAAGTTAAAGTTAAAGTTAAAGTTAAAGTTAAGGTTAAAGTTAAAGTTAAAGTTAAAGTTAAAGTTAAAGTTAAAGTTAAAGTTAAAGTTAAAGTTAAAATTAAAGTTAAAGTTAAAGTTAAAGTTAAAGTTAAAGTTAAAGTTAAAGTTAAAGTTAAAATTAAAGTTAAAGTTAAAGTTAAAGTTGAAGTTAAGGTTAAAGTTAAAGTTAAAGTTAAAGCTAAAGTTAAAGTTAAAGTTAAAGTTGAAGTTAAAGTTAAAGTTAAAATTAAAGTTAAAGTTAAAGTTAAATTAAAGTTAAAGTTAAATTTAAAGTTAAAGTTAAAGTTAAAGTTAAAGTTAAGGTTAAAGTTAAAGTTAAAGTTAAAGTTAAAGTTAAAGTTAAAGGTAAAGTTAAAATTAAAGTTAAAGTTAAAGTTAAAGTGAATGTTAAAGTTAAAGAGAAAGTTAAAGTTAAAGTTAAAGTTAAAGTTAAAAATAAAGTTAAAGTGAAAGTTAAAGTTAAAGTTAAAGCTAAAGTTAAAGTTAAAATTAAAGTTAAAGTTAAAGTGAATGTTAAAGTTAAAGCGAAAGTTAAAGTTAAAAATAAAGTTAAAGTTAAAGCAAAAGTTGAAGTTAAAGTTAAAGTTAAAATTAAAGTTTAAGTTTAAGTTTAAGTTTAAGTTACAGTTAAAGTTAAAGTTAAAGTTAAAGTTAAAGTTAAAGTTAAAGTTAAAGTCAAAAATAAAGTTAAAGTTAAAGTGAATGTTAAAGTTAAAGAGAAAGTTAAAGTTAAAGTTAAAGTTAAAAATAAAGATAAACTTAAAGTGAAAGTGAAAGTTAAAGTTAAAGTTAAAGCTAAAGTTAAAGTTAAAGTTAAAGTTAAAGTCAAAAATAAAGTTAAAGTTAAAGTGAAAGTTAAAGTTAAAGTTACAATTAAAGTTAAAGTTAAAGATAAAGTTAAAGTTAAAGTTAAAGTTAAAGTTGAAGTTAAAGTTAAAGTTAAAGTTAAAGTTAAAGTTAAAGTTAAAGTTAAAGTTAAAGTTAAAGTAAAGTTAAAGTTAAAGTAAAGTTAAAGTTAAAGTTAAAGTTAGGGTAAAGTTAAAGTTTAAGTTTAAGTTAAAGTTAAAGTTAAAGTTAAACTTAAAGTTAAAGTTAAAGTAAAGTTAAAGTTAAAGTTAAAGTTAAAATTAAAGTTAAAGTTAAAGTTAAAGTTGAAGTTAAAGTTAAAGTTAAAGTTAAAGTTAAAGTTAAAATTAAAGTTAAAGTTGAAGTTAAAGTTAAAGTTAAAGTTAAAGTTAAAGTTAAAGTTAAAGTTAAAATTAAAGTTAAAGTTAAAGTTAAAGTTAAAGTTGAAGTTAAGGTTAAAGTTAAACTTAAAGTTAAAGTTAAAGTTAAAGTTAAAGCTAAAGTTAAAGTTAAAGTTAAAGTTAAAGTTAAAGTTAAAGTTAAAATTAAAGTTAAAGTTAAAGTTAAAGTTAAAGTTAAAGTTAAAATTAAAGTTAAAGTTAAAATTAAAGTTAAAGTTAAAGTGAATGTTAAAGTTAAAGAGAAAGTTAAATTTAAAAATGAAGTTAAAGTTAAAGTTAAAGTTAAAATTAAAGTCAAAAATAAAGTTAAAGTTAAAGTTAAAATTAAAGTTAAAATTAAAGTTAAAGTTAAAGCTAAAGTTAAAGTTAAAGTTAAAGTTAAAGTTAAAGTTAAAGTTAAAGTTAAAATTAAAGTTAAAGTTAAAGTTAAAGTTAAAATTAAAGTTGAAGTTAAAATTAAAGTTAAAGTTAAAATGAATGTTAAAGTTAAAGAGAAAGTTAAATTTAAAAATTAAGTTAAGGTTAAAGTTAAAATTAAAGTTAAAGTTAAAGTTAAGCTAAAGTTAAAGTTAAAGTTAAAGTTAAAGTTAAAGTTAAAGTTAAAATTAAAGTTAAAGTTAAAGTTAAAGTTAAAGTGAAAGTTAAAGTTAAAGTTAAAGTAAAGTTAAAGTTAAAGTGAAAGTTAAAGTTGAAGTTGAAGTTAAAGTTAAAGTCAAAGTTAAAGTTAAAGTTAAAGTTAAAGTTAAAGTTAAAGTTAAAATTAAAGTTAAAGTTAAAGTTGAATTTAAGGTTAAAGTTAAAGTTAAAGTTAAAGTTAAAGTTAAAGCTAAAGTTAAAGTTAAAGTTAAAGTTAAAGTTAAAGTTAAAGTTAAAGTTAAAGTTAAAATTAAAGTTAAAGTTAAATTAAAGTTAAAGTTAAATTTAAAATTAAATTTAAAGTTAAAGTTAAAGTTAAGGTTAAAGTTAAAGTTAAAGTTAAAGTTAACTTTAAAGTTAAAGTTAAAGTTAAAATTATAGTTAAAGTTAAAGTTAAAGTGAATGTTAAAGTTAAAGAGAAAGTTAAAGTTAAAGTTAAAAATAAAGAAAAAGTGAAAGTTAAAGTTAAAGTTAAAACTAAAGTTAAAGTTAAAGTTAAAGTTAAAGTTAAAGTTAAAGTTAAAGTGAATGTTAAAGTTAAAGCGAAAGTTAAAGTTAAAAATAAAGTTAAAGTTAAAGCAAAAGTTGATGTTAAAGTTAAAGTTAAAGTTTAAGTTTAAGTTTAAGTTTAAGTTATAGTTAAAGTTAAAGTTAAAGTTAAAGTCAAAAATAAAGTTAAAGTTAAAGTGAATGTTAAAGTTAAAGAGAAAGTTAAAGTTAAAGTTAAAGTTAAAGTTAAAAATAAAGATAAAGTTAAAGTGAAAGTTAAAGTTAAAGTTAAAGCTAAAGTTAAAGTTAGAGTTAAAGTTAAAGTCAAAAATAAAGTTAAAGTTAAAGTGAAAGTTAAAGTTACAGTTAAAGTTAAAGTTAAAGTTAAAGTTAAAGTTAAAGTTAAAGTTAAAGTTAAAGTTAAAGTTAAAGTTAAAGTTAAAGTTTAAGTAAAGTTAAAGTTAAAGTTAAAGTTAAAGTTAAAGTTAAAGTTAAAGTTAAAGTTAAAGTTAGGGTAAAGTTAACGTTAAAGTTAAAGTTAAAGTTAAAGTTAAAGTTAAACTTGAAGTTAAAGTTAAAGTTAAAGTAAAGTTAAAGTTAAAGTTAAAGTTAAAGTTAAAGTTAAAGTTAAAGTTAAAGTTAAAGTTAAAGTTAAAGTTAAAATTAAAGTTAAAGTTAAAGTTAAAGTTAAAGTTGAAATTAAAGTTAAAGTTAAAGTTAAAGTTAAAGTTAAAGTTAAAGTTAAAATTAAAGTTAAAGTTAAAGTTGAAGTTAAAGTTAAAGTTAAAGTTAAAGTTAAAGTTAAAGTTAAAGTTAAAGTTAAAATTAAAGTTAAAGTTAAAGTTAAAGTTAAAGTTAAAGTTAAAGTTAAAGTTTAAGTTTAAGTTTAAGTTTAAGTTATAGTTAAAGTTAAAGTTAAAGTCAAAAATAAAGTTAAAGTTAAAGTGAATGTTAAAGTTAAAGAGAAAGTTAAAGTTAAAGTTAAAGTTAAAAATAAAGATAAAGTTAAAGTGAAAGTGAAAGTTAAAGTGAAAGTTAAAGTTAAAGTTGAAGTTAAGGTTAAAGTTAAACTTAAAGTTAAAGTTAAAATTAAAGTTAAAGTTAAAGTTAAAGTTAAAGCTAAAGTTAAAGTTAAAGTTAAAGTTAAAGTTAAAGTTAAAGTTAAAGTTAAAGTTAAAGTTAAAGTTAAAATTAAAGTTAAAGTTAAAGTTAAAGTTAAAGTTAAAGTTAAAGTTAAAGTTAAAATTAAAGTTAAAGTTAAAATTAAAGTTAAAGTTAAAGTGAATGTTAAAATTAAAGTCAAAAATAAAGTTAAAGTTAAAGTTAAAATTAAAGTTAAAATTAAAGTTAAAGTTAAAGCTAAAGTTAAAGTTAAAGTTAAAGTTAAAATTAAAGTTAAAGTTAAAGTCAAAGTTAAAGTTAAAGTTAAAATTAAAGTTAAAGTTAAAATTAAAGATAAAGTTAAAGTGAATGTTAAAGTTAAAGAGAAAGTTAAATTTAAAAATGAAGTTAAGGTTAAAGTTAAAGTTAAAGTTAAAGTTAAAGCTAAAGTTAAAGTTAAAGTTAAAGTTAAAGTTAAAGTTAAAGTTAAAATTAAAGTTAAAGTTAAAGTTAAAGTTAAAGCTAAAGTTAAAGTTAAAATTAAAGTTAAAGTTAAAGTTAAAGTAAAGTTAAAGTTAAAGTTAAAGTTAAAGTTAAAATTAAAGTTAAAGTTAAAGTTAAAGTTGAAGTTAAGGTTAAAGTTAAAGTTAAAGTTAAAGTTAAAGTTAAAGTTAAAGCTAAAGTTAAAGTTAAAGTTAAAATTAAAGTTAAAGTTAAAGTTAAAGTTAAAGTTAAAGTTAAAGTTAAAGTTAAAGTTAAAGTTAAAGTTAAAGTTAAAATTAAAGTTAAAGTTAAAGTTAAAGTTGAAGTTAAGGTTAAAGTTAAAGTTAAAGTTAAAGTTAAAGTTAAAGTTAAAGCTAAAGTTAAAGTTAAGGTTAAAGTTAAAGTTAAAGTTAAAGTTAAAGTTAAATTTAAAGTTAAAATTAAAGTTAAAGTTGAAGTTAAAGTTAAAGTTAAAGTTAAAGTTAAAGTTAAAGTTAAAGTTAAAGTTAAAGTTAAAATTAAAGTTAAAGTTAAAATTAAAGTTAAAGTTAAATTGAATGTTAAAGTTAAAGAGAAAGTTAAATTTAAAAATGAAGTTAAAGTTAAAGTTAAAGTTAAAGTTAAAGTTAAAGTTAAAGTAAAGTTAAAGTTAAAGTAAAGTTAAAGTTAAAGTTAAAGTTAAATTTAAAGTAAAGTTAAGGTTAAAGTTAAAGTTAAAGTTAAAGTTAAAGTTAAATTTAAAGTTAAAATTAAAGTTAAAGTTGAAGTTAAAGTTAAAGTTAAAGTTAAAGGTTAAGTTAAAGTTAAAGTTGAAGTTAAAGTTAAAGTTAAAGTTAAAATTAAAGTTAAAGTTAAAATTAAAGTTAAAGTTAAATTGAATGTTAAAGTTAAAGAGAAAGTTAAATTTAAAAATGAAGTTAAAGTTACAGTTAAAGTTAAAGTTAAAGTTAAAGTAAAGTTAAAGTTAAAGTAAAGTTAAAGTTAAAGTTAAAGTTAAATTTAAAGTAAAGTTAAGGTTAAAGTTAAAGTTAAAGTTAAAGTTAAAGTTAAATTTAAAGTTAAAATTAAAGTTAAAGTTGAAGTTAAAGTTAAAGTTAAAGTTAAAGTTAAAGTTAAAGTTAAAGTTAAAATTAAAGTTAAAGTTAAAATTAAAGTTAAAGTTAAATTGAATGTTAAAGTTAAAGAGAAAGTTAAATTTAAAAATGAAGTTAAAGTTAAAGTTAAAGTTAAAGTTAAAGTTAAAGTAAAGTTAAAGTTAAAGTAAAGTTAAAGTTAAAGTTAAAGTTAAATTTAAAGTAAAGTTAAGGTTAAAGTTAAAGTTAAAGTTAAAGTTAAAGTTAAATTTAAAGTTAAAATTAAAGTTAAAGTTGAAGTTAAAGTTAAAGTTAAAGTTAAAGGTTAAGTTAAAGTTAAAGTTGAAGTTAAAGTTAAAGTTAAAGTTAAAATTAAAGTTAAAGTTAAAATTAAAGTTAAAGTTAAATTGAATGTTAAAGTTAAAGAGAAAGTTAAATTTAAAAATGAAGTTAAAGTTACAGTTAAAGTTAAAGTTAAAGTTAAAGTTAAAGTAAAGTTAAAGTTAAAGTAAAGTTAAAGTTAAAGTTAAAGTTAAATTTAAAGTAAAGTTAAGGTTAAAGTTAAAGTTAAAGTTAAAGTTAAAGTTAAAGTTAAATTTAAAGTTAAAATTAAAGTTAAAGTTGAAGTTAAAGTTAAAGTTAAAGTTAAAGTTAAAGTTAAAGTTAAAGTTAAAATTAAAGTTAAAGTTAAAGTTAAAGTTAAAGTTAAAGTTAAAGTTAAAGTTAAAGTTTAAGTTTAAGTTAAAATTAAAGTTAAAGTTAAAGTTTAAGTTAAAATTAAAGTTAAAGTTGAAGTTAAAGTTAAAGTTAAAGTTAAAGTTAAAGTTACAGTTAAAGTTAAAGTTAAAATTAAAGTTGAAGTTAAAGTTAAAGTTAAAGTTAAAGTTAAAGTTAAAGTTACAGTTAAAGTTAAAGTTAAAGTTAAAATTAAAGTTAAAGTTAAAGTTAAAGTTAAAGTTAAAGTTACAGTTAAAGTTAAAGTTAAAATTAAAGTTAAAGTTAAAGTTAAAGTTAAAGTTAAAGTTAAAGTTAAAGTAAAGTTAAAGTTAAAGTAAAGTTAAAGTTAAAGTTAAAGTTAAATTTAAAGTAAAGTTAAGGTTAAAGTTAAAGTTAAAGTTAAAGTTAAAGTTAAAGTTAAAGTTAAAGTTAAAGTTAAAGTTAAAGTTAAATTTAAATTTAAAGTTAAAGTGAAAGTTAAAGTTAAAGTTAAAGTTAAAGTTAAAGTGAAAGTTAAAGCTAAAGTTAAAGTTAAAGTTAAAGTTTAAGTTAAAGTTAAAGTCAAAAATAAAGTTAAAGTTAAAGTGAAAGTTAAAGTTAAAGTTACAGTTAAAGTTAAAGTTAAAGTTAAAGTTAAAGTTAAAGTATAGTTAAAGTTAAAGTAAAGTTAAAGTTAAAGTTAAATTTAAAGTAAAGTTAAGGTTAAAGTTAAAGTTAAAGTTAAAGTTAAAGTTAAAGTTAAATTTAAAGTTAAAATTAAAGTTAAAGTTGAAGTTAAAGTTAAAGTTAAAGTTAAAGTTAAAGTTAAAGTTAAAGTTAAAATTAAAGTTAAAGTTAAAGTTAAAGTTAAAGTTAAAGTTAAAGTTAAAGTTTAAGTTTAAGTTAAAATTAAAGTTAAAGTTAAAGTTTAAGTTAAAATTAAAGTTAAAGTTGAAGTTAAAGTTAAAGTTAAAGTTAAAGTTAAAGTTAAAATTAAAGTTAAAGTTAAAGTTGAAGTTAAGGTTAAAGTTAAAGTTAAAGTTAAAGTTAAAGTTAAAGTTAAAGTTAAAGTTAAAGCTAAAGTTAAAGTTAAAGTTAAAATTAAAGTTAAAGTTAAAGTTAAAGTTAAAATTAAAGCTAAAGTTAAAGTTAAAGTTAAAGTTAAAGTTAAAGGTTAAGTTAAAGTTAAAGTTGAAGTTAAAGTTAAAGTTAAAATTAAAGTTAAAGTTAAAATTAAAGTTAAAGTTAAATTGAATGTTAAAGTTAAAGTAAAGTTAAAGTTAAAGTTAAAGTTAAATTTAAAGTAAAGTTAAGGTTAAAGTTAAAGTTAAAGTTAAAGTTAAAGTTAAATTTAAAGTTAAAATTAAAGTTAAAGTTGAAGTTAAAGTTAAAGTTAAAGTTAAAGTTAAAGTTAAAGTTAAAGTTAAAGTTAAAATTAAAGTTAAAGTTAAAGTTAAAGTTAAAGTTAAAGTTAAAGTTAAAGTTAAAGTTAAAGTTAAAGTTAAAGTTAAAGCTAAAGTTAAAGTTAAAGTTAAAGTTAAAGTTAAAGTTAAAGTTAAAGTTAAAGTTAAAGTTAAAATTAAAGTTAAAGTTAAAGTTAAAGTTAAAGTTAAAGTTAAAGTTAAAGTTAAAATTAAAGTTAAAGTTAAAATTAAAGTTAAAGTTAAAGTGAATGTTAAAATTAAAGTCAAAAATAAAGTTAAAGTTAAAGTTAAAATTAAAGTTAAAATTAAAGTTAAAGTTAAAGCTAAAGTTAAAGTTAAAGTTAAAGTTAAAATTAAAGTTAAAGTTAAAGTCAAAGTTAAAGTTAAAGTTAAAATTAAAGTTAAAGTTAAAATTAAAGATAAAGTTAAAGTGAATGTTAAAGTTAAAGAGAAAGTTAAATTTAAAAATGAAGTTAAGGTTAAAGTTAAAGTTAAAGTTAAAGTTAAAGCTAAAGTTAAAGTTAAAGTTAAAGTTAAAGTTAAAGTTAAAATTAAAGTTAAAGTTAAAGTTAAAGTTAAAATTAAAGTTAAAGTTAAAATTAAAGTTAAAGTTAAAGTGAATGTTAAAGTTAAAGAGAAAGTTAAATTTAAAAATGAAGTTAAAGTTAAAGTTAAAGTTAAAGTTAAAGTTAAAGTTAAAATTAAAGTTAAAGTTAAAGTTAAAGTAAAGTTAAAGTTAAAGTTAAAGTTAAAGTTAAAGTTAAATTTAAAGTTAAAATTAAAGTTAAAGTTGAAGTTAAAGTTAAAGTTAAAGTTAAAGTTAAAGTTAAAGTTAAAGTTAAAGTTAAAGTTAAAATTAAAGTTAAAGTTAAAGTTAAAGTTAAAGTTAAAGTTAAAGTTAAAGTTAAAGTTAAAGTTAAAGTTAAAGTTAAAGTTAAAGTTAAAGTTTAAGTTAAAATTAAAGTTAAAGTTAAAGTTTAAGTTAAAATTAAAGTTAAAGTTAAAGTTAAAGTTAAAGTTAAAGTTAAAGTTAAAATTAAAGTTAAAGTTAAAGTTAAAGTTGAAGTTAAGGTTAAAGTTAAAGTTAAAGTTAAAGTTAAAGTTAAAGCTAAAGTTAAAGTTAAAGTTAAAATTAAAGTTAAAGTTAAAGTTAAAGTTAAAGTTAAAATTAAAGCTAAAGTTAAAGTTAAAGTTAAAGTTAAAGGTTAAGTTAAAGTTAAAGTTGAAGTTAAAGTTAAAGTTAAAGTTAAAATTAAAGTTAAAGTTAAAATTAAAGTTAAAGTTAAATTGAATGTTAAAGTTAAAGAGAAAGTTAAATTTAAAAATGAAGTTAAAGTTAAAGTTAAAGTAAAGTTAAAGTTAAAGTTAAAGTTAAAGTTAAAGTTAAAGTTAAAGTTAAAGTTAAAGTTAAAATTAAAGTTAAAGTTAAAGTTAAAGTTAAAGTTAAAGTTTAAGTTAAAATTAAAGTTAAAATTAAAGTTAAAGTTAAAGTTAAAGTTAAAGTTAAAGTTAAAGTTAAAGTTACAGTTAAAGTTAAAGTTAAAATTAAAGTTAAAGTTAAAGTTAAAGTTAAAGTTACAGTTAAAGTTAAAGTTAAAATTAAAGTTAAAGTTAAAGTTAAAGTTAAAGTTAAAGTTAAAGTTAAAGTAAAGTTAAAGTTAAAGTAAAGTTAAAGTTAAAGTTAAAGTTAAATTTAAAGTAAAGTTAAGGTTAAAGTTAAAGTTAAAGTTAAAGTTAAAGTTAAAGTTAAAGTTAAAGTTAAAGTTAAAGTTAAAGTTAAATTTAAATTTAAAGTTAAAGTGAAAGTTAAAGTTAAAGTTAAAGTTAAAGTGAAAGTTAAAGCTAAAGTTAAAGTTAAAGTTAAAGTTTAAGTTAAAGTTAAAGTCAAAAATAAAGTTAAAGTTAAAGTGAAAGTTAAAGTTAAAGTTACAGTTAAAGTTAAAGTTAATGTTAAAGTTAAAGTAAAGTTAAAGTTAAAGTAAAGTTAAAGTTAAAGTTAAAGTTAAAGTTAAAGTTAAAGTTAAAGTTAAAGTTAAAGTTAAAGTTAAAGTTAAAGTTAAAGTTAAAGTTACAGTTAAAGTTAAAGTTAAAGTTAAAATTAAAGTTAAAGTTAAAGTTAAAGTTAAAGTTAAAGTTAAAGTTAAAGTTAAAGTAAAGTTAAAGTTAAAGTAAAGTTAAAGTTAAAGTTAAAGTTAAATTTAAAGTAAAGTTAAGGTTAAAGTTAAAGTTAAAGTTAAAGTTAAAGTTAAAGTTAAAGTTAAATTTAAATTTAAAGTTAAAGTGAAAGTTAAAGTTAAAGTTAAAGTTAAAGTTAAAGTGAAAGTTAAAGCTAAAGTTAAAGTTAAAGTTTAAGTTAAAGTTAAAGTCAAAAATAAAGTTAAAGTTAAAGTGAAAGTTAAAGTTAAAGTTACAGTTAAAGTTAAAGTTAAAGTTAAAGTTAAAGTTAAAGTTAAAGTTAAAGTTAAAGTAAAGTTAAAGTTAAAGTAAAGTTAAAGTTAAAGTTAAAGTTAAATTTAAAGTAAAGTTAAGGTTAAAGTTAAAGTTAAAGTTAAAGTTAAAGTTAAATTTAAAGTTAAAATTAAAGTTAAAGTTGAAGTTAAAGTTAAAGTTAAAGTTAAAGTTAAAGTTAAAGTTAAAGTTAAAATTAAAGTTAAAGTTAAAGTTAAAGTTAAAGTTAAAGTTAAAGTTAAAGTTAAATTTAAAGTTAAAGTTAAAGTTTAAGTTTAAGTTAAAATTAAAGTTAAAGTTAAAGTTTAAGTTAAAATTAAAGTTAAAGTTGAAGTTAAAGTTAAAGTTAAAGTTAAAGTTAAAGTTAAAGTTAAAGTTAAAGTTAAAATTAAAGTTAAAGTTAAAGTTGAAGTTAAGGTTAAAGTTAAAGTTAAAGTTAAAGTTAAAGTTAAAGTTAAAGTTAAAGTTAAAGCTAAAGTTAAAGTTAAAGTTAAAATTAAAGTTAAAGTTAAAGTTAAAGTTAAAGTTAAAGTTAAAATTAAAGCTAAAGTTAAAGTTAAAGTTAAAGTTAAAGTTAAAGGTTAAGTTAAAGTTAAAGTTGAAGTTAAAGTTAAAATTAAAGTTAAAGTTAAAATTAAAGTTAAAGTTAAATTGAATGTTAAAGTTAAAGAGAAAGTTAAATTTAAAAATGAAGTTAAAGTTAAAGTTAAAGTAAAGTTAAAGTTAAAGTTAAAGTTAAAGTAAAGTTTTTTTTTTTTTTTTTTTTTTTTTTTGTGTTTCGTGGAAGTAGGAAATGCTTTATGCACTGACCGGGATATTTAAGCCTCACTGCGAGACTCTCCGAGTGTAGGACTCCCTTCTTCCATGAAGGCCTACCCACTAAAACCTAACCTCCCACGGCCCGCGCAAATCCCCGTACCTGGGACCGCGTTTAGCATTACTTCGGGTACGGGTGCGCGCTACGTGAGCTCTATGGCTACTCTCACGCTAATGGGCTAGGCATCCGTCTTCTCGTTTACTGGTAAGTATATGCCTCACATATGTGCTGACCGTATCCCATTTGTCTCTTCGACAGGTCATGTTATTAATGACACTGCCTGGGGATAGGTCGCCAAGTACCTCTTCTACCCTCCTTCGCTGATGGGAGAAGTGCCTGCATTCGAAGAAGGTGTGGCGTACATCGTATATTTCCCTACAGTACAGGCAGCTCGGGCTATCAACTTTACCCATTCTGTGTAGGTATTTGCGGAAGTAACCATGTCCCGTTAGAAACTGTGTCAGGTAAAAGTCTACCTCTCCGTGCGGTCGCTTCAACCATGGATTCAGTTCAGGGATTAGTTCCCTAGTCCACTTTCCTACGATGCTGTAGCTCCACTGATCTTGCCAACATCGGATCGATTCTTCACGCGCCTGCATGGCAACAGCAGCTCTACTTGCTTGCAATCCGTTGTCATATATTGTTTTTCTTTCCTCAACGAGAAGATATATCGGTATGGTTCCCGCAACGACCAGGACAGCTTCAGCTGATACCGTGCGGTAAGCCGAAGATATTCGCAGCGCCCCTCTGCGTTGGACCGAGGTGAGGGTGACTCGGTTCTTCCGGTATTTCATTGCGTCCGCCCAGATTTCTGCACCATATAAGAGTATAGAATTCGAGGCTGATGCAAGCAACTTCCTTGTGCATGGCTTTGGGCCACCTGT
Source organism: Eurosta solidaginis (assembly GCF_040869045.1). Classification (NCBI taxonomy): domain Eukaryota; kingdom Metazoa; phylum Arthropoda; class Insecta; order Diptera; family Tephritidae; genus Eurosta; species Eurosta solidaginis. Next base: position 700,474 of record NW_027136887.1, on the reverse strand, counting down.
GTTTGCCATTAATCTACTCAACTGCGCTATTATGCGCGCAGCTCTTTCGCAGGCCCCTCGTATGTGATCCGAGAAGTTGAGTTTGCTGTCTAACCTCACTCCCAGATATTTCGTTGAAGCGAGTGTTTCTATTGGCTGGTCCCCAACCATCATGTTCCTGGTAGTGGGAATACGTCTCTTTGTGAGGATGACGATCTCCGTTTTGGCTGTTGCTAACTGGAGACCGTGCTCAGCCATCCACCTATTTACATTACGCATGACCTGGTTTAATTTTAGCTGTGCCAGCTCGCAGCTTGGTGCTGTTATCACAGCTGCCACGTCGTCTGCAAATGCAACGAGGAAGGTGCTTTCTGGCATGTCTAATCGAAGAAGACTGTCGTAAGTTATATTCCAGAGATCGGGACCTAGTACCGAACCCTGGGCTGCTCCACCTGTTATTTTTACCTTTTTTTGACCGTGAGTACTTTCATATATTAAGTACCTCTCTCTTAGGTAGTCCCTTAAAATTTCTAACAAATATTGCGGTACTTTGAAAGTGCCTTCTAGTGCCTCTAGCATGTCCTCCCACCTAGCTGAGTTAAAAGCGTTTTTGACGTCCAGCGTGACCAGCAACACTATAGGTCTTGCTCTGTGGCACGCTGTCTCGGCTTTCTTGACTGCGTCTATAACTTCTGCTATGGCATCGATTGTGGAGTGCCCCCTCCGAAAACCATGCTGTCTGGGCGACAGTCCTCCGGCGTCCTGTAACGCTCTGGTGAGGCGTTGCTTCAGGAGACTCTCCATCAATTTCCCTGCTGTGTCCAACATACATAGGGGACGGTAGGATGATGGAGAGTTGGGATCTCCTTTCCCTTTTGGAATGAGAACCAGTCGTGCTGTCTTCCATATGGTGGGGAAAATTCTTTCTTCGAGACATTTGTTGTACATGTGCAACATAAGTTCTGGGCGGTCGTTTGCAGCTAGTCTAATTGCCTCCGCGGGTATTCCGTCGGGCCCAGATGCTTTCCTAGGTTTCATAGTTCGCACGGCAGTTTTAAGCTCTTCTTCTTCGAATGGTTCCACGTTGCGATCTTCATGGGTAACGTACCCGCCCTCCCTAGGCAGTTGGGTGTGAAACAGGCCATCCACAATGTTCCTTATTTGGTTCTCATCCATCAGCTGGTTTGGCGGACGGAACTTCTTCATTACTATCTTATATCCCTGCCCCCATGGGTCTCGATCCACTTCCTCGCAAAGCGCTTTCCAGCACTTAAGCTTGCTTTGCTTAATGGCAGCACTAAGAGCTTTCTTCGCTCCTTTGTACGCTTCCGACTTTTCTAGAGCCTCAGGCCTGCCGCGCGCGCGAGTTGCTAGCCTTCGCATCCTGTGGCATATTTTCCGCAGCTCCGCGATTTCGCTATTCCACCAGTATACCTGCTTTTTACCGCTCCACACTCCCCTCCGTGGCATAGAGAGGTTGGAAGCGTGGCGAAGACAGCTCATTGTCTTTTCAACCGTCTCTTCCGTCGGACTGGAGTTGTTGATTATCCGTCGGGCATCCCCCAGTACTGATGCGGAGAACGTGGCAGAGTCGACCTCGGATGCGTCCCATGCTTTTGTTCTGCGTGACCCGTTCGGAATCTGCCTCTGACCGGGATCGTTTAGGTGGAAAGTGATGTAGTTGTGATCGCTGCCAGTCAGATCCTCTATGACTCTCCATCCATCAGCGGTCAGCAGCAGGCTTTCTGACACTAGTGTTACATCGGGGATCGAGTATCCAAAGCCTGGCCGTCGGTATGTAGGGGTCGTACCAGTGTTAAGCACGTTCAAACCGAGCCTGGCTGCCATCTCAAGGACTAACCTTCCACGGGTGTTAGTCTGCGGCATTCCCCATTCGACGGCTCTTGCGTTAAAGTCTCCCGCCACAACCAGGTTACTAGTTAAGTCCCTCAGGTCGTCTTCAATAAGTTCAAGCTTGTCCTTGAACGTTTGAATGGGATCATTCGGTGACAAGTAGCAGCTTACTATTGTGGTATTATTCGTAGTTAGGCGGACGTAGCCTTGTCCGGCAACACGGTTCACAATATTGGCGTTTGCATCTGTCATCCAGATTGCGGCGGTGCCGGTGTTGTCTATATGCCAATCATTTCGGGCTCTATAGGGTTCGCTGATGATAACGCTGTTAGCTTTATGGTCTAAGACCAACTGTTGTAGTAGCTCATCAGCAAGTCTGCTCCGGTTTAGGTTGCCTTGGATAAAACTAATCACTATTGAATTGAGACTTTGACCTTTGCAATAGCGAGTGCCGCTCTGAAAATGCTGCATGCTCCAGATCCAGGGACATGATCGAGCTTCTGTGTATTACACAGGTAACATTTTGGAGCTGCGGTACAGGCCGAAGCTTTGTGGCCGCTTTGCCCACAGTAAAGTTTAAGTTAAAGTTAAAGTTAAAATTAAAGTTAAAGTTAAAGTTAAAGTTAAAGTTGAAGTTAAAGTTAAAGTTAAAGTTAAAGTTAAAGTTAAAGTTAAAACTAAAGTTAAAGTTGAAGTTAAAGTTGAAGTTAAGGTTAAAGTTAAAGTTAAAGTTAAAGTTAAAGTTAAAGTTAAAGTTAAAGTTAAAGTTAAAGTTAAAGTTAAAGTTAAAGCTAAAGTTAAAGTTAAAGTTAAAGTTAAAGTTAAAGTTAAAGTTAAAGTTAAAGTTAAAGTTAAAGTTAAAGTTAAAATTAAAGTTAAAGTTAAAGTTAAATTAAAGTTAAAGTTAAATTTAAAGTTAAAGTTAAAGTTAAAGTTAAGGTTAAAGTTAAAGTTAAAGTTAAAGTTAAAGTTAAAGTTAAAATTAAAGTTAAAGTTAAAGTTAAAGTTAAAGTGAATGTTAAAGTTAAAGAGAAAGTTAAAGTTAAAGTTAAAGTTAAAAATAAAGTTAAAGTTAAAGTGAAAGTGAAAGTTAAAGTGAAAGTTAAAGTTAAAGTTGAAGTTAAAGTTAAAGTTAAAGTTAAAGTTAAAGTTAAAGTTAAAGTGAATGTTAAAGTTAAAGCGAAAGTTAAAGTTAAAAATAAAGTTAAAGTTAAAGCAAAAGTTGAAGTTAAAGTTAAAGTTTAAGTTAAAGTTAAAGTTAAAGTTAAAGTTAAAGTTAAAGTTAAAGTTAAAGTTAAAGTTAAAGTTAAAGTTAAAGTTAAAGTTAAAGTTAAAGTTAAAGTTAAAGTTAAAGTTAAAGTTAAAGTTAAAGTTAAAGTTAAAGTTAAAGTTAAAGTTAAAGTTAAAGTTAAAGTTAAAGTTAAAGTTAAAGTTAATTTTAAATTTAAAGTTAAAGTGAAAGTTAAAGTTAAAGTTAAAGTGAAAGTGAAAGTTAAAGTTAAAGTTAAAGTTAAAGTCAAAGTTAAAGTTAAAGTTAAAGTCAAAAATAAAGTTAAAGTTAAAGTGAAAGTTAAAGTTAAAGTTAAAGTTAAAGTTAAAGTTAAAGTTAAAGTTAAAGTTAAAGTTAAAGTTAAAGTTAAAGTTACAGTTAAAGTTAAAGTTAAAATTAAAGTTAAAGTTAAAGTTAAAGTTAAAGTTAAAGTTACAGTTAAAGTTAAAGTTAAAGTTAAAATTAAAGTTAAAGTTAAAGTTAAAGTTAAAGTTAAAGTTAAAGTTAAAGTTAAAGTTAAAGTAAAGTTAAAGTTAAAGTAAAGTTAAAGTTAAAGTTAAAGTTAAATTTAAAGTAAAGTTAAGGTTAAAGTTAAAGTTAAAGTTAAAGTTAAAGTTAAAGTTAAAGTTAAAGTTAAAGTTAAATTTAAATTTAAAGTTAAAGTGAAAGTTAAAGTTAAAGTTAAAGTTAAAGTGAAAGTTAAAGCTAAAGTTAAAGTTAAAGTTAAAGTTAAAGTTAAAGTCAAAAATAAAGTTAAAGTTAAAGTGAAAGTTAAAGTTAAAGTTACAGTTAAAGTTAAAGTTAAAGTTAAAGTTCAAGTTAAAGTTAAAGTTAAAGTAAAGTTAAAGTTAAAGTAAAGTTAAAGTTAAATTTAAAGTAAAGTTAAGGTTAAAGTTAAAGTTAAAGTTAAAGTTAAAGTTAAAGTTAAAGTTAAAATTAAAGTTAAAGTTAAAGTAAAGTTAAAGTTAAAGTTAAAGTTAAAATTAAAGTTAAAGTTAAAGTTGAAGTTAAAGTTAAAGTTAAAGTTAAAGTTAAAATTAAAGTTAAAGTTAAAGTTAAAGCTAAAGTTAAAGTTAAAGTTTAAGTTTAAGTTTAAGTTTAAGTTTAAGTTTAAGTTTAAGTTTAAGTTTAAGTTAAAGTTAAAGTTAAAGTGAATGTTAAAGTTAAAGCGAAAGTTAAAGTTAAAAATAAAGTTAAAGTTAAAGTTAAAATTAAAGTTAAAGTTAAAGTTAAAGCTAAAGTTAAAGTTAAAGTTAAAGTTAAAGTTTAAGTTTAAGTTTAAGTTTAAGTTTAAGTTTAAGTTAAAGTTAAAGTTAAAGTTAAAGTTAAAGTTAAAGTTAAAGTTAAAGTTAAAGTTAAAGTTAAAGCAAAGTTAAAGTTAAAGTTAAAGTTAAAGTTAAAGTTAAGGTTAAAGTTAAAGTTAAAGTAAAGTTAAAGTTAAAGTTAAAATTAAAGTTAAAGTTAAAGTTAAAGTAAAGTTAAAGTTAAAGTTAAAGTTAAAGTTAAAATTAAAGTTAAAGTTAAAGTTAAAGCTAAAGTTAAAGTTAAAGTTTAAGTTTAAGTTTAAGTTTAAGTTAAAGTTAAAGTTAAAGTTAAAGTTAAAGTGAATGTTAAAGTTAAAGCAAAAGTTAAAGTTAAAAATAAAGTTAAAGTTAAAGTTAAAGATAAAGTTAAAGTTAAAGTTAAAGTTAAAGTTAAAGTTAAAGTTAAAGTTAAAGTTAAAGTTAACGTTAAAGTTAAAGTTAAAGTAAAGTTAAAGTTAAAGTTAAAGTCAAAAATAAAGTTAAAGTTAAAGTGAAAGTTAAAGTTAAAGTGAAAGTTAAAGTTAAAGTGAAAGTTAAAGTTAAGTTAAAGTTAAAGTTACAGTTAAAGTTAGAGTTAAAGCTAAAGTTAAAGGTAAAGTTAAAGTTAAAGTTAAAGTTAAAGTGAATGTTAAAGTTATAGCGCAAGTTAAAGTTAAAGTTAAAGTTAAAGTTAAAGTTAAAGTTAAAGTTAAAGTTAAAGTTAAAGTTAAAGTTAAAGTCAAAAATAAAGTTAAAGTTAAAGTGAAAGTTAAAGTTAAAGCTAAAGTTAAAGTTAAAGTTAAAGTTAAAGTTAAAGTTAAAGTTAAAGTGAATGTTAAAGTTAAAGCGAAAGTTAAAGTTAAAGTTAAAGTTAAAGTGAATGTTAAAGTTAAAGAGAAAGTTAAAGTTAAAGTTAGAGTTAAGAATAAAGTTAAAGTTAAAGTGAAAGTGAAAGTTAAAGTGAAAGTTAAAGTTAAAGTTAAAGTTAAAGTTAAAATTAAAGTTAAAGGTAATGTGAATGTTAAAGTTAAAGCGAAAGTTAAAGTTAAAGTTAAAAATAAAGTTAAAGTTAAAGTTAAAGTTAAAGTGAAAGTTAAAGTTAAAGTTAAAGTTAAAGTTAAAATTAAAGCTAAAGTTAAAGTTGAAATTAAAGTTAAAGTTAAAGTTAAAGTTAAACTTAAAGTGAATGTTAAAGTTAAAGCTAAAGTTAAAGTGAATGTTAAAGTTAAAGCGAAAGTTAAAGTTAAAGTTAAAAATAAAGTTAAAGTTAAATATAAAGTTAAAGTTAAAGTTAAAGTTAAAGTAAAGTTAAAGTTAAAGTTAAAGTTGAAGTTAAAGTTGAAGCTAAAGTTAAAGTTAAAGTTAAAGTTAAATTTAAAGTGAAAGTTAAAGTTAAAGTTAAAATTAAAATGTTAAAGTTAAAGCTAAAGTTAAAGTTAAAGTTAAAGTTAAAGTTAAGTTAAAGTTAAAGCTAAAGTTAAAGTTAAAGTTAAAGTTAAAGTTAAAGTTAAATTTAAAGTTAAAGTTAAAGTTAAAGTTAAAGTGAATGTTAAAGTTAAAGCGAAAGTTAAAGTTAAAAATAAAGTTAAAGTTAAAGCTAAAGTTGAAGTTAAAGTTTAAGTTTAAGTTTAAGTTTAAGTTAAAGTTAAAGTTAAAGTTAAAGTTAAAGTTAAAGTTAAAGTTAAAGTTAAAGTTAAAGTTAAAGTTAAAGTTAAAGTTAAAGTTAAAGTTAAAGTTAAAGTTAAAGTTAAAGTTAAAGTTAAAGTTAAAATTAAAGTTAAAGTTAAATTTAAAGTTAAGGTTAAAGTTAAAGTTAAAGTTAAAGTTAAAGTCAAAAATAAAGTTAAAGTTAAAGTGAAAGTTAAAGTTAAAGTTACAGTTAAAGTTAAAGTTAAAGTTAAAGTTAAAGTTAAAGTTAAAGTTAAAATTAAAGTTAAAGTTAAAGTTAAAGTGAATGTTAAAGTTAAAGAGAAAGTTAAATTTAAAGTTAAAGTTAAGAATAAAGTTAAAGTTAAAGTGAAAGTTAAAGTGAAAGTGAAAGTTAAAGTTAAAGTTAAAGTTAAAGTTAAAGTTAAAGTTAAAGTTAAAGTTAAAGTTAAAGTTAAAGTTAAAATTAAAGTTAAAGTTAAAGTTAAAGTGAATGTTAAAGTTAAAGCGAGAGTTAAAGTTAAAGTTAAAAATAAAGTTAAAGTTAAAGTTAAAGTTAAAGTGAAAGTTAAAGTTAAAGTTAAAATTAAAGTTAAAGTTAAAGTTGAAGTTAAAGTTAAAGTTAAAGTTAAAGTTAAAGTTAAAGTTAAAGTTAAAGTTAACGTTAAAGTTAAAGTTAAAGTTAAAGTTAAAGTTAAAGTTAAAGTTAAAGTTAAAGTTAAAGTTAAAGTTAAAGTTAAAGTCAAAATTATAGTTAAAGTTAAAGTTGAAGTTAAGGTTAAAGTTAAAGTTAAGGCTAAAGTTAAAGTTAAAGTTAAAGTTAAAATTAAAGTTAAAGTTAAAGTTAAAGTTAAATTAAAGTTAAAGTTAAATTTAAAGTTAAAGTTAAAGTTAAAGTTAAAATTAAGGTTAAAGTTAAAGTTAAAGTTAAAGTTAAAGTTAAAGTTAAAGTTAAAGTTAAAGTTAAAGTTAAAGTTAAAGTTAAAGTTAAAGTTAAAGTTAAAGTTAAAGTTAAAGTTAAAGTTAAAGTTAAAGTTAAAGTTAAAGTTAAAGTTAAAATTAAAGTTAAAGTTAAAGTTAAAGTGAATGTTAAAGTTAAGGAGAAAGTTAAAGTTAAAGTTAAAGTTAAAGTTAAAAATAAAGTTAAAGTTAAAGTGAAAGTTAAAGTTAAAGTTAAAGCTAAAGTTAAAGTTAAAGTTAAAGTGAATGTTAAAGTTAAAGCGAAAGTTAAAGTTAAAAATAAAGTTAAAGTTAAAGCAAAAGTTTAAGTTAAAGTTTAAGTTTAAGTTTAAGTTTAAGTTATAGTTAAAGTTAAAGTTAAAGTTAAAGTTAAAGTCAAAAATAAAGTTAAAGTTAAAGTGAATGTTAAAGTTAAAGAGAAAGTTAAAGTTAAAGTTAAAGTTAAAAATAAAGATAAAGTTAAAGTGAAAGTGAAAGTTAAAGTGAAAGTTAAAGTTAAAGTTAAAGTTAAAGCTAAAGTTAAAGTTAAAGTTAAAGTTAAAGTCAAAAATAAAGTTAAAGTTAAAGTGAAAGTTAAAGTTAAAGTTACAGTTAAAGTTAAAGTTAAAGTTAAAGTTAAAGTTAAAATTAAAGTTAAAGTTAAAGTTAAAGCTAAAGTTAAAGTTAAAGTTTAAGTTTAAGTTTAAGTTTAAGTTAAAGTTAAAGTTAAAGTTAAAGTTAAAGTTAAAGTTAAAGTTAAAGTTAAAGTTAAAGTTAAAGTTAAAGTTAAAGTGAATGTTAAAGTAAAAGCAAAAGTTAAAGTTAAAAATAAAGTTAAAGTTAAAGTTAAAGATAAAGTTAAAGTTAAAGTTAAAGTTAACGTTAAAGTTAAAGTTAAAGTAAAGTTAAAGTTAAAGTCAAAAATAAAGTTAAAGTTAAAGTGAAAGTTAAAGTTAAAGTGAAAGTTAAAGTTAAAGTGAAAGTTAAAGTTAAGTTAAAGTTAAAGTTACAGTTAAAGTTAAAGTTAAAGTTAAAGCTAAAGTTAAAGGTAAAGTTAAAGTTAAAGTTAAAGTTAAAGTGAATGTTAAAGTTATAGCGAAAGTTAAAGTTAAAGTTAAAGTTAAAGTTAAAGTTAAAGTCAAAAATAAAGTTAAAGTTAAAGTGAAAGTTAAAGTTAAAGCTAAAGTTAAAGTTAAAGTTAAAGTTAAAGTTAAAGTTAAAGTGAATGTTAAAGTTAAAGCGAAAGTTAAAGTTAAAGTTAAAGTTAAAGTTAAAGTGAATGATAAAGTTAAAGAGAAAGTTAAAGTTAAAGTTAGAGTTAAGAATAAAGTTAAAGTGAAAGTGAAAGTTAAAGTGAAAGTTAAAGTTAAAGTTAAAGTTAAAATTAAAGTTAAAGGTAATGTGAATGTTAAAGTTAAAGCGAAAGTTAAAGTTAAAGTTAAAAATAAAGTTAAAGTTAAAGTTAAAGTTAAAGTTAAAGTGAAAGTTAAAGTTAAAGTTAAAGTTAAAGTTAAAGTTAAAGTTAAATTTAAAGTTAAAATTAAAGTTAAAGTTAAAGTTGAAATTAAAGTTAAAGTTAAAGTTAAAGTTAAAGTTAAACTTAAAGTGAATGTTAAAGTTAAAGCTAAAGTTAAAGTTAAAGTTAAAGTTAAAGTTGAAGTTAAAGTTAAAGTTAAAGTTAAAGTGAATGTTAAAGTTAAAGCGAAAGTTAAAGTTAAAGTTAAAGTTAAATATAAAGTTAAAGTTAAAGTTAAAGTTAAAGTTAAAGTTAAAGTTAAAGTTAAAGTTAAAGTTAAAGTAAAGTTAAAGTTAAAGTTAAAGTTGAAGTTAAAGTTGAAGCTAAAGTTAAAGTTAAAGTTAAAGTTAAATTTAAAGTTAAAGTTAAAGTTAAAGTTAAAATTAAAATGTTAAAGTTAAAGCTAAAGTTAAAGTTAAAGTTAAAGTTAAAGCTAAAGTTAAAGTTAAAGTTAAAGTTAAATTTAAAGTTAAAGTTAAAGTTAAAGTTAAAGTTAAAGTTAAAGTGAATGTTAAAGTTAAAGCGAAAGTTAAAGTTAAAAATAAAGTTAAAGTTAAAGCTAAAGTTGAAGTTAAAGTTTAAGTTTAAGTTTAAGTTAAAGTTAAAGTTAAAGTTAAAGTTAAAGTTAAAGTTAAAGTTAAAGTTAAAGTTAAAGTTAAAGTTAAAGTTAAAGTTAAAGTTAAAATTAAAGTTAAAGTTAAAGTTAAAGTTAAGGTTAAAGTTAAAGTTAAAGTTAAAGTTAAAGTTAAAGTCAAAAATAAAGTTAAAGTTAAAGTGAAAGTTAAAGTTAAAGTTACAGTTAAAGTTAAAGTTAAAGTTAAAGTTAAAGTTAAAATTAAAGTTAAAGTTAAAGTTAAAGTGAATGTTAAAGTTAAAGAGAAAGTTAAATTTAAAGTTAAAGTTAAGAATAAAGTTAAAGTTAAAGTGAAAGTGAAAGTTAAAGTGAAAGTTAAAGTTAAAGTTAAAGTTAAAGTTAAAGTTAAAGTTAAAGTTAAAGTTAAAGTTAAAGTTAAAGTTAAAGTTAAAGTTTAAGTTAAAGTTAAAGTTAAAGTCAAAATTATAGTTAAAGTTAAAGTTGAAGTTAAGGTTAAAGTTAAAGTTAAAGTTAAGGCTAAAGTTAAAGTTAAAGTTAAAGTTAAAATTAAAGTTAAAGTTAAAGTTAAATTAAAGTTAAAGTTAAAGTTAAATTTAAAGTTAAAGTTAAAGTTAAAGTTAAAATTAAGGTTAAAGTTAAAGTTAAAGTTAAAGTTAAAGTTAAAGTTAAAGTTAAAGTTAAAGTTAAAGTTAAAGTTAAAGTTAAAGTTAAAGTTAAAGTTAAAGTTAAAGTTAAAGTTAAAGTTAAAATTAAAGTTAAAGTTAAAGTTAAAATGAATGTTAAAGTTAAAGAGAAAGTTAAAGTTAAAGTTAAAGTTAAAAATAAAGTTAAAGTTAAAGTGAAAGTTAAAGTTAAAGTTAAAGCTAAAGTTAAAGTTAAAGTTAAAGTTAAAGTGAATGTTAAAGTTAAAGCGAAAGTTAAAGTTAAAAATAAAGTTAAAGTTAAAGCAAAAGTTTAAGTTAAAGTTTAAGTTTAAGTTTAAGTTTAAGTTATAGTTAAAGTTAAAGTTAAAGTTAAAATTAAAGTTAAAGTCAAAAATAAAGTTAAAGTTAAAGTGAATGTTAAAGTGAAAGAGAAAGTTAAAGTTAAAGTTAAAGTTAAAGCTAAAGTTAAAGTTAAAGTTAAAGTTAAAGTCAAAAATAAAGTTAAAGTTAAAGTGAAAGTTAAAGTTAAAGTTACAGTTAAAGTTAAAGTTAAAGTTAAAGTTAAAGTTAAAGTTAAAGTTAAAGTTAAAGTTAAATTAAAGTTAAAGTTAAAGTTAAAGTTAAAGTTAAAGTTAAAGTTAAAGTTAAAGTAAAGTTAAAGTTAAAGTAAAGTTAAAGTTAAAGTTAAAGTTAAAGTTAAAGTTAAAGTTAAAGTTAAAGTTAAAGTTAGGGTAAAGTTAAAGTTAAAGTTAAAGTTAAAGTTAAAGTTAAAGTTAAAGTTAAAGTTAAAGTTAAACTTAAAGTTAAAGTTAAAGTAAAGTTAAAGTTAAATTAAAGTTAAAGTTAAAGTTAAAGTTAAAGTTAAAGTTAAAGTTAAAATTAAAGTTAAAGTTAAAGTTAAAGTTAAAGTTGAAGTTAAAGTTAAAGTTAAAGTTAAAGTTAAAGTTAAAGTTAAAATTAAAGTTAAAGTTAAAGTTAAAGTTGAAGTTAAAGTTAAAGTTAAAGTTAAAGTTAAAGTTAAAGTTAAAGTTAAAGTTAAAGTTAAAGTTAAAGTTAAAGTTAAAGTTAAAGTTAAAGTTAAAGTTAAAGTTAAAGTTAAAGTTAAAATTAAAGTTAAAGTTAAAGTTAAAGTTGAAATTAAGGTTAAAGTTAAAGTTAAAGTTAAAGTTAAAGTTAAAGTTAAAGTTAAAATTAAAGTTAAAATAAAAGTTAAAGTTAAAATTAAAGTTAAAGTTAAAGTTAAAGTGAATGTTAAAGTTAAAGAGAAAGTTAAATTTAAAAATGAAGTTAAAGTTAAAGTTAAATTTAAAGTTAAAATTAAAGTCAAAAATAAAGTTAAAGTTAAAGTTAAAGTTAAAATTAAAGTTAAAATTAAAGTTAAAGTTAAAGTTAAAGCTAAAGTTAAAGTTAAAGTTAAAATTAAAGTTAAAGTTAAAATTAAAGTTAAAGTTAAAATTAAAGTTAAAGTTAAAGTGAATGTTAAAGTTAAAGAGAAAGTTAAATTTAAAAATGAAGTTAAGGTTAAAGTTAAAGTTAAAGTTAAAGTTAAAGTTAAAGTTAAAGCTAAAGTTAAAGTTAAAGTTAAAGTTAAAATTAAAGTTAAAGTTAAAGTTAAAGTAAAAGTTAAAGTTAAAGTTAAAATTAAAGTTAAAGTTAAAATTAAAGTTAAAGTTAAAGTGAATGTTAAAGTTAAAGAGAAAGTTAAATTTAAAAATGAAGTTAAAGTTAAAGTTAAAGTTAAAATTAAAGTTAAAGTTAAAGTTAAAGTTAAAGTTAAAGTTAAAGTTAAAGTAAAGTTAAAGTTAAAGTTAAAGTTAAAGTTAAATTTAAAGTTAAAATTAAAGTTAAAGTTGAAGTTGAAGTTAAAGTTAAATTTAAAGTTAAAATTAAAGTTAAAGTTAAAGTTGAAGTTAAAGTTAAAGTTAAAGTTAAAGTTAAAGTTAAAGTTAAAGTTAAAGTTAAAGTTAAAATTAAAGTTAAAGTTAAACTTGAAGTTAAAGTTAAAGTTAAAGTTAAAGTTAAAATTAAAGTTAAAGTTAAAGTTAAAGTTAAAGTTGAAGTTAATGTTAAAGTTAAAGTTAAAGTTAAAATTAAAGTTAAAGTTAAAGTTAAAGTTGAAGTTAAGGTTAAAGTTAAAGTTAAAGTTAAAGTTAAAGTTAAAGCTAAAGTTAAAGTTAAAGTTAAAGTTAAAGTTAAAGTTAAAGTTAAAGTTAAAGTTAAAGTTAAAGTTAAAGTTAAAGTTAAAGTTAAAATTAAAGTTAAAGTTAAAGTTAAAATTAAAGTTAAAGATAAATTGAATGTTAAAGTTAAAGTTAAATTTAAAAATGAAGTTAAAGTTAAAGTTAAAGTTAAAGTAAAGTTAAAGTTAAAGTTAAAGTAAAGTTAAAGTTAAAGTTAAAGTTAAAGTTAAAGTTAAAATTAAAATTAAAGTTAAAGTTAAAGTTAAAGTTAAAGTTGAAGTTGAAGTTGAAGTTAAAGTTAAAGTTAAAGTTAAAGTTAAAGTTAAAATTAAAGTTAAAGTTGAAGTTAAAGTTAAAATTAAAGTTAAAGTTAAAGTTAAAGTTAAAGTTAAAGTTAGAGTTAACGTTAAAGTTAAAATTAAAGTTAAAATTAAAGTTAAAGTTGAAGTTAAAGTTAAAGTTAAAATTAAAGTTAAAGTTAAAGTTGAAGTTAAAGTTAAAGTTAAAGTTAAAGTTAAAGTTAAAATTAAAGTTAAAGTTGAAGTTAAAGTTAAAATTAAAGTTAAAGTTAAAGTTAAAGTTAAAGTTAAAGTTAGAGTTAACGTTAAAGTTAAAATTAAAGTTAAAATTAAAGTTAAAGTTAAAGTGAATGTTAAAGTTAAAGAGAAAGTTAAATTTAAAAATGAAGTTAAAGTTAAAGTTAAAGTTAAAGTTAAAATTAAAGTTAATGTTGAAGTTAAAGTTGAAGTTAAGGTTAAAGTTAAAGTTAAAGTTAAAGTTAAAGTTAAAGCTAAAGCTAAAGTTAAAGTTAAAGTTAAAGTTAAAGTTAAAATTAAAGTTAAAGTTAAAGTTAAATTAAAGTTAAAGTTAAATTTAAAACTAAAGTTAAATTTAAGGTTAAAGTTAAAGTTAAAGTTAAAATTAAAGTTAAAGTGAATGTTAAAGTTAAAGAGAAAGTTAAAGTTAAAGTTAAAAATAAAGTTAAATTTAAAGTGAAAGTGAAAGTTAAAGTGAAAGTTAAAGTTAAAGTTGAAGCTAAAGTTAAAGTTAAAGTTAAAGTTAAAGTCAAAGTGAATGTTAAAGTTAAAGCGAAAGTTAAATTTAAAATTAAAGTTAAAGTTAAAGCAAAAGTTGAAGTTAAAGTTAAAGTTTAAGTTTAAGTTTAAGTTTAAGTTTAAGTTTAAGTTTAAGTTTAAGTTTAAGTTAAAGTTAAAGTTAAAGTTAAAGTTAAAGTTAAAGTTAAAGTTAAAGTTAAAGTTAAAGTTAAAGTTAAAGTTAAAGTTAAAGTTAAAGTTAAAGTTAAAGTTAAAGTTAAAGTTAAAGTTAAAGTTAAAGTTAAAGTTAAAGTTAAAGTTAAAGTTAAAGTTAAAGTTAAAGTTAAAGTTAAAGTTAAAGTTAAAGTTAAAGTTAAAGTTAAAGTTAAAGTTAAAGTTAAAGTTAAAGTTAAAGTTAAAGTTAAAGTTAAAGTTAAAGTTAAAGTTAAAGTTAAAGTTAAAGTTAAAGTTAAAGTTAAAGTTAAAGTTAAAGTTAAAGTTAAAGTTAAAGTTAAAGTTAAAGTTAAAGTTAAAGTTAAAGTTAAATTTAAAGTTAAAGTGAAAGTGAAAGTTAAAGTTAAAGTTAAAGTTAAAGTTAAAGTCAAAAATAAAGTTAAAGTTAAAGTGAAAGTTAAAGTTAAAGTTAAAGTTACAGTTAAAGTTAAAGTTAAAGTTAAAGTTAAAGTTAAAGTTAAAGTTAAAGTTAAAGTTAAAGTTAAAGTTAAAGTTAAAGTTAAAGTTAAAGTTAAAGTTAAAGTTAAAGTTAAAGTAAAGTTAAAGTTAAAGTAAAGTTAAAGTTAAAGTTAAAGTTAAAGTTAAAGTAAAGTTAAAGTTAAAGTTAAAGTTAAAGTAAAGTTAAAGTTAAAGTTAAAATTAAAGTTAAAGTTAAAGTTGAAGTTAAAGTTAAAATTAAAGTTAAAGTTAAAGTTAAAATTAAAGTTAAAGTTAAAGTTAAAGCTAAAGTTAAAGTTAAAGTTAAAGTTTAAGTTTAAGTTTAAGTTTAAGTTTAAGTTAAAGTTAAAGTTAAAGTTAAAGTGAATGTTAAAGTTAAAGCGAAAGTTAAAGTTAAAAATAAGGTTAAAGTTAAAGCTAAAGTTGAAGTTAAAGTTAAAGTTTAAGTTGAAGTTAAAGTTAAAGTTAAAGTTAAAGTTAAAGTTAAAGTTAAAGTTAACGTTAAAGTTAAAGTTAAACTTAAAGTAAAGTTAAAGTTAAAGTTAAAGTTAAAGTTAAAGTTAAAGTTAAAATTAAAGTTAAAGTTAAAGTTAAAGCTAAAGTTAAAGTTTAAGTTTAAGTTTAAGTTTAAGTTAAAGTTAAAGTTAAAGTGAATGTTAAAGTTAAAGCAAAAGTTAAAGTTAAAAATAAAGTTAAAGTTAAAGTTAAAGATAAAGTTAAAGTTAAAGTTAAAGTTAAAGTTAAAGTTAAAGTTAAAGTTAAAGTTAAAGTTAAAGTTAAAGTTAAAGTTAAAGTTAAAGTTAAAGTTAAAGTTAAAGTTAAAGTTAAAGTTAAAGTTAAAGTTAAAGTTAAAGTTAAAGTTAAAGTTAAAGTTAAAGTTAAAGTTAAAGTTAAAGTTAAAGTCAAAGTTAAAGTTAAAGCTAAAGTTAACGTTAAAGTTAAAGTTAAAGTAAAGTTAAAGTTAAAGTCAAAAATAAAGTTAAAGTTAAAGTTAAAGTGAAAGTTAAAGTTAAAGTGAAAGTTAAAGTTAAAGTTAAAGTTACAGTTAAAGTTAAAGTTAAAGCTAAAGTTAAAGTTAAAGTTAAAGTTAAAGTTAAAGTTAAAGTTAAAGTTAAAGTTAAAGTTAAAGTTAAAGTTAAAGTTAAAGTTAAAGTTAAAGTTAAAGTTAAAGTTAAAGTTAAAGTTAAAGTTAAAGTGAATGTTAAAGTTAAAGCGAAAGTTAAAGTTAAAGTTAAAGTTAAAGTCAAAAATAAAGTTAAAGTTAAAGTGAAAGTTAAAGTTAAAGTTACAGTTAAAGTTTAAGTTAAAGTTAAAGCTAAAGTTAAAGTTAAAGTTAAAGTTAAAGTTAAAGTTAAAGTTAAAGTTAAAGTGAATGTTAAAGTTAAAGCAAAAGTTAAAGTTAAAGTTAAAGTTAAAGTTAAAGTTAAAGTGAATGTTAAAGTTAAAGTTAAAGTTAAAGTGAATGTTAAAGTTAAAGAGAAAGTTAAAGTTAAAGTTAAGAATAAAGTTAAAGTTAAAGTGAAAGTGAAAGTTAAAGTTAAAGTTAAAGTTAAAGTTAAAGTTAAAGTTAAAGTTAAAGTTAAAATTAAAGTTAAAGGTAATGTGAATGTTAAAGTTAAAGCGAAAGTTAAAGTTAAAGTTAAAAATAAAGTTAAAGTTAAAGTGAAAGTTAAAGTTAAAGTTAAAGTTAAAATTAAAGTTAAAATTAAAGTTAAAGTTGAAATTAAAGTTAAAGTTAAAGTTAAAGTTAAACTTAAAGTGAATGTTAAAGTTAAAGCTATGGTTAAAGTTAAAGTTAAAGTTAAAGTTAAAGTTAAAGTTAAAGTTAAAGTTAAAGTTAAAGTTAAAGTTAAAGTTAAAGTTAAAGTTAAAGTTAAAGTTAAAGTTAAAGTTAAAGTTAAAGTTAAAGTTAAAGTTAAAGTTAAAGTTAAAGTTAAAGTGAATGTAAAAGTTAAAGCGAAAGTTAAATTTAAAGTTAAAAATAAAGTTAAAGTTAAATATAAAGTTAAAGTTAAAGTTAAAGTAAAGTTAAAGTTAAAGTTAAAGTTAAAGTTGAAGTTAAAGTTAAAGTTAAAGTTAAATTTAAATTTAAAGTTAAAGTTAAAGTTAAAATTAAAATGTTAAAGTTAAAGATAAAGTTAAAGTTAAAGTTAAAGTTAAAGTTAAAGTTAAAGCTAAAGTTAAAGTTAAAGTTAAAGTTAAAGTTAAAGTTAAAGTTAAAGTTAAATTTAAAGTTAAAGTTAAAGTGAATGTTAAAATTAAAGCGAAAGTTAAAGTTAAACATAAAGTTAAAGTTAAAGCAAAACTTGAAGTTAAAGTTTAAGTTTAAGTTTAAGTTTAAGTTTAAGTTTAAGTTTAAGTTTAGGTTTAAGTTAAAGTTAAAGTTAAAGTTAAAGTTAAAGTTAAAGTTAAAGTTAAAGTTAAAGTTAAAGTTAAAGTTAAAGTTAAAGTTAAAGTTAAAGTTAAAGTTAAAGTTAAACTTAAAGTTAAATTTAAAGTTAAAGTTAAAGTTAAATTAAAGCTAAAGTTAAAGTTAAAGTTAAAGCTAAAGTGAATGTTAAAGTTAAAGCGAAAGTTAAAGTTAAAAATAAAGTTAAAGTTAAAGCTAAAGTTGAAGTTAAAGTTTAAGTTTAAGTTTAAGTTTAAGTTAAAGTTAAAGTTAAAGTTAAAGTTAAAGTTAAAGTTAAAGTTAAAGTTAAAGTTAAAGTTAAAGTTAAAGTTAAAGTTAAAGTTAAAGTTAAAGTTAAAGTTAAAGTTAAAGTTAAAGTTAAAGTTAAAGTTAAAGTTAAAGTTAAAGTTAAAGTTAAAGTTAAAGTTAAAGTTAAAGTAAGTTAAAGTTAAAGTTAAAATTAAAGTCAAAGTTAAATTTAAAGTTAAAGTTAAAGTTAACGTTAACGTTAAAGTTAAAGTTAAAGTTAAAGTTAAAGTTAAAGTTAAAATTAAAGTTAAAGTTAAAGTTAAAGTTAAAGTTAAAGTAAGTTAAAGTTAAAGTTAAAATTAAAGTCAAAGTTAAATTTAAAGTTAAAGTTAAAGTTAACGTTAACGTTAAAGTTAAAGTTAAAGTTAAGGTTAAAGTTAAAGTTAAAGTTAAAGTTAAAGTTAAAGTAAGTTAAAGTTAAAGTTAAATTTAAAGTCAAAGTTAAATTTAAAGTTAAAGTTAAAGTTAACGTTAAAGTTAAAGTTAAAGTTAAGGTTAAAGTTAAAGTTAAAGTTAAAGTTAAAGTTAAAGTTAAAGTTAAAGTTAAAATTAAAGTTAAAGTTAAAGTGAATGTTAAAGTTAAAGAGAAAGTTAAATTTAAAAATGAAGTTAAAGTTAAAGTTAAAGTTAAAGTCAAAAAAAAAGTTAAAGTTAAAGTGAAAGTTAAAGTTAAAGTTACAGTTAAAGTTAAAGTTAAAGTTAAAGTTAAAGTGAATGTTAAAGTTAAAGCGAAAGTTAAAGTTAAAAATAAAATTAATGTTAAAGTGAAAGTTAAAGTTAAAGTTAAAGTTAAAGTTAAAGTTAAAGTTATAGTTAAAGTTAAAGTTAAAGTTAAAATTAAAGTTAAAGTTAAAGTTAAAGTTAAAGTTAAAGTTAAAGTTAAAGTTAAAGTTAAAATTAAAGTTAAAGTTAAAGTTAAATTTAAAGTTAAAGTTAAAGTTAAAGTTAAAGTTAAAGGTAAAGTTAAAGTTAAAGTTAAAGTTAAATTTAAAGTTAAAGTTAAATTTAAATTTAAAGTTAAAGTTAAGGTTAAAGTTAAAGTTAAAGTTAAAGTTAAAGTTAAAGTTAAAGTTAAAGTTAAAGTTAAAGTTAAAGTTAAAGTTAAAGTGAATGTTAAAGTTAAAGTTAAAGTAAAGTTAAAGTTAAAGTTAAAGTTAAAGTTAAAGTTAAAGTTAAAGTTAAAGTTAAAATTAAAGTTAAAGTTAAAGTTAAAGTTAAAATTAAAGTTAAAGTTAAAGTTAAAGCTAAAGTTAAAGTTAAAGTTAAAGTTTAAGTTTAAGTTTAAGTTTAAGTTAAAGTTAAAGTTAAAGTTAAAGTTAAAGTGAATGTTAAAGTTAAAGCGAAAGTTAAAGTTAAAAATAAAGTTAAAGTTAAAGCTAAAGTTGAAGTTAAAGTTAAAGTTTAAGTTGAAGTTAAAGTTAAAGTTAAAGTTAAAGTTAAAGTTAAAGTTAAAGTTAACGTTAAAGTTAAAGTTAAAGTTAAAGTTAAAGTAAAGTTAAAGTTAAAGTTAAAGTTAAAGTTAAAGTTAAAATTAAAGTTAAAGTTAAAGTTAAAGCTAAAGTTAAAGTTAAAGTTAAAGTTTAAGTTTAAGTTTAAGTTTAAGTTAAAGTTAAAGTTAAAGTTAAAGTTAAAGTTAAAGTTAAAGTTAAAATTAAAGTTAAAGGTAATGTGAATGTTAAAGTTAAAGCGAAAGTTAAAGTTAAAGTTAAAAATAAAGTTAAAGTTAAAGTTAAAGTGAAAGTTAAAGTTAAAGTTAAAGTTAAAGTTAAAGTTAAAGTTAAAGTTAAAGTTAAAGTTAAAGTTAAAGTTAAAGTTAAAGTTAAAGTTAAAGTTAAAGTTAAAGTTAAAATTAAAGTTAAAGGTAATGTGAATGTTAAAGTTAAAGCGAAAGTTAAAGTTAAAGTTAAAAATAAAGTTAAAGTTAAAGTGAAAGTTAAAGTTAAAGTTAAAGTTAAAGTTAAAGTTAAAGTTAAAGTTAAATTTAAAGTTAAAGTAAAATTAAATTAAAGCTAAAGTTAAAGTTAAAGTTAAAGCTAAAGTGAATGTTAAAGTTAAAGCGAAAGTTAAAGTTAAAAATAAAGTTAAAGTTAAAGCTAAAGTTGAAGTTAAAGTTTAAGTTTAAGTTTAAGTTAAAGTTAAAGTTAAAGTTAAAGTTAAAGTTAAAGTTAAAGTTAAAGTTAAAGTTAAAGTTAAAGTTAAAGTTAAAGTTAAAGTTAAAGTTAAAGTTAAAGTTAAAGTTAAAGTTAAAGTTAAAGTTAAAGTTAAAGTTAAAGTTAAAGTAAGTTAAAGTTAAAGTTAAAATTAAAGTCAAAGTTAAATTTAAAGTTAAAGTTAAAGTTAACGTTAAAGTTAAAGTTAAGGTTAAAGTTAAAGTTAAAGTTAAAGTTAAAGTTAAAATTAAAGTTAAAGTTAAAGTTAAAGTTAAAGTTAAAGTTAAAGTTAAAGTTAAAGTTAAAGTAAGTTAAAGTTAAAGTTAAAATTAAAGTCAAAGTTAAATTTAAAGTTAAAGTTAAAGTTAACGTTAAAGTTAAAGTTAAAGTTAAGGTTAAAGTTAAAGTTAAAGTTAAAGTTAAAGTTAAAGTTAAAGTTAAAGTTAAAGTAAGTTAAAGTTAAAGTTAAATTTAAAGTCAAAGTTAAATTTAAAGTTAAAGTTAAAGTTAACGTTAAAGTTAAAGTTAAAGTTAAGGTTAAAGTTAAAGTTAAAGTTAAAGTTAAAGATAAAATTAAAGTTAAAGTTAAAGTGAATGTTAAAGTTAAAGAGAAAGTTAAATTTAAAAATGAAGTTAAAGTTAAAGTTAAAGTTAAAGTCAAAAATAAAGTTAAAGTTAAAGTGAAAGTTAAAGTTAAAGTTACAGTTAAAGTTAAAGTTAAAGTTAAAGTTAAACTTAAAGTTAAAGTTAAAGTGAATGTTAAAGTTAAAGCGAAAGTTAAAGTTAAAAATAAAATTAAAGTTAAAGTGAAAGTTAAAGTTAAAGTTAAAGTTAAAGTTAAAGTTAAAGTTAAAGTTAAAGTTAAAGTTAAAGTTAAAGTTAAAGTTAAAGTTAAAGTTAAAGTTAAAGTTAAAGTTAAAGTTAAAGTTAAAGTTAAAGTTAAAGTTAAAGTTATAGTTAAAGTTAAAGTTAAAGTTAAAGTTAAAGTTAAAGTTAAAGTTAAAGTTAAAGTTAAAATTAAAGTTAAAGTTAAAGTTAAAGTTAAAGTTAAATTTAAAGTTAAAGTTAAAGTTAAAGTTAAAGGTAAAGTTAAAGTTAAAGTTAAAGTTAAATTTAAAGTTAAAGTTAAATTTAAATTTAAAGTTAAAGTTAAGGTTAAAGTTAAAGTTAAAGTTAAAGTTAAAGTTAAAGTTAAAGTTAAAGTTAAAGTTAAAGTTAAAGTTAAAGTGAATGTTAAAGTTAAAGAGAAATTTAAAGTTAAAGTTAAAAATAAAGTTAAAGTTAAAGTGAAAGTTAAAGTGAAAGTGAAAGTTAAAGTTAAAGTTAAAGTTAAAGTGAATGTTAAAGTTAAAAATAAAGTTAAAGTTAAAGTTAAAGTTAAAGTTAAAGTTATAGTTAAAGTTAAAGTTAAATTTAAAGTTAAAGTTAATTTTAAAGTTAAAGTTAAAGTTAAAGTTAAAGTTAAAGTTAAAGTTAAAATTAAAGTTAAAGTTAAAGTGAATGTTAAAGTTAAAGAGAAAGTTAAATTTAAAGTTAAAGTTAAGAATAAAGTTAAAGTTAAAGTGAAAGTGAAAGTTAAAGTTAAAGTTAAATTTAAAGTTAAGGTTAATTTTAAAGTTAAAGTTAAAGTTATAGTTAAGGTTAAAGTTAAAGTTAAAGTTAAAGTTAAAGTTAAAGTTAAAGTTAAAATTAAAGTTAAAGTTAAAGTGAATGTTAAAGTTAAAGAGAAATTTAAAGTTAAAGTTAAAGTTAAAGTTAAATTTAAGGTTGAAGTTAATTTTAAAGTGAAAGTTAAAGTTAAAGTTAAGGTTAAAGTTAAAGTTAAAGTTAAAGTTAAAGTTAAAATTAAAGTTAAAGTTAAAGTGAATGTTAAAGTTAAAGAGAAATTTAAAGTTAAAGTTAAAAATAAAGTTAAAGTTAAAGTTAAAGTGAAAGTTAAAGTGAAAGTTAAAGTTAAAGTTAAAGTTAAAGTTAAAGTGAATGTTAAAGTTAAAGCGAAAGTTAAAGTTAAAGTTAAAGTTAAATTTAAAGTTAAAGTTAAAATTAAATTTAATGTTAAAGTTAATTTTAAAGTTAAAGTTAAAGTTAAAGTTAAAGTGAAAGTGAAAGTTAAAGTGAAAGTTAAAGTTAAAGTTAAAGTTAAAGTTAAAGTTAAAGTGAAAGTGAAAGTTAAAGTTAAAGTTAAAGTTAAAGTTAAAGTTAAAGTGAAAGTTAAAGTTAAAGTTAAAGTTAAAATTAAAGTTAAAGTTAAAGTTAAAGTTAAAGTTAAAGTTAAAGTTAAAGTTAAAGTGAATGTTAAAGTTAAAGTTAAAGTTAAATTTAAAGTCAAAGTTAAATTTAAAGTTAAAGTTAAAGTTAAAGTTAACGTTAAAGTTAAAGTTAAAGTTAAGGTTAAAGTTAAAGTTAAAGTTAAAGTTAAAGTTAAAGTTAAAGTTAAAATTAAAGTTAAAGTTAAAGTGAATGTTAAAGTTAAAGAGAAATTTAAATTTAAAAATGAAGTTAAAGTTAAAGTTAAAGTCAAAAATAAAGTTAAAGTTAAAGTGAAAGTTAAAGTTAAAGTTAAAGTTACAGTTAAAGTTAAAGTTAAAGTTAAAGTTAAAGTTAAAGTTAAAGTTAAAGTTAAAGTTAAAATTAAAGTTAAAGTTAAAGTGAATGTTAAAGTTAAAGAGAAATTTAAAGTTAAAGTTAAAAATAAAGTTAAAGTTAAAGTTAAAGTTAAAGTGAAAGTTAAAGTTAAAGTTAAAGTGAATGTTAAAGTTAAAGCGAAAGTTAAAGTTAAAGTTAAAAATAAAGTTAAAGTTAAAGTTAAAGTTATAGTTAAAGTTAAAGTTAAAGTTAAATTTAAAGTTAAAGTTAATTTTAAAGTTAAAGTTAAAGTTAAAATTAAAGTTAAAGTTAAAGTGAATGTTAAAGTTAAAGAGAAAGAAAAGGCCGTAAACAACAAAAATAGTTAAAGAGAAAGTTAAATTTAAAGTTAAAGTTAAGAATAAAGTTAAAGTTAAAGTGAAAGTGAAAGTGAAAGTTAAAGTTAAAGTGAAAGTTAAAGTTAAATTTAAAGTTAAAGTTAATTTTAAAGTTAAAGTTAAAGTTAAAGTTATAGTTAAGGTTAAAGTTAAAGTTAAAGTTAAAGTTAAAGTTAAAGTTAAAGTTAAAGTTAAAGTTAAAGTTAAAGTTAAATTTAAAGTTAAAGTGAAAGTGAAAGTGAAAGTTAAAGTTAAAGTTAAAGTTAAAGTGAAAGTTAAAGTTAAAGTTAAAGTTAAAGTTAAAGTTAAAGTTAAAGTTAAAGTCAAAGTCAAAAATAAAGTTAAAGTTAAAGTGAAAGTTAAAGTTAAAGTTACAGTTAAAGTTAAAGTTAAAGTTAAAGTTAAAGTTAAAGTTAAAGTTAAAGTTAAAGTTAAAGTTAAAGTTAAAGTTAAAGTTAAAGTTAAAGTTAAAGTTAAAGTTAAAGTTAAAGTTAAAGTTAAACTTAAAGTTAAAGTTAAAGTTAAAGTTAAAGTTAAAGTTAAAGTTAAAGTTAAAGTTAAAGTTAAAGTAAAGTTAAAGTTAAAGTAAAGTTAAAGTTAAAGTTAAAGTTAAAGTTAAAGTTAAAGTTAAAGTTAAAGTTAAAGTAAAGTTAAAGTTAAAGTTAGAGTTAAAGTTAAAGTTAAAGTTAAAGTTAAAGTTAAAGTTAAAGTTAAAGTTAAAGTAAAGTTAAAGTTAAAATTAAAGTTAAAGTTAAAGTTGAAGTTAAAGTTAAAATTAAAGTTAAAGTTAAAGTTAAAATTAAAGTTAAAGTTAAAGTTAAAGCTAAAGTTAAAGTTAAAGTTTAAGTTTAAGTTTAAGTTTAAGTTAAAGTTAAAGTTAAAGTTAAAGTTAAAGTTAAAGTTAAAGTGAATGTTAAAGTTAAAGCGAAAGTTAAAGTTAAAAATAAAGTTAAAGTTAAAGCTAAAGTTGAAGTTAAAGTTTAAGTTTAAGTTAAAGTTAAAGTTAAAGTTAAAGTTAAAGTTAAAGTTAAAGTTAAAGTTAACGTTAAAGTTAAAGTTAAAGTTAAAGTAAAGTTAAAGTTAAAGTTAAAGTTAAAGTTAAAGTTAAAGTTAAAGTTAAAGTTAAAGTTAAAGTTAAAGTTAAAATTAAAGTTAAAGTTAAAGTTAAAGCTAAAGTTAAAGTTAAAGTTTAAGTTTAAGTTTAAGTTTAAGTTTAAGTTAAAGTTAAAGTTAAAGTGAATGTTAAAGTTAAAGCAAAAGTTAAAGTTAAAAATAAAGTTAAAGTTAAAATTAAGATAAAGTTAAAGTTAAAGATAAAGTTAAAGTTAAAGTTAAAGTTAAAGTCAAAGTTAAAGTTAAAGTTAAAGTTAACGTTAAAGTTAAAGTTAATGTAAAGTTAAAGTTAAAGTCAAAAATAAAGTTAAAGTTAAAGTTAAAGTTAAAGTTAAAGTTTAAGTTTAAGTTTAAGGTAAAGTTAAAGTTAAAGTTAAAGTGAATGTTAAAGTTAAAGCAAAAGTTAAAGTTAAAAATAAAGTTAAAGTTAAAGTTAAAGATAAAGTTAAAGTTAAAGTTAAAGTTAAAGTTAAAGTTAAAGTTAAAGTTAAAGTTAAAGTTAAAGTCAAAGTTAAAGTTAAAGTTAAAGTTAACGTTAAAGTTAAAGTTAAAGTAAAGTTAAAGTTAAAGTCAAAATTAAAGTTAAAGTTAAAGTTAAAGTTAAAGTTAAATTTAAAGTTAAAATTAAAGTTAAAGTTAAAGTTAAAGTTAAATTAAAGTTAAAGTTAAATTTAAAGTTAAAGTTAAAGTTAAGGTTAAAGTTAAAGTTAAAGTTAAAGTTAAAGTTAAAATTAAAGTTAAAGTTAAAGTTAAAGTGAATGTTAAAGTTAAAGAGAAAGTTAAAATTAAAGTTAAATTTAAAGTTAAAATTAAAATTAAAGTTAAAGTTAAAGTTTAAGTTTAAGTTAAAGTTAAAGTTAAAGTGAATGTTAAAGTTAAAGCGAAAGTTAAAGTTAAAAATAAAGTTAAAGTTAAGGCTAAAGTTGAAGTTAAAGTTAAAGTTTAAGTTTAAGTTAAAGTTTAAGTTTAAGTTTAAGTTTAAGTTAAAGTTAAAGTTAAGGTTAAAGTTAAAGTTAAAGTTAAAGTTAAAGTTAAAGTTAAAGTTAAAGTTAAAATTAAAGTTAAAGTTAAAGTTAAAGTGAATGTTAAAGTTAAAGAGAAAGTTAAAGTTAAAGTTAAATTTAAAGTTAAAATTAAAGTTAAAGTTAAAGTTAAAGTTAAAGTTTAAGTTTAAGTTAAAGTTAAAGTTAAAGTTAAAGTGAATGTTAAAGTTAAAGCGAAAGTTAAAGTTAAAAATAAAGTTAAAGTTAAGGCTAAAGTTGAAGTTAAAGTTAAAGTTAAAGTTTAAGTTTAAGTTTAAGTTTAAGTTTAAGTTTAAGTTTAAGTTTAAGTTAAAGTTAAAGTTAAAGTTAAAGTTAAAGTTAAAATTAAAGTTAAAGTTAAAGTTAAAGTTAAAGCTAAAGTTAAAGTTAAAGTTAAAGTGAAAGTTAAAGTTAAAGTTAAAGTTAAAGTTAAAGTTAAAGTTAAAGTTAAAGTTAAAGTTAAAATTAAAGTTAAAGTTAAAGTTAAAGTTGAAGTTAAGGTTAAAGTTAAAGTTAAGGTTAAAGTTAAAGTTAAAGTTAAAGTTAAGGTTAAAGTTAAAGTTAAAGTTAAAGTTAAAGTTAAAGTTAAAGTGAAAGTTAAAGTTAAAGTTAAAGTCAAAAATAAAGTTAAAGTGAAAGTTAAAGTTAAAGTTAAAATTACAGTTAAAATTAAAGTTAAAGTTAAAGTTAAAGTTAAAGTTAAAATTAAAGTTAAAGTTAAAGCTAAAGTTAAAGTTTAAGTTAAAGTTAAAGTTAAAGTTAAAGTTAAAGTAAAGTTAAAGTCAAAATTAAAGTGAATGTTAAAGTTAAAGTTAAAGTTAAAGTTAAAGTTAAAGTTAAAGTTCAGGTTAAAGTTAAATTTAAAGTTAAAGTTAAAGTTAAAATTAAAGTTAAAGTTAAAGTTAAAGTTAAAGTTAAAGTTAAAGTTAAAGTTAAAGTTAAAGTTAAAGTTAAAGTTAAAGTTAAGGTTAAAGTTAAAGTTAAAGTTAAAGCTAAAGTGAATGTTAAAGTTAAAGTTAAAGTTAAAGTTAAAGTTAAAGTTAAAGTTAAAGTTAAAGTTAAAGTTAAAGTTAAAGTTCAGGTTAAAGTTAAATTTAAAGTTAAAGTTAAAGTTAAAATTAAAGTTAAAGTTAAAGTTAAAGTTAAAGTTAAAATTAAAGTTAAAGTTAAAGTTAAAGTTAAAGTTAAAGTTAAAGTTAAAAATAAAGTTAAAGTTAAAATGAAAGTTAAAGTTAAAGTTAAAGTAAAAGTTAAAGTTAAAGTTAAAGTCAAAAATAAAGTTAAAGTTAAAGTGAAAGTTAAATTTAAAGTTAAAGTTACAGTTAAAGTTAAAGTTAAAGTTAAAGTTAGAGTTAGAGTTAAAGTTAAAGTTAAAGTTAAAGTTAAAGTTCAGGTTAAAGTTCAAGTTAAAGTTAAAGTTAAAGTTAAAGTTAAAGTTAAAGTTCAGGTTAAAGTAAAAGTTCAATTTAAAGTTAAAGTTAAAGTTAAAATTAAAGTTAAAGTTAAAGTTAAAGTTAAGGTTAAAGTTAAAGTTAAAGTTGAAGTTAAAGTTAAAGCTAAAGTTAAAGTTCAGGTTAAAGTTAAAGTTCAGGTTAAAGTGAAAGTTAAAGTTAAAGTTAAAGTTAAAGTTCAGGTTAAAGTTAAATTTAATGTTAAAGTTAAAGTTAAAGTTAAAATTAAAGTTAAAGTTAAAGTTAAAATTAAAGTTAAAGTTAAAGTTAAAGTTAAGGTTAAAGTTAAAGTTCAGGTTAAAGTTAAAGTTAAATTTAAAGTTAAAGTTAAAATTAAAGTTAAAGTTAAAGTTAAAGTTAAGGTTAAAGTTAAAGTTAAAGTTAAAGTTAAAGTGAATGTTAAAGTTAAAGAGAAAGTTAAAGTTAAAGTTAAAGTGAAAGTTAAAGTTAAAATTAAAGTTAAAGTAAAAATTAAAGTTAAAGTTAAAGTTAAAGTTAAAGTGAAAGTTAAAGTTAAAGTTAAAGTTAAAGTTACAGTTAAAGTTAAAATTAAAGTTAAAGTTAAAGTTAGAGTTAAAGTTAAAGTTAAAGTTAAAGTTAAAGTTAAAGTTAAAGTTCAGGTTAAAGTTAAAGGTAAAGTTAAAGTTAAAGTTAAAGTTCAGGTTAAAGTTAAATTTAATGTTAAAGTTAAAGTTAAAGTTAAAATTAAAGTTAAAGTTAAAGTTAAAATTAAAGTTAAAGTTAAAGTTAAAGTTAAAGTTAAGGTTAAAGTTAAAGTTCAGGTTAAAGTTAAAGTTAAATTTAAAGTTAAAGTTAAAATTAAAGTTAAAGTTAAAGTTAAAGTTAAGGTTAAAGTTAAAGTTAAAGTTAAAGTGAATGTTAAAGTTAAAGAGAAAGTTAAAGTTAAAGTTAAAGTTAAAGTTAAAGTTAAAATTAAAGTTAAAGTAAAAATTAAAGTTAAAGTTAAAGTTAAAGTTAAAGTGAAAGTTAAAGTTAAAGTTAAAGTTAAAGTTACAGTTAAAGTTAAAATTAAAGTTAAAGTTAAAGTTAGAGTTAAAGTTAAAGTTAAAGTTAAAGTTAAAGTTAAAGTTCAGGTTAAAGTGAAAGTTAAAGTTAAAGTTAAAGTTAAAGTTCAGGTTAAAGTTAAATTTAATGTTAAAGTTAAAGTTAAAGTTAAAATTAAAGTTAAAGTTAAAGTTAAAATTAAAGTTAAAGTTAAAGTTAAAGTTAAAGTTAAAGTTAAGGTTAAAGTTAAAGTTCAGGTTAAAGTTAAAGTTAAATTTAAAGTTAAAGTTAAAATTAAAGTTAAAGTTAAAGTTAAAGTTAAGGTTAAAGTTAAAGTTAAAGTTAAAGTTAAAGTGAATGTTAAAGTTAAAGAGAAAGTTAAAGTTAAAGTTAAAGTGAAAGTTAAAGTTAAAATTAAAGTTAAAGTAAAAATTAAAGTTAAAGTTAAAGTTAAAGTGAATGTTAAAGTTAAAGAGAAAGTTAAAGTTAAAGTTAAATTTAAAGTTAAAATTAAAGTTAAAGTTAAAGTTAAAGTTAAAGTTTAAGTTTAAGTTAAAGTTAAAGTTAAAGTTAAAGTTAAAGTGAATGTTAAAGTTAAAGCGAAAGTTAAAGTTAAAAATAAAGTTAAAGTTAAGGCTAAAGTTGAAGTTAAAGTTAAAGTTAAAGTTTAAGTTTAAGTTTAAGTTTAAGTTTAAGTTTAAGTTTAAGTTTAAGTTTAAGTTTAAGTTTAAGTTTAAGTTTAAGTTTAAGTTTAAGTTTAAGTTTAAGTTTAAGTTAAAGTTAAAGTTAAAGTTAAAGTTAAAGTTAAAGTTAAAATTAAAGTTAAAGTTAAAGTTAAAGTTAAAGTTAAAGTTAAAGCTAAAGTTAAAGTTAAAGTTAAAGTGAAAGTTAAAGTTAAAGTTAAAGTTAAAGTTAAAGTTAAAGTTAAAGTTAAAGTTAAAGTTAAAATTAAAGTTAAAGTTAAAGTTGAAGTTAAGGTTAAAGTTAAAGTTAAGGTTAAAGTTAAAGTTAAAGTTAAAGTTAAGGTTAAAATTAAAGTTAAAGTTAAAGTTAAAGTTAAAGTGAAAGTTAAAGTTAAAGTTAAAGTCAAAAATAAAGTTAAAGTGAAAGTTAAAGTTAAAGTTAAAATTACAGTTAAAATTAAAGTTAAAGTTAAAGTTAAAGTTAAAGTTAAAGTTAAAATTAAAGTTAAAGTTAAAGCTAAAGTTAAAGTTTAAGTTAAAGTTAAAGTTAAAGTTAAAGTTAAAGTTAAAGTTAAAGTTAAAGTTAAAGTTAAAGTAAAGTTAAAGTTAAAATTAAAGTGAATGTTAAAGTTAAAGTTAAAGTTAAAGTTAAAGTTCAGGTTAAAGTTAAATTTAAAGTTAAAGTTAAAGTTAAAATTAAAGTTAAAGTTAAAGTTAAAGTTAAAGTTAAAGTTAAAGTTAAAGTTAAAGTTAAAGTTAAAGTTAAAGTTAAAGTTAAAGTTAAAGTTAAAGTTAAAATTAAGGTTAAAGTTAAAGTTAAAGTTAAAGCTAAAGTGAATGTTAAAGTTAAAAAGAAAGTTTAAAGTTAAAGTTAAAGTTAAAAATAAAGTTAAAGTTAAAGTGAAAGTTAAAGTTAAAGTTAAAGTAAAAGTTAAAGTTAAAGTTAAAGTTAAAGTCAAAAATAAAGTTAAAGTTAAAGTGAAAGTTAAATTTAAAGTTAAAGTTACAGTTAAAGTTAAAGTTAAAGTTAAGGTTAAAGTTAGAGTTAGAGTTAAAGTTAAAGTTAAAGTTAAAGTTAAAGTTAAAGTTCAGGTTAAAGTTAAAGTTAAAGTTAAAGTTCAGGTTAAAGTTCAAGTTAAAGTTAAAGTTAAAGTTAAAGTTAAAGTTAAAGTTAAAGTTAAAGTTCAGGTTAAAGTAAAAGTTAAATTTAAAGTTAAAGTTAAAGTTAAAATTAAAGTTAAAGTTAAAGTTAAAGTTAAAGTTAAGGTTAAAGTTAAAGTTAAAGTTAAAGTTGAAGTTAAAGTTAAAGCTAAAGTTAAAGTTCAGGTTAAAGTTAAAGTTCAGGTTAAAGTGAAAGTTAAAGTTAAAGTTAAAGTTAAAGTTAAAGTTCAGGTTAAAGTTAAATTTAATGTTAAAGTTAAAGTTAAAGTTAAAATTAAAGTTAAAGTTAAAGTTAAAATTAAAGTTAAAGTTATAGTTAAAGTTAAAGTTAAGGTTAAAGTTAAAGTTCAGGTTAAAGTTAAAGTTAAATTTAAAGTTAAAGTTAAAATTAAAGTTAAAGTTAAAGTTAAAGTTAAGGTTAAAGTTAAAGTTAAAGTTAAAGTTAAAGTGAATGTTAAAGTTAAAGTTAAAGTTAAAGTGAAAGTTAAAGTTAAAATTAAAGTTAAAGTAAAAATTAAAGTTAAAGTTAAAGTTAAAGTTAAAGTAAAGTTAAAGTTAAAGTAAAGTTAAAGTTAAAGTTAAAGTTAAAGTTAAAGTTAAAGTTAAAGTTAAAGTTAAAGTTAAAGTAAAGTTAAAGTTAAAGTTAGAGTTAAAGTTAAAGTTAAAGTTAAAGTTAAAGTTAAAGTTAAAGTTAAAGTTAAAGTTAAAGTTAAAGTAAAGTTAAAGTTAAAATTAAAGTTAAAGTTAAAGTTGAAGTTAAAGTTAAAATTAAAGTTAAAGTTAAAGTTAAAATTAAAGTTAAAGTTAAAGTTAAAGTTAAAGTTAAAGCTAAAGTTAAAGTTAAAGTTAAAGTTTAAGTTTAAGTTTAAGTTTAAGTTAAAGTTAAAGTTAAAGTTAAAGTTAAAGTGAATGTTAAAGTTAAAGCGAAAGTTAAAGTTAAAAATAAAGTTAAAGTTAAAGCTAAAGTTGAAGTTAAAGTTTAAGTTTAAGTTAAAGTTAAAGTTAAAGTTAAAGTTAAAGTTAAAGTTAAAGTTAAAGTTAAAGTTAACGTTAAAGTTAAAGTTAAAGTTAAAGTAAAGTTAAAGTTAAAGTTAAAGTTAAAGTTAAAGTTAAAGTTAAAGTTAAAGTTAAAGTTAAAGTTAAAATTAAAGTTAAAGTTAAAGTTAAAGCTAAAGTTAAAGTTAAAGTTTAAGTTTAAGTTTAAGTTTAAGTTTAAGTTTAAGTTTAAGTTTAAGTTAAAGTTAAAGTTAAAGTGAATGTTAAAGTTAAAGCAAAAGTTAAAGTTAAAAATAAAGTTAAAGTTAAAATTAAGATAAAGTTAAAGTTAAAGATAAAGTTAAAGTTAAAGTTAAAGTTAAAGTCAAAGTTAAAGTTAAAGTTAAAGTTAACGTTAAAGTTAAAGTTAATGTAAAGTTAAAGTTAAAGTCAAAAATAAAGTTAAAGTTAAAGTTAAAGTTAAAGTTAAAGTTAAAGTTTAAGTTTAAGTTTAAGGTAAAGTTAAAGTTAAAGTTAAAGTGAATGTTAAAGTTAAAGCAAAAGTTAAAGTTAAAAATAAAGTTAAAGTTAAAGTTAAAGATAAAGTTAAAGTTAAAGTTAAAGTTAAAGTTAAAGTTAAAGTTAAAGTTAAAGTCAAAGTTAAAGTTAAAGTTAAAGTTAACGTTAAAGTTAAAGTTAAAGTAAAGTTAAAGTTAAAGTCAAAATTAAAGTTAAAGTTAAAGTTAAAGTTAAAGTTAAATTTAAAGTTAAAATTAAAGTTAAAGTTAAAGTTAAAGTTAAATTAAAGTTAAAGTTAAATTTAAAGTTAAAGTTAAAGTTAAGGTTAAAGTTAAAGTTAAAGTTAAAGTTAAAGTTAAAATTAAAGTTAAAGTTAAAGTTAAAGTGAATGTTAAAGTTAAAGAGAAAGTTAAAATTAAAGTTAAATTTAAAGTTAAAATTAAAATTAAAGTTAAAGTTAAAGTTTAAGTTTAAGCTAAAGTTAAAGTTAAAGTGAATGTTAAAGTTAAAGCGAAAGTTAAAGTTAAAAATAAAGTTAAAGTTAAGGCTAAAGTTGAAGTTAAAGTTAAAGTTTAAGTTTAAGTTTAAGTTAAAGTTTAAGTTTAAGTTTAAGTTTAAGTTAAAATTAAAGTTAAGGTTAAAGTTAAAGTTAAAGTTAAAGTTAAAGTTAAAGTTAAAGTTAAAGTTAAAATTAAAGTTAAAGTTAAAGTTAAAGTGAATGTTAAAGTTAAAGAGAAAGTTAAAGTTAAAGTTAAATTTAAAGTTAAAATTAAAGTTAAAGTTAAAGTTAAAGTTAAAGTTTAAGTTTAAGTTAAAGTTAAAGTTAAAGTTAAAGTTAAAGTGAATGTTAAAGTTAAAGCGAAAGTTAAAGTTAAAAATAAAGTTAAAGTTAAGGCTAAAGTTGAAGTTAAAGTTAAAGTTAAAGTTTAAGTTTAAGTTTAAGTTTAAGTTTAAGTTTAAGTTTAAGTTTAAGTTAAAGTTAAAGTTAAAGTTAAAGTTAAAATTAAAGTTAAAGTTAAAGTTAAAGTTAAAGCTAAAGTTAAAGTTAAAGTTAAAGTGAAAGTTAAAGTTAAAGTTAAAGTTAAAGTTAAAGTTAAAGTTAAAGTTAAAGTTAAAGTTAAAATTAAAGTTAAAGTTAAAGTTAAAGTTGAAGTTAAGGTTAAAGTTAAAGTTAAGGTTAAAGTTAAAGTTAAAGTTAAAGTTAAGGTTAAAGTTAAAGTTAAAGTTAAAGTTAAAGTGAAAGTTAAAGTTAAAGTTAAAGTCAAAAATAAAGTTAAAGTGAAAGTTAAAGTTAAAGTTAAAATTACAGTTAAAATTAAAGTTAAAGTTAAAGTTAAAGTTAAAGTTAAAATTAAAGTTAAAGTTAAAGCTAAAGTTAAAGTTTAAGTTAAAGTTAAAGTTAAAGTTAAAGTTAAAGTTAAAGTAAAGTTAAAGTCAAAATTAAAGTGAATGTTAAAGTTAAAGTTAAAGTTAAAGTTAAAGTTAAAGTTAAAGTTCAGGTTAAAGTTAAATTTAAAGTTAAAGTTAAAGTTAAAATTAAAGTTAAAGTTAAAGTTAAAGTTAAAGTTAAAGTTAAAGTTAAAGTTAAAGTTAAAGTTAAAGTTAAAGTTAAAGTTAAAGTTAAAGTTAAGGTTAAAGTTAAAGTTAAAGTTAAAGCTAAAGTGAATGTTAAAGTTAAAGTTAAAGTTAAAGTTAAAGTTAAAGTTAAAGTTAAAGTTAAAGTTAAAGTTAAAGTTAAAGTTAAAGTTCAGGTTAAAGTTAAATTTAAAGTTAAAGTTAAAGTTAAAGTTAAAATTAAAGTTAAAGTTAAAGTTAAAGTTAAAGTTAAAGTTAAAGTTAAAGTTAAAGTTAAAGTTAAAGTTAAAGTTAAAGTTAAAGTTAAAAATAAAGTTAAAGTTAAAGTGAAAGTTAAAGTTAAAGTTAAAGTAAAAGTTAAAGTTAAAGTTAAAGTCAAAAATAAAGTTAAAGTTAAAGTGAAAGTTAAATTTAAAGTTAAAGTTACAGTTAAAGTTAAAGTTAAAGTTAAAGTTAGAGTTAGAGTTAAAGTTAAAGTTAAAGTTAAAGTTAAAGTTAAAGTTCAGGTTAAAGTTCAAGTTAAAGTTAAAGTTAAAGTTAAAGTTAAAGTTAAAGTTCAGGTTAAAGTAAAAGTTCAATTTAAAGTTAAAGTTAAAGTTAAAATTAAAGTTAAAGTTAAAGTTAAAGTTAAGGTTAAAGTTAAAGTTAAAGTTAAAGTTGAAGTTAAAGTTAAAGCTAAAGTTAAAGTTCAGGTTAAAGTTAAAGTTCAGGTTAAAGTGAAAGTTAAAGTTAAAGTTAAAGTTAAAGTTCAGGTTAAAGTTAAATTTAATGTTAAAGTTAAAGTTAAAGTTAAAATTAAAGTTAAAGTTAAAGTTAAAATTAAAGTTAAAGTTAAAGTTAAGGTTAAAGTTAAAGTTCAGGTTTAAGTTAAAGTTAAATTTAAAGTTAAAGTTAAAATTAAAGTTAAAGTTAAAGTTAAGGTTAAAGTTAAAGTTAAAGTTAAAGTTAAAGTGAATGTTAAAGTTAAAGAGAAAGTTAAAGTTAAAGTTAAAGTGAAAGTTAAAGTTAAAATTAAAGTTAAAGTAAAAATTAAAGTTAAAGTTAAAGTTAAAGTTAAAGTGAAAGTTAAAGTTAAAGTTAAAGTTAAAGTTACAGTTAAAGTTAAAATTAAAGTTAAAGTTAGAGTTAAAGTTAAAGTTAAAGATAAAGTTAAAGTTAAAGTTAAAGTTCAGGTTAAAGTTAAAGGTAAAGTTAAAGTTAAAGTTAAAGTTCAGGTTAAAGTTAAATTTAATGTTAAAGTTAAAGTTAAAGTTAAAATTAAAGTTAAAGTTAAAGTTAAAATTAAAGTTAAAGTTAAAGTTAAAGTTAAAGTTAAGGTTAAAGTTAAAGTTCAGGTTAAAGTTAAAGTTAAATTTAAAGTTAAAGTTAAAATTAAAGTTAAAGTTAAAGTTAAAGTTAAGGTTAAAGTTAAAGTTAAAGTTAAAGTGAATGTTAAAGTTAAAGAGAAAGTTAAAGTTAAAGTTAAAGTGAAAGTTAAAGTTAAAATTAAAGTTAAAGTAAAAATTAAAGTTAAAGTTAAAGTTAAAGTTAAAGTGAAAGTTAAAGTTAAAGTTAAAGTTAAAGTTACAGTTAAAGTTAAAATTAAAGTTAAAGTTAAAGTTAGAGTTAAAGTTAAAGTTAAAGTTAAAGTTAAAGTTAAAGTTAAAGTTAAAGTTCAGGTTAAAGTGAAAGTTAAAGTTAAAGTTAAAGTTAAAGTTCAGGTTAAAGTTAAATTTAATGTTAAAGTTAAAGTTAAAGTTAAAATTAAAGTTAAAGTTAAAGTTAAAATTAAAGTTAAAGTTAAAGTTAAAGTTAAAGTTAAGGTTAAAGTTAAAGTTCAGGTTAAAGTTAAAGTTAAATTTAAAGTTAAAGTTAAAATTAAAGTTAAAGTTAAAGTTAAAGTTAAGGTTAAAGTTAAAGTTAAAGTTAAAGTTAAAGTGAATGTTAAAGTTAAAGAGAAAGTTAAAGTTAAAGTTAAAGTGAAAGTTAAAGTTAAAATTAAAGTTAAAGTAAAAATTAAAGTTAAAGTTAAAGTTAAAGTGAATGTTAAAGTTAAAGAGAAAGTTAAAGTTAAAGTTAAATTTAAAGTTAAAATTAAAGTTAAAGTTAAAGTTAAAGTTAAAGTTTAAGTTTAAGTTAAAGTTAAAGTTAAAGTTAAAGTTAAAGTGAATGTTAAAGTTAAAGCGAAAGTTAAAGTTAAAAATAAAGTTAAAGTTAAGGCTAAAGTTGAAGTTAAAGTTAAAGTTAAAGTTTAAGTTTAAGTTTAAGTTTAAGTTTAAGTTTAAGTTTAAGTTTAAGTTTAAGTTTAAGTTTAAGTTTAAGTTTAAGTTTAAGTTTAAGTTTAAGTTTAAGTTTAAGTTTAAGTTAAAGTTAAAGTTAAAGTTAAAGTTAAAGTTAAAATTAAAGTTAAAGTTAAAGTTAAAGTTAAAGTTAAAGTTAAAGTTAAAGTTAAAGCTAAAGTTAAAGTTAAAGTTAAAGTGAAAGTTAAAGTTAAAGTTAAAGTTAAAGTTAAAGTTAAAGTTAAAGTTAAAGTTAAAATTAAAGTTAAAGTTAAAGTTGAAGTTAAGGTTAAAGTTAAAGTTAAGGTTAAAGTTAAAGTTAAAGTTAAAGTTAAGGTTAAAATTAAAGTTAAAGTTAAAGTTAAAGTTAAAGTGAAAGTTAAAGTTAAAGTTAAAGTCAAAAATAAAGTTAAAGTGAAAGTTAAAGTTAAAGTTAAAATTACAGTTAAAATTAAAGTTAAAGTTAAAGTTAAAGTTAAAGTTAAAGTTAAAATTAAAGTTAAAGTTAAAGCTAAAGTTAAAGTTTAAGTTAAAGTTAAAGTTAAAGTTAAAGTTAAAGTTAAAGTTAAAGTTAAAGTTAAAGTTAAAGTTAAAGTTAAAGTTAAAGTAAAGTTAAAGTTAAAATTAAAGTGAATGTTAAAGTTAAAGTTAAAGTTAAAGTTAAAGTTCAGGTTAAAGTTAAATTTAAAGTTAAAGTTAAAGTTAAAATTAAAGTTAAAGTTAAAGTTAAAGTTAAAGTTAAAGTTAAAGTTAAAGTTAAAGTTAAAGTTAAAGTTAAAGTTAAAGTTAAAGTTAAAGTTAAAGTTAAAGTTAAGGTTAAAGTTAAAGTTAAAGTTAAAGCTAAAGTGAATGTTAAAGTTAAAAAGAAAGTTTAAAGTTAAAGTTAAAGTTAAAAATAAAGTTAAAGTTAAAGTGAAAGTTAAAGTTAAAGTTAAAGTAAAAGTTAAAGTTAAAGTTAAAGTTAAAGTCAAAAATAAAGTTAAAGTTAAAGTGAAAGTTAAATTTAAAGTTAAAGTTACAGTTAAAGTTAAAGTTAAAGTTAAGGTTAAAGTTAGAGTTAGAGTTAAAGTTAAAGTTAAAGTTAAAGTTAAAGTTCAGGTTAAAGTTAAAGTTAAAGTTAAAGTTCAGGTTAAAGTTCAAGTTAAAGTTAAAGTTAAAGTTAAAGTTAAAGTTAAAGTTAAAGTTAAAGTTCAGGTTAAAGTAAAAGTTAAATTTAAAGTTAAAGTTAAAGTTAAAATTAAAGTTAAAGTTAAAGTTAAAGTTAAAGTTAAGGTTAAAGTTAAAGTTAAAGTTAAAGTTGAAGTTAAAGTTAAAGCTAAAGTTAAAGTTCAGGTTAAAGTTAAAGTTCAGGTTAAAGTGAAAGTTAAAGTTAAAGTTAAAGTTAAAGTTAAAGTTCAGGTTAAAGTTAAATTTAATGTTAAAGTTAAAGTTAAAGTTAAAATTAAAGTTAAAGTTAAAGTTAAAATTAAAGTTAAAGTTATAGTTAAAGTTAAAGTTAAGGTTAAAGTTAAAGTTCAGGTTAAAGTTAAAGTTAAATTTAAAGTTAAAGTTAAAATTAAAGTTAAAGTTAAAGTTAAAGTTAAGGTTAAAGTTAAAGTTAAAGTTAAAGTTAAAGTGAATGTTAAAGTTAAAGTTAAAGTTAAAGTGAAAGTTAAAGTTAAAATTAAAGTTAAAGTAAAAATTAAAGTTAAAGTTAAAGTTAAAGTTAAAGTTAAAGTGAAAGTTAAAGGTTAAGTTAAAGTTAAAGTTGAAGTTAAAGTTAAAATTAAAGTTAAAGTTAAAGTTAAAGTTAAAGCTAAAGTTAAAGTTAAAGTTAAAATTAAAGTTAAAGTTAAAGTTAAAGTTAAAGTTAAAGTTAAAATTAAAGCTAAAGTTAAAGTTAAAGTTAAAGTTAAAGTTAAAGTTAAAGGTTAAGTTAAAGTTAAAGTTGAAGTTAAAGTTAAAATTAAAGTTAAAGTTAAAATTAAAGTTAAAGTTAAATTGAATGTTAAAGTTAAAGAGAAAGTTAAATTTAAAAATGAAGTTAAAGTTAAAGTTAAAGTAAAGTTAAAGTTAAAGTTAAAGTTAAAGTAAAGTTTTTTTTTTTTTTTTTTTTTTTTTTTGTGTTTCGTGGAAGGAGGAAATGCTTTATGCACTGACCGGGATATTTAAGCCTCACTGCGAGACTCTCCGAGTGTAGGACTCCCTTCTTCCATGAAGGCCTACCCACTAAAACCTAACCTCCCACGGCCCGCGCAAATCCCCCTACCTGGGACCGCGTTTAGCATTACTTCGGGTACGGGTGCGCGCTACGTGAGATCTATCGCTACTCTCACGCTAATGGGCTAGGCATCCGTCTTCTCGTTTACTGGTAAGTATATGCCTCACATATGTGCTGACCGTATCCCATCTGTCTCTTCGACAGGTCATGTTATTAATGACACTGCCCGGGTCGCCAAGTACCTCTTCTACCCTGCTTCGCTGATGGGAGAAGTGCCTGCATTCAAAGAAGGTGTGGCGTACATCGTCTATTTTCCCACAGTGCAGGCAGCTCGGGCTATCAACCTTACCCATTATGTGTAGGTATTTGCGGAAGTAACCGTGTCCATTTAGAAACTGGGTCAGGTAAAAGTCTACCTCTCCGTGCGGTCGCTTCAACCATGGATTCAGTTCATGGATTAGTTCCCTAGTCGAATTTCCTGCGATGCTGTTGCTCCACTGATCTTGCCAGCGTCGGATCGATTCTTCTCGCGCCTGCATAGCAACAGCAGCTCTACTTGCTTGCGATCCGTTGTCATATATTGTTTTTCTTTCCTCAACGAGAAGATATATCGTATGGTTCCCGCAACGACCAGGACAGCTTCAGCTAATACCGTGCTGTAAGCCGAAGATATTCGCAGCGCCCCTTTGCGTTGGACCGAGGTGAGTGCGACTCGGTTCTTCCGGTATTTCATTGCGTTCGCCCAGATTTCTGCACCATATAAGAGTATAGA
The DNA here is from genome assembly GCF_040869045.1 of Eurosta solidaginis. Lineage (NCBI taxonomy): Eukaryota > Metazoa > Arthropoda > Insecta > Diptera > Tephritidae > Eurosta > Eurosta solidaginis. The sequence goes on along the minus strand of NW_027136887.1, from coordinate 664,316 downwards.
ATCCGAGGCTGATGCAAGCAACTTCCTTGTGCATGTCTTTGGGCCACCTGTATTTTCCATTAATCTACTCAACTGCGCTATTATGCGCGCAGCTCTTTCGTAGGCCCCTCGTATGTGATCCGAGAAGTTGAGTTTGCTGTCTAACCTCACTCCCAGATACTTCGTTGAAGCGAGTGTTTCTATTGGCTGGTACCCAATCATCATGTTCCTAGTAGTGGGAATACGTCTCTTTGTGAGGATGACGATCTACGTTTTGGCTGTTGCTAACTGGAGACCGTGCTCAGCCACCCACCTATTTACATTACGCATGGCCTGGTTTAATTTTAGCTGTGCCAGCTCGCAGCTTGGTGCTGTTATCATAGCTGCCATGTCGTCTGCAAAGGCAACGAGGAAGGTGCTTTATTGGGTCTCCGCTTCAAGCCGCTATCTCCGCACGATGTGCAGTCGCCGTCTTCAATTCCCGTGGTTATCTTTGCAGAAGCAGGGAGGCCACGCGTGGGTTGACACAGGTCCATATGGGAGTCTGTGTTCAGAGCCAGAATACAGCGTTAGTCAGGAATCGTCTCAACTGAGCCTGCACCACCAACTTAATGGCGACGTGCTTTGGACGTACTTGAAGACCTGCCAAGGTTTTAACGAGACGGAGACGATGCCGATATTAACCTACCAGGCGTTTCGGCAAGGTGTCACCCTTTCTTATTAAGGTAGTAGCCCATCGTCATCGCCAGCCCGTAGCAATCAGTTCATAATCATATTTCCAGTTTTGGTCAACGGGATCTTACTGGTCTCGATCCTGTGGATGCTTAAAAAAAAAAAAAGTTAAAGTTAAAGTTAAAGTCAAAGTTAAAATTAGAGTTAAAGCGAAAGTTAAAGTTAAAGTTAAAATTAAAGTTAAAGTTAAAGTATAAGTTAAAGTTAAAGTTAAAGTTAAAGTTAAAGTTAAAGTTACAGTTAAAGTTAAAGTTAAAGTTAAAGTTAAAGTTAAATTTCCAGTTAAAGTTAAAGTTAAAGTTAAAGTTAAACTTAAAGTTAAAGGTAAAGTTAAAGTTAAAGTTAAAGGTTAAAGTTAAGGTTAAAGTTAAAGTTAAAGTTAAAGTTAAAGTTAAAGTTAAAGGTAAAGTTACAGTTATAGTTAAAGTTAAAGTTAAATTTAAAGTTAAATTCAAAATTAAAGTTAAAGTTAAAGTTAAGGTTAAAGTTAAAGTTAAATTTAAAGTTAAAGTTCAAGTTACAGTTATAGTTAAAGTTAAATTTAAAATTAAAGTCAAAATTAAAGTTAAAGTTAAGGTTAAAGTTAAAGTTAAAGAAATTTTGTTTTTGGCGACCTTTAAATTTAACAATTATTTCTTCTAACTGGCTCTATGTCAATAAATTAAACAAGTTGTTGTTGTTTTTGTTCCAATATATTTCGATCTCCAACGGAGATCGTCATCGGGGACTACAATAATAAATAAATAAGCACTTTATTTTACACAATTTATCACAGGCAAATGTATATATATGTATGTATAAACATATTAGCATTACTGCAAACATACATACATGAGTTCAGATGTTAGGTGGGCAGCGTCTGTTCGAGATGCTGTTGTTGAACTTATTTTCGCGAGTCAAGTAAGTGGCGGTAGATGTGTGCACACATTTCAGAGTCTTTCTTGTAGTTCAATCTTTTGTTCTCGTCCGTAACTATTATGTGGAGCATCTCCAAAGTAAAGCGTTTGTTGTAATGCTGTTCTTGTTGTAGTATGCTCACAGCGTCAAAGTCTGGTTTATGTCCGCTCTCCGCACAGTGGGCCGCAAGTGCTGTTTTATGTGTATTGCTTGATTGTAAACATTTGATGTCAGATCGGTGCCCTGCTATTCTTGTTTTTAACTTATTTTTCGTTGTGCCAACATATTCTTTCGCACAAATGTTATCTCCGTCTCCTGCACATGGTATCTTGTATACAATATTGTTTTTCTCCATCGTTTCTAATTTACTTTTCATATTCTTGAAAAATATTTGGTTTGTGTACGCCGGTTTGTGTGCAATTCCGATTATTTCTTTATCATAAATATTTGAACATTGTAATCTTTCCAACCTTTCCATCCAGCTTTGACCCATCCGTGAACAAGTTAACCGGTCCCATGCCCCAGATAATTCCTCTTCCCCAATCCTCTCTCTCTGGAATAACTGGGGTGAAGGTTGTATAGGGAGCAGTTATCGGCATACAGTAGTCCGTTCTGTCCGGGATAAAGTCGAAACTGGTAAGAAGGCTAGAGTGTCCGCGGTTAAAAGTCTATATCCCATATCACGAAGCCTGACCAACGACCTTGCCGCGGCCGCCTTTCCCGCAATATCTACTGGGTATATGTTCAGCATGACGTTCAGTGCCAAGGTAGGTGTTGTTCTGAGAGCGCCACTGATACCGATCAGCGCCGTCCGTTGCACTGACACTAACATTTTGGAGGTGCTCGCTGTGTCCAGTGCTTTCCACCAGACCAGCACCCAATATAGACGAATCGGTTTGACCACCATCTCATAAAGCCAGTGTACTACTCCTAGCGAGAGTCCTCATCTCTTTCCGATAGCCCCTCTGCAGCAGTACAAGGCAATGTGGGCCTTCCTGGCCCGATCTTCCCCATTGGGTCTCCAGGACAGTCTCTTGTCCAAAACAATCCCCAAATATTTAACCCTATCAGAAAGTACCAACGGTACCCCTCCAATCGATGGAGTTCTGAAATCGGGCATCTTATATCGCCTTGTAAAAAGAACCAATTCCGTTTTTCCCGGGTTGATCGCCAACACACATGATTCAGCCCACCTAGCCACAGTAACCAGGTAGCCTTGCAGAACATCGCGCACGGTGCCAAGAAATTTGCCTCTGACTAGGATAGCGAGGTCATCTGCATAGGCAACCACCCGACAACCATTGGCTTCTAGCTCCACAAGAAGCTCGTTGACTACCACAACCCAGAGGAGAATAGATAGGACAGCCCCCTGTGGCGTGCCCCTGCACACCTTCCTCTTAATTATGGCCCCTCCCCACTCCGCTGCGACAATTCTGCCGCATAGAAGTTTGCTAATAAATTCAACCAGAGCCGCCTCGACTCCTAAACCCACCAGAGCTCTTTCGATTGCCCCCGGTAAGACATTGTTAAAAGCTCCCTCGATGTCTAGAAAGGCACCCAGAGCATACTCTTTGTGTTCTAGGGACCCCTCCATTTGCTTTACAATCGAATGGATAGCCGTTTCCGTCGATCTGCCCTTGAAGTACGCATGCTATGAAGCCGACAGTAACCCCCGAGGTATCCTTTCCCGTAGGTACAGGTCAACCAAGCGCTCAAATGTCTTAAGAAGAAACGACGAGAGACTGATTGGCCTGAAATCCTTAGGTGATACATGAGAGCTTCTGCCGGCCTTCGGAATGAAAATAACCCTAACCGTGTGCCAAGACTTCGGGATATAGTTAAGTCTGAGGTAGTTAGTATATATGATGGCCAACCAGCGGCAGGAAATCCCTAAAGACCTTTGAAGCTGCGCAGGAATGATTCCATCCGGTCCCGCAGACTTATAGGGCTTGAACGACCCTATAGCCCAGGTTATTTGACTTTCCATTATTGGAATGGCAGGCACTTCTGCATGGCCAACGACCGCCGACCATGCAGGCGAAGATCCCTGCGCAACTTGGACATCGGGAAAATGATTGTCCAGTAAAAGCCTTAGGGACTCCTCGCTACTCATCGACCGGTCCCCACCATCATCTCTAAGATACCCCAGAGGAGCGGGGATCCTAGAGAGTATTTTTCTAAACCTCGCGGATTCATTGCAGCCTTCTACGTTTTCGCAAAAGCTGCTCCATGCATCTCGCTTGGCTATCCTTATTTCATATTTATAAATCCCCAGACTCACCTTATAGAGCTCCCAGTCCGAGGGTAATTTACTCCTCCTGGCTCAGTTGAAGAGCCGCCGACTGGACGGTCTTAGGTCGTCAAGAGAATCCGACCACCAGGGCAGCTTGCCCTTCCCCCTGTAAGTTTTCAATGGGCAGGACAACTGAAAGGCGCTATTGCTTTCCGAGGTGAAGTTTTCCACCAGAACGTCTATCTCAGATTAGGACAGGCCCGAACTAATGATAGGCACCGCAGGCAAAGTTAAAGTTAAAGTTAAATTTGAAGTTAAAGTTAAGGTTAAAGTTGAAGTTAAAGTTAAATTTAAAGTTAAAGTTAAAGTTAAAGTTAAGGATAGGATAGGTTAGGTGGTAGCTGCCCTGATAAGGATAGCTCACTTGGACAACACGAAGGTCCGTTGTGATACCACATACGCCAAAAATAACGGTAACCTTTCCATCCAGCTTTGACCCATCCTAATAAATTCAACCAGAGCCGCCTCGACTCCTAAACCCACCATAGCTCTTTCGATTGCCCCCGGTAAGACATTGTTAAAAGCTCCCTCGATGTCTAGAAAGACACCCAGAGCATACTCTTTGTGTTCTAGGGACCCCTCTATTTGCTTTAAAATCGAATGGAGAGCCGTTTCCGTCGATCTGCCCTTGAAGTACGCATGCTGTGAAGCCGACAGTAACCCCCGAGGTATCCTTTCCCGTAGGTACAGGTCAATCAACCGCTCAAACGTCTTAAGAAGAAACGACGAGAGACTGATTGGCCTGAAATCTTTAGGTGATACATGAGAGCTTCTGCCGGCCTTCGGAATGAAAATAACCCTCACCGTGTGCCAAGACTTCGGGATATAGTTAAGCCTGAGGTAGTTAGTATATATAAACTTATAGGGCTTGAACGACCCTACAGCCCAGGTTATTTGACTTTCCCGTATTGGAATGACAGGCACTTCTGCATGGCCAACGACCGCCGACCATGCAGGCGAAGATCCCTACGCAGCTTGGACATCGGGAAAACGATTGTCCAGTAAAAGCCTTAGGGCCTCCTCGCTACTCATCGACCAGTCCCCAACATCATTTCTCAGATACACCAGAGGATCGGGGTTCCTAGAGAGTATTTTTCTAAACCTCGCGGATTCATTGCAGCCTTCTACGTTTTCGCAGAAGCTTCGCCATGCATCTCGCTTGGCTATCCTTATTTCATATTTATAAATCCCCAGACTCACCTTATAGAGCTCCCAGTCCGAGGGTAATTTACTCCTCCTGGCTCTGTTGAAGAGCCGCCGACTGGAAGCTCTTAGGTCGTCAAGAGAATCCGACCACCAGGGCGGCTTGCCCTTCCCCCTGTAAGTTTCCAATGGGCAGGACAGCTGAAAGGCGCTATTGCTTTCCGGGGTGAAGTTTTCCACCAGAACGTCTATCTGAGATTCGGACAGGCCCGAACTAATGATAGGCACCGCAGGCAAAGTTAAAGTTAAAGTTAAAGTTAAAGTTAAAGTTAAATTTAAAGTTAAAGTTAAGGATAGGATAGGTTAGGTGGTAGCTGCCCTGATAAGGATAGCTCACTTGGACAACACGAGGGTCCGTTGTGATACCACATACACCAAAAATAACGGTGACTTAGATCTAGCTACTTAGAGAATCGTTGGGTAGCAACGATAAAGCTCCGAATGATACCGATCTCAACTTTGGATATATCCTCGGGAGATGCAAGTGAGTCGCGACCGAAGTACTTTCGCCTAGTTCTGGCAAAAGCTGGACAATCAAGCATAAAGTGATTTGGTGATTCCACCTCATCATCCCCCATACAGCTGCAGCAGGATGAAGTTTCCAGTATATTGAGACGTACCGCATGGATACCCATGGGACAGTGCCCTGTCAAAACCCCAATGACCATTGATAGGTGAGCCTTAGTGAACCCAATTATTTCAGCAGACCTCCTGTCATCCACTTTTGGCCAGAAAGATCTTGCTACCCTGCAAGACGTGGTATCCGCCCAACGTTTGCTGAGCTGATTCGAGGCCCAGCTATGGAGGAGCAATCCACAGGTGGCCAGCGGGATCCCGAAATCCCTACATCCATCTTCATCCGGTTCAGTTGTACCGATGCGGGCTGAGAGATCCGCTTGACAGTTACCCGGGATATCACTATGGCCCGGGACCCAGATAATCTTAATTGTAAAATAATTCGATGCAATCACAAGCTAGGTCAGGCACTCCAGACCACCCTCGATCGCACTGTAGTTGAGCTCAAAGCCTTGATAGCCGCTTGGATATCAGAGTAGATGTTAAATTCCCTAACCGTGGTAGCACTGGATAGCATTCCATCCACCGCATCCTTAATCGCAGCAATTTCCGCTTGGAATACGCTGCAGTGATCAGCCAACTGAAACTTGCGGCTTAAATTTAGCTCTTGACAAAAGACCAACCCCCCCCCCCCCACCAAATTTTTCATCCAGCTTTGACCCATCCGTGAACAAGTTAACCGGTCCCATGCCCCAGATAATTCCTCTTCCCCAATCCTCTCTCTCTGGAATAACTGGGGTGAAGGTTGTATAGGGAGCAGTTATCGGCATACAGTAGTCCGTTCTGTCCGGGATAAAGTCGAAACTGGTAAGAAGGCTAGAGTGTCCGCTGTCAAAAGTCTATATCCCATATCACGAAGCCTGACCAACGACCGCCTTGGTACTATCTACTGGGTATATGTTCAGCATGACGTTCAGTGCCAAGGTAGGTGTTGTTCTGAGAGCGCCACTGATACCGATCAGCGCCGTTCGTTGCACTGACACTAACATTTTGGAGGTGCTCGCCGTGTCCAGTGCTTTCCACCAGACCACCACCCCATATAGCAGAATCGGTTTGACCACCATCTCATAAAGCCAGTATACTATTCTTGGCGAGAGTCCCCATTTCTTTCCGATAGCTCCTCTGCAGCAGTACAAGGCAATGGCGGCCTTCCTGGCCCGATCTTCCACATTGGGTCTCCAGGACCGTTTCTTGTCCAAAACAATCCCCAAATATTTAACCCTATCAGAAAGTACCAACGGTACCCCTCCAATCGAGGGAGTTCTGAAATCGGGCATCTTATATCTCCTTGTGAAAAGGACCAATTCCGTTTTTCCGGGGTTGACCGCCAACCCACTTGATTCAGCCCACCTAGCCACAGTATCCAGGTTGTCCTGCAGAACATACCGCAGGGTGCCCAGAAATTTGCCTCTGACTAGGATAGCGAGGTCATCTCCATAGGGAAGCACCCGACAACCATTGGCTTCCAGCTCCACAAGAAGCTCGTTGACTACCACAACCCAGAGGAGAGGAGATAGGACAGCCCCCTGTGGCGTGCCCCTGCACACCTTCCTCTTAATTATGGCCCCTCCCCACTCCGCTGCGACAATTCTGCCACATAGAAGTTTGCTAATAAATTCAACCAGAGCCGCCTCGACTCCTAAACCCACCATACTGGACGCTCTTAAGTCGTCAAGAGAATCCAACCACCAAGGCGGCTTGCCCCTCCCCCTGTAAGTTTTCAATGGGCAGGACAGCTGAAAGGCGCTATTGCTTTCCGAGGTGAAGTTTTCCACCAGAACGTCTATCTCAGATTCGGACAGGTCCGAACTAATGATAGGCACCGCAGGCAGTAGCTCTCCCAGCTTCCTACAATACAAGTCCCAGTTAGTAATTTTAGGGTTCCTAAAAGATATTTTACCGGGACGTTCTTCGTTCACTGAGAACTGAATATATCGGTGATCAGAGAAGGAGTGCTCGTTGAGAACCCTCCATCCAGATATCCGACCTTCCAGTTCTCTACTAAACAGGGTGAGGTCCAGGACTTCCTCCCTTACGGCAGTCGGGTCATTCCCCCTATTACATATACAAAGTCCCTCATCTACAATAAAAGTAAATAAAGACTCACCTCTAGTGTTGGTATCCGAGCTTCCCCAAATGCTATGATGAGCATTAGCATCGGCACCCATGATCACGCCAACACCTCTCCGCCTTGCTTCAGCGGTGATTTCACCCAGTATCGCAGCTGGTGGTCCCTCTACGTCCCCGTGGGGCAGCTACGCTGAGACCACTCACATTTCGTTACTTCCTCGGTCGAGGCAGACAGTGGTTACGTCAGCATTGCTGAAATTAGAGAGAATGAAAGCTTTAATCTCTTTTTTAACAAGCACACATGATCTAGGCCTACTTGCCTCCCCATGCACCAAGTTGTTAAATTTTCCAGTCCTTAATCCAGAAATCTTACTGCCGTTACTACTCAGACACGGCTCCTGGACAAGGACTATATCCACTCCGCCTTTTTCAAGGCAGATCAACAAATTTGCGGAAGCCGCCTTAGAGGGCTGAAGATTGATTTGACGGATTTCCATCAAAAGCGCTCTTCTTCCGCACCCCATCCTTGGCGGATTCGTATTAGTCTTGTCCATTCTAAAAAAAGTCTCCCCTCAGGGCCGCTATCCGGAGCCGAATGTGTAGTCGCCCTTTAACGGTCTCGTGGTTATCTATGCTACGCAGGGAGGCCACGCGAGGGTGGACGCATTACCTTATGAGTAATGCGTTCAGAGCCAGACCGGACGCGAAGCGGGAAAATCTTCAACCGCACCTACACCACCAACTTAACGGCGACGTAGCCGGAACGTACCTTGAGGCCCGCCACGGTTTTAACGGGACGTGGGCAGGTGCAGCATTATCCTACCAGCCATTTCGGTAGGGTTTCACCCCGACCTACTAAAGTGGCAGAATACCGCACCTACCAGCCCAAAGTCATCAAGTTAAAATGTAATGTCAAATCAAAGCCCTGAACAGTCCAGTTCGTCACCGTTGTGTACCGATCTTGACTCTTAAAGAGTCCTCCCTCCCCTGAGCTCGGTACAATGACTCAGAGGGTGCGGGTTTTATCGAGTTGTCCTCTCTTGATCCGCCATTATCAGTAGAAGCAGGGGCACCTCGTGCAGGACGTGATAACTAATCACGCGTGACATTCGTCACTATGGCCGGTCTAAGACTGATATCAGTCCCTCATCCAGAGCCTGAAACCACTTATGATATCCAAGCCAAGATTCTTAGCACCCAAGTTAAAGTTAAAGTTAAAGTTAAAGTTAAAGTTATAGTTAAAGTTAAAGTTAAAGTGAATGTTAAAGTTAAAGCGAAAGTTAAAATTAAAGTTAAAAATAAAGTTAAAGTTAAAGTTAAAATGAAAGTTAAAGTTAAAGTTAAAGTTAAAGTCAAAGTTAAAGTTAAAGTTAAGGTTAAAGTTAAAGTTATAGTTAAAGTTAAAGTTAAAGTCAAAGTCAAAGTTAAAGTTAAAGTTAAAGTTAAGGTTAAGGTTAAAGTTAAAGTTTAAGTTAAATTTAAAGTTAAAGTTACAGTTAAAGTTAAAGTTAAAGTTAAAGTTAAAGTTGAAGTTAAAGTTAAAGTTAAAGTTAAATTAAAGTTAAAATTAAAGTTAAAATTAAAGTTAAAGTTAAAATTAAAGTTAAAGTGAATGTTAAAGTTAAAGTTAAAGTTAAAATTAAAGTTAAAAATAAAGTTAAAGTTAAAGTGAAAGTTAAATATTAACTTCTCATTTATTCAATAAAAGTAAAAAATTTGTTTTCTTATCGGTCACCACGCTTAAAAAGTTTAACTTGAATTAATATCAAAGACAAAACTTGAATTAATATCAAAGAAAACAAAATGTTGCATAAATATTATGATTGCATAAGTTGATAATATGCAATAGCTTTACCGCGGCAGTTCCCGAGTGACACACGTCCTTTTTTTTTTTTTTTGTTGAATTAATTATTCGAATTCTCTATCCATTCGGTGTAGGTCCCGTCCGGCCAATTTGTAGGGAAAATCAAGAGGAGCACGACGCAAATTGGAAGAGAAGCTCGGCCTTAGATCTCTTCGGAGGTTATCGCGCCTTACATTTATTTTTATTTTATGTACAGCAATAACCCCTTATTGCAAAACTCAGTACGGTATATGAGCAAAGCAAAATAAGAAAAACTCGATTAGAGCTACAGTGGCCACGCTTGGTAAAACTACCCCTCAAATTTTATTGCGACAAATCTCAGCATATTTTAAAATTTTTCTCAAGTTGAACTAAAATATCTCTTGTCCTCAATTAAATATATAATAAGAAAAACTAAGCTAGATACAGTGTCTTCCCTTGATGATTATCAAAGCGTAAACCTCACAGTTTTCTTATTTATCCTCAATTGAATTCATAAAAAACGCAAGCAAATTTTCTCGGTTTCCTTATTTGCGTATACACATTTATTTATTTATTTATTTATTTATTTATTTGTATAAACAATTTGTACAAGTAAGACTAAAGTCTTTTAGGTAGTACATCAATCAGTCTTAAAGATTACAAAGGAAATATGACACATATAAATATAATTCCAAAGAAATAATACAAAGAAAACCATAATAATACTAATAACATTAATATCTTAAAAATAGCATTATACATTTTAAAACAAAAACATTTTCGGTACACAGATTAAGAATCAAAGATCGAACTATCGTTTAGGATAAGTTAAGAGCTGAGGAAAGTTATTACTGCTTGTTTGAAACATCCTGCTTTTCGTATAGCTTTTATCTTACACGGAAGTGAGTTCCATAGACGGATTGAACTGACAAAGAACATTCTGGATGATGATGAGTACCTAAAGTTCGGAACCAAAAGATTCATAGTTCGAGTAGACTGACACAACTTTAGTTTTTTAAATAAGTAAGGTGGATTTTGGGAATACAATAGCTTATGCAATGAACCAAAGATTTCTCATTTTTAAGAAATTATATACATCGCATCCGAGGATTTGTGTAGAAAATGAAGATATATGATCATACTTCCTTTTAGAAAAAATGAACCGGGCCGCATTGTTTAAGGCCAATTGTAATTTGTTTAGCGATATCGAGTCAAGGTTACCGTATATAAATTCGCTGTAGGAAATATGAGGTACAATAAGAGATTTCACCAGCTTCATCTTGGTGTCTCGCGGCAACAAATAGGCAGTTATGTATAAACTTCGTAGAGACCTATAAATTTTACCAATGACAAGGTTCATATGATCAACGCAAGTCAGAGTGGAGTTGATTTTAAATCCTAAATTGGTAACCACATCGTGAAAGAATATTTTGTCTCCATTAAGCATAATTTCAGGAAGGTTGTTTAAGTCATACGAGGTGTTCGATATTGCTATTGCCTTTGATTTAGTTGCATTAAGAGAAAGTTTATTAAATTGAGCCCACTCTCCTATGCGTGCTAAATCTTCATTCAGCCTGAAAAATAAGTCTTCGGAAAGACCCATTGGACGAGACATGTATATTTGAGTATCATCGGCATAAAGATGAATGGAGGCATTGCGACAACAGGCGACTATGTCATTAATAAAAAGCGTAAAGAGTATTGGACCTAGGATAGATCCTTGCGGAACACCAGATTTTATGGAATTTAAATTTGAGACTTTATCAGCACACTTTACTTGTTGAAACCGGTTACAGAGGTAGCTTTGCACTAACTTTATGGCATATGGGCTGAAGTTAAAACTAGTTTCAAGTTTGTGAATTAGTACTTCAAAATCAACCATGTCAAAAGCTCTTGAGAAATCCAAAAGCACGAGCACGGTAAGTTCATTATTGTCAAAGGCCGGACGTATATCTTCAAGAATCTTAAGCATAGATGTTGCACAACTATGCCCCCTTCTAAATCCCGACTGGGCTTCGGATAGCAAATTATTATTATATATATGGTGAGTTATTTGCATTGCTAATAGCTTCTCAAACACCTTAGATAAGGCAGGTAACAGACTTATTGGTCTAAATTCTTTGTAAGAACACGGAGACCTCGTTTTAGGAACCGGAATAATATTTGCAATTTTCCATTGACTAGGAAACCTACTGGACATAATTGAGAAATTAAAGATATGTGTTAGCGAAGCGGTGGTGTAAGGTAGAATCAGTTTTATAAATATATTATATTTATATACTTACGGATATACAAAGGAAAGAAAACGACATAAGCGGTGAAAAAAATCTCGTGCATAGTGGTACAAGAGTGGTGCAGTGCGTATAATAGCATTTTTCTCGCATTAAATTTGCACGTTATAAATTCTCAATTCCCATTAAGAATGTCGATAAGCTACTCAGCTTTCTCTCAGCAAAACCCTGTTACAGTCCAACAAATCGAAGTGCAAATAAGACTCCTCTAAGTCACACCAAAAACACAAAAAAAAAACACATTTTTAAGATAATCTCATATGAATTAATTTCCCGTATCAAAAGTTATAATAATTTTCCCCCGAGATACTTGTTAATACGGATATATACATATATCTCACATAAATTTTCCCACGTATATTTAAACCACCCTCATATACATATTAAATATATTAAATATAGTGCAAACGCAGCACAGTCGTCGAATTTGCTCAGTCTCACCCTTAAATCAATATAACTTAAAAATCTTTCTTTTGGTTTTGAAAATTATTCTCTCTTGCTATTTAACGTGAATATTTAAACGTAACTCCCTCACATAGTTAAAAGCAAATACTCTCTCTTCAAAAAAAAAGTTTTTTCTCTCTGAAGTTAAATTTTTGTTAATTCTCATTCGTACGAGTCATAAAATAAGCTCAAAAATGAGTGACGATGATACGAGACAAAGTGGCTCCAAAACTCAAGGAGTTAAAAGATTTAAATTCTCGTCTGCCCCCAAAAAATTTATATCCGAAACGGACAATTTTATGGAATATTGTGCTCGGTTTAGGTCGACTTCGCTCCAAGACAATACTGAGTCCTCGCTTAACATACAAAATTCAAACATAGAAAAATTCTGGAATAGAGTCCAACACATCTTCGATAAAATTGTCGAAACCCCAGATCAGGACCTGCCCGAAGATTTTCCAACATCTGCTAATAGCAAATACAGGTCCTGTCTCATAGCGTATGAAGACACAAAAGCCCAGATCGAAGACCAGCTTCAGTTGCTTAAACAAGCAAATGCCCCCGCGCCCCTAACGTCCCACCAGATCCATCCGACAACTCCGGTATTTCGCTAAAAATCCCTCCCTGCGATACCGAAATATTTTATGGTGGTTATGAAAAATGGCCCCCATTTCGTGACATGTTCACAGCCGTTTACATTAACCACCTGAAACTCTTCCAAGCGCAAAAATTGTATCACCTCAGATACAAAACCCAAGGAAAGGCAGCTCAAATAGTTAACCAATTTCCCTTGACTGATGACAACTTTGCCTTAGCGTGGGAAGCCCTAAAGTCCCGATAGGAGAACAGACGAATTCTTGTAGATAACCAAAAACGGGCCTGATGAATTTAAAAACGATCACCACAGAAAACAGTGAAGACATTCTAAGGTTGCAGTCGTCGGTAAATACTTGCCTTCAAATTCTCGCCCCGCAACAATTCTCCACCTATTACTGGGACCCCATACTTATTTATCTGGTTACCTCTAAACTCCCAGAAAATACAGTCACGTTGTGGGAGCAATCACTAACCTCAAGGAGAGCACTTCCCAATTGGTCCCAAATGGACCTGTTCCTCTCAACGCGATACGAAGTCGTAGAGCGAGTCAATGGCGACCAAATAAATTTTAAGCCATCCCCCAACCTAGGCCATCATTTAAACCCAAGCAGTCGCATCCTTTTCAAAATAGATCGACCTTCCACACCCAGTTTCATATGACAGAGTAGCGGACAATGTACAAGTGCGCTATGAGTAAAACCTCATCTCACCCCCTTATAAGTTGCTTCAAACTTAAGAAGCTGTCGACTTCTGATCGCAGAAGGTTTGTGAGAGAAAACAATATGTGTTTCAATTGCCTCTCTGTAGCATCAATCCACTAGCCATTTGCTTTGTAAGTGGTTATGCGGGTTTCTTTATCTTTTCCCCAAGTATTTACAGCAAGAGATTTAAGGATTTTATTACGGCTCTAGATTTTCGGTAAAATTGCAGCTGCGTGCTCTCCAAAATGTAGATCGTGATCGAACGTCACACCCAAGATTTTGGGGTGTAAGACAGATGGTAGCGTGGTGCCATCGACGTGGCTGTTCAATACGGTCGATATTTGGTGCGTCCATGTTGTGAATAAGGTCGTCGGTGATTTGGTCGGGGACAATATCAGGTTTCGCGAGACCAAGAAACTGAAAAGATCAGGGAAATAGTTTTTTATTTTGTTACAAAGCTCATCGCTCTGTGGGCCTGGGCCTGTGGCCATTATTTTGCAGTCATCGACGTAGGAAACGATAGTGACTCCTTCTGGTGAAGGTAGGAAGGGGATAGGACACCACCCTGTGGAACCCCTTATTTATTTCTGGTTGACCGTATCAAAAGCTTATGAACGAGCCATTTGTGGTTGACTGTGTCAAAAAAGGGCAAACCGCACTAGCAGCGTCCTATGAGGAGTGTTAATGGCGTTCAGAACGGTGTTAGTGATATGCACTTTACGTAAGTCATGCTGATGCCTGAATAACCGAAAAATTTCGTTTAAGTGAGGGAATCCTAACGGCTTTAAATGTTTTTGTTACTGACTAAAGGGATAATATCGGTAGATACTCGCTGGGTTTCCAGTCTTTGGTAGTGGGTTTATTCTTGCCATTCTCCGTTGGTTTGGAATGGCAAGGGCTTTTAACGACAAGTATAAAACATGTGCTGGGCTGCTGATGCCCTCATGGCCAATGTGTTTTGGCATCGGCATATTGTTTCCGTCAGGGACTATTGATATGGAAGGCTTGGCCTTTTCAATGGCTTATTTTACATCTGTTAAGTTAACGGGGAGGTGCGACTCGTCATTCTTGTGTTTCTGTGTCCGTTGATTGGGACGATATATGACATTGTACGCATTGCAAATTGGCTATATAAAGCACCCGCGCATTTCCTCCAGTCCGACAGACGAAATTCTAGTCGAATAAATTATTATACTAGCTAGTATGAATAACACCACAAAGTTATAATCAATGAACTATTCTGAAACTGACTAGTATGATGAATGCCACGAACTTCTAGTCAATTAACTACCCATCCACTGGCTAGTATGAATAATGCCATAAAATTCTAGTCAATGAACTATTCAAAAGCTGACTAGTATGAATAACGCCATAAAGTTCTAGACAATGAACTATTATAAAGCTGACTAGTATTGTAAGATGGGTTTCGTCGAAGGCTGGGGTAGCACTCAGCCAATCCAGAGTCGAAAAAGGACACCGATTTCCTTTTGAAATGAACACTCGTCGATTTGTTGTTGGTATTTTGGTGAAACACACACACACCGTTGCAGAGAGGTAGACCTGGCCGAGGAATGGAGGGTGGACTGTAACCGAAGGTTGGTGAGTCGGTAGATCGATTTCCCCAAATGCCCGGAGATCGGTGGAATCGATGCACGTAACAATTGGCAGCTGGTGGATTGCAGCCGGCTGGTGGATACGGCTGGTGGACCGGTTTCCAAGCAACCGAAGGTTGGCGAGCAACCGAAAGTTGGCGAAACCGATACACGTCGTTGGTTGACAATTTGGTGGATTCTGACGGATCGGTGAATACGGAGGGGGGTCGTTGGATCGATTTGCAAACAACCGAAGGTTGGTGAAACCGATACAAGTCCCTGGTTGACAATTTGGTGGATTACGGCGGGTCGGTGAATACGGCTGGTGTATTCCGGTGAGTCGGTGGACACGGCAGGTGGATGGTTGGATCGATTTCCAACCAACCGAAGGTTGGTGAAACCGATACAAATCCCTGGTATATTCCCGTAGATGGTGAGATGACTCACCAGTGTCGGAGGGAAACTGTGAGGTGGAAATTAAATCTCCACACTCACTACTCCCTGGATACACAAAAAGGAAGCGACCAAGGTCGCCCACTTCGAACAGGATCGAAGGTACCAGACAAGGTAATGGCATCCGCTCACACGCATGGGGTGCGGATCTTACCTTGCTGGTAGTTGAGCTTTCGCTAATCATGAAATGCAAATTATTTGTACTTAAGTCGAAGTGGATATGAAAAGGTTGATAATTAAATGCCGTCTTATCTAGATGATCGGTGCGCGAATGAAATGCTTGCCCATTATTACTTGCATTTGTCAGTGCCAGTCATTGGCTTGCAGCCTGCTGTTACAGTGGTGGCGTATGTAATAGGGACAGTGCATTGGCCACAGTGGGGTGCATGTAGAAAGTACTTGTAATGCAGGTAAAACGGCATTACAGTATGATAAACGCACCAAAATTCTAGTCAGTTAACTACTCATACACTATCTGTGTTTTTTTCACGTTAATATACGTTTACGCTTAAACTTTATATGGACTGCGAAGCGAAAAACTTTAAATACACCTCTGAAATTGCTACGCATAAAATTAGTACTAATAATTTCAATACGCATTATACTCAGATGTAACTGAAATATGTGTCCATGTTTCATCCTCTGCACTAATTTCATGTATTCTCTGCGCGTCCACTATCTATCACAACTGATTCAGCTATATGTTATACACAGAAATACAATAGAGTGTTGTGTCTCCGCTTTTCGGTACACCCTGTAGCTGTAGCTAGTTGTTTAACCACTGCCGCTAGATGGGTCTCCTAACTGTTATCTAAGCGAGGATAGGCGTTTTTTTCACGCGCAAGCGAAATATATACGCGTGTAAAAAATCACGGCTACTACCTAGTATGAATAATGCCACAAAATTCTAGTCAATGAACTAGAATGTTTGCTGATAACTTTGGCTTTTGACTGCAGGGTTCTATAGTAGTTAGCAAATGCTACAAATCTGCGAACTGCATCTTTATCGCGTGGTTTAGGGTATTTTTTAATTGGAACAATTTTTGAATCGTCAGGCAGCAGGCCTATGGACGAGCACTTATGACCAAGGAATTTAACTTCTGAACGCATGGAATTGCATTTTAAAGGATTTAAACGTAAATTTAACTTTTTACATGTTTGGAAAACTTTTTCTAAATTTTGGAGATGGTGAGTCTCGCTAAAACTAATAACTATTACATCGTCAACATATAAAAAAGATTGATTGGGGGAAATACCCGAAAAGGTAATAGACGTCATCCTGGAAAATGAGTTTAGAGCAAAGTTTAGTCCGAATGGTAAAACTTTCCAACTAAAAGCACCACAATCGCTACTGAAGGAGGTGATGTCTCTAGAATTCTTATGTGACGGAGTTTGATGAAAGCCGGGATATAAATCTAATGTTGAGAAGTATTTTGCTCTTCCGAAATATTCTAAAATGTCGCCTGCACGCGCTAGTGGAAATTTATCAGCTACCAATTTTTTATTTACAGCTCGAAAGTCAATGCACATTTTATATGATTTTTGGCCAGTTGAGTCCTTTTTAGGAACCATAATCAATGAACTATTGTAATTTGAGTAACTTTCTTCGATTAAATTATTTTTTTAGCAAATTATCAACTCGTTTATTTATTTCAGTAAGTCGTGAATATGATAGTCTGTAATTTTTAATGTATACCGGTGTCTTATCTGGTGTTGTTCGTAAAAATTATTTAATGTCATTACGTCCGTCTTTAGGGCAAATATATCGGAGTATTTTAAGCATAAATCCAGAAGTTCGTCTTTTGCGTACGTGGGCATTTGTTTTATTAACATTGATTTAAGTTCTTCTAAACGTTCTGGATCATCTGAAGCTTTATTAATTTTGTATATATGAAAATTGCTAATATCTTCTGTTTTAATATTTAAATCTTTTTTGTATTTTACTTCGTCTGTTGTATTAATTACTTTGAAGATCGGATTTTTCGTGTCTGCTATGCATTTGGCTGTGAAAACGCCATCGGAAATCTCATGAAAATCAACAAAAACTGGATTTTTGGAATTACCTAAATTGAAAATAGGGTAAACTTCGCACCTTGGTGGAATTGTTAAACTATTGCTAGATGTGCTATTTAAAATTGAAGCTTTAACCCTTTTTGTCCCGTGAAAAATTTGTATTGTGTCGTTTGAGTAGTTGATTATGCATTTGTTTGCTTTTAGAAAGTCCTTTCCGAGTATGCCGTCTGATGGTATATTGAAACTGTCATCAACCACATGGAGAGTATGTGGTATTAAAATGTTCGTTACTATTCAGTTCGTCTCTATTGTTGTGCCTAATATGCTAATTGTCTCGGATGTTACGTCTTTGATGTTAATAACATTAATGTTATCTATTGCTGAATTTGTCGACAAACTAGAAATTTTAATTAGGGAAATATCCGCCTGCGAGTCTACTAGAAACGTACATGCTTTGTCGGAATCGGTAACTTTTACTTCGATGAAATTTAAAGAGTATATTGATTGGAAATAACTTAGTTGCTTAGCCCCGGCTCCCTCAGTGTTCGTAACTGAGGGGCTTCGTCGTTTAAAGCCCTTACGTTGGCAGAATTTTTAGTATTTGAGTTTTGGTTCTTGGTATTTCTTCTATTTGCGGACCGACTATTATTATTACTGTTGTAATTATTTGGCCAATTGGTGCCTCTATTGGAATTGCTATTTCGAAAATTTGAATTATGCTGCCTATTTGAGTTACCGTTAAATCTAAAATTACTGTTGTTTTGCCTGTAATTATTTTTACTTCTAAATTCCCTCTAAAACTTGATCTAATAGGATGTGAGGACCCAAATCCACCGGCTTTGGAGCCCACACATTCGAACCTACAAATATTTATCAAAACTCATTAAAACGTGTATAAATCCTACTTGAATTACAATGAATTTATACATATAGCATGTAAAATGTACAAAACTGAATTATATGAATTAAAATTACACATACAAAATAATCATTTTTGAATTACCCTAATATACATGTAAACATTCATGACAACATCTAATTTCTTCGTTTAAATAATTGTCTCTGCCCGCATACGGTAAATATTTTGGTTGAACATTATAATTTCCACAGATAACCCATAACCGGCTGGAATTTTAAATAATGCTGGGAATACAGCAATGCAATAAGCAACACACATAAGCTCCCATTGCAAGAACACCAAAAACATACAAACATACGTATACCAAGCCATTGCGACCAACCACAGCAGGCATTAAAGCGAACCGTCGGGGCGGACATCGCACAAAGAGAAACGAAAAAAATGCAATGTACTGGGAAGCGGTCACGTTAGCATACCAACAACACAGCGTGGGTACTAGACACAAGTTACCTACGAAGGGCAACCAACTCATCGACAACAACAAGACCCAATAAGCAAGCAGCAGAGGGAAAACAAAAATAACTATGCTAGCTAACTGGAGATGCGTACTAACGAACTCACATGTTAGGGGGGGCAGTACAAGAGGCATTTTTACATACGCAATTTGGAGATAAATACTTATAATGCGATATATGGGTAGAATAATACAGTTATATGTATGATACCTTAAGTAAATACATATAATAAGTAAAATTTATTGTTGTAGGATAACTGTCCACCTGCGCGTGGACAAGTATAAAAGGGCGACAAATTTCGCGAATTGAGACAGTAGCCAGCTAGGTATAGTAGCCTGCTAACGCCTTGTTTAGCGGTGAATGGGACTCCTGGGATTTTTCCATCTCACGAGTTCTTTATTTTAGCAACTTTGGGGGTTTTTCCAACCCCATCGTTAGAGGGATTGTGGTGGTTTTTCCACCTCCGCAACCTTCAGAAAGAGCAGGGTATTCTTAAGCTATATACTCGGTGGGGGTTTTACCAACTCCACCGACTGGGAGGAAGTGGTGGTTCTCCACCTCCACTTTTTTTACGAAGTAGTCTGAGATTTTTAGTTTAAGCGTAGTCCCGGTGGGGGTTTTCCCAACACCATCGGTGTAGAACCGACGGTGGTTTCCCACCTCCGTCGCCATAGCTTTAAGGGTAGTTTGAATATTTTGGAATAAAGAGTTTATAACGTTTCTTTTTTTTAACAACAAAACGGGATCTTTCTCTTTAAAAGGAGACGATAGGGATTCTTCTCTAATTCCACAGGGATCCTGGACGGACTGAGCATACCCCGGCGCAAGGAAAAGTCCGTCACAAGGACGTGACCAAAAAGCTAACACTTGTCGTTCCTTTACCTCCTGTTCGCGCTCTATTATCATCTTCGCTACAACGTCCTTTGAATCTTTGAATGTGGTTGACGCCAGGATTGATTTTATCATATCCGAACGGCTGTTGAGTCTACAAACGCTTATGGTTTGTTCAGCCGTCAACTCATGAGTCTTTGCCTGCGCCATACCCTCTATGATTAAGGAAGGTTCCAGCCAATCCGAAAGCTCTTCTACTTGCTTTGAAAATTCTGAAAAATTGTTGTTATTTACTCTCAAAGCTGCGATTTTACCAGCGACAACTTTCGAATTGTCTGGTTTTATTTTACCGCTTAACGCTTCTATAATTTGGCTGACTGAAATTATTTCCGCTGGTAAGACTTCACGAGCTTTGCCTTCGAGTTTGGATTTTAAAAATGCAATGAAAGTAGGAGTTAAAGTTTCGTCAGGGAATACTTCCATTAATTCAACTTTATTTGGCCGATTGGTGCTTGCCAAGTGTTAACGGGTCTCCACTGTAGTTTTCTCGCATAATCGAGGCAAACGATTATTAAACGATTATTATTATTAAACGATTTTTTCTTCTCGATTGTGGCCATGGTTGTAACGTTAAGAATCGGAGTTAGAATAGAAAAACTAGAATTTGGAATTACAGGCTGATCAGCAAATTCTAAAAAGTCTGTACTCAGGGATAATTTATAATATTCACTTGTTAAGGTATCAGTTGAAGATGCAATTGATGCTGAATGGGAATCTGAATTATTGGAATCTAAATCTTGCTCTGAGTTTTTGGAATCTAAATCTAGCTCTGATTTTTTGGAATTTGAATGTGGATATGAGTTGTTAGAAACTTCCTTCCCGTTTCTTAGGTCCATACGTATTGAACAAAGAGACGAAATATTAAAATTTTTTTGAAGCAAGATATGTGGAATTTTTTTATGAAGATTAAATTGGAACTAATTTAAGGGAAATTGAATTTGAATGAGAGAATTATCCGAAAATGGAAGATGCTTGTATATATGATATGGGTATATGATATATTGTGTGACTAAGATATTTGCATATTGTTAGTTGGGCTTAAGTTAAGATCATTCAAGTGTGGCAACATTGTTATACATAATATCCAAAGCTTGTTGTTAACTGAGTATACTGTCCACAGCTTTCTGTTAGATTAACATAAATATATCCATAAGTTCTATTTTAACGTTTTCTACGTTTTCAAAAAAGCTTTGTCAAATTTTCAATAAATAGCGTGTTCATCTGAGTGTTTGTCTTTTTGGATTGCAAACGTTCACTCAAGAAGTAAGAAATAATCAATAGCGCACGCTGGTAATATGTGGAAGTCGGACAATGCCAGCGTATAAATTTATATGTTTGTAAAACATTTACTTAGATGAACAGCGAAAAGCTGTTGTTGGATAGGAATGTAATAACATATTAGGCGAACAGCGAAAAGCTGGTCACTAATATTTTTTATTATATTACATGACACGAACAGCATAAAACTGGTCTGTCATTACTACGTATATTATTAATGAAATTCTGTAATTTTTTTTATTTTTAAGGTTTCTAATTTCAACTTTCTACTTAATAATTTTCGCACAAAGCGTTGCAAATAAATAAATTAAAAACCCAGACCCTTACCCTTGCTCATTTATTATTTTACAATTGGCGCCCAACATTGTGGCAAACCTCTTGAGGAATTCAAAAATCCCTATTCGCCGAAGCGAACGTTTAAACGCTATTTCTAACGCATATCCAAAAATTCCTACGCTCACTGAAGAACAATTTGCGAAATTTCTGCAATCTGTAGTTCAGGTTAATGAAAGGCCTATCTCGTTTTCTCGCTGCACTGCTCGCTACAAAGTTGAACGTAGCTCCGCAAAAGTTGAGGAATTCATTGCTGCAATTCTGACTTATAAAACAGTCGAAAAAGTACGCGATGAAGACGCAATAAGCGGTATGCCAATGGTCCTCGAGGGCGACACTGCAGAATGATGGCGTGGGCTAAAGTCTGAAGCGCAATCGTTCTCTGACGTCATACATAAGCTGCGTGAAGCCTTCTCCACACCAAAGCCATCATGGCGTATTTATGTAGAGATTTCTGAATTTAAACAGCAGAAAAATTAACCAATTGATACCTTCATCCGTAAGAAACGTGCACTATTTTCCCAATTGACTAAGCAGCCAGCCGAAGCTGACCAAATAGAATTATTGTTTGGATTGCTGCACATGCAAATTCGTGATAAGTTAAAACGTCAAAAAGTTAAATACTATAACGAATTTTTAAAAGAAGCTCGTGAAGTCGAACTATGCCTACAGGAAAGATTTTGTCGCAAAAAAGGGCATAGTATCGAAAAATGTCTCAAAAAGAAAAATCCAAAAGGACAAGAAACGCACATTGACAAGCTAGCTCAAGCAAAATCGTTAAAACCCAAGTACACGTGCTATGGATGCAACGCACCAGGTGTAACTCGTGCAAATTACCCTAACTGTATTAAATCCGAGGTGGTAGTGAAACTAAACTCGGTAAGCTTCAATTCTTTAAATGTCACAATTGGCCAAGATATCCCAGTTGTCAATATAGAAATGTTTGGTGTACCAGGACAACCATACTTTGACCCGGGGGCAAGAATAAGCGTTGGTAGTGTTAACCTTAAACGGGTTATGGACAACAAAGGGTATATTTTCAAGAGAGTGAGGTGTGAGATTACACTCGCCGATGGCAGATCCTCGTTTGAAGAATGCTCAGCAACCATTTGTAAGATAAGCATTGGTAGAAAATGCCTCGGTATCCAGTTTATAGTATTACCAAATGCAAAAAGAACCCTGCTAGGTGGAACAAGCAGAGATTGTCTTGAACATGGCCCAACGATACTAGTACTTTGAGATCGATCCTACACAAAATTTCTATTTTCAGATCTATTGCCGCTTGAGTTAAATCTTGTAGAAGCAGTGAAAGTAAGCGATCCTCTTGGCAAACGTACGGGTGATACAAGAAAACCAGCAAAAAGTGTATATATCCGAATTTGAATATTACGGCCCGGAAGTCCAGATACATATTCACCGGAATCTATTCAGAATATATTTAGGGATTCTCTTCCACCAGACGTTATAGCACACGAAAGAGCTTACGGTGGCGGGTTTTTCTCTGGAGTCGTCAGAGAACCCAGGACAACAGAACTACTTTCCGTAGACTTTCGTTTTTTAAAAGAGAGTGATGGTTTAGAGCTAACACGAACCGAAAATATGCAGATGAATGACACTTTAGAAGTGCATCCGAATGTTTTCGGTGCATCTCATGAGCCTACTCCATTTGCTCAACATTATGTAGATACATATGAACACAAACAAATCGCATTTCCACCATATAGATTGTCTTTCCCTAAATTTTAGGAGTTGAAGAGCGAAATTCACAAAATGATTGAAAACTATATCATCGACAAATGCGATTCAGCTTGGTCATCACCGGTTGTTATGGTGCCGAAAAAGAACGGAAGCATACGTGTTTGCGTAGATTATCGCAAAATAAACTCTATAGCAAAGCCCGACAGATACCCACTGCTTCATGACAACTTTGGACTTGCAGAGTGGTTATTTTCAAATTTCTGTCACAGAAAAAGATCGCGATAAGGCATACCTTATTACACCTTTTGGGACGTACAGGTTCAAACGTATGCCGAACGAACTTCGTAATACTCCTGCGACCTTTCAACGCCTGATTGATCGGTTCAAAATATCAATACCAAATGTGCAGATATTGGCGTATCTTGATGACATTATCATCTGTTCGCCTACATTTCACGACCATTTAAAAGATCTGCACGTAGTATTGCAGAAGTTGGAAAAGTTCAAACTATGCCTTAACAATGCTAAATGTCGTTTTTGCTGTGCCAGTGTAAAGTATCTTGGTCACATCCTCACAGCTGACGGTATAATGGTTGACCCAGAAAAAGCAATGGCTTTTGCAGAGCGTAAAGCGCCTCGTAATATAAAAGAGCTGGTATCCTTTATCCAAACGTGTTCTTCGTATCGTCGATTCATTGAACAGTATGCGAAAATATCTAAACCACTCACTTATCTCACAAAAAAGAATGCTCTTTGGCAGTGGACCGACCCGCAGATTGAAGCGTTTAACAAACTAAAGCAGCTTCTGGTCAGTCCACCAATTTTAAAACAAGCCGCGGATAACGCACCCTTCTTGGTAAAAACCGATGCAAGCGCTTATGCATTAGGAGCAGTTTTACTGCAGGAGGAGAAAGAACAAGAGCGCCCTATCGAGTATGCAAGCCTTTTACTTACAGCAGAGCGTAACTACTCAACCACGGAACGGGAAGCACTTGCCATAGTATTGGCATGCGCCAAGTATAGAGACTACATTGAAGGTGCTGAAGTACATCTACTTACCGACCACCAACCGCTAAAATGGTTACTAAGCGTAAAATCGCCATCTGGTCGCTTGACCAGATGGACACTGCAAATTAAACAATACAACTTCCGTATCGATTATACGC
Organism: Eurosta solidaginis; assembly: GCF_040869045.1. NCBI lineage: Eukaryota > Metazoa > Arthropoda > Insecta > Diptera > Tephritidae > Eurosta > Eurosta solidaginis. The sequence continues at coordinate 639,910 of NW_027136887.1, read as the reverse complement.
CTGGAAAAACCAACTCGTTAGCTGATATGCTTTCACGACCACCTTGTCCTGAAAACAGCCATAGCACTCCAAACTGTCTATGCACTTTTCTTGTAGACTTGCCACAAAAAAAGTCAAGCGAATTACGTATTGAGCAGCTTAAAGACGAGTATTTGAAGAAGATAATAAACTCAATTGAAGAGAGTGACGAAAACGTAAGTTTATGGTGCAATCGTGGATATCTTATTAATGATGGAATTCTGTACTGCTATGCCAATGATGACATGGAAGATGCACAACTTCTAGTCCCACAGCATGAGCGAACTCATATTTTGAAAACGTACCATGGCGAGAGTACTGCAGGTCGTTATGGTGTGGAGAAAAAAATCGCACGTATTGCAAGCCGTTAGTTTTGGCCAGGAATGCGTACTGAAATCACAAAGCACGTACGTAATTGTATCGAGTGTCCACGCTACAAAGCTTCCAACATGAAGCCGATGGGTTTACTACAAACCACCGCGAGTAAGCAACGGTTCGAAGTAGTTGCAATAAATTTATTTGGTCCCCTTCCCAAGACCGACGACGTATGAAGGGATATTCATCGCAGAAGATGTTGCTAGTCGATGGGTGGAAATATTTCCCTTAAAGGAAGCTACTGCGGAAGTGTGCGAAAAGACACTTATAAATGAAATATTTTTTTCGTTTTGGCGTACCGAGACGCCTAAAATCTGATAATGGTGTTCAATTCGTTTCATCAGTTATGCAACAGGTTGCTTATTGTAAAGGTATCAATCAAGTATTTACTCCCGTGTACCACCCCGAAGCCAACCCAGTAGAAGGTAAAAACAGAGACCTGAAAGCCCAGCTAGAAATAATCGTCCAAAATTATTACGATGTTTGGGATATTGGCTTACCTGCTATACCATTTGCCATGAATTCTGCTAAATGTTAGTCAACTGGATACTCAGCAGCATACCAGAGCTACGAACATTCGACGATATAGAGCATGATGTCAGAGCTATCATAGAAAGTGATAACTTCATTCTTCAAATTACGCCATATTTAAAGAGCATGATAGAAGGGTTCAAGAACGCAAGGGAAACAGATCAATTGATAAAAGACCGCAACAAAGCATATGTCAACAAATATCGCAGACCTCAAGATAATATTGAAGTAGGTTCCGAGGTTCTGGTAACAACACATGTACTCAGCCAAGCGTCTAAGGGTGTCACAGCGAAATTTGTGAAAAAGCGAGATAGTCCATATATCGTTACTCGTAAGATGGGCTTATCCACGTATGAAGTCGCTTCCAAAGAACAACCTGAAATACCCCTAGGTTCGTATCACGCCTCAGCTTTAATAGTCTACAGAGGTAGCAGTGATGAAGAACCACCAGCCCCAGTTCACCCAATGCGCAGAAGAGGAAGACCACGAAAATCCAAACAAACGTGTGAAGAATGATCGTTCAAACACTCATCATCCGTCAAGGGGGAGACTGTAACATGTGTATATGATATAATGTGTGTCTAAGATATTTGCATATTGTTAGTTAGGCTTAAGTTAAGATAATTCTAGTGTGGCGACATTGTTATACATAATATCCAAAGCTTGCTGTTAACTGAGTATACTGTCCACAGCTTTCTGTTAGATTAACATAAATATATCCATAAGTTCTATTTTAACATTTTCTACATTTTCCAAAAAGCTTTCCCAATTTTCAATAAATATCGTGTTTATCTGAGAGTTCGTTCTTTTGGATTGCAAACGTTCACTCAAGAGGTAAGAAATAATTAATAGGGCACGCTGGTAATATGTGGAAGACGGACAATGCAAAGTTGGCCTCTTACATATATACCAGCGTATATATTTATATGTGTGTAAAACATTTACTTAGACGAACAACGAAAAGCTGGTCTCTAGTATTTGTTGTTGGATAGGAATGTATTAACATATTAGGCCAACAGCGAAAAGCAAAAAAAAAATTGTAATAAGTATGGTAAGTATTTTTTTGAAAAATTGGAAAAATTAATGTGAATTGTTGAAATGTAATTGAAAATAAATTTTTTTTTATTTAATTAATTAATTAAAGTATTTTGTAAAATAAGTTTTGAAAAATAGTTGAAAATTGAAAAATTGTTATATAAAGAAAATTGAAAAATATTATTTTATGACAATGTGAATAAAAAATTTTTCGGACACCATAACAATTGCTGCTGGGCTCGATTGATTGCTTGCTGTACCTGCTTGCTGCTGCAGTGCCTGATGTTCAGCTGCTGGTGCTGCTGTTCTGCTGCTGCTGCTGTTGGAGGGCGTTACTTATTTTTTCCGCTATCTTAGATCGTACGGTCGTTTGCCGTTATTGATGTGGCGTGGCTAGTGCCGTTTCTTTTTTCACCAAGGTTTTGGTACAGTTTTTCAAAACTTATGTTTTAGTTCTTGTTGTTTTACGTGTAATTGTTAATTTATGTATTATTTCTGCTGCCGTTTAGTTTCTTTTCTTATTAGTTCAAAAATTTCTTATTATTTCCGTCTTTTAATTAGTTTTTGTATTATATGTGTCTATATGTTCTTTACATGTTTTTAATTTTTGAAAATGTTTAGATTTTTATATGTTTTAATAAGTTCTGTATTTTTTTTGATTTTTCCGAGTATTGTATTTTTTTTTGGAAAATTTTTGATTTTGTACTTTTTTGGTAGTTTTTTAAATATTTTGAAAATTTTTTGAAATGGTTTTTAAATTTTATAATTCTTTTGTAGATGGATTTTTAAATTTTTGTATACTTTTTTTTGTAGACTTTATTGTTTTTTAAAGGACATTCTTTGTTGTGTAGTTTATAGTTTTTAATTTTTTTTTTTGTAAAACTTTTGCATTTTTATATTTTTTTTTTGGATTTTTCTTTGATTTTATATTTTTTTTGTAGATTTTTTATTTTTTTTTAAGTAAAATAAATTTTAATTCTTCAGATAATTGGTTTTTGTTTAATTCATTTTTAATATTTTTTTTTTGATTTTAATGGATGGCCGCCATTGCAAGGCTTGGCGTCGCGGTCGCCATGAGAGATTGGCTTTTTATCGCCAACCATTTTGGGTAATTTCTACTCACGCTTGTGGGTATGCAGCCCACGCGCGCACCTGCACACAAGTCCCTTAATTTCCTTTTTATTCCAAATGAGTATACTTTGTTCAGTTTCTTCTTTATTCACGGTTTATTTAATTAATTTGATTATATATATGTCTAGACCTCAACACCTTAGTTTTTCTTAAGTAATTTTAAACCTATATTTATAGTTTAAGTTCTACACTGTTCTTAGTCTTTTCATTTATTTTTATGTTCACAACTTTTGCTTTAGTTTTTAAACATACAATAAAATACTTTTTGGTTTCAACTTTAATTTTCTTAGTCTTTGATTTTTGTTCTCGAACTTTTATCCACGGCCGGTCAATTCAATTGTGCAAAACGAACTCGTTCGCGCTCGTTTTTTACCCATGCTCAGTGACCATTATTTTTCATCGCTGAATCCAATTGGCACTGCTGTTCAGCAACAGCTGACTGCGATGCCAGTTGCACTTAGGGGTGTGTCAGTGCGTAAAGGCTGGGTAACGTAGTGCGGTTATACAGTGCAGCCGTGGGGTGGTTTTCCCGTAATGCTAAGCATTGATAGTCTGCATACCCCCTCTAATTTTTTGAGGTAGGTTGTTTTTTGTGTGGCTTTCCACCAAACAAGAGCTCCATAGTATAGAATGGGGCTTACAATCGCTAGAGAGAGCCAATAAGAAAGAGAGGGCGATAAGCTCCACGTATACCCCAGCATTCTTTTACATGCATAAAGTGCCGTTGATGCCTTCTTCATCCTCTCCTCCGCGTTGAGCTTCCATGATAGCTTACTGTCTAGAATGATTCCTAGATATTTTGTGCAATTTTTCTCCTGTATGGTCACCCCTCCTAAGTTAGGCCTGGTCCAATTTGGGGCCTTGTATCTCTTTGTAAACAAGACAATATCCGTCTTTTCCGCGTTGGCTTTCAACCCGACGTTAGATGCACAGGTATGAATATCCCGAATCGCCCGATCCAAGAAAGAGCTAATCGTTGAAAGACACTTTCCACTTATGATAATTGCAACATCGTCTGCGTAAGCCGCAAGTTTTACGGGTCCCTTATCGAATCGCCTGAGCAGTTGGTTGACGACCAGTGTCCACAGCAGAGGTGATAGCACTCGTCCCTGCGGCGTGTCCCTTTTCACTCTTTTCGTGGCCTCATACAATCCCCATTGTGATGTAATCTTCCTTCAATTTAGCATGCAGCCGATCCATCTTGTTAAGGCTGGACGTACTTTTATATATTTAAGACCATCCATAATCGCCCTTTTTGGAAACATTGTTGAAAGACCCGGCAATGTCCAAGAAGACTCCTAGAGCATATTGCTTATATTCCAAGGCTTTCTCTTTGCTTATTACCACCCTATGCGAAGCGGTGTCTACCGACTTGCCTTTGGTGTACGCATGTTGTGTTGTGAAGAGCAGCTTTTCATATACGTTGGACTTTATGTACACATCTATCAGCCCCTCAAAGGTCTTGAGCAGAAATGATGTTAAGCTGATGGGTCTAGAGTCTTTGGGATACACGTGACCGATCTTCCCTGCCTTTGGTAGGAAAGCTACACGAGCAGTTCTTCAGGGGGCGGTACTTGATTCAGTCTTATTCCCCCATCGAATATTATTTTAAGCCATTCCACGACCGATCTACTTGCAACTTATAGCATGACCGGGAATATACCATCTGGGCCCGGCGGTTTAAATTTAAAAAAACCTCTTCACCGCCCATTCGACCCGCTCCGTGATCGAAGAGTGAGTGTTGTCTGCTGGCTCTTCTAAACCATCTCCCGATGGGAAATGTGTATAGAAAATCACTTCAAGGGATCCCTCACTATTAAGCGACCATTCCCCGTTCTCTTTCTTTATTAGTCCTTGGACTAATTTTCTTTTGCCTTGGCTGATACCTAGTTTCGTTTCTAAATTTTAACGACTTTGGCCGGCCACTCCAATAATTTTCGGTCAGTCCATTAATCCAACGGAGAAGGAAGGAGCCAATCATTGTTGATAGCACCGTCCTATGATAAGTGTTAATGGAGCTAAGAATGTTGGTAGTGATATGCACTTTACGGTCATGCTGATGGCTAGATAATCGAAGAATTTCGTTTAAATGGGGGAATCATAAATCGAAGTACCTGATGTCATCGAGCAAAGAGTCAGCGCACATGCACCTTGGCAACCACGCTACTGTTGGCAGACATAATTTCGAAATAGTAAAAGACTTCGTTTATTTGGGAACCAGCAGCAACGCTAACGACAACATCAGCTCTGAAATCCAGCGAAGAATTACTCTTGCCAATAAATGCTACCTTGAAATAGGAAGGCAGTTGAAAAGTGAAGTCCTCGCTTGGCAAATGAAAATTATACTCTACAAGACACTTATCGTACCCGTCCTGCTATATGGTGCAGAAGCATGGACCATGACAACATCAGATGAAGCGGCTCTGGGAGTGTTCGGGATAAAAGTTCTTCGAAAGATTTATGGACCTCTACGCATTGGCGATTGCGAGTACCGAAGAAGATTTACATAGTCCAGCGAATAGAAACGCAGCGGTTGAACTGGAAAGGCCATGTAGCGCGTTTGCCTGATGAAACGTAAGACGACGTTTGTGTTTGTAGATTCATGCTCCGCAAGGAACCCAAAGGAATGTCTGTGGAGGCATTGGTACTTGGTTTTTGACAGTGCGCGACAGTGGCACAGATAGTGCTCTACGCTTTCTATCTCCTCCTCGTCCCTACAGCTGCGGCCGAAGTCATTTGTTTGTAGGCCCATATAGGCACCGTAAGTGCTCACGAGACAGTGACCTGTGAGAAGGCCCTTATAAAGCTTATAGAGATACGGTTTAAAAATATCACCGATCGCGATCTCTTTTCATCCAGCTTAGGCCAGATTTGCTTGGATATACTACATGTAGATTCCTTGGCCCATCTGACGTTTGCTTGATCCGTGAAAAGAGATCGTAGGCAGCGTTTGCATGTGCTTAGAGGAGGGCTGGCCCAACCAGCGGAGGTTCTTGTTTACAGGTTGGTGCCTTCCCTAGCTAGCTCATCTGCGGCGCAATTTCCTGAGATGTCACAGTGGCCAGGAACCCATATTATGCTTAGGTTGCAATTTTCAACTAGTTTGTTGAGGGTTTCTCTGCACTTCAATGCCACTAGTGGCGAGATGTTACTGCATTGCAGGGATTTTATGTCAGCTTGGCTTTCAGAGAAAATTGAAATAGAATTGATCATCTACAGGTTAGCAAGATATAGGGCTGCTTCCCAAATAGCTATAAGTTCAGCGTGGAAAACACTGCAGTGGTCGTGTAAGCGAAAGCTCTCGCTTAGATTGAGCTTCTCCGAGAATATTCCGCTGCCGACTCTGTTGTTTAGATTAGAGCCATCTGTAAAAACGGGTATTTCGTGAGATCGCTGCTTCCCGCCGTTTGCCCACTCGTTCCTCTCTGAGATTCTTGTGGAAAATTTGTTGCCCCAGCAAGGGGACCGTGTTGTATGGTCCAATTTCGAGAAGCTTTCGGGGACCTGCTTCAGGATCCGGGTGTGACCAAACCTGCAGTCCCTCCATAGTTCGATAGCGTTGAGCCTTGCCGCGGTGCAGGAGGCACAGTATTTACCATATAGATCAGTGGAGAGAAGGAATAATATGGTTGCAAGAGCTTTGGTGGGAGGGAAGGGCACCGCTGGGAGGGAAGGGCACCGCTGGTAAGCATTGCCGCCATCTTCTGCACTCTCGTTACTTTGCTCTTGTTAGATTCGATATCGAGTGCCGTCCACCATACGGCGATGGCGTAGAAGAGTATGGGTCTCACTACTGCCGTGTAGATCCAATGGACTATGCGTGGCTGGAGACCCCACCTTTTTCCTATTGCCAACTTACAAGCGTAGAGAGCCATTGTGGCTTTCCTGGATCGTTCCTCCACATTTCGCTTCCAGTCAAGCTTCCTGTCTAGAATAACTCCGAGATATTTAAACTCGGTAGAGAGTTTGATTTCCCTCCCATTTAGGGGCCCGAGGGTAAATTCCTGTATTATGCGTTTGCGGGTAAAAAGCACCATCTTTACTGCTGATGCTGAGTCCGCATTCCCTAGACCAAGTGTGTGGTAGATTAAGAGCATTTGCAAGAGTGCGAAGCACTGGAAGGTGTTTTCCGGTAACTGTTAAGGCTATGTCGTCGGTATATGCAATGACTTGGCATTCGGTGGGCTGTAGTATAGATAACAGAGCGTTCACCGTCAGGTTCCATAGAAGAGAAGAAAGAACGCACCCCTGGGGGGTTCCTCTGTTGGTATACCTTATTAACGATCAGCTGCCCAGCTCAGAGATAATGATTTTCTTGTTTAGAAGGAGCTGGACGAATTCCACAATATACTCTTCCACCCCTAGTGAACGTAGGGATTTCGTGACAGTTGCTTGGATAACGTTGTTGAAGGCCCCTTCTATGTCGAGAAAGATACCCAGCGTGAATTCTTTAAAGGCAAGACCCTTCTCTATCTTAGTGGTGATAGCAGTGATAGCCCTTAGAGTAGGCGTGTTGGTTGTTGGAAATTAGTGCTTGATTTGCCGATCATCTAATATAGGCGTCCAGCAATCTTTCTAGAAATTTTGGGAGGAAGGAGGTCAGACTTATTGGTCTGAAATCCTAAGGACTGTTGCCCGATATCCTGCCTCCTTTGGGTATGAAGACTACCTTTGCCTTGGTCCATTCCGTGAAGATAGAGACCAGGTTGAAGCAATCCGTTTAGATTTTAGCTAGCAGTGGGCTTATAAGATCGCTTGCAGCTTGTAACTCAGCGGGAAATATTCCATCCATTCCCGGAGATTTGGACTTTATTGCCCAGATAACTCCTTTTTTTCGTTTACAATGTTGTCCAAGGGTCGAAACGGCCCTGGGCTAGATTGCGTGTTTAAGAGGTATGGTTGAGAGCTGCAGCATGGAAAGTGAGTGCTGACCAGGGTTTCCAGAATTTCCGTACTAGAAGTGGTCCATTCTCCGTTCGCTGTGCGAATGCAGCTGGCAGGTATGGGGTTTTTGAAGAGGACCTTTCGTAGGCGATTGGCCTCTGAGACTATTCGATGTCATTGGTGAAGTTCTTCCAGGAGTCCCTTTTCGCCTTCTGGGTTGACTTCTTAAAAGATTTTAAGGCGTCCATATAATGGGACCAGATTCCAGTGCGCTTAGCCTCGTTAAAAAGTTGTCTGCTGTTCTTCTTCTGCTCGGAGATTTCTTGGTTCCACCAATAGGGTTTCTTTTTACCCCTTATCTTAATCTCCGGGCAGGCCACTGTGAAGGCAGCGTTACAAGATTTGGTGATAAGATCTACTGCTTCTTTTATTTTTGACGATGAGTCTAGCTCACCGAGAGAAGCAAATATTGTGTCTAAAGGAGGCGCTTCATCAGTTGTTAGCGGTAGGCTCGACCTACCTTGAGAAGCGTTTTTTAGGAGAGTAGAGCATAGGACTTTTTTATAAAGGTTCCAGTCCGTACGTTTCCTATTTCTGTAAGCCACCCTAGGCGATGTACGCAAAAGCAGAGTAAAAGTGATATGCATATTTCAGAGTAGTAGTTTTCGTTGGAAACTCTCCAATTTTTGACAAGGTCAGAGAATGGCCCTGAAACTAGAGTAATATCTAGAACCTCCTTCCTAATTGAGGTGATGAAAGTTGGTTTGTCTCCAGAGTTGCATATACTTAGATTGTTATTAACAATGGAATCAAAAATAGACTCACTCCTAGTGTTAATATTGGTAGAGCCCCAAGCGGTGTGATGTGCATTGGAATCGGCCCCAATTATTATCGGGAACCCTTTACTGTGGCCTCTTGTACCGCTTTGCAGAGCCGGTCCTGCGCAGAATTTGGCTGATCGTGCGCAAGATAGATGGACATCAGCCAGTGTTTCATCCTGTAGCTCGAGGCTAATACAGGTAAAGTCTTCGTCGCTAAAAAGAGATAGTAGAATAAATACTAGAGTTTTCTTTATTATAATACAAGATCTGATTCTACCTGTCACGGGCGGTGTCACCAGTTGGTAGTCGTTAGAAAGGAGTCCACAGACCTTGCTGCCAACGACCCAAGGCTCCTGTACTAGAACGACGTCCGCATATGTTATGCTGAGGCGTAAGATAAGGGCAGCCGAGGCTGTCTTAGAGTGGTGCAGGTTTATTTGCAGCACCTGCGCGCCCGTTAAAGGTCATTTGCGGCATCGACGTCCATCCTCTGCTGATCCGCATCGTCGGATGCCTCCTTTACGATAGTATCGTCGAATTCGGCATCTGACGAGTCGGATTCGAGCAGAAGCTGCTCGTCCATGCCAGTAAAGAACTGACCCGCAAACTCAGATACCGAGAGTGTATCGCTCTCGGCATCCGGAGTGCTACGTGCCAGTTCGATATCGGCCCCATGTCCACTCAAGGTGTTGTATGGATCCCTGAGATTCGTTGTGGCGGTTGCAGGTTCGCATGAGGCGGTATCCCAGATCCGCCGGAGCGGTGGCGTTTCCTTCCTTAGGGCCGGGGGCAGCAGATACACTCGGGGTCTTTCTGTCTAACTCCTCACCCTAAGGTACAGGTACGGACGAGGGTGAGGACCGGTGTTTCCTCCTTCGTACCATCCCTTCGAATTTTCAACGTGATGGAGTAGAAGCCGTAGCTTAAAAGTCCACCGCATTCTTCAAGCCAAGGGAGAGAAGCCTTGTTTATGATGATCAAGTAAGTAAATAAGAGGGAATCATAACGGCTTTAAACGTTTTCCTTACTGACTAAAGGGATAATATCGGTAGATACTGGATGGGCTATAGTCAATGAATTATTCTTAAACTGACTAGTTCGATTAACGCAAATCAATGAACTAGAATATTTGCTGACTACTTTAGCTTTTGACTGCAGGGTACACATATGCATATCTCAACGCCTCCAAATAACGCAAATTAACAAAGTGAGGCGACTAGGGAGAGCAAAGAAATTACTCCCGTGGAAACCGGGACCGTACCAAATGCATATTCAAATCTATGGGAAGATAGTAAGAAATTAAGGTACTTTTTTTTCAATGTTCGATTCGAGCTCAAGGCCAGAACAATACTTTTTTTCTAATGATAATTAATGTTATCTTTTAATTTTTCTAAATTTGAAAAATTGTATTTTGTTTTTGGAATAGTAAGTAGAAAATTTTTCAGACAACCTGTCATAGCTGCGCACATAGAAAATTATTGTTCTGGCCTTGAGCTCGAATCGAACATTGAATCATTTATCAATAGGCCTATAAAAACAAAAACAATAGTTAATAAACCATGAGCACTTGGGAATGTCAAACAAAGTATTTGACAATAAACAAAAATCCAGCATTATCAGTGATTTGCACCAGATGGCGCAACACTGAATAAATATATTTGGTAAAAGGAATAGAAGTAGCAAATTTGCCAGTCAAACAAACCACCGCTGTATAGCTAAATGATTAGCGCAGCGTGCCTAAAGCGTACTGATGATGAAGGCTTAGCATCCTTCGAAATGCATCTATCTGCGCAGCTATGGCAGGTTGTCTGAAAAAATTTCTACTTGCTATTCCAAAAACAAAATACAATTTTTCAAATTTTGAAAAATTAAAAAATAACAATAATTATTATTAGAAAAAAAATTATTCTTCTGATCTTGGGCTCGAATTGAACATTGGATCATTTATCAATAGGCCGATAAAAACAAAAACAATTGTTAATAAGCCATGAGCACTTTGGAATGTCAAACAAAGTAATTGACAATAAACAAAAATCCAGCATTATCAGTGATTTGCACCAGATGGCGCAACACTGAATAAATATATTTGGTAAAAGGAATAGAAGTAGCAAATTTGCCAGTCAAACAAACCACCGCTGTATAGCTAAATGATTAGCGCAGCGTGCCTAAAGCGTACTGATGATGAAGGCTTAGCACCCTTCGAAATGCATCTATCTGCGCAGCTATGGCAGGTTGTCTGCAAAATTTTCTACTTACTATTCCAAAAACAAAATCCAATTTATCAAATTTAGAAAAATTAAAAAATAACAATAATTATCATTAGAAAAAAAATTATTGTTCTGGCCTTGAGCTCGAATCGAACATTGAATCATTTATCAATAGGCCGATAAAAACAAAAATAGTTGTTAATAAACCATGAGCACTTGGGAATGTCAAACAAAGTAACTGACAATAAACAAAAATCCAGCATTATCAGTGATTTGCACCAGATGGCGCAACACTGAATAAATATAGTTGGTAAAAGGAATAGAAGTAGCAAATTTGCCAGTCAAACAAACCACCGCTGTATAGCTAAATGGTTAGCGCAGCGTGCCTAAAGCGTACTGATGATGAAGGCTTAGCACCCTTCGAAAAGGATCTATCTGCGCAGCTATGGCAGGTTGTCTAAAAAATTTTCTACTTACTATTCCAAAAATAAAATCCAATTTTTCAAATTTAGGAAAATTAAAAAAATAACAATAATTATCATTAGAAAAAAATTATTGTTCTGGCCTTGACCTCGAATCGAACATTGAATCATTTATCAATAGGCCGATAAAGACAAAAACAATTGTTTAGGCTACCAGCCTAAATATTTTTAAAATAACTTTAGTTCACCCTAATGCGGCCCGTATACTTAACTATTACCGGTAACTGTCCGTGCACAGCCGAGAACTAATTGAGTAGGGGAAAACTCAACGAAAGTTAGTAATCGGCGGGTGCCATGGACTCTTTCTTTTTTTTCACTTTCACTTTCTTTCTAAACGTCTGCAAGTTAGCTCCAGCAACCAAAACGAAGATAAGAATTCCTTTTTTTTCAAGTGTAAAATTCGATAAAGTTAAGCTAGTGTGGTCCTATCGCGCAAGGAAAAAGCGAAGTGAACACAAAATTCAGCCAGCGCATTAAATTTCAAGGTCAAGGTGCAAGTTTATTATCAAGATTATTTAAAATTCTCGGTGCGAAATTGCAATCAAAATTTAATTGGAATTAGTGAGAAATACCAGCGATCAGCCATTAATTAACGACGAGTGGTAATAGCGAGCATTCTATACGCACAGTCATCACATCATACAGTCCGCACATCACATAATCATCGCATCATACAGTCAACACTTCATACAATCATCACATCATACAGTCCACACATCTACCCACATATCATAAAACACATCATCACTTAAGCGACACAAGGGACGTTGGTTTTATTGGTTCATGCACCTCCATTTTTTTTGCAATACGTGAACGTATAGAAGTGAACTTGTGATAGGTTTGTAATTCGAAGTAGGTGGAAATTTCGTGTTTTTTAAACACACCAATCGCCTTTTGACTATCGGTTGACTCCCCCACCAGTGGTAAGAGTCCTCCGACACAGCTCAAGGCAGACAGGCAGTGATACAAAAAAAATTGTTTTTTTTTTTCTCCTCACCTCCACTGTACTGTGCAACATAAGACTTAGGGATAGTCTCCTTTCATTCGAAATTTCGATAAGAAGTACACAACACCTTTATTTCCACCTGGTTGATGCTTTTTATAAACTTGTCACAGATTCACTTCAGTTTATACACTTGTACACAATATCCAAGCCACTGCGACTTATATACACCATTGGATGGCTAGTGGCTGGTAGCAGACACTATTTACTTACAGTCCATATAAAGTTATTTTCAAAATTGTGTATCAAACAAGAAAACAAATCAAAATAAATAAGTTTATTACGCTTTTCACGGTCGAAGAGGTACACAATTGCATTCAATTCCTTTTTTCTTGGAATACCAATTTGGTTTGGCACAATTAGCCCACTTCATTTTTTCATCAAAAAACAATTTTGACACATTAAATTTGCATCCAAATTTCTATCTGTGTCACTCTTAGAAACTTCAACAACAATACACACATAATTAGCCACATTAAATCTTGAAACAGATTTCTATCTGTGTCAATTCTTATAGTTTCGCTTTCGTTGCAAGCACAATACTCCAGAGTCATTACTTCCGCTCTCGTTCCTTAAAAGAGACAAGATATTTAAAATAATAAAAAAATGGAGACCTACTTAAGAATGCCAGACTCCATAGTGGAGTTTGAGCAGGAGTTCAATGCGAAGCCAATCGCTGAACAAAACAAACACACCCTTGCAATACAGAAAGAGGAGCTGAAATCACTATGGAAAAAGACAAAGTCACTTTATGAAGGTCTACTCAACTCTATAGATATAACGAAAGAGCACCTGCAATCCATTAAGCAGAAAAATAAAAGCTGTTTCGCATGCTATATGAAATGCATGGCTACAATCGCTGCTGAAGTGGAAAAATTAGCACCACCTGCAAATGCCCCTGCCACAAAAGTGGAAACCAATCCGAATCATGGACATAAAATCCGGCTGCCCCCTTGTACCGATGTATTTAAAGGTGATTACCTTTCTTGGCCGGCTTTTAGAGATATGTTCACGGCCTTATATATTCTCAACAAGGATCTGCAAGATGTTGAAAAAATTTACTATCTAAGGCAGAAAACTCAAGGGGAAGCAAAGGAAATAGTAGAAAGGTACTCCCTGACGAATGAACGGTTTGAAACAGCCTGGAAAAACTTAAAAGACAGGTATGAGAATAAGCGTTTCCTAGTGAACACGCAATTGAAGCTTTTGTTTAATCTTACGGCAGTCGAATACGAATGCGGAACAGCAATAAAAAAATTACAACGCGAAATAAATAATTGCATATCGGCGCTTCAATGTCACAAAATCGACATTACAAACTGGGATGCAATTATAACATACTTATGTTTCACAAAGCTCCCGGAATCCACCTTGGCGCTATGGGAACAAACCGTAGAGAAGAAAACGGACATCCCAAAATGGGAAGATATGGACAAATTCTTGTCCAGCCGTTTTCAGACTCTAGAAACTGTGTCACTCTGAGTGTGGATTTCGCTGTGTACGGACGTGTTTTGTAGTCGCGGACAGTTGTGTTGAAAAATTCAGTGTGTATACCAAAAGAGTGTGCTTAGTGCGTTTGTAGCAAAACAAAGGGGCGTAAAAACCTTTGTTTGTGTGATTTACTGTAAGTATTGGACATTTGGAGCCCCAAGTTAGCGGTCAGCCGAAGGTCAATCTCCGGCGGAGCCCTAATTTCTGTGCGCGTGTTTTGGTTGTTACCAATTTTCGCCCTAACCTCAAAGTGCTTGCACGTGGAGGTATACTTGTGTGTGTGCGCGCATTCAATCGGCTGTGAGTGAGTACCCAGGTGAAAACTTGTGTGTGACTATACACTGTTCCGCTTGGGACCAGTGTTGGTCTACTTGCTCAGTGCGCAATTGTGGACTGCCTGCGTAAGGGGGCATAAACCCATACTCGAATTAGTGGCAGTATCAGCTGTAGCGTTTATAGTCTGCCCGTTCAGCTCGGCGTAGCTTCGTGCCGGTCGACTCGTCCCCGATACGGGGAACAGTGTTCCGTCCGTCGGGGCGGTGGTAGTGACCACGTCAGCATTTTGCTGACAAACAGCGTACGAGCTACGTCACCGCGCTTTTGCTATAGCTGACGGGTTGAGCTGCTACTGCTGCTGACCACTGGTTCTGAGTGGCTATAGCCCTCTAATTTAGGACAGCCTACATTCGCCCAGTGGGCATCGGTCTTCTCCTGGTGATTACTTCCACATCCGTGTCGTGTAAGTGTGACCAAGTTTGTCTCTGGCGGCAGGCGCTTTGGGGAAATGAAGGGCGGTACAAGGGGCGGTGTAAGGAAGCGTCCGGGGCCGCGTTCCGTCGGAGGTCGTTCTTCTGCGGCCGCTGATGGGTCGACCTCGGGGGATGAAAAAGGGGTGAGTTCGCGGCAGTTCCTGAAAACGAACACAGGGAAGGCTACCGCTGTGCAAATCGGTCGCAAAGCGGTAAAGGAGACGGGTAAGTCGGGGATACCGGTGGTGTCGGGGAGGGCGACCACCTCAAAAATCGCTGAACGGGGAGGCAAAGGCGGGCCGAGTAAGTCCGCGAAGTCAGAGGATGAGGAGAGTGTTCTCCCGAAATCCGACGACGACGCGGATTTACCCAGTCTGCCCGAATCCGGGGTATGTCCCTTAAGCTGGGACAAATCAGACGTAGTGGGGGGTGCCGGATTCGCTGCTGAGTCCGTGGTGACTACTGTCGCTGGCTCCTCAACCGAAGGTAGAGCAGCCGATGGCGTGCCAAAGACTGCTGCCGACGTTGAGGGTGCAATCGACGGTAGTAAATCTGCGGGCAATGACGCAAATGAGCCGGCGAAGTCTTTAGGGGGGGAGCTAAGGGGAAAGAAATCTGTGGAGAACTCGGGGGAGAAGGGCCCTGGCGCTGTTGACAGCTGTGGACCACCCGCTGGCACCGAGCTTTCCGGCGGTCAGTCCGCTGGAGGTAAGGCTGCGAGTGGGGGATCCCCTGCAGCTGGCGGGAGCGCTAGTGCTTCGAGAGCTGCCTCTGGAGTGGACGGCTCCTGGGTTGTTGCCCTAAAGAGGATCACCGCTAGCTTTAGTAAGGTGGTCTTTGGAGACAGCGGTGCAGACCTCAAGTCTGCTGAGAGGCTGATGGAGGTTTCCTCAGAATATGAGGCCCTCCTAATGACGGCTATAGCCGAGAATGCCCGACTCCGCGGACAAATTGAGGCGATGTCACTGCGGGGCGTCATGCTGGGAGGTGCATCCCCGCGAAGCGGTGGACCTGCCGCCACAGATCGTTTGGCGATGCCGCCTCCGGGCACGACGATCCCGGCTGCCATCGTACCTGCGCCTGCTGTCCCAAAGCCGCTCCACACCTGGTCGGCGGTCGTCAAGGGCGGCAAACCCGGGGTCTCTGCAAAAGAGGTAGTGGAGAAAATCAATAAGGAGGTCGGGCCGACACTTGGTGTACGCGTGCACCAAGTGAAACCTGTGCGGTCGGGGGGGGGGGGGGGGGGGGGGGGGGGGTAGTTATTCGCCTAACCTCCAAGGAGGAGCGTGATAAAGTCCTCGCCAATAAGAAGTTTTCCGAGGTTGGTTTGGAAGTGTGCGAAAACCGGAAGCAAGGCACTAGGGTGGTCATTCGGGGGGTTTACGCGCAAATCTCCCCTGATGAATTTATGGAGGAGGTCTTTCGTCTGAACCTCACGAAGGTTGACCCTGAGTGTCAGAAGTCAGAGGTTAGGCTGATCAGTCGACCTTGGAAGGCAGACGTCGAGGGAGCAACGGTGACCGTCACCCTGGAGGGACCGGACAAGTTAATGTCCCCCCTCTTGGATGCGGGCCGTTGCTATGTCAAATGGTTTTCCTTCCCGGTTCGGCCGGAGAGTCAAACCTATAGCTGCTTCCGTTGTCTGAGTTTTGACCACCAGGTGAGGGACTGTGGGTTGAAGGCTGCCGTCTGTCGGAGGTGCGGACAGGAAGGGCATATTGAGGCAAAGTGCCCTAATGGGGTACATTGCCGAAATTGTGCATTCAGGGGCAGACCCGCCGCACATCTTATGATGTCGGCGGAATGCCCGACATATGCTGCCGTTGTTGCCCGTGCACTCGCCAGACACTAATTGGTTTAGTCCTTCAACTCAATTGTCAGGGAGCGTACTCCGTTGTGTGTGAATTGGGGGCGCGCATGGCTGAGGAGAGTTGCAGTATTGCCCTGCTCCAGGAACCCTACACTACCAATGGTGTGGTGAGAGGGCTTCCTGGAGGGTTTAGGTCCTTTTGTGACCTTCGGGGCAATGCTGCGGTTGTGGTGAATGAGCCTAATTATGAATGCTTGTTGTTGAATGCGTCTGAATGGGGAATATGTGTGAGCATTGAGGGCTCCTTCGGGAGAGCCGTCTTTGCAAGCATATATTGTAAGTTTGGAGAACCCGTGGAACCATACATCCGATACCTCGATACGGTGCTACTACTTGGGAGTAGCACGCCAGTTATCATTGGTGTGGATGCCAATGCCGTATCCCCTATATGGCATAGCAAAATATCCAGGACTTCTCCTGGATATGCTAGTCATGGACGGGGCGAGGCGTTGGGCGAGTGGGTACTCACCTCTCACGTTCATGTTGTGAACGAACCGAGTGGGTGGTACACATTCGATGGGCCCATGGGCAGGAGTGACATTGATGTTACTCTCATGAACGAGCCAGCAGCGAGAGCGTTCAGTTGCGGATGGAGAGTAAGGGGGGGTGAGGGGATAAGCGACCATAATCTCATTGAGATTGTGGTTGCTCCCCGTACCAGCCCGGATATGCTTGGTACGCCCTCCGTAATGGGGTGGCGTACTGCCGGGGCAAATTGGACTCTGTACGGGTTATACGTCGAGCAGGAGGTGACTGCTACACCCCTCGATGTATTTGCAGAGCTCCCAGTAGATCAGCAGATTGCCCTCTTGAACGCCTGTATCTGGCGGGTCAATGACAGCATGTTTGAAAGGTGGAAGAAGGAGCGTTTTCGCTGTGTCAGGTGGTGGACGCGCGAACTGACCCAGAAGAGGAGATCTGTCAGGCGCCTGAGACGTCGGTTTCAACGCGCCCGGCATATCGATTCCGATGGTCTGTCCCAGCTTAGAAGTCAATTAAGTGTGGAAACGCGTGAGTATAAGAGAATGGTTGTAGAGGTGAAAGAGGAACAATGGCGCAACTTCGTGTCAGAAAATTCGAACGACCCGTGGGGACAGGTCTACAAGATCTGTAGGGGTCGCCGCCAGACCGAAGTTAATTCCCTCCGTGTGGGCGAGCGAACAATATCAACATGGAGGGAATGTTCAGAGCTGCTTATTGAAGGGTTCTTTCCTAGGGCGGAGGTCCAGGTACCTCCCCTTGCACAAGACGTACCTGTACCTCCACTAGAAGTTGAAGAGCTGGATTATGCATTTGGCCTGGTTAGGTCTAAACGGTCTCCGGGTTTGGATGGAATAAACGGAGAAATGTGCAAGTGTTTGTGGAAGTTTATTCCGGAATACTTGGAAGCCGTTTATGATAAATGCATATGGGAGGGTTACTTCCCACGTGAGTGGAAAGCTGCTAGGGTTGTCGTTCTCTTGAAGTCGCCTGACAAAATAAGATCTGATCCTCGGTCTTACCGAGGTATCAGCCTTCTTCCAGTGCTTGGTAAAGTGCTGGAGAGGGTTATGGTTGAGCGGCTTCAGGAGCTAGTTGGGGGTAACCAATCGGATAGACAGTTTGGGTTCAGGAAAGGACGCAGCATTGAAGACGCCTGGATGCATGTCCAAGACTGTGTAGAGAGAAGCTCCAATAAGTATGCCCTTGGCATATTTATTGACTTCAAGGGGGCGTTTGACTTCCTGCGCTGGGACAGGGTTATCGAGCGGTTGGTGGAGCTCGGCTGCCCGGAAATTGCTTTGTGGCAGAGCTATTTCTCGGACAGACGAGCTACTATCGTTGGTGCCCGCGAGAGTGTGGAAAGGGAGGTGGCTCGTGGTTGTCCGCAGGGATCCATCTGTGGTCCATATATATGGAACATGATGATGGACTCCTTGTTAAGGCAACTCGAGCATCTTTGCAAATTCAGCGCCTATGCGGATGACCTCCTCTTATTAGTAGAGGGGGATTCTCGCGCCAGTATTGAGCGTACCAGCGAGTCACTATGTCAAGTAGTGGCTGGCTGGGGCGCCCATGTTGGCGTAGAGATTTCGGTGGACGAAACTGTGATGATGCTGCTCAAGGGCAGATTGTCACAGAATCGCCCACCGGTTGTCCGTATCGGCGGGGTTAGCATCAGATACGCGACGAAAGTCAAATACATGGGGCTGACAATGGGTGAGCGAATAAACTTCCTGCCACACTTGGATGCTGTCAGGGATAGGATGCAGAATGTTTCGGGGCAGTTACGACGAATCATTCGGAGTGACTGGGGCCTGAGTCGCCGTGCCGTTCGCACAATATATCGTGGCCTATTCGTAGCATGCGCTACTTTTGGTGCCGCCATATGGTACCGAACGGTCATGACTGCTCATGGTCAGAGGCGCGTGCTGAGCATACAGAGGTGCATGATGCTCCCATGCTTGCCCTTGTGTCGTACCGTTTCCACGGATGCGATGCAGGTGCTTCTTGGTGCACCCCCTCTCGACCTGGTGGTTATACAGCTTGCTGTTTCCTTCAGGCTGAGAAGGAGGGCAAGTTTGCCGCTGTTGGAGGATGAATGGGCCGCCGACGATAATGTGGAGAGTGGATGGTTGGAAAATAGGCGTCGATTAGAAGGGGTGGTTAGAGGGAAGTGGCAGGAGCGCTGGGACAATAGTCCCAACGGCAGGGTAACGTACGGGTACATCCGGGACGTTTCATTTGTGGCGGAAAATCCAGACTTCAGATTTAGTCTGAGCCTGGGTTTTCTGCTTACTGGTCATGGTCCTCTAAATGCATTCTTGCATAAGAGGAGCTTGAGCGAAACGGAGGGGTGTGTATGTGGGGCTGCATATGAGGACTGGTTGCATGTGTTGTGCGAGTGCCCGGAGTACTCGGACATAAGGGATTTGGGTAGTTTTGGGGTTAATGTTGATGAAGGTAGAGTTGATGTGAGTGGAGCGCTCTCCACTAGTCGGACTATTGATTTGCTCAATAGGTATGCTTTTGAGGTGTTTAGACGGAGGAGACGTGGTGGTGACCGTGGTGGTTATTTTGTGTGTGTGTTCGTGGATGTGGGGGGGTTCTAACCCCACCTCACCCCTAGGCGGCCGGTCCGGAGTAGGTGGATACTCAACCGGAAGTGGCTTCGGCTGCGAAAGTCAGACCAAGACTTTAAAGTGGTACCACGGGGAACAGATAGCCCGCGGAGCTTGCTCCGTTTCTGTTCATTTGCGGTTGGCCCCTTTGGGAGCATCGTGGTGGCTGTGGTTGATATCCGAATGCGGTAAGAGTTGGTCAGCTCGAATGTGGAGTTGCATTGCAACCGGGTGCCATGACCCATAGAATGGAAGAGGTGTTAGATAGGCCTCCAACCCCACCAAGGTGATGATGTGTCCACTCATATTATCGATTGGTACCAAGGTAAGCGAGCCTTGGGGGCTGGTCAGACCCGCTTTGACCTGTGTACTTGGTACATGCGTGAGGTTAGGTCTTCGAAGACAGGCACTCACGTAAAACCTACACTCGCTAGAAACTGTGGCTGACATAAAGGGTAGCAAACCATCAAAGCCGCCCAAAACTCACACGAATAGTTCAAAGGAAATGCCTACAAAACTTGGAGTTTACCAAGCCAGCGTTCCAAAAACGGCATGTAAGATGTGCAACAGTAAGGAGCACAAATTACGAAACTGCCAAAAATTCTGTAAGCTGTCCACGGCAGACAAAATAACTTATGTGAAAAGCAACAACTGTTGTCTGAACTGCTTGTCGGCTGGGCACACAGTGACAAGATGCACGAGTCAATTCAACTGCAACTCATGTCACTCAAGGCACAACACCTTGCTCCACCTTCCGACAGCTAATCCAAAAACAACATCAACAACGCCCCAAAGGGGCAACCAACATAACAATGATAACGCACCCTCCACTTCACAACAGGCAAGGGCAAGGATGGACTCTGAAAAGAGAAAAGAGAATATTAATAGCGTCTTTTCCTGTCATGCACATACAACAAAGGGGGTATTACTAGGCATAGCACGAGTGAAAATAAATTATAATGGAGTGGATTTCTCCGCGAGAGCACTTATAGACTCTGGGTCTGAATGTTCGTTTATAACAGAAAGACTCAAAAACAGAATACATCTGCCATCGAAACGATTGCACGTCCAAGTTTCAGGCATTAATAATACACCATCTGCGCAGGTGAAAGAATCCTGCTTCATAAGACTGGGTTCCCTCATAGACCCCTTAGTATGCATTGATACAGTCGTTCTGGTCCTACCTCAGTTAACAGGGGATCTTCCAACATGTCAAGTTGACGCAACGACTCGACAAGAGTTCCCTGATCTTGTTCTGGCGGATAAAAGGTTCTTCGTTAACGAACCAGTTGACCTAATCCTAGGAGGCGACATTTATCCTCAAGTAATTCTAGACGGCATACGGAAGAACGTCTTAAATACGCTTTTCGCCCAAGAAACCGTCTTCGGTTGGATATTAACCGGTCGCACAGAAGCAACTCAGCCAATTAATAATCGAGTATCTATGGAAGAAACACGTCGACAACACCATATCAAAGGCTACAAGAGCAATAATGGTGTGCAGACGTATTGCAGGAAGATCCTGGGGATGCAGCCCAAAGATCCTAAGATGGATGTACACTATGATAGTGAGACCTATCATAGTGTACGGAGCAGTTGCGTGGGCATCAAGAACAACCATGGTGACCGTACAAAAATCGCTCACGAAGCTTCAACGCTTAGCGTGTGTCTGCATTACGGGAGCCATGCGAACATGCCCGACGGCAGCAATAGAAATGTTGCTTGAGTTAACACCTCTACATATAATAATTGAGCAGGCAGCCAGGAGTACTTTAGTAAACATAGCTAAAGAGGGATGTGGAAGAGGCAAAGTGATACAGTCACGGAGCATGGCGAAGCTGCAGGAGCAGATTCCACTTATCCAACTTCCCAGAGATGATACGAGGAAGATAATTAAGTTTGAGAAGCGCTTCAAAATAGAGCTGGGGAACAAATGTACGTGGGACACCTCCAGGATTGAAGCGCTTCACCAGGAACACACTATAATATGGTACACCGATGGCTCGAAGACACCGGAGGGCATAGGAGCGGGGATCTTCGGGCCCCGAACCAAAATATCCCTACCACTCGGAAAATATCCGAGCATCTTCCAGGCCGAAGTTGTTGCCATAAGCCGGTGTGCAGAGATAAATTTACAGCGGGGATATACCAACGAGAAAATCGTTATACTCAGCGACAGTCAGGCTGCACTCAAGGCATTAGCTTCGGTTGAGATCAAATCATCAACAGTCCTTGAGTGCGTGGAGAGGTTAAACAATCTAGGAGTCAACAACACCATCCGTCTAGCATGGGTACCTGGACACAGAGGAGTGGATGGTAACGAGCGAGCCGACGAGCTTGCCAAGTTGGCAGCGGCCGGAAAGCCAATAGGACCCGAGCCTATGGTGCCAATAGGGTCACATACAATAAGGGAGGACTTTATACAAAAGGAGGCGTGCCTCAGAGAACAACACTGGCGCGAGAGTCCAGGACTTCGGCAGGCAAAGGCACTAATAGGAGGGTACAACTCGAAGCGATATAAGGCGATGATTAACCTCCCAAAAAGTAGCCTTAGGATTGTAACAGGTATACTCACAGGTCACTGTAGGCTAAAGAGCCACATGCATAAATTGGGCATATCAGCTAGTAGCCTCTGTCGCTTCTGTGATGTCGAAGATGAGTCTGCAGAACACATCCTGAAGGAATGTGAGGCAGTCGCGAGACGAAGACTTAGAATCCTAGGATCATCCAAACTAGGAAATAGTCACATACACTCTCTGAAGCCGGGAACCATTCTGGATTTTCTCAGGGAACTCGGCTTGGATGAAGTGTTGTAAAGAGAATTGAGGGCACAATAGACCAATAGGTCGCAGTGCTTAACCTCACAACATCTATCTATCTCTATCTATCTATCTAACCGAGTATCTTTTTTTAATGAAATCAGCATCGAGAAACAATTGACTGCCTTTTGGGAGCTAGAAGATATCCTTAAGAAAAGGTCCCTCACTGAGGATAATGTCTATTGCGAGGCACTTTACAAAGCAACAACAAAAAGGAATACCGATGGGAAATACATCGTAGCCCTACCATTCAAGCAGGGGTTTCCAAACAGCATCACATTAGGACCCTCTCTGAAAAACGCCAGCCCTACAAACTGAATACAACAGAGTATTATCGGAATACGAAACATTAGGGCATATGACAAAAGTTCCCACAATTCTCCCTCCCCATTCAACAAATTGCTAATTTTTGCCTCATCATGCGGTAATAAAAGAGGAGAGCACGACTACAAAAGTAAGAGTAGTTTTTAACGCATCGTGTCCCACTGCCAATGGCACTAGTTTGAATGACGTGTTATACACCGGCCCCGTACTGCAGGCCGACCTAACAATTCTGCTCCTTCGTTGGCGATTCTTCAAATATGTCTTTAACAGCGACATATAGAAGATGTATCGCCAAATATGGGTAATGGCCAACCAAACCCAGTTTCAAAGAATAGTATTTCGCAATAATCAAGGGGATCCTATCAACGTCTATGAATTAAAGACAGTAACGTTTGGAGTTAACTGTGCTCCTTATCTGGCAATAAGGACACTGCACCAACTAGCAGATGATGTAGAGACTTCATCACCCATAGCAGCCAGCATTCTGCGTACAAGCATGTACGTCGATGACGTGCTAGCAGGGGGCCACAGCATCGAGTCAACAATTAAAGCTCGGGAGGAAGTCACCCACGCACTACGGTCAGCAGGTTTTTCTTTGCGAAAGTGGACTTCGAACTGCAGCCGAATACTGAAAGGAATGCCAAAATCCCACTTGCTAAACGAAGATTTTCTGGAATTCGAGGATGCGAGTACAGTCAAAACATTAGGCATCAGATGGAACGCGCATTCGGATTATTTCTATTTTACCGCAAAATCTATCGAAAATCGTGAGGTCCTGACGAAAAGGACAATACTTTCAGCGATCGCCAAACTCTTCGATCCTTTGGGATGGCTCGCGCCAGTCATCATAGTAGCCAAGATCATAATGCAAAACTTCTGGCTGGAAGGAACTGACCGGGATGAGACAGTGTCCACGCGTACCCTAGATAAATGGCAAACCTTTATGGAGGACTACCCGGATATTAAAATTATACAGATACCAAGATGGGTAATTTTTACACTAAATGCGGACGTTGAATTACATGGGTTCTGCGACGCATCCGAAAAAGCCTATGCAGCTACAATATTTCTTAGGGTAAGGGTTAATGAGGAGGTCCACGTCAGCCTACTAATGGCGAAAACAAGAGTAGCTCCCGTAAAAACAATTTCGCTACCCAGATTGGAACTGTGTGGAGCAGTCTTGTTAGCCGAAACTTTAGAATCAGTGCGCGAAAACCTGAACTTGGGCAAATTCCATACACATCTATGGACTGACTCAACGATCGTTTTAGCGTGGATTAAAAAACCTCCCTGCCCTTGGTCAACATTTGTGGCTCATCGAGTAACCAAAATCGTAGAAAAGGTAGGGAACAGTGCCTGGCACCACGTAGAGTCTGCATCAAACCCAGCAGATTTGGCCAGCAGAGGGATGTCAGCAAAAGACCTAGTCGCAAGCTCCTTGTGGTGGCAGGGACCTTCTTGGTTACAAGAAGACAATTCAAAGTGGCCAAATCAAGGAAAGGAGTATCAGACAGATATTGAGCAAAAGCGCGTAAAAGCCTTTACCACATCAAAAATAAGTGGAAATGAGGATATCCTAGAAAGTTTTTCAGAACTTTCAAGAGCCTTGCGGGTCATATCATATATTATAAGGTTTTCGCAAAGAACCAATACTAAAACAAAATCTTGCTTTAAAGCGGAATCGTACTTCATTTCACCCAATGAAATTCAGGCCACGACAAGTCGTTTAATAGCTCTCTACCAACGGAAGCATTATTCGGAGGAACTTTCGAGTCTAAACTCCGGGAAACTCATCGGTTCAAAGAGTGAAATCCTGCCTCTTACCCCCCTTGTCGATGAAAAGGGCATATTGAGGGTGGGCGGTCGTCTTTCAGTGGCCAAGGATCTTCCCTACAGTGAACGGCACCCGATCATTCTGCCGTATGACTGCCGGCTCACACGACTTGTTGTCCAGTTCATCCACAAAGATACCCTGCATGGTGAGAACCAACTTATGTTTCGTCGCCTACGCACAGAATATTGGATTCCTAGGGTAAAAAATATGGTCCGATCGGTCATACATAATTGCAAAACCTGCACCATATTCCGCAAACGGACCCAAACCCAACTGATGGGAGATCTACCTCCAGAGCGAACCACCTTTTCCCGGGCGTTCACCAATACGGGGGTAGATTTTGCCGGACCATTTGACATCAATTCTTATAGCGGAAGAGGATGCCGCATATCAAAGGGTTACGTCTGCCTCTTTGTCTGCTTCGCCACCAAAGCGATTCATTTAGAAGTCGCTAGTGACCTCAGTACCGCCGCCTTCTTAGCAGCTTTCGATCGGTTTGTCGCCAGGCGAGGATGTCCGAAGAACATATACTCCGACAACGGAACAAACTTCGTCGGTGCCTCTCGAGCACTTCGATCCGAACTCAAAGCTTTCCTCGCCGATGCGCTTAACCAAACCCTATCGAAGTACTCTCACCAAACCCTTCAATGGCACTTCATACCTGCAGCCGCCCCTCATATGGGCGGACTGTGGGAAGCTGGAGTCAAAAGTTTTAAAAACCACTTCAAAAAGATAGCGTTGGACTATAAATTTACGATGGAGGAGTTCAGTACCCTTCTTTGCAGAGTTGAGTCTTGTCTCAACTCGAGGCCTCTGAGCCCCTCCTCCAACGACCCGTCCAGCTTGGAGCCACTCACTCCGGGACACTTCCTCATTGGCGGTCATCTACTAGCCCCACCAGAGATTGACGTCAGTGAAAATCGTGCCTCACTTGTCAACCGCTGGGAGAAGCTGAAGGCATTACATCAAACGTTTTGCAAACGGTGGAAGTCCGAATATCTCACCGAATTGCAAAAACGCACCAAGTGGAAACACCCACAAGCCAATCTGAAACAAGGGGACTTGGTAGTCATAAAAGAGGAAAATTTACCTCCGAACTAATGGAGATTAGGACGAATAACCAAACTCCATTATGGAGCCGACAATCGAGTTCGAGTCGTCGAGCTTGATACGGCGAGAGGGCACACGACGAGACCAATCACAAAGTTGGTCTTGCTTCCTCCTTGCGAGGAGAGGGTCGGAGATCTTTAATATCCCACTTCTCATTCTCCCTAATTCCACTTCTTTTCTAGTTAGGGTGTGACACCGAATTAGGGATCTGAAGCTTGTCTACAATTCTTATTATCCTATTACAAATTATCCAAGACCAGCAAACCCTTCATGCAACACTCCCTAGGAACAAATTTCAAAACAACGATGCGGTGAGCCAATTGCTCTTTAAAATAAGTCTAGGTTTAAGAGCTTTCTTATCAGCCATGAAATTATTATACAACAGGAGAATTTCCTGTCTGCAAACCTATATTTTATCTAAACAGTAGTACACCTTTGCAGATGGCATTGGGTTAAGATTGCCTAATGTTTAGTTATAAAGGTGAATATGAGCTCAAGTGGGACCGCGTTGGTTAGGCCATATCTATATATATATAACTTTACTAATTCACCTCGGCGCAAGACTTGCTTTCATGCGCCCATGACCTTGCTTTGGGCATGAGCGAAATGTACGCTCCTATGTTTAGCGGAGCCATTCACACACCTCCTATTTGACGGAGTCACATTCATACAACTGCCTATGTTTTGGCATGAGTGAAATGTACGCTCCTATGTTTAGCGGAGCCATTCACACACCTCCTATTTGGCGGCGGAGTCACATTCATACAAACAAAAAATGGGGGCCAAACCAACACGTTCCCAAAATTTTACTCATGATAATGGCCTATCTTCAGCATGCTCCTCTAAGACTTTCATGGCTGACAAAAAAAGTTTTTCCCTAAAATTTTAAAACTGATAGCTTAGTGCACCAAGTTTTTTCTCACGTGCGTGGAGCACAAAAGGTTTCCAATCATTTTTTATTTTAACTTTATTCCAAAAAAAAAAAAAAATTACCCTATGAAGCACCGATTAGGGTATTGGAACAAAACGATAATTTTGGGGAAGTTATGTTTTCCGAAATTAGGCTCCAAAGCATACTAAATGGCTTTAGAAATGGAAAAAACCCGGTTTCTAGCGCTGCTGTCCTCAAAGAACGCATCATAGAAATTTAGAACAGTATAACACCTGTTAACGAATTTAGTAGCCTCAACGCCACGACGGTTTCAAAAACAATACTACTTAGAGTTACGTGAAGCTATTCACACTAAAACAAGTTATTTGTGTACTGTATGTACGTTGGTTTTTGTTTCTTTCCCATAACTTTGCTATTTTATGTTAAGGTGAGGGTTTTTGTAGTTTATTATGAAAATCAATAAAACAAAATGAGTCTGTTATAACAACCCGCATAACCCGCTCTCGTTCACCCCGAACGAGGCCAACAAATAATCCAAAAAAAAAAGCCCGGCACAGCTGACATTAGTACAACACGTCCTTTGAAGTAATTTGACTGTAAAGCACTGTGCCTTGGTTTTTTGATGGTGACATGCCTACATCATGCCACATAACTATCAGAATGTATACAAAGAGGCACAGAATAACATTATCTTGCAAAAATTTAAATGTACAACAAAGTTCGAATTGTGCGATTTCTAGGCAATTCACAACTGAATAAATGTGACTCTTGATTGGATATTTTTAATGTAAATAGACACGTAAACAATGCTAACTCCCAAGGCACACTGCCACCAATTTCACCACTGACATCACCACAATATCACAGCAACATCAACAATTCAACAAGTCAAATGTCCTCGAATACTAAATCCCAGTCAAGTGATATGCTCTCAAGCAACGCTTATTATAATACATCAGCTGCACTGCCTTCCGCATCCATAAAATCCTTAACAAAACCGCTCGATGAAATTTCAATATCTTTATTGAATAGCGAAACCCAAACAAAATCGAAGCAACCAAAAGCCAAACAATGGATGGAGTCTTCACTAGATGGTCCTGTTATATGTCCAACATCAGTAATTAGCGGAGGCAGTAATGCTACTACGCATGTGCAAGAACTACAACCAACGGAAGTAGCTCTGCAGCACGTGCAAGTGGAAATAAAACATCAGCTGCTGGTGCACCGATGCTTAGTAGTGGATTTACTAGTATTGGAAGTGGCGGTATTAGTACCGTTAGTGGCATTGCAGGTATTGTAGTGGCACCCACTGCACCACCACGTGAACGCACAAAATTATCGTCACAATCAATGTCTGCCGGTGCAACCTGTCACTATTCCATGTCGGCTGCATCACACAAGCATCCATATGCGCAAGCAAAAATGTTGCAGGATGATGATGGACGTTATGCCATATTAAGTCAATCAACTTCATATTTAAATAGTCAACGTGATTCACCTTCCACATCGGCTGCTTATCCATTGGACTGCAGCTCAAGTAATACTACAATTTAATTGCACACACCAGCGTCGGGAGTATTCAAATATTTGCCACCAAAGGCGAGCAACACCACTAATGCCTCACAACTGACGCCACCACCACAGCCACGACCACCGCCCATGGCTGAAAAAGTATTAGGCGTGTGTGTGGTGGGCGCGACTGCTACGCCAAGCGCTCTATCGCCCACAGATATACGCATTGAATCACCGAAGAATATTACTATTGTTAAACCTGCTACTTTTCGTCTATATCAAGAGGAGACGAAACCCTTCAAAATGTCAAATTTTTATAAATATTCAACTAAATTTCGACAGAAAGACACGGCAGCTGCTGCGAATTCGGAACACTAATACATAGGAATTAGTCACACCCCAGAGCGATAACAAACTTTTGAATAACGAAGCTACAGCAGTACGCTATGCTGAATGGCCAAGCTTAAATTAAGAAGAAGTATGAGCAATACCTGTGAATACTCTGTCATTCCAACCGAACTCATCTAAACTGTTCTTAAATTGCAGTTAAAGTTTGAACCGCTGCTACCAAAGCAACATTATACAAACAAACATCACATATCTAAGGACTTCACCTTCCCACACCTTTTCGTAGTAAGCAATTTAGTACATTAATTTTAATTTTTACCTGTGAAAGTTTTGTAACAGACGTAGTTTTGAGCTTAGGGTGGTATAAGGCTTAATAATCTCTCAACCAAAATGTCTACACTATGGTTAGACAAAGTCAAACCTGCTGTATTTGCTGTTGCTGTTGTTGCAATTGCTGTTGCTGCCCCTCAAAAGCTTGCTGCAAATGCAATTGTTGTTGCTGCTGATGGTAGTGTTGATGTTCAAACAACGCATTATATTGTATATGATTTTGTAACATCTGTTGCTGTAGTTTTAGCACAGCCAAATGTGGCGCCCACGTCGGAGGTGTTACCTTTGGCTTCATCTTCCACATACGCTCCCAACGTTTTTAAATAGTCGAGATGATACCGTGCAATGTTGCCCACCCTCTCGTTTTTTTTGCAAAAATTAATGATTTTGTAGCGCTTTGCAAAATGAATGATTCTGTAGCGCTTTGCAAAACAATTCGAAATAAACCGAGATATTATATTATATTACACTGGCGCGTTCATGCTTAATAATCTTGTAGTGTTTCTCGCGTCCATAAGTTGGTATAGTTGCAACTGTATACCTGAAAATAGGAAAGAGAAATTAATTAACAAAAAAACCAACAAAACCTACATTTCTACTCACCACCGCGTGCTTTGGTATCAATGAATTTTTCCATTCAGGAAGTGAAAGTGTAGCAAATGTCAAAATTTCTACACTTCACTTCTGACAGTCAGCCGTCAAGCATTGCAAAACAGACGTTAAGCCTCATGCGCTAACCATTTCGCACACTACATGTCGCATGTCGCGTAACACCTATCTCTTATCAATCATTTATTTGGCCGAGATTTGAAATACTTAATTCTACGCATTTCAACATCATCGACAATAAACGTCGGAAATAATGTAGAACGGTGAAAACGCAACTGCACAAGCAATTTTTGTACCCTTTCAGCCAAATTGCGAACCGTTCCGTTCCGTGTGGTGGCAGGCCTCTTGCGGCAGAATTAAAATATACCACAAATTATGTATCGCCAGCTCAGCGACATCGACCGACCAAACGCTGAAATATGTAAGGTAAAATACCAAAGCACCATCTACATGGGATGATGGGTGCTAAAATCAGTTTAGCGGTTTTTCCCTTTGCCCCTTCTTTATAATAATAATAGCAAATATTAAAAAACATCCTCATACATAAACACACTAGCCATCCATGTAGACGAAATCAATGTAATAACGCTCGATTATGTTTTTAGAATGACTCGTTTCACGGCAACTCGCGTCAAGACAGAGGAGCGTTCGAGAAATTTCTCCGTACCGTGCCGCCTTTGCGCCGCAAATCACGGCGTACGATTCTGCGCACAATACCGCAGGATGTCCGCTGAAGAGAGGTGGCAGGCGGTTCGCAAACATAACTGCTGCATCAACTGTTTGTCCCCTTTCCACAGTCCCGAGGTATGCACAAGTAAGGACAAGTGCTATCGATGCAACGAGCATCATCATACTACCCTTCACCTGGCCAAAACCAAGGAAAGGAGGCAAACAATCAGCGACCTTCTCGATGCCGGAGAAAGCTCAGACGAGGCCTTATCCCTGGCCCTCACCGAAAGAACCAAGTCTTGGGCGCAGCAAATGGATGATCAGGATGCCGAAGAAGAAGAAGAAGCAAGATTAGCGGCATTAGCTACCCTTCCTAAACAACAGAGCGGCTCTGAAACACGTCCTTTCTGACCGCTATTACGGCACGAACAACAACGACGGCAATTAGAAACCGAAGCTGTACGACCAACTGGGAGCAAGCAGAAATCACACGTCGGTGGCTCTGAAACACGTCCTTTCCGACCACCCCCCGTTCTATTCATGTGGGACGTCGTGGCGCGGTAACGCGTCCTTTCCGCTCATCGCGGCGCACATCGGGTAGAACGGTCCCGTATGTATCCCGAGAAGAACACCGCGGGCGAGCACTTGTCCGACAAAAAGAAGAGCCCAAACGTTTTAGGATCGGCCGAGTTATAGAAACCCCAGCTACACCATCGATAGTAAGATCGTTTATCGCGATCGCACCCACGGCAGTCGTTCGCATCGAGTCCGGAGGACGCCTGCATCTGGTACGCGCACTCATCGATCCCTGCTCCCCAAACACAGTGATTGATGCCAATCTGGCGTCCGAACTCCATCTGGAGCGCATGGATTCCACGTCACCAACGAGATGTACACTCATATTGCGCGGGAAGTATGGGGTAGCAGGGAGGGTAATCACCCAAGCTACAGTAATAACACGCCGTAACCGTCTCAACGCGATCGATAACGTAGACTCCACAATCGCAACGCCTTTCCAGTTTATGCGGTTGGCAGACCCCGATTTTTACCGCGCCGCACCAGTTCGACTTACACTCGGCGCTCGTCTTATGATCAGCGGCACGCCACCGTCCACGGTTAACGGGCTACTATCTCAGGCCACCATCTTTGGCCTGGTAATCTCGGGGGCCTACCAACAATAAGCCAATCCCAGAATACATTTTTATATCTACAACATATCTACATATACCTCCAAATCCACATTTAATCTAATAAGGTGCATTGAACTAAATAGAACCACGTATTTATGTATTAACCATTTTTCTCTCATCCACAGCATTTATCGAGAAATGGGAGCCATCACCACAAGGCGATGGAGAACAACGTACTACACCTACTTTATTTCATATCCTGTACACACAATATATCGCTACATGCATAATCTTAGATGTCAATTCGGACTGCTTGTTTGTTCTCAGCTTGCTCGCCGCAAGGGGGCCGGCATGTTTAGGCCACCAGCCTAAATATTTTTAAAATAACTTTAGTTCACCCTAATGCGGCCCGTATACTTAACTATTACCGGTAACTGTCCTTGCACAGCCGAGAACTAATTGAGTAGGGGAAAACTCAACGAAAGTTAGTAATCGGCGGGTGCCATGAACTCTTTCTTTTTTTTTCACTTTCACTTTCTTTCTGAACGTCTGCAAGTGAGCTCCAGCAACCAAACCGAAGGTAAGAATTCCTTTTTTTTTCAAGTGTAAAATTCGATAAAGTTAAGCTAGTGTGATTCAGCAAATACTTTCAAATTTAAATTTTCCACTAACTTTTGAATTATTGAATAAAGAAAGTTTGTTATTAATTAGATTAGTGAAAGTGTTGGTTTTTTCTTAGGACACTAACTAGTTCCTTGTTATCTTTCTTTTTGGTGTTACGTGCGAACGAATCCTCATCGTCCCGAACTACACGTAATCAACAATTGTTAATAAACCATGAGTACTTGTGAATGTCAAACAAAGTAATTGACAATAAACAAAAATCCAGCATTATCAGTGATTTGCACCAGATGGCGCAACACTGAATAAATATAGTTGGTAAAAGGAATAGAAGTAGCAAATTTGCCAGTCAAACAAACCACCGCTGTATAGCTAAATGGTTAGCGCAGCGTGCCTAAAGCGTACTGATGATGAAGGCTTAGCACCCTTCGAAATGGATCTATCTGCGCAGCTATGGCAGGTTGTCTGAAAATTTTTCTACTTACTATTCAAAAACAAAATACAATTTTTAAAATTTATAAAAATTAAAAAATAACAATAATTATCATTAGAAAAAAAATTATTGTTCTGGCCTTGAGCTCGAAACGAACATTGAATCATTTATCAATAGGCCGATAAAAACAGAAACAATTGGTACTTTTTTTTGTTAATGGACGTTGTGGCAGCTCGCTGCCCTCAAGTGGCCTAATAAAACCAGGCTCGTCATGTTCACGCGATCGATTTATATATATAATAAAAATTTTTTTTTGCCGGGTCGTCGCTGAGTACTGGTTTGTCAAGCTTCGAGATCTGAGACTGCTCAGCTACGGAAGAGATATCATCAGCTAAGCATAATACTTAAAGAAAACTGAAGCGATTGATAAGCTTTATTCGATTAGTATAAGGTGGATGATTATATAAAGAGTTCCATTGAAAGTCTGTTAAGGCAAATAGTAAAAATTACCTTTGTATTCATTCGAAACTGTCTGCATGGACTTGATCACGTGGATTCCAGATTACTGAGCCATATTCCAATATTGACATGAGGGTCGTTAAATTCTTTCGACCATCATTTAACAAATGCAAAAACATCTTTGACTTTATTCACGGTATCATTAATATTGTAACGAATTTAGGGAAATTAAGCTTATTTGCAACCTTCTGCTTACGTTCTTATCGCTAAACTGTTGAATAAAACAATGCAATATTCTGTATTACAAAATATTCTTTATTAGACTACTTTGAAAGTACTTCACTTGGCAACTGATAGCGTGTCTAAATCTAACTGATTACTGCCTACTCAGCTTTCGTTCCTTTATACTCTCTGTTATCTCGTTCACTTACGTCTAGGCGTTTTTTCTGCTAGAATTTTCTACTTGTTTACCAGCTATACGCGTCGCGTGTGTATTTATAGTTTATATCTTCTCACGTAATCATATGCGCGTGTATATGTGAGTAATGATGATTGCATACTTTTGTGAGTATCCCAGATTTATGCAAGTGTTTGTCCGTATCTCTCCGCTCCTTGTATGTACATATGTGAAGATATATTGATTGATTTGTTTATGTTCATACAAGTGACTGCTTAGTATCGGCTTAGAGATGATAGTATCCCTTAGGATTGCTAATATTCGTCACACTGCCCTCCACCCAAGTCTGATCGTCCCTATTAGACAAATTTTCCGATCTACACGCTGCCAGCCTTTCCAAATGAACCACAATCATTTTAGTTCGTGGTTTGCCAATAGTTTGTATGCGGTAAACTACATAATTGATCCGTTTTACGACTTTGTATGGGCCTCCCCAATTGCACTGCAATTTCGGGGTCAAATCTTATTTCCGTTGTGGGTTGTATAACAGCACCAAATCTCCTTCCCGAAAACCTTGTCACTCATAATCTTCGTTCGTTGTCTTAGAAGATCGTGTATTTCTCTCATTCCTTCTTCCAAGACACCAGTGGATTTCTTGGTATTTCTCTCCGCATCGGCATCTATCCCAAACATCAAATCAGCTGGCAGTCGAAGGTCATTGCCCAAAATTACCTTTGCAGGAGTTTGGCCCGTTGTCTCATGCTCTGCCAATCGGTAAACCATCAAGAATTATGATATGTGTGTATCCCACTCCGCCACCGTGGTGTGATGGTAGCGTGCTCTGTCTACCACACCGTGTGCCCTGGGTTCACACCCCGGGCAAAGCAACATCAAAATTTTAGAAATAAGGTTTTTCAATTAGAGGAAAATTTTTCTAAGCGGGGTCGCCCCTCGGCATTGTTTGGCAAGCGCTCCGGGTGTATTTCTGCCATGAAAAGCTCTCAGTGAAAACTCATCTGCCTTGCAGATGCCGTTCGGAGTCGGCATAAAACATGCAGGTCCCGTCCGGCCGATTTGTAGGGAGAATCATTAGAAGCACAACGCAAATTGGAAGAGAAGCTTGGCCTTAGATCTCTTCGGAGGTTATCGCGCCTTACATTTATTTTTTTTTTATTTTTTTTATGTGTATCCCACTCTTCTACTACTTTCCATAAGGGCTCCTCCAAGGTTTTATTGAATCGTTCCAACATACCTTCGGACTGAGGATGCAATGCAGTTGTCCGTGTTTTTCGAATGCCCAATTTCTTACACATTTCTTGAAACACCGCTGAAACGAAATTCCTGCCTTGGTCAGAATTTAACTCCATTGGTACAACATACATTGCATCCCAATCGTTTGTAAGCACTTCTGCTTCTGTTTCCGCTTCTTGATTTGGGATTGGGTATACCTTTGGCCATTTACTGAAATAATCAATAAGCAACAGTACGTATTTGTTTCCGCGGTTGCTAGTAAGAAAATGGACCTGCGACTTCCATGGCGATCCTTTCAAATGGTGCACCTGTGTTATATTGCTTCATCTGGCCATGACTTCGTGGTTTGGGCCCTTTGGCTTTATTGCAAACCTCGCAGTTGGCAATCCATTCGGTGACCGATTGACGGCAACGAACCCAGTAGAATCTCTGCTTAATTTTCTCGAGCGTTTTCATGATTCCAAGATGACCCTCCGCTTGGACCTTTATGCAGCTCGTTGAGCACGTCAGGAATCATTTTCCTGGGAACGACTATCAGTTTCTTCTTGAATTGACCATCCCCACTCGCCCAAACTCGATGCAAGCAACCGGATATCAATTCCAAACTGTTCCACTGTGCCCAATATGACTTCGCAATGGGTCTCTCCGCTGACATCTCCTCTATGTTTGGTCTTTAGTTTCCTTCGAGCCCTTGCATAACATGTGACAGATCTGTATCTTCTAGCTTACACTTCCTTAGATGTTCCATGTCCCATTCATCCGTACATGTTATAGTCATTAGCCGGACATGTATAATGTCCTGTTTAGCCTCGGCCTTTGAACAGTGTTTGCATTCCAAACTACATGGTTTTCGTGACATTGCATCAGCATTTCCATGCGTACTACCTTTTCGATGCTCAATGGAAAAGTCATAGCATTGCAGTCGCTCGATCCACCGTGCCAATTGTCCTTCTGGATAACGGAACTGCAGCAGCCATTTCAACGCTGCGTGATCTGTCCTGACGCGCAATCGCTGACCGTAGAGTTACTTGTGAAAATGTTTAATGCACTCTACTAATGCCAACAGCTCCCTCCGTGTAACGCAATAGTTCCTCTCTGGTTTTCCAATTGATGGGCTGTAATATTCAACTACCTTCTCCTGTCCATCGACCAGTTATCATACAACGCCTCCTATAGCATATCCACTCGCATCTGTATCTAGAATAAATGTTGGTCCTGGAATCGGATATGCCATCATTGGGGCAGTGCACAAACGCCCTTTCAATGTTTGGAAAGCCACTTCTTGCTCCTTCTTACATTCAAAAGCTTTATTTTTTCTTGTAAGCTCGTGCAGGCTATGGGCTACGCTGGGAAAATTTGTACAAATCGGCGGTAATATGTGCACAGCCCAAGGAAACTTCTCAATTCATGTAGGTACTGTGGTCTTTGCCAATCGTTTGCAGCCTCTCTCTTTCCGTTCGAAGTGCATATGCCCTCGTTCGTTACCTTGTGACCCAAATAATTTTACTTCCTTTTTAAACAGCGCACACTTTTTGGGACTTAGTTTCAGACCAGCGCCAGCTATTCTCTGGAAAACTTCCTCCAAGTTTTTAAGATGTTCATCAAAGTTCTTGCCCAATACGATGATGTCGTCCAGGTATACCAAGCATATTTTCCAATGTAGTCTTTTCAATACCTGATCCCTGAGTCTCTCAAAAGTAGCTGGTGCATTACAAAGTCCAAAAGGCGTTACTGTAAATTGCCAAAGACCATCCCCGACGCTGAAGGCTGTTTTCTCTTTGTCTTCCTCCTTCACCTACACTTGCCAGTAGCCACTTTTCAAGTCCTGTGTGGAAAACTCTTTCGTACCAGAGATCGAATCCAGAGTGTC
Organism: Eurosta solidaginis; assembly: GCF_040869045.1. Classification (NCBI taxonomy): domain Eukaryota; kingdom Metazoa; phylum Arthropoda; class Insecta; order Diptera; family Tephritidae; genus Eurosta; species Eurosta solidaginis. The sequence goes on along the minus strand of NW_027136887.1, from coordinate 603,604 downwards.
GTCAATTCTCGGCAATGGGTAGGTATCCTTTTTCATGACGCCGTTCAACTTCCGGTAGTCCTCATTTTCCCATCCTTCTTCTTCACAAGTTACCACCGGTGAGCTCCATTTACTAGCTGATGGTTCGATGACGCCGCTATAGCTCATCTCTTGTACGATTTGACACACAACTTCCCGCTTCGCCAGTGGAACACTATGAGGAGCTTGACGTATCGGCCTCGCGTCTCTAGTGTCAATTTGATGTTTCACAACATTGGTGCGGCTTGGTTTGGAACCATCCTGGTCAAATATGTTTGCGTACTTTAGAAGCAGTTGCTTTGCCTTACTCTGATAATCTTCCTCTAGCCCCTCCGTCCACGCCGTGATGTCATTTGAAAGATCAGTCTTGCTAGTTGAAACGTGTTCCTGGAGCTGTTCACAGTTAATAACTACTTCAGCCTCTGGGCGTCTTCCCAATATAGCTCCTTTTTTCAGTTTGAGTGGTGAATTGAACTCAATGAGTACTCTTACCCGAATACGTCCATATTGTTTTGTCATAGCCAGGGTTTTTCCTACAAGTACGTTCGGTGTTGATCTGTTTACTGCCTCGACAACCCACAATTTGTTTGTCCCACAATCTCCAACAACCTTTGCCCAGATGACTGCTTCTGATTTTGCTGGTATTGGCTTACTTTCACCACCAGCACTCGTTTACTGCTGTAGCCTTTCACGTAACCGAAATTAAGTGGCACATCCATGTTCTTATATCGCATCGTCTTGCTTTGCTTGTCGATCTTGATGCGTTGGTCGATTAAGAAGTCCACTCCAACAATTATGATTTCATCAACAATCTCTGTCACCATAAAATTGTGTAGTACCATGACGTTCCCAATTGCTACTTCACATGCTACTTCTCCAATTACCTGGGTGTCCTCTCCCGTGGCTGTACGTAATCTTGCTCCAAACAATGGTCTTATCTTCTTTTTGACTAAATCTGATCGAATGATGGACTGAGATGCACCCGTATCTACAGTCAGTAAACGTTCCTTTCCATCCACATGTCCTCCGATAGTAAGATTGCTTGACCGTCTTCCAATTTGCGAGATAGAGATTATGGGGCATTCAATTGCGAGAGCCAGCTGTTGCCCCTTGCGGCTGACTCGCTTTAGTTTAACGATTGAGTGGACTTGAAGATTTGCTCATCTCTTTCAGCTCTGCATTTAAGGTCACCCACATTGTTGGAACTGTTAGGGTTGGTACTACAATAACGTGCAATGTGCCCTGGCTTTTCACATTTAAAGCATTTGACGGCACCATCGTTTTTCTGCTGCGTTCCTTTTAATGCTTCCAAAATTGTGTCTACCCAGTCTGGCCCTTCCACTTCCACCGATGAGCTTTGTATGAGGGCTTACTCAAAACTGTGGCTGTTGCCTGAGTCAGTGCATGCGTTACCGTTTGAGCAAATGTAAGTTGTTTATTCGCATATGTAACTCGTTTCGTTTCCACATCTCGTATGCCATTTACGAAGCTCTGAATTTTTACCCTCTCAGTGTATTCCACGGGTGCGTCCGCATTTGTTAGATGAGCCAGCCTTTCGATATCCGACGCAAACTACTGCAAAGTCTCATTCACTTTTTGGTAGCGATTTTGCAATTCAATTTAATATATATGTTTCCTATGTTCGCTTCCATACCGTCGTTCTACAGCAGCCATCAATGCTTCATAACTGTTACGTTCGTACTCTGGGACGGTCTGTAAGATCTCAGCAGCTGTTTCTTTTAAAGCCGCGAAAAATGCAGCAACTTTATCTTTGGCATTCCAGTTGTTCGCTGCTGACGTCTTCTCAAATTGGAGCTTAAATACCTGGAAAGTAACAGAACCGTCAAACGCTGGGGATTTTACCTTCAGAGTAGACGTTGAAGTGATTGGACGGTTCAATTGTAACTCCTGAATCCGATCTTTCAAAGCATCCATCTTGGCCTCCATTTTATCTTATATTTCACTAAAAACTTCCAGCAGCGATGAGAATTTTGTTTCCTGTGCCTCCAGCTGCGAGGATATGCCATCCTCTTGTGCTTTCAACTGCTCAGCCAACTGAGATGTCATAAATGTCTCCTGTTCTTCCAGTTGTGATACCATATATGTCTTCTGATCTTCCAGTTGGGATGACATCTGTCTTTCCTGGGCTTCAATCTTGGATGCTATGCGTGTCTCTTGCTCTTTCAGTTGTGTTTCAATTTTGGATGTTACTGTCGGTGTTTGTGCAGATATTGCATCCAAAATCGTGTTCAAGGCTGTGCTCGTAACTGTCTGCGATTTTTCGTTTTTCTCTTCAATTTTTATTGTCTCCTCACCATCAAGATGAAAGACATACTCTTCCACGTTAATTCCTTCTAATTCCATTGCCTCTCGTAGTCGTGCCTGAAGTTCGAGTTTATTGCCGATTGTATTCAATCCACGGCTCTCCAACTCTTTCTTCAGTTGCTGGATCTTCAATTCACTCCACTTTGCCATGTCCAAGTTCTATTCGAAGTCTTCGGAATTTATTCAATAATTCCTCTTCTGACACCAATTGTAACGAATTTAGAGAAATTCCGCTTTTTTTGCAACCTTCTGCTTTCGTTCGTATCGCTAAACTGTTGAATAAAACACTCCAATATTCTGTATTACAAAATGGTCTTTATAAGACTACTTTGAAAGTATTTCGCAATTAAACTTCACTTCGCAACTGATAGCGTGCTTAAATCATAGTGATTACTGCCTACTCAGCTTTTTCTCCTTTTATACTCTCTGTTATCTCGTTCGCATACTTCTAGGCGTTTCTTCTGCTAGAATTTTCTTCTTGTTTACCAGCTATACGCGTCGCGTGTGTAACTATTGTTTATAGCCTCTCACATAGCCATATGCGCGTGTATGTGTGAGTAATGATGATTGCATGCTTTTGTGAGTACTCAGATATATGCATGTGTTTGTCCGTATCTCTCCGCTCCTTGTATGTATATATGTGTAGACACAATGATTGATTTGTTTATGTGCATACAAGTGACTGCTTAGTATCGGCTTAGAGATGATAGTATCCCTTAGTGTTGCTAATATTGGTCACAATATGAAAAAGAAATGACAATAATGTGAAATTAAGACCTTTTCCTAAAAAACTCACTATCGACAGAAAAAAAGCGATGGTTTTTCAAAAATAAAACTATTGATACTGTGGGTAAAGCCATCGATCGGCTTGCAGCTCGAGCAAAGACTGATTGAAGAATAAAGATGTTGAAGGGACGAAAAATAGTGTGAAGCAAGCTTCACAAAACCTCTAGTAGGTCACATTCACCACTTACTACAGCAAAATTTGTTAAACTACCACTGTCTGAATTTAATTATTTAACAATTATTGGTACACTTTTAATTTAGCTATGTATTCAGAATTTACATTTTTACACTCTAAAACTACAATCAGTGTATTATGTGTGCTTAGATTATGTTAAAAATTGTGTTAAAGTTTTTGGTGTGGTGGAAGTGACCTACTAGAATTTTGTGAAGCTCCGCTGCTTTCCACTGAAGTTCGCGCATACAACATCTTTATTCTTCGATCAGTCTTTGCCTCGAGTAGATGCCATCTATGCAAAATGTACATGCCCTCACTTAAAGGGGTATACAAATTTTTAAATGACGCTGTAAAATAAACTCGTATGTGAACGAAGCTCTTCTAAAAAATTTTTAATTTTGAATTTTTTATTTCAGGCTGGAGATATGCTTTGCTATCAATAAAGGTGACTATCGCCAAATTAATATGGAAATACCGATTCACTACAACATATGATTATCAAAGTTTGCATTTCGTGGAAGATATTACCATTAAGATAAAGGAAATGCCGCTTTTTCGTATACATGCGAGAAATCAAACCTTGTAAGTCATACACAAATTAAATATATCGAGTTATCGGCTGAAGCTTTTCTCAAATATATGGCACTCCGCGCACATGGTAGTTTTTTAGTAGGAAAGGAAAAAAATGTAATCCCGATAGTGAAAAAGCCTAATATTCGGCAGAAAGATGAACACAATAATGAGTATTATTATATTAAAACCACAAGTAAAATTAGATGAACCCAATAAATTAAAACATCCTATTTGCAAAACATACCTCTGGTTATTTAATTTTAATTTGATTAGATATATAGTTTATTGATGAATCATCGGGTGTTACCCAAATTCTCACAGCTAATAATTGGGGCAAGAACACCGTGACCTTACCCCTAGCCTTCCATTTATTATGTTGGAAGTTCACCAATGTTTATTATAAGGGGCACAGAAAAAGAACGGACACCACTCTAGGGAACAGTCCGATTGATAACTTGATCCCGAAGTGGGATGTATCCACCAAGTTCTCCTTTTCATACCATTTAATTTGTTACAGCATGATATATATTAATCTTATTAGGTTAAGTATGAGAAACAGAAATACAAGTTGTGTGGACCTCAAGCTGTCATAATTTAAGGATCCAGCAAAGAAGCAAATAGTACCAAGGAAGAAAGAGCAAACATAGCAGAGAAAGAACACAACACAGCCTACTTCCCATATGCGGTCTCAAAGGTGACCGAGCTCGAGATCGAGCAGACGAGAAAGTCGTTTCGTACTCGAAATAGGAAAAAGGACTACTTCTTGACAAAAACCTTTAGACCAGTAAGTCGATCATAAATTATTTTAATGTCGACGGAGAAAATTAAATACAATCGGTTTAGAAAGAAAAGCTGTAGCAGGATGTAGGGCAGCATGTATTCAGTAGAGGAATATTAATTACCGTGCTGTATCTTCCGATCACTAAAACTTAGAGAGCTGTCATATACGGACAGGTGGAACTTTTCACATTTTTAGATATAGTAGCGGCAGCCTGTGAGTTAATGCAATGGTAATGATGCTTAAACATCTACGTATGAATCTGTGTGCATATAACAGCATAGCAACGTTTACATGGGTTAGTAACTGGTAGAAAGCAAACACGCGTATAGATGTTCGAACATGCATCTGTTAGTATAATATGCGTGAAGTTAGTTCTTGAAAGTGTATGTCTGTCGTATCCCGCCAAAGTAGGATTGTATGTATTTGTGTTTTTCGTTCTTGAGTGAAAGTGATGAGAAAGAAATGCTTTCGATCTATGGCGTACGATCGCCAAACGATGACAGGGCAGATCTCAAACAAAAAGTTGACTTAAGCGAGTGCGGTGCAGTATTGCTATTTATACATTTGTTTGCGGAAAAAAAGTCACAATTTTTTTGTAAAACCGTGCTAACGGGTAGCGGTAATCAAAAAAAAAAACCGGGATCCCATACATTGGCTGACAATAGCCGCAATAATAGGTGAGTCCATTGAAACCCCCTTCCCCATGCATGTGGACTAATCGTGACGATAAATAAAAATGTTAAAAATTTAATTAAAATTAATTTAAATTAAACTAAATTAAAGACCTAAAATCAATAAGATTTAATAAATTTATTTAAATAAAATACAAAGATAAAATTAAATAATGATATCAAATAAAATAATGAAAGATAAAAATAAAATAAAGTAAATAACTAAAATTATAAAATATAATAAAATTATAAAACTAAGTAAAATAGATAAAATTACATACATAAATATATAAAGTCAGATATTTCAGAAAAATCTAATAGATAAAATTAAGTGAATTAAATAAAATCAAATAAATAAACAAAATGCCATAAATAGGTAAAATGAAATAAATATATAAAATCAAGTAAATAGATAAAATTGCATAATTAAATAAAATTCCATAAATATAGCAAATAAACGATAAAATGGACAAATCAAAGATAACAGCGAAAGAAGGTTCACATGCACCTAAATGTTCCCTAATGTGCGGTATGACCCAACTCCTGAAACTGTTTCTTTTCCCCACATCTAGATTGCGGCGCAAAGGTTTAAACTTGCCACACTAGCCACCATCACAGTCACAAATACATACAAAAGCGGGGTAGTACTTATTATAAAGGAGCTTGCCACACCAGCCACCATCACAGCCACAAACACACAAATAATCGGGGAAGTATTGAATACCAAGGAAAGGGGAAGCATACAGACGGTGCCAGGTTTAACATCAAAGGAGTAGAGGGGCATCTTGGCGCTCCTTTCCTGGCACCGCGGTCCTTAATTGGAGGAGAGAAGCAAACGCGAGGAGAGAGGCAAAAGGGAGCAGCAGAATTATCCGTGCGCCGCTGACAGATTTTATATTTGCTTTTTTATATTTCAATTGGAGTTTTTTTTGACTTATTGGATATTTTTAGTTAATTTTAATCGTTATTTCATTACATTGAGTTTGTTTAATTTGAATTTTAAATTTAACTTTTTTAAGGTTTAATTTAACTCAATTCTAGTTTTTCTCTGATTTCCTTGTGATTTTTTTTATTTTTTATGAATTTTTTTTTCATTTTTTATAATTGTTCATATTTCTACTTATGCGTTTCGTTTTCATACCCCTTTTCATTTTTTTCTATCTTTTCAGCATTTCCCTTCTTACGTACTTACCAATTATTTCCTTAACTTTTTTCTATCTTTGCACATTTAATCTTTTTCTGGTGTCCCGCTTCTTCTATTAAATACCTAATTTTTAAGCTTTCAGTTTCTCCATGAATTTTTCACTTTTTGCATTTCCTTTTTTTGCATTTAAAGATTGCCAATTTTATGTTCGACCTTCCTAAAATTTTTATTTTTTTGGGGTTTGTTTGCTTTTTAGCACGTTTTGCGTTTTTTCAATTAGCGCAGTTTTCTGTGTAGTTTTTCACGTCCTTTTTTGCTTTCCTTTCTGCTTTTTATTTTTTTTTTTTTACATTAAGCTATTAGCATTTTTGGGGTTTACCCTCAGCTTCATTTTGCATATTGTTATATAACATAAAATATTTAACTTAGTTGTATTGGCTTTGGAATTTCTGTCAGTGAATTAAAATATTGTAATAATTTTTTTCAGTCGAAATTATACGTGCAATGAAAACGAGTTTGTGTGTTTCAGTATTCTTTTTCTATTAATAAATCTCTACTGACAGGTTATGGGCTCAGATCTCATATGAACAGGGCCGTAGAGAGAAAATCCGGGCCCGGGACTAAACAATTTACGGGCCCCCTATAAAAAATCCTCTAATACGTTTGATTAACTTGAATTAATGACGTATCATTCAGTCATTTTCAGTCGAAATTATACGTGCATTGAAAACGATTTTATGTGTTTTAGTATCCTTTTTCTATTAATAAATCTCTACTAACAGGTTATGGGCCCAGATCTCATATGAACAGGGGCGTAGAGAGAAAATCCGGGCCCGGGACTAAACAATTTACGGGCCCTCTATAAAAAATCCACTAATACATTTGATTAACTTGAATTAATGACGTCTCTCTCATTCATGTATCATTATTGATGGATTACATTAAAAAAAAATTTTGCCACATCAACTAAATGATTTTTGGACTAAGAGCTGACAATAAAATTAACACAGAATATTTACTATTTATACTTTTTATTGTAACATAGAAATAAAATTCTCTTTTAGCAGCCAGCATTGTTTCAAATAATCTTTTCTAGTTATTTGGTAACATTTTAATACATTTCTGATAAATTTAATGATGATTATAAATTTTAATTACTAAATATAAAAAGTTCGGATATCAAAGAGTGGCTCTACTTGCATTTTTCGCTGAAAAATTTGTATAATAATATCAAAATTTAGCTGTCTTGCCAAAACGGATTCAACCCAAATCGTGGGAAGTCCCGAAACTCGCTCTTGAGACGAACACGATCTATCAAAAGTTTTTGATTCTTGCAAGGACGCTGAAAGCACGTTCTGCACTAGCAACAGTGCAAAAGATACGTAAATCATCACTAATTTTGGGGAAAATTGTATAGAGATTTTGAACATAGATGGCATTTAGCAATTCCAACGGTGACAGACCTATATCAAAATTTGCTTCGTAAATGTGTTTCAAGTGAATTATTTGGCATTCTAAGCTTTGAGAAACACCCCACTTGTATTTTTCGACCAATTTTGCTGCGCTCGCCCGAACCGTAGATTCATTCATCCATGTCTTCAAATTGCCACAAAAACGAAAACGTCTCGTTCAAATTTCTCATAGCTGCAAATCGTTTAGTAATGCCAGTGATTACCGAATCAACGATCACCAAGAAGGTATTATTTTTAAAATCAGACTCTGCATCATCCGTAATCATCTCATTTCCATTATCTTCAAAACGTCTTTTGGGTTTTCCCTTTCGAATGTCCGGAAACTTAGGCGAGAAATTCAATTGAATAGCAACTGTTTTGCATTTGTTTAAAATTGTTTCCCATTGGTTCCTGATCAACTTCAAATCAGCTAATAAAGCATCTAGATGTCGGACCTCAACATCTATGGTGGCGTCTCTAGCTTGGAGGACCACGTTTCTTTCATTAATGGTAGTCAGTATTTTGAACCAAATTGAGGACAGCAAGATATTTTCGAACTTGTTGATATACTTGAGAATGCCGGTAACATCTCCGTATGCTTGTGCAGTCAAATTTAGCTTAAGTAATGCGTTTAGTGCTTGTGTTATTCCTGGAACATGGTTTGCGAATGGTCTGATTGCCTCAATTCTATCCGACCACCTAGTGTCTGAAAGACTGTGAAGAGAGCTCGGTACATTTTTTTTTGAGGATGCCCCATCGTTGTGGACTGCTGCTGAAAATAGTAAAACATTTTTGTACTACTCCGAAGAAAATAATTGCAGCAGTACAACATTCTGCAGCATCAACACCACATAAATTCAGACTGTAATGGAATTTAATTTTTTAATGGAATTTCATGTTTACCTAGAGTATGGCAAACTAATACGCTATTTCCTTACAAATTTTTTGGCTACAATCCACGAAAGCCAAAAACCGTTCTTGAATTGTAAAATTTGTTGCTTTCGAATTGAAATGGTGTTAGCGCAGAATTAACGTAGTCAACGTGGCTAGCATCAGGCATAGCATCAACGATAATAGCAAAATACTTATATTTTATATTCATTTATTTATTACAGCTTAATTAAGCCTAGCTTATATCTATTTACAATGTATATACATATATATAATACTCTTAACTAGACTAACATCTAATTCTAACCTAGTTATATCTATGAACTTTTTTTTTTTTTTTTTTTTTTTTTTTTTTTTTTTTTTTTTGCGGGGAGGCTGAAAAATGCCTAATGCACCATAATTGCTGCCGTCGCAGCAACCGTGTGTCCGTAGACTAAAAAACAGCCCCGTTCTGGAACCGTCGCCCACCCCGGCACCACTTTCGCATTACTTCAGGGTGGCGTTCCATATTTCTCATTTTTAAGAGCCTACTGTTGTCCCTGCGTCCAGGTTCCCGCTATTTGCTCTGAGTGTCCATTTAATCGCCACTGCTTCGCATGCGCAATTCTCTGCGCTCCCTCTCAGCATCCATCAGGCGTGTCATTACTATAAATGCCATTTTGCTCACTGCAGTCCAGCATTCTTTCCTGCTGCACATATGTGAAACTAAATTTCTCGTGGTAGGTTCCTCCCCAAAGACTCCATGCAAGGTGAGTCTTTCTTCGTGGAAACGGGGGCAGTAGAACATGACGTGTTCTGCGTTTTCTAACTCTGTGGTACACATTGGGCAATGAGGATCTTCCTCTATCCTACGCTTCCATAAATACTCTTTGAAACCGCCATGTCCACTCATTATCTGCGTGAGATGGTAGTTCAGTTCGCCGTGCTTTCGCTCATTCCATTGAGCTACGTTCCAAGCTAGTGTGAAAGTCCAACGCCCTTTACTCGAGGCCTCCCACCGTTCTTGCCACTTGGCTATTGTTTGTGTCCTTGCCCTTTTCTTGTTTCTTCAGATGGTCGCTCGATATTAGTGTTATACAGATCGGCCATTTCGCTTGCCAGTAAGTCCACTGGGATTTTCCGGGTTAGAACCAGGATCGCGTCGTCGGACACCGTCCGATAAGCACTTGCTATTCTTAAAGAAGCAAGTCGGTACGCTGCTAATATATATTTTTGATGGGTCTGTTTAGATCCATACCACACTGGTGCTGCGTATAGTATTATTGAGCTGGTTACTGTGGACAATAGCTGACGTATAGCTTCGCTCGGACCACCAATGTTAGGCATTATTCGCATAAGTGATCCATTAACTTTGGTAATTTTCTCCCCCACCGCTCTGAAGTGCTCTTTGAAAGTTAACTTAGAGTCAATGTGCACTCCTAAGTATTTTAAGGAATCCTTTGAGGTGATTTGATGATCCCCGACAGTTAAGACTAACTCGTTCGCCGACCGTTTGGAGCTTACTAATACCACTTCCGTCTTTTGGCTAGCCAACTACAGTCCTGTATTGGTCAGCCATTCCTTTATTCTTGCTACGGCGTCATTACATAATGCTTGAAGCAGGTCCAGTTTCTTGGCCACTACTACCACTGCAATATCATCAGCATATCCCACAATTTGCGTGTTTTCTGGTAGATCAATCTTTAGCACCCCGTCATACATTACATTCCAAAGCGTTGGACCGAGAACAGATCCCTGTGGGACGCCTCCTGTGATTTTGTACTCTTTAGCTCCTTGATCCGTGTCAAAAAGAAGTACTCTGTCTTTAAGATAGCTACCTATAATTCTGCGTAAGTAAGCTGGAGTGCCGAAGCTTTGCAGCGCCGCCATTATCTGCATCCAGTTCGCAGTGTTAAAAGCATTCTTGATGTCCAACATAATCAGCGCAGAGAACTTCCTTTTATTTTGGCCTCCAGAGATAGCTTCTCTAGCTATATTGACGACTGTTTTTATTGCATCTACGGTGGATCTTGATTTGCGAAATCCATATTGACTATTCGATAAGCCACCTGGTCTTTCTAGAGTCAGCTGTAGGCGCTCACTAATTATACGCTCGAAAATCTTCCCTAGGGAATCAAGCATACAAAGTGGCCTATATGAGGATGGTTGGTCCGGCTGTTTACCACGTTTCAGCAATAGGACAATTCTTTGTCGTTTCCACGGGCGAGGGAACACGCCTTCTTGCATACAGGCATTAAAAAGATCAGTAAATAATGTAGCCCTAGTTGTAATCGAGGCTTTAAGGGCTATGTTTGGTACTTCGTCGGGTCCTGGGGATTTGTTATCAGCAACTCTTTTTGCAGCGTCCAGCACCTCTTGCTCTGTAATTTGCGGAATTTCCGTACTTTCTAGATCCTCGCTTGGATAAGTCCAGCGATCTTGCGCCGGGAAAAGTGTTTCAACAATAATATTCATCAGTATCGGGCACGTAGGTCGCTGTGATATCGGTCCTTTAACTTTGGCCATCACAGTTCTGTAGGCTGATCCCCAAGGATCTAGGTCGACATTATCCAGCAGTTCCCTAAAGCATAACTTCTTGCTCTTTTTTATGGCATTTTTAAGTGCCTTTCTTTGTGCGACATAGGTGCTGTGTAGCTCTGCATATCGTGGTGATGAGCGTGCCCTCTGCGCTATTCTTCGTGCTTTGTGGCATTTTCTACGCTCTTCCGCAATTTCGTCATTCCACCAATATACCGGAGTGCGCTGTGCTTTTCCGCGACTTCTGGGCATGGCAGCATCACATGCCATACATAGCAACTTAGTGATTTGAACCGACCGGTTTTCCGCATGCGATTCTCGTACTATGGCGTCCTTCCAGATAATGTCAAATATTTGTGGGTCGAAAAGGTGCTGTTTCCATTTCCTACTTTGTCGATGTCTTGCTGCTGCCGTTCGTGGAGTTTCGAGCAGCTCTACGCTAATAGTTTTTTGGTCGCTGTGTGTGTAGACGTTGCTTATGCACCATTTTGCTCGTCTTGCTATTTCGCTGCTAGCGAAGGTGAGATCTATAATGGATCGTCTGGTACCTGTATCGAAGGTATATATCCCGGGTGACTCTAGAATGTGTTTGTACGATATGGGTATCAAATGAAAGGTGTTAATGATTATTTAAATGGGAGTGGGCCTTAGTTCTATAGGTGGACGCCTTGTCGAGATATCGCCATAAAGGTGGACCAGGAGTGACTATATAATGTGTTTTTACGATATGGGTATCAAAAGTATTAATGAGGGTTTTAAAAGGGAGTGTGCCTTAGTTGTATATGTGAAGGCGTTTTCAAGATATCGCATCATCTGTCGGGTACCGCTAATTTATTTGTGTATATAATACCACAAGCAGTATTCCTGCCAAGACTCCAGATGCTTTTGATTTCGCCGTGCAAAACTTTTTCATTTTCTTCTACTTAATATGGTAGGTGTCACAACCATTTTACAAAGTTTTCTCTAAAGTTATAGTTTGCGTCAATAAACCAATCCAACTACCATATTTCATCCCTTTTCTCGTATTTGGTATAGAATTATGGTTTTTTTTTAATTTTTCGTAATTTTCGATATCGAAAAAGTGGACGTGGTCATAGTCGGATTTCGGCCATTTTTTATACCAAGATAAAGTGAGTTCAGGTAAGTACGTGAACTAAGTTTAGTAAAGATATATCGATTTTTCTCAAGTTATCGTGTTAACGGCCGAACGGAAGGACAGACTGTCAAGTGTGTATAAAAACTGGGCATGACTTAAAATCGATTTCGCCCATTTTCACAGACAACAGTTACCGTCATAGAAGCTATGCCCCTACCAAATTTCACAAGGATTGGTAAATTTTTGTTCAACTTATGGCATTAAAAGTATTCTAGACAAATTAAAAGAAAAAGGGCGGAGCCACGCCCATTTTGAAACTTTCTTCTATTTTTGTATTTTGTTGCACCATATCATTACTGGAGTTGAATGTTGACATAATTTACTTATATACTGTAAAGATATAAAATTATTTGTTTAAATTTGACTTAAAAAAAATTTTTTTTTAAGTGGGCGTGTTCTTCATCCGATATTTCGATAGCGCATATATAGTAATAGGAGTAACGTTACTGCCAAATTTCATTACGATATCTTCAACGACTGCCAAATTACAGCTTGCAAAACTTTTAAATTACCTTCTTTTAAAAGTGGGCGGTGCCACGCCCATTTTCCAAAAGTTTACTAATTTTCCATTCTGCGTCATAAGGCCAACCCACAGACCCAATTTCATCGCTTTATCCGTCTGTGGTAATGAATTATCGCACTTTTTCTGTTTTTCGAAATTTTTGGATATCGAAAAGTGGACGTGGTTATAGTCCGATGTCGTTAATTTTAAATAGCGGTCTGAGATGAGTGCCCAGGAAGCTACGTACCAAATTTCATCAAGATGCCTCAAAATTTACTCAAGTTATCGTGTTAACGGACAGACGGACGGACGGACATGGCTCAATCAAGTTTCTTTTCGATACTAATGATTTTGATATATTGAAATCTATATCTATCTCGACTCCTTTATACCTGTACAACCAACCGTTATTCAATCAAAATTAATATACTCTGTGTGCAAAGCACGCTGAGTATAAAAAAGGAGAATTGCACATAATTAAAGCACAAAGCATCTACACATTCCTACTTATATACATATACACTGAAAGAAACAGACTGGTAAAATCAACCGAAATTTCTGTCAATTTTTATCCATCGCAACAAGATATTGAATCAGCTGCGCACAAATCGTTGATTCGTAATTGACCGTTTTTGTAGGCAAATAAACAAAAAAAGTTGTTTCATTATACTTTACCCATAGTTTTGTTAAATTATTAATTATTACTGTCGCTCTAAGAATACCAACCAAAACTGTTAATATGAAAGGGATTTCTGTTCTGTCATATATATGTATATATACTACATACATATTCACACACGCGTTAGTACATGCTCTAGCGAAAATAAGAGCATGTACCGTTTGTTAAACCAAATTGGCGTCGGTTTCAAGAACTTTATTTCAACTTTACAATTAAACATTATACACATACCTTAAACATTATACACTTTATTACTTTGTTTTATTAAACGCACTTTACCAAATTTTATTTTTTATAATTTATTTAATTTATAGTTTTCTACTTCACCGCGCTTCACTTTACTGCTTATTCTGAATTTCTTCTCTCGCATGTAGAGTTGCCACACGTGATTTTTTCGAACGAAACTTGTAGTATAAATGTTTGACATAGCATGTTAAATAGAGAATTTGTAATTCGGAAAGTTTAATTCTCGTAACACTTTATTTTGAAACGATTCCAAAACAACTCAAACTTTTATGCTGTCGGAAACATCAACATTAAAAAAGGATGTTTTTTATTATCTTATTAGATTCATTCGCGTGAGTGCAAATTCGTAAAAGCTTGAACAAAATCTTACTAATTTTGGAAAAATCCTGTTCGTTCAAACAAAACCTTTGCAAAAAGAGGGCACAATTTTGAATTTTGCTTGGAAGAGAAGTTGCAAAATTGTACCATAAATAGGTGTTTCGATATCGCATGATTTTTTGCAGTGTTACGCACATTAAATTCAAAAGAGGGGTTTTTTGTTTTGTATTGATAACTGAAAAAGTAGTTTTTTATTGTTTTCCCAATTTTTGTGTTTTTTCGATTTGGTGGTTTTTTTATTTTGGTGTTTTCTTTAAACAAGTGGCACCATCGTCATAAGTACAAAGTAGAGAGCGCAGTGAGCGTAGAATTCTCTTTGAAATTTGCTCATGCATTGACTGTTGTTCGCTTTTGAAATGACCTGTAAGATCAGTTGTGTTAACAGAAAAATCAGTTAGATTGATTAGGAATCTGTCAATTTTACAGAATTTTGTTAACTTAAGAGCGACAATTTCTCTTCTGTTGAAATGACTAAACTAATTTGTTCGCTTGACAAAGAACTCGTACAAATTAACCATAATTCGATCAATTTCACCGAATCTCCGTTAAGTCAAGAACAACAGAACAGATTTGTTGATTTTACTAGCACCAGTTCTTTCGGTGTATATACGTATATAACTATTTTTTTGCAAATTCAATTTATTATTATTTTTTTTTTTTTTTTGTTTAACAAATTTTCGAATTTGAAGTACATTTTTTGGATTTTTTTTACTTAGTTCTTAAGTTTACCTTTTTGGGAAAATCACCTTTGTCTTACTTCGAAATAGGTTTCTTAAAAGGTTTTAATTATAATTATTAAAAAAATAAATAAAAGTAAGGCGCGATAACCTCCGAAGAGATCTAAGGCCGAGCTTCTCTTCCAATTTGCGTCGTGCTCCCCTTGATTTTTCCCTACAAATTGGCCGGACGGGACCTACATGTTTTATGCCGACTCCGAACGGCATCTGCAAGGCAGATGAGTTTTCACTGAGAGCTTTTCATGGCAGAAATACAATCGGAGCGCTTGCCAGACACTGCCGAGGGGCGACCCCGCTTAGAAAAATTTTCTTCTAATTGAAAAATCTTAATTTTGATGTTGCTTTGCCCGGGAGTTGAACCCAGGGCATACGGTGTGATAGGCGGAGCACGCTACCATCACACCACGGTGGCCGCCAAAATTATAATTATTAGTTTTTGAAATTTGCTTACCTCCATACGGAGTTCGATTTTTATATACTCCGTAGTGTTTTTTTTATATATTGCTTTAGATTCGAAATATCTTGGGTGTTGAATTTTTAGGTTAACCCTCAGTAGGCTTATTTTTTTAGTTTTGATATTTCCTTTTGTTATAACGAATTTTTCGGTTTTATTTTTTTTGGTATCCTGCCTAATTTTTAAATTTTTTAAATTAAAAAATTTTTTTTTGCAATAATTTGCAGTTTAAATAAAGATCTATTACGTTTGTTCCTCTTTGTTTCGGTTTTTTTCTGGTTGGGTTGATCTTATCCTTTCCCCTTTTGTTTTAAGAATATACATAGCTAGGGTAGATCTATTTGGCGACCAAATCCCTGTAGGTGAAGAAATTTTTCCTTGTCTGAGCGAGTGTGTTTGTGTATGGAAGAGAAAGACGCACCGGAACGAGTTGCTGGTTGATTAGGGTTATTCAACACTGACCAGAGGATAACAAGGAGTGTGAGCAGGGCGCTGCAGAACCAAGTGGTCGGATCCATTTTCAGGCAGATCGACACGGGCGTACCCCATCCCGTAGATTTTTTTGCAAACGGACTTTTTAACAGGTACACTTCGCGGGTTTTCAGGTCGACTAGTAAAGAGGGGGTGACTCGTCCGGCTACCATTAGAAGATCGGACAGCTTTTATTTCAGCGACGGGGAAATGAGTTCGAGTTTTTCCAGGAAAATAGACCAGCTGTTCGAAATGACGGAGGAGTCAGGTGGTGTTGGGGGGCAGTCCATAAGAGGATTGAACGCGGGTGCTGGGGCAGCGGAACCCCGGAGAAGCGGACCTAGTTCCACAGCCAACAACATCGAACAGCTAAGCCATATGATGGCGATGATGGCGCAGCAAAACCAGCTGATGGAGCAATACATGAATAAGGTCCGTCATATCCGGGATAACGTGTCGAACCCCAGCAACCGCGTCGCAGATATGGAGAACTCCGCACAACCCTTACGGCACCGATCTGAGCGCGCGTCTACACCTGAGCCTAGGGATGTGAGGAATGAGACAGCCAACCAGCGTGTCAATCCAATTGCAGCGGGGGGTTTCAGGTAGCGATAGGAACATCCAGGACCCACCTAGATGGAAGAAGTTGGACCTGGATAAGTGGCATGTGAACTTTGACGGGACAAGTAAAGGAATTACGGTGGAGACCTTCATTTTTAGAATTGAAAAGCTGAGGCAACAGCACAACATATCCCACTTTCAGCTCTTCACCGATTTCCATTACCTCGTAACGGGCTCTGCCTTGAAGTGGTACTGACAAGTTCTTGAAGATCACGCTGACGAACCCGAGTTTGTGTATTTTGAGCTCAAAGCAGAACTGCTAACCCACTTCAAGACTGCAGAGTCCGATAGCGAAAATATAAGGGAGATTATGGAACGCAAATAACAGTCACAAGAAGGGTTCGACGATTTCTACAGTGAGGTTCATAACCTGTCTTTTCGCCTGCGGAAGAAGATTCAGGAGAAGGAGCTAGTGGGGATCATTAGGGGCAATCTTAAACCCTACTTTGCGAACTTAACCTTCGCATCGAAAACTGACACGTTGGCGGAGCTTAAAGCTGAGTGTAGGAGGGCAGAGTGGCTCATCAAGGAGAACCGGAGTCGTTCCAAACCGGTCAGCGAACTGGAATATCCCGAAGTGTCACCTGGGGATGAGGGGATCACCACGAATTACGTGGGGGCCATCGCCAATCCAGCCAAGGTAAAACCCCAATTCCAAAAATCTACTCACCCTAGTCATGGAACTTCGGCAATACCAAGCCCACCACCAATTCGTTTTGTGCGTCCACATTCCATCTTATGTTATGTTTTTTATGTGGAATGCCTGTTGACTTTTTCGTTAAGAATCCGTCCGAATTGAAAGAAGAAAATCATTCTAAGTAGTCCTTCCATAATATGGTGTGATCTGCGTGTGGGGGTGATATGTCCTTTTGTGTCTACAAAACAGGTAAGGGAAACTCCCCACTGGCGGAGATGGTCGGGAGCACTCGCCAGGGGACAAACTACCCGGAGACCAACCCAGCTTCAGTATTTCAAAAAGGGTGGACGACAGTGCGTGTAGTGCCAAGATTTGTGTGGGGAAAGCCGAGCCAAAAAGTTTACATCAAAGGAAGCTCGAATATGAAGCAGCTAGGCAAAGAATTTTTTGCGAAGAATTTCTCACCAAGAAAAGATATAGGAATTTTAAAAAGATAATGAAGATGCGAGCAAAGAAAAAAAATATGAAAAGAATTATTAATAAAATAGTAGCGACAGTAGTATCCATTAAAAGCGACAACCGTTTCTTTGCGCAGACAAAGATCGGGGATAGGGGTGTCGTAGCCTTGCTGGATTAAGGTGCTGGCGCAATTTGCCTAGGCAAAAATTATGAAAATCTGATAGAAGGGATAGCACCATCCCAATGGCCAATCGAAACATACGCACAGCGAATGGTGGCGAAACGCCAGTGGTTGGTGCTATCACTCTGTCTGTCTTTTGGGATGGAGCATACAAGGATCTATAGTTCCTTATTGTGCCAGGCATTCAACAGGCGGTGTATTTAGGGGGAGACTTTTTGCAGGCTCTCGATCTGAATGTTGTTAGTCGGGGGGTTTTATCGCGTCCAACTCACACTAGCGTTGCAGAAATTTTGCCCGCCGAGGGCGATTTATCATTTAAAGCGGCAACATGTTCTGACCAGACAGCAAAGTGTGGCGATGGAAAAGGTCAAGGCGTAGTTTCCCTCATTAGTTTTAGGACAAACTAACGTGGAGGAATACGTAATAGAAGTCGCAGAAGAGAACTTCTCAGTCAAGCAAAGGCATTACCCTATAACACCAGCGATCCAAAAGCTAGTTTTTGAAGAGCTCGATAGGATGATTGGTTTAGGGGTGATAGAAGAGAGTAATAGTAGCTGGAGCAACCCTGTATCGCTGGTGATAAAGGGAGAGAAGAAGCGTCTGTGACTCGACGCTCGAAAGATTAATGAGCGAACCATTATATCGACGGGATCATAAGCCGACATCAGAACACTAGGTTAATTTCGGCCATTGATTTAAAAGATGCCTTTTGGCAGATCCCGCTCGAAAGCAAGTCTAGGGAAAAGATAGCATTTACAGTGCCAGTGCGTCCCCTATGCCAATACACAGTCATGCCGTTTGGACTGTGTAACGCAGCACAAAGAATGTGTAGGTTAATGGACAAGGTTATACCCGCTTCATTACGTGAGTCTGTGTTTTTATATTTAGACTATTTGTTGGTATGTTCTGTCGCTTTCTCGTTCCATTTATGTTTGTTGGAAAAGGTCGCTAGATGTTAACGTGAGGCTAACCTTACCATTAACGTGGAAAAGGGTAAATTTTGTTTTAAGGGAGTTAGGTACCTAGGCTATGTAGTGGGTGATGGATGCATCCGTACCGATGCGGACAAGGTTGCTGCTGTGAGGAATTTCCCCGAGCCAAAAACACCGAAGCAGCTTCGACGGTTTCTTGGATGTCAGGCTGGTACCGTCGTTTTATACAACACTATGCAACCATTCCAGCTCCGCTGCACGACTGTCTCACTAAAGACAAAATTAAAAAGTTTACGATGACGGACGAAGCGAGAGAGTCGTTTGAGCGACTGAAGCAGAGCCTAGTTTCTGCTCCCGTACTGGTACGACAGGCGTTTTTACGCCCAGTGCGATGGTTCGACAGACGGAGTGGGGCGGTACTTTTCCACTTAGACGACGAGAACAACGAAAGACCGATAGCTTACGCTTCTTCCAGATTAAATAGGCCGCAGCAAAATTACATTGCCAAGCTGGAGTGCTACGGCAGTGATAAGCGTGAAGACATTAGGCCTTACGTCGAAGGTTTGCCGTTCACAATCATCACCGATCACGCGAGTCTAAAATAGTTAATGGATTTTGAAACTACAGGCATGTGACTTTGAAATACAGCATAGGAAAAAACACACATTTGGAGGAAATGAAGCTATCTGACAGACCAATGGACATCGACTTGGACTCACCATATTTTAAAGCTGAAGAGTATGAAGAAGACTGTGACTCAAAACCAAGACCTACTACCACAGTTGTGCGCTTCCCAAGGCAGTCGGTTCTATGTACCGGAGCGACTCCTGATTTTTCCCGACCAAGGACTGTCATTTCAGTGTGACCCCATCTAATTTGTTTCGTCCCTCCCCTCCTTTTGTCATCCTCCCAGCAGCTCCTTGCAGCAGGACTGCTCCATATTCTCTTACTCCGGGAAGGCATCGAATCCAATCCGGGTCCGTCTTCTGACCCCGGGCCTGAGAAATGGTTTTGCTGCATCTGCCGGAAAAGAATCTTTTTAGGACGGTCATACTCTGTTCAGTGTGTCTCGTGCAAGGGATGGTTGCATCGGACAGGTTGTTCTGGGCTTGATCCCAAAACCCGACGTCCACGTAACTTTTATAAATCATTTGTGGCTCCTTGCTGTTCACGCCCAAGGGCGTCCCGTAGTCTACGTCTAAGCGCCCCCCACTACCTTCCAGCAGCCCCGCTTCTCAGCAAGCCTTCCCCAACCCAGGCGTAGTCACCCGTCACTTACCCCCAGAGTGGCGACGTCTCCCTTATGCACTTCAGAATTCTGCAGTTAAACTGTAATGGACTAACTGGGAAGATTACGGAGATAGTCGATTTCATGAAGCGGCACAACATCCGCATTGCTGCGATTCAAGAGACTAAACTCACAGCAAGATCTGCATTGCAGACCTGCTCTGGGTATAACGCCCACAGGAAAGACCGCGAGAGCGGAAATGGAGGCGGTCTCGCGTTTATCATACACCACTCTGTGCAATATTATATATTTGATCCTGGCATCGACCGCAGGGACAATGTCTTAGAACGTCAGGGCCTATCTGTCCGGTCAGGCGATGCAAACCTAGAAATACTCAACATCTACATCCCTCCTGCCACCTGTTGCCCCAGTGGATACCGCTCTAATATCAGGGCCTAACTCACTGGCAGCAATCGCATTATCTTAGGCGATTTCAATGTCCATCATGATCTATGGCATTCAAACTTGCGGGCGGACAGTAGGGGTGAGATGTTGGCGGATCAAATAGAAGAAACGACGTTCTGCACAATAAACGGAGACGCCCCCACACGTATGGTAGGAAGCTGTCACAGCTCGCCAGATATCTCAATCGTGAGCGCAGAACTCGTAAACTGCGTCAACTGGCAGCCGATGGTAACATTGGCATCCGACCACCTGCCCATACTTATTTCGCTTGAGCGTACCGCCGACTTCATCGTCACTGAAAAACTCACTTTCATAAACTTCAAAAAAGGAAAGTGGGAAGAATATAAATCCTTTACAGACAGCCGCCTAGCTGCCCTCCCTATCCCGACTGATGCCCGCCAAGAGGAGCGTGCCTTCCGTAAGGTCATTAAATCCGCCTCGGCACATTTCATTCCCGCCGGAGGCCGCAACCTTAGCGAGAGAACGTGACCTTATAAGACAGCTTGATCCAGGCGACCCCCAAATAAGGGATATAAACCAACGCATCAGATTGCTTGTGGATGAACACAAGCGGGCGGAATGGGAGGAGCACCTAAGAGGTTGTAACCTCTCTACCGGTGTGGGTAAACTTTGGTCCACCGTAAAGTCCCTATCGAATTCGACTAAGCACAAAGACAAAGTTTCCATCGCCTTTGGCGACAAAGTGCTGTCGGATGCGAAAAAATGCGCGAGCGCTTTCGGTCGACAAAGATAGACGGAGAGCCAATAGACGCGCACATAAACACAAATTCAGCACGTCACCAATCACCATCACCGCTAAAGAGGTTGAGGACGCCATTGGTCGTGCTAAACCATCCAAAGCAGTGGGCCCAACGGCATAGCCATGCCGATGCTTAAAAACCTAGGAAAAGAGGGTTTCAAATATTTAGCGCATGTCTTCAATCTGTCTCTTTCCACCTTTGTCATAGAAATGGAAAATGGCCAAGGTGGTCCCGCTACTAAAGCCTGGGAAACCAGCTAACATAGGTGAGTCGTATCGTCCGATATCTCTCCTATCGCCAGTGGCAAAGATGCTTGAAGCCATTTTGCTCCCTTATTTCCAAGCAAATTTGCAGCTAGCCCCTCATCAGCATGGCTTCAGAAAACTACATAGCACTACCACCGCGCTAAATGCCATTAGCACCCAGATAAATTGCGGTTTAAATCAATACCCCCACCATATAACAGTACTCGTAGCGCTAGACCTATCAAAAGCTTTTGATACGGTCAACCATGGCTCGTTACTGCAAGACCTGGAAGGGTCTACCCTTCCCCCATGTCTTAAAAGGTGGACCGCAAAAACTGGGTGGTCGGCAGGCATCGGTGCAATTTAGAAACGAAACATCAAAACCAAGGAGAATTAAACAAGGGGTGCCACAGGGTGGTGTCCTATCCCCACTTTTGTTTAATTTCTACATATCTAAGCTACCTTCACCACCGGAAGGAGTCACAATCGTTTCCTACGCCGATGACTGCACAATAATGGCCACAGGCCCAGGCCCAAAGATCGATGCGCTATGCAATAAAATAAACGGCTACCTCCCTGATCTCTCGAGTTTTTTCGCCTCGTGAAACCTGGCATTATCACCGACTAAATCTTCCGCGACCTTATTTACAACATGGACGCCCCAAATGTCGACCATTTTGAGCATCCACGTCGATGGCACTACGCTACCGACTGTCCTACACCCCGAAATCTTGGGTGTGACGTTTGATCAGGATCTACATTTTGGTGAGCACGCAACCGCAATTGTTCCGAGAATTCAGAGCCGTAACAAAATCCTCAAATCCCTCGCTGGCAGTACTTGGGGAAAAGATAAAGAAACGCTCATTACTACATACAAAGCAATTAGCCAGCCGATTACGTGCTACGCGTCACCCATATGGTCGCCAAGCCTAAAAACCACCCACTGGAAGAAACTACAGGCCAGCCAAAATACTGCTCTCAGAATCGCCACGGGCTGTCTTCTTATGTCCCCAGAACACCATCTGCATAATAAGGCGAGAATACTCCCCATCAGAGAGAGAAATGAGATGCTGACCAAACAGTTCCTGTTGAATACCCAGAAACCTGGGCATCCCAACAGACATCTGATTGATGAACCAGCACCGCCTAGGGGCTTAAGGAGTCATCTCCGTAAGCATTTTGAGGAAATACGGCACCTGAGAACCCAGCCGAATGAAGTGAAAGAACACAAGCAGGTCCTTGGTGAACTCCATAAACAGGCGTCGGACCTTTATGCCGGGAATTGCCCGGTGAATCCAGTACTTAACGAAAATTATCCAAAACTTGCGGAAGAGGAACGCATACTCCCCAGGGAAACGCGTGTCACTCTTGCTCAACTTCGTTCTGGATACTGTAACAGGTTAAACTCTTACCTATCCAGAATCAACCCCGACATACAAAATGTATGCCCCGCTTGCAATGTGTCCCCACATGACACCAACCATCTCTTCAATTGTAATGTGGAACCAACGCCTCTAACACCCCTTTCCTTATGGTCCACCCCTGTTGAAACGGCAAGTTTCCTTGGACTCCCGTTAGAGGATATTGATGACAATTTGTGATCGGTCGCGGCTATTAGGTGGGGCGAGCATTGCTACAACAACAACAACAACCACAGTCGTGCTTATCGGAGAGGTATGCTTATAGATGGACTCAATTTAACCGGGGGACGATCTTCAGCAGGACCAAGCTTGGAAAGTGTGCGTGCCGTCGGAATTGTGTGCAGGATTGGTGGACTCCAATAGCTCAACTTCTGCGTACGAAGGCATCCATAAAACATTAGCCCGGATGCGCGAAAAATATTACTGGCCTGGTATGGGTACCGATGTTCAAACTTATGTTAGGGAATGTGAGGTATGTAAGGGAAATGAAACCCAAAACTCTTTCCAGAAACCACTCATGGGAAAGCAGCACGTAACTGAAAGACCTTTCCAACGATTATTTGTTGATTTTATGGGCCCTTACCCACGTAAGTGTGATGGTAATGTGTATGTGTTTGTTTGTCTTGACAATTTTTCCAAGTATGTCTTTTTAAAACCTATGCGTAAAGCCACGTCTATATATGTTATTCAGTTTTTAGAGAAAGAGGTTTTTCACATGTTTGGAGTCCCAGAATATATCCACTCAGATAATGGCAAACAATTTGTGTCCGATCTGTTTACAGAGTTTTTAGAAAAATATGGAACAAAACATGGGTTGGATTTTATATAAGGTGCCACGATTTTCAAACTTTTTTCGATTAGTAGGGGTTGAGGGGGTCCTAAAAATCACCAAAATGGAATCCGCAGCTCTAGGAAACTCTTAGTTTATGAAATATAAGCTTTTTAATTTCGAAATTTTGTAAAATTTAAACTTAAGCCCTGGACTTAAAATTCGGGTCGGATATGTCGACAGCGGTATCAAAAGACGCGTATTTGCGTCAAGATTCAGAATCTGAAAGCAGAAACTATATTTTTTTATCTCGTTTAAAAGTTAGAATTACTGTGCATGGCGTAGCCGGTGTTGGATCGGCTAAGGGTTGTTTTTTTAAAGTGCGGCCGAAGGCCGCTTACGCAGAAGGGTGTGGATATACCACACACCCGGACTTGGTTTGGCGTAGCCCAGGGTTATTTTTTATAAGCGCGTCCGAAGGCCGCCTATGCAGAAAGGTGTTCTACGCAGAATTACTCTGCATGGCCACCAAAAAAGAGGTTTTTAAAATTTTTGGTAAACAAAGACTAGAAAATTTAAAGATACATATACATCAGATAAAACGTATTTTTAAAGTTATTTTTCGATTTTTTTAATTTTTGAAATCCATCCACTAGTTTCGGAGATATGAATTTTCATAATTTCGCCTTTTGACATGGAATTACCCCCAAACCTTTCATTTGCACCAAAATAGAAATATACCGTTGGAGTCAGCATAAAAATCTCTATAAAGTCCGGTTTGTTATTTTTTTTTTTGACAATTGTATGTATTCTGCACTTGAGCCCTTTTTCTAAATTCTTATCATAAAAAATTTTAATATTTACTTAAAAATCTCGCGTTACGGTAAATTAAATACATTAATTTCAAATTTGTTGGAATATCCAAGTAGTTCGACTACGCTCAGTACCAAACACCCTTTATAACGAAATGTAACAAACAACAATATGTAACTGTATACTCTTTTCTCTCATTATAACTTTAATATGAAACATTGCTCTTTAATATTCTTTACAGTCCTTTGTTAACCGTATACGGGAGCGCATCGCTATTTTCTATATATGTGCTTAAATAAAACTTTACTTTAACTGTGCTTAGCTGGAATCCACCGTGTTATAATTTCTTATAGGTTATGGGCCCAGCCCACAAGTGCATTAAAGTATTTTAGTCGGACTTAAGTAATTAATTTAAAACGAAAAGTTTTCCTATTTACGCGAGACGTGATATTAATAAAAAAAAAATAATAGAAATGGCTGGTGTCGTGCGGATCGAGCCGCTAAACGCGGATAATTATGACACGTGGCGACTACAAATTCGAGCAATCCTCGTAAAAAACGACATGTGGTCATACGTTGACGGTAGCAAGGAATGTCCTACTGAGGCTGCAGAAGCAGCAGTGTGGAAAACTAATGACCAAAAAGCGTGCGTTGATATTACGCTAGCCATGAGTGCCAGTGAGTTAGGATTGATTTCCGAATGCGAAAACGCGCGGAAAATGTGGGTAAAATTAGAATCAACGTATCAGTCAAAGGGACCTGCGCGAAAAGCCACGCTCTTGAAGAAAGTTGCGTTGGCACGTATGAAAGAAAGTGATTTGGTTAGAGACCATTTAAATGACTACTTTGACGCTGTTGCTAAATTAAAACAAATCGGAGTTGAAATCGGTGATGAACTTTTAGCTATATTGCTCTTTTATAGTTTACCGGATTCTTACGAAACGTTTCGGTACGCTTTAGAAACACGTGATGAACTACCAAAACCCCACATACTTCGCGTTAAGATTCTGGAAGAGTCGGAGTCCAGAAAAGCTAAAGATGAGAGAAGTGAAAATGACGTGCTTTATGCCAAAACCCGGCAAAATAAAACAACCGGTTATAAAAGCAACAATACCCAGCATAGTGCATCGAAAAATCGCAATATTGTTTGTTATAAGTGCGGGAAAGGCGGTCACATCACGAGAGAGTGCAGATCAAAGGTAGATCACAAAATGCACAAAAGGAAGGAAGAAAAATGCCGCGAACAACAAACTGCTTCGTTAAACGTCACCGAATCCGTATTCTTGTGTCCAAATGGAAAGAAAAAATGGTGCCTAGACAGTGGTTGCACATCGCACATGAGTTCCAACAAAAACAAGTTCCTCGCGATGTCTGAAGTGAATCAAGTGCTCAATTTAGCAAACGAAAATTCAACAGTTATAAACGGTATCGGTGATGTGAGAATGACAATGGACAAAAAGGAAATAACGCTTAAAGATGTACTTTATGTGTCGGATCTGCGCACTAATTTACTATCGGTATCGAAAATAACCGATAAAGGCTATGAAGTGCATTTTCGGCAAAACGATGCGTTGGTAATCGATAAAAATAAAAATGTGTTGTTCTCACCTGAACGTGATGAAAACTTATATTTTGTGAAAAATGTGGCCGAAAGTACAGCTTTTTTGGTAAAACCAAAAAACGACGTCGATTTGTGGCACAGCCGATTGGGCCACTTAAATGAACATGACTTAAAAAATATGGCTAAAAATGGCAATGTTCATGGTCTAAAAATTGAGTCCGATCAAAATATGTCGGAGTGTGAAGTGTGCATTAGTGAGAAGTTAACTCGAGCTGTTTTTCCTAAAGCGACTGGTAACCGCACAAACGAGTTACTCGAAATCGTATACACGGACGTATGTGGACCAATGAGGCAGGCCTCAAACGGCGGTGCAAAATATTTTGTAACATTCATAGACGATAAATATCGTTGGTGTGAAATATATATATTATAAAACAAAAATCCGAAGTATTCGAAACTTTTAAAAAATTTAAAGCTGTCGCGGAAAATTTCACGGGTCAAAAAATCAAGTCACTGCAGTCGGATAACGGACGTGAATTCTGCAACAGTCATTTTGACAATTTCCTGCAAACACATGGTATTAAACGGCGTTTAACAGCACCGTACACACCCCAACAAAATGGGGTGGCAGAACGCAAAAACCGTACGCTAGTCGACATGGCGAGATGTATGATGAAATAAGCTGGTGTTCCGCCATCGTTTTGGGCGCAGGCCATTAATACAGCTTGCTACATACGAAACAGGTGTATAACAAAGTCGACCAGAGAAATTCCATATAAGACTTGGACAGATAAAATACCGACAGTTATTCATATGAAAGTTTTCGGTTCGAAAGCATATGTTCTAAATAAAGAAAAATCAAAGAGTCAATTCGATTCTCGAGCTGAACAGTGCGTGTTTGTAGGTTACTCCTCAGAATCTAAAGCTTACCGTTTGTGGTCGAAATAACATAGAAAAATAATAATCAGTCGTGACGTTAAATTTGTAAATGAACCCGGTTTCGACAATAATTATGAAGAGTTTTTAGAGAAAGAAAAAGAAAATCTAATTGAAATCGAACTGAGAAAGAACCAAAACAAAGAGAATATTAGTAATGAGAATCGTTGTGACAGTGACTCAGGTGTAAAAGAAACAAAACGCGGTAAAGGCCGACCAAAGCTATTGCGATTAGGGCTGCGCGGTAGACCTAAGAAAATTTATAATCTCGCTTCTTCCGGCGACACAGAAGAAGATGAATTCGAGGAATGTGAGGTGGCCTGCCTCGGCGTAGACCCTTCGAGTCCCCGTGAAGCATTGATTACGGACAACAGCTGCGTGGAAAACAGCAATCGAAGACGAATACTTGGCGCAAATATTCAACAAAACTTGGGATATTGTCCAGCGTCCTTCCCAAAGAAAAGTTGTCAGTAATCGCCTTGTATTCCAAAGGAAAGATGATGGGAGGAAGAAAGCGCGCCTAGTAGCAAAGGTTTTCGCCCAGGGACAAGGCGAATACTTCCAAGATACTTATTCACCAGTAGCACGTTCATTGTCAATCCGTCTACTAACAGCTTTATCAGCGGAAATGGATTTGGAAATTCACCAGATGGATGTAGTTACTGCCTACCTCAATAGCGAACTCGATGAAAGTGTATTCATGGAAGTGCCAGTAACGCTCGTAGAAACATTAACCAAACTTAAATCCGGCTACCCGTTGGGTAGTAATAATATTACGTATATCACTCAAGATGTCAAAGATACAACCAAAAAATGGCTCGCAGGCTTGCAGAAGTACTCAGATCCAGTTTGCCTCCTAAAGAAGGCGATATATGGTTTGCGTCAATCCGGTTTGATGTGGTACAACAGGTTAACCGAGAAATTACATACTATGGGTTTGAAGGCAACAAAACAAGATCCACGCCTATTTATTAAGCGCGAGAGTGTACAAATTTTAATGATCACGGTATATGTAGATGATATATTACTCGCTTCAAATGATAAGGTGTGGCTTAATGAAGTGAAAAGAGAGTTGGGCAAATCATTCGAAATGAAAGACATTGGTCCCGTCAAACGTTGTATTGGTATAGATTTTAAGCAAAACTTAAATTCGCACAATGTATTTTTATCTCAAAAAACCTATACTGAAACAATTCTAGAACGCTTTAACATGAGCCAGAGCAAACCTGCGTGTACTCCAATGGAAAGCAATTGCAAGTTAACAAAGCCGGAGAAAGCCAACGAAGAGGTCATGGCAAAGTACCCGTTTCAAAAGCTGATAGGTGCTTTAATGTATCTGGCTGTAACAACGAGACCTGACATAGCATATGCTGTTAATTACATGAGTCAGTTCAATACAAATTACAACGACGAACACTGGAAGGCGGCGAAACGAATCCTTCGATATTTAAATGGTACTAAAGATTACGGCTTACTTTACGAGAAAAACAGCAAAGAAATATACGGTGTCGTTAATGCTGACTGGGGAGCAAACCTTGCTGATAGAAGATCGTATACGGGATATGCTTTTGTATTGGCGGGTGCGGCAATCAGCTGGGAAGCGCGAAAACAGCGAACAGTCGCATTATCTTCGACGGAGCGCACAGTCGCATTATCTTCGACGGAAGCTGAATATATGGCTATCTCCGAAGCAACAAAAGAAGCGCTATATATTCAGGGCATTTTAAATGACCTAGGCGTGCCAAGCCAACAAATTTTAATGATAGTCAAAGCGCGCAAAAACTTATCAAGTGCATAGGCTATCGTTCGCGAACAAAACACATCGACGTGCGTCACCATTTCGTCAAAGAATGCTATCGATGTGGTAAAATCGGTCTGGAATACCTACAAACAGAAGGTATGCCAGCAGACGTGTTAACTAAAGGCTTAAGTGCCGTGAAGCATCGCCAATGCGTAACAGCCCTGGGCATTCTATCGATGTAATGTAGTCTCACGACATGGAGGGGAGGTGTTGGAATATCCAAGTAGTTCGACTACGCTCAGTACCAAACACCCTTTATAACGAAATATAACAAACAACAATATGTAACTGTATACTCTTTTCTCTTATTATAACTTTAATATGAAACATTGCTCTTTAATATTCTTTACAGTCCTTTGTTAACCGTATACCGGAACGCATCGCTATTTTCTATATATGTTCTCAAATAAAACTTTACTTTAACTGCGCTTAGCTGGAATCCACCGTGTTATAATTTCTTATAAAATTATTCAGAGAATTACAAAAACAAAATACATTGATAGTGTATGTTTGTTTGCATTTATGTCGACGTGCCACCACCTTATAATGTTCTACCAAGATAAAAAGCTATTGTTGCGGAGCTGGCAACACTATTCACCACCTTCATTTGTTTTCGGTTGTTTAATTGCAGTAACGAAAAAGCGACAATAGTATCGACGGGCTTTCCGCGAATATCTTTTAAACGAGATAAAAAATATAGTTTCTGCTTTCGGATTCTAAATCTTGACGCAAATACGCGTCTTTTGATACCACTATCGACATGTGCGACTCGAATTTTAAGTGCAGGACTTAAGTTGAAATTTTACTTAATTTGGAAATTAAAAAGCTTATATTTCATAAACTAATACTGTTTTCACACAGACGGCTTATTGAATAATAAAGGCAGTTTTCTACATTAAGACGCTTATTGAGCTCAATCTTCCCTACAAAATTCGAATCTATAATTATTTCATTAGTAGCTAATCGAATGCCTAATGTAGTCAAAAGCACAATGCAACTCTGTTGGCAGCCTTCCGATTCTTAGTTTTTTGTGTGTTCAGTGCTTAAAAATGTCATTTGTCAAAGTAAATGTCATTGTCTGCATGGCGGAACGATACAAGGTGGCCGCATCGAACAGCTGATTATAACCTTTTTTATTTTATTTGATACATCAACTACCGGCGCAGTACGATTTTGACATTTGTCCGTCGAATTTACAAGTACATGGCATTTTTTTATGTTTGTAGGTATGTCACCATGCTGCCACCTTGTATCGTTCCGCCATGATTGTCTGTCATATAGCATTGTCATTTTATTCGCTTGACATTTCATCCTTCATACTAATCGAGCAGTTACTTCTGTGTGAAAGCAAACATTTACGATTCCATTAGAAGGTGAAATGAGATCATTAAGTTTTTGTGTGAAAACAGTATAAGAGTTTCCTAGAGTTGCGGACGATAATTTTGTGATTTCGAAAAAAAAATTGGAAAATCGTGGCACCTTATTCAAAATATTCCCCCAAAACATATTCGAACTGCATTATACTCTACCCAAGGGAGTGCAGCGGAGAGAGTGAATCGCTCAGTGCTACAAATTGTGAGATATTTCATTAAGGAAAATCGAAAGATTTGGGATAGGTGCATTAGCGATGCGGCTTTTGCTCTTCGTAGCGCCATACACACCTCGATAAACTGCTCGCCATACTCTGCCACGTTTGGCTTGCCGATGATGCAACATGGCGTATATGAAATATGTCGCAAACTAGGCGCCGTTAAGGACACTGATCTACAAATATATGCACGAGCAGACAGATTACAAGCAATTAGGGATTCAATTATGAGGGAACTCAAATTAGCACATGAGCGAAGCCAAAAAGTTTACAACACCCTATCCAAAGATGTGAAATTCCAAATCGGACAAGTGGTATATCGCCGAAATTTCAAACAGAGTTCACAAATTAACAATTACAACGCTAAACTTGTCCCAAAGCAAGTTAAGTGTGTCGTGCTGAAAGCGATCGGCAACTCTAAGTACGAACTCGGAGATACCGATGGCAAGAAAGTCGGCGTATACCACGCTAAGGATATCTTTGTTGCGTAGTTACATGTTGAATGTTAGTTTGGGGTTGTATGTTAAATGTAGATGTGTTATGTTTTCTAGCTTTAGTTTTTGACTTGACCATGAAAGTAATTATTTATGCAAATATTTATATTTATGACTATTTTTATACTGACATTACTGACTTATTTACTCACATATATATTTATTTATTTATATTTTTTTATTTATTTATTTTATTATTATTATATATATTTTTTATTACCATTTTACTCTGTGATATTTTTTTCTAAATTACTACAAATTGTGATAGAGACTTATACTAGGTTTAAACACACACCAAATTGGCAATTTATACTCTTTGGGCAATTTATTACTAATTTGTCATATTATTAATTTGTCATATAATAAATTGTAATAATAAATTGCCAATTTAAAAAAAATTGCGTAATAAATTGTTTCAACCTGCAAATGCAACATTGTAAAGTGTGTTTATTGAGTATATTTAAACGTCACTTACGCATGGCTGAACTATATGGTTGGCTCATTTCATCAGCTGATTTTATGTCTTTCATTTCAGTGGAGTAGGGACTGTCAAAAGAAGATGGCAAAATCAAAATGAAAACAAAACACTGAACACATTTTCTTACAACACACAAAAATTTCAAAGTTTAATGTTTTCATTCCATTCTATTCACCTATTACCAACACGCACATTTTGACAGTCTCAACAAAGATATGTTGTTACTGTAGAGATGAGCCAACCAGCTATCAAATTACTATTGTGTAAGCTAAATAGAGTTGTATGAACACCACTCAATTTAAATCGAAATAGCCTCAATTTATTTTTCTGTTTGAACATAGTATAAGATGCATATCTGTGATATAGGCTCAGATATTTACCAGTGATATAACTTTACATTTAACATGCATGTCCTTCTAGTCATTAAAATAGGCATACGTCTGTGAGAGTAGAAAATTGAATAATTTTTCGTGCTGCCATTATAATTGTTGAACCCAAAACCCTAAATAATCAAAATAATAGGGAATAGTCCGGCCTTAGGTCGTGGGTCAAAGCCACACGTTAGGCGCTTGAAATAAGCTTTAGGACAGACTGCGCTTTGAATTTTTTTTACGCCCACGCACCATGTTGGATGCAACATCGGCGGTTGCGAGCCTGTAGCGGAATAACTTTGTAATTTTTAATTGTCACCTCCCATTGTAGGCTGGAACGCTTTCCAGCATAGGTTTGTAGGTACATATATATGTACGTTCTTTGTAGCCACGTCTCTCTTCGACGCAGGCGCCTCCGTCACGGGGTTAATCGGTAAGTGCTAGAGTAGTAATTTATTAACATTACTTCATACATACTAACATACGTATACAGTGAAATTCCCCATTACGGACAGTCTTTATAACCGGACACATTTTGGGCACACAGGTTATTCATTCATTTTTTCATACAAATATCATCCTAATAAACGGGCACTCTAATAACCGGACGCGGACAAAGTATTTCAAACCATTTTCATAAAAAAATTTCTCATAACCGGACAAAATTCAAAAGCATCACAAGCAAGCTTTGTTGTTCATTATAAAAATGAAATAGGTGATTCCCCTTTTAACATGTATGCACACATTCAAGCCGTGTGTTTCAAATTAAGGGAAGTTTTCCATTCAGTTTGTTGTCAGTTGCATGCGAACGGTTGCGTTCAAAGTTCGTAAAAATATGGCGCCGAAAAAGAAGGTACTTTCTATTAGAGAAAAAATGGAAATTATTAATGTTTTCGAAAGACATAAATTATCAGTACGTGGAGTTATAAAAAGGTAAAGTATAGTGAGCCCAAAAATTTAATGGTAGTAGGTACACGTTTCTTTCGCTTTGAAAGGTTCAATATTGTCAAAACACAAGCTGCTGAAATCAACAAAAATAAAGAAAAAAATCGTTATAAATCGAAATCTGGAGTTAAGGTGGCTCTGAAATAGATAAGATGTGTTTTAGTTGGCTCGCTAAAGCTAGAAGTCAAAACATTCCGATTCCTGGTCCAATTTTGAAAGCAAGGCAATGGAAATTGCAGGCAAACTGGGTGTACCTAATTTTAATGCTTCAGATGGATGGTTAAACAAGTGGCGAATAAGGAATAATGTTGCTTTTAAATGCGTATTTGGTGAAGCTGCAGATGTAAACCAGGATGGTGTCGAACAGTTTAGGACAAAACTGCCATCTCTGTTGGCCGGTTACACGCCTCAAGACATTTACAACGCAGATGAAAGTGGCTTTTTCTTTCGTGCCTTACCTGATCCGAAAAATGTGTGGGCGGTAAGTTATCAAAAGAAACGTGGCTGGAGATAAGGAGTTCAATTTACAATGTACTTAATGGATATATGTATATGTATTTATATATAATACTAAAGTATGCAAATATTCGTTACTTCCAAAAATTTCTTAGATAAACCATGTACAATATAATTTATATGTGTGGTATATATTTTGTGACTTCATCCCTTATAAGCAGACATCTTCCATAGCCGGACAAAGACACTGCGACGGTGAGTGTTCGGTTATAAGGAATTTCACTGTATATCCATTTTTTTATTTTAAACAAACCTACTGGAAGCCAGCAGAGGCTAAGGAGTTGTTGGGCTACAGTGGCAGCCCGATAATCATGCACACTATGTATTCAGCAATTTTCAGTTGAACCTTTTATTCAGCTCGGTTTTTATGCTGAAGTTTTGTTTTCATATTAAATAAATTTCGATTCAAATTTGATCCATTTTTTTATTCTGTTCTCTTTGTATATGAATTTCCTCTTGTTTTAAGGTTTTTGCGTCAATCTTTTTTGCCAATAAATAAAAAGCTTTCTTTAGGCTTCCTAAGCTTTTCACAGTATATTCTATATATCTATCTATATATGAATGCACCGTAGGGTTGGAAACACTAGTATTAGTTATCTTTTAGTTTTAGCCTTAAGGAAAAATCAATACAATCGATTTTTTTTTTTTATTTTGTTTATCATTATTTTAGGATAAATATTTAATAAAGATTTATATCAAGAAGAATTTCCGAGCTCTAGGCCACACATATATATTAATAATAAAAATGCAATTAATTATACCATATATGTTGTATTCATTTATTTTGTCGATATTTCGATTGCAATAAGAAATCATCTTCAGGGCTGTAAAAAATAAATTTTTCTATGTATAAAAACCACAAATGCACAAACATAATCCAACATTTACACTTGTGAATGCACATTGTCGACTAATTTAATATTTCAGTGCAGAACACAGAATATCATAAACAGAAAACAAAGATGTATACAAATAAATAAAATAAATAAATGTAAGGCGCGATAACCTCCGAAGAGATCTAAGGCCGAGCTTCTCTTCCAATTTGCGTCGTGCTCCTCTTGATTTTCCCTACAAATTGGCCCGACGGGACCTACATGATTTTATGCCGACTCCGAACGGCATCTGCAAGGCAGATGAGTTTTCACTGAGAGCTTTTCATGGCATAAATACACCCGGAACGCTTGCCAGACACTGCCGAGGGGCGACCCCGCTAAGAAAAATTTTCTTCTAATTGAAAAACCTTATTTCTAAAATTTTTGATGTTGCTTTGCCCGGGGTTTGAACCCAGGGCATCCGGTGTGGCAGGCGGAGCACGCTACCATCACACCACAGTGGCCGCAAATAATAAGCAGTAATAATAAACAAAATATCTGCTAACAACAACGTATATATTAACTTGTTGGACACCCTCAGCATTATTGTAGCTAACTTCTCTTCATTACCAAATGTCTGTATGCGTGAGCGATGTTGTCGGTGTCGCTCTTAAAATGTATGCGTAAGTCATTAGGTGTATTGATAATATGTAGCATTTCGAGAGTGTACCGCTTGGAATATTGTTTTTCTTCTTGCAATATTGTAACATTCTCTAAGTCCGGAGAGTGTCCCGTGGTCTTGTAATGTTGCGATAAAGCCGTTCTGTTGTCGTTAGAGTGGTCGCAATTTTTGATGTTCGATTTGTGAGCGGAAATCCTTGTCTTTAGTTTTGATTTAGTAGTACCCACATATACTTTGTTGAATACGTGGGACCCGTCGCCATTACATTTAATTTTGTATATTACGTCGGATTTCTCGTATTTTTCGATTTTGCTTTTTGTATTGCTGTATATTTGTTGTAGGGTATTTTTATATTGGAACGCGATTTGAAATTTTTCTTTGTCATACATGTTTGAATGTTTTATTAGGTTACACAAACCAGGTACAAATACGGCACTCTTATATATTTTGTTTATGTTTTGTTCTTTATTTTTATTCGTAGCGTAAAATTGGTGGATATAACCATTAATAAGGTGGATGGGAAACTCGTTGTTTTGAAGTATTTTTTTGATGATGCTTATATTTTTCGGGTGATATATTCTATCGCTGATAGAGAGAACTCGCCTGATACAATTTTTGGCAGTGTTTATTATTATACTCCTATCATGTTTCGAGTTAAAATTTATTAACCTCCCGGAAGCCGTAGGCTTTTTATACCAGTCAAAGGTTAGGTGGTTGTTATTTCTTATTACTACCGTGTCCAGAAACAGCGAAAGAGTTTTTATAACATTTCATAAAGAAATTCAAACTATCATATTTATTAGTTTAATGGGTTGAGTCTAGCTCACTATCATCGACTGCAATATGGGGGACGTGAATTTGAGGCTACTGTGACAGACCAGACCCGCTAGTAACCTGGGACCGCAACGGACAGACAAATGTCAAGCAAAGGGGGCGTTTCTGCAATGTAGGAGTCAGTGCAACGCCCAAGGCTGCGTCGAGGTTTTACGCAGAAGGGGAGGGATGACTCCGCCTCACACGGGCATGCCTTTTCTTTCTGCTTTCCTTCCGTAACGTAGATTTCAGGCATGAACCTCTTTTTGTTTATATTACTGTAGGTAAAGATGGTGAACAAACACTCACCCCAGGGGCTTGCCAGCATGCCTCCTCCGCCTTACCCCGACAGTCAGTTATATAACAATGCCGCCCAACGAAATATCCCAGTTTAAATTTTTTTCTTTGGGTTCATTTTCCTCATTATTAATCCTAGTTTCAGTTTTTGACTCTTTTGCAAATTCCTTTTCCTTACGTCATTCGTACCTTTCAATTCTCTATTTTATTTAGTTTTTTTTTGAAATTCTTCCTTATTTCATTTATTTCATACCCTTCTTTATTTATATGACAAGTCCGATGCGATTTGTACCACTACAACCAATACGAGGGGGAATACTCAGCTTACGGTAGGAGTTCCTTATAGGAAAGCTTGCGTAAGTGGGATCCTACGGTAAAGCTATTATGATAGGGGGTGGAAGTTTTCGGTTGCAGGCCACTGTTCAAGCTGCCGTGCAAATAATCCAGCACTGTTTGCTCATGAGGTTTACAGTGCGCCTGAGCCACAGACAATTCAACAGCGTATGGAAGCCAAGCTTAATGCCAAGGCCTCTCGACTTGATGTTGCATACTCGACTGATATAACTTGTAGGGGAGACGTAGCTGACTTGGACTTAGACAAATTACGGACGGACATTTCACATTCATAACGACCTTGCCGAGGTACAACACCAACACACACCGAGCGTATTAATAAATACATAAAAAAAAAATAGCAACAACAACATCAAACAAAAACAAGTAAGGAAGGATAAGTTCGGTTGTAATCGAACATTACATTCTCAGCTGAGAGCTTTGGAGACAAAATAAGGGAAAATCACTATGTAGGAAAAATGAACCTAGGGTAACCCTGGAATGTGTTTGTATGACATGGGTATCAAATGGAAGGTATTAAAGAGTATTTTAAAAGGGAGTGGGCCATAGTTCTATAGGTGGACGCCTTTCTGAGATATCGCCATAAAGGTGGACCAGGGGTGACTCTAGAATGTGTTTGTACGATATGGGTATCAAATGAAAGGTGCTAGTGAGTATTTTAAAAGGGAGTGGCCTTAGTTCTTTGGGTGGACGCCTTTTCGAGATGTCGCCATAAATGTGGACCAGGGGTGACTCTATAATGTGTTTGTACGACATGGGTATTAAATTAAAGGTATTAATGAGGGTTTTAAAAGGGAGTGTCCCTTAGTTGTATATGTGAAGGCGTTTTCAAGATATCGAACAAAATGTGGACCAGGGTGACCCAGAACATCATCTGTCGGGTACCGCTAATTTTTTTTATGTATGTAATACCACGAGCAGTATTCTTGCGAATATTCCAGGGGCGTTTGATTTCGCCCTGCAGAACTTTTTCATTTTCTTCTACTTAGTATGGTAGGTGTCACACCCATTTTACAAAGTTTTCTCTAAAGTTATAGTTCGGGTCAATAAACCAATCCAATTACCATGTTTCATCGCATTTTTTCACTTTTCTTAATTTTCGATATCGAAAAAGTGGGCGTGGTCATAGTCGGATTTCGGACATATTTTATACCAAGATAAAGTGAGTTCAGATAAGTACGTGAACTAAGTTTAGTAAAGATATATCGATTTTTGCTGAAGTTATCGTGTTAACGGCCGAGCGGAAGGACAGACGGTAGACTGTCTATAAAAAATCGGGCGTGGCTTCAACTGATTTCGCCCATTTTCACAGAAAACAGTTATCGTCATAGAATCTATGGTCCTACCAAATTTCACAAGGATTGGTAAATTTTTGTTCGACTTATGGCATTAAAAGTATTCTAAACGAATTATCATATCATTACAGGAGTTGATTTTTGACATAATTTACTTATATACTGTAAGGATATTAAATTTTTTGTTAAAATTTGACTTAAAAAAATTTTTTTTTTTAAGTAGGCGTGTTCGTCATCCGATTTTGCTAATTTTTAGTTCACGCACATATAGTAATAGGAGTATCCCTCCTGCCGAATTTTATCATGATATCTTCAACGACTGCCAAATTACAGCTTGCAAAACTTTTAAATTACATTCTTTTAAAAGTGGGATGTGCCATGCCCGTTGTCCAGAATTTTACTAATTTTCTATTTTGCGTCATAAGGTCAATGCACCTACCAAGTTTCATCGCTTTATTCGTCTTTGGTAATGAATTATCGCACTTTTTCGGTTTTTCGAAATTTTCGGCGTGGTTGTAATCCGATTTCGATCATTTTAAAGAGCGATCTGAGATGAGCACTCTGGAACTTACGTACCAAATTTCATTAAGATAACTCAAAATTTACTCATGTTATCGTGTTTACGGACGGACATGGCTAAATTTACTTCTTTTTTCGCCCAGATCATTTTGATATATAGAAGTCTATATCTATCTCGATTAGTTTATGCCGCTACGGATTACCGTTATGCGAACAAAGTTAATATACTCTGTGAGCTCTGCTCAGCTGAGTATAATAAGCTGCCTAAATACGTCGTCTAGCAATGAAGATACTCCTTTTCGTTTTAGTATAAATGTAAGCTATGTGAAATTAATAATTAAAATGTTATACATTTTTAAAATATATAATTAAATTTTAGTACCATCGCATTCTCAAAATCTGGTTTTTGTGTTAATTTCCAGTTTTTCTAATTCGCCGAGATTTTCTAGGGAAGTGTTGATAGAATATTTAACTCCACCTCGTCGATCTCGCCCCATAACCGCTTTGAGACCTTCAGCATCTGACGATTTAATGCGAGATTTTCTCGAAGCATTTTAGTCTGATCATCGAATTGAGTCTTATTTATTGCCTAAAAATTAAATAAGCTACCTTTGTATACATCGGTCAAAAAGCCTATATTGTTTTATAAGTTTGCAAATTCCAAGTTTTACTTCTTATAAATAATTTGTAAAACTGTCTATTTATTAAAACATGTGTCAACTTATAACAAATTGTACTTTATGGAGTGAAGCAAAACTTGGTGAAAATTGCAAACAAAATTAACTGAACGGAGACTTATCATATGTGTCATGTTGTAAGTTCGTTGGTTGCATCTTTTGTGAATTACTTGTTAATTGTTTTAATTGTATGTATATTACATATACGTTCAGTCCTTCATACAAATTAACAAATTACATTATGTGATTCCACTGATTCAAGGTGTGGCTGGTTTTCTGTGATAAAAGTTTCTAACAATAGAATACTGTTAATATATATATTTTTAGTTTTGCAACGATGCAACCATAGCATTTTTCATAAAAAGAATTTTTATAAAGGGGCTTTAAACGACATGAACAAGTACAAATTTATTCCAAGAATTTGATGCTCCTTTGCCGAAAAATACGACCCACATCCTGCAATAACAGCTATCATTATTTCTGAGCAACTAAAAAACTAGTAAATATACCAATCGTATTATGTTCTTTACTAGATAATTGCGCTATTTCAACTTCGGTATATTGGGAGTTAAATAAAGTGCATTCTTTGAGTTCATTTTCGAATGTAGTTGTTTCCATATTCTCGTGTATTATATATTTATGTTGTTTATATTTTATAAATTATTGCAAATGGGCCCTCGCGAAGGGCAGACATCTTGCCGCGATGCGAGGGCTTAGTCGCTGACCACGGGACTATGCCACCCAGTAGGATGCAGGTTCACATGGATCTCCATGGCTGCGGTGGCCTAGTCCTGGGGTGAGCGATGACCAAGATCTGTCCCCTCCCAATCCAGGGTGTTATGCGGCACCGTGCCCATTGGATGGTTTGCAGCCGGGAGGTTAATCTGGCTGTATTTGTACGGAGCCTCTCTGACACCGGGCCGCCTCAGAGAGTAAAAATGGTCTTACCGCGGTAAGGGGCTCTGCCGCGGCGGACGACACTTTTCCCCCTTTCAATAAGGTGACCCTAAGCTGGCCTCGTCTAGCAAGGGGTCGTACGAACAAGATGAACAACAAAAATAAAAATAAACAAGCAAATGATAATCCTTTCTCCTCCACACGGAGAAGGACAACAGCATTGGCATCCATACGCCCTAGTGAACGAGGGAGGGCTACCAATGCTACCAACGCTAAAGTGAAGAGCGACTTGGTGGGGGGCGGCAATAGTATGGCGGCGAAGGGAGTTGCGCTGGTAACGGCGAACCCTGACGCGCCTGCTGTTGTCGGACACCGACCAAGCGCCGGAACGGCAACCTTTTTTCCCACGGCTGTGGCAGGGGTCTCTGGACCTGGCCACTCCGAGCCAAGGGAAAACGGGGCCGCAACAGCTACTTTAACCGGGGGAGCGACTGCGTTGGAAACGACGGGTCGGCTCCCCATGGACGACAAGAGGGCAACCTCAGTCAACACAGTCTTAGGTGATCGGACGGGGGCAAGCACCAGTATGGCGGCGAAGGTAGTTGCGCTGGCAACGGCGAACACTGACGCGCCTGCTGATGCTGGGCGCCCGTCTGACGCCGGTATGGCGACTGTTCTCCCCACGGCTGTGACAGGGGTCCCACGATCTGGTCACACTGAGCCAAAGGAGAAAGGAGCCATAATGAAGACATCATCCGGGGGTACGACCGCGAGGGCAACTACGGGTCGGACCCCTTCTCAAGAAGATTCCCACAAGGGATCGTTCCACAGGAACAAAAGAAGGGCTGCAAAAGTCCTGTCAAGGTATGAGGGTGTTCCGCTGGAAACGCTGTCAGAGAGCGCCAGGAATTCGGTGGAAAGGGCGCGAGCTCTACTGCCGAATTTTCGGGGTTCTCTGCCAACAAGCGCAACCCCATATAAACGTCAAAGGTCCGATGAGGATATCAAACCACCGCCGAAAAGGCACCAGAATCACCCCGCGGTAGCCAAACCCAGCTTTGCCGAGGTAGCCAAGGGCCGGATCCTTATAGGAATCCTGGACCGAGGGAATGACCGTGGTGCAATCCCTAAAGACCAGTGGCCGTACGTCCGGAATGAAATCGGCAACGCCGTTCTCGACGTGCTGATGGAGTCTCCGGGTAGTCCGCCGCGAGGTTCTGATGCAGGATGGTACCAGGGCCAAATCAAGGTACTCGCTTGCGAGGACGCAAGGTCTGTTGCGCTGTACAAGGCAGCAGCCGCAAAGCTGGGACAAGTCTATCCCGGGGCGATTATCGAGGTCGTTGACTGGAAGGACATTCCGGCTCGGCCAAGGGCCAGGGCATGGGTTCCAGCGGTTCCAGCAGAACCTGAGAGAATTCTCAGGATGCTGCAACTGATGAACCCGGCTCTCCCAACGCAGGACTGGAGTGTCATCCAAGTCGAGGACGCTGAAGGACCTAGGAGACAGGTCGTGTTAGCCCTGAATAAGGAAGCTCTCGAGCCCCTTAGACGGATCAAAGGAAGAGTGTTTTACGGCCTCGGGGAGGTCGTAATTCACGTATACCGTGGGGACGCACAGCGCGCATCCCTTTCGAGTGCCTCTTTGGACACGGACATTGAGGCACCCGAAGTGGAAGCGGAAATCTCCGACGCCGAAAGCCTGGTTTCCGCCACGTCAAATTGCGCAGGGGCTCTGGGCAATTTGTCGATGGAGGATGCTCTGCTGGATAGCGACGGAGAGGATCCCAACATCACGGTGATGAAGGCAGGGGAGTCTGAGCAAGCTCATGCTGAGGTTGCTCCAGATAAACCTGCACAAAAGTAAGGCAGCCTCGGCTGCTCTCATCAGTCGCCTTTCTAAAGGCGACGTCGAAGTGGTCCTTATCCAAGAACCCTGGGTGAACAACTCAAGGATTTGCGGATTGGGGGCCACTGGGTTTAAGCTCATCCGAGCTGCAGATGAAGGTAAAGTGAGAACATGCATTTTAGTAAAGTCTGAGCTAAATATCTTTCTCTTGCCTAATTATAGCAATGGTGACGTCACAGCGGCCAGTTTGTCAAGCGGAGGCACCCAATTAACGCTAGCCTCCGTTTATATGCCGTACGACGCAGAGGAACCTCCTCCGCAAAAGACGGTAAAGCATCTGGTGGCCGACTCAAGCCATCTGTTAATTGGGACAGACGCAAACGCCCACCACGTGCAGTGGGGTAGTTCCGACATAAACACTCGGGGTGAGTCACTTTTTGAGTACCTTTTAACAACTAACCTTGTAGTTTGCAATGTAGGTAATGAACCAACTTTTATTACTAAAAACCGTAGAGAGGTTATTGACCTCACTATTTGTAGCGAAAGCGTTTATGGGTGGGTTAAAAAATGGCGTGTTCTTGAGGAACATTCCTTTTCAGACCACCGCTATATTGAAGTAATGTTAGAGTTCTTCGTCGATCAGCCCATTGCGAGACGTAACCCACGTAATACAAACTGGGAACTACATAATGAGCTGTTAGCAAGAGAACTACCAGAACTGCCCCCACAAAGCCTCTCATCAACGATGGAGCTAGAGGGTCTGGTAGAAACCTTCACATCGGCTTTCTCAAAAGCCTTAGAACAGGCCTGTCCATTGCCAAAACCGCGCGGTAAGCGTAAACCTCACTGGTGGTCCCATGATCTGGACCTACTTCGTAAATCCTGTAGAGAACAGTTTAACAAAGCCAAATTTCTTGATAACGGGTCACAATGGCTAGAATACAAGGACAAACTAAGAACGTACAAAAAAGTCCTGAGACAAGGGAAGAGAACTTCATGGAGAAACTTCTGCACTGGAGTCGAAAGTGTCGTGGACACATCCAGGCTACGGTGCGTGCTTTCTAAGACGCAAACAGCTATTAGCTTTCTGCGGAGACCGAATGGTACCTGGACCAGCACAGAAGGGGAAACTCTAGAGCTGCTCCTGGACACACATTTCCCGGGAAATATGACAAACGCACCGGAAGTACCTGCAGCAAACCAAGCTGTGAATATACCCATCACTGAGGAGAGAGTGAGGAGGGCAGTCAAAAGTTTTAAACCTTTTAAGGCTGCTGGACCAGACGGGATTGTACCCGCTCAACTTATCTACTCCTTGGAGGTATCAGCCAACTGGCTGCGGCACATATATACCGCTTGTTTGGCTATGAACTATATTCCGTGTGCATGGAGGAGCGCCACGGTCATATTCATTCCTAAGGCAGGCAAAGCCTCTCATTACGAGCCGAAGGACTATAGACCTATCAGTCTTTCATCCTTCGTACTCAAGACCCTAGAGAGAATAGTTAGCGATTTTCTCACTACAAGCATTGATAGGAATCTCATTTCGGACTATCAACACGCGTACACCAAAGGTAAATCTACGGAGACTGCGCTACACAGCCTAGTCTCTACTATAGAAACATCCTTGTTCCAAAAGGATTATTGTCTTGTGGCCTTCCTAGACATTGAAGGAGCATTCAACAACATAAGTCCAGACGCCGTTAACATTGCTTTAACTGATCTGGACGTAAATAGACCCCCAGTGGGACTAATTGATCAACTGCTCAGGGGAAGGAAAGTGCTCTCCTCACTGGGGAAGGTTGAGGTAACACGATTTGTCGCAAGGGGCACGCCCCAGGGTGGTGTCCTTTCCCCCTTACTATGGAACCTAACGGTAAACTCGCTATTAAGAGATACTAGTTGGGGGAGCGGGAAGGTCGTGGCATATGCTGATGACCTAGCGATTATCTACAGAGGCAAGTTTCCTCAAACTTTGTGCGACTTGATGCAGGTAGCATTGCGAGAGGTTTCCTTGTGGGCTTCCCGATGTGGACTCAGCGTCAACTCCGATAAAGTAGAGCTTGTCTTATATACCAAACGATACAAAATACCATCGTTGGACCTACCTGAACTAAATGGGGTGCGCCTAAGCCTGGCAGATAAAGCCAAA
The DNA here is from genome assembly GCF_040869045.1 of Eurosta solidaginis. NCBI lineage: Eukaryota > Metazoa > Arthropoda > Insecta > Diptera > Tephritidae > Eurosta > Eurosta solidaginis. The sequence continues at coordinate 560,080 of NW_027136887.1, read as the reverse complement.
TTTTTAGGCGTAGTTTTAGACAAAAAGCTGAACTGGAAGGACAACGTTATCCAGCGACAAAAGAAAGCGTACATTGCATTATATATGTACGTGTAAAAGAGCCATTGGCAAAAAATGGGGACTCACCCCCAACATATGCAGATGGATTTATACCGCGATTATCAGACCCATACTGCTGTATGGGGTAATCGTATGGTGGCCAGCCTTGAGCAAGGCGTCAAACCTAAACTTGTTAGGTAAAGTCCACAGATCCAGCATGATAAGCATAAGCGGGGCTCTAAGAACAACGCCTAGCGATGCTCTTCAGGTCATTCTTGACATTTTTCCACTGGATCTGGCTGGTCATCGAGCAGCGGCAACGTCAGCCCTGCGTCTAAGGGAGTTGTCGTGCTGGAACAACAGTACCACAGGACACTCAAGTATACTAAACAAATACAGTTTTCTCCCTCCTAGCACGGATCGCTGTGCGACCACAACAGTTGCGGAAACCAACTTTAAGATAAACATACCCAGCAGGGATGACTGGACGGAGTCGGACAAGTGCCTTGCTATGGGCAACAGCATTTCCATATACACGGACGGCTCCAAGCTAAACGGGAGAGTTGGGGGTGGAGTATACTCAAGGGACTTTGACCTCCAGCTCTCATTCAGACTACCCGACCACTGCAGTGTATTCCAGGCAGAAGTTGCAGCCATAATGGAAGCCGCAGCTAGGATAGGGACATACATTGTCGGCAAAGAAATTTTTATCTTCAGCGACAGCCAAGCTGCCATAAAATCTCTGGGCTCCCACTCGTTCAATTCTGAACTAGCACTAAACTGTCACCGATCTCTTCAAGAGATGGCTCAACAGAACCGTGTACACCTCACATGGGTCCCTGGACATAGGGATATCGAGGGAAACTGTATTGCAGATGAACTCGCTAGGCAGGGTACAACCAAGCAGGTTCTTCCTGGACAAGAACGCTTAGGTATGCCCCTGTCCACATGCAAGCTAATGCTAAAAGAGCACATCTACCGTCAAGCCGACGAAAGATGGCTACAAACACCGGGATGTCGAACGTCGAAAGAAACCTGGCCTAAATGGGATCCTAAAAGGTCCCGTCACGTTTACAACCTAAGAAGGGATACAATTTCCACACTTGTAGGGGCACTAACGGGTCATTGCCTCATAGGTAGGCATGCAGAAAGGCTAGGAGCGCCTTATCGTCGTTGCTGTAGGAGTTGTAAAGAGGATGAGGAGGAGGAAACGGTGGTTCACCTCATTTGCAACTGCCCAGCGCTAAGCGGAGCACGGCAGCGCTTTCTGGGAGCTCCATTTCTTGATACTATGAGTCAGGTTGTGGAGCATGACGTCAAGGACCTGGTAGATTTCATCAGGTCCTCAAAATGGTTCGAAGAGGAGAGGTAACGGTGTTTTTCGTGGTATCTCAACGGGCCTAGTACTACTGGCCTAAGTGTGCCCTCGGGCAGCCACCCCAACCTAACCTAACCTTGCAAATGGGTATAAATCTATTATCGCTTGGGATTGAAAAAAATGTATAACAGGTTTCATCTTTTTCAACAGTGGAAATATTCATATCAATGCAACTGCAGCTCAATATTCCTAATGCTTTATCTGGTTCTACTGGTCTTACGAAGAAATCTTCCACATTTTTGAAAAAGTGACCTGTAAAAGCCTTTTTCTCTGCTTTTTGTTCCTCTCCTATGCATTTGAAAGCTCCTCTGTTTCGGACGAAGCAAAACGAATTTTTATACTCAGCTGAGCAGAGCTCACATAGTATATTAATTTTGTTCGCATAATGGTACTGTGGCATTACCACAATACAAGGTATTTGTATTTATGTAAATGCCAGAATGAGTCTAACTTGTAATGTAGAACCAAATGTATTTCACTTTCGACCACACGCAAATAACTCATAGCGGCATAGATAAGTGATATTGAACCCAGCGGGGAGCCGTATCCGTTTACAGTTGTTTAACCCGTATGCGTCACACTGACCAGCTCACGTATCGATCAGCATGACTGATCGACAGCGTCGGTTTGTCAATGTGAGTGCACAAATATTATTACATAGTTAGGTAATAAGAATATTTTGCTGACTTTGTATATAGAAACAGAATGTAGTTATTTTTAGTGTGTAAGTATTGTATGTAAAAATTGTAATAGTATTGTAAGACATTTTTACTATAAAAGAGAGAGCATTTCTTAATAAAAGACAATCAGATTTCTGCGCTGAACATAAGCGCCCACCAAATCTATTTGTTTAATTTCCGTAAATATTATATGGCGATCCTGCCAGCTTGATCAGAAATTGGAAAAACTGCTAAAGATCTTGCTGGAGGAAAAGATCCTGACAAATCCGGTTAAGATCTGAAAGGCCCTGCCCAGTTTAAAATATAGATAAATTTTTTTTGAGATCATGCTGGATAAAAATCCTGCACCGAGGAAAAGGAGCAACAACTGCATAACCATCGAAATCTAGATCAACCCAAGTCACGTTGTATGACTATTAACAATAATATTTTAACGGCCTACTACCAATAAGCATAAGGAAGCAAAATAACGAAAGCTCAATAATAAAATTGACTGACAGCAAGCGCATAGATGGAGTGGAATAAACATAATATCTGACCGGCGTCCGAACACTAACTAAAAGCATAATAACAAACCAGCAGGACATGATTGGCAGTACGACTGGTATATTAAGTATATTTAAATTATTTAAATTTTTAGAATAAATTGAGCGGCCTTAGGAACGCTTACCCATGACCACAAATTTTATTTTTGCTTAGGCATTTTTTTTTAATCAGGAATTGTAACTTAAAATTAAAATAATATTTCAAATTTGCAATGTTAAAAGTTAATTAATTTGTTCAACTAAAATTTAAAGAACAATGATTTGAAAAAAAAAGTATTAATTAAATGTTAAAAAAAAATTTAATTAAAAATTTAGTTTCAAAATTTAAGTACATAAATTGGAATGCGAGGGAAATATTGGGAACACCCAATTAAATGGGAGGATAAAATAATTTTAGATGCAGGAAAAGTAGATTATGAAAAAAAACTACAATGGTTAAAGTCGTTTTGGAAGAAAATAAGAATGGACAGGGAACCTACAATAGAAGACATTAAAAAGTCTACGACCAAAGAAGAAAAAAATAGCTAGGATGATAAAAATGACTTTCCAATATAGGGAGCGATATTAAAATTATAATACCTCTGAAAACAAATTCTATTTATGAATAAATAAAAATGAAACAAAATCGCCTAGGAAGAAAGTTTTAGATATTTTTGTAAAATTAGTTAAAAGAAAAAAAATATAGGTACTAAGCTATTGAATCATAAATTTTTTTTGAAATGTTATAAATGTTAACCTAAATAAAAATATTTTAATAAATATTTTAGAATAACATTTTTTATAATACAAAAGTTATAAATAAAATGGAGTGTCTAGGATAAAGAAAAAAAATCAAAGAAATTTTATTGGAATTTAAACCCTTATTTACTGAAATAGGAATGTAATTACAGAAGTTTCAAAATGTCTTGGTGGGCAAAAATAGCCCAAGGCATTATGATAGCCATAGCTGGCTACGAAGTAGGGAAAGAAAATTCTGAAATATCAGAAAATAAAATAGTAAAATATGAACCACCAGCCGAGGTAGAAACAAAAAATACCCCAAACATTCCAGATGTTAGGCTAGCAGTTTTAATCTGCGTAATCGGGCTATTGATCACTGCAATGGCCATGATACTCAAAAGTTGTATGAAAATTAAATATAGGCAATTAAAACCCGTTCAAGCTCGTATCTAAGGAATTCTATTTTTAGTACCCTATTACTTAGACTTACACCCTGCTATTTTAAAACCAAACCCAAAGCTGAGGAAGAGCAACAAATAATTCAAAAAATAATTCTTAAAATGTCGCAATTAACAGTGAAGGCAGACACATTAACCCTGTCAAAGTTTAATAGCAAATTAAAATTTGCATAATTCCATTGAATGTTCCTGACAAAGATGGTCACGAAGCAATAGGAAATTCTAGGACAGTGGAAATAGGCAAACACAAGATATGAAAAAAAACTAAAATTTTAAAACCAGCCCATAACAAAAAAAAAAAAAAAAAAACATGAGGAAAATGTCACAAAGAGAACCTATAAAAATATATGTGAAGCGCTATATAAATTTGCAATAATGAGACATGTCGCGTTCCTTTTCATACAAAAATGGTAGCGTAAGAAAAACAAGCAACCTGATTGTTGATGATAAAATTGACTTAAGACAATTACTTATCAGGCTATACACACGTTGTAAAAATGGCGCCAATCTAGGACTTGTAAAGAATAAAAACACAGTTGTCCTCAGGGACAAATTGATGAAAAATAATTGAATATATACTCGAGTAGGCAAATTTAAAATGATAATAATAGTTAAGTGCCTTAAAAAGGATTCACTTAAAAAATATCTTTAAGAAATAAATTTTTACACAAACGAATATTTTCTGAACAACTAAACTTTTTTAATCACCAAAAAATCTTTTCAATATTTTTACAAAAAACTCTTAACATATTCGTTCAAAAGAAATAATATAAAAGTACAGTGTATTGACAACAAGTATACACCCAGAAAAATAACATTCGTTAAATCTAACAATTTCCGTGGTTAATTTTACTACAATGGAAATTGTTGTTGCAAAAATGCTCAGCTAACTGCAAACGTTGGTCAAATTAACAATTTTTTTTCGGTTAGTGCATACTCTGTATAATTTGTTGTTGTCATTTAAACAATTTTATCTTGTTATATTAACTTCTAATAGTTAAATAGTTAAAAGTTAAAATTTCTTTATATTTTGTTGTTTTCGGAAATCGCAAAAAATTGCAAAAAATCGCAAATGTAAGTACAAACATAAAATTAGAATTTTATTCGGTAAACAAAATAAAACTTTTTTATATAAGGGATATGCTGATGCTAAAGCCTGCGATACAATATCTGTTGATACGACTTTCCTGGAAGAAATTGAAAATTCACCATATTTACACTGCAGCCAATGTTACAGTAAACGATGTTGAAAACTGTTTAAACAAGCTGAAGACTTCCCTCTATGATCGCGGTGAGACCCTACAACCAATAATTATTACAGTTGGCTATAATTTATGTGACGCCAAGTTTTATGTTTACTTTGATGAAATCAACTATGATATGCCTTGTTTTTTAAGTGCGTTTTATACGTGTTTTAAGACATTTCATGTGCTGAATTTTAAATACCCCAGCGATAGCTTAGAATTTTTGTTGTTTGTTCAAAAGTATTTTTATTCGATAAATTTAGAAGGCCACTAGGCATCTCCAAATGTACTGCGTTTAATTAACGATGTAAAATAATATGATAAGAAAACTTTGTTAATAAGCGTACATATATGTATGTGCATATGTATAATAATTCAATATGGTATCGTGCTTTTTGTGTGAACAAGTTTTTCAAAATATGGATTTTCTTGAAATTCACTTTAAAGTCATCAAAGATGTCATTCCCTATATTATTTATTTTGATGACTTCGAAATGAATAACCCTCTAGGGTCTCATAAAGGAGATCAATTTTTTGCTGCTTTCTATTATACTTTTTCTTCAATACCTGAGCACTATCCCTCTTCACTGGAAAATATGTTTCCAGCTCCCTTTTTTAAAAGTAGCCACGGAAAAGAAGCCTCTCTAAAATTTTTGGTGGAAGGAATAAAAGATCTAGAGGAGAATGGTATATGTAGTAAAGTAAATGGCACAGAAAGACGATATTTCTTTGTACTACTGCTTATCACTGGGGATAATTTAGGGCTGAATAGTGTTCTCGGCTTCTTATATAACAAGACAGAATGTTTTACGTGATGCGGGAAAGTGAGGATAAGCTTCGAACAGAATTAAACTATATGCAAGGATTACATTTAAATGAGACATACGAAAAGCGAATTAAATTATTTGGTATATCAGAGGAATCTATTTTTAATTCCATAAGCTGCTTTCATGTTACTCAAAATATGTATGGAGACATCATGCATGATGTTTTCGAAGGAATTTGCCATTAGACATCTGTAAGATCTTGCTTCATTTTACTGAAACAAAAAAATGCTTAGATATAGCTACTATGAATGCAAGAAAGAGTATGTTTCAAGATGGCGAAACCGAAATTGGTAATATTACTCCTAATATAAACATTTCTCATTTAAAAAGAAGTAAATTAAGCATGTCTGCTCGTGAAATGGGGACCTTCTGCCATTTTCTTCCACTAATGATAGGTGATTTAATTCCAACAGATAGCAAGCATTCGCAATTGCTATGTCCATTAATTCAAATATTAGATTTATTGCTCAGGACAGAATTTGATGACAATCTTTTAAGCGATATGCAGGAAACAACACCATAGGCTTTACATTGAACTTTTTGGATCTTCGTTAAAACCCAAATTTCATTTTCTGATTCACTACCCAAAATTTATAAAAAATGTTGGACCATTAAAAAATCTCTGGTGCTTTAAATTCGAATCTAAACATAGGGAATTAAAAACATAAATGAATTCAATAACATCGAGAAAAAATACGAGCATTTCAATTGCAACTAAATGTTTACTTAAATTCTCTAATAGAATATTGCTCGAAAAAGGTTTTGAAGATAAGTATACAACAGGATTGGTTAATAACGGCACAATTTTAAGTAAGACATATTTCAGTAACACAAGCAATGTTTCGAATATTGAATTTCTTTCACAAAATATATCTGTAAATAGTTCGTATAATTTTACAGATAGAATCACTATAAAAAGTACTTTGTACAAAGTGAGTTATTTTTTACTTTCAAAACTTTAGATATTTTTGAGATTAAGGACATAATTTTACTAGAAAGTTACGAAGTAGGTTTTCTTTGCATCAAGCGCAAAATTGAATGTTTTTCTGAACACTTCCAGTCATATTTGGTTTCACTGAAAGAAAGTAATTTTACGATTCTACAGCCGTCCGAATTTTACAAGTCACCTTTACATATAAATCGTTTTCCAAATGGAAATTTATATATAAGACCGAAATTCCATTAATACAATTGGGCAATTCACGACAGTCTGCATATAAAGTTAACTGTTTAAAAATTATTTCTCTTCTGTGTATTTTTTTTTTTTTTTTTTAAACTGTGTTCAAAATATAACCACATAAACAGAGAACCTGATAAGCAGGCTTTCGTGAATACGCCAAATGTATGTTTGTACACATATATATATATTCTATTAAAAAAACATGTTTAGGCTAAGAAAAATTAATGACCTCTTTAAGGAAAATTGAGACATAGGTGTTTTAAACACATTTTAGCCTCAAAATTCAAGTCATATATTTGCAAAAAGGTTCATGCAAACGGTATGCAATTTTCGTAAAGACTGTTATGGATAATTAAAAATACGCTTTTAAAGCTTTTACTACGCTGTATATTTTTTTTTAGAAGTTTAGTATGTTTAATTTTTCTGGAGAAAATTTTATGTATTGTAACGAATTTACTGCAAATCCTCTTATTTGCAACCTTCTGCTAAGTTCGAATCACTAAACTGTTGAATAAATTACTCCAATATTTAATAATGCAAAATGGCCTTTATTAAAGTAGAATAGCACTACTATTGCCCGACAGATAGCGTAATTAATTCAAACTTATTCTCGTGCCTTTACTGCTGCCGCTTTTATACTGTGTGATTTCCTCGTTGTATCTTCTAGGCGCTTCCAGAATTTGCTTAGTTACTGGTATATAATTAACTACAGATGCAAGTGTGTAAGTCTCATATGCGCGTGTATTTGTGAGCGACACTTCCACAATTACAATTACATACTTTTGGGAGCATCTGAGATAAGATATCTGCATGTCTTTGTGCGTTGCTTCTCCGCTCCGTGTACGTACATATGTGTAGACATGTTGATTTATTCGTTTATGTAGATACACAATTTATGGATGTGCATACAAGTCACTCTTAGCATCGGCTTAGAGATGATAGTATCCCTTAGTGCTGCTAATATTCGTCACACTGCCCTCCACCTCTCCAAATCTCTCGATCTAAACGCTGCCAGCCTTTCAAAATGAACCACTTTCATTTTGGTTAGTGGTTTGCCAATGGTTTGTATGCGGTACACAACATCGTTGATCCGTTTTACAACTTTGTATGGGCCTTCCCAATTACACTGCAATTTCGGTAACAAACCTCTTTTTTCGTTGTGGGTTGTATAACAGCACCAAATCTCCTTCCTGAAACCCGTCCGAATTAATTGCTTTATCGTACCTCGCTTTCATCTTGTCACTCATAATCTTTGATCGTTGCCTTACAAGATTGTGTATCTCTCTCAGCTCTTCTTCCAAGACACCAGTGGATTTCTTGACATTTCTCTCCGCATCGGCATTTATCTCAAACTTCAAATCAGCTGGCAGTCGAAGGTCATTGCCATAAATTACCTTTGCGGGAGTTTGGCCCGTTGTCTCATGCATTGCCGATCGGTAAGCCATCAATAATTTTGATATGTGTGTATCCCACTCTTTATGGTACTTGTCTACTACTTTCCATAAGTGCTCCTCCAAGGTTCTATTGAATCGTTCCAACATACCTTCGGACTGAGGATGCAATGCAGCTGTCCGTGGTTTTCGAATGCCCAATTTCTTACACATTCCTTGAAACACCGCTGATTCGAAACTCCTGCCTTGGTCAGAATTTAACTCCATTGGTACACCATACCTTGCAACCCAATTGTTTGTAAACACTTCTGCTACTGTTTCCGCTTCTTGATTATACCTCTGGCCATTTGCTGAAATAATCCATAACCACCAGTACATATTTGTTTCCGCAGTTGCTAGTAGGAAATGGACCTGCGACATCCATAGCGATCCTTTCAAAAGGCGCTCCTGAGTTATATTGCTTCATCTGGCCATGACTTAGGGTTTTGGGCCCTTTCGCTCTGCTGCGGATATCAATTCTAAACTGTTCCACTGTGCCCAATATGACTTCGCAATGGGACTCTCTGCTGACATTTCTTCTCGGTTTGGTCCTTCGTTCGAGCCCTTGCATAACATGTGACAGATCTGTATCTTCTAGCTGACACTTTCTTAGTTGCTCCTTGTCCCATTCATACGGACACGTTATAGCCATTAGCCGGACATCTATAATGTCTTCTTTAGCCTCGTCATTTGAACAGTGCTTGCATTCCAAACTACATGGTCTTCGTGACATTGCATCGACATTCCCATGGGGACTACCTTTCCAATGCTCAATGGGAAATTCTTAGCTTTGTAGCCGCTCGATCCACAGTGCCAATTGTCCTTCTGGATTACGGAACTGCAGAAGCCATTTCAACGCTGCGTGATCTGTCCTGACGTGGAATCGCTGGCCGTAGAGGTATTTGTGAAAATGTTTAATGCATTCTACCAATGCCAACAGCTCTCTCGGTGTAACGCAATAGTTCCTCTCTGGTTTTCCAATTGAACGGCTGTAGTATGCAACTAACTTCTGCTGTCCATCGACCAGTTGTGATAAAACGCCTCCCATGGCATATCCACTCGCATCTGTATCTAGAATAAAGGTTGCTCCTGAAATCGGATATGCCAACATTGTGGCAGTGCAAAAACGCTCTTTCAATGTTTGGAAAGCCACTTCTTGCTCCTTCTTCCATTCAAAAGCTTTATTTTTTCTTGTAAGCTCATGGAGGCTATGGGCTACGCTGAAATTTTCCCTTTTTTTTAAACGTACACATATTCATTTATGTTTAAAACGTTATCTAAAAGACTGTTATGGATAGATAACTTAAGAAGAGCGGAAGAAGCTTGAACAATGTAAATTTTTGGTGAATTATTTTTTTATTATCTATTTAAAAGAAATAAATAAGTTTTCGTGAATAAAATGTAAATTTTATGTTTTAATCTTTACAACGTTGATATTTAAATTAAAGTAGATATGTAACCACAAAGATTTTAATGTTATTTTAACTATTCTACAAAAATTTTATTGTATCTAAAGTTGTGGTAGTACTAAGCCATTAAAATTGTTATCACACAATTTATTTTGTAGGACTACAATGTAAGTAGTAGGACTACCATATAAATAGTACTATGACAATTTTTATCGTTTAGTACTATGTACCACAATTTTTGTAAGAATACAACTTTTATAGTAACTTGACAGTAAAAATAGTTATTTCTACAAATTTTGTGGTTATATGACAATTTTTACACTACTTTTTACCAACTTTTGTGGGAAGATGGAAATAATTATTAATATAAGTTAATTTTACCAATCTTTATAGGTTGGAGCCATACGAACCTACTTTTATGGTTAGGTTAAACAACTTCATATGGTTAAATATCAACCGTTTCTTTTTGGTAAAAGTAACAATTTTTAACCACGACTTCAGTAAAGGTTTTTAACTATTTTCTATTGGTTGGTTTCGCCCATATTTATAGGTTGGAGCCGTTTTAACATAGTTTTTCGGTTAGTTTTACCAAAAATTTTTTTGAGTGTAGGCGCCACACTACTTCCCCGCCAGACTAGCGCAAGTAAATTTAAAGCTAGGTGAATTATGAATAGATTCGTGAGACTATTAGTCGAAAGTACCTGATAAAAATGCTGGCTTTAAACGATCTAGTGAAACATTGACTGGCTTTCCTTTGATAATAATTGTGTAAAATTTCGAATAACGTTTTTTGACCTTATGCGTACCATCATATGGTGGAGTAAGTGCAGGAGAAATCGCATCATTTCGAACAAAAACATGCGTGGAATTCATTAAATTTGAATTGACAAAAGGCTTTTTAACTGTATGATGTTCCGTATCTGATGGACGCATGGATCGCATTATATCTGTTAAGTTTTTTACGAACTCGTTCTGTGCAATGAATTTACTGTCGATAAATATTTCGCCTGGCAACTTTAATGAAGCAGCAAAAACCATTTCAGCAGGGCTGGCTCTAATAACTGGTCTATACGTAGACCGAAGGCCCGGAAGAATGAGAGGTAGATGTTGAGACCAATTGTTGGTTTTGAAACACATTAAAGCTGCCTTTAATGTAGGATGCCATCGTTCTATTAAACCATTCGCTTGCGGATGATAAGCTGTTGTTTTAATATGGTTGATTCCAAGAAGTTTTGATAACTGAGTAAAAAGTGTGGATATAAACTGCCTTCCTTGATCGGAAGTAATGCGAAGTGGTAAAACCTTGAAATCCAATCACTTACGAGTTTGCTTGTTACAGTTTCCGCGCTGATATCAGTAATTGGAAAAGCTTCAGGCCATCTTGAGAATCGACCAATAAGAGTAAGACAATAACTAAATTCATTTGAGGGGGGTAAAGGACCAATTAAATGAGACCTGTAAAGTACTGAGTACATACTTGTACTAGTACCAAATAAGTACAAGTACTCAAGTACTTCAAATCTAAGTACAAAGTATAAGTACTACAGTACTTGTACTTCGAATCCGAAAGTACAAGTAGATATACTTACGAAATACTTGCAAGTACACGAACGTACTTTTTCTGATAAAATATATCAGTTTGATTCATAAATGGAAAATCAAAATATGAGTGAAATTCATATTAGAAAGCAACAAGAAGTAAAACAACATATTAAATAAGTATAAATTGAACAACAGCTAACAATATTAAAGTAGTTTTGTATTTGCCTTCATTAGTACTAGCTTTTCAAAGGAAAAGCCCGTCATTGATTGCTTTCTAGGACTATAAACTATGCCTGCTAAGGAAAATAAACGCTCTACTGGGTCGGAGGAAGCTGAGGACGTATTCATTTTGAGTGATAGGTCCTTCATAAGAGGATAACTATGAAGCATATTGAAATCTGTTGATGTGTCATTAAAACAACATAAAACTCTTCTTCAGCCATTTTGTCAAAGTTAGGTGATCGTAAGGTTGCTGGCTTCAAAACCGTCAATACGTATCAAAGTACTTCGAAAGTACTTTACTTGTACTTCAACAATTCAAGTACAAGTACCTCGATACTTATACTTGTACAAATTTTTCGAAGTACTGAGGTACTGATACTTGTACTTGTACTGGTATTTTTCTTTACAGGTCTGAATTAAATCAATATTAATGTGCTCAAAGCGCTGAGATGGAAGTACGTACCGATGTAAAGATGTCGATGTGTGTGTTCACAATTTCGAGTTGACAATTGATGCAGTTTTTAACGAAAATTGCAATATCTTTTTGCATGTGCGGCCACACGAAACGTTCACGAATGGTTTTAGAAGTAGCTTTGATACCGCAATTAAATTGTCTCTACAAGGACGTGGTATGAAAGGCCTTACATAAGACGTCGAAAAGTTGCAAACGATAGGATTGGAGAACTGCGGAAAGTTAAAAGGTTTGAGCTGAAGAGACAATGTTTTAGACTCAAGAAAAGCTTTTAGTTCCACGCATTCGCGCTGTTCTTTTGCTATAGTATCAAAATCTATAACTGTACTCATCGATTGCAAAGCATTTACTCGGGATAATATATCAACTGTAATGTTCTAATTGCCCGGAACATTATTAATGCATCTTGGCCTATGAAATCTAAGTGACGAATTTTACGAGGTGTTGATGAGTCTTGTTTTTTCAAGAAAACAAATGTTAGCGGTTTCTGATCTGTCCAAATGATGAAATCGTGTCCTTCTAAAGTATATCTAGAATGTTTTACAGCTAAAAATATTGCCAATAACTCACGATCATATGTGCTATATTTTTGTTGAGCAGCAGGTAGTTTTTTCGAAAAGAAACCAAGTGGCTGTGGTTGATTTTTGACAATTTGATGTAAAGCCGCACGAACGGCCGTGTTACTAGCATTGCTGCATAATACAATTTGTGCTTTGGGTTGAGGGTGAGTCAAAAGAGTAAAGTTGGCAAGAGTCTGCTTACATTGCTCGAAGTGATGTTTTGTCTCTGGCGTCCATGTAATTGGGCTTTTGTCTTTTTTCTTGTTTCCTGGAATTTACTTTATAAGGGTTGTTGATGTACAATTGCATGCGGAATGAATATCCTATAAAAATTTATCATGTTCAGAAAACCTTTAAGTTCAAAAACTTTCTTGGGTATCGGATAATTCACGATGGCTTACATTTTTGCTGGATTTGGTGCTATGCCTGTACTGGAAATCACATGTCCTAAGAAAAGTATTTCAGACTTTCCAAATTCACATTTTGAGGGATTAATGGTGAGGCTAAAGAAACGCAACCGTTCAAAAACTTTACGAAAATGTTGTAAATGTTCAGCTGATGATGACGACGCTACACAAATGTCATCCAGATAGCAAAATGTCAATTCTAAACCTGCTAAAATTTCATGCATGAAACGCTGGAATGTCTGTGCTGCGTTACGAAGGCCAAATGTAATAGGTGTAAACTTGAAATGGCAAAAAAGTGTTATTATAGCCGTCTTCGGAATATCCTGCGTTCTAAACGGAATTTGATTATAAACACGATTTAAATCGATTTTACTAAAAACACAATTTCCGTACATAATATTACTAATGTCTTGCATGTGAGGCAAGGGATATTTATCTGGCATCGTTTGTGCGTTGAGTGCTCTTTAGTCCCCGCAAGGCCGCCAAGATCCGTTTGGTTTACGAACCATATGAAGTGGTGAGGCATACGGACTTTTCGATAGTCTACATATGCCAAGCTGCATAAGGAAAAAAAAATTATTCCTTTGCAGCTTTCAATTTCTCGTCAGTGATTCGACGAGGTTTTGCGGTGACAGGTGGGCCATGTTTTTCAATTACATGCTCGGTTGCCGTAGATGAGGACGATGAAACTTTGTTTAACTGAGTTATGTCAGAAAATTCAGCTAAGAGCTGACTATAGGGTGAGGATGAATCACACGTCTTAATTGAACTGTAATTTTTGCTTAATATGTTGATACCTTTCGTTTGAAATTTAGTGAGTGCATCGAAGATGGACGAGTTTTTAACATCAACAACTAACCCGAAATTATTTAAAAAATCAGCCCCAATTATATTGTAATGCGTGGATGCTATTACAAACGTCCATTCGAATTTTCGTTTAAGTCCAAAATCAATCGGTATTGGAATGGTGCCAAAAGCTGGAATAGGGCTGTTGTTTGTTGCGAAAAGTACGGAAGAGGTTCTTGCCAAATTTCCAATACCCGAGGAAGAAATCAAAGAAACATCTGCACCAGTATCGATTAAAAACTTGCGTTTGGTGGAGCGATCTGTGATAAAAAGAGGTTTGGAAAAAAAACGAGTTGTTAGAAAGTCCAGAGCTTATTGCAATTTGATCACCAACGATGCTATCAAATGACGTCGTCGACGAAACTAGTTTTTTTGATAAGAACAGGGTTTCTTGCACTGATTTGCTTTTTCACCAAAATAGGTACCCAAGTTCTCAAAGATCAAATAATTGCACTAACCCAAGAGGTTGTGCATGCGACAATCCCGCAAAAATAAAAATATATTCTTCATTAATATCATGACGATTCTGTCTTGGTGGCCGCCGCAGAAATCGCATTGCGTAAAAGACCAAAAATATATTGCTGGAAAATACGAAGAAACCAAAAAGTATTAAGATATGAAAAAATTTTTGCACCCACTGCACCATCCTTTTACCCATTAATTAAAACTACTTTTGCTCTCCCATCAATAAAAACCCAAATTTTTTTTTTTTTCGAATAAATAATGAAATATTTCTTACTTTATGTGTCCTTAGTTAACTAGAATTCGACAAGCAATGAAAATCATTATTTAATAAAAAAGGTTAATACAAAAGTCATACATCTCTAGTTAGTTGAAATATCACATTATAGAAATAATTATAAATTTATTAGCCGGGGTCAATTTAAGGAAAACCTCTTAGAGAGGTCATAATCTTAGGAAAAATATTTTACCTTAGCCACCGGTAGAATAGGAAGTATTAATAGGAAAAATATTTTTTTTAATCTAACACAGCTGAATATTAAGGAAATAAACTTTTAATTCCCCAAGACCTTCGGTCATAAGTTAGATAATAAATATAAGGGGAAGTATAAAGTAAAGAATATTGATAAAAATAACAATTTCACTCTGATACCACATAGAGTAGAAAATAGTGATAGGAACAAAAAAGATAAGGAAATAATAGTCAATAAAAATAGGCTTAAACCAATATAAAACATCTGCTAGTAAGTCACTTAACACAAAAAAAAATTACTTTTTTCTTCACAAAGCACTTTTTCTTCACAAGAATTCCATTTTACTCACTAAACAAAAATCAGCACAATAGATACGAAAATGTAAGCAAACAAAAGCCAAGAAAAAAATATGGCTGAAAAAAATTACGTAGTTGTAATAAATGACTGCATATGAAACGGAAAATCTCATAAAATAATTTTGTCCAGCTAGCTTGTTCTACACGAAACACTGTGCACCGTTCAACCGTCCTGCCGATACCCCCTCTCCTACGACGACCGTTAGCCACCGCTCCCCCTCACCATCTTTAAACGGAAAGCTGCTGCCTCCAGCCGTGTGTGCGTGTGTTCGTAACACATAAATATTGTGTTTTTATTCAGTAGGCGTTTGTGGGACCTTTACTCGACTCTGGATTGACTGAGCGTGACCCCATCCGTAGACAAAACCCACCTCATAGGCGGTACCATGTGTTCGGTATACATATGTATGTACACAGGTGCATAAGTATATGCATAAGAAAGTTATTATGCACTCTCCTACCTTTGATCTTAAGATTGCAAATTATGTATACTTAGCTGAATAACTTGGAATAAAGTTAGTTGTGAAATAGAACTCGACATGTGCGTTTGAATAGTCATGAGTACACTACATGGTGGCAGCGGTTTAAAAAGCCGACACGCGGTATGTATATACGGCGAAAAAAAAAATATTAAAATAAAAGAATAATACACCCTTTAACGGGCCAACTTATTGTGGAAAAAAAAATCGAATAATGCCTGATTCTCCAAGCACAGCTAACTTAGCGGTGGGAAGCATAACCAGCAGCTTTACTGTGAACTCCCCTGATGCATTCTCATTCAGTAATCCAAGCGAGTGGCCCAGGTGGCTACGTCGGTTTGAACGGCTCCGCATAGCTTCCAAATTAAACAATGCGTCAGAAGAAGAAAAAATTAACACACTGGTCTATCTGATGGAAGATCACGCTGATAATATTTTTTTATCTTTCACGTTGTCAGCGGCAGAAAAGAAGGTGTACTCCAAGGTAGTAGAGGCTTTTACAAAGCACTTCGTACTTAAAACCAACGTTATATATGAGAGAGAAAGATTTAACCATAGAGGTCAACTTGAAGGTGAACTGATAGAAGACTTCATCACAGACTTATATTTTTTGTCCAAAAATTGCAAATACGGGACATTGAGAGACGAAATGATTCGCGATAAGATTGACGTTGGCGTACGTTACCGTAAGCTATCCGAAAAACTTCAGTTAGTCACCGATTTAACCTTGGAAAAAGCAATAATAGAAGTGAGACAACACCAAGCCGTTAAAAGGCAACAACTAGATTTAACGTCATCTGTAAAGAAACTAACGATGGGCTCTCACACGCATAAAAAAACACAAAGAAACAAACGATGAGTATATATACAAGAAATCATGTAATAAAAACAAATGTATGTGGTGCGGCTCTCCTACAATTCATAAGCGGCAGGTAAACCGCCAAGCCAAAGGGAAAACATGCAAGAAATGCAACAAGCTAAATCATTTCGCAAGCATATGTTTAGCTAAGACAAAAAATGGGCAAGCATAACGTAAACGAAGATTTAGTGCACGACAATTATTTGGGTATGCTTAACGTTAATAGCATAAACAATGAGATGAGTATGTCGTGGGATGCTAACATTCTCTTGAATAATAGGAATGTGACTTTCATTGTTGACACTGGGTCGCGAGTTGACGTTATAAATTAGAAATTTCAAACAAAACAAGTAAAGGTGTCTAAGTTTGGGTGTAACCGAATATTATATACTCAGCGTGAGCTTCAATTGCACATTTCATTTCAGATAAATTACTTTTCTACATAACACGTGGCACCGCCCGTTTAAAAAAATTTCTCCCCATTTCCTTTTACAATAAAACTTGATAAGTGAAATATCATTTATTCAAAACTATTTTTTGGTAAGTTATATCTTATTATTCTAGTCTACGACCCTTTTAAACTTGTTTTATATCTAAGTTGCCATTGTCTTTAACCGATCCCGTCCATTTATATTAGAAATATTTTCTATTATAGGGAAAATTTGTGTACCCAATATTATTACGATCCTTTAATATTTCTTCGAGTTGTGGCCCCCGAAACACAGAAAATTGCTTAGTCATATATGGGGCGGTGCCACACCCATTTTTTTAAATTTTAGGGTTTTCCAATTTAATGTTATAAATCAATTTAAAAAGTTAAATTCTATTGATACAAACCTCTATTTCGCTAAGATATAGTTTATTACTTTCGTCTACGACCCTTTTAAAAATCTTTTATATAAAAGTGGGCGTGGTCTTTAACCGATCTTGTCCATTTTTCTTGAAATATTTACTGCTATAAGGAAAATCTGTGTCCCCAATTCGATCCGTTAATATTTCTTCGAGTTATGGCTCCCGAAACATAGAAAATTGCTTAGTCCTAAAAGGGGTGGTGCCACGCCCATTTTTTTAAATTTGAAGGTTTTCCTATTTATTGTTATAAATCCACTTGGGAAATGAAATACCATTGATAAAAAGCTCTTTTTTGCAAAGATATAGATTATTTTATTCGCCCACGAACCTTTTAAAAATCTTTTATATAAAAGTGGGCCGTGGTACTTAACCGATTTCGTTAATTTTTCTTCAAAGCATTCCTTATAGTTAAGGAAACCCCTCCGCCGAATTTTGTTATAATAGGTTTACCGATTTTTGATTTATGATTAATAATATTTGTAAAATTGATTTTATCACAAGTGGGCGGTGGCACACCCATTTTAAAAGAAATTTTCAAATTTTTATCAAGTGTCTCAATATCAGTCCACACGTCAAATTTCAACATTCTAGGTGTATTATTTACTAAATAATCAGGTTTTTTGTATTTCCAAAATGTTATATATATATAAAGTGGGCGTGGTTTTCAACTTATTCTGGGTTCAGAAAAGCTCGTGTACCAAAGTGGGTGAAGATACCTCAATATTTACTCAAGTTATCGTGTTAACGGGCAGACGGACGGACCGACATGGCTCAATCAAATTTTTTTTCGACACTGATGATTTTGATATATCTATATATATGAGTATACAAATTGCAGGCCCTGATGGACGCACACTAATCGTTATCGGTATTTTCCAAGCAAGGCTTGAACAAAAAAAAAAAAACAAAAAAAAGGACATGTGGCACTCGGGGACTACCGCGGCAAAGCTATTGCATATTATCAACTTATGCAATTATAATACTTATGCAACATTTTGTTTTCTTTGATATTAATTCAAGTTTTGTCTTTGATATTAATTCAAGTTAACCTTTTTAAGCGTGGTGACCGATAAGAAAATAAATTTTTTACTTTTATTGAATAAATAAGAAGTTAATATTTAACTTTCACTTTAACTCTAACTTTAACATTCACTTTAACTTTAACTTTCACTTTAACTTTAACATTCATTTTAACTTTAACTTTAACTTTATTTTTAATTTTAACTTTAACTTTAATTTTAACATTAACTTTAACTTTAATTTTAACTTTAACTTAAACTTTACCTTTAACTTTAACTTTAACTTTAACTTTAACATCAACTTTAACTTTAACTTTAACTTACTCAAAGTATGTTTGAGCTCTAGGCCAATATATACATATGTTTATTAAAATACAGCAAATGTGTTTAAACAATGTATATTTATTTGTCGAATGGTTTGTCTTGCCAATATTTCGACTTCAATCTGAAGTCATCTTCAGGACTGAAAAAAACGAAAAACATTTATAGAGACATTGGTACATACATACATAATTATACAATTGTCGCAAGTGCCAACTTACACTTATGACTGCACCTGGTCGACTAACTTTATATTTTATATTTTAACAAACAAGGGTAAAAGAACATTAAAAAACATTAAAAAAACATAAACAATAAAATACAGTAATCAACAATACATTAATTCTCCAACCGTAAGCGACGCTCACATTAGCATCAGGTGAACAATTGTGCAAACGAAGTCACACTCTTATTATAAGCCTTTTTTGTTGTTGTTGATAAGTTCTCTATAGGCGTAGGCGCAATGGTCTGTGTCTGATTTGAAATTTATGCGTTTGTCACTTGGTGTATTTATTATGTGTAACATTTCAAGTATATAGCGTTTATTGCTGTTTCTCTCATGCTGCATTATTGTTACATTTTCCAAGTCGGGAGAGTGTCCAGTGGTTCTACAGTGCTGAGTTAAAGCTGTCTTATTGTCATTAGGGTTGTCACGATTTTTGATATTTGATTTATGTCCGACAAATAAATATACATTGTTTAAACACATTTGCTGTATTTTAATAAACATATGTATATATTGGCCTAGAGCTCAAACATATTTTGAATATCAACCATAAGACCTCCGCAAAGATGAGGAAAATTATGGAACAGGGCAAAATCGTAATCGTCCTTAGTGGGCGTTACGCAGGCCGCAAGGCTATCATTGTGAAAACGTCAGATGACGGCACACCGGAGAAACCATTCGGACATGCACTCGTCGCCGGCATTGATCGGTATCCACGTAAAGTGACGAAGAAAATGGGCAAGACCAAGTTGAAGAAGAAGTCAAAGATCAAGCCTTTCCTCAAAGTATTAAACTACAATCATCTGATGCCAACTCGTTATGCTGTGCATGATATTTCTTTCGATAAGCTGTCGCCAAAAGACTTGAAGGATCCCGTAAAGAAGAAGACACATCGTTTCCAAACGCGCGTTAAATTCGAGTCGACATACAAGGAGGGCAAGAACAAGTGGTTCTTCCAAAAGCTGCGTTTCTAAATATTAGTTTAATTGGTACGTAGTTAAGCCCCCTTTAGTTTTTATACATTTAAAAACATAATTTTATATGTTTTTATTGTGATGAGATCAGTTGGAGATGTGAGAGTGTTATATTGTAATCAATAACGTTCTTAAATAAAATGTTTCTTAAATATATTAACTAAAAGGCCGGAATACAAGAAATTTAACTTTAACTTTAAATTTAACTTTAACTTTAATTTACACTTTAACTTTAACTTTAACTGTAACTTTAACCTTAACTTTAACTGTAACTTTAACTTTAACTTTGACTTTAACTTTAACTTTGACTTTAAGTTTAACTTTAACTTTAACTTTAACTTTAAATTTAACTTTAACTTTAACTTTAACTTTAACTTTAACTTTAACTTTAACTTTAACTTTAACTTTAACTTTAACCTTAACTTTAACTTTAACTTTAACTTTAACTTTGACTTTGACTTTAACTTTAACTTTCATTTTAACTTTAACTTTATTTTTAACTTTAACTTTAACTTTCGCTTTAACTTCAACATTCACTTTAACTTTAGCTTTAACTATAACTTTAACTTTAACTTTAACTTCAACTTTAACTTTAAATTTAACTTTAACTTTAACTTTAACTTTAACTTTAACTTTAACTTTAACTGTAACTTTAACTTTAAATTTAACTTTAACTTTAACTTTAGCTTTAACTTTAACTTTAACTTTAACGTTAACTTTAACTTTAACTTTAACTTTAAATTTAACTTTAACTTTAACTTTAACAACTTTAACTTTAACTTTAACTTTAAATTTAACTTTAACTTTTGCTTTAACTTTAACTTTGGCTTTAACTTTAACTTTACCTTTAACTTTAACTTTAACTTTAACTTTAACTTTAACTTTAACTTTAACTTTAACTTTAACTTTAACTTTCACTTTAACTTTAACTTTATTTTTAATTTTAGCTTTAACTTTAACTTTCGCTTTAACTTTAACTTTAACTTTAACTTTAACTTTAACATTCACTTTAACTTTAACTTTAACTTTAACTTTAACTGTGACTTTAACTTTAACTTTAAATTTAACTTTAACTTTAACTTTAACTTTAGCTTTAACTTTAACTTTAACTTTAACTTTAACTTTAACTTTAACTTTAACTTTAACTTTAACTTTAACTTTAACTTTAACTTTAACTTTAAAGTTAACTTTAACTTTAACTTTAACTTTAAATTTAACTTTAACTTTAACTTTAACAACTTTAACTTTAACGTTAACTTTAATTTTAACTTTAACTTTAACTTTAAATTTAACTTTAACTTTAACTTTAACTTTAACAACTTTAACTTTAACTTTAGCTTTAACTTTAACTTTAATTTTAACTTTAACTTTAACTTTAACTTTGGCTTTAACTTTAACTTTAACTTCAACTTTAACTTTAACTTTCACTTTAACTTTAACTTAATTTTTAATTTTAACTTTAACTTTCGCTTTAACTTTAACTTTAACTTTAACTTCAACTTTAACTTTAACTTTAACTTTAACTTTAACTTTAACGTTAACTTTAAATTTAACTTTAATTTTAACTTTAACTTTAACTTTAAATTTAACTTTAACTTTAACTTTAACTTTAACTTTAACTTTAACTTTAACTTTAACAACTTTAACTTTAACTTTAGCTTTAACTTTAACTTTGGCTTTAACTTTAACTTTAACTTTAACTTTAACTTCAACTTCAACTTTAACTTTAACTTTCACTTTAACTTTAACTTTAACTTTATTTTTAACTTTAACTTTAACTTTCGCTTTAACTTTAACTTTAACTTTAATTTCCACTTTAACTTTATTTTTAACTTTAACTTTAACTTTAACGTTAAATTTAACTTTAACTTTAATTTTCACTTTAACTTTATTTTTAACTTTAACTTTAGCTTTAACTTTAACTTTAACTTTCACTTTCACTTTAACTTTAACTTTAACTTTAACTTTAACTTTAACTTTATTTTTAATTTTAACTTTAACTTTAACATTAACTTTAACATTAACTTTAACTTTAACTTTAATTTTAACTTTAACTTTACCTTTAACTTTAACTTTAACTTTAACTTTAACTTTAACTTTA
Organism: Eurosta solidaginis; assembly: GCF_040869045.1. Taxonomy (NCBI): domain Eukaryota; kingdom Metazoa; phylum Arthropoda; class Insecta; order Diptera; family Tephritidae; genus Eurosta; species Eurosta solidaginis. The sequence continues at coordinate 537,999 of NW_027136887.1, read as the reverse complement.
ACATTAACTTTAACTTTAACTTTAACTTTAACATTAACTTTAACTTTAACTTTAACTTTAAATTTAACTTTAACTTTAACTTTAACTTTAACTTTAACTTTAATTTACACTTTAACTTTAACTTTAACTTTAACTTAACTTTAACTTTAACTTTAACTTTAACTTTAACTTTAACTTTAACTTTAACTTTAACTTTAACTTTAACTTTAACTTTAACTTTAACTGTAACTTTAACCTTAACTTCAACTTTAACTTTGACTTTAACTTTAAATCTAATTTTAATTTTAACTTTAATTTTAACTTTAACTTTGACTTTAACTTTAACTTTAACTTTAACTTTAACTTTAACTTTAACTTTAAATTTAACTTTAACTTTAACTTTAACTTTAACTTTAATTTTAACTTTAACTTTAACTTTAACCTTAACTTTAACTTTAACTTTAACTTTCATTTTAACTTTATCTTTATTTTTAACTTTAACTTTAACTTTCGCTTTAACTTTAACATTCACTTTAACTTTAACTTTAACTTTAACTTTAACAACTTTAACTTTAAATTTAACTTTAGCTTTAACTTTAACTTTAACTTTAACTTTAACTTTAACTTTAACTTTAACTTTAACTTTAACTTTAACTTTAACTTTAACTTTAACTTTAACTTTAACTTTAACTTTAACTTTAACTTTAACTTTAACTTTAACTTCAACTTTAACTTTAACTTTAACTTTAAATTTAACTTTAACTTTAACTTTAACTTTAACTTTAACTGTAACTTTAACTTTAACTTTAAATTTAACTTTAACTTTAACTTTAATTTTAACTTTAGCTTTAACTTTAACTTTAACTATAACTTTAACTTTAACGTTAAATTTAACTTTAACTTTAACTTTAAATTTAACTTTAATTTTAACTTTAACTTTAACTTTAACAACTTTAACTTTAACTTTAACTTTAACTTTAGCTTTAACTTTAACTTTAGCGTTAACTTTAACTTTAACTTTAACTTTAACTTTAACTTTAACTTTAAATTTAACTTTAACTTTAACTTTAACAACTTTAACTTTAATTTTAACTTTAGCTTTAACTTTAAATTTAACTTTAATTTTAATTTTAACTTTAACTTTAACTTTAGCTTTAACTTTAACTTTAACTTTAACTTTAACTTTAACCTTAACTTTAACTTTAACTTTAACTTTAACTTTAACTTTAACTTTAACTTTAACTTTAACTTTTACTTTAACTTTAACTTTATTTTTAACTTTAGCTCTAACTTTAACTTTCGATTTAACTTTAACTTTAACTTTAACTTCAACTTTAACTTTAACTTTATTTTTAACTTTAACTTTAACTTTCGCTTTAACTTTAACATTCACTTTAACTTTAACTTTAACTTTAACTTTAACTTTAACTTTAACTTTAACTTTAACTTTAACTTTAACTTTAACTTTAACTTTAACTTTAACTTTAACTTTAACTTTAACTTTAACTTTAACTTTAACTTTAACTTTAACTTTAACTTTAACTTTAACTTTCACTTTAACTTTAACTTTATTTTTAACTTTAACTTTAACTTTCGCTTTAACTTTAACTTTAACTTTAACTTTTACTTTTACTTTAACTTTAACTTTAACTTTAACTTTAACTTTAACTTTAACTTTAACTTTAACTTTAACTTTAACTTTAACTTTAACCTTAACTTTAACTTTAACTTTAACTTTAACTTTAACTTTAACTTTAACTTTAACTTTAACTTTAACTTTAACTTTAACTTTAACTTTAACTTTAACTTTAACTTTAACTTTAACTTTAACTTTAATTTTAACTTTAGCTTTAAATTCTATTGATACAAACCTCTATTTCGCTAAGATATAGTTTATTACTTTCGTCTACGACCCTTTTAAAAATCTTTTATATAAAAGTGGGCGTGGTCTTTAACCGATCTTGTCCATTTTTCTTGAAATATTTACTGCTATAAGGAAAATCTGTGTCCCCAATTCGATCCGTTAATATTTCTTCGAGTTATGGCTCCCGAAACATAGAAAATTGCTTAGTCCTAAAAGGGGTGGTGCCACGCCCATTTTTTTAAATTTGAAGGTTTTCCTATTTATTGTTATAAATCCACTTGGGAAATGAAATACCATTGATATAAAGCTCTTTTTTGCAAAGATATAGATTATTTTATTCGCCCACGAACCTTTTAAAAATCTTTTATATAAAAGTGGGCCGTGGTACTTAACCGATTTCGTTAATTTTTCTTCAAAGCATTCCTTATAGTTAAGGAAACCCCTCCGCCGAATTTTGTTATAATAGGTTTACCGATTTTTGATTTATGATTAATAATATTTGTAAAATTGATTTTATCACAAGTGGGCGGTGGCACACCCATTTTAAAAGAAATTTTCAAATGTTTATCAAGTGTCTCAATATCAGTCCACACGTCAAATTTCAACATTCTAGGTGTATTATTTACTAAATAATCAGGTTTTTTGTATTTCCAAAATGTATATATATATAAAGTGGGCGTGGTTTTCAACTTATTCTGGGTTCAGAAAAGCTCGTGTACCAAAGTGGGTGAAGATACCTCAATATTTACTCAAGTTATCGTGTTAACGGGCAGACGGACGGACCGACATGGCTCAATCAAATTTTTTTTCGACACTGATGATTTTGATATATCTATATATATGAGTATACAAATTGCAGGCCCTGATGGACGCACACTAATCGTTATCGGTATTTTCCAAGCAAGGATTGAACAAGCAAAAAAAAAACAAAAAAAAGGACATGTGGCACTCGGGGACTACCGCGGTAAAGCTATTGCATATTATCAACTTATGCAATTATAATACTTATGCAACATTTTGTTTTCTTTGATATTAATTCAAGTTTTGTCTTTGATATTAATTCAAGGTAACCTTTTTAAGCGTGGTGACCGATAAGAAAATAAATTTTTTACTTTTATTGAATAAATAAGAAGTTAATATTTAACTTTCACTTTAACTCTAACTTTAACTTTCACTTTAACTTTAACTTTCACTTTAACTTTAACATTCATTTTAACTTTAACTTTAACTTCAACTTTATTTTTAATTTTAACTTTAACTTTAATTTTAACATTAACTTTAACTTTAACTGTAACTTTAACCTTAACTTCAACTTTAACTTTGACTTTAACTTTAAATCTAATTTTAACTTTAACTTTAATTTTAACTTTAACTTTGACTTTAACTTTAACTTTAACTTTAACTTTAACTTTAACTTTAACTTTAACTTTAAATTTAACTTTAACTTTAACTTTAACTTTAACTTTAACTTTAACTTTAATTTTAACTTTAACTTTAACTTTAACTTTAACCTTAACTTTAACTTTAACTTTAACTTTCATTTTAACTTTATCTTTATTTTTAACTTTAACTTTCGCTTTAACTTTAACATTCACTTTAACTTTAACTTTAACTTTAACTTTAACTTTAACTTTAACAACTTTAACTTTAACTTTAACTTTAGTTTTAACTTTAACTTTAACTTTAACTTTAACTTTAACTTTAACTTTAACTTTAACTTCAACTTTAACTTTAACTTTAACTTTAAATTTAACTTTAACTTTAACTTTAACTGTAACTTTAACTTTAACTTTAAATTTAACTTTAACTTTAACTTTAATTTTAACTTTAGCTTTAACTTTAACTTTAACTATAACTTTAACTTTAACGTTAAATTTAACTTTAACTTTAACTTTAAATTTAACTTTAATTTTAACTTTAACTTTAACTTTAACAACTTTAACTTTAAGTTTAACTTTAACTTTAACTTTAACTTTAGCTTTAACTTTAACTTTAGCGTTAACTTTAACTTTAACTTTAACTTTAACTTTAACTTTAAATTTAACTTTAACTTTAACAACTTTAACTTTAATTTTAACTTTAGCTTTAACTTTAACTTTAACTTTAACTTTAACTTTAATTTTAACTTTAACTTTAACTTTAACTTTAACTTTAACCTTAACTTTAACTTCAACTTTAACTTTAACTTTAACTTTAACTTTTACTTTAACTTTAACTTTATTTTTAACTTTAGCTCTAACTTTAACTTTCGATTTAACTTTAACTTTAACTTTAACTTTAACTTCAACTTTAACTATAACTTTATTTTTAACTTTAACTTTAACTTTCGCTTTAACTTTAACATTCACTTTAACTTTAACTTTAACTTTAACTTTAACTTTAACTTTAACTTTAACTTTAACTTTAACTTTAACTTTAACTTTAACTTTAACTTTAACTTTAACTTTAACTTTAACTTTAACTTTAACTTTAACTTTAACTTTAACTTTAACTTTAACTTTCACTTTAACTTTAACTTTATTTTTAACTTTAACTTTAACTTTCGCTTTAACTTTAACTTTAACTTTAACTTTTACTTTAACTTTAACTTTAACTTTAACTTTAACTTTAACTTTAACTTTAACTTTAACTTTAACTTTAACTTTAACTTTAACTTTAACTTTAACTTTAACTTTAACTTTAACTTTAACTTTAACTTTAACTTTAACTTTAACTTTAACTTTAACTTTAACTTTAACTTTAACTTTAACTTTAACTTTAACTTTAACTTTAACTTTAACTTTAATTTTAACTTTAGCTTTAAATTCTATTGATACAAACCTCTATTTCGCTAAGATATAGTTTATTACTTTCGTCTACGACCCTTTTAAAAATCTTTTATATAAAAGTGGGCGTGATCTTTAACCGATCTTGTCCATTTTTCTTGAAATATTTACTGCTATAAGGAAAATCTGTGTCCCCAATTCGATCCGTTAATATTTCTTCGAGTTATGGCTCCCGAAACATAGAAAATTGCTTAGTCCTAAAAGGGGTGGTGCCACGCCCATTTTTTTAAATTTGAAGGTTTTCCTATTTATTGTTATAAATCCACTTGGGAAATGAAATACCATTGATATAAAGCTCTTTTTTGCAAAGATATAGATTATTTTATTCGCCCACGAACCTTTTAAAAATCTTTTATATAAAAGTGGGCCGTGGTACTTAACCGATTTCGTTAATTTTTCTTCAAAGCATTCCTTATAGTTAAGGAAACCCCTCCGCCGAATTTTGTTATAATAGGTTTACCGATTTTTGATTTATGATTAATAATATTTGTAAAATTGATTTTATCACAAGTGGGCGGTGGCACACCCATTTTAAAAGAAATTTTCAAATTTTTATCAAGTGTCTCAATATCAGTCCACACGTCAAATTTCAACATTCTAGGTGTATTATTTACTAAATAATCAGGTTTTTTGTATTTCCAAAATGTTATATATATATAAAGTGGGCGTGGTTTTCAACTTATTCTGGGTTCAGAAAAGCTCGTGTACCAAAGTGGGTGAAGATACCTCAATATTTACTCAAGTTATCGTGTTAACGGGCAGACGGACGGACCGACATGGCTCAATCAAATTTTTTTTTGACACTGATGATTTTGATATATCTATATATATGAGTATACAAATTGCAGGCCCTGATGGACGCACACTAATCGTTATCGGTATTTTCCAAGCAAGGATTGAACAAACAAAAAAAAAAAACAAAAAAAAGGACATGTGGCACTCGGGGACTACCGCGGTAAAGCTATTGCATATTATCAACTTATGCAATTATAATACTTATGCAACATTTTGTTTTCTTTGATATTAATTCAAGTTTTGTCTTTGATATTAATTCAAGGTAACCTTTTTAAGCGTGGTGACCGATAAGAAAATAAATTTTTTACTTTTATTGAATAAATAAGAAGTTAATATTTAACTTTCACTTTAACTCTAACTTTAACTTTCACTTTAACTTTAACTTTCACTTTAACTTTAACATTCATTTTAACTTTAACTTTAACTTTAACTTTAACTTTATTTTTAATTTTAACTTTAACTAATTTTTTTGTTGGTTTTTTGGCCTTTAGTTTGTAAAAATGTTTGTAAATTGTCGAGCTCGAGGCCATACAATATTAAATAACAAACAAATAATAACTGTTTATTTGTATATGTTATATATTGTCGTTTTTTATTTATCGATATTTCGACTTCAATTAGAAGTCATCTTCAGGACTAGAAATACAAAAATACAAGTATTATAATAAAAAACATAAAAGTACATGTATACATTTGACTTACATCGTTGGATGTACCAGATCGACTAATTTAAAATTTGATATGACAAAAACGAAAATAAACATAAAAAGTAAACAAATAAAGAACCGTAATTATAAACAAAATTCTTAACTAACAACAATATAGCATAAAAAGTTAAAATGTGAGCGACACCCATAGCATACCATAATACATACTTATGCTATGGGTGTCGCTCACATTTTAACTTTTTATGCTATATTGTTGTTAGTTAAGAATTTTGTTTATAATTACGGTTCTTTATTTGTTTACTTTTTATGTTTATTTTCGTTTTTGTCATATCAAATTTTAAATTAGTCGATCTGGTACATCCAACGATGTAAGTCAAATGTATACATGTACTTTTATGTTTTTTATTATAATACTTGTATTTTTGTATTTCTAGTCCTGAAGATGACTTCTAATTGAAGTCGAAATATCGATAAATAAAAAACGACAATATATAACATATACAAATAAACAGTTATTATTTGTTTGTTATTTAATATTGTATGGCCTCGAGCTCGACAATTTACAAACACTTTTTTAACTTTAACTTTAATTTTAACATTAACTTTAACTTTAATTTTAACTTTAACTTTAACTTTACCTTTAACTTTAACTTTAACTTTAACTTTAACTTTTACTTTAACATCAACTTTAACTTTAACTTTAACTTACTCAAAGTATGTTTGAGCTCTAGGCCAATATATACATATGTTTATTAAAATACAGCAAATGTGTTTAAACAATGTATATTTATTTGTCGAATGGTTTGTCTTGCCAATATTTCGACTTCAATCTGAAGTCATCTTCAGGACTGAAAAAAACGAAAAACATTTATAGAGACAATGGTACATACATACATAATTATACAATTGTCGCAAGTGCCAACTTACACTTATGACTGCACCTGGTCGACTAACTTTATATTTTATATTTTAACAAACAAGGGTAAAAGAACATTAAAAAACATTAAAAAACATAAACAATAAAATACAGTAATCAACAATACATTAATTCTCCAACCGTAAGCGACGCTCACATCAGCATCAGGTGAACAATTGTGCAAACGAAGTCACACTCTTATTATAAGCCTTTTTTGTTGTTGTTGATAAGTTCTCTATAGGCGTAGGCGCAATGGTCTGTGTCTGATTTGAAATTTATGCGTTTGTCACTTGGTGTATTTATTATGTGTAACATTTCAAGTATATAGCGTTTATTGCTGTTTCTCTCATGTTGCATTATTGTTACATTTTCCAAGTCGGGAGAGTGTCCAGTGGTTCTACAGTGCTGAGTTAAAGCTGTCTTATTGTCATTAGGGTTGTCACGATTTTTGATATTTGATTTATGTCCGACAAATAAATATACATTGTTTAAACACATTTGCTGTACTTTAATAAACATATGTATATATTGGCATAGAGCTTAAACATATTTTGAATATATTAACTAAAAGGCCGGAATACAAGAAATTTAACTTTAACTTTAAATTTAACTTTAACTTTAATTTACACTTTAACTTTAACTTTAACTGTAACTTTAACCTTAACTTTAACTGTAACTTTAACTTTAACTTTGACTTTAACTTTAACTTTAACTTTGACTTTAAGTTTAACTTTAACTTTAACTTTAAATTTAACTTTAACTTTAACTTTAACTTTAACTTTAACTTTAACTTTAACCTTAACTTTAACTTTAACTTTAACTTTGACTTTGACTTTAACTTTAACTTTCATTTTAACTTTAACTTTATTTTTAACTTTAACTTTAACTTTCGCTTTAACTTCAACATTCACTTTAACTTTAGCTTTAACTATAACTTTAACTTTAACTTCAACTTTAACTTTAAATTTAACTTTAACTTTAACTTTAACTTTAACTGTAACTTTAACTTTAAATTTAACTTTAACTTTAACTTTAGCTTTAACTTTAACTTTAACTTTAACTTTAACGTTAACTTTAACTTTAACTTTAACTTTAAATTTAACTTTAACTTTAACCTTAACAACTTTAACTTTAACTTTAAATTTAACTTTAACTTTTGCTTTAACTTTAACTTTGGCTTTAACTTTAACTTTACCTTTAACTTTAACTTTAACTTTAACTTCAACTTTAACTTTAACTTTAACTTTCACTTTCACTTTAACTTTAACTTTATTTTTAATTTTAGCTTTAACTTTAACTTTCGCTTTAACTTTAACTTTAACTTTAACTTTAACATTCACTTTAACTTTAACTTTAACTTTAACTTTAACTTTAACTTTAACTGTGACTTTAACTTTAACTTTAAATTTAACTTTAACTTTAACTTTAACTTTAGCTTTAACTTTAACTTTAACTTTAACTTTAACTTTAACTTTAACTTTAACTTTAACTTTAACTTTAACTTTAACTTTAACGTTAACTTTAACTTTAACTTTAACTTTAACTTTAACTTTAACAACTTTAACTTTAACTTTAACTTTAACGTTAACTTTATTTTTAACTTTAACTTTAACTTTCGCTTTAACTTTAACATTCACTTTAACTTTAACTTTAACTTTAACTTTAACTTTAACTTTAACTTTAACGTTAACTTTAACTTTAACTTTAAATTTAACTTTAACTTTAACTTTAACAACTTTAACTTTAACTTTAACGTTAACTTTAATTTTAACTTTAACTTTAACTTTAAATTTAACTTTAACTTTAACTTTAACAACTTTAACTTTAACTTTAGCTTTAACTTTAACTTTAATTTTAACTTTAACTTTAACTTTAACTTTGGCTTTAACTTTAACTTTAACTTTAACTTTAACTTCAACTTTAACTTTAACTTTCACTTTAACTTTAACTTAATTTTTAATTTTAACTTTAACTTTCGCTTTAACTTTAACTTTAACTTTAACTTCAACTTTAACTTTAACTTTAACTTTAACTTTAACTTTAACTTTAACTTTAACGTTAACTTTAAATTTAACTTTAATTTTAACTTTAACTTTAACTTTAAATTTAACTTTAACTTTAACTTTAACTTTAACTTTAACAACTTTAACTTTAACTTTAGCTTTAACTTTAACTTTGGCTTTAACTTTAACTTTAACTTTAACTTTAACTTTAACTTTAACTTTAACTTTAACTTTAACTTTAACTTTAACTTTAACTTTAACTTTAACTTTAACTTTAATTTCAACTTCAACTTTAACTTTAACTTTCACTTTAACTTTAACTTTAACTTTATTTTTAACTTTAACTTTAACTTTAACTTTCGCTTTAACTTTAACTTTAACTTTAATTTTCACTTTAACTTTATTTTTAACTTTAACTTTAACTTTAACTTTAACGTTAAATTTAACTTTAACTTTAATTTTCACTTTAACTTTATTTTTAACTTTAACTTTAGCTTTAACTTTAACTTTAACTTTAACTTTCACTTTCACTTTAACTTTAACTTTAACTTTAACTTTAACTTTAACTTTAACTTTAACTTTAACTTTAACTTTAACTTTAAATTTAACTTTAACTTTAACTTTAATTTACACTTTAACTTTAACTTTAACTTTAACTTAACTTTAACTTTAACTTTAACTTTAACTTTAACTTTAACTTTAACTTTAACTTTAACTTTAACTTTAACTTTAACTTTAACTTTAACTGTAACTTTAACCTTAACTTCAACTTTAACTTTGACTTTAACTTTAAATCTAATTTTAACTTTAACTTTAACTTTAACTTTGACTTTAACTTTAACTTTAACTTTAATTTTAACTTTAACATTAACTTTAACATTAACTTTAACTTTAACTTTAATTTTAACTTTAACTTTAACTTTACCTTTAACTTTAACTTTAACTTTAACTTTAAGTTTAACTTTAACTTTAACTTTAACATTAACTTTAACTTTAACATTAACTTTAACTTTAACTTTAAATTTAACTTTAACTTTAACTTTAGCTTTTATTTACACTTTAACTTTAACTTTAACTTTAACTTAACTTTAACTTTAACTTTAACTTTAACTTTAACTTTAACTTTAACTTTAACTTTAACTTTAACTTTAACTGTAACTTTAACCTTAACTTCAACTTTAACTTTGACTTTAACTTTAAATCTAATTTTAACTTTAACTTTAACTTTGACTTTAACTTTAACTTTAACTTTAACTTTAACTTTAACTTTAACTTTAACTTTAACTTTAAATTTAACTTTAACTTTAACTTTAATTTTAACTTTAACTTTAACTTTAACCTTAACTTTAACTTTAACTTTCATTTTAACTTTATCTTTATTTTTAACTTTAACTTTAACTTTCGCTTTAACTTTAACATTCACTTTAACTTTAACTTTAACTTTAACAACTTTAAATTTAACTTTAACTTTAGCTTTAACTTTAACTTTAACTTTAACTTTAACTTTAACTTTAACTTCAACTTTAACTTTAACTTTAACTTTAACTTTAACTTTAAATTTAACTTTAACTTTAACTTTAACTGTAACTATAACTTTAACTTTAAATTTAACTTTAACTTTAATTTTAACTTTAGCTTTAACTTTAACTTTAACTTTAACTTTAACGTTAAATTTAACTTTAACTTTAACTTTAAATTTAACTTTAATTTTAACTTTAAATTTAACAACTTTAACTTTAACTTTAACTTTAGCTTTAACTTTAACTTTAGCGTTAACTTTAACTTTAACTTTAACTTTAACTTTAAATTTAACTTTAACTTTAACTTTAACTTTAACAACTTTAACTTTAATTTTAACTTTAGCTTTAACTTTAACTTTAACTTTAACTTTAACTTTAACTTTAACTTTAACTTTAACCTTAACTTTAACTTCAACTTTAACTTTAACTTTAACTTTCACTTTAACTTATCTTTATTTTTAACTTTAGCTCTAACTTTAACTTTCGATTTAACTTTAACTTTAACTTCAACTTTAACTTTAACTTTATTTTTAACTTTAACTTTAACTTTCGCTTTAACTTTAACATTCACTTTAACTTTAACTTTAACTTTGACTTTAACTTTAACTTTAACTTTAACTTTAACTTTAACTTTAACTTTAACTTTAACTTTAACTTTAACTTTAACTTTAACTTTAACTTTAACTTTAACTTTAACTTTAACTTTAACTTTAACTTTAACTTTAACTTTAACTTTAACTTTAACTTTAACTTTCACTTTAACTTTAACTTTATTTTTAACTTTAACTTTAACTTTCGCTTTAACTTTAACTTTTACTTTAACTTTAACTTTAACTTTAACTTTAACTTTAACTTTAACTTTAACTTTAACTTTAACTTTAACTTTAACTTTAACTTTAACTTTAACTTTAACTTTAAATTTAACTTTAACTTTAACTTTAATTTTAACTTTAGCTTTAACTTTAACTTTAACTTTAACTTTAACTTTAACTTTAACGTTAAATTTAACTTTAATTTTAACTTTAAATTTAACTTTAATTTTAACTTTAACTTTAACAACTTTAACTTTAACTTTAGCTTTAACTTTAACTTTAACTTTAGCTTTAACTTTAACTTTAACGTAAACTTTAACTTTAACTTTAACTTTAACTTTAAATTTAACTTTAACTTTAACTTTAACTTTAACAATTTTAACTTTAATTTTAACTTTAGCTTTAACTTTAACTTTAACTTTAACTTTAACTTTAACTTTAACTTTAACCTTAACTTTAACTTCAACTTTAACTTTAACTTTAACTTTAACTTTCACTTTAACTTTAACTTTATTTTTAACTTTAGCTCTAACTTTAACTTTCGATTTAACTTTAACTTTAACTTTAACTTCAACTTTAACTTTAACTTTATTTTTAACTTTAACTTTCGCTTTAACTTTAACATTCACTTTAACTTTAACTTTAACTTTAACTTTAACTTTAACTTTAACTTTAACTTTAACTTTAACTTTAACTTTAACTTTAACTTTAACCTTAACTTTAACTTTAACTTTAACTTTAACTTTCACTTTAACTTTAACTTTATTTTTAACTTTAACTTTAACTTTCGCTTTAACTTTAACTTTAACTTTAACTTTTATTTTAACTTTAACTTTGACTTTAACTTTAACTTTCATTTTAACTTTAACTTTAACTTTAACTTTAACTTTAACTTTAACTTTAACTTTAACTTTAACTTTAACTTTAACTTTAACTTTAACTTTAACTTTAACTTTAACTTTAACTTTAACTTTAACTTTAACTTTAACTTTAACTTTAACTTTAACTTTAACTTTAACTTTAACTTTAACTTTAACTTTAACTTTAACTTTAACTTTAACTTTAACTTTAACTTTAACTTTATTTTTAACTTTAATTTTAACTTTCGCTTTAACTTTAACTTTAACTTTAACTTTAACTTTAACTTTAACTTTAACTTTAACTTTAACTTTAACTTTCACTTTAACTTTAACTTTAGTTTTAACATTAACTTTAACTTTCGCTTTAACTTTAACTTTGACCGTGACTTTAACTTTAACTTTAACTTTAACTTTCGCTTTAACTTTAACTTTAACTTTCGCTTTAACTTTAACTTTAACTTTAACTTTAACTTTAACTTTAACTTTAACTTTAACTTTAACTTTAACTTTAACTTTAACTTTAACTTTAACTTTAACTTTAACTTTAACTTTAACTTTAACTTTAACTTTAACTTTAACTTTAACTTTAACTTTAACTTTAACTTTAACTTTAACTTTAACTTTAACTTTAACTTTAACTTTAACTTTAACTTTAACTTTAACTACTTTAACTTTAACTTTAACTTTAACTTTAACTTTAACTTTAACTTTAACTTTAACTTTAACTTTAACTTTAACTTTAACTTTAACTTTAACTTTAACTTTAACTTTAACTTTAACTTTAACTTTAACTTTAACTTTAACTTTAACTTTAACTTTAACTTTAACTTTAACTTTAACTTTAACTTTAACTTTAACTTTAACTTTAACTTTAACTTTAACTTTCACTTTAACTTTAACTTTATATTTAACTTTAACTTTCGCTTTAACTTTAACTTTAACTTTTACTTTAACTTTGACTTTGACTTTAACTTTAACTTTAACTTTAACGTTAACTTTAACTTTAACTTTAACTTTAACTTTAACTTTAACTTTAACTTTAACTTTAACTTTAACTTTAACTTTAACTTTAACTTTAACTTTAACTTTAACTTTAACTTTAACTTTAACTTCAACTTTAACTTTAACTTTAACTTTAACTTTAACTGTGACTTTAACTTTAAATTTAACTTTAACTTTAACTTTAGCTTTAACTTTAACTTTAACTTTAACTTTAACTTTAACTTTAACTTTAACTTTAACTTTAACTTTAACTTTAACTTTAACTTTAACTTTAACGTTAACTTTAACTTTAACTTTAACTTTAACTTTAACTTTAACTTTAACTTTAACTTTAACTTTAACTTTAACTTTAACTTTAACTTTAACTTTAACTTTAACTTTAACTTTAACTTTAACTTTAACTTTAACTTTAACTTTAACTTTAACTTTAAATTTAACTTTAACTTTAACTTTAACTTTAACTTTAACAACTTTAACTTTAACTTTAACTTTAACGTTAACTTTAACTTTAACTTTAACTTTAACTTTAACTTTAACTTTAACTTTAACTTTAACTTTAACTTTAACTTTAACTTTAACTTTAACTTTAACTTTAACTTTAACTTTAACTTTAACTTTAAATTTAACTTTAACTTTAACTTTAACAACTTTAACTTTAACTTTACCTTTAACTTTAACTTTGGCTTTAACTTTAACTTTAACTTTAGCTTTAACTTTAACTTTAACTTTAACTTTAACTTTAACTTTAACTTTAACTTCAACATTAACTTTAACTTTCACTTTAACTTTAACTTGAACTTTAACTTTAACTTTAACTTTAACTTTCACTTTAACTTTAACTTTATTTTTAACTTTAGCTTTAACTTTAACTTTCGCTTTAACTTTAACTTTAACTTTAACTTCAACTTTAACTTTAACTTTAACTTTATTTTTAACTTTAACTTTAACTTTCGCTTTAACTTTAACATTCACTTTAACTTTAACTTTAACTTTAACTTTAACCTTAACTTTATTTTTAACTTTAACTTTAACTTTCGCTTTAACTTTAACTTTAACTTTCACTTTAACTTTAACTTTATTTTTAACTTTAACTTTAACTTTAACTTTCGCTTTAACTTTAACTTTAACTTTAACTTTAACTTTAACTTTAACTTTAACTTTTACTTTAACTTTGACTTTGACTTTAACTTTAACTTTCATTTTAACTTTAACTTTAACTTTCGCTTTAACTTTGTACATTCACTTTAACTTTAACTTTAACTTTAACTTTAACTTTAACTTTAACTTTAACTTTAACTTTAACTTTAACTTTAACTTTAACTTTAACTTTAACTTTAACTTTAACTTTAACTTTAATTTTAACTTTAACTTTAACTTTAACTTTAACTTTAACTTTAACTTTAACTTTAACTTTAACTTTAACTTTAACTTTAACTTTAACTTTAACTTTAACTTTAACTTCAACTTTAACTTTAACTTTAACTGTGACTTTAACTTTAACTTTAAATTTAACTTTAACTTTAACTTTAGCTTTAACTTTAACTTTAACTTTAACTTTAACGTTAACTTTAACTTTAACTTTAACTTTAACTTTAACTTTAACTTTAAATTTAACTTTAACTTTAACTTTAACAACTTTAACTTTAACTTTAACGTTAACTTTAACTTTAACTTTAACTTTAACTTTAAATTTAACTTTAACTTTAACTTTAATTTACACTTTAACTTTAACTTTAACTTTAACTTTAACTTAACTTTAACTTTAACTTTAACTGTAACTTTAAATTTAACTTTAACTTTAACTTTAACAACTTTAACTTTAACTTTAACGTTAACTTTAACTTTAACTTTAACTTTAACTTTAACTTTAATTTTAACTTTAACTTTAATTTACACTTTAACTTTAACTTTAACTTTAACTTTAACTTTAACTTAACTTTAACTTTAACTTTAACTTTAACTTTAACTTTAACTTTAACTTTAACTTTAACTTTAACTTTAACTTTAACTTTAACTTTAACTTTAACTGTAACTTCAACTTTAACGTTAACTTTAACTTTAACTTTAACTTTAACTTTAACTTTAACTTTAACTTTAACTTTAATTTACACTTTAACTTTAACTTTAACTTTAACTTTAACTTTAACTTTAACTTAACTTTAACTTTAACTTTAACTTTAACTGTAACTTTGACCTTAACTTTAACTGTAACTTCAACTTTAACTTTAACTTTAATTTACACTTTAACTTTAACTTTAACTTTAACTTTAATTTACACTTTAACTTTAACTTTAACTTTAACTTTAACTTTAACTTTAACTTTAACTTTAACTTTAACTTTAAATTTAACTTTAACTTTAACAACTTTAACTTTAACGTTAACTTTAACTTTAACTTTAACTTTAACTTTAACTTTAACTTTAACTTTAACTTTAACTTTAACTTTAACTTTAACTTTAACTTTAATTTACACTTTAACTTTAACTTTAACTTTAACTTTAACTTAACTTTAACTTTAACTTTAACTTTAACTTTAACTTTAACTTTAACTTTAACTTTAACTTTAACTTTAACTTTAACTTTAACTTTAACTTTAACTTTAACTGTAACTTTAACCTTAACTTTAACTGTAACTTCAACTTTAACTTTGACTTTAACTTTAAATCTAATTTTAACTTTAACTTTAACTTTGACTTTAACTTTAACTTTAACTTTAACTTTAACTTTAACTTTAACTTTAACTTAACTTTAACTTTAACTTTAACTTTAACTTTAACTTTAACTTTAACTTTAACTTTAACTTTAACTTTAACTTTAACTTTAACTTTAACTGTAACTTTAACCTTAACTTTAACTGTAACTTCAACTTTAACTTTGACTTTAACTTTAAATCTAATTTTAACTTTAACTTTAACTTTGACTTTAACTTTAACTTTAACTTTAACTTTAACTTTAAATTTAACTTTAACTTTAACTTTAACTTTAATTTTAACTTTAACTTTAACTTTAACTTTAACTTTAACTTTAACCTTAACTTTAACTTTAACTTTCATTTTAAATTTATCTTTATTTTTAACTTTAACTTTAACTTTCGCTTTAACTTTAACATTCACTTTAACTTTAACTTTAACTTTAACTTTAACAACTTTAACTTTAACTTTAGCTTTAACTTTAACTTTAACTTTAACTTTAACTTTAACTTTAACTTTAACTTTAACTTTAACTTTTACTTCAACTTTAACTTTAACTTTAACTTTAACTTTAAATTTAACTTTAACTTTAACTTTAACTTTAACTTTAACTTTAACTTTAACTTTAACTTTAACTTTAACTTTAACTTTAACTTTAACTGTAACTTTAACTTTAACTTTAACTTTAAATTTAACTTTAACTTTAACTTTAATTTTAACTTTAGCTTTAACTTTAACTTTAACTTTAACTTTAACGTTAAATTTAACTTTAACTTTAACTTTAAATTTAACTTTAATTTTAACTTTAACTTTAACAACTTTAACTTTAACTTTAACTTTAACTTTAACTTTAGCTTTAACTTTAACTTTAACGTTAACTTTAACTTTAACTTTAACTTTAAATTTAACTTTAACTTTAACTTTAACTTTAACTTTAACTGTGACTTTAACTTTAACTTTAAATTTAACTTTAACTTTAACTTTAGCTTTAACTTTAACTTTAACTTTAACGTTAACTTTAACTTTAACGTTAACTTTAACTTTAACTTTAACTTTAACTTTAACTTTAACTTTAACTTTAACTTTAACTTTAAATTTAACTTTAACTTTAACAACTTTAACTTTAACTTTAACGTTAACTTTAACTTTAACTTTAACTTTAACTTTAACTTTAAATTTAACTTTAACTTTAACTTTAATTTACACTTTAACTTTAACTTTAACTTTAACTTAACTTTAACTTTAACTTTAACTTTAACTGTAACTTTAAATTTAACTTTAACTTTAACTTTAACAACTTTAACTTTAACTTTAACGTTAACTTTAACTTTAACTTTAATTTTAACTTTAACTTTAATTTACACTTTAACTTTAACTTTAACTTTAACTTTAACTTTAACTTTAACTTTAACTTTAACTTTAACTTTAACTTTAACTTTAACTTTAACTTTAACTTTAACTTTAACTTTAACTTTAACTTTAACTTTAACTTTAACTTTAACTTTAACTTTAACTGTAACTTTAACTTTAACTTTAAATTTAACTTTAACTTTAACTTTAACAACTTTAACTTTAACTTTAACGTTAACTTTAACTTTAACTTTAACTTTAACTTTAATTTACACTTTAACTTTAACTTTAACTTTAACTTTAACTTAACTTTAACTTTAACTTTAACTTTAACTTTAACTTTAACTTAACTTTAACTTTAACTTTAACTTTAACTTTAACTTTAACTTTAACTTTAACTTTAACTTTAACTTTAACTTTAACTTTAACTGTAACTTTAACCTTAACTTTAACTGTAACTTCAACTTTAACTTTAACTTTAATTTACACTTTAACTTTAACTTTAACTTTAACTTTAATTTACACTTTAACTTTAACTTTAACTTTAACTTAACTTTAACTTTAACTTTAACTTTAACTTTAACTTTAACTTTAACTTTAACTTTAACTTTAACTTTAACTTTAACTTTAACTTTAACTTTAACTTTAACTTTAACTTTAACTTTAACTTTAACTTTAAATTTAACTTTAACTTTAACTTTAACAACTTTAACTTTAACGTTAACTTTAACTTTAACTTTAACTTTAACTTTAACTTTAACTTTAACCTTAACTTTAACTTTAACTTTAACTTTCATTTTAACTTTATCTTTATTTTTAACTTTAACTTTAACTTTCGCTTTAACTTTAACATTCACTTTAACTTTAACTTTAACTTTAACTTTAACAACTTTAACTTTAACTTTAGCTTTAACTTTAACTTTAACTTTAACTTTAACTTTAACTTTAACTTTAACTTTAACTTCAACTTTAACTTTAACTTTAATTTTAACTTTAACTTTAACTTTAACTTTAACCTTAACTTTAACTTTAACTTTAACTTTCATTTTAACTTTATCTTTATTTTTAACTTTAACTTTAACTTTCGCTTTAACTTTAACATTCACTTTAACTTTAACTTTAACTTTAACTTTAACAACTTTAACTTTAACTTTAGCTTTAACTTTAACTTTAACTTTAACTTTAACTTTAACTTTAACTTTAACTTCAACTTTAACTTTAACTTTAATTTTAACTTTAACTTTAACTTTCGCTTTAACTTTAACATTCACTTTAACTTTAACTTTAACTTTAACAACTTTAACTTTAACTTTAGCTTTAACTTTAACTTTAACTTTAACTTTAACTTTAACTTTAAATTTAACTTTAACTTTAACTTTAACTTTAACTTTAACTTTAACCTTAACTTTAACTTTAACTTTAACTTTCATTTTAACTTTATCTTTATTTTTAACTTTAACTTTAACTTTCGCTTTAACTTTAACATTCACTTTAACTTTAACTTTAACTTTAACTTTAACAACTTTAACTTTAACTTTAGCTTTAACTTTAACTTTAACTTTAACTTTAACTTTAACTTTAACTTTAACTTTAACTTTAACTTTAACTTTAACTTTAACTTTCATTTTAACTTTATCTTTATTTTTAACTTTAACTTTAACTTTCGCTTTAACTTTAACATTCACTTTAACTTTAACTTTAACTTTAACAACTTTAACTTTAACTTTAGCTTTAACTTTAACTTTAACTTTAACTTTAACTTTAAATTTAACTTTAACTTTAACTTTAACTTTAACTTTAACTTTAACTGTAACTTTAACTTTAACTTTAAATTTAACTTTAACTTTAATTTTAACTTTAGCTTTAACTTTAAATTTAACTTTAACTTTAACTTTAACGTTAACTTTAACTTTAACTTTAATTTTAACTTTAACTTTAATTTACACTTTAACTTTAACTTTAACTTTAACTTAACTTTAACTTTAACTTTAACTTTAACTTTAACTTTAACTTTAACTTTAACTTTAACTTTAACTTTAACTTTAACTTTAACTGTAACTTTAACTTTAACTTTAAATTTAACTTTAACTTTAACTTTAACAACTTTAACTTTAACTTTAACGTTAACTTTAACTTTAACTTTAACTTTAACTTTAATTTACACTTTAACTTTAACTTTAACTTTAACTTTAATTTAACTTTAACTTTAACTTTAACTTTAACTTTAACTTTAACTTTAACTTAACTTTAACTTTAACTTTAACTTTAACTTTAACTTTAACTTTAACTTTAACTTTAACTTTAACTTTAACTTTAACTTTAACTTTAACTTTAACTTTAACTGTAACTTTAACCTTAACTTTAACTGTAACTTCAACTTTAACTTTAACTTTAATTTACACTTTAACTTTAACTTTAACTTTAACTTTAATTTACACTTTAACTTTAACTTTAACTTTAACTTAACTTTAACTTTAACTTTAACTTTAACTTTAACTTTAACTTTAACTTTAACTTTAACTTTAACTTTAACTTTAACTTTAACTTTAACTTTAAATTTAACTTTAACTTTAACTTTAACAACTTTAACTTTAACGTTAACTTTAACTTTAACTTTAACTTTAACTTTAACTTTAACTTTAATTTACACTTTAACTCTAACTTTAACTTTAACTTTAACTTAACTTTAACTTTAACTTTAACTTTAACTTTAACTTTAACTTTAACTTTAACTTTAACTTTAACTTTAACTTTAACTTTCACTTTCACTTTAACTTTAACTTTATTTTTAACTTTAACTTTAACTTTAACTTTAACTTTCGCTTTAACTTTAACTTTAACTTTTACTTTAACTTTGACTTTGACTTTAACTTTAACTTTAACAACTTTAACTTTAACGTTAACTTTAACTTTAACTTTAACTTTAACTTTAACTTTAACTTTAACTTTAACTTTAACTTTAACTTTAACTTTAACTTTAACTTTAACTTTAACTTTAACTTTAACTTTAACTTTAACTTTAACTTTCACTTTCACTTTAACTTTAACTTTATTTTTAACTTTAACTTTAACTTTAACTTTAACTTTCGCTTTAACTTTAACTTTAACTTTTACTTTAACTTTGACTTTGACTTTAACTTTAACTTTAACAACTTTAACTTTAACGTTAACTTTAACTTTAACTTTAACTTTAACTTTAACTTTAATTTACACTTTAACTTTAATTTACACTTTAACTTTAACTTTAACTTTAACTTAACTTTAACTTTAACTTTAACTTTAACTTTAACTTTAACTTTAACTTTAACTTTAACTTTAACTTTAACTTTAACTTTAACTTTAACTTTAACTTTAACTTTAACTTTAACTTTAACTTTAACTTTAACTTTAACTTTAACTTTAACTTTCACTTTCACTTTAACTTTAACTTTATTTTTAACTTTAACTTTAACTTTAACTTTAACTTTCGCTTTAACTTTAACTTTAACTTTTACTTTAACTTTGACTTTGACTTTAACTTTAACTTTAACAACTTTAACTTTAACGTTAACTTTAACTTTAACTTTAACTTTAACTTTAACTTTAATTTACACTTTAACTTTAATTTACACTTTAACTTTAACTTTAACTTTAACTTAACTTTAACTTTAACTTTAACTTTAACTTTAACTTTAACTTTAACTTTAACTTTAACTTTAACTTTAAAGTATATAGCGTTTATTGCTGTTTCTCTCATGCTGCATTATTGTTACATTTTCCAAGTCGGGAGAGTGTCCAGTGGTTCTACAGTGCTGAGTTAAAGCTGTCTTATTGTCATTAGGGTTGTCACGATTTTTGATATTTGATTTATGTCCGACAAATAAATATACATTGTTTAAACACATTTGCTGTATTTTAATAAACATATGTATATATTGGCCTAGAGCTCAAACATATTTTGAATATCAACCATAAGACCTCCGCAAAGATGAGGAAAATTATGAAACAGGGCAAAATCGTAATCGTCCTTAGTGGGCGTTACGCAGGCCGCAAGGCTATCATTGTGAAAACGTCAGATGACGGCACACCGGAGAAACCATTCGGACATGCACTCGTCGCCGGCATTGATCGGTATCCACGTAAAGTGACGAAGAAAATGGGCAAGACCAAGTTGAAGAAGAAGTCAAAGATCAAGCCTTTCCTCAAAGTATTAAACTACAATCATCTGATGCCAACTCGTTATGCTGTGCATTATATTTCTTTCGATAAGCTGTCGCCAAAAGACTTGAAGGATCCCGTAAAGAAGAAGACACATCGTTTCCAAACGCGCGTTAAATTCGAGTCGACATACAAGGAGGGCAAGAACAAGTGGTTCTTCCAAAAGCTGCGTTTCTAAATATTAGTTTAATTGGTACGTAGTTAAGCCCCCTTTAGTTTTTATACATTTAAAAACATAATTTTATATGTTTTTATTGTGATGAGATCAGTTGGAGATGTGAGAGTGTTATATTGTAATCAATAACGTTCTTAAATAAAATGTTTCTTAAATATATTAACTAAAAGGCCGGAATACAAGAAATTTAACTTTAACTTTAAATTTAACTTTAACTTTAATTTACACTTTAACTTTAACTTTAACTGTAACTTTAACCTTAACTTTAACTGTAACTTTAACTTTAACTTTGACTTTAACTTTAACTTTGACTTTAAGTTTAACTTTAACTTTAACTTTAACTTTAACTTTAAATTTAACTTTAACTTTAACTTTAACTTTAACTTTAACTTTCATTTTAACTTTAACTTTATTTTTAACTTTAACTTTAACTTTCGCTTTAACTTCAACATTCACTTTAACTTTAGCTTTAACTATAACTTTAACTTTAACTTTAACTTCAACTTTAACTTTAAATTTAACTTTAACTTTAACTTTAACTTTAACTTTAACTTTAACTTTAACTTTAACTGTAACTTTAACTTTAAATTTAACTTTAACTTTAACTTTAGCTTTAACTTTAACTTTAACTTTAACTTTAACGTTAACTTTAACTTTAACTTTAACTTTAAATTTAACTTTATCTTTAACTTTAACAACTTTAACTTTAACTTTAACTTTAAATTTAACTTTAACTTTTGCTTTAACTTTAACTTTGGCTTTAACTTTAACTTTACCTTTAACTTTAACTTTAACTTTAACTTTAACTTTAACTTTAACTTTAACTTTCACTTTAACTTTAACTTTATTTTTAATTTTAGCTTTAACTTTAACTTTCGCTTTAACTTTAACTTTAACTTTAACTTTAACATTCACTTTAACTTTAACTTTAACTTTAACTTTAACTTTAACTGTGACTTTAACTTTAACTTTAAATTTAACTTTAACTTTAACTTTAGCTTTAACTTTAACTTTAACTTTAACTTTAACTTTAACTTTAACTTTAACTTTAACTTTAACTTTAACTTTAACTTTAACTTTAACTTTAACTTTAACTTTAACGTTAACTTTAACTTTAACTTTAACTTTAACTTTAAATTTAACTTTAACTTTAACTTTAACGTTAACTTTATTTTTAACTTTAACTTTAACTTTCGCTTTAACTTTAACATTCACTTTAACTTTAACTTTAACTTTAACTTTAACTTTAACTTTAACTTTAACTTTAACTTTAACTTTAACTTTAACTTTAACTGTGACTTTAACTTTAACTTTAAATTTAAATTTAACTTTAACTTTAACTTTAGCTTTAACTTTAACTTTAACTTTAACTTTAACTTTAACTTTAACTTTAACTTTAACGTTAACTTTAACTTTAACTTTAAATTTAACTTTAACTTTAACAACTTTAACTTTAACGTTAACTTTAATTTTAACTTTAACTTTAACTTTAAATTTAACTTTAACTTTAACTTTAACTTTAACAACTTTAACTTTAACTTTAGCTTTAACTTTAATTTTAACTTTAACTTTAACTTTAACTTTGGCTTTAACTTTAACTTTAACTTCAACTTTAACTTTAACTTTCACTTTAACTTTAACTTTAACTAAATTTTTAATTTTAACTTTAACTTTCGCTTTAACTTTAACTTTAACTTTAACTTCAACTTTAACTTTAACTTTAACTTTAACTTTAACTTTAACTTTAACTTTAACGTTAACTTTAAATTTAACTTTAATTTTAACTTTAACTTTAACTTTAAATTTAACTTTAACTTTAACTTTAACTTTAACTTTAACTTTAACTTTAACTTTAACTTTAACTTTAACAACTTTAACTTTAACTTTAGCTTTAACTTTAACTTTAACTTTGGCTTTAACTTTAACTTTAACTTTAACTTTAACTTCAACTTCAACTTTAACTTTAACTTTCACTTTAACTTTAACTTTATTTTTAACTTTAACTTTAACTTTAACTTTCGCTTTAACTTTAACTTTAACTTTAATTTTCACTTTAACTTTATTTTTAACTTTAACTTTAACTTTAACGTTAAATTTAACTTCAACTTTAATTTTCACTTTAACTTTATTTTTAACTTTAACTTTAGCTTTAACTTTAACTTTAACTTTCACTTTCACTTTAACTTTAAGGTTAACTTTAACTTTAACTTTAACTTTAACTTTATTTTTAATTTTAACTTTAACTTTAACATTAACTTTAACATTAACTTTAACTTTAACTTTAATTTTAACTTTAACTTTAACTTTACCTTTAACTTTAACTTTAACTTTAACTTTAACTTTAACTTTAACTTTAACTTTAACATTAACTTTAACTTTAACTTTAACATTAACTTTAACTTTAACTTTAACTTTAAATTTAACTTTAACTTTAATTTACACTTTAACTTTAACTTTAACTTTAACTTAACTTTAACTTTAACTTTAACTTTAACTTTAACTTTAACTTTAACTTTAACTTTAACTTTAACTTTAACTGTAACTTTAACCTTAACTTCAACTTTAACTTTGACTTTAACTTTAAATCTAATTTTAACTTTAACTTTAATTTTAACTTTAACTTTGACTTTAACTTTAACTTTAACTTTAACTTTAACTTTAACTTTAACTTTAACTTTAACTTTAACTTTAACTTTAAATTTAACTTTAACTTTAACTTTAACTTTAACTTTAACTTTAACTTTAATTTTAACTTTAACTTTAACTTTAACTTTAACTTTAACCTTAACTTTAACTTTAACTTTAACTTTCATTTTAACTTTATCTTTATTTTTAACTTTAACTTTAACTTTCGCTTTAACTTTAACATTCACTTTAACTTTAACTTTAACTTTGACAACTTTAACTTTAACTTTAGCTTTAACTTTAACTTTAACTTTAACTTTAACTTTAACTTTAACTTTAACTTTAACTTTAACTT
Organism: Eurosta solidaginis; assembly: GCF_040869045.1. Taxonomy (NCBI): domain Eukaryota; kingdom Metazoa; phylum Arthropoda; class Insecta; order Diptera; family Tephritidae; genus Eurosta; species Eurosta solidaginis. The sequence continues at coordinate 513,363 of NW_027136887.1, read as the reverse complement.
TAACTTTAACTTCAACTTTAACTTTAACTTTAACTTTAAATTTAACTTTAACTTTAACTTTAACTGTAACTTTAACTTTAACTTTAAATTTAACTTTAACTTTAACTTTAATTTTAACTTTAGCTTTAACTTTAACTTTAACTATAACTTTAACTTTAACGTTAAATTTAACTTTAACTTTAACTTTAAATTTAACTTTAATTTTAACTTTAACTTTAACTTTAACAACTTTAACTTTAACTTTAACTTTAACTTTAGCTTTAACTTTAACTTTAGCGTTAACTTTAACTTTAACTTTAACTTTAACTTTAAATTTAACTTTAACTTTAACTTTAACAACTTTAACTTTAATTTTAACTTTAGCTTTAACTTTAACTTTAACTTTAACTTTAACTTTAACTTTAATTTTAATTTTAACTTTAACTTTAACTTTAACTTTAACTTTAACTTTAACTTTAACTTTAACCTTAACTTTAACTTCAACTTTAACTTTAACTTTAACTTTTACTTTAACTTTAACTTTATTTTTAACTTTAGCTCTAACTTTAACTTTCGATTTAACTTTAACTTTAACTTTAACTTCAACTTTAACTTTAACTTTATTTTTAACTTTAACTTTAACTTTCGCTTTAACTTTAACATTCACTTTAACTTTAACTTTAACTTTAACTTTAACTTTAACTTTAACTTTAACTTTAACTTTAACTTTAACTTTAACTTTAACTTTAACTTTAACTTTCACTTTAACTTTAACTTTATTTTTAACTTTAACTTTAACTTTCGCTTTAACTTTAACTTTAACTTTAACTTTTACTTTTACTTTAACTTTAACTTTAACTTTAACTTTAACTTTAACTTTAACTTTAACTTTAACTTTAACTTTAACTTTAACTTTAACTTTAACCTTAACTTTAACTTTAACTTTAACTTTAACTTTAACTTTAACTTTAACTTTAACTTTAACTTTAACTTTAACTTTAACTTTAACTTTAACTTTAACTTTAACTTTAACTTTAACTTTAACTTTAATTTTAACTTTAGCTTTAAATTCTATTGATACAAACCTCTATTTCGCTAAGATATAGTTTATTACTTTCGTCTACGACCCTTTTAAAAATCTTTTATATAAAAGTGGGCGTGGTCTTTAACCGATCTTGTCCATTTTTCTTGAAATATTTACTGCTATAAGGAAAATCTGTGTCCCCAATTCGATCCGTTAATATTTCTTCGAGTTATGGCTCCCGAAACATAGAAAATTGCTTAGTCCTAAAAGGGGTGGTGCCACGCCCATTTTTTTAAATTTGAAGGTTTTCCTATTTATTGTTATAAATCCACTTGGGAAATGAAATACCATTGATATAAAGCTCTTTTTTGCAAAGATATAGATTATTTTATTCGCCCACGAACCTTTTAAAAATCTTTTATATAAAAGTGGGCCGTGGTACTTAACCGATTTCGTTAATTTTTCTTCAAAGCATTCCTTATAGTTAAGGAAACCCCTCCGCCGAATTTTGTTATAATAGGTTTACCGATTTTTGATTTATGATTAATAATATTTGTAAAATTGATTTTATCACAAGTGGGCGGTGGCACACCCATTTTAAAAGAAATTTTCAAATTTTTATCAAGTGTCTCAATATCAGTCCACACGTCAAATTTCAACATTCTAGGTGTATTATTTACTAAATAATCAGGTTTTTTGTATTTCCAAAATGTTATATATATATAAAGTGGGCGTGGTTTTCAACTTATTCTGGGTTCAGAAAAGCTCGTGTACCAAAGTGGGTGAAGATACCTCAATATTTACTCAAGTTATCGTGTTAACGGGCAGACGGACGGACCGACATGGCTCAATCAAATTTTTTTTCGACACTGATGATTTTGATATATCTATATATATGAGTATACAAATTGCAGGCCCTGATGGACGCACACTAATCGTTATCGGTATTTTCCAAGCAAGGATTGAACAAACAAAAAAAAAAACAAAAAAAAGGACATGTGGCACTCGGGGACTACCGCGGTAAAGCTATTGCATATTATCAACTTATGCAATTATAATACTTATGCAACATTTTGTTTTCTTTGATATTAATTCAAGTTTTGTCTTTGATATTAATTCAAGGTAACCTTTTTAAGCGTGGTGACCGATAAGAAAATAAATTTTTTACTTTTATTGAATAAATAAGAAGTTAATATTTAACTTTCACTTTAACTCTAACTTTAACTTTCACTTTAACTTTAACTTTCACTTTAACTTTAACATTCATTTTAACTTTAACTTTAACTTTAACTTTAACTTTATTTTTAATTTTAACTTTAACTTTAATTTTAACATTAACTTTAACTTTAACTGTAACTTTAACCTTAACTTCAACTTTAACTTTGACTTTAACTTTAAATCTAATTTTAACTTTAACTTTAATTTTAACTTTAACTTTGACTTTAACTTTAACTTTAACTTTAACTTTAACTTTAAATTTAACTTTAACTTTAACTTTAACTTTAACTTTAATTTTAACTTTAACTTTAACTTTAACTTTAACTTTAACCTTAACTTTAACTTTAACTTTAACTTTCATTTTAACTTTATCTTTATTTTTAACTTTAACTTTAACTTTCGCTTTAACTTTAACATTCACTTTAACTTTAACTTTAACTTTAACTTTAACAACTTTAACTTTAACTTTAACTTTATCTTTAACTTTAACTTTAACTTTAACTTTAACTTTAACTTTAACTTTAACTTTAACTTTAACTTTAACTTTAACTTTAACTTTAACTTTAACTTTAACTTTAACTTTAACTTTAACTTTAACTTTAACTTTAACTTTAACTTTAACTTCAACTTTAACTTTAACTTTAACTTTAAATTTAACTTTAACTTTAACTTTAACTTTAACTGTAACTTTAACTTTAACTTTAAATTTAACTTTAAATTTAACTTTAATTTTAACTTTAGCTTTAACTTTAACTTTAACTATAACTTTAACTTTAACGTTAAATTTAACTTTAACTTTAACTTTAAATTTAACTTTAATTTTAACTTTAACTTTAACTTTAACAACTTTAACTTTAACTTTAACTTTAACTTTAACTTTAACTTTAACTTTAACTTTAGCTTTAACTTTAACTTTAGCGTTAACTTTAACTTTAACTTTAACTTTAACTTTAACTTTAACTTTAACTTTAACTTTAAATTTAACTTTAACTTTAACTTTAACAACTTTAACTTTAATTTTAACTTTAGCTTTAACTTTAACTTTAACTTTAACTTTAACTTTAATTTTAACTTTAACTTTAACTTTAACTTTAACTTTAACTTTAACCTTAACTTTAACTTCAACTTTAACTTTAACTTTAACTTTTACTTTAACTTTAACTTTATTTTTAACTTTAGCTCTAACTTTAACTTTCGATTTAACTTTAACTTTAACTTTCGCTTTAACTTTAACTTTTACTTTAACTTTGACCGTGACTTTAACTTTAACTTTAACTTTAACTTTAACTTTCGCTTTAACTTTAACTTTAACTTTAACTTTAACTTTAACTTTAACTTTAACTTTAACTTTAACTTTAACTTTAACTTTAACTTTAACTTTAACTTTAACTTTAACTTTAACTTTAACTTTAACTTTAACTTTAACTTTAACTTTAACTTTAACTTTAACTTTAACTTTAACTTTAACTTTAACTTTAACTTTAACTTTAACTTTAACTTTAACTTTAACTTTAACTTTAACTTTAACTTTAACTTTAACTTTAACTTTAACTTTAACTTTAACTTTAACTTTAACTTTAACTTTAACTTTAACTTTAACTTTAACTTTAACTTTAACTTTAACTTTAACTTTAACTTTAACTTTAACTTTAACTTTAACTTTAACTTTAACTTTAACTTTAACTTTAACTTTAACTTTAACTTTAACTTTAACTTTAACTTTAACTTTAACTTTAACTTTAACTTTAACTTTAACTTTAACTTTAACTTTAACTTTAACTTTAACTTTAACTTTAACTTTAACTTTAACTTTAACTTTAACTTTAACTTTAACTTTAACTTTAACTTTAACTTTAACTTTAACTTTAACTTTAACTTTAACTTTAACTTTAACTTTCACTTTAACTTTAACTTTATATTTAACTTTAACTTTCGCTTTAACTTTAACTTTAACTTTTACTTTAACTTTGACTTTGACTTTAACTTTAACTTTAACTTTAACGTTAACTTTAACTTTAACTTTAACTTTAACTTTAACTTTAACTTTAACTTTAACTTTAACTTTAACTTTAACTTTAACTTTAACTTTAACTTTAACTTTAACTTTAACTTTAACTTCAACTTTAACTTTAACTTTAACTTTAACTTTAACTTTAACTGTGACTTTAACTTTAAATTTAACTTTAACTTTAACTTTAGCTTTAACTTTAACTTTAACTTTAACTTTAACTTTAACTTTAACTTTAACTTTAACGTTAACTTTAACTTTAACTTTAACTTTAACTTTAACTTTAACTTTAACTTTAACTTTAACTTTAACTTTAACTTTAACTTTAGCTTTAACTTTAATTTTAAATTTAACTTTAACTTTAACTTTAACTTTAACTTTAACAACTTTAACTTTAACTTTAACTTTAACGTTAACTTTAACTTTAACTTTAACTTTAACTTTAACTTTAACTTTAACTTTAACTTTAACTTTAACTTTAACTTTAACTTTAACTTTAAATTTAACTTTAACTTTAACTTTAACAACTTTAACTTTAACTTTACCTTTAACTTTAACTTTGGCTCTAACTTTAACTTTAACTTTAACTTTAACTTTAGCTTTAACTTTAACTTTAACTTTAACTTTAACTTTAACTTCAACTTTAACTTTAACTTTCACTTTAACTTTAACTTGAACTTTAACTTTAACTTTAACTTTAACTTTCACTTTAACTTTAACTTTATTTTTAACTTTAGCTTTAACTTTAACTTTCGCTTTAACTTTAACTTTAACTTTAACTTCAACTTTAACTTTAACTTTAACTTTAACTTTATTTTTAACTTTAACTTTAACTTTCGCTTTAACTTTAACATTCACTTTAACTTTAACTTTAACTTTAACCTTAACTTTATTTTTAACTTTAACTTTAACTTTCGCTTTAACTTTAACTTTAACTTTCACTTTAACTTTAACTTTATTTTTAACTTTAATTTTAACTTTAACTTTCGCTTTAACTTTAACTTTAACTTTTACTTTAACTTTGACTTTGACTTTAACTTTAACTTTCATTTAAACTTTAACTTTAACTTTCGCTTTAACTTTGTACATTCACTTTAACTTTAACTTTAACTTTAACTTTAACTTTAACTTTAACTTTAACTTTAACTTTAACTTTAACTTTAACTTTAATTTTAACTTTAACTTTAACTTTAACTTTAACTTTAACTTTAACTTTAACTTTAACTTTAACTTTAACTTTAACTTTAACTTTAACTTTAACTTTAACTTTAACTTTAACTTTAACTTTAACTTTAACTTCAACTTTAACTTTAACTGTGACTTTAACTTTAACTTTAAATTTAACTTTAACTTTAACTTTAGCTTTAACTTTAACTTTAACTTTAACTTTAACGTTAACTTTAACTTTAACTTTAACTTTAACTTTAACTTTAACTTTAAATTTAACTTTAACTTTAACTTTAACAACTTTAACTTTAACTTTAACGTTAACTTTAACTTTAACTTTAACTTTAACTTTAAATTTAACTTTAACTTTAACTTTAATTTACACTTTAACTTTAACTTTAACTTTAACTTAACTTTAACTTTAACTTTAACTGTAACTTTAAATTTAACTTTAACTTTAACTTTAACAACTTTAACTTTAACGTTAACTTTAACTTTAACTTTAACTTTAACTTTAACTTTAATTTTAACTTTAACTTTAATTTACACTTTAACTTTAACTTTAACTTTAACTTTAACTTTAACTTAACTTTAACTTTAACTTTAACTTTAACTTTAACTTTAACTTTAACTTTAACTTTAACTTTAACTTTAACTTTAACTTTAACTTTAACTTTAACTTTAACTTTAACTTTAACTTTAACTTTAACTGTAACTTCAACTTTAACGTTAACTTTAACTTTAACTTTAACTTTAACTTTAACTTTAACTTTAACTTTAATTTACACTTTAACTTTAACTTTAACTTTAACTTTAACTTAACTTTAACTTTAACTTTAACTTTAACTTTAACTGTAACTTTGACCTTAACTTTAACTGTAACTTCAACTTTAACTTTAACTTTAATTTACACTTTAACTTTAACTTTAACTTTAACTTTAATTTACACTTTAACTTTAACTTTAACTTTAACTTTAACTTTAACTTTAACTTTAACTTTAACTTTAACTTTAACTTTAACTTTAACTTTAAATTTAACTTTAACTTTAACAACTTTAACTTTAACGTTAACTTTAACTTTAACTTTAACTTTAACTTTAACTTTAACTTTAACTTTAACTTTAATTTACACTTTAACTTTAACTTTAACTTTAACTTTAACTTTAACTTAACTTTATCTTTAACTTTAACTTTAACTTTAACTTTAACTTTAACTTTAACTTTAACTTTAACTTTAACTGTAACTTTAACCTTAACTTTAACTGTAACTTCAACTTTAACTTTGACTTTAACTTTAAATCTAATTTTAACTTTAACTTTAACTTTGACTTTAACTTTAACTTTAACTTTAACTTTAACTTTAACTTTAACTTTAACTTTAACTTTAACTTTAACTTAACTTTAACTTTAACTTTAACTTTAACTTTAACTTTAACTTTAACTTTAACTTTAACTTTAACTTTAACTTTAACTTTAACTGTAACTTTAACCTTAACTTTAACTGTAACTTCAACTTTAACTTTGACTTTAACTTTAAATCTAATTTTAACTTTAACTTTAACTTTGACTTTAACTTTAACTTTAACTTTAACTTTAACTTTAACTTTAACTTAACTTTAACTTTAACTTTAACTTTAACTTTAACTTTAACTTTAACTTTAACTTTAACTTTAACTGTAACTTTAACCTTAACTTTAACTGTAACTTCAACTTTAACTTTGACTTTAACTTTAAATCGAATTTTAACTTTAACTTTAACTTTGACTTTAACTTTAACTTTAACTTTAACTTTAACTTTAACTTTAACTTTAACTTAACTTTAACTTTAACTTTAACTTTAACTTTAACTTTAACTTTAACTTTAACTTTAACTTTAACTTTAACTTTAACTGTAACTTTAACCTTAACTTTAACTGTAACTTCAACTTTAACTTTGACTTTAACTTTAAATCTAATTTTAACTTTAACTTTAACTTTGACTTTAACTTTAACTTTAACTTTAACTTTAAATTTAACTTTAACTTTAACTTTAACTTTAACTTTAATTTTAACTTTAACTTTAACTTTAACTTTAACCTTAACTTTAACTTTAACTTTCATTTTAAATTTATCTTTATTTTTAACTTTAACTTTAACTTTCGCTTTAACTTTAACATTCACTTTAACTTTAACTTTAACTTTAACTTTAACAACTTTAACTTTAACTTTAGCTTTAACTTTAACTTTAACTTTAACTTTAACTTTTACTTCAACTTTAACTTTAACTTTAACTTTAACTTTAAATTTAACTTTAATTTTAAGTTTAACTTTAATTTTAACTTTAACTTTAACTTTAACTTTAACTTTAACCTTAACTTTAACTTTAACTTTAACTTTAACTTTCATTTTAACTTTATCTTTATTTTTAACTTTAACTTTAACTTTCGCTTTAACTTTAACATTCACTTTAACTTTAACTTTAACTTTAACTTTAACAACTTTAACTTTAACTTTAGCTTTAACTTTAACTTTAACTTTAACTTTAACTTTAACTTTAACTTTAACTTTAACTTTAACTTTAACTTTAACTTTAACTTTAACTTTAATTTTAACTTTAACTTTAACTTTCGCTTTAACTTTAACATTCACTTTAACTTTAACTTTAACTTTAACAACTTTAACTTTAACTTTAGCTTTAACTTTAACTTTAACTTTAACTTTAAATTTAACTTTAACTTTAACTTTAACTTTAACTTTAACTTTAACTTTAACTTTAACCTTAACTTTAACTTTAACTTTAACTTTCATTTTAACTTTATCTTTATTTTTAACTTTAACTTTAACTTTCGCTTTAACTTTAACATTCACTTTAACTTTAACTTTAACTTTAACTTTAACAACTTTAACTTTAACTTTAGCTTTAACTTTAACTTTAACTTTAACTTTAACTTTAACTTTAACTTTAACTTTAACTTTAACTTTAACTTTAATTTTAACCTTAACTTTAACTTTCATTTTAACTTTATCTTTATTTTTAACTTTAACTTTAACTTTCGCTTTAACTTTAACATTCACTTTAACTTTAACTTTAACAACTTTAACTTTAACTTTAGCTTTAACTTTAACTTTAACTTTAACTTTAAATTTAACTTTAACTTTAACTTTAACTTTAACTGTAACTTTAACTTTAACTTTAAATTTAACTTTAACTTTAATTTTAACTTTAGCTTTAACTTTAAATTTAACTTTAACTTTAACTTTAACGTTAAATTTAACTTTAACTTTAACTTTAAATTTAACTTTAATTTTAACTTTAACTTTAACAACTTTAACTTTAACTTTAACTTTAACTTTAGCTTTAACTTTAACTTTAACGTTAACTTTAACTTTAACTTTAACTTTAACTTTAAATTTAACTTTAACTTTAACTTTAACTTTAACTTTAACAACTTTAACTTTAATTTTAACTTTAGCTTTAACTTTAACTTTAACTTTAACTTTAACTTTAACTTTAACTTTAACTTTAACTTTAACTTTAACTTTAACTTTAACTTTAACTTTAACTTTAACTTTAACTTTAACTTTAACTTTAACTTTAACTTTAGCCTTAACTTTAACTTCAACTTTAACTTTAACTTTAACTTTCACTTTAACTTTAACTTTATTTTTAACTTTAGCTCTAACTTTAACTTTCGATTTAACTTTAACTTTAACTTTAACTTCAACTTTAACTTTAACTTTATTTTTAACTTTAACTTTAACTTTCGCTTTAACTTTAACATTCAATTTAACTTTAACTTTAACTTTAACTTTAACTTTAACTTTAACTTTAACTTTAAATTTAACTTTAACTTTAACTTTAACTTTAACTTTAACTTTCACTTTAACTTTAACTTTATTTTTAACTTTAACTTTCGCTTTAACTTTAACTTTAACTTTAACTTTAACTTTTACTTTAACTTTAACTTTAACTTTAACTTTAACTTTAACTTTAACTTTAACTTTAACTTTAACTTTAACTTTAACTTTAACTTTAACTTTAACTTTAACTTTAACTTTAACTTTAAATTTAACTTTAACTTTAACTTTAACTTTAATTTTAACTTTAGCTTTAACTTTAACTTTAACTTTAACTTTAACTTTAACGTTAAATTTAACTTTAATTTTAACTTTAACTTTAACTTTAACTTTAACTTTAACTTTAACTTTAACTTTAACTTTAACTTTAACTTTAACTTTAACTTTAGCTTTAGCTTTAACTTTAACTTTAACGTTAACTTTAACTTTAACTTTAACTTTAAATTTAACTTTAACTTTAACTTTAACTTTAACTTTAACTTTAACTTTAACTTTAACTTTAACTTCAACTTTAACAACTTTAATTTTAACTTTAGCTTTAACTTTAACTTTAACTTTAACTTTAACTTTAACTTTAACCTTAACTTTAACTTCAACTTTAACTTTAACTTTCACTTTAACTTTAACTTTATTTTTAACTTTAGCTCTAACTTTAACTTTCGATTTAACTTTAACTTTAACTTCAACTTTAACTTTAACTTTATTTTTAACTTTAACTTTAACTTTCGCTTTAACTTTAACATTCACTTTAACTTTAACTTTAACTTTAACTTTAACTTTAACTTTAACTTTAACTTTAACTTTAACTTTAACCTTAACTTTAACTTTAACTTTAACTTTAACTTTCACTTTAACTTTAACTTTCGCTTTAACTTTAACTTTAACTTTTACTTTAACTTTAACTTTGACTTTAACTTTAACTTTCATTTTAACTTTAACTTTAACTTTAACTTTAACTTTAACTTTAACTTTAACTTTAACTTTAACTTTAACTTTAACTTTAACTTTAACTTTAACTTTAACTTTAACTTTAACTTTAACTTTAACTTTAACTTTAACTTTAACTTTAACTTTAACTTTAACTTTAACTTTATTTTTAACTTTAACTTTAACTTTAACTTTCGCTTTAACTTTAACTTTAACTTTAACTTTAACTTTCACTTTAACTTTAACTTTAGTTTTAACATTAACTTTAACTTTCGCTTTAACTTTAACTTTAACTTTTACTTTAACTTTGACTTTGACTTTAACTTTAACTTTAACTTTAACTTTAACTTTAACTTTAACTTTATTTTTAACTTTAACTTTAACTTTAACTTTCGCTTTAACTTTAACTTTAACTTTAACTTTAACTTTAACTTTAACTTTAACTTTAACTTTAACTTTAACTTTAACTTTAACTTTAACTTTAACTTTAACTTTAACTTTAACTTTAACTTTAACTTTAACTTTAACTTTAACTTTAACTTTAACTTTAACTTTCACTTTAACTTTAACTTTATTTTTAACTTTAACTTTAACTTTAACTTTCGCTTTAACTTTAACTTTAACTTTAACTTTTACTTTAACTTTGACTTTGACTTTAACTTTAACTTTAACAACTTTAACTTTAACGTTAACTTTAACTTTAACTTTAACTTTAACTTTAATTTACACTTTAACTTTAATTTACACTTTAACTTTAACTTTAACTTTAACTTAACTTCAACTTTAACTTTAACTTTAACTTTAACTTTAACTTTAACTTTAACTTTAACTTTAACTTTAACTTTAACTGTAACTTTAACCTTAACTTTAACTGTAACTTCAACTTTAGCTTTGACTTTAACTTTAAATCTAATTTTAACTTTAACTTTAACTTTAACTTTAACTTTAACTTTGACTTTAACTTTAACTTTAACTTTAACTTTAACTTTAAATTTAACTTTAACTTTAACTTTAACTTTAATTTTAACTTTAAGTTTAACTTTAACTTTAACCTTAACTTTAACTTTAACTTTCATTTTAACTTTATCTTTATTTTTAACTTTAACTTTAACTTTCGCTTTAACTTTAACATTCACTTTAACTTTAACTTTAACTTTAACTTTAACTTTAACAACTTTAACTTTAACTTTAGCTTTAACTTTAACTTTAACTTTAACTTTAACTTTAACTTTAACTTTAACTTTAACTTTAACTTTAACTTTAGCTTTAACTTTTACTTCAACTTTAACTTTAACTTTAACTTTAACTTTAACTTTAAATTTAACTTTAACTTTAACTTTAACTTTAACTTTAACTTTAACTTTAACAACTTTAACTTTAGCTTTAACTTTAACTTTAACTTTAACTTTAACTTTAACAACTTTAACTTTAACGTTAACTTTAACTTTAACTTTAACTTTAACTTTAACTTTAACTTTAATTTACACTTTAACTTTAACTTTAACTTTAACTTTAACTTAACTTTAACTTTAACTTTAACTTTAACTTTAACTTTAACTTTAACTTTAACTTTAACTTTAACTTTAACTTTAACTGTAACTTTAACCTTAACTTTAACTGTAACTTCAACTTTAACTTTGACTTTAACTTTAAATCTAATTTTAACTTTAACTTTAACTTTAACTTTGACTTTAACTTTAACTTTAACTTTAACTTTAACTTTAAATTTAACTTTAACTTTAACTTTAATTTTAACTTTAACTTTAACTTTAACTTTAACCTTAACTTTAACTTTAACTTTAACTTTCATTTTAAATTTATCTTTATTTTTAACTTTAACTTTCGCTTTAACTTTAACATTCACTTTAACTTTAACTTTAACTTTAACTTTAACTTTAACAACTTTAACTTTAACTTTAGCTTTAACTTTAACTTTAACTTTAACTTTAACTTTAACTTTAACTTTAACTTTAACTTTAACTTTAACTTTAACTTTAACTTTAACTTTAACTTTAGCTTTAACTTTTACTTCAACTTTAACTTCAACTTTAACTTTAACTTTAACTTTAACTTTAACTTTAACTTTAACTTTAAATTTAACTTTAACTTTAACTTTAACTTTAACTTTAACTTTAACTTTAACTTTAACTTTAACTTTAACTTTAACTTTAACTGTAACTTTAACTTTAACTTTAAATTTAACTTTAACTTTAACTTTAATTTTAACTTTAGCTTTAACTTTAACTTTAACTTTAACTTTAACTTTAACGTTAAATTTAACTTTAACTTTAACTTTAAATTTAACTTTAATTTTAACTTTAACTTTAACAACTTTAACTTTAACTTTAACTTTAACTTTAGCTTTAACTTTAACTTTAACGTTAACTTTAACTTTAACTTTAACTTTAACTTTAACTTTAACTTTAACTTTAACTTTAACTTTAACTTTAACTTTAACTTTAACTTTAACTTTAACTTTAACTTTAACTTTAACTTTAACTTTACCTTTAACTTTAACTTTAACTTTAACTTTAACTTTAACTTTAACTTTAACTTTAACTTTAACTTTAACTTTAACTTTAACTTTAACTTTAACTTTAACTTTAACTTTAACTTTAACTTTAACTTTAACTTTAACTTTAACTTTAACTTTAACTTTAACTTTAACTTTAACTTTAACTTTAACTTTAACTTTAACTTTAACTTTAACTTTAACTTTAACTTTAACTTTAACTTTAACTTTAACTTTAACTTTAACTTTAACTTTAACTTTAACTTTAACTTTAACTTTCACTTTAACTTTAACTTTATATTTAACTTTAACTTTCGCTTTAACTTTAACTTTAACTTTTACTTTAACTTTGACTTTGACTTTAACTTTAACTTTAAATTTAACTTTAACTTTAACTTTAATTTTAACTTTAACTTTAACTTTAACTTTAACCTTAACTTTAACTTTAACTTTCATTTTAACTTTATCTTTATTTTTAACTTTAACTTTAACTTTCGCTTTAACTTTAACATTCACTTTAACTTTAACTTTAACAACTTTAAATTTAACTTTAACTTTAGCTTTAACTTTAACTTTAACTTTAACTTTAACTTTAACTTTAACTTTAACTTTAACTTTAACTTTAACTTTAACTTTAACTTTAACTTTAACTTTAACTTTAACTTTAACTTTAACGTTAAATTTAACTTTAATTTTAACTTTAACTTTAACTTTAACTTTAACTTTAACTTTAACTTTAACTTTAACTTTAACTTTAACTTTAACTTTAGCTTTAGCTTTAACTTTAACTTTAACGTTAACTTTAACTTTAACTTTAACTTTAAATTTAACTTTAACTTTAACTTTAACTTTAACTTTAACTTCAACTTTAACAACTTTAATTTTAACTTTAGCTTTAACTTTAACTTTAACTTTAACTTTAACTTTAACTTTAACTTTAACTTTAACTTTAACCTTAACTTTAACTTCAACTTTAACTTTAACTTTAACTTTCACTTTAACTTTAACTTTATTTTTAACTTTAGCTCTAACTTTAACTTTCGATTTAACTTTAACTTTAACTTCAACTTTAACTTTAACTTTAACATTAACTTTAACATTAACTTTAACTTTAACTTTAATTTTAACTTTAACTTTAACTTTAACTTTACCTTTAACTTTAACTTTAACTTTAACTTTAACTTTAACTTTAACTTTAACATTAACTTTAACTTTAACTTTAACATTAACTTTAACTTTAACTTTAACTCTAAATTTAACTTTAACTTTAACTTTAGCTTTAATTTACACTTTAACTTTAACTTTAACTTTAACTTTAACTTAACTTTAACTTTAACTTTAACTTTAACTTTAACTTTAACTTTAACTTTAACTTTAACTTTAACTTTAACTTTAACTTTAACTTTAACTTTAACTTTAACTTTAACTGTAACTTTAACCTTAACTTCAACTTTAACTTTGACTTTAACTTTAAATCTAATTTTAACTTTAACTTTAACTTTGACTTTAACTTTAACTTTAACTTTAACTTTAACTTTAACTTTAACTTTAACTTTAACTTTAAATTTAACTTTAACTTTAACTTTAACTTTAACTTTAACTTTAATTTTAACTTTAACTTTAACTTTAACTTTAACCTTAACTTTAACTTTAACTTTCATTTTAACTTTATCTTTATTTTTAACTTTAACTTTAACTTTCGCTTTAACTTTAACATTCACTTTAACTTTAACTTTAACAACTTTAAATTTAACTTTAACTTTAGCTTTAACTTTAACTTTAACTTTAACTTTAACTTTAACTTTAACTTTAACTTTAACTTTAACTTTAACTTTAACTTCAACTTTAACTTTAACTTTAACTTTAACTTTAAATTTAACTTTAACTTTAACTTTAACTGTAACTTTAACTTTAACTTTAAATTTAGCTTTAACTTTAACTTTAATTTTAACTTTAGCTTTAACTTTAACTTTAACTTTAACTTTAACGTTAAATTTAACTTTAACTTTAACTTTAAATTTAACTTTAATTTTAACTTTAAATTTAACAACTTTAACTTTAACTTTAACTTTAGCTTTAACTTTAACTTTAGCGTTAACTTTAACTTTAACTTTAACTTTAACTTTAAATTTAACTTTAACTTTAACTTTAACTTTAACTTTAACTTTAACTTTAACTTTAACAACTTTAACTTTAATTTTAACTTTAGCTTTAACTTTAACTTTAACTTTAACTTTAACTTTAACTTTAACTTTAACTTTAACTTTAACCTTAACTTTAACTTCAACTTTAACTTTAACTTTAACTTTCACTTTAACTTTAACTTTATTTTTAACTTTAGCTCTAACTTTAACTTTCGATTTAACTTTAACTTTAACTTCAACTTTAACTTTAACTTTGACTTTAACTTTAACTTTAACTTTAATTTTAACTTTAACATTAACTTTAACATTAACTTTAACTTTAACTTTAATTTTAACTTTAACTTTAACTTTACCTTTAACTTTAACTTTAACTTTAACTTTAACTTTAACTTTAACTTTAACTTTAACATTAACTTTAACTTTAACTTTAACATTAACTTTAACTTTAACTTTAACTTTAAATTTAACTTTAACTTTAACTTTAGCTTTAATTTACACTTTAACTTTAACTTTAACTTTAACTTTAACTTAACTTTAACTTTAACTTTAACTTTAACTTTAACTTTAACTTTAACTTTAACTTTAACTTTAACTTTAACTTTAACTTTAACTTTAACTTTAACTTTAACTTTAACTTTAACTTTAACTTTAACTTTAACTTTAACTTTAACTTTAACTTTAACTTTAACTGTAACTTTAACCTTAACTTCAACTTTAACTTTGACTTTAACTTTAAATCTAATTTTAACTTTAACTTTAACTTTGACTTTAACTTTAACTTTAACTTTAACTTTAACTTTAACTTTAACTTTAACTTTAAATTTAAATTTAACTTTAACTTTAACTTTAATTTTAACTTTAACTTTAACTTTAACTTTAACCTTAACTTTAACTTTAACTTTCATTTTAACTTTATCTTTATTTTTAACTTTAACTTTAACTTTCGCTTTAACTTTAACATTCACTTTAACTTTAACTTTAACTTTAACAACTTTAAATTTAACTTTAACTTTAGCTTTAACTTTAACTTTAACTTTAACTTTAACTTTAACTTTAACTTCAACTTTAACTTTAACTTTAACTTTAACTTTAAATTTAACTTTAACTTTAACTTTAACTGTAACTTTAACTTTAACTTTAAATTTAACTTTAACTTTAACTTTAATTTTAACTTTAGCTTTAACCTTAACTTTAACTTTAACTTTAACGTTAAATTTAACTTTAACTTTAACTTTAAATTTAACTTTAATTTTAACTTTAAATTTAACAACTTTAACTTTAACTTTAACTTTAGCTTTAACTTTAACTTTAGCGTTAACTTTAACTTTAACTTTAACTTTAACTTTAAATTTAACTTTAACTTTAACTTTAACTTTAACTTTAACTTTAACTTTAACTTTAACTTTAACTTTAACAACTTTAACTTTAATTTTAACTTTAGCTTTAACTTTAACTTTAACTTTAACTTTAACTTTAACTTTAACTTTAACTTTAACTTTAACCTTAACTTTAACTTCAACTTTAACTTTAACTTTAACTTTCACTTTAACTTTAACTTTATTTTTAACTTTAGCTCTAACTTTAACTTTCGATTTAACTTTAACTTTAACTTCAACTTTAACTTTAACTTTATTTTTAACTTTAACTTTAACTTTCGCTTTAACTTTAACATTCACTTTAACTTTAACTTTAACTTTGACTTTAACTTTAACTTTAACTTTAACTTTAACTTTAACTTTAACTTTAACTTTAACTTTAACTTTAACTTTAACTTTAACTTTAACTTTAACTTTAACTTTAACTTTAACTTAAACTTTAACTTTAACTTTAACTTTCACTTTAACTTTAACTTTATTTTTAACTTTAACTTTAACTTTCGCTTTAACTTTAACTTTAACTTTTACTTTAACTTTAACTTTAACTTTAACTTTAACTTTAACTTTAACTTTAACTTTAACTTTAACTTTAACTTTAACTTTAACTTTAATTTTAACTTTAGCTTTAACTTTAACTTTAACTTTAACTTTAACTTTAACGTTAAATTTAACTTTAATTTTAACTTTAAATTTAACTTTAATTTTAACTTTAACTTTAACAACTTTAACTTTAACTTTAGCTTTAACTTTAACTTTAACTTTAGCTTTAACTTTAACTTTAACGTTAACTTTAACTTTAACTTTAACTTTAACTTTAAATTTAACTTTATCTTTAACTTTAACTTTAACAATTTTAACTTTAATTTTAACTTTAGCTTTAACTTTAACTTTAACTTTAACTTTAACTTTAACTTTAACTTTAACCTTAACTTTAACTTCAACTTTAACTTTAACTTTAACTTTAACTTTCACTTTAACTTTAACTTTATTTTTAACTTTAGCTCTAACTTTAACTTTCGATTTAACTTTAACTTTAACTTCAACTTTAACTTTAACTTTATTTTTAACTTTAACTTTCGCTTTAACTTTAACATTCACTTTAACTTTAACTTTAACTTTAACTTTAACTTTAACTTTAACTTTAACTTTAACTTTAACTTTAACTTTAACCTTAACTTTAACTTTAACTTTAACTTTAACTTTCACTTTAACTTTAACTTTATTTTTAACTTTAACTTTAACTTTCGCTTTAACTTTAACTTTAACTTTAACTTTTATTTTAACTTTAACTTTGACTTTAACTTTAACTTTCATTTTAACTTTAACTTTAACTTTAACTTTAACTTTAACTTTAACTTTAACTTTAACTTTAACTTTAACTTTAACTTTAACTTTAACTTTAACTTTAACTTTAACTTTAACTTTAACTTTAACTTTAACTTTAACTTTAACTTTATTTTTAACTTTAATTTTAACTTTCGCTTTAACTTTAACTTTAACTTTAACTTTAACTTTAACTTTAACTTTAACTTTAACTTTAACTTTCACTTTAACTTTAACTTTAGTTTTAACATTAACTTTAACTTTCGCTTTAACTTTAACTTTTACTTTAACTTTGACCGTGACTTTAACTTTAACTTTAACTTTAACTTTCGCTTTAACTTTAACTTTAACTTTCGCTTTAACTTTAACTTTAACTTTAACTTTAACTTTAACTTTAACTTTAACTTTAACTTTAACTTTAACTTTAACTTTAACTTTAACTTTAACTTTAACTTTAACTTTAACTTTAACTTTAACTTTAACTTTAACTTTAACTTTAACTTTAACTTTAACTTTAACTTTAACTTTAACTTTAACTTTAACTTTAACTTTAACTTTAACTTTAACTTTAACTTTAACTTTAACTTTAACTTTAACTTTAACTTTAACTTTAACTTTAACTTTAACTTTAACTTTAACTTTAACTTTAACTTTAACTTTAACTTTAACTTTAACTTTAACTTTAACTTTAACTTTAACTTTAACTTTAACTTTAACTTTAACTTTAACTTTAACTTTAACTTTAACTTTAACTTTCACTTTAACTTTAACTTTATATTTAACTTTAACTTTCGCTTTAACTTTAACTTTAACTTTTACTTTAACTTTGACTTTGACTTTAACTTTAACTTTAACTTTAACGTTAACTTTAACTTTAACTTTAACTTTAACTTTAACTTTAACTTTAACTTTAACTTTAACTTTAACTTTAACTTTAACTTTAACTACAACTTTAACTTTAACTTTAACTTTAACTTTAACTGTGACTTTAACTTTAAATTTAACTTTAACTTTAACTTTAGCTTTAACTTTAACTTTAACTTTAACTTTAACTTTAACTTTAACTTTAACTTTAACTTTAACTTTAACTTTAACTTTAACTTTAACTTTAACTTTAACTTTAACTTTAACTTTAACTTTAACTTTAACTTTAACTTTAACGTTAACTTTAACTTTAACTTTAACTTTAACTTTAACTTTAACTTTAACTTTAACTTTAACTTTAACTTTAACTTTAACTTTAACTTTAACTTTAACTTTAACTTTAACTTTAACTTTAACTTTAACTTTAACTTTAACTTTAACTTTAACTTTAACTTTAACTTCAACTTTAACTTTAACAACTTTAACTTTAACTTTAACGTTAACTTTAACTTTAACTTTAACTTTAACTTTACCTTTAACTTTAACTTTAACTTTAACTTTAACTTTAACTTTAACTTTAACTTTAACTTTAACTTTAACTTTAACTTTATCTTTAAATTTAACTTTAACTTTAACTTTAACAACTTTAACTTTAACTTTACCTTTAACTTTAACTTTGGCTTTAACTTTAACTTTAACTTTAACTTTAACTTTAGCTTTAACTTTAACTTTAACTTTAACTTTAACTTTAACTTCAACTTTAACTTTAACTTTCACTTTAACTTTAACTTGAACTTTAACTTTAACTTTAACTTTAACTTTAACTTTCACTTTAACTTTAACTTTATTTTTAACTTTAGCTTTAACTTTAACTTTCGCTTTAACTTTAACTTTAACTTTAACTTCAACTTTAACTTTAACTTTAACTTTATTTTTAACTTTAACTTTAACTTTCGCTTTAACTTTAACATTCACTTTAACTTTAACTTTAACTTTAACCTTAACTTTATTTTTAACTTTAACTTTAACTTTCGCTTTAACTTTAACTTTCACTTTAACTTTAACTTTATTTTTAACTTTAACTTTAACTTTAACTTTCGCTTTAACTTTAACTTTAACTTTAACTTTAACTTTTACTTTAACTTTGACTTTGACTTTAACTTTAACTTTAACTTTCATTTTAACTTTAACTTTAACTTTCGCTTTAACTTTGTACATTCACTTTAACTTTAACTTTAACTTTAACTTTAACTTTAACTTTAACTTTAACTTTAACTTTAACTTTAACTTTAACTTTAACTTTAACTTTAACTTTAACTTTAACTTTAACTTTAACTTTAACTTTAACTTTAACTTTAACTTTAACTTTAACTTTAACTTTAACTTTAACTTTAACTTTAACTTTAACTTTAACTTTAACTTTAACTTTAACTTTAACTTCAACTTTAACTTTAACTTTAACTGTGACTTTAACTTTAACTTTAAATTTAACTTTAACTTTAACTTTAGCTTTAACTTTAACTTTAACTTTAACGTTAACTTTAACTTTAACTTTAACTTTAACTTTAACTTTAAATTTAACTTTAACTTTAACAACTTTAACTTTAACTTTAACGTTAACTTTAACTTTAACTTTAACTTTAAATTTAACTTTAACTTTAACTTTAATTTACACTTTAACTTTAACTTTAACTTTAACTTTAACTTAACTTTAACTTTAACTTTAACTGTAACTTTAAATTTAACTTTAACTTTAACTTTAACAACTTTAACTTTAACTTTAACGTTAACTTTAACTTTAACTTTAACTTTAACTTTAACTTTAATTTTAACTTTAACTTTAATTTACACTTTAACTTTAACTTTAACTTTAACTTAACTTTAACTTTAACTTTAACTTTACCTTTAACTTTAACTTTAACTTTAACTTTAACTTTAACTTTAACTTTAACTTTAACTTTAACTTTAACTGTAACTTCAACTTTAACGTTAACTTTAACTTTAACTTTAACTTTAACTTTAACTTTAACTTTAACTTTAACTTTAACTTTAACTTTAATTTACACTTTAACTTTAACTTTAACTTTAACTTTAACTTAACTTTAACTTTAACTTTAACTTTAACTTTAACTTTAACTTTAACTGTAACTTTGACCTTAACTTTAACTGTAACTTCAACTTTAACTTTAACTTTAATTTACACTTTAACTTTAACTTTAACTTTAACTTTAATTTACACTTTAACTTTAACTTTAACTTTAACTTTAACTTTAACTTTAACTTTAACTTTAACTTTAACTTTAACTTTAACTTTAACTTTAACTTTAACTTTAACTTTAACTTTAACTTTAAATTTAACTTTAACTTTAACAACTTTAACTTTAACGTTAACTTTAACTTTAACTTTAACTTTAACTTTAACTTTAACTTTAACTTTAACTTTAACTTTAATTTACACTTTAACTTTAACTTTAACTTTAACTTTAACTTTAACTTTAACTTAACTTTAACTTTAACTTTAACTTTAACTTTAACTTTAACTTTAACTTTAACTTTAACTTTAACTTTAACTGTAACTTTAACCTTAACTTTAACTGTAACTTCAACTTTAACTTTGACTTTAACTTTAAATCTAATTTTAACTTTAACTTTAACTTTAACTTTAACTTTAACTTTAACTTTAACTTTAACTTTAACTTTAACTTTAACTTTAACTTAACTTTAACTTTAACTTTAACTTTAACTTTAACTTTAACTTTAACTTTAACTTTAACTTTAACTTTAACTTTAACTTTAACTGTAACTTTAACCTTAACTTTAACTGTAACTTCAACTTTAACTTTGACTTTAACTTTAAATCTAATTTTAACTTTAACTTTAACTTTGACTTTAACTTTAACTTTAACTTTAACTTTAACTTTAACTTTAAATTTAACTTTAACTTTAACTTTAACTTTAATTTTAACTTTAACTTTAACTTTAACTTTAACCTTAACTTTAACTTTAACTTTCATTTTAAATTTATCTTTATTTTTAACTTTAACTTTAACTTTCGCTTTAACTTTAACATTCACTTTAACTTTAACTTTAACTTTAACTTTAACAACTTTAACTTTAACTTTAGCTTTAACTTTAATTTTAACTTTAACTTTAACTTTAACTTTAACTTTAACTTTTACTTCAACTTTAACTTTAACTTTAACTTTAAATTTAACTTTAACTTTAACTTTAACTTTAACTTTAACTTTAACTTTAACTTTAACTTTAACTTTAACTTTAACTTTAACTTTAACTTTAACTTTAACTTTAACTTTAACTGTAACTTTAACTTTAACTTTAACTTTAAATTTAACTTTAACTTTAACTTTAATTTTAACTTTAGCTTTAACTTTAACTTTAACTTTAACTTTAACGTTAAATTTAACTTTAACTTTAACTTTAAATTTAACTTTAATTTTAACTTTAACTTTAACAACTTTAACTTTAACTTTAACTTTAACTTTAGCTTTAACTTTAACTTTAACGTTAACTTTAACTTTAACTTTAACTTTAAATTTAACTTTAACTTTAACTTTAACTTTAACTTTAACTGTGACTTTAACTTTAACTTTAAATTTAACTTTAACTTTAACTTTAGCTTTAACTTTAACTTTAACTTTAACGTTAACTTTAACTTTAACGTTAACTTTAACTTTAACTTTAACTTTAACTTTAACTTTAACTTTAAATTTAACTTTAACTTTAACAACTTTAACTTTAACTTTAACGTTAACTTTAACTTTAACTTTAACTTTAACTTTAACTTTAACTTTAACTTTAACTTTAACTTTAAATTTAACTTTAACTTTAACTTTAATTTACACTTTAACTTTAACTTTAACTTAACTTTAACTTTAACTTTAACTTTAACTGTAACTTTAAATTTAACTTTAACTTTAACTTTAACAACTTTAACTTTAACTTTAACTTTAATTTTAACTTTAACTTTAATTTACACTTTAACTTTAACTTTAACTTTAACTTAACTTTAACTTTAACTTTAACTTTAACTTTAACTTTAACTTTAACTTTAACTTTAACTTTAACTTTAACTTTAACTTTAACTTTAACTTTAACTGTAACTTTAACTTTAACTTTAAATTTAACTTTAACTTTAACTTTAACAACTTTAACTTTAACTTTAACGTTAACTTTAACTTTAACTTTAACTTTAACTTTAACTTTAACTTTAATTTACACTTTAACTTTAACTTTAACTTTAACTTTAACTTTAACTTAACTTTAACTTTAACTTTAACTTTAACTTTAACTTTAACTTTAACTTTAACTTTAACTTTAACTTTAACTTTAATTTTAACTTTAACTTTAACTTTAACTTTAACTTTAACTTTAACTTTAACTTTAACTTTAACTTTAACTGTAACTTTAACCTTAACTTTAACTGTAACTTCAACTTTAACTTTAACTTTAATTTACACTTTAACTTTAACTTTAACTTTAACTTTAATTTACACTTTAACTTTAACTTTAACTTTAACTTAACTTTAACTTTAACTTTAACTTTAACTTTAACTTTAACTTTAACTTTAACTTTAACTTTAACTTTAACTTTAACTTTAACTTTAACTTTAAATTTAACTTTAACTTTAACTTTAACAACTTTAACTTTAACGTTAACTTTAACTTTAACTTTAACTTTAACTTTAATTTACACTTTAACTCTAACTTTAACTTTAACTTAACTTTAACTTTAACTTTAACTTTAACTTTAACTTTAACTTTAACTTTAACTTTAACTGTAACTTTAACCTTAACTTTAACTGTAACTTCAACTTTAACTTTAACTTTAATTTACACTTTAACTTTAACTTTAACTTTAACTTTAATTTACACTTTAACTTTAACTTTAACTTTAACTTAACTTTAACTTTAACTTTAACTTTAACTTTAACTTTAACTTTAACTTTAACTTTAACGTTAAATTTAACTTTAACTTTAACTTTAAATTTAACTTTAATTTTAACTTTAAATTTAACAACTTTAACTTTAACTTTAACTTTAGCTTTAACTTTAACTTTAGCGTTAACTTTAACTTTAACTTTAACTTTAACTTTAAATTTAACTTTAACTTTAACTTTAACTTTAACTTTAACTTTAACTTTAACTTTAACAACTTTAACTTTAATTTTAACTTTAGCTTTAACTTTAACTTTAACTTTAACTTTAACTTTAACCTTAACTTTAACTTCAACTTTAACTTTAACTTTAACTTTCACTTTAACTTTAACTTTATTTTTAACTTTAGCTCTAACTTTAACTTTCGATTTAACTTTAACTTCAACTTTAACTTTAACTTTGACTTTAACTTTAACTTTAACTTTAATTTTAACTTTAACATTAACTTTAACATTAACTTTAACTTTAACTTTAATTTTAACTTTAACTTTAACTTTACCTTTAACTTTAACTTTAACTTTAACTTTAACTTTAACTTTAACTTTAACATTAACTTTAACTTTAACTTTAACATTAACTTTAACTTTAACTTTAAATTTAACTTTAACTTTAACTTTAGCTTTAATTTACACTTTAACTTTAACTTTAACTTTAACTTAACTTTAACTTTAACTTTAACTTTAACTTTAACTTTAACTTTAACTTTAACTTTAACTTTAACTTTAACTTTAACTTTAACTTTAACTTTAACTTTAACTTTAACTTTAACTTTAACTTTAACTTTAACTTTAACTTTAACTGTAACTTTAACCTTAACTTCAACTTTAACTTTGACTTTAACTTTAAATCTAATTTTAACTTTAACTTTAACTTTGACTTTAACTTTAACTTTAACTTTAACTTTAACTTTAACTTTAACTTTAAATTTAAATTTAACTTTAACTTTAACTTTAACTTTAATTTTAACTTTAACTTTAACTTTAACTTTAACCTTAACTTTAACTTTAACTTTCATTTTAACTTTATCTTTATTTTTAACTTTAACTTTAACTTTCGCTTTAACTTTAACATTCACTTTAACTTTAACTTTAACTTTAACAACTTTAAATTTAACTTTAACTTTAGCTTTAACTTTAACTTTAACTTTAACTTTAACTTTAACTTTAACTTCAACTTTAACTTTAACTTTAACTTTAACTTTAAATTTAACTTTAACTTTAACTTTAACTGTAACTTTAACTTTAACTTTAAATTTAACTTTAACTTTAACTTTAATTTTAACTTTAGCTTTAACCTTAACTTTAACTTTAACTTTAACGTTAAATTTAACTTTAACTTTAACTTTAAATTTAACTTTAATTTTAACTTTAAATTTAACAACTTTAACTTTAACTTTAACTTTAGCTTTAACTTTAACTTTAGCGTTAACTTTAACTTTAACTTTAACTTTAACTTTAAATTTAACTTTAACTTTAACTTTAACTTTAACTTTAACTTTAACTTTAACTTTAACAACTTTAACTTTAATTTTAACTTTAGCTTTAACTTTAACTTTAACTTTAACTTTAACTTTAACTTTAACTTTAACTTTAACTTTAACTTTAACCTTAACTTTAACTTCAACTTTAACTTTAACTTTAACTTTCACTTTAACTTTAACTTTATTTTTAACTTTAGCTCTAACTTTAACTTTCGATTTAACTTTAACTTTAACTTCAACTTTAACTTTAACTTTATTTTTAACTTTAACTTTAACTTTCGCTTTAACTTTAACATTCACTTTAACTTTAACTTTAACTTTGACTTTAACTTTAACTTTAACTTTAACTTTAACTTTAACTTTAACTTTAACTTTAACTTTAACTTTAACTTTAACTTTAACTTTAACTTTAACTTTAACTTTAACTTTAACTTTAACTTTAACTTTAACTTTAACTTTAACTTAAACTTTAACTTTAACTTTAACTTTCACTTTAACTTTAACTTTATTTTTAACTTTAACTTTAACTTTCGCTTTAACTTTAACTTTAACTTTTACTTTAACTTTAACTTTAACTTTAACTTTAACTTTAACTTTAACTTTAACTTTAACTTTAACTTTAACTTTAACTTTAATTTTAACTTTAGCTTTAACTTTAACTTTAACTTTAACTTTAACGTTAAATTTAACTTTAATTTTAACTTTAAATTTAACTTTAATTTTAACTTTAACTTTAACAACTTTAACTTTAACTTTAGCTTTAACTTTAACTTTAACTTTAGCTTTAACTTTAACTTTAACGTTAACTTTAACTTTAACTTTAACTTTAACTTTAAATTTAACTTTATCTTTAACTTTAACTTTAACAATTTTAACTTTAATTTTAACTTTAGCTTTAACTTTAACTTTAACTTTAACTTTAACTTTAACTTTAACCTTAACTTTAACTTCAACTTTAACTTTAACTTTAACTTTAACTTTCACTTTAACTTTAACTTTATTTTTAACTTTAGCTCTAACTTTAACTTTCGATTTAACTTTAACTTTAACTTCAACTTTAACTTTAACTTTATTTTTAACTTTAACTTTCGCTTTAACTTTAACATTCACTTTAACTTTAACTTTAACTTTAACTTTAACTTTAACTTTAACTTTAACTTTAACTTTAACTTTAACTTTAACTTTAACCTTAACTTTAACTTTAACTTTAACTTTAACTTTCACTTTAACTTTAACTTTATTTTTAACTTTAACTTTAACTTTCGCTTTAACTTTAACTTCAACTTTAACTTTTATTTTAACTTTAACTTTGACTTTAACTTTAACTTTCATTTTAACTTTAACTTTAACTTTAACTTTAACTTTAACTTTAACTTTAACTTTAACTTTAACTTTAACTTTAACTTTAACTTTAACTTTAACTTTAACTTTAACTTTAACTTTAACTTTAACTTTAACTTTATTTTTAACTTTAATTTTAACTTTCGCTTTAACTTTAACTTTAACTTTAACTTTAACTTTAACTTTAACTTTAACTTTAACTTTAACTTTAACTTTAACTTTAACTTTAACTTTCACTTTAACTTTAACTTTAGTTTTAACATTAACTTTAACTTTCGCTTTAACTTTAACTTTTACTTTAACTTTGACCGTGACTTTAACTTTAACTTTAACTTTAACTTTCGCTTTAACTTTAACTTTAACTTTCGCTTTAACTTTAACTTTAACTTTAACTTTAACTTTAACTTTAACTTTAACTTTAACTTTAACTTTAACTTTAACTTTAACTTTAACTTTAACTTTAACTTTAACTTTAACTTTAACTTTAACTTTAACTTTAACTTTAACTTTAACTTTAACTTTAACTTTAACTTTAACTTTAACTTTAACTTTAACTTTAACTTTAACTTTAACTTTAACTTTAACTTTAACTTTAACTTTAACTTTAACTTTAACTTTAACTTTAACTTTAACTTTCACTTTAACTTTAACTTTATATTTAACTTTAACTTTCGCTTTAACTTTAACTTTAACTTTTACTTTAACTTTGACTTTGACTTTAACTTTAACTTTAACTTTAACGTTAACTTTAACTTTAACTTTAACTTTAACTTTAACTTTAACTTTAACTTTAACTTTAACTTTAACTTTAACTTTAACTTTAACTTTAACTTTAACTTTAACTTTAACTTTAACTACAACTTTAACTTTAACTTTAACTTTAACTTTAACTGTGACTTTAACTTTAAATTTAACTTTAACTTTAACTTTAGCTTTAACTTTAACTTTAACTTTAACTTTAACTTTAACTTTAACTTTAACTTTAACTTTAACTTTAACTTTAACTTTAACTTTAACTTTAACTTTAACTTTAACTTTAACTTTAACTTTAACTTTAACTTTAACTTTAACGTTAACTTTAACTTTAACTTTAACTTTAACTTTAACTTTAACTTTAACTTTAACTTTAACTTTAACTTTAACTTTAACTTTAACTTTAACTTTAACTTTAACTTTAACTTTAACTTTAACTTTAACTTTAACTTTAACTTTAACTTTAACTTTAACTTTAACTTTAACTTTAACTTTAACTTTAACTTTAACAACTTTAACTTTAACTTTAACTTTAACGTTAACTTTAACTTTAACTTTAACTTTAACTTTAACTTTACCTTTAACTTTAACTTTAACTTTAACTTTAACTTTAACTTTAACTTTAACTTTAACTTTAACTTTAACTTTAACTTTAAATTTAACTTTAACTTTAACTTTAACAACTTTAACTTTAACTTTACCTTTAACTTTAACTTTGGCTTTAACTTTAACTTTAACTTTAACTTTAACTTTAGCTTTAACTTTAACTTTAACTTTAACTTTAACTTTAACTTTAACTTCAACTTTAACTTTAACTTTCACTTTAACTTTAACTTGAACTTTAACTTTAACTTTAACTTTCACTTTAACTTTAACTTTATTTTTAACTTTAGCTTTAACTTTAACTTTCGCTTTAACTTTAACTTTAACTTCAACTTTAACTTTAACTTTAACTTTATTTTTAACTTTAACTTTAACTTTCGCTTTAACTTTAACATTCACTTTAACTTTAACTTTAACTTTAACCTTAACTTTATTTTTAACTTTAACTTTAACTTTCGCTTTAACTTTAACTTTCACTTTAACTTTAACTTTATTTTTAACTTTAACTTTAACTTTAACTTTCGCTTTAACTTTAACTTTAACTTTAACTTTTACTTTAACTTTGACTTTGACTTTAACTTTAACTTTAACTTTCATTTTAACTTTAACTTTAACTTTCGCTTTAACTTTGTACATTCACTTTAACTTTAACTTTAACTTTAACTTTAACTTTAACTTTAACTTTAACTTTAACTTTAACTTTAACTTTAACTTTAACTTTAACTTTAACTTTAACTTTAACTTTAACTTTAACTTTAACTTTAACTTTAACTTTAACTTTAACTTTAACTTTAACTTTAACTTTAACTTTAACTTTAACTTCAACTTTAACTTTAACTTTAACTGTGACTTTAACTTTAACTTTAAATTTAACTTTAACTTTAACTTTAGCTTTAACTTTAACTTTAACTTTAACGTTAACTTTAACTTTAACTTTAACTTTAACTTTAACTTTAAATTTAACTTTAACTTTAACAACTTTAACTTTAACTTTAACGTTAACTTTAACTTTAACTTTAACTTTAAATTTAACTTTAACTTTAACTTTAATTTACACTTTAACTTTAACTTTAACTTTAACTTTAACTTAACTTTAACTTTAACTTTAACTGTAACTTTAAATTTAACTTTAACTTTAACTTTAACAACTTTAACTTTAACTTTAACGTTAACTTTAACTTTAACTTTAACTTTAACTTTAACTTTAATTTTAACTTTAACTTTAATTTACACTTTAACTTTAACTTTAACTTTAACTTAACTTTAACTTTAACTTTACCTTTAACTTTAACTTTAACTTTAACTTTAACTTTAACTTTAACTTTAACTTTAACTGTAACTTCAACTTTAACGTTAACTTTAACTTTAACTTTAACTTTAACTTTAACTTTAACTTTAACTTTAACTTTAACTTTAATTTACACTTTAACTTTAACTTTAACTTTAACTTAACTTTAACTTTAACTTTAACTTTAACTTTAACTTTAACTTTAACTGTAACTTTGACCTTAACTTTAACTGTAACTTCAACTTTAACTTTAACTTTAATTTACACTTTAACTTTAACTTTAACTTTAACTTTAATTTACACTTTAACTTTAACTTTAACTTTAACTTTAACTTTAACTTTAACTTTAACTTTAACTTTAACTTTAACTTTAACTTTAACTTTAACTTTAACTTTAACTTTAACTTTAACTTTAAATTTAACTTTAACTTTAACAACTTTAACTTTAACGTTAACTTTAACTTTAACTTTAACTTTAACTTTAACTTTAACTTTAACTTTAACTTTAACTTTAACTTTAACTTTAACTTTAATTTACACTTTAACTTTAACTTTAACTTTAACTTTAACTTAACTTTAACTTTAACTTTAACTTTAACTTTAACTTTAACTTTAACTTTAACTTTAACTGTAACTTTAACCTTAACTTTAACTGTAACTTCAACTTTAACTTTGACTTTAACTTTAAATCTAATTTTAACTTTAACTTTAACTTTAACTTTAACTTTAACTTTAACTTTAACTTTAACTTTAACTTTAACTTTAACTTTAACTTAACTTTAACTTTAACTTTAACTTTAACTTTAACTTTAACTTTAACTTTAACTTTAACTTTAACTTTAACTTTAACTTTAACTTTAACTTTAACTGTAACTTTAACCTTAACTTTAACTGTAACTTCAACTTTAACTTTGACTTTAACTTTAAATCTAATTTTAACTTTAACTTTAACTTTGACTTTAACTTTAACTTTAACTTTAACTTTAACTTTAACTTTAAATTTAACTTTAACTTTAACTTTAACTTTAATTTTAACTTTAACTTTAACTTTAACTTTAACTTTAACCTTAACTTTAACTTTAACTTTCATTTTAAATTTATCTTTATTTTTAACTTTAACTTTAACTTTCGCTTTAACTTTAACATTCACTTTAACTTTAACTTTAACTTTAACTTTAACAACTTTAACTTTAACTTTAGCTTTAACTTTAATTTTAACTTTAACTTTAACTTTAACTTTAACTTTAACTTTTACTTCAACTTTAACTTTAACTTTAACTTTAAATTTAACTTTAACTTTAACTTTAACTTTAACTTTAACTTTAACTTTAACTTTAACTTTAACTTTAACTTTAACTTTAACTTTAACTTTAACTTTAACTGTAACTTTAACTTTAACTTTAAATTTAACTTTAACTTTAACTTTAATTTTAACTTTAGCTTTAACTTTAACTTTAACTTTAACTTTAACGTTAAATTTAACTTTAACTTTAACAACTTTAACTTTAACTTTAACTTTAACTTTAGCTTTAACTTTAACTTTAACGTTAACTTTAACTTTAACTTTAACTTTAACTTTAAATTTAACTTTAACTTTAACTTTAACTTTAACTTTAACTGTGACTTTAACTTTAACTTTAAATTTAACTTTAACTTTAACTTTAGCTTTAACTTTAACTTTAACTTTAACTTTAACGTTAACTTTAACTTTAACGTTAACTTTAACTTTAACTTTAACTTTAACTTTAACTTTAACTTTAACTTTAACTTTAACTTTAAATTTAACTTTAACTTTAACAACTTTAACTTTAACTTTAACGTTAACTTTAACTTTAACTTTAACTTTAACTTTAACTTTAACTTTAACTTTAAATTTAACTTTAACTTTAACTTTAATTTACACTTTAACTTTAACTTTAACTTTAACTTAACTTTAACTTTAACTTTAACTTTAACTGTAACTTTAAATTTAACTTTAACTTTAACTTTAACAACTTTAACTTTAACTTTAACTTTAACTTTAATTTTAACTTTAACTTTAATTTACACTTTAACTTTAACTTTAACTTTAACTTAACTTTAACTTTAACTTTAACTTTAACTTTAACTTTAACTTTAACTTTAACTTTAACTTTAACTTTAACTTTAACTTTAACTTTAACTTTAACTTTAACTTTAACTTTAACTTTAACTGTAACTTTAACTTTAACTTTAAATTTAACTTTAACTTTAACTTTAACAACTTTAACTTTAACTTTAACGTTAACTTTAACTTTAACTTTAACTTTAACTTTAACTTTAACTTTAATTTACACTTTAACTTTAACTTTAACTTTAACTTTAACTTAACTTTAACTTTAACTTTAACTTTAACTTTAACTTTAACTTTAACTTTAACTTTAACTTTAACTTTAACTTTAACTTTAACTTTAATTTTAACTTTAACTTTAACTTTAACTTTAACTTTAACTTTAACTTTAACTTTAACTTTAACTGTAACTTTAACCTTAACTTTAACTGTAACTTCAACTTTAACTTTAACTTTAATTTACACTTTAACTTTAACTTTAACTTTAACTTTAATTTACACTTTAACTTTAACTTTAACTTTAACTTAACTTTAACTTTAACTTTAACTTTAACTTTAACTTTAACTTTAACTTTAACTTTAACTTTAACTTTAACTTTAACTTTAACTTTAACTTTAAATTTAACTTTAACTTTAACTTTAACAACTTTAACTTTAACGTTAACTTTAACTTTAACTTTAACTTTAACTTTAATTTACACTTTAACTCTAACTTTAACTTTAACTTAACTTTAACTTTAACTTTAACTTTAACTTTAACTTTAACTTTAACTTTAACTGTAACTTTAACCTTAACTTTAACTGTAACTTCAACTTTAACTTTGACTTTAACTTTAAATCTAATTTTAACTTTAACTTTAACTTTAACTTTGACTTTAACTTTAACTTTAACTTTAACTTTAACTTTAACTTTAAATTTAACTTTAACTTTAACTTTAACTTTAACTTTAATTTTAACTTTAACTTTAACTTTAACTTTAACCTTAACTTTAACTTTAACTTTAACTTTCATTTTAACTTTATCTTTATTTTTAACTTTAACTTTAACTTTCGCTTTAACTTTAACATTCACTTTAACTTTAACTTTAACTTTAACTTTAACTTTAATTTTAACTTTAGCTTTAACTTTAACTTTAACTTTAACTTTAACTTTAACTTCAACTTTAACTTTAACTTTAACTTTAATTTTAACTTTAACTTTAACTTTCGCTTTAACTTTAACATTCACTTTAACTTTAACTTTAACAACTTTAACTTTAACTTTAGCTTTAACTTTAACTTTAACTTTAACTTTAACTTTAACTTTAAATTTAACTTTAACTTTAACTTTAACTTTAACCTTAACTTTAACTTTAACTTTCATTTTAACTTTGTCTTTATTTTTAACTTTAACTTTAACTTTCGCTTTAACTTTAACATTCACTTTAACTTTAACTTTAACTTTAACAACTTTAACTTTAACTTTAGCTTTAACTTTAACTTTAACTTTAACTTTAACTTTAACTTTAACTTTAACTTTAACTTTAACTTTAACTTTAACTTTAACTTTAACTTTAACTTTAACCTTAACTTTAACTTTCATTTTAACTTTATCTTTATTTTTAACTTTAACTTTAACTTTCGCTTTAACTTTAACATTCACTTTAACTTTAACTTTAACTTTAACTTTAACAACTTTAACTTTAACTTTAGCTTTAACTTTAACTTTAACTTTAACTTTAACTTTAAATTTAACTTTAACTTTAACTTTAACTTTAACTTTAACTTTAACTTTAACTGTAACTTTAACTTTAACTTTAAATTTAACTTTAACTTTAATTTTAACTTTAGCTTTAACTTTAAATTTAACTTTAACTTTAACTTTAACGTTAAATTTAACTTTAACTTTAACTTTAAATTTAACTTTAATTTTAACTTTAACTTTAACAACTTTAACTTTAACTTTAACTTTAACTTTAGCTTTAACTTTAACTTTAACGTTAACTTTAACTTTAACTTTAACTTTAACTTTAAATTTAACTTTAACTTTAACTTTAACTTTAACAACTTTAACTTTAATTTTAACTTTAGCTTTAACTTTAACTTTAACTTTAACTTTAACTTTAACTTTAACTTTAACTTTAACCTTAACTTTAACTTCAACTTTAACTTTAACTTTAACTTTCACTTTAACTTTAACTTTATTTTTAACTTTAGCTCTAACTTTAACTTTCGATTTAACTTTAACTTTAACTTTAACTTCAACTTTAACTTTAACTTTATTTTTAACTTTAACTTTAACTTTCGCTTTAACTTTAACATTCAATTTAACTTTAACTTTAACTTTAACTTTAACTTTAACTTTAATTTTAACTTTAACTTTAACTTTAACTTTAACTTTAACTTTAACTTTAACTTTAACTTTAACTTTAACTTTAACTTTAACTTTAACTTTAACTTTCACTTTAACTTTAACTTTATTTTTAACTTTAACTTTCGCTTTAACTTTAACTTTAACTTTAACTTTAACTTTTACTTTAACTTTAACTTTAACTTTAACTTTAACTTTAACTTTAACTTTAACTTTAACTTTAACTTTAACTTTAACTTTAACTTTAACTTTAACTTTAACTTTAACTTTAACTTTAACTTTAACTTTAACTTTAACTTTAACTTTAACTTTAACTTTAACTTTAACTTTAATTTTAACTTTAGCTTTAACTTTAACTTTAACTTTAACTTTAACTTTAACTTTAACTTTAACTTTAACTTTAACTTTAACGTTAAATTTAACTTTAATTTTAACTTTAACTTTAACTTTAACTTTAACTTTAACTTTAACTTTAACTTTAGCTTTAGCTTTAACTTTAACTTTTACGTTAACTTTAACTTTAACTTTAACTTTAAATTTAACTTTAACTTTAACTTTAACTTTAACTTTAACTTTAACTTCAACTTTAACAACTTTAATTTTAACTTTAGCTTTAACTTTAACTTTAACTTTAACTTTAACTTTAACTTTAACTTTAACCTTAACTTTAACTTCAACTTTAACTTTAACTTTCACTTTAACTTTAACTTTATTTTTAACTTTAGCTCTAACTTTAACTTTCGATTTAACTTTAACTTTAACTTCAACTTTAACTTTAACTTTATTTTTAACTTTAACTTTAACTTTCGCTTTAACTTTAACATTCACTTTAACTTTAACTTTAACTTTAACTTTAACTTTAACTTTAACTTTAACTTTAACTTTAACTTTAACCTTAACTTTAACTTTAACTTTAACTTTAACTTTAACTTTAACTTTCACTTTAACTTTAACTTTATTTTTAACTTTAACTTTAACTTTCGCTTTAACTTTAACTTTAACTTTTACTTTAACTTTAACTTTGACTTTAACTTTAACTTTCATTTTAACTTTAACTTTAACTTTAACTTTAACTTTAACTTTAACTTTAACTTTAACTTTAACTTTAACTTTAACTTTAACTTTAACTTTAACTTTAACTTTAACTTTATTTTTAACTTTAACTTTAACTTTAACTTTCGCTTTAACTTTAACTTTAACTTTAACTTTAACTTTAACTTTAACTTTAACTTTAACTTTCACTTTAACTTTAACTTTAGTTTTAACATTAACTTTAACTTTAACTTTCGCTTTAACTTTAACTTTAACTTTTACTTTAACTTTGACTTTGACTTTAACTTTAACTTTAACTTTAACTTTAACTTTATTTTTAACTTTAACTTTAACTTTAACTTTCGCTTTAACTTTAACTTTAACTTTAACTTTAACTTTAACTTTAACTTTAACTTTAACTTTAACTTTAACTTTAACTTTAACTTTAACTTTAACTTTAACTTTAACTTTAACTTTAACTTTAACTTTAACTTTAACTTTAACTTTAACTTTAACTTTAACTTTAACTTTAACTTTAACTTTAACTTTAACTTTAACTTTCACTTTAACTTTAACTTTATTTTTAACTTTAACTTTAACTTTAACTTTCGCTTTAACTTTAACTTTAACTTTAACTTTAACTTTTACTTTAACTTTGACTTTGACTTTAACTTTAACTTTAACAACTTTAACTTTAACGTTAACTTTAACTTTAACTTTAACTTTAACTTTAACTTTAATTTACACTTTAACTTTAATTTACACTTTAACTTTAACTTTAACTTTAACTTAACTTTAACTTTAACTTTAACTTTAACTTTAACTTTAACTTTAACTTTAACTTTAACTTTAACTTTAACTGTAACTTTAACCTTAACTTTAACTGTAACTTCAACTTTAGCTTTGACTTTAACTTTAAATCTAATTTTAACTTTAACTTTAACTTTAACTTTAACTTTAACTTTGACTTTAACTTTAACTTTAACTTTAACTTTAAATTTAACTTTAACTTTAACTTTAACTTAAACTTTAATTTTAACTTTAACTTTAACTTTAACTTTAACCTTAACTTTAACTTTAACTTTAACTTTCATTTTAACTTTATCTTTATTTTTAACTTTAACTTTAACTTTCGCTTTAACTTTAACATTCACTTTAACTTTAACTTTAACTTTAACTTTAACTTTAACTTTAACTTTAACAACTTTAACTTTAGCTTTAACTTTAACTTTAACTTTAACTTTAACTTTAACTTTAACTTTAACTTTAACTTTAACTTTAACTTTAACTTTAACTTTAACAACTTTAACTTTAACGTTAACTTTAACTTTAACTTTAACTTTAACTTTAACTTTAACTTTAACTTTAACTTTAATTTACACTTTAACTTTAACTTTAACTTTAACTTTAACGTTAACTTAACTTTAACTTTAACTTTAACTTTAACTTTAACTTTAACTTTAACTTTAACTTTAACTTTAACTTTAACTTTAACCTTAACTGTAACTTTAACCTTAACTTTAACTGTAACTTCAACTTTAACTTTGACTTTAACTTTAAATCTAATTTTAACTTTAACTTTAACTTTGACTTTAACTTTAATTTTAATTTTAACTTTAACTTTAAATTTAACTTTAACTTTAACTTTAACTTTAATTTTAACTTTAACTTTAACTTTAACCTTAACTTTAACTTTAACTTTAACTTTCATTTTAAATTTATCTTTATTTTTAACTTTAACTTTAACTTTCGCTTTAACTTTAACATTCACTTTAACTTTAACTTTAACTTTAACTTTAACAACTTTAACTTTAACTTTAGCTTTAACTTTAACTTTAACTTTAACTTTAACTTTAACTTTAACTTTAACTTTAACTTTAACTTTAACTTTAACTTTAACTTTAACTTTAACTTTAACTTTAACTTTAACTTTAACCTTAACTTTAACTTCAACTTTAACTTTAACTTTCACTTTAACTTTAACTTTATTTTTAACTTTAGCTCAAACTTTAACTTTCTTTTTAACTTTAACTTCAACTTTAACTTTAACTTTATTTTTAACTTTAACTTTAACTTTCGCTTTAACTTTAACATTCACTTTAACTTTAACTTTAACTTTAACTTTAACTTTAACTTTAACTTTAACTTTAACTTTAACTTTAACTTTAACTTTAACTTTAACTTTAACTTTAACCTTAACTTTAACTTTAACTTTAACTTTAACTTTAACTTTAACTTTCACTTTAACTTTAACTTTATTTTTAACTTTAACTTTAACTTTCGCTTTAACTTTAACTTTTACTTTAACTTTAACTTTGACTTTAACTTTAAATTTCATTTTAACTTTAACTTTAACTTTAACTTTAACTTTAACTTTATTTTTAACTTTAACTTTAACTTTCGCTTTAACTTTAACTTTAACTTTAACTTTAACTTTAACTTTAACTTTAACTTTAACTTTAACTTTCACTTTAACTTTAACTTTAGTTTTAACATTAACTTTAACTTTAACTTTCGCTTTAACTTTAACTTTAACTTTTACTTTAACTTTGACTTTGACTTTAACTTTAACTTTAACTTTAACTTTAACTTTATTTTTAACTTTAACTTTAACTTTCGCTTTAACTTTAACTTTAACTTTAACTTTAACTTTAACTTTAACTTTAACTTTAACTTTAACTTTAACTTTAACTTTAACTTTAACTTTAACTTTAACTTTAACTTTCACTTTAACTTTAACTTTATTTTTAACTTTAACTTTAACTTTAACTTTCGCTTTAACTTTAACTTTAACTTTAACTTTAACTTTTACTTTAACTTTGACTTTGACTTTAACTTTAACTTTAACAACTTTAACTTTAACGTTAACTTTAACTTTAACTTTAACTTTAACTTTAATTTACACTTTAACTTTAATTTACACTTTAACTTTAACTTTAACTTAACTTTAACTTTAACTTTAACTTTAACTTTAACTTTAACTTTAACTTTAACTTTAACTTTAACTTTAACTTTAACTGTAACTTTAACCTTAACTTTAACTATAACTTCAACTTTAGCTTTGACTTTAACTTTAAATCTAATTTTAACTTTAACTTTAACTTTAACTTTAACTTTAACTTTGACTTTAACTTTAACTTTAACTTTAAATTTAACTTTAACTTTAACTTTAATTTTAACTTTAACTTTAACGTTAACTTTAACCTTAACTTTAACTTTAACTTTAACTTTCATTTTAACTTTATCTTTATTTTTAACTTTAACTTTAACTTTCGCTTTAACTTTAACATTCACTTTAACTTTAACTTTAACTTTAACTTTAACTTTAACTTTAACTTTAACTTTAACAACTTTAACTTTAGCTTTAACTTTAACTTTAACTTTAACTTTAACTTTAACTTTAACTTTAACTTTAACTTTAACTTTAACTTTAACTTTAACTTTAACTTTAACTTTAACTTTAACTTTAACTTTAACTTTAACTTTAACTTTAACTTTAACTTTAACTTTAACTTTAACTTTAACTTTAACTTTAACTTCAACTTTAACTTTAACTTTAACTTTAAATTTAAATTTAACTTTAACTTTAACTTTAACTTTAACTTTAACTTTAACTTTAACTGTAACTTTAACTTTAACTTTAACTTTAAATTTAACTTTAACTTTAACTTTAATTTTAACTTTAGCTTTAACTTTAACTTTAACTTTAACTTTAATTTTAACTTTAACTTTAACGTTAAATTTAACTTTAACTTTAACTTTAAATTTAATTTTAATTTTAACTTTAACTTTAACAACTTTAACTTTAACTTTAACTTTAGCTTTAACTTTAACTTTAACGTTAACTTTAACTTTAACTTTAACTTTAACTTTAACTTTAACTTTAACTTTAACTTTAACTTTAACTTTAACTTTAACTTTAACTTTAACAACTTTAACTTTAATTTTAACTTTAACTTTAACTTTAACTTTAACTTTAACTTTAACTTTAACTTTAACTTTAACTTTAACTTTAACTTTAACTTTAACTTTAACTTTAACCTGAACTTTAACTTCAACTTTAACTTTCACTTTAACTTTAACTTTATTTTTAACTTTAGCTCTAACTTTAACTTTCGATTTAACTTTAACTTTAACTTTAACTTCAACTTTAACTTTAACTTTATTTTTAGCTTTAACTTTAACTTTCGCTTTAACTTTAACATTCACTTTAACTTTAACTTTAACTTTAACTTTAACTTTAACTTTAACTTTAACTTTAACTTTAACTTTAACTTTAACTTTAACTTTAACTTTAACTTTAACTTTAACTTTAACTTTAACTTTAACTTTAACTTTAACTTTAACTTTAACTTTAACTTTAACTTTAACTTTAACTTTCACTTTAACTTTAACTTTATTTTTAACTTTAACTTTAACTTTCGCTTTAACTTTAACTTTAACTTTAACTTTAACTTTAACTTTAACTTTTACTTTAACTTTAACTTTAACTTTAACTTTAACTTTAACTTTAACTTTAACTTTAACTTTAACTTTAACAACTTTAACTTTAATTTTAACTTTAGCTTTAACTTTAACTTTAACTTTAACTTTAACTTTAACCTTAACTTTAACTTCAACTTTAACTTTAACTTTAACTTTCACTTTAACTTTAACTTTATTTTTAACTTTAGCTCTAACTTTAACTTTCGATTTAACTTTAACTTTAACTTTAACTTCAACTTTAACTTTAACTTTATTTTTAACTTTAACTTTAACTTTCGCTTTAACTTTAACATTCACTTTAACTTTAACTTTAACTTTAACTTTAACTTTAACTTTAGCTTTAACTTTAACTTTCACTTTAACTTTAACTTTATTTTTAACTTTAACTTTAACTTTCGCTTTAACTTTAACTTTTACTTTAACTTTAACTTTTACTTTAACTTTAACTTTAACTTTAAATTTAAATTTAACTTTAACTTTAATTTTAACTTTAACTTTAACTTTAACTTTAACTTTAACTTTAACTTTAACTTTAACTTTAACTTTAACTTTAACTTTAATTTTAACTTTAGCTTTAACTTTAACTTTAACTTTAACTTTAACGTTAAATTTAACTTTAATTTTAACTTTAAATTTAACTTTAATTTTAACTTTAACTTTAACAACTTTAACTTTAACTTTAACTTTAGCTTTAACTTTAACTTTAACGTTAACTTTAACTTTAACTTTAACTTTAACTTTAACTTTAACTTTAAATTTAACTTTAACTTTAACTTTAACTTTAACAACTTTAACTTTAATTTTAACTTTAGCTTTAACTTTAACTTTAACTTTAACTTTAACTTTAACTTTAACTTTAACTTTAACTTTAACTTTAACTTTAACTTTAACTTTAACTTTAACTTTAACTTTAACTTTAACCTTAACTTTAACTTCAACTTTAACTTTAACTTTAACTTTCACTTTAACTTTAACTTTATTTTTAACTTTAGCTCTAACTTTAACTTTCGATTTAACTTTAACTTTAACTTCAACTTTAACTTTAACTTTATTTTTAACTTTAACTTTAACTTTCGCTTTAACTTTAACCTTAAATTTAACTTTAACTTTAACTTTAACTTTAACTTTAACTTTAACTTTCACTTTAACTTTAACTTTATTTTTAACTTTAACTTTAACTTTCGCTTTAACTTTAACTTTAACTTTAACTTTTACTTTAACTTTAACTTTGACTTTAACTTTAACTTTCATTTTAATTTTAACTTTAACTTTAACTTTAACTTTAACTTTATTTTTAACTTTAACTTTAACTTTAACTTTCGTTTTAACTTTAACTTTAACTTTAACTTTTACTTTAACTTTGACTTTGACTTTAACTTTAACTTTAACTTTAACTTTAACTTTAACTTTAACTTTAACTTTAACTTTAACTTTAACTTTAACTTTAACTTTAACTTTAACTTTAACTTTAACTTTAACTTTAACTTTAACTTTAACTTTAACTTTAACTTTAACTTTAACTTTAACTTTAACTTTAACTTCAACTTTAACTTTAACTTTAACTTTAACTGTGACTTTAACTTTAAATTTAACTTTAACTTTAACTTTAGCTTTAACTTTAACTTTAACTTTAACTTTAACTTTAACTTTAACTTTAACGTTAACTTTAACTTTAACTTTAACTTTAACTTTAACTTTAACTTTAACTTTAACTTTAACTTTAACTTTAAATTTAACTTTAACTTTAACTTTAACTTTAACAACTTTAACTTTAACTTTAACTTTAACGTTAACTTTAACTTTAACTTTAACTTTAACTTTAACTTTAAATTTAACTTTAACTTTAACAACTTTAACTTTAACTTTAGCTTTAACTTTAACTTTAACTTTAACTTTGGCTTTAACTTTAACTTTAACTTTAACTTTAACTTTAACTTCAACTTTAACTTTAACTTTAACTTTCACTTTAACTTTAACTTCAACTTTAACTTTAACTTTAACTTTAATTTTCGCTTTAACTTTAACTTTAACTTTAACTTCAACTTTAACTTTAACTTTAACTTTAACTTTAACTTTAACTTTATTTTTAACTTTAACTTTAACTTTCGCTTTAACTTTAACATTCACTTTAACTTTAACTTAACTTTAACTTTAACTTTATTTTTAACTTTAACTTTAACTTTCGCTTTAACTTTAACTTTCACTTTAACTTTAACTTTATTTTTAACTTTAATTTTGACTTTAACTTTCGCTTTAACTTTAACTTTTACTTTAACTTTGACTTTGACTTTAACTTTAACTTTCATTTTAACTTTAACTTTAACTT
Organism: Eurosta solidaginis; assembly: GCF_040869045.1. Taxonomy (NCBI): domain Eukaryota; kingdom Metazoa; phylum Arthropoda; class Insecta; order Diptera; family Tephritidae; genus Eurosta; species Eurosta solidaginis. The sequence continues at coordinate 472,281 of NW_027136887.1, read as the reverse complement.
TCGCCTTAACTTTGTACATTCACTTTAACTTTAACTTTAACTTTAACTTTAACTTTAACTTTAACTTTAACTTTAACTTTAACTTTAACTTTAACTTTAACTTTAACTTTAACTTTAACTTTAACTTTAACTTTAACTTTAACTTTAACTTTAACTTTAACTTTAACTTTAACTTTAACTTTAACTTTAACTTTAACTTTAACTTTAACTTTAACTTCAACTTTAACTTTAACTTTAACTTTAACTGTGACTTTAACTTTAACTTTAAATTTAACTTTAACTTTAACTTTAGCTTTAACTTTAACTTTAACTTTAACTTTAACTTTAACTTTAACTTTAACTTTAACTTTAACTTTAACTTTAACTTTAACTTTAACTTTAACTTTAACTTTAACTTTAACTTTAACTTTAACTTTAACTTTAACTTTAACTTTAACTTTAACTTTAACTTTAACTTTAACTTTAACGTTAACTTTAACTTTAACTTTAACTTTAACTTTAAATTTAACTTTAACTTTAACTTTAACAACTTTAACTTTAACTTTAACGTTAACTTTAACTTTAACTTTAACTTTAAATTTAACTTTAACTTTAACAACTTTAACTTTAACTTTAACTTTAACTTTAACTTTGGCTTTAACTTTAACTTTAACTTTAACTTTAACTTTAAGTTTAACTTTAACTTTAACTTTAACTTTAACTTCAACTTTAACTTTAACTTTAACTTTCACTTTAACTTTAACTTAAATTTTAACTTTAACTTTAACTTTCGCTTTAACTTTAACCCTCAAACGGGCAAGGCTGCCTTAAGGCAGCCTTTGTTAAAAACTCAAATTTTTCGCGGCCGTTGCAATTTTCGCTACAAAATACATTAATGTTATTTCCTTGGAATTTAGTTATTATGTTATGCTCACTTTTTTATTTTTCTGTGCGCTCGGTGTGCTCATACTTTCATTTTAGAGCGCGATTCGAGTGAGTTTACGTCTAAAATTTACTGTGGTGAAGATAAAACATTTAATTGAAAAATAATTGAACTTGTGCTTGTTTGCTTGATTCAAAAATTTAATAGAAAGTTTGGGCGAGTATAAACTTTTGATAAATATATCTAGTGATTGTGTAAATGAAAAAGTACAAATATGGGAAATGAAAATGTAAAGGCAGCCTGAAGGCAGCCTTGCCGGTTTACGGCGAAAATTGCATTCTCATAATTGCTGTTCATCATGATCGTTTTTTGTGTTTGCATATGAAAGTATGTAAGTATTATTTCTGTGTTTTTTAGAAATGGAAGCAAAAGGTCGTCTACTCCGTGAGAAAAGGTTTAGGCTTTCCCATATTACTGAAGAAGAAGTCATTAAACTAATGGAATCTGTAGATACAGACGAAGATTGTGGGGATTTTAGCAGTGATGACGAATTCAATGATCCAGATTTTAGCCCAGATGAAATATCTCCCGAAGACGCTGAATGTATTTCTAATTGTATAAGAGAAATGGATGCTAACGGATCAAAGAATTTTGTTGATCAAAGTTTTGACATGTCGCTCATCAGCGCGTCATCACCGAAATCAATAGTCCCATCAACCTCAGCAGAATCTTTGAAGCATCAGAAAAGAGTACGATCTCCTTTACTAGTGTCAGAAAGTTTTGGTCCTTCGAGTTTACCATCTGGTGGAGGGTTTAATGGTTCAGGTATATATATGTAATTTTTCCTTACAGAAGTCATATTTTTTATTTTTCAGGATTAACTGAAATATACAGAGATTCAAAAGAATTTTCGAACATGACATGGCGTAAGAGGCAGATGCAATTGCATGTCAGTGATATAGCTTTTCAGGGAGACTTCACATTGCCACAGTCAATAAAAGATCTGTCTACTCCAATGGAATTTTTCAACTACTTTTTTTCAGAAAAAATTATATTTTTGATTTCTGAAGAGACGAATCGCGCAGCGCTCGAGGAAAACATCAATACAACTTTTAAAACCAACCCAGAAGAAATTCGACATTATATTGGAATTATGCTATACATGTCCTTGTATCGATACCCTAATTTAGAGAGCTACTGGGGCAAAAATGCTTTTCCAAAAATACAGAATACCATGCCTGTAAAGAGATTTATGTTAATAAAAAAATATCTGTCCTTTCATGATGAAAGCCGAAGATTTCAAAAAGGACAAGCGGGCTACGATCCTTTATTTCGTATACGAAGACTTTCTGAAGAGATAAACAAAATGTTTGACACTATACCAAAGAAAAGTCGCCTCTGTGTTGATGAGCAAATGTGCAGCACGAAAATAAGACACCATTTACGCCAATACATGCCAAATAAGCCACATAAATGGGGCATAAAACTATTTGTACTCTGCGATACTAATGGATTTGCTTATCGCTTTGAAATCTATAATGGCGCAGGTGACAATGTTATCTTACCAAACTCACCGGACTTAGGAAGCACTGCCAATGTTGTTGTTCGGTTGTCACAAACAATACCAAATTTTAGAAACCATATCCTTTATTTTGATAATTTTTACACAACGCTTCCGTTATTGGTATATTTACGAGCACGTGGAATTTTTAGTCTAGGTACAATCAGGGTCAATAGGATTCCTAACTGTAAATTACCTTCCGACCTCGAAGTGAAAAAACAAGGGAGAGGATTTTCAGTAGAGTTTGTTGCATCATCGTATGGCGTTGAAATAAATACAGTCCTATGGAAAGACAATAAGAGTGTACGTTTAGCGTCAACTTACTTTGGAACTGAACCATTTTCCAGGTCAAATCCCACACTTCAGGAGTCAAAGGTGGCACGCTACGACCGGAAACAGAAAAAGTACCTCGAAGTAGACTGTCCTCAGATAATAAGGGAATATGATAAGCATATGGGTGGAGTCGATCTAATGGACGGTCTTATGGGCCGGTACCATATTAGAGCTAAAACACGAAATCCAATGATTAGACTTTTTTATCATCTGATTGATATGGCTGCAACCAACTCGTATATTTTATACCGTCGAACGCTTTCTGAAAAGTCAAACGATTCTAGCTGTAGTACAAGTGGAGAAAAAACGTATCAACTACCACAATTTCGCGAAGAAATTGCAGCTGGTCTAGTAGCTTACAGGGAGAGACGACCTCCGGGACGAGAAGCAAGTGCACTTCAAAAGGTAAAAGAAGGGGTAGAGACCGAAATAGGCAAGAGAGCAAAGCATACGGTTGACGACGTTCGTTACGATAGATATGACTACGTTCCAAAGTGGCTGGAAAGAGAACATGGTAAGAAAAAATGCAAGTTTTGTAAATCATCACAGACGCAATGTATTTGCCAAAAATGCCAAATAAACCTATGCTGTTCGAGTTCGAAAAATTGTTTTGCCGAATACCATGCCAAAAAATAATACCAAAAAGCTTTTACTCTGTATTTTATATATATATTTTTGAATAAAATTGTATTCGTTACTTTCCGTGCCCTTCTATTAAAATATACCGTAACAGGCAAGGATGCCTTAAGGCAGCCTTCCTTTTTTCCCTTCTAACGCAGAAATGGAAATAGTTTTTACTTGAAAATCGTATCTACCTTACTTCTTGGTCTACAATTTAACTTAAAAAAAAATATTTGCACATTGTTTTTTAGTTTTGAAGATTTGCCTGTTTGAGGGTTAACTTTAACTTTAACTTTAACTTTAACTTCAACTTTAACTTTAACTTTAACTTTAACTTTAACTTTAACGTTAACTTTAACTTTAACTTTAATTTTAACTTTAACTTTAACTTTAACTTTAAATTTAACTTTAACTTTAACTTTAACAACTTTAACTTTAACTTTAACTTTAACTTTGGCTTTAACTTTAACTTTAACTTTAACTTTAACTTTAATTTTAACTTTAACTTTAACTTTAACTTTAACTTTAACTTCAACTTTAACTTTAATTTTCACTTTAACTTTAACTTTATTTTTAACTTTAACTTTAACTTTAACTTTCGCTTTAACTTTAACTTTAACTTTAACTTTAACTTGAACTTTAACAACTTTAACTTTAACTTTAGCTTTAACTTTAACTTTAACTTTAAATTTAACTTTAACTTTAACTTTAACAACTTTAACTTTAACTTTAGCTTTAACTTTAACTTTAACTTTAACTTTAACTTTAACTTTAACTTTAACTTTGGCTTTAACTTTAACTTTAACTTTAACTTTAACTTTAACTTTAACTTTAACTTTACCTTTAACTTTAACTTTAACTTTAACTTCAACTTTAACTTTAACTTCAACTTTAACTTTAACTTTAACTTTCACTTTAACTTTAACTTCAACTTTAACTTTAACTTTAACTTTAACTTTCACTTTCACTTTAACTTTAACTTTATTTTTAACTTTAGCTTTAACTTTAACTTTCGCTTTAATTTTAACTTTAACTTTAACTTTAACTTCAACTTTAACTTTAACTTTAACTTTAACTTTAACTTTAACTTTATTTTTAACTTTAACTTTAACTTTCGCTTTAACTTTAACATTCACTTTAACTTTAACTTTAACTTTAACTTTAACTTTAACTTTAATTTTATTTTTAACTTTAACTTTAACTTTCGCTTTAACTTTAACTTTAACTTTCACTTTAACTTTAACTTTATTTTTAACTTTAACTTTAACTTTAACTTTCGCTTTAACTTTAACTTTTACTTTAACTTTGACTTTGACTTTAACTTTAACTTTCATTTTAACTTTAACTTTAACTTTCGCTTTAACTTTGTACATTCACTTTAACTTTAACTTTAACTTTAACTTTAACTTTAACTTTAACTTTAACTTTAACTTTAACTTTAACTTTAACTTTAACTTTAACTTTAACTTTAACTTTAACTTTAACTTTAACTTTAACTTTAACTTTAACTCTAACTTTAACTTTAACTTTAACTTCAACTTTAACTTTAACTTTAACTTTAACTTTAACTGTGACTTTAATTTTAACTTTAAATTTAACTTTAACTTTAGCTTTAACTTTAACTTTAACTTTAACTTTAACTTTAACTTTAACTTTAACTTTAACTTTAACTTTAACTTTAACTTTAACTTTAACTTTAACTTTAACTTTAACTTTAACTTTAACTTTAACTTTAACTTTAACTTTAACGTTAACTTTAACTTTAACTTTAACTTTAACTTTAAATTTAACTTTAACTTTAACTTTAACAACTTTAACTTTAACTTTAACGTTAACTTAACTTTAACTTTAACTTTAAATTTAACTTTAACTTTAACTTTAACTTTAACAACTTTAACTTTAACTTTAGCTTTAACTTTAACTTTAACTTTAACTTTGGCTTTAACTTTAACTTTAACTTTAACTTTAACTTTAACTTTAAGTTTAACTTTAACTTTAACTTTAACTTTAACTTTAACTTTAACTTTAACTTTAACTTTAACTTTAACTTTAACTTCAACTTTAACTTTAACTTTAACTTTCACTTTAACTTTAACTTAATTTTTAACTTTAACTTTAACTTTCGCTTTAACTTTAACTTTAACTTTAACTTTAACTTTAACTTTAACTTTAACTTTAACTTTAACTTTAACTTTAACTTTAACTTTAACTTTAACTTTAACTTTAACTTTAACTTCAACTTTAACTTTAACTTTAACTTTAACGTTAACTTTAACTTTAACTTTAATTTTAACTTTAACTTTAACTTTAACTTTAACTTTAAATTTAACTTTAACTTTAACTTTAACAACTTTAACTTTAACTTTATCTTTGGCTTTAACTTTAACAACTTTAACTTTAACTTTAACTTTAACTTTAACTTTAACTTTAACTTCAACTTTAACTTTAATTTTCACTTGAACTTTAACTTTATTTTTAACTTTAACTTTAACTTTAACTTTCGCTTTAACTTTAACTTTAACTTTAACAACTTTAACTTTAACTTTAGCTTTAACTTTAACTTTGGCTTTAACTTTAACTTTAACTTTAACTTTAACTTTAACTTTAACTTTAACTTTAACTTTAACTTTAACTTTAACTTTAACTTTAACTTTAACTTTAACTTTAACTTTAACTTTAACTTTAACTTTAACTTTAACTTTAACTTTAACTTTAACTTTAACTTTAACTTTAACTTTAACTTCAACTTTAACTTTAACTTTCACTTTAACTTTAACTTTATTTTTAACTTCAACTTTAACTTTCACTTTAACTTTAACTTTAGTTTTAACTTTAACTTTAACTTTAACTTTAACTTTAACCTTAACTTTAACTTTAACTTTCATTTTAACTTTATCTTTATTTTTAACTTTAACTTTAACTTTAACTTTCGCTTTAACTTTAACATTCACTTTAACTTTAACTTTAACTTTAACTTTAACTTTAGCTTTAACTTTAACTTTAACTTTAACTTTAACTTTAACTTTAACTTTAACTTTAACTTTAGCTTTAACTTTAACTTTAACTTTAACTTTAACTTTAAATTTAACTTTAACTTTAACTTTCACTTTAACTTTAACTTTATTTTTAACTTTAACATTCACTTTAACTTTAACTTTTTTTAACTTTAACTTTAACTTTAAATTTAACTTTAACTTTAACTTTAACTTTAACAACTTTAACTTTAACTTTAACTTTAGCTTTAACTTTAACTTTAACTTTAACTTTCACTTTAACTTTAACTTTATTTTTAACTTTAACATTCACTTTAACTCTAGGTTTTCTTTAACTTTAACTTCAACTTGAACTTTAACTTTAACTTTAACTTTAACTTTAGCTTTAACTTTAACTTTAATTTTAGCTTTCACTTTAACTTTATTTTTAACTTTAACTTTTCTTTAACTTTAACTTTAACTTGAACTTTAACTTTAACAACTTTAACTTTAATTTTAGCTTTAACTTTAACTTTAACTTAAACTTTGGCTTTAACTTTAACTTTAACTTTAACTTTAAGTTTAACTTCAACTTTAACTTTCACTTTAACTTTAACTTTATTTTTAACTTCAACTTTGACTTTAACTTTCACTTTAACTTTAACTTTAACTTTCACTTTAACTTTATTTTTAACTTTAACTTTTCTTTAACTTTAACTTTAACTTGAACTTTAACTTTAACTTTAACTTTAACTTTAACTTTAGCTTTAACTTTAACTTTAACTTTAACTTTAGCTTTAACTTTAACTTTAACTTTAAATTTAACTTTAACTTTAACTTTAACTTTCACTTTCACTTTAACTTTAACTTTATTTTTAACTTTAACATTCACTTTAACTTTAACTTTTCTTTAACTTTAACTTTAAATTTAAATTTAACTTTAACAACTTTAACTTTAACTTTAACTTTAGCTTTAACTTTAACTTTCACTTTAACTTTAACTTTATTTTTAACTTTAACATTCACTTTAACATTAACTTTTCTTTAACTTTAACTTTAACTTTAACTTTAACTTTAACTTTAGCTTTAACTTTAATTTTAACTTTAATTTTAGCTTTAACTTTAACTTTAACTTTAAATTTAACTTTAACTTTAACTTTAACTTTCACTTTAACTTTAACTTTATTTTTAACTTTAACATTCACTTTAACTTTAACTTTTCTTTAACTTTAACTTTAACTTTAACTTGAACTTTAACTTTAACTTTAACTTTAACTTTAACTTTAACTTTAACTTTAACTTTAACTTTAGCTTTAACTTTAACTTTAACTTTAACTTTAGCTTTAACTTTAACTTTAATTTTAACTTTAACTTTAACTTTAACCTTAGCTTTAACTTTAACTTTAACTTTAAATTTAACTTTAACTATAACTTTAACAACTTTAACTTTAACTTTAGCTTTAACTTTAACTTTAACTTTAACTTTGGCTTTAACTTTAACTGTAACTTTAACTTTAACTTTAACTTTAATTTTAACTTTAACTTTAACTTTAACCTTAGCTTTAACTTTAACTTTAACTTTAACTTTAAATTTAACTTTAACTTTAACTTTAACAACTTTAACTTTAACTTTAGCTTTAACTTTAACTTTAACTTTGGCTTTAACTTTAACTTTAACTTTAACTTTAACTTTAACTTTAACTTTAACTTTAACTTTAACTTTAACTTTAACTTTAACTTTAACTTTAACTTTAACTTTAACTTTAACTTCAACTTTAACTTTAACTTTAACTTTAACTTTAACTTTAACTTTAACTTTCACTTTAACTTTAACTTCAACTTTAACTTTAACTTTAACTTTCACTTTAACTTTAGCTTTATTTTTAACTTTAGCTTTAACTTTAACTTTCGCTTTAACTTTAACTTTAACTTAAACTTTAACTTTAATTTCAACTTTAACTTTAACTTTAACAACTTTAACTTTAACTTTAGCTTTAACTTTAACTTTGGCTTTAACTTTAACTGTAATTTTAACTTTAACTTTAACTTTAGCTTTAACTTTAACTTTAATTTTAACTTTAACTTTAACTTTAACCTTAGCTTTAACTTTAACTTTAACTTTAAATTTAACTTTAACTTTAACTTTAACAACTTTAACTTTAACTTTAGCTTTAACTTTAACTTTAACTTTAACTTTGGCTTTAACTTTAACTTTAACTTTAACTTTAACTTTAACTTTAACTTTAACTTTAACTTTAACTTTAACTTTAACTTTAACTTTAACTTTAACTTTAACTTTAACTTTAACTTTAACTTTAACTTTAACTTTAACTTTAACTTTAACTTTAACTTCAACTTTAACTTTAACTTTAACTGTGACTTTCACTTTAACTTTAAATTTAACTTTAACTTTAACTTTAACTTCAACTTTAACTTTAATTTTCACTTTAACTTTAGCTTTATTTTTAACTTTAGCTTTAACTTTAACTTTCGCTTTAACTTTAACTTTAACTTTAACTTTAACTTTAACTTTAACTTTAACTTTAACTTTAACTTTCGCTTTAACTTTAACTTTAACTTTAACTTTAACTTTCGCTTTAACTTTAACATTCACTTTAACTTTAACTTTAACTTTAACTTTAGCTGTAACTTTAACTTTAACTTTAACTTTAACTTTAACTTTAGCTTTAACTTTAACTTTAACTTTAACTTTAACTTTAAATTTAACTTTAACTTTAACTTTAACTTTCACTTTAACTTTAACTTTATTTTTAACTTTAACATTCACTTTAACTTTAACTTTTCTTTAACTTTAACTTTAACTTTAACTTTAAATTTAACTTTAACTTTAACTTTAACAACTTTAACTTTAACTTTAACTTTAGCTTTAACTTTAACTTTAACTTTAACTTTAACTTTCACTTTAACTTTAACTTTATTTTTAACTTTAACATTCACTTTAACTCTAGGTTTTCTTTAACTTTAACTTCAACTTGAACTTTAACTTTAACTTTAACTTTAACTTTAACTTTAACTTTAACTTTAGCTTTAACTTTAACTTTAACTTTAATTTTAGCTTTCACTTTAACTTTATTTTTAACTTTAACTTTTCTTTAACTTTAACTTTAACTTGAACTTTAACTTTAACAACTTTAACTTTAATTTTAGCTTTAACTTTAACTTTAACTTAAACTTTGGCTTTAACTTTAACTTTAACTTTAAGTTTAACTTCAACTTTAACTTTCACTTTAACTTTAACTTTATTTTTAACTTCAACTTTGACTTTAACTTTCACTTTAACTTTAACTTTAACTTTAACTTTCACTTTAACTTTATTTTTAACTTTAACTTTTCTTTAACTTTAACTTGAACTTTAACTTTAACTTTAACTTTAACTTTAGCTTTAACTTTAACTTTAACTTTAACTTTAGCTTTAACTTTAACTTTAACTTTAACTTTAACTTTAACTTTAACTTTAACCTTAACTTTAACTTTAACTTTAACTTTCATTTTAACTTTATCTTTATTTTTAACTTTAACTTTAACTTTCGCTTTAACTTTAACATTCACTTTAACTTTAACTTTAACTTTAGCTTTAACTTTAACTTTAACTTTAACTTTAACTTTAACTTTAACTTTAGCTTTAACTTTAACTTTAACTTTAACTTTAACTTTAAATTTAACTTTAGCTTTAACTTTAACTTTAACTTTATTTTTAACTTTAACATTCACTTTAACTTTAACTTTAACTTTTCTTTAACTTTAACTTTAACTTTAAATTTAACTTTAACTTTAACTTTAACGACTTTAACTTTAACTTTAACTTTAGCTTTAACTTTAACTTTAACTTTAACTTTCACTTTAACTTTAACTTTATTTTTAACTTTAACATTCACTTTAACTCTAAGTTTTCTTTAACTATAACTTGAACTTTAACTTTAACTTTAACTTTAACTTTAAGTTTAGCTTTAACTTTAACTTTAACTTTAATTCTAGCTTTCACTTTAACTTTATTTTTAACTTTAGCTTTTCTTTAACTTTAACTTGAACTTTAACTTTAACTTTAACAACTTTAACTTTAATTTTAGCTTTAACTTTAACTTTAACTTTAACTTTGGCTTTAACTTTAACTTTAACTTCAACTTTAACTTTCACTTTAACTTTAACTTTAACTTTGGCTTTGGCTTTAACTTTAACTTTAACTTTAACTTTAACTTTAACTTTAACTTTAACTTTAACTTTAACTTTAACTTTAACTTTAACTTCAACTTTAACTTTAACTTTCACTTTAACTTTAACTTTATTTTTAACTTTAACTTTAACTTTAACTTTCGCTTTAACTTTAACTTTAACTTTAACAACTTTAACTTTAACTTTAGCTTTAACTTTAACTTTAACTTTGGCTTTAACTTTAACTTTAACTTTAACTTTAACTTTAACTTTCACTTTAACTTTAACTTTAACTTTGGCTTTGGCTTTAACTTTAACTTTAACTTTAACTTTAACTTTAACTTTAACTTTAACTTTAACTTTCACTTTAACTTTAACTTTAACTTTGGCTTTGGCTTTAACTTTAACTTTAACTTTAACTTTAACTTTAACTTTAACTTTAACTTTAACTTTAACTTTAACTTTAACTTTAACTTTAATTTTCACTTTAACTTTAACTTTATTTTTAACTTTAACTTTAACTTTAACTTTAACTTCAACTTTAACTTTAATTTTCACTTTAACTTTAACTTTATTTTTAACTTTAACTTTAACTTTAACTTTCGCTTTAACTTTAACTTTAACTTTAACAACTTTAACTTTAACTTTAGCTTTAACTTTAACTTTAACTTTGGCTTTAACTTTAACTTTAACTTCAACTTTAACTTTCACTTTAACTTTAACTTTAACTTTGGCTTTGGCTTTAACTTTAACTTTAACTTTAACTTTAACTTTAACTTTAACTTTAACTTTAACTTTAACTTCAACTTTAACTTTAATTTTCACTTTAACTTTAACTTTATTTTTAACTTTAACTTTAACTTTAACTTTCGCTTTAACTTTAACTTTAACTTTAACAACTTTAACTTTAACTTTAACTTTAACTTTAACTTCAACTTTAACTTTAATTTTCACTTTAACTTTAACTTTATTTTTAACTTTAACTTTAACTTTAACTTTCGCTTTAACTTTAACTTTAACTTTAACAACTTTAACTTTAACTTCAACTTTAACTTTCACTTTAACTTTAACTTTAGTTTTAACTTTAACTTTAACTTTAACTTTAACCTTAACTTTAACTTTAACTTTCATTTTAACTTTATCTTTATTTTTAACTTTAACTTTCGCTTTAACTATAACATTCACTTTAACTTTAACTTTAACTTTAGCTTTAACTTTAACTTTAACTTTAACTTTAGCTTTAACTTTAACTTTAACTTTAACTTTAACTTTAAATTTAACTTTAACTTTAACTTTAACTTTAACTTTAACTTTAACTTTAACTTTAACTTTAACTTTAACTTTCACTTTAACTTTAACTTTATTTTTAACTTTAACATTCACTTTAACTTGAACTTTTCTTTAACTTTAACTTTAACTTTAAATTTAACTTTAACTTTAACTTTAACAACTTTAACTTTAACTTTAACTTTAGCTTTAACTTTAACTTTAACTTTCACTTTAACTTTAACTTTATTTTTAACTTTAACATTCACTTTAACTCTAAGTTTTCTTGAACTTTAACTTTAACTTTAACTTTAACTTTAACTTTAGCTTTAACTTTAACTTTATTTTTAACTTTAACTTTTCTTTAACTTTAACTTTAACTTTAACAACTTTAACTTTAATTTTAGCTTTAACTTTAACTTTAACTTTGGCTTTAACTTTAACTTTAACTTTAACTTTAACTTTAAGTTTAACTTCAACTTTCACTTTAACTTTAACTTTAGCTTTAACTTTAACTTTAACTTTAACTTTAACTTTAACTTTATTTTTAACTTTAACTTTAACTTTAAATTTAACATTAACTTTAACTTTAACAACTTTAACTTTAACTTTAACTTTAACTTTAACTTTAACAACTTTAACTTTAACTTTAACTTTAACTTTAACATTCACTTTAACTTTAACTTTTCTTTAACTTTAACTTTAACTATAAATTTAACTTTAACTTTAACTTTAACAACTTTAACTTTAACTTTAGCTTTAACTTTAACTTTAACTTTCACTTTAACTTTATTTTTAACTTTAACATTCACTTTAACTTTAACTTTTCTTTAACTTTAACTTTAACTTTAAATTTAACTTTAACTTTAACTTTAACAACTTTAACTTTAACTTTAACTTTAGCTTTAACTTTAACTTTAACTTTAACTTTCACTTTAACTTTAACTTTATTTTTAACTTTAACATTCACTTTAACTCTAAGTTTTCTTGAACTTTAACTTTAACTTTAACTTTAACTTTAACTTTAACTTTAGCTTTAACTTTAACTTTATTTTTAACTTTAACTTTTCTTTAACTTTAACTTTAACTTGAACTTTAACTTTAACAACTTTAACTTTAATTTTAGCTTTAACTTTAACTTTAACTTTGGCTTTAACTTTAACTTTAACTTTAAGTTTAACTTCAACTTTAACTTTCACTTTAACTTTAACTTTAGCTTTAACTTGAACTTTAACTTTAACAACTTTAACTTTAATTTTAGCTTTAACTTTAACTTTAACTTTGGCTTTAACTTTAACTTTAACTTTAACTTTAAATTTAGCTTTAACTTTAACTTTAACTTTAACTTTAGCTTTAACTTTAACTTTAAATTTAACTTTAACTTTAACTTTAACTTTAACTTTAACTTTAACTTTAACTTTAACTTTAACTTTAACTTTAACTTTCACTTTAACTTTAACTTTATTTTTAACTTTAACATTCACTTTAACTTTAACTTTTCTTTAACTTTAACTTTAACTTTAAATTTAACTTTAACTTTAACTTTAACAACTTTAACTTTAACTTTAACTTTAGCTTTAACTTTAACTTTAACTTTAACTTTCACTTTAACTTTAGCTTTATTTTTAACTTTAACATTCACTTTAACTCTAAGTTTTCTTGAACTTTAACTTTAACTTTAACTTTAATTTTAGCTTTCACTTTAACTTTATTTTTAACTTTAACTTTTCTTTAACTTTAACTTTAACTTGAACTTTAACTTTAACAACTTTAACTTTAATTTTAGCTTTAACTTTAACTTTAACTTTGGCTTTAACTTTAACTTTAACTTTAAGTTTAACTTCAACTTTAACTTTCACTTTAACTTTAACTTTAACTTTATTTTTAACTTCAACTTTAACTCTAACTTTCACTTTAACTTTAACTTTAACTTTAACTTTAACTTTCACTTTAACTTTATTTTTAACTTTAACTTTTCTTTAACTTTAACTTTAACTTGAACTTTAACTTTAACTTTAACTTTAACTTTAACTTTAACTTTAGCTTTAACTTTAACTTTAACTTTAACTTTAACTTTAGCTTTAACTTTAACTTTAACTTTAACTTTAACTTTAACTTTAAATTTAACTTTAACTTTAACTTTAACTTTCACTTTAACTTTAACTTTATTTTTAACTTTAACATTCACTTTAACTTTAACTTTTCTTTAACTTTAACTTTAACTTTAAATTTAACTTTAACTTTAAAACTTTAACTTTAACTTTAACTTTAGCTTTAACTTTAACTTTCACTTTAACTTTAACTTTATTTTTAACTTTAACATTCACTTTAACTTTAACTTTTCTTTAACTTTAACTTTAACTTTAACTTTAACTTTAACTTTAACTTTAACTTTAACTTTAACTTTAACTTTAACTTTAACTTTAACTTTAGCTTTAACTTTAACTTTAATTTTAGCTTTAACTTTAACTTTAACTTTAAATTTAACTTTAACTTTAACTTTCACTTTAACTTTAACTTTATTTTTAACTTTAACATTCACTTTAACTTTAACTTTTCTTTAACTTTAACTTTAACTTTAACTTTAACTTTAACTTTAACTTTAAATTTAACTTTAGCTTTAACTTTAACTTTAACTTTAGCTTTAACTTTAACTTTAATTTTAACTTTAACTTTAACTTTATCCTTAGCTTTAACTTTAACTTTAACTTTAACTTTAACTTTAAATTTAACTTTAACTTTAACTTTAACAACTTTAACTTTAACTTTAGCTTTAACTTTAACTTTAACTTTAACTTTGGCTTTAACTTTAACTGTAACTTTAACTTTAACTTTAACTTTAACTTTAACTTTAATTTCAACTTTAACTTTAACTTTAACTTTCACTTTAACTTTAACTTCAACTTTAACTTTAACTTTAAGTTTCACTTTAACTTTAACTTTATTTTTAACTTTAGCTTTAACTTTAACTTTCGCTTTAACTTTAACTTTAACTTTAACTTTAAATTCAACTTTAACTTTAACTTTAACTTTATTTTTAACTTTAACTTTAACTTTCGCTTTAACTTTAACATTCACTTTAACTTTAACTTTAACTTTAACTTTAACTTTATTTTTAACTTTAACTTTCGCTTTAACTTTAACTTTAACTTTAACTTTCACTTTAACTTTAACTTTATTTTTAACTTTAACTTTAACTTTAACTTTAACTTTAACTTTCGCTTTAACTTTAACTTTAACTTTAACTTTAACTTTGACTTTGACTTTAACTTTAACTTTCATTTTAACTTTAACTTTAACTTTCGCTTTAACTTTGTACATTCACTTTAACTTTAACTTTAGCTTTAACTTTAACTTTAACTTTAACTATAACTTTAACTTTAACTTTAACTTTAACTTTAACTTTAACTTTAACTTTAACTTTAACTTTAACTTTAACTTTAACTTTAACTTTAACTTTAACTTTAACTTTAACTTCAACTTTAACTTTAACTTTAACTTTAACTGTGACTTTAACTTTAACTTTAAATTTAACTTTAACTTTAACTTTAGCTTTAACTTTAACTTTAACTTTAACTTTAACTTTAACTTTAACTTTAACTTTAACTTTAACTTTAACTTTAACTTTAACTTTAACTTTAACTTTAACTTTAACGTTAACTTTAACTTTAACTTTAACTTTAACTTTAAATTTAACTTTAACTTTAACTTTAACAACTTTAACTTTAACTTTAACGTTAACTTTAACTTTAACTTTAACTTTAAATTTAACTTTAACTTTAACTTTAACTTTAACAATTTTAACTTTAACTTTAGCTTTAACTTTAACTTTAACTTTAATTTTGGCTTTAACTTTAACTTTAACTTTAACTTTAACTTTAACTTTAACTTTAACTTTAACTTTAACTTCAACTTTAACTTTAACTTTCACTTTAACTTTAACTTAATTTTTAACTTTAACTTTAACTTTCGCATTAACTTTAACTTTAACTTTAACTTCAACTTTAACTTTAACTTTAACTTTAACTTTAACTTTAACTTTAACTTTAACTTTAACTTTAACTTTAACTTTAACTTTAACTTTAACTTTAACTTTAACTTTAACTTTAACTTTAACTTTAACTTTAACTTTAACTTTAACGTTAACTTTAACTTTAAATTTAATTTTAACTTTAACTTTAACTTTAACTTTAACTTTAACTTTAACTTTAACTTTAAATTTAACTTTAACTTTAACAACTTTAACTTTAACTTTAGCTTTAACTTTAACTTTAACTTTGGCTTTAACTTTAACTTTAACTTTAACTTCAACTTTAACTTTAACTTTCACTTTAACTTTAACTTTATTTTTAACTTTAACTTTAACAACTTTAACTTTAACTTTAGCTTTAACTTTAACTTTAACTTTGGCTTTAACTTTAACTTTAACTTTAACTTTAACTTTAACTTCAATTTTAACTTTCACTTTAACTTTATTTTTAACTTCAACTTTAACTTTCACTTTAACTTTAACTTTAATTTTAACTTTAACTTTAACTTTAACTTTAACTTTAACTTTAACTTTAACTTTAACTTTAACTTTAACTTTAACCTTAACTTTAACTTTAACTTTCATTTTAACTTTATCTTTATTTTTAACTTTAACTTTAACTTTAACTTTCGCTTTAACTTTAACATTCACTTTAACTTTAACTTTAACTTTAACTTTAAATTTAACTTTAGCTTTAACTTTAACTTTAACTTTAACTTTAACTTTAACTTTAACTTTAACTTTAGCTTTAACTTTAACTTTAACTTTAACTTTAACTTTAACTTTAAATTTAACTTTAGCTTTAACTTTAACTTTAACTTTAACTTTATTTTTAACTTTAACATTCACTTTAACTTTAACTTTAACTTTTCTTTAACTTTAACTTTAACTTTAAATTTAACTTTAACTTTAACTTTAACAACTTTAACTTTAACTTTAGCTTTAACTTTAACTTTAACTTTAACTTTAACTTTAACTTTAACTTTCACTTTAACTTTAACTTTAACTTTAACTTTAACTTTATTTTTAACTTTAACATTCACTTTAACTCTAAGTTTTCTTTAACTTTAACTTTAACTTTAACTTGAACTTTAACTTTAACTTTAACTTCAACTTTAAGTTTAGCTTTAACTTTAACTTTAACTTTAATTTTAGCTTTCACTTTAACTTTATTTTTAACTTTAACTTTTCTTTAACTTTAACTTTAACTTGAACTTTAACTTTAACAACTTTAACTTTAATTTTAGCTTTAACTTTAACTTTAACTTTGGCTTTAACTTTAATTTTAACTTTAACTTCAACTTTAACTTTCACTTTAACTTCAACTTTAACTTTAACTTTCACTTTAACTTTAACTTTAACTTTCACTTTAACTTTATTTTTAACTTTAACTTTTCTTTAAATTTAACTTTAACTTTAACTTGAACTTTAGCTTTAACTTTAACTTTAACTTTAACTTTAACTTTAGCTTTAACTTTAACTTTAACTTTAAATTTAACTTTAACTTTAACTTTAACTTTAACTTTCACTTTAACTTTAACTTTATTTTTAACTTTAACATTCACTTTAACTTTAACTTTTCTTTAACTTTAACTTTAACTTTAAATTTAACTTTAACTTTAACAACTTTAACTTTAACTTTAGCTTTAACTTTAACTTTCACTTTCACTTTAACTTTAACTTTATTTTTAACTTTAACATTCACTTTAACTTTAACTTTTCTTTAACTTTAACTTTAACTTTAACTTTAACTTTAACTTTAACTTTAACTTTAACTTTAACTTTAACTTTAACTTTAACTTTAGCTTTAACTTTAACTTTAACTTTAATTTTAGCTTTAACTTTAACTTTAACTTTAAATTTAACTTTAACTTTAACTTTAACTTTCACTTTAACTTTAACTTTATTTTGAACTTTAACATTCACTTTAACTTTAACTTTTCTTTAGCTTTAACTTTAACTTTAACTTTAACTTTAACTTTAACTTGAACTTTAACTTTAACTTTAGCTTTAACTTTAACTTTAACTTTAACTTTAACTTTAATTTTAACTTTAACTTTGACTTTAACTTTAACTTTAACTTTAACTTTAATTGTAACTTTAACCTTAACTTTAACTGTAACTTCAACTTTAACTTTGACTTTAACTTTAAATCTAATTTTAACTTTAACTTTAACTTTAACTTTAACTTTGACTTTAACTTTAACTTTAACTTTAACTTTAAATTTAACTTTAACTTTAAATTTAATTTTAACTTTAACTTTAACTTTCGCTTTAACTTTAACATTCACTTTAACTTTAACTTTAACTTTAATTTTAACTTTAACTTTGACTTTAACTTTAACTTTAACTTTAATTGTAAGTTTAACCTTAACTTTAACTGTAACTTCAACTTTAACTTTGACTTTAACTTTAAATCTAATTTTAACTTTAACTTTAACTTTAACTTTAACTTTGACTTTAACTTTAACTTTAACTTTAACTTTAACTTTAACTTTAACTTTAACTTTAAATTTAACTTTAACTTTAACTTTAACTTTAACTTTAATTTTAACTTTAACTTTAACTTTAACTTTAACTTTAACCTTAACTTTAACTTTAACTTTAACTTTCATTTTAACTTTATCTTTATTTTTAACTTTAACTTTAACTTTCGCTTTAACTTTAACATTCACTTTAACTTTAACTTTAACTTTAACAACTTTAACTTTAACTTTAGCTTTAACTTTAACTTTAACTTTAACTTTAACTTTAACTTTAACTTTAACTTTAACTTCAACTTTAACTTTAACTTTAACTTTAAATTTAACTTTAACTTTAACTTTAACTTTAACTTTAACTTTAACTGTGACTTTAACTTTAACTTTAACTTTAACTTTAAATTTAACTTTAACTTTCACTTTAACTTTCACTTTAACTTTAATTTTATTTTTAACTTTAACTTTAACTTTCGCTTTAACTTTAACATTCACTTTAACTTTAACTTTAACTTTAATTTTAACTTTAACTTTGACTTTAACTTTAACTTTAAATTTAACTTTAACTTTAAATTTAACTTTAACTTTAACTTTAACTTTAACTTTAATTTTAACTTTAACTTTAACTCTAACTTTAACCTTAACTTTAACTTTAACTTTAACTTTTATTTTAACTTTATCTTTATTTTTAACTTTAACTTTCGCTTTAACTTTAACATTCACTTTAACTTTAACTTTAACTTTAACTTTAACTTTAACAACTTAAATCTAATTTTAACTTTAACTTTAACTTTAACTTTGACTTTAACTTTAACTTTAACTTTAACTTTAACTTTAAATTTAACTTTAACTTTAAATTTAACTTTAACTTTAACTTTAACTTTAATTTTAACTTTAACTATAACTTTAACTTTAACCTTAACTTTAACTTTAACTTTAACTTTTAGTTTAACTTTATCTTTATTTTTAACTTTAACTTTAACTTTCGCTTTAACTTTAACATTCACTTTAACTTTAACTTTAACTTTAACTTTAACTTTAACTTTAACTTTAACTTTAACAACTTTAACTTTAACTTTAGCATTAACTTTATCTTTGACTTTAACTTTAACTTTAACTTTAACTTTAACTTTAGCTTTAACTTTAACTTTAACTTCAACTTTAACTTTAACTTTAACTTTAAATTTAACTTTAACTTTAACTTTAACTTTAACTGTGACTTTAACTTTAACTTTAAATTTAACTTTAACTTTAACTTTAGCTTTAACTTTAACTTTAACTTTAACTTTAACTTTAACGTTAACTTTAACTTTAACTTTAACTTTAACTTTAACTTTAAATTTAACTTTAACTTTAACTTTAACAACTTTAACTTTAACTTTAACTTTAACGTTAACTTTAACTTTAACTTTAACTTTAACTTTAACTTTAAATTTAACTTTAATTTTAACTTTAACTTTAACAACTTTAACTTTAACTTTAACTTTAGCTTTAACTTTAACTTTAACGTTAACTTTAACTTTAACTTTAACTTTAACTTTAACTTTAACTTTAACTTTAACTTTAAATTTAACTTTAACTTTAACTTTGACTTTAAATTTAACTTTAACTTTAACTTTAACTTTAATTTTAACTTTAACTTTAACTTTAACTTTAACTTTAACTTTAAATTTAACTTTAACTTTAACTTTAACTTTAACTTTAACTTTAACTTTAACTTTAACTTTAACTTTAACTTTAACTTTAACTTTAACTTTAACTTTAACTTTAACTGTAACTTTAACTTTAACTTTAAATTTAACTTTAACTTTAATTTTAACTTTAATTTTAACTTTAGCTTTAACTTTAACTTTAACTTTAACTTTAACGTTAAATTTAACTTTAACTTTAACTTTAAATTTAACTTTAATTATAACTTTAACTTTAACAACTTTAACTTTAACTTTAACTTTAGCTTTAACTTTAACTTTAACGTTAACTTTAACTTTAACTTTAACTTTAACTTTAACTTTAACTTTAAATTTAACTTTAACTTTAACTTTAACAACTTTAACTTTAATTTTAACTTTAGCTTTAACTTTAACTTTAACTTTATTCATTTTAACTTTATCTTTATTTTTAACTTTAACTTTAACTTTAACTTTAACTTTCGCTTTAACTTTAACAACTTTAACTTTAACTTTAGATTTAACTTTAACTTTAACTTTAACTTTAACTTTAACTTTAACTTTAACTTTAACTTTAACTTTAACAACTTTAACTTTAACTTTAACTTTAACTTTAACTTTAACTTTAACTTCAAATTTAACTTTAACTTTCACTTTAACTTTAACTTTGTTTTTAACTTCAACTTTCACTTTAACTTTAACTTTAGTTTTAACTTTAACTTTAACTTTAACCTTAACTTTAACTTTAACTTTCATTTTAACTTTATCTTTATTTTTAACTTTAACTTTAACTTTAGCTTTAACTTTAACTTTAACTTTAACTTTAACTTTAACTTTAACTTTAACTTTAACTTTAACTTTAGCTTTAGCTTTAACTTTAACTTTAACTTTAAATTTAACCTTAACTTTAACTTTCACTTTAACTTTAACTTTATTTTTAACTTTAACATTCACTTTAACTTTAACTTTTCTTTAACTTTAACTTTAACTTTAACTTTAAATTTAACTTTAACTTTAACTTTAACAACTTTAACTTTAACTTTAACTTTAGCTTTAACTTTAACTTTAACTTTAACTTTCACTTTAACTTTAACTTTAACTTTATTTTTAACTTTAACATTCACTTTAACTCTAAGTTTTCTTGAACTTTAACTTTAACTTTAACTTTAACTTTAGCTTTAAGTTTAACTTTAACTTTAATTTTAGCTTTCACTTTAACTTTATTTTTAACTTTAACTTTTCTTTAACTTTAACTTTAACTTGAACTTTAACTTTAACAACTTTAACTTTAATTTTAGCTTTAACTTTAACTTTAACTTTGGCTTTAACTTTAACTTTAACTTTAACTTTAAGTTTAACTTCAACTTTAACTTTCACTTTAACTTTAACTTTATTTTTAACTTCAACTTTAACTTTCACTTTAACTTTAACTTTAACTTTAACTTTCACTTTAACTTTATTTTTAACTTTAACTTTTCTTTAACTTTAACTTTAACGTTAATTTGAACTTTAACTTTAACTTTAACTTTAACTTTAACTTTAGCTTTAACTTTAACTTTAACTTTAACTTTAGCTTTAACTTTAACTTTAACTTTAACTTTAACTTTAAATTTAACTTTAACTTTAACTTTAACTTTAACTTTCATTTTAACTTTATCTTTATTTTTAACTTTAACTTTAACTTTCGCTTTAACTTTAACATTCACTTTAACTTTAACTTTAACTTTAACAACTTTAACTTTAACTTTAGCTTTAACTTTAACTTTAACTTTAACTTTAACTTTAACTTCAACTTTAACTTTATTTTTAACTTTAACATTCACTTTAACTTTAACTTTTCTTTAACTTTAACTTTAACTTTAACTTTAACTTTAACTTTAACTTTAACTTTAACTTTAACTTTAACTTGAACTTTAACTTTAACTTTAACTTTAGCTTTAACTTTAACTTTAACTTTAGCTTTAACTTTAACTTTAATTTTAACTTTAACTTTAACTTTAACTTTAAATTTAACTTTAACTTTAACTTTAACAAATTTAACTTTAACTTTAGCTTTAACTTTAACTTTAACTTTGGCTTTAACTTTAACTTTAACTGTAACTTTAACTTTAACTTTAACTTTAACTTTAACTTTAATTTCAACTCTAACTTTAACTTTATTTTTAACTTTAACTTTAACTTTCGCTTTAACTTTAACATTCACTTTAACTTTAACTTTATTTTTAACTTTAGCTTTAACTTTATTTTTAACTTTAACTTTAACTTTCGCTTTAACTTTAACATTCACTTTAACTTTAACTTTAACTTTAACTTTATTTTTAACTTTAACTTTCGCTTTAACTTTAACTTTAACTTTAACTTTCACTTTAACTTTAACTTTATTTTTAACTTTAACTTTAACTTTCGCTTTAACTTTAACTTTAACTTTAAGTTTAACTTTTACTTTAACTTTGACTTTGACTTTAACTTTAACTTTCATTTTAACTTTAACTTTAACTTTCGCTTTAACTTTGTACATTCACTTTAACTTTAACTTTAGCTTTAACTTTAACTTTAACTTTAACTTTAACTTTAACGTTAACTTTAACTTTAACTTAAACTTTAACTTTAACTTTAACTTTAACTTTAACTTTAACTTTAACTTTAACTTTAACTTTAACTTTAACTTTAACTTTAGCTTTAACTTTAACTTTAACTTTAACTTCAACTTTAACTTTAACTTTAACTGTAACTGTGACTTTAACTTTAACTTTAAATTTAACTTTAACTTTAACTTTAGCTTTAACTTTAACTTTAACTTTAACTTTAACTTTAACTTTAACTTTAACTTTAACTTTAACTTTAACTTTAACTTTAACTTTAACTTTAACTTTAACTTTAACTTTAACTTTAACTTTAACTTTAACTTTAACTTTAACGTTAACTTTAACTTTAACTTTAACTTTAACTTTAACTTTAAATTTAACTTTAACTTTAACAACTTTAACTTTAACTTTAACGTTAACTTTAACTTTAACTTTAACTTTAAATTTAACTTTAACTTTAACTTTAACTTTAACTTTAACAATTTTAACTTTAACTTTAGCTTTAACTTTAACTTTAACTTTAACTTTAACTTTAATTTTGGCTTTAACTTTAACTTTAACTTTAACTTTAACTTCAACTTTAACTTTAACTTTCACTTTAACTTTAACTTAATTTTTAACTTTAACTTTAACTTTCGCATTAACTTTAACTTTAACTTTAACTTCAACTTTAACTTTAACTTTAACTTTAACTTTAACTTAACTTTAACTTTAACTTTAACTTTAACTTTAACTTTAACTTTAACTTTAACTTTAACTTTAACTTTAACTTTAACTTTAACTTTAACTTTAACTTTAACGTTAACTTTAACTTTAACTTTAATTTTAACTTTAACTTTAACTTTAACTTTAACTTTAACTTTAAATTTAACTTTAACTTTAACTTTAACAACTTTAACTTTAACTTTAGCTTTAACTTTAACTTTAACTTTGGCTTTAACTTTAACTTTAACTTTAACTTTAACTTCAACTTCAACTTTAACTTTAACTTTATTTTTAACTTTAACTTTAACTTTAACAACTTTAACTTTAACTTTAGCTTTAACTTTAACTTTAACTTTGGCTTTAACTTTAACTTTAACTTTAACTTTAACTTCATTTTAACCTTCACTTTAACTTTATTTTTAACTTCAACTTTAACTTTCACTTTAACTTTAACTTTAATTTTAACTTTAACTTTAACTTTAACTTTAACTTTAACTTTAACTTTAACTTTAACTTTAACCTTAACTTTAACTTTAACTTTCATTTTAACTTTATCTTTATTTTTAACTTTAACTTTAACTTTAACTTTCGCTTTAACTTTAACATTCACTTTAACTTTAACTTTAACTTTAACTTTAACTTTAACTTTAACTTTACCTTTAACTTTAACTTTAACTTTAACTTTAACTTTAACTTTAACTTTAACTTTAACTTTAGCTTTAACTTTAACTTTAACTTTAACTTTAACTTTAAATTTAACTTTAGCTTTAACTTTAACTTTAACTTTATTTTTAACTTTAACATTCACTTTAACTTTAACTTTAACTTTTCTTTAACTTTAACTTTAACTTTAAATTTAACTTTAACTTTAACTTTAACAACTTTAACTTTAACTTTAGCTTTAACTTTAACTTTAACTTTAACTTTCACTTTAACTTTAACTTTAACTTTATTTTTAACTTTAACATTCACTTTAACTCTAAGTTTTCTTTAACTTTAACTTTAACTTGAACTTTAACTTTAACTTTAACTTCAACTTTAAGTTTAGCTTTAACTTTAACTTTAACTTTAATTTTAGCTTTCACTTTAACTTTATTTTTAACTTTAACTTTTCTTTAACTTTAACTTTAACTTGAACTTTAACTTTAACAACTTTAACTTTAATTTTAGCTTTAACTTTAAGTTTAGCTTTAACTTTAACTTTAACTTTAATTTTAGCTTTCACTTTAACTTTATTTTTAACTTTAACTTTTCTTTAACTTTAACTTTAACTTGAACTTTAACTTTAACAACTTTAACTTTAATTTTAGCTTTAACTTTAACTTTAACTTTAACTTTAACTTTGGCTTTAACTTTAACTTTAACTTTAACTTTAACTTCAACTTTAACTTTCACTTTAACTTTAACTTTAACTTTAACTTTAACTTTAACTTTAACTTTAACTTCAACTTTAACTTTAACTTTCACTTTAACTTTAACTTTAACTTTCACTTTAACTTTATTTTTAACTTTAACTTTTCTTTAAATTTAACTTTAACTTGAACTTTAACTTTAACAACTTTAACTTTAATTTTAGCTTTAACTTTAACTTTAACTTTAACTTTGGCTTTAACTTTAACTTTAACTTTAACTTTAACTTCAACTTTAACTTTCACTTTAACTTTAACTTTAACTTTAACTTTAACTTCAACTTTAACTTTAACTTTAACTTTCACTTTAACTTTAACTTTAACTTTATTTTTAACTTTAACATTCACTTTAACTCTAAGTTTTCTTTAACTTTAACTTTAACTTGAACTTTAACTTTAACTTTAACTTCAACTTTAAGTTTAGCTTTAACTTTAACTTTAACTTTAATTTTAGCTTTCACTTTAACTTTATTTTTAACTTTAACTTTTCTTTAACTTTAACTTTAACTTGAACTTTAACTTTAACAACTTTAACTTTAATTTTAGCTTTAACTTTAAGTTTAGCTTTAATTTTAACTTTAACTTTAATTTTAGCTTTCACTTTAACTTTATTTTTAACTTTAACTTTTCTTTAACTTTAACTTGAACTTTAACTTTAACAACTTTAACTTTAATTTTAGCTTTAACTTTAAGTTTAGCTTTAACTTTAACTTTAACTTTAATTTTAGCTTTCACTTTAACTTTATTTTTAACTTTAACTTTTCTTTAACTTTAACTTTAACTTGAACTTTAACTTTAACAACTTTAACTTTAATTTTAGCTTTAACTTTAACTTTAACTTTAACTTTAACTTTGGCTTTAACTTTAACTTTAACTTTAACTTCAACTTTAACTTTCACTTTAACTTTAACTTTAACTTTAACTTTAACTTTAACTTTAACTTTAACTTCAACTTTAACTTTAACTTTCACTTTAACTTTAACTTTAACTTTCACTTCAACTTTATTTTTAACTTTAACTTTTCTTTAAATTTAACTTTAACTTTAACTTGACCTTTAGCTTTAACTTTAACTTTAACTTTAACTTTAGCTTTAACTTTAACTTGAACTTTAACTTTAACTTTAACTTCAACTTTAAGTTTAGCTTTAACTTTAACTTTAACTTTAATTTTAGCTTTCACTTTAACTTTATTTTTAACTTTAACTTTTCTTTAACTTTAACTTTAACTTGAACTTTAACTTTAACAACTTTAACTTTAATTTTAGCTTTAACTTTAACTTTAACTTTGGCTTTAACTTTAACTTTAACTTTAACTTCAACTTTAACTTTCACTTTAACTTTAACTTTAACTTTAACTTTAACTTTAACTTTAACTTTAACTTCAACTTTAACTTTAACTTTCACTTTAACTTTAACTTTAACTTTCACTTTAACTTTATTTTTAACTTTAACTTTTCTTTAAATTTAACTTTAACTTTAACTTGACCTTTAGCTTTAACTTTAACTTTAACTTTAACTTTAGCTTTAACTTTAACTTTAACTTTAAATTTAACTTTAATTTTAACTTTAACTTTAACTTGACCTTTAGCTTTAACTTTAACTTTAACTTTAACTTTAACTTTAGCTTTAACTTTAACTTTAACTTTAACTTTAAATTTAAATTTAACTTTAACTTTAACAACTTTAACTTTAACTTTAGCTTTAACTTTAACTTTCACTTTAACTTTAACTTTATTTTTAACTTTAACATTCACTTTAACTTTAACTTTTCTTTAACTTTAACTTTAACTTTAACTTTAACTTTAACTTTAACTTTAACTTTAACTTTAACTTTAACTTTAACTTTAACTTTAACTTTAACTTTAACTTTAACTTTAGCTTTAACTTTAACTTTAACTTTAATTTTAACTTTAACTTTAACTTTAACTTTAAATTTAACTTTAACTTTAACTTTCACTTTAACTTTAACTTTATTTTGAACTTTAACATTCACTTTAACTTTAACTTTTCTTTAGCTTTAACTTTAACTTTAACTTTAACTTTAACTTTAACTTGAACTTTAACTTTAACTTTAACTTTAACTTTAGCTTTAACTTTAACTTTAACTTTAACTTTAATTTTAACTTTGACTTTAACTTTAACTTTAACTTTAATTGTAACTTTAACCTTAACTTTAACTGTAACTTCAACTTTAACTTTGACTTTAACTTTAAATCTAATTTTAACTTTAACTTTAACTTTGACTTTAACTTTAATTTTAACTTTAACTTTAACTTTAACTTTAACTTTAACTTTAACTTTAACTTTAAATTTAACTTTAACTTTAACTTTAATTTTAACTTTAACTTTAACTTTCGCTTTAACTTTAACATTCACTTTAACTTTAACTTTAACTTTAATTTTAACTTTAACTTTGACTTTAACTTTAACTTTAACTTTAATTGTAACTTTAACCTTAACTTTAACTGTAACTTCAACTTTAACTTTGACTTTAACTTTAAATCTAATTTTAACTTTAACTTTAACTTTAACTTTAACTTTAACTTTGACTTTAACTTTAACTTTAACTTTAACTTTAACTTTAACTTTAACTTTAACTTTAACTTTAAATTTAACTTTAACTTTAACTTTAACTTTAAATTTAATTTTAACTTTAACTTTAACTTTAACTTTAACTTTAACCTTAACTTTAACTTTAACTTTAACTTTCATTTTAACTTTATCTTTATTTTTAACTTTAACTTTAACTTTCGCTTTAACTTTAACATTCACTTTAACTTTAACTTTAACAACTTTAACTTTAACTTTAGCTTTAACTTTAACTTTAACTTTAACTTTAACTTTAAGTTTAACTTTAACTTTAACTTTAACTTTAACTTTAACTTTAACTTTAACTTTAACTTCAACTTTAACTTTAACTTTAACTTTAAATTTAACTTTAACTTTAACTTTAACTTTAACTGTGACTTTAACTTTAACTTTAACTTTAAATTTAACTTTAACTTTAACTTTAGCTTTAACTTTAACTTTAACTTTAACTTTAACTTTAACTTTAACTTTAACTTTCACTTTAACTTTCACTTTAACTTTAACTTTATTTTTAACTTTAACTTTAACTTTCGCTTTAACTTTAACATTAACTTTAACTTTAACTTTAACTTTAACTTTAATTTTAACTTTAACTTTGACTTTAACTTTAACTTTAAATTTAACTTTAACTTTAAATTTAACTTTAACTTTAACTTTAACTTTAACTTTAACTTTAACCTTAACTTTAACTTTAACTTTAACTTTAACTTTTATTTTAACTTTATCTTTATTTTTAACTTTAACTTTCGCTTTAACTTTAACATTCACTTTAACTTTAACTTTAACTTTAACTTTAACTTTAACTTTAACTTTAACTTTAACTTTAACAACTTAAATCTAATTTTAACTTTAACTTTAACTTTAACTTTGACTTTAACTTTAACTTTAACTTTAACTTTAAATTTAACTTTAACTTTAAATTTAACTTTAACTTTAACTTTAACTTTAACTTTAATTTTAACTTTAACTATAACTTTAACTTTAACCTTAACTTTAACTTTAACTTTAACTTTTATTTTAACTTTATCTTTATTTTTAACTTTAACTTTAACTTTCGCTTTAACTTTAACATTCACTTTAACTTTAACTTTAACTTTAACTTTAACTTTAACTTTAACTTTAACTTTAACTTTAACTTTAACTTTAACTTTAACTTTAACTTTAACTTTAACTTTAACAACTTTAACTTTAACTTTAGCATTAACTTTATCTTTGACTTTAACTTTAACTTTAACTTTAACTTTAACTTTAACTTTAGCTTTAACTTTAACTTCAACTTTAACTTTAACTTTAACTTTAACTTTAAATTTAACTTTAACTTTAACTTTAACTTTAACTTTAACTTTAACTTTAACTTTAACTGTGACTTTAACTTTAACTTTAAATTTAACTTTAACTTTAACTTTAGCTTTAACTTTAACTTTAACTTTAACGTTAACTTTAACTTTAACTTTAACTTTAAATTTAACTTTAACTTTAACTTTAACAACTTTAACTTTAACTTTAACTTTAACGTTAACTTTAACTTTAACTTTAACTTTAACTTTAACTTTAAATTAACTTTAATTTTAACTTTAACTTTAACAACTTTAACTTTAACTTTAGCTTTAACTTTAACTTTAACGTTAACTTTAACTTTAACTTTAACTTTAAATTTAACTTTAACTTTAACTTTAAATTTAACTTTAACTTTAACTTTAACTTTAACTTTGACTTTAAATTTAACTTTAACTTTAACTTTAACTTTAATTTTAACTTTAACTTTAACTTTAACTTTAACTTTAACTTTAACTTTAACTTTAACTTTAACTTTAACTTTAAATTTAACTTTAACTTTAACTTTAACTTTAACTTTAACTTTAACTTTAACTTTAACTGTAACTTTAACTTTAACTTTAAATTTAACTTTAACTTTAATTTTAACTTTAATTTTAACTTTAGCTTTAACTTTAACTTTAACTTTAACTTTAACGTTAAATTTAACTTTAACTTTAACTTTAAATTTAACTTTAATTATAACTTTAACTTTAACAACTTTAACTTTAACTTTAACTTTAACTTTAGCTTTAACTTTAACTTTAACGTTAACTTTAACTTTAACTTTAACTTTAAATTTAACTTTAACTTTAACTTTAACAACTTTAACTTTAATTTTAACTTTAGCTTTAACTTTAACTTTAACTTTATTCATTTTAACTTTATCTTTATTTTTAACTTTAACTTTCGCTTTAACTTTAACAACTTTAACTTTAACTTTAGCTTTAACTTTAACTTTAACTTTAACTTTAACTTTAACTTTAACTTTAACTTTAACTTTAACTTTAACTTTAACTTTAACTTTAACTTTAATTTTAACAACTTTAACTTTAACTTTAACTTTAACTTTAACTTTAACTTTAACTTTAACTTTAAGTTTAACTTCAACTTTAACTTTAACTTTCACTTTAACTTTAACTTTATTTTTAACTTCAACTTTCACTTTAACTTTAACTTTAGTTTTAACTTTAACTTTAACTTTAACTTTAACTTTAACCTTAACTTTAACTTTAACTTTCATTTTAACTTTATCTTTATTTTTAACTTTAACTTTAACTTTAACTTTAGCTTTAACTTTAACTTTAACTTTAACTTTAGCTTTAACTTTAACTTTAACTTTAAATTTAACTTTAACTTTAACTTTCACTTTAACTTTAACTTTATTTTTAACTTTAACATTCACTTTAACTTTAACTTTTCTTTAACTTTAATTTTAACTTTAAATTTAACTTTAACTTTAACTTTAACAACTTTAACTTTAACTTTAACTTTAACTTTAACTTTAACTTTAACTTTAGCTTTAACTTTAACATTAACTTTAACTTTAACTTTCACTTTAACTTTAACTTTATTTTTAACTTTAACATTCACTTTAACTCTAAGTTTTCTTGAACTTTAAATTTAACTTTAACTTTAACTTTAGCTTTAACTTTAACTTTAACTTTAACTTTAATTTTAGCTTTCACTTTAACTTTATTTTTAACTTTAACTTTAAGTTTAACTTTAATTTTAACTTTAACTTTAACTTTAACTTTAACTTTAACTTTAACTTTAACTTTAACCTTAACTTTAACTTTAACTTTAACTTTCATTTTAACTTTATCTTTATTTTTAACTTTAACTTTAACTTTCGCTTTAACTTTAACATTCACTTTAACTTTAACTTTAACTTTAACAACTTTAACTTTAATTTTAGCTTTAACTTTAACTTTAACTTTGGCTTTAACTTTAACTTTAACTTTAACTTTAAGTTTAACTTCAACTTTAACAACTTTAACTTTAACTTTAACTTTAGCTTTAACTTTAACTTTCACTTTAACTTTAACTTTATTTTTAACTTTAACATTCACTTTAACTTTAACTTTTCTTTAACTTTAACTTTAACTTTAACTTTAACTTTAACTTTAATTTTAACTTTAACTTTAACTTTAACTTTAACTTTAACTTTAACTTTAACTTTAACTTTAACTTTAACTTTAGCTTTAACTTTAACTTTAATTTTAGCTTTAACTTTAACTTTAACTTTAAATTTAACTTTAACTTTAAGTTTAACTTTAATTTTAACTTTAACTTTAACTTTAACTTTAACTTTAACTTTAACTTTAACTTTAACTTTAACTTTAACCTTAACTTTAACTTTAACTTTAACTTTCATTTTAACTTTATCTTTATTTTTAACTTTAACTTTAACTTTCGCTTTAACTTTAACATTCACTTTAACTTTAACTTTAACTTTAACAACTTTAACTTTAATTTTAGCTTTAACTTTAACTTTAACTTTGGCTTTAACTTTAACTTTAACTTTAACTTTAAGTTTAACTTCAACTTTAACTTTCACTTTAACTTTATTTTTAACTTCAACTTTAACTTTAACTTTCACTTTAACTTTAACTTTAACTTTAACTTTAACTTTCACTTTAACTTTATTTTTAACTTTAACTTTTCTTTAACTTTAACTTTAACTTTAACTTGAACTTTAACTTTAACTTTAACTTTAACTTTAACTTTAACTTTAACTTTAACTTTAACTTTAGCTTTAACTTTAACTTTAACTTTAACTTTAACTTTAGCTTTAACTTTAACTTTAACTTTAAATTTAACTTTAACTTTAACTTTAACTTTCACTTTAACTTTAACTTTATTTTTAACTTTAACATTCACTTTAACTTTAACTTTTCTTTAACTTTAACTTTAACTTTAAATTTAACTTTAACTTTAACAACTTTAACTTTAACTTTAACTTTAGCTTTAACTTTAACTTTCACTTTAACTTTAACTTTATTTTTAACTTTAACATTCACTTTAACTTTAACTTTTCTTTAACTTTAACTTTAACTTTAACTTTAACTTTAATTTTAACTTTAACTTTAACTTTAACTTTAACTTTAACTTTAACTTTAACTTTAACTTTAACTTTAACTTTAGCTTTAACTTTAACTTTAATTTTAGCTTTAACTTTAACTTTAACTTTAAATTTAACTTTAACTTTAAGTTTAACTTTAATTTTAACTTTAACTTTAACTTTAACTTTAACTTTAACTTTAACCTTAACTTTAACTTTAACTTTAACTTTCATTTTAACTTTATCTTTATTTTTAACTTTAACTTTAACTTTCGCTTTAACTTTAACATTCACTTTAACTTTAACTTTAACTTTAACAACTTTAACTTTAATTTTAGCTTTAACTTTAACTTTAACTTTGGCTTTAACTTTAACTTTAACTTTAACTTTAAGTTTAACTTCAACTTTAACTTTCACTTTAACTTTATTTTTAACTTCAACTTTAACTTTAACTTTCACTTTAACTTTAACTTTAACTTTAACTTTAACTTTCACTTTAACTTTATTTTTAACTTTAACTTTTCTTTAACTTTAACTTTAACTTGAACTTTAACTTTAACTTTAACTTTAACTTTAACTTTAACTTTAACTTTAACTTTAACTTTAACTTTAACTTTAACTTTAACTTTAGCTTTAACTTTAACTTTAACTTTAACTTTAACTTTAGCTTTAACTTTAACTTTAACTTTAACTTTAAATTTAACTTTAACTTTAACTTTAACTTTAACTTTAACTTTAACTTTAAATTTAACTTTAACTTTAACTTTAACTTTAACTTTAACTGTGACTTTAACTTTAACTTTAACTTTAAATTTAACTTTAACTTTAACTTTAGCTTTAACTTTAACTTTAACTTTCACTTTAACTTTCACTTTAACTTTAACTTTATTTTTAACTTTAACTTTAACTTTCGCTTTAACTTTAACATTCACTTTAACTTTAACTTTAACTTTAACTTTAACTTTAACTTTAATTTTAACTTTAACTTTGACTTTAACTATAACTTTAAATTTAACTTTAACTTTAAATTTAACTTTAACTTTAACTTTAACTTTAATTTTAACTTTAACTTTAACTTTAACTTTAACTTTAACCTTAACTTTAACCTTAACTTTAACTTTAACTTTAACTTTTATTTTAACTTTATCTTTATTTTTAACTTTAACTTTCGCTTTAACTTTAACATTCACTTTAACTTTAACTTTAACTTTAACTTTAACTTTAACTTTAACAACTTAAATCTAATTTTAACTTTAACTTTAACTTTAACTTTGACTTTAACTTTAGCTTTAACTTTAACTTTAACTTTAATTTTAGCTTTAACTTTAACTTTAACTTTAAATTTAACTTTAGCTTTAACTTTAACTTTAACTTTAACTTTAACTTTAACTTTAACTTTAACTTTAACTTTAACTTTAACTTTAACTTTAACTTTAACTTTAACTTTAACTTGAACTTTAACTTTAACTTTAACTTTAACTTTAACTTTAACTTTAACTTTAACTTTAGCTTTAACTTTAACTTTAACTTTAACTTTAGCTTTAACTTTAACTTTAACTTTAACTTTAACTTTAAATTTAACTTTAACTTTAACTTTAACTTTCACTTTAACTTTAACTTTATTTTTAACTTTAACATTCACTTTAACTTTAACTTTTCTTTAACTTTAACTTTAACTTTCGCTTTAACTTTAACATTCACTTTAACTTTAACTTTAACTTTAACTTTATTTTTAACTTTAACTTTCGCTTTAACTTTAACTTTAACTTTAACTTTCACTTTAACTTTAACTTTATTTTTAACTTTAACTTTAACTTTAACTTTAACTTTAACTTTCGCTTTAACTTTAACTTTAACTTTAACTTTAACTTTAACTTTTACTTTAACTTTGACTTTGACTTTAACTTTAACTTTCATTTTAACTTTAACTTTAACTTTCGCTTTAACTTTGTACATTCACTTTAACTCTAACTTTAACTTTAACTTTAACTTTAACTTTAACTTTAACTTTAACTTTAACTTTAACTTTAACTTTAACTTTAACTTTAACTTTAACTTTAACTTCAAATTTAACTTTAACTTTAACTTTAACTTTAACTTTAACTTTAGCTTTAACTTTAACTTTAACTTTAACTTTAGCTTTAACTTTAACTTTAACTTTAACTTTAACTTTAACTTTAACTTTAACTTTAACTTTAACTTTAACTTTAACTTTAACTTTAACTTTAACTTTAACTTTAACTTTAACTTTAACTTTAACTTTAACTTGAACTTTAACTTTAACTTTAACTTTAACTTTAACTTTAACTTTAACTTTAACTTTAACTTTAGCTTTAACTTTAACTTTAACTTTAACTTTAACTTTAGCTTTAACTTTAACTTTAACTTTAACTTTAAATTTAACTTTAACTTTAACTTTAACTTTCACTTTAACTTTAACTTTATTTTTAACTTTAACATTCACTTTAACTTTAACTTTTCTTTAACTTTAACTTTAACTTTAAATTTAACTTTAACTTTAACAACTTTAACTTTAACTTTAACTTTAACTTTAACTTTAACTTTAAATTTAACTTTAACTTTAACTTTAACTTTAACTTTAACTTTAACTTTAACTTTAACTGTAACTTTAACTTTAACTTTAAATTTAACTTTAACTTTAATTTTAACTTTAATTTTAACTTTAGCTTTAACTTTAACTTTAACTTTAACTTTAACGTTAAATTTAACTTTAACTTTAACTTTAAATTTAACTTTAATTATAACTTTAACTTTAACAACTTTAACTTTAACTTTAACTTTAGCTTTAACTTTAACTTTAACGTTAACTTTAACTTTAACTTTAACTTTAACTTTAAATTTAACTTTAACTTTAACTTTAACAACTTTAACTTTAATTTTAACTTTAGCTTTAACTTTAACTTTAACTTTATTCATTTTAACTTTATCTTTATTTTTAACTTTAACTTTCGCTTTAACTTTAACAACTTTAACTTTAACTTTAGCTTTAACTTTAACTTTAACTTTAACTTTAACTTTAACTTTAACTTTAACTTTAACTTTAACTTTAACTTTAACTTTAACTTTAACTTTAACTTTAACTTTAACTTTAACTTTAACAACTTTAACTTTAACTTTAACTTTAACTTTAACTTTAACTTTAACTTTAACTTCAACTTTAACTTTAACTTTCACTTTAACTTTAACTTTATTTTTAACTTCAACTTTCACTTTAACTTTAACTTTAGTTTTAACTTTAACTTTAACTTTAACTTTAACTTTAACCTTAACTTTAACTTTAACTTTCATTTTAACTTTATCTTTATTTTTAACTTTAACTTTAACTTTAACTTTAGCTTTAACTTTAACTTTAACTTTAACTTTAACTTTAACTTTAGCTTTAACTTTAACTTTAACTTTAACTTTAAATTTAACTTTAACTTTAACTTTCACTTTAACTTTAACTTTATTTTTAACTTTAACATTCACTTTAACTTTAACTTTTCTTTAACTTTAATTTTAACTTTAAATTTAACTTTAACTTTAACTTTAACTTTAACAACTTTAACTTTAACTTTAACTTTAACTTTAGCTTTAACTTTAACATTAACTTTAACTTTAACTTTCACTTTAACTTTAACTTTATTTTTAACTTTAACATTGACTTTAACTCTAAGTTTTCTTGAACTTTAACTTTAACTTTAACTTTAACTTTAACTTTAACTTTAACTTTAGCTTTAACTTTAACTTTAACTTTAACTTTAATTTTAGCTTTCACTTTAACTTTATTTTTAACTTTAACTTTTCTTTAACTTTAACTTTAACTTCAACTTTAACTTTAACAACTTTAACTTTAATTTTAGCTTTAACTTTAACTTTAACTTTGGCTTTAACTTTAACTTTAACTTTAAGTTTAACTTCAACTTTAACTTTCACTTTAACTTTATTTTTAACTTCAACTTTAACTTTAACTTTCACTTTAACTTTAACTTTAACTTTAACTTTCACTTTAACTTTATTTTTAACTTTAACTTTTCTTTAACTTTAACTTTAACTTGAACTTTAACTTTAACTTTAACTTTAACTTTAACTTTAACTTTAACTTTAACTTTAACTTTAACTTTAACTTTAACTTTAACTTTAGCTTTAACTTTAACTTTAACTTTAACTTTAACTTTAGCTTTAACTTTAACTTTAACTTTAAATTTAACTTTAACTTTAACTTTAACTTTCACTTTAACTTTAACTTTATTTTTAACTTTAACATTCACTTTAACTTTAACTTTTCTTTAACTTTAACTTTAACTTTAAATTTAACTTTAACTTTAACAACTTTAACTTTAACTTTAACTTTAGCTTTAACTTTAACTTTCACTTCAACTTTAACTTTATTTTTAACTTTAACATTCACTTTAACTTTAACTTTTCTTTAACTTTAACTTTAACTTTAACTTTAACTTTAACTTTAATTTTAACTTTAACTTTAACTTTAACTTTAACTTTAACTTTAACTTTAACTTTAACTTTAACTTTAACTTTAGCTTTAACTTTAACTTTAATTTTAGCTTTAACTTTAACTTTAACTTTAAATTTAACTTTAACTTTAAGTTTAACTTTAATTTTAACTTTAACTTTAACTTTAACTTTAACCTTAACTTTAACTTTAACTTTAACTTTCATTTTAACTTTATCTTTATTTTTAACTTTAACTTTAACTTTCGCTTTAACTTTAACATTCACTTTAACTTTAACTTTAACTTTAACAACTTTAACTTTAATTTTAGCTTTAACTTTAACTTTAACTTTGGCTTTAACTTTAACTTTAACTTTAAGTTTAACTTCAACTTTAACTTTCACTTTAACTTTATTTTTAACTTCAACTTTAACTTTAACTTTCACTTTAACTTTAACTTTAACTTTAACTTTAACTTTCACTTTAACTTTATTTTTAACTTTAACTTTTCTTTAACTTTAACTTTAACTTGAACTTTAACTTTAACTTTAACTTTAACTTTAACTTTAACTTTAACTTTAACTTTAACTTTAACTTTAGCTTTAACTTTAACTTTAACTTTAACTTTAACTTTAGCTTTAACTTTAACTTTAACTTTAACTTTAAATTTAACTTTAACTTTAACTTTAACTTTAACTTTAACTTTAACTTTAAATTTAACTTTAACTTTAACTTTAACTTTAACTTTAACTGTGACTTTAACTTTAACTTTAACTTTAAATTTAACTTTAACTTTAACTTTAGCTTTAACTTTAACTTTAACTTTAACTTTCACTTTAACTTTCACTTTAACTTTAACTTTATTTTTAACTTTAACTTTAACTTTCGCTTTAACTTTAACATTCACTTTAACTTTAACTTTAACTTTAACTTTAACTTTAATTTTAACTTTAACTTTGACTTTAACTTTAACTTTAAATTTAACTTTAACTTTAAATTTAACTTTAACTTTAACTTTAACTTTAATTTTAACTTTAACTTTAACTTTAACTTTAACTTTAACTTTAACTTTAACCTTAACTTTAACTTTAACTTTAACTTTTATTTTAACTTTATCTTTATTTTTAACTTTAACTTTCGCTTTAACTTTAACATTCACTTTAACTTTAACTTTAACTTTAACTTTAACTTTAACTTTAACTTTAACAACTTAAATCTAATTTTAACTTTAACTTTAACTTTAACTTTGACTTTAACTTTAGCTTTAACTTTAACTTTAACTTTAATTTTAGCTTTAACTTTAACTTTAACTTTAAATTTAACTTTAGCTTTAACTTTAACTTTAACTTTAACTTTAACTTTAACTTTAACTTTAACTTTAACTTTAACTTTAACTTTAACTTTAACTTGAACTTTAACTTTAACTTTAACTTTAACTTTAACTTTAACTTTAACTTTAACTTTAACTTTAACTTTAGCTTTAACTTTAACTTTAACTTTAACTTTAGCTTTAACTTTAACTTTAACTTTAACTTTAAATTTAACTTTAACTTTAACTTTAACTTTCACTTTAACTTTAACTTTATTTTTAACTTTAACATTCACTTTAACTTTAACTTTTCTTTAACTTTAACTTTAACTTTCGCTTTAACTTTAACATTCACTTTAACTTTAACTTTAACTTTAACTTTATTTTTAACTTTAACTTTCGCTTTAACTTTAACTTTAACTTTAACTTTCACTTTAACTTTAACTTTATTTTTAACTTTAACTTTAACTTTAACTTTAACTTTAACTTTCGCTTTAACTTTAACTTTAACTTTAACTTTTACTTTAACTTTGACTTTGACTTTAACTTTAACTTTCATTTTAACTTTAACTTTAACTTTCGCTTTAACTTTGTACATTCACTTTAACTCTAACTTTAACTTTAGCTTTAACTTTAACTTTAACTTTAACTTTAACTTTAACTTTAACTTTAACTTTAACTTTAACTTTAACTTTAACTTTAACTTTAACTTTAACTTTAACTTCAAATTTAACTTTAACTTTAACTTTAACTTTAACTTTAACTTTAGCTTTAACTTTAACTTTAACTTTAACTTTAACTTTAGCTTTAACTTTAACTTTAACTTTAACTTTAACTTTAACTTTAACTTTAACTTTAACTTTAACTTTAACTTTAACTTTAACTTTAACTTTAACTTTAACTTTAACTTTAACTTTAACTTTAACTTTAACTTTAACTTGAACTTTAACTTTAACTTTAACTTTAACTTTAACTTTAACTTTAACTTTAACTTTAGCTTTAACTTTAACTTTAACTTTAACTTTAACTTTAGCTTTAACTTTAACTTTAACTTTAACTTTAAATTTAACTTTAACTTTAACTTTAACTTTCACTTTAACTTTAACTTTATTTTTAACTTTAACATTCACTTTAACTTTAACTTTTCTTTAACTTTAACTTTAACTTTAAATTTAACTTTAACTTTAACAACTTTAACTTTAACTTTAACTTTAGCTTTAACTTTAACTTTCACTTTAACTTTAACTTTATTTTTAACTTTAACATTCACTTTAACTTTAACTTTTCTTTAACTTTCACTTTAACTTTAACTTTAATTTTAACTTTAACTTTAACTTTAACTTTAACTTTAACTTTAACTTTAACTTTAACTTTAATTTTAGCTTTAACTTTAACTTTAACTTTAAATTTAACTTTAACTTTAAGTTTAACTTTAATTTTAACTTTAACTTTAACTTTAACTTTAACCTTAACTTTAACTTTAACTTTAACTTTCATTTTAACTTTATCTTTATTTTTAACTTTAACTTTAACTTTCGCTTTAACTTTAACATTCACTTTAACTTTAACTTTAACAACTTTAACTTTAACTTTAGCTTTACCTTTAACTTTAACTTTAACTTTAACTTTAACTTTAACTTTAACTTTAAGTTTAACTTTAACTTTAACTTTAACTTTAACTTTAACTTTAACTTTAACTTTAACTTTAACTTTAACTTTAACTTTAAATTTAACTTTAACTTTAACTTTAACTTTAACTGTGACTTTAACTTTAACTTTAACTTTAAATTTAACTTTAACTTTAACTTTAGCTTTAACTTTAACTTTAACTTTAACTTTCACTTTAACTTTCACTTTAACTTTAACTTTATTTTTAACTTTAACTTTAACTTTCGCTTTAACTTTAACATTCACTTTAACTTTAACTTTAACTTTAACTTTAACTTTAATTTTAACTTTAACTTTGACTTTAACTTTAACTTTAAATTTAACTTTAACTTTAAATTTAACTTTATCTTTAACTTTAACTTTAATTTTAACTTTAACTTTAACTTTAACCTTAACTTTAACTTTAACTTTAACTTTTATTTTAACTTTATCTTTATTTTTAACTTTAACTTTCGCTTTAACTTTAACATTCACTTTAACTTTAACTTTAACTTTAACTTTAACTTTAACAACTTAAATCTAATTTTAACTTTAACTTTAACTTTAACTTTAACTTTGACTTTAACTTTAACTTTACCTTTAACTTTAAATTTAACTTTAACTTTAAATTTAACTTTAACTTTAACTTTAACTTTAATTTTAACTTTAACTATAACTTTAACTTTAACCTTAACTTTAACTTTAACTTTAACTTTTATTTTAACTTTATCTTTATTTTTAACTTTAACTTTAACTTTCGCTTTAACTTTAACATTCACTTTAACTTTAACTTTAACTTTAACTTTAACTTTAACAACTTTAACTTTAACTTTAGCATTAACTTTATCTTTGACTTTAACTTTAACTTTAACTTTAACTTTAACTTTAACTTTAACTTTAGCTTTAACTTTAACTTCAACTTTAACTTTAACTTTAACTTTAACTTTAAATTTAACTTTAACTTTAACTTTAACTTTAACTTTAACTTTAACTTTAACTTTAACTGTGACTTTAACTTTAACTTTAAATTTAACTTTAACTTTAACTTTAGCTTTAACTTTAACTTTAACTTTAACGTTAACTTTAACTTTAACTTTAACTTTAACTTTAACTTTAAATTTAACTTTAACTTTAACTTTAACAACTTTAACTTTAACTTTAACGTTAACTTTAACTTTAACTTTAACTTTAACTTTAAATTTAACTTTAATTTTAACTTTAACTTTAACAACTTTAACTTTAACTTTAGCTTTAACTTTAACTTTAACGTTAACTTTAACTTTAACTTTAACTTTAAATTTAACTTTAACTTTAACTTTAAATTTAACTTTAACTTTAACTTTAACTTTAACTTTGACTTTAAATTTAACTTTAACTTTAACTTTAACTTTAATTTTAACTTTAACTTTAACTTTAACTTTAACTTTAACTTTAACTTTAACTTTAACTTTAACTTTAACTTTAACTTTAAATTTAACTTTAACTTTAACTTTAACTTTAACTTTAACTTTAACTTTAACTTTAACTTTAACTTTAACTTTAACTTTAACTTTAACTGTAACTTTAACTTTAACTTTAAATTTAACTTTAACTTTAATTTTAACTTTAATTTTAACTTTAGCTTTAACTTTAACTTTAACTTTAACGTTAAATTTAACTTTAACTTTAACTTTAAATTTAACTTTAATTATAACTTTAACTTTAACAACTTTAACTTTAACTCTAACTTTAGCTTTAACTTTAACTTTAAGGTTAACTTTAACTTTAACTTTAACTTTAAATTTAACTTTAACTTTAACTTTAACAACTTTAACTTTAATTTTAACTTTAGCTTTAACTTTAACTTTAACTTTATTCATTTTAACTTTATCTTTATTTTTAACTTTAACTTTAACTTTAACTTTCGCTTTAACTTTAACAACTTTAACTTTAACTTTAGCTTTAACTTTAACTTTAACTTTAACTTTAACTTTAACTTTAACTTTAACTTTAACTTTAACAACTTTAACTTTAACTTTAACTTTAACTTTAACTTTAACAACTTTAACTTTAACTTTAACTTTATTTTTAACTTCATCTTTCACTTTAACTTTAACTTTAGTTTTAACTTTAACTTTAACTTTAACTTTAACTTTAACCTTAACTTTAACTTAAACTTTCATTTTAACTTTATCTTTATTTTTAACTTTAACTTTAACTTTAACTTTAACTTTAACTTTAACTTTAACTTTAACTTTAGCTTTAACTTTAACTTTAAATTTAACTTTAACTTTAACTTTAACTTTCACTTTAACTTTAACTTTATTTTTAACTTTAACATTCACTTTAACTTTAACTTTTCTTTAACTTTAACTTTAACTTTAAATTTAACTTTAACTTTAACTTTAACAACTTTAACTTTAACTTTAACTTTAACTTTAGCTTTAACTTTAACTTTAACTTTAACTTTAACTTTAACTTTAACTTTAACTTTAT
Source organism: Eurosta solidaginis (assembly GCF_040869045.1). NCBI lineage: Eukaryota > Metazoa > Arthropoda > Insecta > Diptera > Tephritidae > Eurosta > Eurosta solidaginis. The sequence goes on along the minus strand of NW_027136887.1, from coordinate 430,772 downwards.
TTTTAACTTTAACATTCACTTTAACTCTAAGTTTTCTTGAACTTTAACTTTAACTTTAACTTTAACTTTAACTTTAACTTTAACTTTAATTTTAGCTTTCACTTTAACTTTATTTTTAACTTTAACTTTTCTTTAACTTTAACTTTAACTTGAACTTTAACTTTAACAACTTTAACTTTAATTTTAGCTTTAACTTTAACTTTAACTTTGGCTTTAACTTTAACTTTAACTTTAACTTTAACTTTAAGTTTAACTTCAACTTTAACTTTCACTTTAACTTTAACTTTATTTTTAACTTCAACTTTAACTTTAACTTTCACTTTAACTTTAACTTTAACTTTAACTTTCACTTTAACTTTATTTTTAACTTTAACTTTTCTTTAACTTTAACTTGAACTTTAACTTTAACTTTAACTTTAACTTTAACTTTAACTTTAACTTTAGCTTTAACTTTAACTTTAACTTTAACTTTAACTTTAACTTTAACTTTAGCTTTAACTTTAACTTTAACTTTAACTTTAAATTTAACTTTAACTTTAACTTTAACTTTCACTTTAACTTTAACTTTATTTTTAACTTTAACATTCACTTTAACTTTAACTTTTCTTTAACTTTAACTTTAACTTTAAATTTAACTTTAACTTTAACAACTTTAACTTTAACTTTAACTTTAGCTTTAACTTTAACTTTCACTTTAACTTTAACTTTATTTTTAACTTTAACATTCACTTTAACTTTAACTTTTCTTTAACTTTAACTTTAACTTTAACTTTAACTTTAATTTTAACTTTAACTTTAACTTTAACTTTAACTTTAACTTTAGCTTTAACTTTAACTTTAATTTTAGCTTTAACTTTAACTTTAACTTTAAATTTAACTTTAACTTTAACTTTAACTTTCACTTTAACTTTAACTTTATTTTTAACTTTAACATTCACTTTAACTTTAACTTTTCTTTAACTTTAACTTTAACTTTAACTTTAACTTTAACTTTAACTTTAACTTTAACTTTAACTTTAACTTGAAATTTAACTTTAACTTTAACTTTAGCTTTAACTTTAACTTTAACTTTAACTTTAGCTTTAACTTTAACTTTAACTTTAATTTTAACTTTAACTTTAACTTTAACTTTAACTTTAACCTTAGCTTTAACTTTAACTTTAACTTTAAATTTAAATTTAACTTTAACTTTAACAACTTTAACTTTAACTTTAGCTTTAACTTTAACTTTAACTTCAACTTTGGCTTTAACTTTAACTGTAACTTTAACTTTAACTTTAATTTCAACTTTAACTTTAACTTTAACTTTCACTTTAACTTTAACTTCAACTTTAACTTTAACTTTAACTTTCACTTTAACTTTAACTTTATTTTTAACTTTAGCTTTAACTTTAACTTTCGCTTTAACTTTAACTTTAACTTTAACTTTAACTTTAACTTTAACTTTATTTTTAACTTTAACTTTAACTTTCGCTTTAACTTTAACATTCACTTTAACTTTAACATTCACTTTAACTTTAACTTTAACTTTAACTTTATTTTTAACTTTAACTTTCGCTTTAACTTTAACTTTAACTTTCACTTTAACTTTAACTTTATTTTTAACTTTAACTTTAACTTTAACTTTAACTTTAACTTTCGCTTTAACTTTAACTTTAACTTTAACTTTAACTTTTACTTTAACTTTGACTTTGACTTTAACTTTAACTTTCATTTTAACTTTAACTTTAACTTTCGCTTTAACTTTGTACATTCACTTTAACTCTAACTTTAACTTTAACTTTAACTTTAACTTTAACTTTAACTTTAACTTTAACTTTAACTTTAACTTTAACTTTAACTTTAACTTTAACTTTAACTTTAACTTTAACTTTAACTTTAACTTTAACTTTAACTTTAACTTTAACTTTAACTTTAACTTTAACTTCAAATTTAACTTTAACTTTAACTTTAACTGTGACTTTAACTTTAACTTTAAATTTAACTTTAACTTTAACTTTAGCTTTAACTTTAACTTTAACTTTAACTTTAACTTTAACTTTAACTTTAACTTTAACTTTAACTTTAACTTTAACTTTAACTTTAACTTTAACTTTAACTTTAACTTTAACTTTAACTTTAACTTTAACTTTAACTTTAACTTTAACTTTAACTTTAACTTTAACTTTAACTTTAACTTTAACTTTAACTTTAACTTTAACTTTAACTTTAACTTTAACGTTAACTTTAACTTTAACTTTAACTTTAAATTTAACTTTAACTTTAACAACTTTAACTTTAACTTTAACGTTAACTTTAACTTTAACTTTAAATTTAACTTTAACTTTAACTTTAACTTTAACAACTTTAACTTTAACTTTAGCTTTAACTTTAACTTTAACTTTAATTTTGGCTTTAACTTTAACTTTAACTTAAACTTTAACTTTAACTTTAACTTTAACTTCAACTTTAACTTTAACTTTAACTTTCACTTTAACTTTAACTTAATTTTTAACTTTAACTTTAACTTTCACTTTAACTTTAACTTTAACTTTAACTTCAACTTTAACTTTAACTTTAACTTTAACTTTAACTTTAACTTTAACTTTAACTTTAACTTTAACTTTAACTTTAACTTTAACTTTAACTTTAACTTTAACTTTAACTTTAACTTTAACTTTAACGTTAACTTTAACTTTAACTTTAATTTTAACTTTAATTTTAACTTTAACTTTAACTTTAACAACTTTAACTTTAACTTTAGCTTTAACTTTAACTTTAACTTTGGCTTTAACTTTAACTTTAACTTTAACTTTAACTTTAACTTTAACTTTAACTTTAACTTTAACTTTAACTTCAACTTTAACTTTAACTTTCACTTTAACTTTAACTTTATTTTTAACTTTAACTTTAACTTTAACTTTAACTTTAACACCTTTAACTTTAACTTTAGCTTTAACTTTAACTTTAACTTTGGCTTTAACTTTAACTTTAACTTTAACTTTAACTTTAACTTTAACTTTAACTTCAACTTTAACTTTAACTTTCACTTTAACTTTAACTTTATTTTTAACTTCAACTTTAACTTTCACTTTCACTTTAACTTTAACTTTAATTTTAACTTTAACTTTAACTTTAACTTTAACTTTAACTTTAACCTTAACTTTAACTTTAACTTTCATTTTAACTTTATCTTTATTTTTAACTTTAACTTTAACTTTAACTTTCGCTTTAACTTTAGCATTCACTTTAACTTTAACTTTAACTTTAACTTTAACTTTAACTTTAACTTTAGCTTTAACTTTAACTTTAACTTTAACTTTAACTTTAACTTTAACTTTAACTTTAACTTTAACTTTAACTTTAACTTTAACTTTAGCTTTAACTTTAACTTTAACTTTAACTTTAAATTTAACTTTAGCTTTAACTTTAACTTTAACTTTATTTTTAACTTTAACATTCACTTTAACTTTAACTTTAACTTTTCTTTAACTTTAACTTTAACTTTAAATTTAACTTTAACTTTAACTTTAACAACTTTAACTTTAGCTTTAACTTTAACTTTAACTTTAACTTTATTTTTAACTTTTACATTCACTTTAACTCTAAGTTTTCTTTAACTTTAACTTTAACTTCAACTTTAAGTTTAGCTTTAACTTTAACTTTAACTTTAATTTTAGCTTTCACTTTAACTTTATTTTTAACTTTAACTTTTCTTTAACTTTAACTTTAACTTGAACTTTAACTTTAACAACTTTAACTTTAATTTTAGCTTTAACTTTAACTTTAACTTTGGCTTTAACTTTAACTTTAACTTTAACTTCAACTTTAACTTTCACTTTAACTTTAACTTTATTTTTAACTTCAACTTTTCTTTAACTTTAACTTTAACTTGAACTTTAGCTTTAACTTTAACTTTAACTTTAGCTTTAACTTTAACTTTAACTTTAACTTTAACTTTAACTTTAACTTTAACTTTAACTTTAACTTTAACTTTAAATTTAACTTTCACTTTAACTTTAATTTTAACTTTAACTTTCACTTTAACTTTATTTTTAACTTTAACTTTTCTTTAACTTTAACTTTAACTTGAACTTTAGCTTTAACTTTAACTTTAACTTTAGCTTTAACTTTAACTTTAACTTTAACTTTAACTTTAACTTTAACTTTAACTTTAACTTTAACTTTAAATTTAACTTTAACTTTAACTTTAAATTTCACTTTAACTTTAACTTTATTTTTAACTTTAACATTCACTTTAACTTTAACTTTTCTTTAACTTTAACTTTAAATTTAACTTTAACTTTAACAACTTTAACTTTAACTTTAGCTTTAACTTTAACTTTCACTTTCACTTTAACTTTAACTTTATTTTTAACTTTAACATTCACTTTAACTTTAACTTTTGTTTAACTTTAACTTTAACTTTAACTTTAACTTTAACTTTAACTTTAACTTTAACTTTAACTTTAACTTTAACTTTAGCTTTAACTTTAACTTTAACTTTAATTTTAGCTTTAACTTTAACTTTAACTTTAAATTTAACTTTAACTTTAACTTTCACTTTAACTTTAACTTTATTTTTAACTTTAACATTCACTTTAACTTTAACTTTTCTTTAGCTTTAACTTTAACTTTAACTTTAACTTGAACTTTAACTTTAACTTTAACTTTAACTTTAACTTTAGCTTTAACTTTAACTTTAACTTTAACTTTAATTTTAACTTTAACTTTGACCTTAACTTTAATTGTAACTTTAACCTTAACTTTAACTGTAACTTCAACTTTAACTTTGACTTTAACTTTAAATCTAATTTTAACTTTAACTTTAACTTTAACTTTGACTTTAACTTTAACTTTAACTTTAACTTTAACTTTAACTTTAACTTTAAATTTAACTTTAACTTTAACTTTAATTTTAACTTTAACTTTAACTTTCGCTTTAACTTTAACATTCACTTTAACTTTAACTTTAATTTTAACTTTAACTTTGACTTTAACTTTAACTTTAACTTTAATTGTAACTTTAACCTTAACTTTAACTGTAACTTCAACTTTAACTTTGACTTTAACTTTAAATCTAATTTTAACTTTAACTTTAACTTTAACTTTAACTTTGACTTTAACTTTAACTTTAACTTTAACTTTAAATTTAACTTTAACTTTAACTTTAACTTTAACTTTAACTTTAATTTTAACTTTAACTTTAACTTTAACTTTAACTTTAACTTTAACCTTAACTTTAACTTTAACTTTAACTTTCATTTTAACTTTATCTTTATTTTTAACTTTAACTTTAACTTTCGCTTTAACTTTAACATTCACTTTAACTTTAACTTTAACTTTAACAACTTTAACTTTAACTTTAGCTTTAACTTTAACTTTAACTTTAACTTTAACTTTAACTTTAACTTTAACTTTAACTTTAACTTTAACTTTAACTTCAACTTTAACTTTAACTTTAACTTTAAATTTAACTTTAACTTTAACTTTAACTTTAACTTTAACTTTAACTGTGACTTTAACTTTAACTTTAACTTTAAATTTAACTTTAACTTTAACTTTAGCTTTAACTTTAACTTTAACTTTACTTTAACTTTCACTTTAACTTTCACTTTAACTTTAACTTTATTTTTAACTTTAACTTTAACTTTCGCTTTAACTTTAACATTCACTTTAACTTTAACTTTAACTTTAATTTTAACTTTAACTTTGACTTTAAATTTAACTTTAACTTTAATTGTAACTTTAACCTTAACTTTAACTGTAACTTCAACTTTAACTTTGACTTTAACTTTAGGTAGGTAGGTTGAACTGGCCGGTCCATGAGGACCTCACATAGACTGATTGAGTCCGTAGTGTTACCAGAAGTTTGTTTTAACGACCAAACTGAAAAACCCTATCAAAAACCAGGACCTATGTTATAAAATAACTCCGTCCTCTTGGCAAATACTAGAAGCTTCCTAGGACTTAAGCCACTTGCTGCTTCTAGATCTGACAGCTGTATCACTCCTAATAGCTGGAGTCTTAGCCTGGCAAGTGCAGGGCACGAGCACAGAACGTGCTCGATCGTTTCCTCCTCCAACCCGCACTTCCTACACCTGCTATCACTGACCAAGCCTAATTTAAAGGCATGTGACGCCAGAAGGCAGTGTCCAGTCAGAATACCCGTCATGAGTCTACAGTCCTCTCTTTTTAATGATAGAAGCAACTGTGTTAATCTAAGGTTGTAAGATCTACACATAATCTTCGACACTTTACAGCCCCGAGCTTGAACCCACGCCTTTTCTGCTTGGTCGATCATGTGCACCTCTCGCCTTCGCTTAATCTCGCCCAATCTAATTGGGACGTCTATGGAGCAAGCTTCAAGGGATGCGCCCTTTTTATCTAATTCGTCCGCTTTTTCATTCCCATCTATTCCCATATGCCCTGGGACCCAATATAGATGTATGCTTCTCCCTGTCCCGATTCTCTCCAGAGACTGCTTACACTCTAACACGCATTTAGATGCTGTGCTATGCGAGATTATTGCCTTAATTGCTGCTTGACTGTCAATATAAAAGTTAACACGGTTGCAGCTTAAGCTATTCTCTTCCAGGGTTTCTACTGCTTTGGTTACGGCTAATATTTCCGCTTGGAAAACGCTACAGTAATCCGGCAGCCTGTAGGATCTGCTTAATTCCGGATCAGCGCAGTATACCGCAGACCCTACTCCTTCCACTATTTTGGAACCATCGGTGTACACATGTATCGCCTCGTCCGCCATTTGCGCACCCTTGCGCCAACCGTCCACCTCTATTGTGGCCTTAAGATCTCCCTCAAAGTGCAGGTAGGGAATCATGTAGTCTGTTCGTCTTGTGACTGAGGACGCTATACTACTATGGCCATATGGTCGGCGCTCAAGCTGCCCCGAAGCATCGAGCCTGGTTGCGGTCGTTAACGCTTTGTTCTTTGCTACCAGGTCTACAGGTGGAATGTGCAGAATGGCATACAGTGCAGCCGTCGGGGTTGTTTTCAGGGCTCCCGTAATGCAAAGCATCGATAGTCTGCATACCCCCTCTAATTTTTTGAGGTATGTTGTTCTTTGTGTGGCTTTCCACCAAACAAGAACTCCATAGTATAGAATAGGGCTTACAATCGCTGTAAAAACCCAATGAGAAAGAGAGGGCGATAGGCCCCACGTACACCCCAGCATTCTTTTACATGCATAGAGTGCCGTTGAGGCCTTCTTGACCCTCTCCTCCACGTTGAGCTTCCATGACAGCTTACTGTCTAGGATGATTCCTAGATATTTTGGGCAAGGTTTCTCCTGTAAGGTCACCGCTCCTAACTTAGGCCTGGTCCAATTTGGGACCTTGTACCTCTTTGTAAACAAGACCATATCCGTCTTCTCCGCATTGACTTTCAGCCCGACATTAGATGCCCAGGTATGAATATCCCGAAGCGCCCGATCCATCAAAGAACTAATCGTTGGAAGGCATTTTCCACTTATGACAATTGCAACGTCATCTGCGTAAGCCGTAAGTTTTACGGGTCCCTCATCGAATTGCCTGAGCAGTTGGTTGATGACCAGTGTCCACAGCAGAGGTGATAGCACCCCTCCCTGCGGCGTGCCCCTGTCCACTGATTTCGTGGCCTCGTACAATCCCCATTGTGATGTAATCTTCCTGCAATTTAACATGCAGCCGATCCATCTGATTAAGGCAGGATGTACTTTAATGTAATTAAGACCATCCATAATCGCCCATTTTGCAACATTATTGAAAGCCCCGGCAATGTCCAAGAAGACTCCTAGAGCATACTCCTTATATTCCAGGGATTTCTCTATGCTTATTACCACCCTATGCAATGCGGTGTCTACCGACTTGCCTTTGGTGTACGCATGCTGTGTTGTGGAGAGCAGCTTTTCATCCACGTTGGACTTTATGTACACATCTATCAGCCTCTCAAAGGTTTTGAGCAGAAATGATGTTAAGCTAATGGGTCTATAGTCTTTGGGATACACGTGACCGATCTTCCCCGTCTGTGGTAGAAAAGCTACACGAGAAGTTCTCCAAGAGTGCGGTACATGATTCAGTCTTATGCACCCATCGAATATTATTTGAAGCCATTCCACGACCGCCCTACTTGAGACTTGTAGCATGGCCGGGAATATACCATCTGGGCCCGGCGATTTAAACTTAGAAAACGTCTTCACTGCCCACTCGATCTTGGTATCGGTCACCAAGCCCGGCACCACTAGCTCCGTGATCGAAGTGTGAGTGATGTCTGCTGGTTCTTCTAAACCGTCTCCCGATGGGAAATGTGTATCGAGAAGCACCTTAAGGGATTCCTCACTATCACGTGACCATTCCCCGTTCTCTTTCTTTATTAGTCCCTGGACTATGTTTCCCTTTGCTAGGACTTTTTTCAACCGTGCTGTTTCACTGGAGCACTCTATGTCCGTACAGAAACTTTTCCATGAGTTTCTCTTCGCCCTGGTAATTTCACGCTTGTAGATCCTCAGTAGATCCCTGTACTCGTCCCGACACGCTTCGCTTTCCGCGGTCTTTGCGAGTTTAAACATTTCTTTTACCTGTCTTCTTAGAAGACTCAGCTCATTGCTCCACCATGGCGGCTTTGCTTTTCCTCTGAATCTTCTTAGAGGGCAAGCTTTGTTATACGCAGTCATAAGCGTCCTTGCTAGGAATTCATTCGACTCCTCCAGTTCCTCTACATTAGCAACCTCTTTGGGTTGTCCCAGTTTCGTTTCTACATGTTTCTGGAATTTAGTCCAATTCGTTGCCCTAGGGTTTCTAAAGGTTCCTCCCTTCTCTACCCTCTTTAGTGGGATGCTGAAGCTTATATACGCATGGTCGGAGAAGGATGGTCTATCGAGAACCATCCAATCATACCTTGATATATCACGCTCGGAGCTCAATGTAATATCCAGAACATTGCTGGATGTTGGACCAATGTATGTAGGAACATTTCCCCTGTTGGCTATCTGCAAATTGGTTTGCAGGATGTAACAAAATAGAGATTCGCCTCTCTCGTTCGTATCTGCTCCTCCCCACGCATTGTGGTGCGCATTTGCATCTGCGCCTATGACCAACCGCCCTTTGCGCTCTTCCTCCTGTACTAGCCTTTTGCACTCCATCGGTGGAACCTCCGCAGCATGGGCCATGTAGCAGGACGCCAGGATAAATGCCTGCTTATTCTGTTGCTCAACGGCCACCGCTACGAGATCCTCGGTGGTGTAATTTGGCAGCATATATGAATGCAGCTGTTTCCTTACCATTACTACAGCTCGCACCCGTCCTTCCGTTTGTGCGTAGTAAACGCCAAACCCGCGCGCGCTAAGTCCAGAAACCTTTCCTCCCGATGAGAGCCACGGCTCCTGGATCAGCGCCACGTCAAACGAACCCTCCTCAAGGGTTAGGAGGAGTTCGCTCGACGCCACTTTACTGTGTTGGAGGTTTATCTGTAGGACTCGCAGCACCATTGGGCTGTTTGTCCCCCTCCAGCACCTTCGTCTTGACGTCGTCGTCCTCCTCTTGCCCTTTTGGTTTAGAGTATTCGAGGCGCCCTTCAGCCCCTCGTGAATGTTGTGCCGTGTGTTCCTCTGTGCGAGTCACAGCACCATTTAGCGTTTGGTCCTCTTCTAGCACGTTCGTGGTGACGTCGGGGACCTCCACCTGTCTTTTTTCCCTTAGGCTTCTGAGGTCCTTTTCGACTTCGCCCACTTCCAGCTTGTTAGGATTTTTATCCTCGGGACTTCTTTTCCTGAGTCGCATGTAAATTTTGCCAGTGCCAAAGGACATTTTGCCAAGCTGCGTGTACAAAATATCCTCCGCCTGCTTGTTTATTTGGAAGATGTAGAACTGACCATCCTCGGTAGGCCGAGATACAGTAAGTACCTTCCAATCCTGTGTCGGTATGTTCGGGTTCTGATTCTGCAGATGTCGCAGTGTATCCTCCGACTTCATCACGCATGGTATCCATACCTTAACTTTTGGTACCGTGGGGATTTGCGCTTTATCCCCCACCTCAAACCGCGCGTTCGTGTCTTGCCTTTGGAGGTTTGGAACGACTTCCTCCAGCCACCGCAAGCTCGCGATGTTGTCGCACGCTATCATCTTCACACCATTATACCATCCCCCCGAATCAAAGGTTGGAAGGGGCTTACTTGGTTGTTCCCGCATCATCTTAAGCATTAAGCTAATAAGCTCCCTTTCCACAGATCTCCACCTTTCAGTAGTCATTTGTCCGAACGGACTGCTACGATCAACCAGCGCCACAGTCAGTGACTGCTTTGCCACATCACTCATCTTCTCGGGAAAAGCAGGAGTCTTAGTGTTATCTCCCTTTGGAACCTCCGAGAACACCGGAGTCTTCGCGTTAACTCCCTTTAGCGCCTCCGAGAAAGCCGGAGTCTTAGCGTTATCTCCCTTTGGCCTATCTCCTACTTCCGTAGTTGGAACTTCCCTCTGACTGGCAGCTTTCGAGGTAGTTGCTACCTCGCTATTGGAACCCATCTGTCTTACAGCTTTGGGCCTACTTGTCTTGTCTATGCGACTGCCCTGCCTCGCGGCTCTAGGACTGGGTCCTTTCTGCCTCTTGAAAGCAGGCTTGTCGCCTTCTGCCGAACGTTGCCTCTTCATTCTGCCATTCGACGCTTCTTCCTCCTCGTACCGGTTGCAGAACCGAGGGTTTCTCGCAGCAAACCTTTTGAACTGCCTTCGACCTACTTCTACCGCTTCATGGGCCCATTCCAAGCGCTCGATCTCCACTTCTGTTGGGTCGACCACTGCTCCCAAGCGTTGTACAATTCTTAGTGCTGCACGGTACTGCGAGAGAGCTCTTTTACTTCCTCTGCTCCGTACCCTTCTCCACTCTTCTACTCCGTTTTCATTTGTGTGCTCCTCCAACACGGAGTTCATTGAATCAGCACTACTCTCGCTCCCCGAGTCCGACGCATCGCTTAATTCGTATTTGTCGTCCCTGGATTGCGACTCAGTCCTCCTCTTTACATCCTCCTTATTACGTTCAGGTAATGAGTTGTTCATCTTGGTCGTACGACCACCTGCCCGACAAGGCGGGCTCAGCGGTCCAGTATTATATACGGGGAAAGAACCGTCCGCCATAGCAGCGCCCCTTACTGCGGTAAGGCCATAAATACTTCCCGAGATGGCCCGGTATCGGGAAGGCTCCGTTCGAATACAGCCGAATTTGTCCCCTGGCTGCAAATCGTCCAATAGGCACGGTCCGCATAACACCCTGGATTAGGGGTTGGCAGTTCTTGGTCACCGACATCCCGCCGCCCTCCTATGAGGCGAAACGGCGTAGATGTCAGTCCTAAACAGCTCCGCCTCATAGTCGGGCGCTATGGAGTTCGGCTAAGCCCTCACACCAACGACAAGGTGCCTACCCTAGTGAGGGACTTTAACTTTAAACTTTAACTTTAAATCTAATTTTAACTTTAACTTTAACTTTAACTTTGACTTTAACTTTAACTTTAACTTTAAATTTAACTTTAACTTTAAATTTAACTTTAACTTTAACTTTAATTTTAACTTTAACTTTAACTTTAACCTTAACTTTAACTTTAACTTTAACTTTTATTTTAACTTTATCTTTATTTTTAACTTTAACTTTAACTTTCGCTTTAACTTTAACATTCACTTTAACTTTAACTTTAACTTTAACTTTAACTTTAACAACTTTAACTTTAACTTTAGCTTTAACTTTATCTTTGACTTTTTCTTTAACTTTAACTTTAACTTTAACTTTAACTTTAACTTTAGCTTTAACTTTAACTTCAACTTTAACTTTAGCTTTAACTTTAAATTTAACTGTAACTTTAACTTTAACTTTAACTGTGACTTTAACTTTAACTTTAAATTTAACTTTAACTTTAACTTTAGCTTTAACTTTAACTTTAACTTTAACTTTAACGTTAACTTTAACTTTAACTTTAACTTTAACTTTAACTTTAAATTTAACTTTAACTTTAACTTTAACAACTTTAACTTTAACTTTAAATTTAACGTTAACTTTAACTTTAACTTTAAATTTAACTTTAATTTTAACTTTAACTTTAACAACTTTAACTTTAACTTTAACTTTAACTTTAGCTTTAACTTTAACTTTAACGTTAACTTTAACTTTAACTTTAACTTTAACTTTAACTTTAACTTTAAATTTAACTTTAACTTTAACTTTAACTTTAAATTTAACTTTAACTTTAACTTTAACTTTGACTTTAAATTTAACTTTAACTTTAACTTTAATTTTAACTTTAACTTTAACTTTAACTTTAAATTTAACTTTAACTTTAACTTTAACTTTAACTGTAACTTTAACTTTAACTTTAAATTTAACTTTAACTTTAATTTTAACTTTAATTTTAACTTTAGCTTTAACTTTAACTTTAACTTTAACGTTAAATTTAACTTTAACTTTAACTTTAACTTTAAATTTAACTTTAATTATAACTTTAACTTTAACAACTTTAACTTTAACTTTAGCTTTAACTTTAACTTTAACGTTAACTTTAACTTTAACTTTAAATTTAACTTTAACTTTAACTTTAACTTTAACAAATTTAAATTTAATTTTAACTTTAGCTTTAACTTTAACTTTAACTTTATTCATTTTAACTTTATCTTTATTTTTAACTTTAACTTTAACTTTCGCTTTAACTTTAACAACTTTAACTTTAACTTTAGCTTTAACTTTAACTTTAACTTTAACTTTAACTTTAACTTTAACTTTAACTTTAACTTTAACTTTAACTTTAACTTTAACTTTAACTTTAACTTTAACTTTAACTTTAACTTTAACTTTAACTTTAACTTTAACTTTAACTTTAACGTTAACTTTAACTTTAACTTTAACTTTAACTTTAACTTTAACTTTAACTTTAACTTTAACTTTAACTTTAAATTTAACTTTAACTTTAACTTTAACTTTAACTTTAACTATAACTTTAACCTTAACTTTAACTTTAACTTTAACTTTAACTTTAACTTTAACTTTAACTTTAACTTTAACTTTAACTGTAACTTTAACTTTAACCTTAACTTTAACTGTAACTTCAACTTTAACTTTGACTTTAACTTTAAATCTAATTTTAACTTTAACTTTAACTTTAACTTTAACTTTAACTTTAACTTTAAATTTAACTTTAACTTTAACTTTAACTTTAATTTTAACTTTAACTTTAACTTTAACTTTAACCTTAACTTTAACTTTAACTTTAACTTTAACTTTCATTTTAACTTTATCTTTATTTTTAACTTTAACTTTAACTTTCGCTTCAAATTTAACATTCACTTTAACTTTAACTTTAACAACTTTAACTTTAACTTTAGCTTTAACTTTAACTTTAACTTTAACTTTAACTTTAACTTTAACTTTAACTTTAACTTTAACTTTAACTTTAACTTTAACTTCAACTTTAACTTTAACTTTAACTTTAACTTTAACTTTAACTTTAAATTTAACTTTAACTTTAACTTTAACTTTAACTTTAACTTTAACTTTAACTTTAACTTTAACTTTAACTGCAACTTTAACTTTAACTTTAAATTTAACTTTAACTTTAACTTTAACTTTAATTTTAACTTTAGCTTTAACTTTAACTTTAACGTTAAATTTAACTTTAACTTTAACTTTAAATTTAACTTTAATTTTAACTTTAACTTTAACAACTTTAACTTTAACTTTAACTTTAGCTTTAACTTTAACTTTAACGTTAACTTTAACTTTAACTTTAACTATAAATTTAACTTTAACTTTAACTTTAACTTTAACTTTAACAACTTTAACTTTAATTTTAAATTTAGCTTTAACTTTAACTTTAACTTTAACTTTAACTTTAACCTTAACTTTAACTTCAACTTTAACTTTAACTTTAACCTTCACTTTAACTTTAACTTTATTTTTAACTTTAGCTTTAACTTTAACTTTCGCTTTAACTTTAACTTTAACTTTAACTTTAACTTTATTTTTAACTTTAACTTTAACTTTCGCTTTAATTTTAACATTAACTTTAACTTTAACTTTAACTTTAATTTTAACTTTAGCTTTAACTTTAATTTTAACTTTAACTTTAACGTTAAATTTAACTTTAACTTTAACTTTAAATTTAACTTTAATTTTAACTTTAACTTTAACAACTTTAACTTTAGCTTTAACTTTAACTTTAACGTTAACTTTAACTTTAACTTTAAATTTAACTTTAACTTTAACTTTAACTTTAACTTTAACAACTTTAACTTTAATTTTAACTTTAACTTTAACTTTAACCTTAACTTTAACTTCAACTTTAACTTTAACTTTAACTTTCACTTTAACTTTAACTTTATTTTTAACTTTAACTTTATCTTTAACTTTAACTTTAACTTTCACTTTAACTTTAACTTTAACTTTAACTTTAATTTTAACTTTAACTTTAACTTTCACTTTAACTTTAACTTTATTTTTGACTTTAACTTTATTTTTAACTTTAACTTTAACTTTAACTTTCGCTTTAACTTTAACTTTAACTTTAAATTTAACTTTAACTTTAACTTTCACTTTAACTTTAACTTTAACTTTAACTTTATTTTTAACTTTAACTTTAACTTTCGCTTTAACTTTAACTTTAACTTTTACTTTAACTTTGACTTTGACTTTAACTTTAACTTTAACTTTATTTTTAACTTTAACTTTAACTTTAACTTTAACTTTCGCTTTAACTTTAAATTTAACTTTAACTTTAACTTTAACTTTAACTTTAACTTTAACTTTAACTTTAACTTTAACTTTAACTTTAACTTTAACTTTAACTTTAACTTTAACTTTAACTTTAACTTTAACTTTCACTTTAACTTTAACTTTATTTTTAACTTTAACTTTAACTTTAACTTTAACTTTCGCTTTAACTTTAACTTTAACTTTAACTTTAACTTTAACTTTGACTTTGACTTTAACTTTAACTTTAACTTTAACTTTAACTTTAACTTTAACTTTAACTTTAACTTTAACTTTAACTTTAACTTTAACTTTAACTTTAACTTTAACTTTAACTTTAACTTTAACTTTAACTTTAACTTTAACTTTAAATTTAACTTTAACTTTAACTTCAACTTTAACTTTAACTTTAACTGTGAGTTTAACTTTAACTTTAAATTTAACTTTAACTTTAGCTTTAACTTTAACTTTAACTTTAACGTTAACTTTAACTTTAACTTTAACTTTAACTTTAACTTTAAATTTAACTTTAACTTTAACAACTTTAACTTTAACTTTAACTTTAACGTTAACTTTAACTTTAACTTTAACTTTAACTTTAACTTTAACTTTAACTTTAACTTTAAATTTAACTTTAACAACTTTAACTTTAACTTTAGCTTTAACTTTAACTTTAACTTTAACTTTGGCTTTAACTTTAACTTTAACTTTAACTTTAACTTTAACTTTAACTTTAACTTTAACTTTAACTTCAACTTTAACTTTAACTTTCACTTTAACTTTAACTTCAACTTTAACTTTAACTTTAACTTTTACTTTAACTTTAACTTTATTTTTAACTTTAGCTTTAACTTTAACTTTCGCTTTAACTTTAACTTTAACTTTAACTTTAACTTTAACGTTAACTTTAACTTTAACTTTAACTTTAACTTTAACTTTAACTTTAACTTTAACTTTAACTTTAACTTTCACTTTAACTTTAACTTTATTTTTAACTTTAACATTCACTTTAACTTTAACTTTTCTTTAACTGTAACTTTAAATTTAACTTTAACTTCAACAACTTTAACTTTAACTTTAACTTTAGCTTTTACTTTAACTTTCACTTTAACTTTAACTTTATTTTTAACTTTAACATTCACTTTAACTTTTACTTTTCTTTAACTTTAACTTTAACTTTAACTTTAACTTTAACTTTAACTTTAACTTTAACTTTAACTTTAACTTTAATTTTAGCTTTAACTTTAACTTTAACTTTAACTTTAAATTTAACTTTAACTTTAACTTTAACTTTCACTTTCACTTTAACTTTATTTTTAACTTTAACATTCACTTTAACTTTAACTTTTCTTTAACTTTAACTTTAACTTTAACTTTAACTTGAACTTTAACTTTAACTTTAACTTTAACTTTAGCTTTAATTTTAACTTTAACTTTAACTTTAGCTTTAACTTTAACTTTAATTTTAACTTTAACTTTAACTTTAACCTTAGCTTTAACTTTAACTTTAACTTTAACTTTAAATTTAACTTTAACTTTAACTTTAACAACTTTAACTTTAACTTTACCTTTAACTTTAACTTTAACTTTGGCTTTAACTTTAACTTTAACTTTAACTTTAACTTTAACTTTAACTTTAACTTTAACTTTAACTTTAACTTTAACTTCAACTTTAACTTTAACTTTCACTTTAACTTTAACTTTATTTTTAACTTTAACTTTAACTTTCACTTTAACTTTAACTTTAACTTTAACAACTTTAACTTTAACTTTAGCTTTAACTTTAACTTTAACTTTAACTTTAACTTTGGCTTTAACTTTAACTTTAACTTTAACTTTAACTTCAACTTTAACTTTAACTTTAACTTTAACTTTAACTTTAACTTTAACTTTAACTTTAACTTTAACTTTAACTTTAGCTTTAACTTTAACTTTAATTTTAACTTTGGCTTTAACTTTAACTTTAACTTTAACTTTAACTTTAACTTTAACTTTAACTTTAACTTTAACTTCAACTTCAACTTTAACTTTCACTTTAACTTTAATTTTAACTTTAACTTTAACTTTCGCTTTAACTTTAACATTCACTTTAACTTTAACTTTAACTTTATTTTTAACTTTAACTTTAACTTTCGCTTTAACTTTATCTTTAACTTTAACTTTCACTTTAACTTTAACTTTATTTTTAACTTTAACTTTAACTTTAACTTTCGCTTTAACTTTAACTTTTACTTCAGCTTTGACTTTGACTTTAACTTTAACTTTCATTTTAACTTTAACTTTAACTTTCGCTTTAACTTTGTACATTCACTTTAACTTTAACTTTAACTTTAACTTTAACTTTAACTTTAACTTTAACTTTAACTTTTACTTTAGCTTTGACTTTGACTTTAACTTTAACTTTCATTTTAACTTTAACTTTAATTTTCGCTTTAACTTTGTACATTCACTTTAACTTTAACTTTAACTTTAACTTTAACTTTAACTTTAACTTTAACTTTAACTTTAACTTTAACTTTAACTTTAACTTTAACTTTAACTTTAACTTTAACTTTAACTTTAACTTTAACTTTAACTTTAACTTTAACTTTAACTTTAACTTTAACTTTAACTTTAACTTTAACTTTAACTTTAACCTTAACTTTAACTTTAACTTTCATTTTAACTTTATCTTTATTTTTAACTTTAACTTTAACTTTAAATTTAACTTTCGCTTTAACTTTAACATTCACTTTAACTTTAACTTTAACTTTAACTTTAACTTTAGCTTTAACTTTAACTTTAACTTTAACTTTAACTTTAACTTTAACTTTAACTTTAAATTTAACTTTAACTTTAACTTTCACTTTAACTTTAACTTTGGCTTTAACTTTAACTTTAACTTTAACTTTAACTTTTCTTTAACTTTAACTTTAACTTAAAATTTAACTTTAACTTTAACTTTAACAACTTTAACTTTAACTTTAACTTTCACTTTAACTTTAACTTTAACTTTATTTTTAACTTTAACATTCACTTTAACTCTAAGTTTTCTTTAACTTTAACTTTAACTTGAACTTGAACTTTAACTTTAACTTTAACTTTAACTTTAGCTTTAACTTTAACTTTAACTTTAATTTTAGCTTTCACTTTAACTTTATTTTTAACTTTAACTTTTCTTTAACTTTAACTTTAACTTGAACTTTAACTTTAACTTTAACTTTAACAACTTTAACTTTAATTTTAACTTTAACTTTAACTTTGGCTTTAACTTTAACTTTAACTTAAAATTTAACTTTAACTTTAACTTTAACAACTTTAACTTTAACTTTAACTTTCACTTTAACTTTAACTTTAACTTTATTTTTAACTTTAACATTCACTTTAACTCTAAGTTTTCTTTAACTTTAATTTTAACTTGAACTTGAACTTTAACTTTAACTTTAACTTTAACTTTAGCTTTAACTTTAACTTTAACTTTAATTTTAGCTTTCACTTTAACTTTATTTTTAACTTTAACTTTTCTTTAACTTTAACTTTAACTTGAACTTTAACTTTAACTTTAACTTTAACAACTTTGACTTTAATTTTAGCTTTAACTTTAACTTTAACTTTGGCTTTAACTTTAACTTTAACTTTAACTTTAACTTTAACTTTAACTTTAACTTTAACTTTAACTTTAACTTTAACTTTAACTTTAACTTTAACTTTAACTTTAACTTTAACTTTAACTTTAACTTTAACTTCAACTTTAACTTTAACTTTCACTTTAACTTTAACTTTATTTTTAACTTCAACTTTAACTTTAACTTTCACTTTAACTTTAACTTTAATTTTCACTTTAACTTTATATTTAACTTTAACTTTTCTTTAACTTTAACTTTAACTTTAACCTGAACTTTAACTTAAACTTTAACTTTAACTTTAGCTTTAACTTTAACTTTAACTTTAACTTTAGCTTTAACTTTAACTTTAACTTTAACTTTAACTTTAACTTTAAATTTAACTTTAACTTTAACTTTAACTTTCACTTTAACTTTAACTTTATTTTTAACTTTAACATTCACTTTAACTTTAACTTTTCTTTAACTTTAACTTTAACTTTAAATTTAACTTTAACTTTAACAACTTTAACTTTAACTTTAACTTTAGCTTTAACTTTAACTTTCACTTTAACTTTAACTTTAACTTTAACTTTAACTTTAACTTTAACTTTAAATTTAACTTTAACTTTAACTTTCACTTTAACTTTAACTTTGGCTTTAACTTTAACTTTAACTTTAACTTTTCTTTAACTTTAACTTTAACTTAAAATTTAACTTTAACTTTAACTTTAACAACTTTAACTTTAACTTTAACTTTCACTTTAACTTTAACTTTAACTTTATTTTTAACTTTAACATTCACTTTAACTCTAAGTTTTCTTTAACTTTAACTTGAACTTGAACTTTAACTTTAACTTTAGCTTTAACTTTAACTTTAACTTTAATTTTAGCTTTCACTTTAACTTTATTTTTAACTTTAACTTTTCTTTAACTTTAACTTTAACTTGAACTTTAACTTTAACTTTAACTTTAACAACTTTAACTTTAATTTTAGCTTTAACTTTAACTTTAACTTTGGCTTTAACTTTAACTTTAACTTTAACTTTAACTTTAACTTTAACTTTAACTTTAACTTTAACTTTAACTTTAACTTTAACATTCACTTTAACTCTAAGTTTTCTTTAACTTTAACTTTAACTTGAACTTGAACTTTAACTTTAACTTTAACTTTAACTTTAGCTTTAACTTTAACTTTAACTTTAATTTTAGCTTTCACTTTAACTTTATTTTTAACTTTAACTTTTCTTTAACTTTAACTTTAACTTGAACTTTAACTTTAACTTTAACTTTAACAACTTTAACTTTAATTTTAGCTTTAACTTTAACTTTGGCTTTAACTTTAACTTTAACTTTAACTTTAACTTTAACTTTAACTTTAACTTTAACATTCACTTTAACTTTAACTTTAACTTTAACTTTAACTTTAGCTTTAACTTTAACTTTAACTTTAACTTTAACTTTAACTTTAACTTTAACTTTAACTTTAAATTTAACTTTAACTTTAACTTTCACTTTAACTTTAACTTTGGCTTTAACTTTAACTTTAACTTTAACTTTAACTTTTCTTTAACTTTAACTTTAACTTAAAATTTAACTTTAACTTTAACTTTAACAACTTTAACTTTAACTTTAACTTTCACTTTAACTTTAACTTTAACTTTAACTTTAACTTTAACTTTATTTTTAACTTTAACATTCACTTTAACTCTAAGTTTTCTTTAACTTTAACTTTAACTTGAACTTGAACTTTAACTTTAACTTTAACTTTAACTTTAGCTTTAACTTTAACTTTAACTTTAATTTTAGCTTTCACTTTAACTTTATTTTTAACTTTAACTTTTCTTTAACTTTAACTTTAACTTGAACTTTAACTTTAACTTTAACTTTAACTTTAACAACTTTAACTTTAATTTTAGCTTTAACTTTAACTTTAACTTTGGCTTTAACTTTAACTTTAACTTTAACTTTAACTTTAACTTTAACTTTAACTTTAACTTTAACTTTAACTTTAACTTTAACTTTAACTTTAACTTTAACTTTAACTTTAACTTCAACTTTAACTTTAACTTTCACTTTAACTTTAACTTTATTTTTAACTTCTACTTTAACTTTAACTTTCACTTTAACTTTAACTTTAATTTTCACTTTAACTTTATATTTAACTTTAACTTTTCTTTAACTTTAACTTTAACTTTAACCTGAACTTTAACTTAAACTTTAACTTTAACTTTAGCTTTAACTTTAACTTTAACTTTAGCTTTAACTTTAACTTTAACTTTAACTTTAAATTTAACTTTAACTTTAACTTTAACTTTCACTTTAACTTTAACTTTATTTTTAACTTTAACATTCACTTTAACTTTAACTTTTCTTTAACTTTAACTTTAACTTTAAATTTAAATTTAACTTTAACAACTTTAACTTTAACTTTAACTTTAGCTTTAACTTTAACTTTCACTTTAACTTTAACTTTATTTTTAACTTTAACATTCACTTTAACTTTAACTTTTCTTTAACTTTCACTTTAACTTTAACTTTAACTTTAGCTTTAACTTTAACTTTAACTTTAATTTTAGCTTTAACTTTAACTTTAACTTTAAATTTAACTTTAACTTTAACTTTAACTTTAACTTTAACTTTCACTTTCACTTTAACTTTAACTTTATTTTTAACTTTAACATTCACTTTAACTTTAACTTTTCTTTAACTTTAACTTTAACTTTAACTTGAACTTTAACTTTAACTTTAACTTTAACTTTAACTTTAACTTTAACTTTAGCTTTAACTTTAACTTTAGCTTTAACTTTAGCTTTAACTTTAACTTTAATTTTAACTTTAACTTTAACTTTAACTTTAACCTTAGCTTTAACTTTAACTTTAACTTTAACTTTAAATTTAACTTTAACTTTAACTGTAACAACTTTAACTTTAACTTTACCTTTAACTTTAACTTTGGCTTTAACTTTAACTTTAACTTTAATTTTAACTTTAACTTTAACTTTAACTTTAACTTTAACTTTAACTTTAACTTTAACTTTAACTTTAACTTCAACTTTAACTTTAACTTTCACTTTAACTTTATTTTTAACTTTAACTTTAACTTTCGCTTTAACTTTAACTTTAACTTTATCTTTAACTTTAACTTTGACTTTAACTTTAACAACTTTAACTTTAACTTTAGCTTTAACTTTAACTTTAACTTTGGCTTTAACTTTAACTTTAACTTTAACTTTAACTTTAACTTTAACTTTAACTTTAACTTTAACTTTAACTTTAACTTCAACTTTAACTTTAACTTTAACTTTAACTTTAACTTTAACAACTTTAACTTTAACTTTAGCTTTAACTTTAACTTTAACTTTAACTTTGGCTTTAACTTTAACTTTAACTTTAACTTTAACTTTAACTTTAACTTTAACTTCAACTTCAACTTTAACTTTCACTTTAACTTTAATTCTAACTTTAACTTTAACTTTCGCTTTAACTTTAACATTCACTTTAACTTTAACTTTAACTTTAACTTTATTTTTAACTTTAACTTTAACTTTCGCTTTAACTTTAACTTTAACTTTCACTTTAACTTTATTTTTAACTTTAACTTTAACTTTAACTTTAACTTTCGCTTTAACTTTAACTTTAACTTTTACTTTAGCTTTGACTTTGACTTTAACTTTAACTTTCATTTTAACTTTAACTTTCGCTTTAACTTTGTACATTCACTTTAACTTTAACTTTAACTTTAACTTTAACTTTAACTTTAACTTTAACTTTAACTTTAACTTTAACTTTAACTTTAACTTTAACTTTAACTTTAACTTTAACTTTAACTTTAACTTTAACTTTAACTTTAACTTTAACTTTAACTTTAACTTTAACCTTAACTTTAACTTTAACTTCAACTTTAACTTTAACTTTAACTTTAACTTTAACTGTGACTTTAACTTTAATTTTAAATTTAACTTTAACTTTAACTTTAGCTTTAACTTTAAATTTAACTTTAACTTTAACTTTAACTTTAACTTTAACTTTAACTTTAACTTTAACTTTAACTTTAACTTTAACTTTAAATTTAACTTTAACTTTAACTTTAACTTTAACAACTTTAACTTTAATTTTAACTTTAACTTTAACTTTAACCTTAACTTTAACTTCAACTTTAACTTTAACTTTAACTTTCACTTTAACTTTAACTTTATTTTTAACTTTAACTTTATCTTTAACTTTAACTTTAACTTTCACTTTAACTTTAACTTTAACTTTAACTTTAATTTTAACTTTAACTTTAACTTTCACTTTAACTTTAACTTTATTTTTGACTTTAACTTTATTTTTAACTTTAACTTTAACTTTAACTTTCGCTTTAACTTTAACTTTAACTTTAAATTTAACTTTAACTTTAACTTTCACTTTAACTTTAACTTTAACTTTAACTTTATTTTTAACTTTAACTTTAACTTTCGCTTTAACTTTAACTTTAACTTTTACTTTAACTTTGACTTTGACTTTAACTTTAACTTTAACTTTATTTTTAACTTTAACTTTAACTTTAACTTTAACTTTCGCTTTAACTTTAAATTTAACTTTAACTTTAACTTTAACTTTAACTTTAACTTTAACTTTAACTTTAACTTTAACTTTAACTTTAACTTTAACTTTAACTTTAACTTTAACTTTAACTTTAACTTTCACTTTAACTTTAACTTTATTTTTAACTTTAACTTTAACTTTAACTTTAACTTTCGCTTTAACTTTAACTTTAACTTTAACTTTAACTTTAACTTTGACTTTGACTTTAACTTTAACTTTAACTTTAACTTTAACTTTAACTTTAACTTTAACTTTAACTTTAACTTTAACTTTAACTTTAACTTTAACTTTAACTTTAACTTTAACTTTAACTTTAACTTTAACTTTAACTTTAACTTTAACTTTAACTTTAACTTTAAATTTAACTTTAACTTTAACTTCAACTTTAACTTTAACTTTAACTGTGAGTTTAACTTTAACTTTAAATTTAACTTTAACTTTAGCTTTAACTTTAACTTTAACTTTAACGTTAACTTTAACTTTAACTTTAACTTTAACTTTAACTTTAACTTTAACTTTAAATTTAACTTTAACTTTAACAACTTTAACTTTAACTTTAACTTTAACGTTAACTTTAACTTTAACTTTAACTTTAACTTTAACTTTAACTTTAACTTTAACTTTAACTTTAAATTTAACTTTAACAACTTTAACTTTAACTTTAGCTTTAACTTTAACTTTAACTTTAACTTTGGCTTTAACTTTAACTTTAACTTTAACTTTAACTTTAACTTTAACTTTAACTTTAACTTTAACTTCAACTTTAACTTTAACTTTCACTTTAACTTTAACTTCAACTTTAACTTTAACTTTAACTTTTACTTTAACTTTAACTTTATTTTTAACTTTAGCTTTAACTTTAACTTTCGCTTTAACTTTAACTTTAACTTTAACTTTAACTTTAACGTTAACTTTAACTTTAACTTTAACTTTAACTTTAACTTTAACTTTAACTTTAACTTTAACTTTAACTTTAACTTTCACTTTAACTTTAACTTTATTTTTAACTTTAACATTCACTTTAACTTTAACTTTTCTTTAACTGTAACTTTAAATTTAACTTTAACTTCAACAACTTTAACTTTAACTTTAACTTTAGCTTTAACTTTAACTTTCACTTTAACTTTAACTTTATTTTTAACTTTAACATTCACTTTAACTTTTACTTTTCTTTAACTTTAACTTTAACTTTAACTTTAACTTTAACTTTAACTTTAACTTTAACTTTAACTTTAACTTTAATTTTAGCTTTAACTTTAACTTTAACTTTAACTTTAAATTTAACTTTAACTTTAACTTTAACTTTCACTTTCACTTTAACTTTATTTTTAACTTTAACATTCACTTTAACTTTAACTTTTCTTTAACTTTAACTTTAACTTTAACTTTAACTTGAACTTTAACTTTAACTTTAACTTTAACTTTAGCTTTAATTTTAACTTTAACTTTAACTTTAGCTTTAACTTTAACTTTAATTTTAACTTTAACTTTAACTTTAACCTTAGCTTTAACTTTAACTTTAACTTTAACTTTAAATTTAACTTTAACTTTAACTTTAACAACTTTAACTTTAACTTTACCTTTAACTTTAACTTTAACTTTGGCTTTAACTTTAACTTTAACTTTAACTTTAACTTTAACTTTAACTTTAACTTTAACTTTAACTTTAACTTCAACTTTAACTTTAACTTTCACTTTAACTTTAACTTTATTTTTAACTTTAACTTTAACTTTCACTTTAACTTTAACTTTAACTTTAACAACTTTAACTTTAACTTTAGCTTTAACTTTAACTTTAACTTTAACTTTAACTTTGGCTTTAACTTTAACTTTAACTTTAACTTTAACTTCAACTTTAACTTTAACTTTAACTTTAACTTTAACTTTAACTTTAACTTTAACTTTAGCTTTAACTTTAACTTTAATTTTAACTTTGGCTTTAACTTTAACTTTAACTTTAACTTTAACTTTAACTTTAACTTTAACTTTAACTTTAACTTCAACTTCAACTTTAACTTTCACTTTAACTTTAATTTTAACTTTAACTTTAACTTTCGCTTTAACTTTAACATTCACTTTAACTTTAACTTTAACTTTATTTTTAACTTTAACTTTAACTTTCGCTTTAACTTTATCTTTAACTTTAACTTTCACTTTAACTTTAACTTTATTTTTAACTTTAACTTTAACTTTAACTTTAACTTTCGCTTTAACTTTAACTTTTACTTCAGCTTTGACTTTGACTTTAACTTTAACTTTCATTTTAACTTTAACTTTAACTTTCGCTTTAACTTTGTACATTCACTTTAACTTTAACTTTAACTTTAACTTTAACTTTAACTTTAACTTTTACTTTAGCTTTGACTTTGACTTTAACTTTAACTTTCATTTTAACTTTAACTTTAATTTTCGCTTTAACTTTGTACATTCACTTTAACTTTAACTTTAACTTTAACTTTAACTTTAACTTTAACTTTAACTTTAACTTTAACTTTAACTTTAACTTTAACTTTAACTTTAACTTTAACTTTAACTTTAACTTTAACTTTAACTTTAACTTTAACTTTAACTTTAACTTTAACTTTAACTTTAACTTTAACTTTAACCTTAACTTTAACTTTAACTTTCATTTTAACTTTATCTTTATTTTTAACTTTAACTTTAACTTTAAATTTAACTTTCGCTTTAACTTTAACATTCACTTTAACTTTAACTTTAACTTTAACTTTAACTTTAGCTTTAACTTTAACTTTAACTTTAACTTTAACTTTAACTTTAACTTTAACTTTAACTTTAAATTTAACTTTAACTTTAACTTTCACTTTAACTTTAACTTTGGCTTTAACTTTAACTTTAACTTTAACTTTAACTTTTCTTTAACTTTAACTTTAACTTAAAATTTAACTTTAACTTTAACTTTAACAACTTTAACTTTAACTTTAACTTTCACTTTAACTTTAACTTTAACTTTATTTTTAACTTTAACATTCACTTTAACTCTAAGTTTTCTTTAACTTTAACTTTAACTTGAACTTGAACTTTAACTTTAACTTTAACTTTAACTTTAGCTTTAACTTTAACTTTAACTTTAATTTTAGCTTTCACTTTAACTTTATTTTTAACTTTAACTTTTCTTTAACTTTAACTTTAACTTGAACTTTAACTTTAACTTTAACTTTAACAACTTTAACTTTAATTTTAACTTTAACTTTAACTTTGGCTTTAACTTTAACTTTAACTTAAAATTTAACTTTAACTTTAACTTTAACAACTTTAACTTTAACTTTAACTTTCACTTTAACTTTAACTTTAACTTTATTTTTAACTTTAACATTCACTTTAACTCTAAGTTTTCTTTAACTTTAATTTTAACTTGAACTTGAACTTTAACTTTAACTTTAACTTTAACTTTAGCTTTAACTTTAACTTTAACTTTAATTTTAGCTTTCACTTTAACTTTATTTTTAACTTTAACTTTTCTTTAACTTTAACTTTAACTTGAACTTTAACTTTAACTTTAACTTTAACAACTTTGACTTTAATTTTAGCTTTAACTTTAACTTTAACTTTGGCTTTAACTTTAACTTTAACTTTAACTTTA
This sequence comes from Eurosta solidaginis, assembly GCF_040869045.1. Lineage (NCBI taxonomy): Eukaryota > Metazoa > Arthropoda > Insecta > Diptera > Tephritidae > Eurosta > Eurosta solidaginis. The sequence continues at coordinate 404,303 of NW_027136887.1, read as the reverse complement.
ACTTTAACTTTAACTTTAACTTTAACTTTAACTTTAACTTTAACTTTAACTTTAACTTTAACTTTAACTTTAACTTTAACTTTAACTTTAACTTTAACTTCAACTTTAACTTTAACTTTCACTTTAACTTTAACTTTATTTTTAACTTCAACTTTAACTTTAACTTTCACTTTAACTTTAACTTTAATTTTCACTTTAACTTTATATTTAACTTTAACTTTTCTTTAACTTTAACTTTAACCTGAACTTTAACTTAAACTTTAACTTTAACTTTAGCTTTAACTTTAACTTTAACTTTAACTTTAGCTTTAACTTTAACTTTAACTTTAACTTTAACTTTAACTTTAAATTTAACTTTAACTTTAACTTTAACTTTCACTTTAACTTTAACTTTATTTTTAACTTTAACATTCACTTTAACTTTAACTTTTCTTTAACTTTAACTTTAACTTTAAATTTAACTTTAACTTTAACAACTTTAACTTTAACTTTAACTTTAGCTTTAACTTTAACTTTCACTTTAACTTTAACTTTAACTTTAACTTTAACTTTAACTTTAACTTTAAATTTAACTTTAACTTTAACTTTCACTTTAACTTTAACTTTGGCTTTAACTTTAACTTTAACTTTAACTTTTCTTTAACTTTAACTTTAACTTAAAATTTAACTTTAACTTTAACTTTAACAACTTTAACTTTAACTTTAACTTTCACTTTAACTTTAACTTTAACTTTATTTTTAACTTTAACATTCACTTTAACTCTAAGTTTTCTTTAACTTTAACTTGAACTTGAACTTTAACTTTAACTTTAGCTTTAACTTTAACTTTAACTTTAATTTTAGCTTTCACTTTAACTTTATTTTTAACTTTAACTTTTCTTTAACTTTAACTTTAACTTGAACTTTAACTTTAACTTTAACTTTAACAACTTTAACTTTAATTTTAGCTTTAACTTTAACTTTAACTTTGGCTTTAACTTTAACTTTAACTTTAACTTTAACTTTAACTTTAACTTTAACTTTAACTTTAACTTTAACATTCACTTTAACTCTAAGTTTTCTTTAACTTTAACTTTAACTTGAACTTGAACTTTAACTTTAACTTTAACTTTAACTTTAGCTTTAACTTTAACTTTAACTTTAATTTTAGCTTTCACTTTAACTTTATTTTTAACTTTAACTTTTCTTTAACTTTAACTTTAACTTGAACTTTAACTTTAACTTTAACTTTAACAACTTTAACTTTAATTTTAGCTTTAACTTTAACTTTGGCTTTAACTTTAACTTTAACTTTAACTTTAACTTTAACTTTAACTTTAACTTTAACATTCACTTTAACTTTAACTTTAACTTTAACTTTAACTTTAACTTTAGCTTTAACTTTAACTTTAACTTTAACTTTAACTTTAACTTTAACTTTAACTTTAAATTTAACTTTAACTTTAACTTTCACTTTAACTTTAACTTTGGCTTTAACTTTAACTTTAACTTTAACTTTAACTTTTCTTTAACTTTAACTTTAACTTAAAATTTAACTTTAACTTTAACTTTAACAACTTTAACTTTAACTTTAACTTTCACTTTAACTTTAACTTTAACTTTAACTTTAACTTTATTTTTAACTTTAACATTCACTTTAACTCTAAGTTTTCTTTAACTTTAACTTTAACTTGAACTTGAACTTTAACTTTAACTTTAACTTTAACTTTAGCTTTAACTTTAACTTTAACTTTAATTTTAGCTTTCACTTTAACTTTATTTTTAACTTTAACTTTTCTTTAACTTTAACTTTAACTTGAACTTTAACTTTAACTTTAACTTTAACTTTAACAACTTTAACTTTAATTTTAGCTTTAACTTTAACTTTAACTTTGGCTTTAACTTTAACTTTAACTTTAACTTTAACTTTAACTTTAACTTTAACTTTAACTTTAACTTTAACTTTAACTTTAACTTTAACTTTAACTTTAACTTTAACTTTAACTTTAACTTTAACTTTAACTTCAACTTTAACTTTAACTTTCACTTTAACTTTAACTTTATTTTTAACTTCTACTTTAACTTTAACTTTCACTTTAACTTTAACTTTAATTTTCACTTTAACTTTATATTTAACTTTAACTTTTCTTTAACTTTAACTTTAACTTTAACCTGAACTTTAACTTAAACTTTAACTTTAACTTTAGCTTTAACTTTAACTTTAACTTTAGCTTTAACTTTAACTTTAACTTTAACTTTAACTTTAAATTTAACTTTAACTTTAACTTTAACTTTCACTTTAACTTTAACTTTATTTTTAACTTTAACATTCACTTTAACTTTAACTTTTCTTTAACTTTAACTTTAACTTTAAATTTAACTTTAACTTTAACAACTTTAACTTTAACTTTAACTTTAGCTTTAACTTTAACTTTCACTTTAACTTTAACTTTATTTTTAACTTTAACATTCACTTTAACTTTAACTTTTCTTTAACTTTCACTTTAACTTTAACTTTAACTTTAGCTTTAACTTTAACTTTAACTTTAATTTTAGCTTTAACTTTAACTTTAACTTTAAATTTAACTTTAACTTTAACTTTAACTTTAACTTTCACTTTCACTTTAACTTTATTTTTAACTTTAACATTCACTTTAACTTTAACTTTTCTTTAACTTTAACTTTAACTTTAACTTGAACTTTAACTTTAACTTTAACTTTAACTTTAACTTTAACTTTAACTTTAGCTTTAACTTTAACTTTAGCTTTAACTTTAGCTTTAACTTTAACTTTAATTTTAACTTTAACTTTAACTTTAACTTTAACCTTAGCTTTAACTTTAACTTTAACTTTAACTTTAAATTTAACTTTAACTTTAACTGTAACAACTTTAACTTTAACTTTACCTTTAACTTTAACTTTGGCTTTAACTTTAACTTTAACTTTAATTTTAACTTTAACTTTAACTTTAACTTTAACTTTAACTTTAACTTTAACTTTAACTTTAACTTTAACTTCAACTTTAACTTTAACTTTCACTTTAACTTTATTTTTAACTTTAACTTTAACTTTCGCTTTAACTTTAACTTTAACTTTATCTTTAACTTTAACTTTGACTTTAACTTTAACAACTTTAACTTTAACTTTAGCTTTAACTTTAACTTTAACTTTGGCTTTAACTTTAACTTTAACTTTAACTTTAACTTTAACTTTAACTTTAACTTTAACTTTAACTTTAACTTTAACTTTAACTTCAACTTTAACTTTAACTTTAACTTTAACTTTAACTTTAACAACTTTAACTTTAACTTTAGCTTTAACTTTAACTTTAACTTTAACTTTGGCTTTAACTTTAACTTTAACTTTAACTTTAACTTTAACTTTAACTTCAACTTCAACTTTAACTTTCACTTTAACTTTAATTCTAACTTTAACTTTAACTTTCGCTTTAACTTTAACATTCACTTTAACTTTAACTTTAACTTTAACTTCATTTTTAACTTTAACTTTAACTTTCGCTTTAACTTTAACTTTAACTTTCACTTTAACTTTATTTTTAACTTTAACTTTAACTTTAACTTTAACTTTCGCTTTAACTTTAACTTTAACTTTTACTTTAGCTTTGACTTTGACTTTAACTTTAACTTTCATTTTAACTTTAACTTTCGCTTTAACTTTGTACATTCACTTTAACTTTAACTTTAACTTTAACTTTAACTTTAACTTTAACTTTAACTTTAACTTTAACTTTAACTTTAACTTTAACTTTAACTTTAACTTTAACTTTAACTTTAACTTTAACTTTAACTTTAACTTTAACTTTAACTTTAACCTTAACTTTAACTTTAACTTCAACTTTAACTTTAACTTTAACTTTAACTTTAACTGTGACTTTAACTTTAATTTTAAATTTAACTTTAACTTTAACTTTAGCTTTAACTTTAACTTTAACTTTAACTTTAACTTTAACTTTAACTTTAACTTTAACTTTAACTTTAACTTTAACTTTAACTTTAACTTTAACTTTAACTTTAACTTTAACTTTAACTTTAACTTTAACTTTAACGTTAACTTTAACGTTAACTTTAACTTTAACTTTAACTTTAACTTTAACTTTAACTTTAACTTTAACCACTTTAACTTTAACTTTAACGTTAACTTTAACTTTAACTTTAACTTTAACTTTAACTTTAACTTTAACTTTAACTTTAACTTTAACTTTAACTTTAACTTTAACTTTAACTTTAACTTTAACTTTAACTTTAACTTTAACTTTAAATTTAACTTTAACTTTAACTTTAACAACTTTAACTTTAACTTTAACTTTAACTTTAACTTTAACTTTAACTTTAACTTTGGCTTTAACTTTAACTTTAACTTTAACTTTAACTTTAACTTTAACTTTAACTTTAACTTTAACTTTAACTTTAACTTTAACTTTAACTTTAACTTTAACTTTAACTTTAACTTTAACTTTAACTTTAACTTTAACTTTAACTTTAACTTTAACTTTAACTTTAACTTTAACTTTAACTTTAACTTTAACTTTAACTTTAACTTTAACTTTAACTTTAACTTTAACTTTAACTTTAACTTTAACTTTAACTTTAACTTTAACTTTAACTTTAACTTTAACTTTAACTTTAACTTTAACTTCAACTTTAACTTTAACTTTCACTTTAACTTTAACTTAATTTTTAACTTTAACTTTAACTTTCGCTTTAACTTTAACTTTAACTTTAACTTTAACTTTAACTTTAACTTTAACTTCAACTTTAACTTTAACTTTAACTTTAACTTTAACGTTAACTTTAACTTTAACTTTAATGTTAACTTTAACTTTAACTTTAAATTTAACTTTAACTTTAACGTTAACAACTTTAACTTTAACTTTAACGTTAACAACTTTAACTTTAACTTTAACTTTAACTTTAACTTTAACTTTAACTTTAACTTTAACTTCAACTTTAACTTTAACTTTAACTTTAACTTTAACGTTAACTTTAACTTTAACTTTAATTTTAACTTTAACTTTAACTTTAACTTTAACTTTAACTTTAACTTTCACTTTAACGTTAACTTTAACTTTAACTTTAATTTTAACTTTAACTTTAACTTTAACTTTAACTTTAACTTTAACTTTAAATTTAACTTTAACTTTAACTTTAACTTTAACGTTAACTTTAACTTTAACTTTAACTTTAATTTTAACTTTAACTTTAACTTTAAATTTAACTTTCATTTTAACTTTAACTTTAACTTTAACTTTAACTTTAACTTTAACGTTAACTTTAACTTTAACTTTAATTTTAACTTTAACTTCAACTTTAACTTTAACTTTAACTTTCACTTTAACGTTAACTTTAACTTTAACTTTAACGTTAACTTTAACTTTAATTTTAATTTTAACTTTAACTTTAACTTTAACTTTAACTTTAACTTTAAATTTAACTTTAACTTTAATTTTAACTTTAACTTTAACTTTAACTTTAACTTTAACGTTAACTTTAACTTTAACTTTAATTTTAACTTTAACTTTAACTTTAACTTTAACTTTAACGTTAACTTTAACTTTAACTTTAACTTTAACTTTAACGTTAACTTTAAATTTAACTTTAACTTTAACTTTAACGTTAACTTTAACTTTAACTTTAATTTTAACTTTAACCTTAACTTTAACTTTAACTTTAACTTTAACTTTAACTTTAACGTTAACTTTAACTTTAACTTTAACTTTAACTTTAACTTTAACTTTAACTTTAACTTTAACTTTAACTTTAACTTTAACGTTAACTTTAACTTTAACTTTAATTTTAACTTTAACTTTAACTTTAACTTTAACTTTCACTTTAACGTTAACTTTAACTTTAACTTTAACTTTAACTTTAACTTTAACTTTAACGTTAACTTTAAGTTTAACTTTAATTTTAACTTTAACTTTAACTTTAAATTTAACTTTAATTTTAACTTTAACTTTAACTTTAACTTTAACTTTAACTTTAACGTTAACTTTAACTTTAAATTTAACTTTAATTTTAACTTTAACTTTAACTTTAACTTTAACTTTAACTTTAACTTTCACTTTAACGTTAACTTTAACTTTAACTTTAACTTTAACTTTAACGTTAACTTTAACTTTAACATTAACATTAACTTTAACTTTAACTTTAACTTTAACGTTAACTTTAACTTTAACTTTAATTTTAACTTTAATTTTAACTTTAAATTTAACTTTAACTTTAACTTTAAATTTAACTTTAATTTTAACTTTAACTTTAACTTTAACTTTAACTTTCACTTTAACGTTAACTTTAACTTTAACTTTAACTTTAACTTTAACTTTAACTTTAACTTTAACGTTAACTTTAACTTTAACTTTAACTTTAACTTTAACTTTAACTTTAACGTTAACTTTAACTTTAACTTTAATTTTAACTTTAACTTTAACTTTAACTTTAACTTTCACTTTAACTTTAACTTTAACTTTAACTTTAACTTTAACTTTAACTTTAACTTTAACTTTAAATTTAACTTTAATTTTAACTTTAACTTTAACTTTAACTTTAACGTTAACTTTAACTTTAACTTTAATTTTAACTTTAACTTTAACTTTAACTTTAACTTTAACTTTAACTTTAAATTTAACTTTAACTTTAACGTTAACTTTAATTTTAACTTTAATTTTAACTTTAACTTTAACTTTAACTTTAACTTTAACTTTAAATTTAACTTTAATTTTAACTTTAACTTTAACTTTAACTTTAACTTTAACTTTAACGTTAACTTTAACTTTAACTTTAACTTTAATTTTAACTTTAACTTTAACTTTAACTTTCACTTTAACGTTAACTTTAACTTTAATTTTAACTTTAACTTTAACTTTAACTTTAACTTTAACTTTAACTTTAAATTTAACTTTAACTTTAACTTTCACTTTAAGGTTAACTTTAACTTTAACTTTAATTTTAACTTTAACTTTAACTTTAACTTTAACTTTAACTTTAAATTTAACTTTAACTTTAACTTTCACTTTAACTTTAACTTTATTTTTAACTTTAACATTCACTTTAACTTTAACTTTTCTTTAACTTTAACTTTAACTTTAAATTTAACTTTGACTTTAATTTTAACTTTAACTTTAACTTTAATTTTAACTTTAACTTTAACTTTAACTTTAACTTTAACTTCAACTTTAACTTTAACTTTAACTTTAACGTTAACTTTAACTTTAACTTTAATTTTAACTTTAACTTTAACTTTAACTTTAACTTTAACTTTCACTTTCACTTTAAAGTTAACTTTAACTTTAACTTTAACTTTAACTTTAACTTTCACTTTAACGTTAACTTTAACTTTAACTTTAATTTTAACTTTAACTTTAACTTTAACTTTAACTTTAACTTTAACTTTAACTTTAACTTTAACTTTAACTTTAACTTTAACTTTAACTTTAACTTTAACTTTAACTTTAACTTTAACTTTAACTTTAACTTTAACTTTAACTTTAACTTTAACTTCAACTTTAACTTTAACTTTAACTGTGACTTTAACTTTAGCTTTAAATTTAACTTTAACTTTAACTTTAGCTTTAACTTTAACTTTAACTTTAACTTTAACTTTAACTTTAACTTTAACTTTAACTTTAACTTTAACGTTAACTTTAACTTTAACTTTAAATTTAACTTTAACTTTAACTTTAACAACTTTAACTTTAACTTTAACGTTAACTTTAACTTTAACTTTAACTTTAAATTTAACTTTAACTTTAACAACTTTAACTTTAACTTTAACTTTAGCTTTAACTTTAACTTTAACTTTGGCTTTAACTTTAACGTTAACTTTAACTTTAACTTTAACTTTAATTTTAACTTTAACTTTAACTTTAACTTTAACTTTAACTTTAATTTTAACTTTAACTTTAACTTTAACTTTAACTTTAACTTTAACTTTAACTTTAACTTTAACTTTAACTTTAACTTTAACTTTCACTTTAACGTTAACTTTAACTTTAATTTTAACTTTAACTTTAACTTTAACTTTAAATTTAACTTTAACTTTAACTTTAACTTTAACTTTAACGTTAACTTTAACTTTAATTTCAACTTTAACTTTAACTTTAACTTTAACTTTAACTTTAACTTTAACTTTAACTTTAACTTTAACTTTAAATTTAACTTTAACTTTAACTTTAACAACTTTAACTTTAACTTTAGCTTTAACTTTAACTTTTGCTTTAACTTTAACTTTAATTTTAACTTTAACTTTAACTTCAACTTTAACTTTAACTTTAACTTTAACTTAATTTTAACTTTAACTTTAACTTTAACTTTAACTTTAACTTTAACTTTAACTTTAACTTTAACTTTAACTTTAACTTTAACTTTAACTTTAACTTTAACTTTAACTTTAACGTTAACTTTAACTTTAACTTTAACTTTAATTTTAACTTTAACTTTAACTTTAACTTTAACTTTAACTTTAACTTTAACTTTAACTTTAACTTTAACTTTAACTTTAACTTTAACTTTAACTTTAACTTTCACTTTAACTTTAACTTTATTTTTAACTTTAGCTTTAACTTTCGCTTTAACTTTAACATTCACTTTAACTTTAACTTTAACTTTAACTTTAACTTTAACTTTATTTTTAACTTTAACTTTAACTTTCGCTTTAACTTTAACTTTAACTTTAACTTTAACTTTCACTTTAACTTTAACTTTATTTTTAACTTTAACTTTAACTTTAACTTTAACTTTCGCTTTAACTTTAACTTTAACTTTTACTTTAACTTTGACTTTGACTTTAACATTAACTTTCATTTTAACTTTAACTTTAACTTTCGCTTTAACTTTGTACATTCACTTTAACTTTAACTTTAACTTTAGCTTTAACTTTAACTTTAACTTTAACTTTAACTTTAACTTTAACTTTAACTTTAACTTTAACTTTAACTTTAACTTTAACTTTAACTTTAACTTTAACTTTAACTTTAACTTTAACTTTAACTTTAACTTTAACTTTAACTTTAACTTTAACTTTAACTTTAACTTTAACTTTAACTTTAACTTTAACTTTAACTTTAACTTTAACTTTAACTTTAACTTTAACTTCAACTTTAACTTTAACTTTAACTGTGACTTTAACTTTAACTTTAAATTTAACTTTAACTTTAACTTTAACTTTAACTTTAACTTTAACGTTAACTTTAACTTTAACTTTAACTTTAACTTTAACTTTAAATTTAACTTTAACTTTAACAACTTTAACTTTAACTTTAACGTTAACTTTAACTTTAACTTTAACTTTAACTTTAAATTTAACATTAACTTTAACTTTAACAACTTTAACTTTAACTTTAGCTTTAACTTTAACTTTAACTTTAACTTTAACTTTAACTTTGGCTTTAACTTTAACTTTAACTTTAACTTTAACTTTAACTTTAACTTTAACTTTAACTTTAACTTTAACTTTAACTTTAACTTTAACTTTAACTTTAACTTCAACTTTAACTTTAACTTTAACTTTCACTTTAACTTTAACTTAATTTTTAACTTTAACTTTCGCTTTAACTTTAACTTTAACTTTAACTTTAACTTTAACTTTAACTTTAACTTTAACTTTAACTTTAACTTTAACTTTAACTTTAACTTCAACTTTAACTTTAACTTTAACTTTAACTTTAACTTTAACTTTAACTTTAACTTTAACTTTAGCGTTAACTTTAACTTTAATTTTAACTTTAACTTTAACTTTAACTTTAAATTTAACTTTAACTTTAACAACTTTAACTTTAACTTTAGCTTTAACTTTAACTTTAACTTTGGCTTTAACTTTAACTTTAACTTTAACTTTAACTTTAACTTTAACTTTAACTTTAACTTTAACTTTATCTTTAACTTTAACTTTAACTTTATTTTTAACTTTAACTTTAACTTTAACTTTCGCTTTAACTTTAACTTTAACTTTAACTTTAACAACTTTAACTTTAACTTTAGCTTTAACTTTAACTTTAACTTTGGCTTTAACTTTAACTTTAACTTTAACTTTATTTTTAACTTTAACTTTAACTTTAACTTTCGCTTTAACTTTAACTTTAACTTTAACAACTTTAACTTTAACTTTAACTTTCACTTTAACTTTAACTTTAACTTTATTTTTAACTTTAACTTTAACTTTAACTTTCGCTTTAACTTTAACTTTAACTTTAACAACTTTAACTTTAACTTTAGCTTTAACTTTAACTTTAACTTTGGCTTTAACTTTAACTTTAACTTTAACTTTAACTTTATTTTTAACTTTAACTTTAACTTTAACTTTCGCTTTAACTTTAACTTTAACTTTAACAACTTTAACTTTAACTTTAACTTTAACTTTAACTTTCACTTTAACTTTAACTTTATTTTTAACTTCAACTTTAACTTTCACTTTAACTTTAATTTTAACTTTAACTTTAACTTTAACTTTAACTTTAACTTTAACTTTAACCTTAACTTTAACTTTAACTTCAACTTTAACTTTAACTTTAACTTTAACTTTAACTGTGACTTTAACTTTAATTTTAAATTTAACTTTAACTTTAACTTTAGCTTTAACTTTAACTTTAACTTTAACTTTAACTTTAACTTTAACTTTAACTTTAACTTTAACTTTAACTTTAACTTTAACTTTAACTTTAACTTTAACTTTAACTTTAACTTTAACCTTAACTTTAACTTTAACTTCAACTTTAACTTTAACTTTAACTTTAACTTTAACTGTGACTTTAACTTTAATTTTAAATTTAACTTTAACTTTAACTTTAGCTTTAACTTTAACTTTAACTTTAACTTTAACTTTAACTTTAACTTTAACTTTAACTTTAACTTTAACTTTAACTTTAACTTTAACTTTAACTTTAACTTTAACTTTAACGTTAACTTTAACTTTAACTTTAACTTTAACTTTAACTTTAACTTTAACCACTTTAACTTTAACTTTAACGTTAACTTTAACTTTAACTTTAACTTTAACTTTAACTTTAACTTTAACTTTAACTTTAACTTTAACTTTAACTTTAACTTTAACTTTAACTTTAACTTTAACTTTAAATTTAACTTTAACTTTAACTTTAACAACTTTAACTTTAACTTTAACTTTAACTTTAACTTTAACTTTGGCTTTAACTTTAACTTTAACTTTAACTTTAACTTTAACTTTAACTTTAACTTTAACTTTAACTTTAACTTTAACTTTAACTTTAACTTTAACTTTAACTTTAACTTTAACTTTAACTTTAACTTTAACTTTAACTTTAACTTTAACTTTAACTTTAACTTTAACTTTAACTTTAACTTTAACTTTAACTTTAACTTTAACTTTAACTTTAACTTTAACTTTAACTTTAACTTTAACTTTAACTTTAACTTTAACTTTAACTTTAACTTTAACTTTAACTTTAACTTTAACTTCAACTTTAACTTTAACTTTCACTTTAACTTTAACTTAATTTTTAACTTTAACTTTAACTTTCGCTTTAACTTTAACTTTAACTTTAACTTTAACTTTAACTTTAACTTTAACTTCAACTTTAACTTTAACTTTAACTTTAACTTTAACTTTAACGTTAACTTTAACTTTAACTTTAATGTTAACTTTAACTTTAACTTTAAATTTAACTTTAACTTTAACGTTAACAACTTTAACTTTAACTTTAACGTTAACAACTTTAACTTTAACTTTAACTTTAACTTTAACTTTAACTTTAACTTTAACTTTAACTTCAACTTTAACTTTAACTTTAACTTTAACTTTAACGTTAACTTTAACTTTAACTTTAATTTTAACTTTAACTTTAACTTTAACTTTAACTTTAACTTTAACTTTCACTTTAACGTTAACTTTAACTTTAACTTTAATTTTAACTTTAACTTTAACTTTAACTTTAACTTTAACTTTAAATTTAACTTTAACTTTAACTTTAACTTTAACGTTAACTTTAACTTTAACTTTAACTTTAATTTTAACTTTAACTTTAACTTTAACTTTAAATTTAACTTTCATTTTAACTTTAACTTTAACTTTAACTTTAACTTTAACTTTAACTTTAACGTTAACTTTAACTTTAACTTTAATTTTAACTTTAACTTCAACTTTAACTTTAACTTTAACTTTCACTTTAACGTTAACTTTAACTTTAACTTTAACGTTAACTTTAACTTTAATTTTAATTTTAACTTTAACTTTAACTTTAACTTTAACTTTAACTTTAACTTTAAATTTAACTTTAACTTTAATTTTAACTTTAACTTTAACTTTAACTTTAACTTTAACTTTAACGTTAACTTTAACTTTAACTTTAATTTTAACTTTAACTTTAACTTTAACTTTAACTTTAACTTTAACGTTAACTTTAACTTTAACTTTAACTTTAACTTTAACTTTAACGTTAACTTTAAATTTAACTTTAACTTTAACTTTAACTTTAACGTTAACTTTAACTTTAACTTTAATTTTAACTTTAACCTTAACTTTAACTTTAACTTTAACTTTAACTTTAACTTTAACTTTAACTTTAACGTTAACTTTAACTTTAACTTTAACTTTAACTTTAACTTTAACTTTAACTTTAACTTTAACTTTAACTTTAACTTTAACTTTAACTTTAACTTTAACGTTAACTTTAACTTTAACTTTAATTTTAACTTTAACTTTAACTTTAACTTTAACTTTCACTTTAACGTTAACTTTAACTTTAACTTTAACTTTAACTTTAACTTTAACTTTAACGTTAACTTTAAGTTTAACTTTAATTTTAACTTTAACTTTAACTTTAAATTTAACTTTAATTTTAACTTTAACTTTAACTTTAACTTTAACTTTAACTTTAACGTTAACTTTAACTTTAAATTTAACTTTAATTTTAACTTTAACTTTAACTTTAACTTTAACTTTAACTTTAACTTTAACTTTCACTTTAACGTTAACTTTAACTTTAACTTTAACTTTAACTTTAACTTTAACGTTAACTTTAACTTTAACATTAACATTAACTTTAACTTTAACTTTAACTTTAACGTTAACTTTAACTTTAACTTTAATTTTAACTTTAATTTTAACTTTAAATTTAACTTTAACTTTAACTTTAAATTTAACTTTAATTTTAACTTTAACTTTAACTTTAACTTTAACTTTCACTTTAACGTTAACTTTAACTTTAACTTTAACTTTAACTTTAACTTTAACTTTAACTTTAACTTTAACTTTAACGTTAACTTTAACTTTAACTTTAACTTTAACTTTAACTTTAACTTTAACTTTAACGTTAACTTTAACTTTAACTTTAATTTTAACTTTAACTTTAACTTTAACTTTAACTTTAACTTTCACTTTAACTTTAACTTTAACTTTAACTTTAACTTTAACTTTAACTTTAACTTTAACTTTAAATTTAACTTTAATTTTAACTTTAACTTTAACTTTAACGTTAACTTTAACTTTAACTTTAATTTTAACTTTAACTTTAACTTTAACTTTAACTTTAACTTTAAATTTAACTTTAACTTTAACGTTAACTTTAATTTTAACTTTAATTTTAACTTTAACTTTAACTTTAACTTTAACTTTAACTTTAAATTTAACTTTAATTTTAACTTTAACTTTAACTTTAACTTTAACTTTAACGTTAATTTTAACTTTAACTTTAACTTTAATTTTAACTTTAACTTTAACTTTAACTTTCACTTTAACGTTAACTTTAACTTTAATTTTAACTTTAACTTTAACTTTAACTTTAACTTTAACTTTAAATTTAACTTTAACTTTAACTTTCACTTTAAGGTTAACTTTAACTTTAACTTTAATTTTAACTTTAACTTTAACTTTAACTTTAACTTTAACTTTAAATTTAACTTTAACTTTAACTTTCACTTTAACTTTAACTTTATTTTTAACTTTAACATTCACTTTAACTTTAACTTTTCTTTAACTTTAACTTTAACTTTAAATTTAACTTTGACTTTAATTTTAACTTTAACTTTAACTTTAATTTTAACTTTAACTTTAACTTTAACTTTAACTTTAACTTCAACTTTAACTTTAACTTTAACTTTAACGTTAACTTTAACTTTAACTTTAATTTTAACTTTAACTTTAACTTTAACTTTAACTTTAACTTTCACTTTCACTTTAACGTTAACTTTAACTTTAACTTTAACTTTAACTTTAACTTTCACTTTAACGTTAACTTTAACTTTAACTTTAATTTTAACTTTAACTTTAACTTTAACTTTATTTTTAACTTTAACTTTCGCTTTAACTTTAACTTTAACTTTAACTTTAACGTTAACTTTAACTTTAACTTTCATTTTAACTTTAACTTTAACTTTCGCTTTAACTTTGTACATTCACTTTAACTTTAACTTTAACTTTAACTTTAACTTTAACTTTAACTTTAACTTTAACTTTAACTTTAACTTTAACTTTAACTTTAACTTTAACTTTAACTTTAACTTTAACTTTAACTTTAACTTTAACTTTAACTTTAACTTTAACTTTAACTTTAACTTTAACTTTAACTTTAACTTCAACTTTAACTTTAACTTTAACTGTGACTTTAACTTTAGCTTTAAATTTAACTTTAACTTTAACTTTAGCTTTAACTTTAACTTTAACTTTAACTTTAACTTTAACTTTAACTTTAACTTTAACTTTAACTTTAACTTTAACTTTAACGTTAACTTTAACTTTAACTTTAAATTTAACTTTAACTTTAACTTTAACAACTTTAACTTTAACTTTAACGTTAACTTTAACTTTAACTTTAACTTTAAATTTAACTTTAACTTTAACAACTTTAACTTTAACTTTAACTTTAGCTTTAACTTTAACTTTAACTTTGGCTTTAACTTTAACGTTAACTTTAACTTTAACTTTAACTTTAATTTTAACTTTAACTTTAACTTTAACTTTAACTTTAACTTTAATTTTAACTTTAACTTTAACTTTAACTTTAACTTTAACTTTAACTTTAACTTTAACTTTCACTTTAACGTTAACTTTAACTTTAATTTTAACTTTAACTTTAACTTTAACTTTAAATTTAACTTTAACTTTAACTTTAACTTTAACTTTAACGTTAACTTTAACTTTAATTTCAACTTTAACTTTAACTTTAACTTTAACTTTAACTTTAACTTTAACTTTAACTTTAACTTTAACTTTAACTTTAACTTTAACTTTAAATTTAACTTTAACTTTAACTTTAACAACTTTAACTTTAACTTTAGCTTTAACTTTAACTTTTGCTTTAACTTTAACTTTAATTTTAACTTTAACTTTAACTTCAACTTTAACTTTAACTTTAACTTTAACTTTAACTTAATTTTAACTTTAACTTTAACTTTAACTTTAACTTTAACTTTAACTTTAACTTTAACTTTAACTTTAACTTTAACTTTAACTTTAACTTTAACTTTAACTTTAACTTTAACGTTAACTTTAACTTTAACTTTAACTTTAATTTTAACTTTAACTTTAACTTTAACTTTAACTTTAACTTTAACTTTAACTTTAACTTTAACTTTAACTTTCACTTTAACTTTAACTTTATTTTTAACTTTAGCTTTAACTTTCGCTTTAACTTTAACATTCACTTTAACTTTAACTTTAACTTTAACTTTAACTTTATTTTTAACTTTAACTTTAACTTTCGCTTTAACTTTAACTTTAACTTTAACTTTAACTTTCACTTTAACTTTAACTTTATTTTTAACTTTAACTTTAACTTTAACTTTAACTTTCGCTTTAACTTTAACTTTAACTTTTACTTTAACTTTGACTTTGACTTTAACATTAACTTTCATTTTAACTTTAACTTTAACTTTCGCTTTAACTTTGTACATTCACTTTAACTTTAACTTTAACTTTAGCTTTAACTTTAACTTTAACTTTAACTTTAACTTTAACTTTAACTTTAACTTTAACTTTAACTTTAACTTTAACTTTAACTTTAACTTTAACTTTAACTTTAACTTTAACTTTAACTTTAACTTTAACTTTAACTTTAACTTTAACTTTAACTTTAACTTTAACTTTAACTTTAACTTTAACTTTAACTTTAACTTTAACTTTAACTTTAACTTCAACTTTAACTTTAACTTTAACTGTGACTTTAACTTTAACTTTAAATTTAACTTTAACTTTAACTTTAACTTTAACTTTAACGTTAACTTTAACTTTAACTTTAACTTTAACTTTAACTTTAAATTTAACTTTAACTTTAACAACTTTAACTTTAACTTTAACGTTAACTTTAACTTTAACTTTAACTTTAACTTTAAATTTAACATTAACTTTAACTTTAACAACTTTAACTTTAACTTTAGCTTTAACTTTAACTTTAACTTTAACTTTAACTTTAACTTTGGCTTTAACTTTAACTTTAACTTTAACTTTAACTTTAACTTTAACTTTAACTTTAACTTTAACTTTAACTTTAACTTTAACTTTAACTTTAACTTTAACTTCAACTTTAACTTTAACTTTAACTTTCACTTTAACTTTAACTTAATTTTTAACTTTAACTTTCGCTTTAACTTTAACTTTAACTTTAACTTTAACTTTAACTTTAACTTTAACTTTAACTTTAACTTTAACTTCAACTTTAACTTTAACTTTAACTTTAACTTTAACTTTAACTTTAACTTTAACTTTAACTTTAACTTTAGCGTTAACTTTAACTTTAATTTTAACTTTAACTTTAACTTTAACTTTAAATTTAACTTTAACTTTAACAACTTTAACTTTAACTTTAGCTTTAACTTTAACTTTAACTTTGGCTTTAACTTTAACTTTAACTTTAACTTTAACTTTAACTTTAACTTTAACTTTAACTTTATCTTTAACTTTAACTTTAACTTTATTTTTAACTTTAACTTTAACTTTAACTTTCGCTTTAACTTTAACTTTAACTTTAACTTTAACTTTAACAACTTTAACTTTAACTTTAGCTTTAACTTTAACTTTAACTTTGGCTTTAACTTTAACTTTAACTTTAACTTTAACTTTATTTTTAACTTTAACTTTAACTTTAACTTTCGCTTTAACTTTAACTTTAACTTTAACAACTTTAACTTTAACTTTCACTTTAACTTTAACTTTAACTTTATTTTTAACTTTAACTTTAACTTTAACTTTCGCTTTAACTTTAACTTTAACTTTAACAACTTTAACTTTAACTTTAGCTTTAACTTTAACTTTAACTTTGGCTTTAACTTTAACTTTAACTTTAACTTTAACTTTATTTTTAACTTTAACTTTAACTTTAACTTTCGCTTTAACTTTAACTTTAACTTTAACAACTTTAACTTTAACTTTAACTTTAACTTTAACTTTAACTTTCACTTTAACTTTAACTTTATTTTTAACTTCAACTTTAACTTTCACTTTAACTTTAATTTTAACTTTAACTTTAACTTTAACTTTAACTTTAACTTTAACCTTAACTTTAACTTTAACTTTCATTTTAACTTTATCTTTATTTTTAACTTTAACTTTAACTTTAACTTTCAATTTAACTTTAACATTCACTTTAACTTTAACTTTAAATTTAACTTTAGCTTTAACTTTAACTTTAGCTTTAACTTTAACTTTAACTTTAACTTTAACTTTAACTTTAACTTTAAATTTAACTTTAACTTTAACTTTCACTTTAACTTTAACTTTATTTTTAACTTTAACATTCACTTTAACTTTAACTTTTCTTTAACTTTAACTTTAACTTTAAATTTAACTTTAACTTTAATTTTAACTTTAACTTTAACTTTAACTTTAACTTTAACTTTAACGTTAACTTTAACTTTAACTTTAATTTTAACTTTAACTTTAACTTTAACTTTAAATTTAACTTTCACTTTAACGTTAACTTTAACTTTAACTTTAACTTTAACTTTAACGTTAACTTTAACTTTAAATTTAACTTTAACTTTAACTTTAACTTTAACTTTAACTTTAACGTTAACTTTAACCTTAACTTTAATTTTAACTTTAACTTTAACTTTAACTTTAACTTTAACTTTAACTTTAACTTTAACTTCAACTTTAACGTTAACTTTAACTTTAACTTTAACTTTAACTTTAACTTTAACTTTAACTTTAACTTTAACTTTAACTTTAACGTTAACTTTAACCTTAACTTTAATTTTAACTTTAACTTTAACTTTAACTTTCACTTTAACGTTAACTTTAACTTTAACTTTAACGTTAACTTTAACTTTAACTTTAACTTTAATTTTAACTTTAACTTTAACTTTAACTTTAACTTTAACTTTAACTTTAAATTTAACTTTAACTTTAACTTTAACGTTAACTTTAACTTTAACTTTAATTTTAACTTTAACTTTAATTTTAACTTTAACTTTCACTTTAACGTTAACTTTAACTTTAACTTTAACTTTAACTTTAACGTTAACTTTAACTTTAAATTTAACTTTAACTTTAACTTTAACTTTAACTTTAACTTTAACTTTAACGTTAACTTTAACTTTAATTTTAACTTTAACTTTAACTTTAACTTTAACTTTAACGTTAACTTTAACTTTAACTTTAACTTTAACTTTAACTTTAACTTTAACTTTAACTTTAACTTTAACTTTAACTTTAACTTTAACTTTAACTTTAACTTTAACTTTAACTTTAACGTTAACTTTAACTTTAACTTTAATTTTAACTTTAACTTTAACTTTAACTTTAACTTTAACTTTAACTTTAACTTTCAATTTAACGTTAACTTTAACTTTAACTTTAACTTTAACTTTAACTTTAACTTTAACGTTAACTTTAACTTTAACTTTAATTTTAACTTTAACTTTAACTTTAACTTTAACTTTAAATTTAACTTTAATTTTAACTTTAACTTTAACTTTAACTTTAACTTTAACTTTAACTTTAACTTTAACTTTAACTTTAACTTTAACTTTAACGTTAACTCTAACTTTAACTTTAACTTTAATTTTAACTTTAACTTTAACTTTAACTTTAACTTTAACTTTAACTTTCACTTTAACGTTAACTTTAACTTTAACTTTAACGTTAACTTTAACTTTAACATTAACTTTAACTTTAACTTTAACTTTAACGTTAACTTTAACTTTAACTTTAATTTTAACTTTAAGTTTAACTTTAAATTTAACTTTAACTTTAACTTTAAATTTAACTTTAATTTTAACTTCAACTTTAACTTTAACTTTAACTTTAACTTTAACTTTAACTTTAACTTTAACTTTAACTTTAACTTTAGCGTTAACTTTAACTTTAATTTTAACTTTAACTTTAACTTTAACTTTAAATTTAACTTTAACTTTAACAACTTTAACTTTAACTTTAGCTTTAACTTTAACTTTAACTTTGGCTTTAACTTTAACTTTAACTTTAACTTTAACTTTAACTTTAACTTTAACTTTAACTTTATCTTTAACTTTAACTTTAACTTTATTTTTAACTTTAACTTTAACTTTAACTTTCGCTTTAACTTTAACTTTAACTTTAACTTTAACTTTAACAACTTTAACTTTAACTTTAGCTTTAACTTTAACTTTAACTTTGGCTTTAACTTTAACTTTAACTTTAACTTTAACTTTATTTTTAACTTTAACTTTAACTTTAACTTTCGCTTTAACTTTAACTTTAACTTTAACAACTTTAACTTTAACTTTAACTTTCACTTTAACTTTAACTTTAACTTTATTTTTAACTTTAACTTTAACTTTAACTTTCGCTTTAACTTTAACTTTAACTTTAACAACTTTAACTTTAACTTTAGCTTTAACTTTAACTTTAACTTTGGCTTTAACTTTAACTTTAACTTTAACTTTAACTTTATTTTTAACTTTAACTTTAACTTTAACTTTCGCTTTAACTTTAACTTTAACTTTAACAACTTTAACTTTAACTTTAACTTTAACTTTAACTTTCACTTTAACTTTAACTTTATTTTTAACTTCAACTTTAACTTTCACTTTAACTTTAATTTTAACTTTAACTTTAACTTTAACTTTAACTTTAACTTTAACCTTAACTTTAACTTTAACTTTCATTTTAACTTTATCTTTATTTTTAACTTTAACTTTAACTTTAACTTTCAATTTAACTTTAACATTCACTTTAACTTTAACTTTAAATTTAACTTTAGCTTTAACTTTAACTTTAGCTTTAACTTTAACTTTAACTTTAACTTTAACTTTAACTTTAACTTTAACTTTAAATTTAACTTTAACTTTAACTTTCACTTTAACTTTAACTTTATTTTTAACTTTAACATTCACTTTAACTTTAACTTTTCTTTAACTTTAACTTTAACTTTAAATTTAACTTTAACTTTAATTTTAACTTTAACTTTAACTTTAACTTTAACTTTAACTTTAACGTTAACTTTAACTTTAACTTTAATTTTAACTTTAACTTTAACTTTAACTTTAAATTTAACTTTCACTTTAACGTTAACTTTAACTTTAACTTTAACTTTAACTTTAACGTTAACTTTAACTTTAAATTTAACTTTAACTTTAACTTTAACTTTAACTTTAACTTTAACGTTAACTTTAACCTTAACTTTAATTTTAACTTTAACTTTAACTTTAACTTTAACTTTAACTTTAACTTTAACTTTAACTTTAACTTCAACTTTAACGTTAACTTTAACTTTAACTTTAACTTTAACTTTAACTTTAACTTTAACTTTAACTTTAACTTTAACTTTAACTTTAACTTTAACGTTAACTTTAACCTTAACTTTAATTTTAACTTTAACTTTAACTTTAACTTTCACTTTAACGTTAACTTTAACTTTAACTTTAACGTTAACTTTAACTTTAACTTTAACTTTAATTTTAACTTTAACTTTAACTTTAACTTTAACTTTAACTTTAAATTTAACTTTAACTTTAACTTTAACGTTAACTTTAACTTTAACTTTAATTTTAACTTTAACTTTAATTTTAACTTTAACTTTCACTTTAACGTTAACTTTAACTTTAACTTTAACTTTAACTTTAACGTTAACTTTAACTTTAAATTTAACTTTAACTTTAACTTTAACTTTAACTTTAACTTTAACTTTAACGTTAACTTTAACTTTAATTTTAACTTTAACTTTAACTTTAACTTTAACTTTAACGTTAACTTTAACTTTAACTTTAACTTTAACTTTAACTTTAACTTTAACTTTAACTTTAACTTTAACTTTAACTTTAACTTTAACTTTAACTTTAACTTTAACGTTAACTTTAACTTTAACTTTAATTTTAACTTTAACTTTAACTTTAACTTTAACTTTAACTTTAACTTTAACTTTAACTTTCAATTTAACGTTAACTTTAACTTTAACTTTAACTTTAACTTTAACTTTAACTTTAACTTTAACGTTAACTTTAACTTTAACTTTAATTTTAACTTTAACTTTAACTTTAACTTTAACTTTAAATTTAACTTTAATTTTAACTTTAACTTTAACTTTAACTTTAACTTTAACTTTAACTTTAACTTTAACTTTAACTTTAACTTTAACTTTAACTTTAACTTTAACTTTAACTTTAACGTTAACTCTAACTTTAACTTTAACTTTAATTTTAACTTTAACTTTAACTTTAACTTTAACTTTAACTTTAACTTTCACTTTAACGTTAACTTTAACTTTAACTTTAACGTTAACTTTAACTTTAACATTAACTTTAACTTTAACTTTAACTTTAACGTTAACTTTAACTTTAACTTTAATTTTAACTTTAAGTTTAACTTTAAATTTAACTTTAACTTTAACTTTAAATTTAACTTTAATTTTAACTTTAACTTTAACTTTAACTTTAACTTTAACTTTAACTTTAACGATAACGATAACTTTAACTTTAATTTTAACTTTAACTTTAACTTTAACTTTAACTTTAACTTTAACTTTAACTTTCACTTTAACGTTAACTTTAACTTTAACTTTAACTTTAACTTTAACTTTAACTTTAACTTTAACTTTAACTTTAACTTTAACTTTAACGTTAACTTTAACTTTAACTTTAACTTTAACTTTAACTTTAACTTTAACTTTAACTTTAACTTTAACTTTAACGTTAACTTTAACTTTAACTTTAACTTTAATTTTAACTTTAACTTTAACTTTAACTTTAACTTTCACTTTAACTTTAACTTTAACTTTAACTTTAACTTTAAATTTAACTTTAATTTTAACTTTAACTTTAACTTTAACTTTAACGTTAACTTTAACTTTAACTTTAATTTTAACTTTAACTTTAACTTTAACTTTAACTTTAAATTTAACTTTAACTTTAACTTTAACGTTAACTTTAATTTTAACTTTAATTTTAACTTTAACTTTAACTTTAACTTTAACTTTAACTTTAACTTTAACTTTAACGTTAACTTTAACTTTAACTTTAACTTTAACTTTAATTTTAACTTTAACTTTAACTTTAACTTTAACTTTCACTTTAACTTTAACTTTAACTTTAACTTTAACTTTAAATTTAACTTTAATTTTAACTTTAACTTTAACTTTAACTTTAACTTTAACGTTAACTTTAACTTTAACTTTAATTTTAACTTTAACTTTAACTTTAACTTTAACTTTAAATTTAACTTTAACTTTAACTTTAACGTTAACTTTAATTTTAACTTTAATTTTAACTTTAACTTTAACTTTAACTTTAACTTTAACTTTAACTTTAAATTTAACTTTAATTTTAACTTTAACTTTAACTTTAACTTTAACGTTAACGTTAACTTTAACTTTAACTTTAACTTTAATTTTAACTTTAACTTTAACTTTAACTTTAACTTTAACTTTAACTTTAACTTTAACTTTAACTTTCACTTTAACGTTAACTTTAACTTTAATTTTAACTTTAACTTTAACTTTAACTTTTACTTTTACTTTAACTTTAACTTTAACTTTAAATTTAACTTTAACTTTAACTTTAACTTTCACTTTAACGTTAACTTTAACTTTAATTTTAACTTTAACTTTAACTTTAACTTTAACTTTAACTTCAACTTTAACTTTAACTTTAACTTTAACGTTAACTTTAACTTTAACTTTAATTTTAACTTTAACTTTAACTTTAACTTTAACTTTCACTTTCACTTTAACGTTAACTTTAACTTTAACTTTAACTTTAACTTTACCTTTAACTTTAACTTTCACTTTAACGTTAACTTTAACTTTAACTTTAATTTTAACTTTAACTTTAACTTTAACTTTAACTTTATTTTTAACTTTAACTTTAACTTTCGCTTTAACTTTAACTTTAACTTTAACTTTAACTTTAACGTTAACTTTAACTTTAACTTTCATTTTAACTTTAACTTTAACTTTCGCTTTAACTTTGTACATTCACTTTAACTTTAACTTTAACTTTAACTTTAACTTTAACTTTAACTTTAACTTTAACTTTAACTTTAACTTTAACTTTAACTTTAACTTTAACTTTAACTTTAACTTTAACTTTAACTTTAACTTTAACTTTAACTTTAACTTTAACTTTAACTTTAACTTTAACTTTAACTTTAACTTTAACTTTAACTTTAACTTTAACTTTAACTTTAACTTCAACTTTAACTTTAACTTTAACTGTGACTTTAACTTTAACTTTAAATTTAACTTTAACTTTAACTTTAACTTTAACTTTAACTTTAACGTTAACTTTAACTTTAACTTTAACTTTAACTTTAACTTTAAATTTAACTTTAACTTTAACAACTTTAACTTTAACTTTAACGTTAACTTTAACTTTAACTTTAACTTTAACTTTAAATTTAACATTAACTTTAACTTTAACAACTTTAACTTTAACTTTAGCTTTAACTTTAACTTTAACTTTAACTTTAACTTTAACTTTGGCTTTAACTTTAACTTTAACTTTAACTTTAACTTTAACTTTAACTTTAACTTTAACTTTAACTTTAACTTTAACTTTAACTTTAACTTTAACTTTAACTTTAACTTCAACTTTAACTTTAACTTTAATTTTCACTTTAACTTTAACTTAATTTTTAACTTTAACTTTCGCTTTAACTTTAACTTTAACTTTAACTTTAACTTTAACTTTAACTTTAACTTTAACTTTAACTTTAACTTTAACTTTAACTTCAACTTTAACTTTAACTTTAACTTTAACTTTAACTTTAACTTTAACTTTAACTTTAACTTTAACTTTAACTTTAACTTTAGCGTTAACTTTAACTTTAACTTTAACTTTAACTTTAACTTTAACTTTAACTTTAACTTTAACTTTAACTTTAACTTTAACTTTAACTTTAACTTTAACTTTAACTTTAACTTTAACTTTAACTTTAACTTTAACTTCAACTTTAACTTTAACTTTAACTTTCACTTTAACTTTAACTTAATTTTTAACTTTAACTTTCGCTTTAACTTTAACTTTAACTTTAACTTTAACTTTAACTTTAACTTTAACTTTAACTTTAACTTTAACTTTAACTTTAACTTCAACTTTAACGTTAACTTTAACTTTAACTTTAATTTTAACTTTAACTTTAACTTTAACTTTAACTTTCACTTTCACTTTAACGTTAACTTTAACTTTAACTTTAATTTTAACTTTAACTTTAACTTTAACTTTAACTTTATTTTTAACTTTAACTTTAACTTTCGCTTTAACTTTAACTTTAACTTTAACTTTAACTTTAACGTTAACTTTAACTTTAACTTTCATTTTAACTTTAACTTTAACTTTAACTTTAACTTTAACTTTAACTTTAACTTCAACTTTAACTTTAACTTTAACTTTCACTTTAACTTTAACTTAATTTTTAACTTTAACTTTCGCTTTAACTTTAACTTTAACTTTAACTTTAACTTTAACTTTAACTTTAACTTTAACTTTAACTTTAACTTTAACTTTAACTTCAACTTTAACGTTAACTTTAACTTTAACTTTAATTTTAACTTTAACTTTAACTTTAACTTTAACTTTAACTTTCACTTTCACTTTAACGTTAACTTTAACTTTAACTTTAACTTTAACTTTAACTTTAACTTTAACTTTCACTTTAACGTTAACTTTAACTTTAACTTTAATTTTAACTTTAACTTTAACTTTAACTTTAACTTTAACTTTAACTTTAACTTTAACTTTAACTTTAACTTTAACTTCAACTTTAACTTTAACTTTAACTTTCACTTTAACTTTAACTTAATTTTTAACTTTAACTTTCGCTTTAACTTTAACTTTAACTTTAACTTTAACTTTAACTTTAACTTTAACTTTAACTTTAACTTTAACTTTAACTTTAACTTTAACTTCAACTTTAACTTTAACTTTAACTTTAACTTTAACTTTAACTTTAACTTTAACTTTAACTTTAACTTTAACTTTAACTTTAACTTTAACTTTAACTTTAACTTTAACTTCAACTTTAACTTTAACTTTAACTTTCACTTTAACTTTAACTTAATTTTTAACTTTAACTTTCGCTTTAACTTTAACTTTAACTTTAACTTTAACTTTAACTTTAACTTTAACTTTAACTTTAACTTTAACTTTAACTTCAACTTTAACTTTAACTTTAACTTTCACTTTAACTTTAACTTAATTTTTAACTTTAACTTTCGCTTTAACTTTAACTTTAACTTTAACTTTAACTTTAACTTTAACTTTAACTTTAACTTTAACTTTAACTTTAACTTTAACTTTAACTTCAACTTTAACGTTAACTTTAACTTTAACTTTAATTTTAACTTTAACTTTAACTTTAACTTTAACTTTCACTTTCACTTTAACGTTAACTTTAACTTTAACTTTAACTTTAACTTTAACTTTAACTTTAACTTTAACTTTCACTTTAACGTTAACTTTAACTTTAACTTTAATTTTAACTTTAACTTTAACTTTAACTTTAACTTTAACTTTAACTTTAACTTTAACTTTAACTTTAACTTTAACTTTAACTTTAACTTCAACTTTAACTTTAACTTTAACTTTAACTTCAACTTTAACTTTAACTTTAACTTTAACTTTAACTTTAACTTTAACTTTAACTTTAACTTTAACTTTAACTTTAACTTTAACTTTAACTTTAACTTTAACTTCAACTTTAACTTTAACTTTAACTTTCACTTTAACTTTAACTTAATTTTTAACTTTAACTTTCGCTTTAACTTTAACTTTAACTTTAACTTTAACTTTAACTTTAACTTTAACTTTAACTTTAACTTTAACTTTAACTTTAACTTTAACTTCAACTTTAACTTTAACTTTAACTTTAACTTTAACTTTAACTTTAACTTTAACTTTAACTTTAACTTTAACTTTAACTTTAACTTTAACTTTAACTTTAACTTCAACTTTAACTTTAACTTTAACTTTCACTTTAACTTTAACTTAATTTTTAACTTTAACTTTCGCTTTAACTTTAACTTTAACTTTAACTTTAACTTTAACTTTAACTTTAACTTTAACTTTAACTTTAACTTTAACTTCAACTTTAACGTTAACTTTAACTTTAACTTTAATTTTAACTTTAACTTTAACTTTAACTTTAACTTTCACTTTCACTTTAACGTTAACTTTAACTTTAACTTTAACTTTAACTTTAACTTTAACTTTCACTTTAACGTTAACTTTAACTTTAACTTTAATTTTAACTTTAACTTTAACTTTAACTTTAACTTTATTTTTAACTTTAACTTTAACTTTCGCTTTAACTTTAACTTTAACTTTAACTTTAACTTTAACGTTAACTTTAACTTTAACTTTCATTTTAACTTTAACTTTAACTTTCGCTTTAACTTTGTACATTCACTTTAACTTTAACTTTAACTTTAACTTTAACTTTAACTTTAACTTTAACTTTAACTTTAACTTTAACTTTAACTTTAACTTTAACTTTAACTTTAACTTTAACTTTAACTTTAACTTCAACTTTAACTTTAACTTTAACTGTGACTTTAACTTTAACTTTAAATTTAACTTTAACTTTAACTTTAGCTTTAACTTTAACTTTAACTTTAACTTTAACTTTAACTTTAACTTTAACGTTAACTTTAACTTTAACTTTAACTTTAACTTTAACTATAAATTTAAATTTAACTTTAACTTTAACTTTAACTTTAACAACTTTAACTTTAACTTTAACGTTAACTTTAACTTTAACTTTAACTTTAACTTTAACTTTAACTTTAACTTTAACTTTAAATTTAACTTTAACTTTAACAACTTTAACTTTAACTTTAACTTTAACTTTAGCTTTAACTTTAACTTTAACTTTAACTTTGGCTTTAACTTTAACGTTAACTTTAACTTTAACTTTAACTTTAATTTTAACTTTAACTTTAACTTTAACTTTAACTTTAATTTTAACTTTAACTTTAACTTTAACTTTAACTTTAACTTTAACTTTCACTTTAACGTTAACTTTAACTTTAACTTTAACTTTAACTTTAAATTTAACTTTAACTTTAACTTTAACTTTAACGTTAACTTTAACTTTAATTTCAACTTTAACTTTAACTTTAACTTTAACTTTAACTTTAAATTTAACTTTAACTTTAACAACTTTAACTTTAACTTTAGCTTTAACTTTAACTTTAACTTTTGCTTTAACTTTAACTTTAACTTTAACTTTAACTTTAACTTCAACTTTAACTTTAACTTTAACTTAACTTTAACTTTAACTTTAACTTTAACTTTAACGTTAACTTTAACTTTAACTTTAACTTTAACTTTAATTTTAACTTTAACTTTAACTTTAACTTTAACTTTAACTTTCACTTTAACTTTAACTTTATTTTTAACTTTAGCTTTAACTTTAACTTTCGCTTTAACTTTAACTTTAACTTTAACTTCAAATTTAACTTTAACTTTAACTTTATTTTTAACTTTAACTTTAACTTTCGCTTTAACTTTAACAATCACTTTAACTTTAACTTTAACTTTAACTTTATTTTTAACTTTAACTTTAACTTTCGCTTTAACTTTAACTTTAACTTTAACTTTCACTTTATTTTTAACTTTAACTTTAACTTTAATTTTAACTTTCGCTTTAACTTTAACTTTTACTTTAACTTTGACTTTGACTTTAACATTAACTTTCATTTTAACTTTAACTTTAACTTTCGCTTTAACTTTGTACATTCACTTTAACTTTAACTTTAACTTTAGCTTTAACTTTAACTTTAACTTTAACTTTAACTTTAACTTTAACTTTAACTTTAACTTTAACTTTAACTTTAACTTTAACTTTAACTTTAACTTTAACTTTAACTTTAACTTTAACTTTAACTTTAACTTTAACTTTAACTTTAACTTTAACTTTAACTTCAACTTTAACTTTAACTTTAACTGTGACTTTAACTTTAACTTTAAATTTAACTTTAACTTTAACTTTAGCTTTAACTTTAACTTTAACTTTAACTTTAACTTTAACTTTAACTTTAACTTTAACGTTAACTTTAACTTTAACTTAATTTTAACTTTAAATTTAACTTTAACTTTAACAACTTTAACTTTAACTTTAACGTTAACTTTAACTTTAACTTTAACTTTAAATTTAACATTAACTTTAACTTTAACAACTTTAACTTTAACTTTAGCTTTAACTTTAACTTTAACTTTAACTTTAACTTTGGCTTTAACTTTAACTTTAACTTTAACTTTAACTTTAACTTTAACTTTAACTTTAACTTTAACTTTAACTTTAACTTTAACTTTAACTTTAACTTTAACTTTAACTTTAACTTTAACTTCAACTTTAACTTTAACTTTCACTTTAACTTTAACTTAATTTTTAACTTTAACTTTCGCTTTAACTTTAACTTTAACTTTAACTTTAACTTTAACTTCAACTTTAACTTTAACTTTAACTTTAACTTTAACTTTAACTTTAACTTTAACTTTAACTTTAACTTTAACTTTAACTTTAACGTTAACTTTAACTTTAATTTTAACTTTAACTTTAACTTTAACTTTAAATTTAACTTTAACTTTAACTTTAACTTTAACAACTTTAACTTTAACTTTAGCTTTAACTTTAACTTTAACTTTGGCTTTAACTTTAACTTTAACTTTAACTTTAACTTTAACTTTAACTTTAACTTTAACTTTAACTTTAACTTTATTTTTAACTTTAACTTTAACTTTAACTTTCGCTTTAACTTTAACTTTAACTTTAACAACTTTAACTTTAACTTTAGCTTTAACTTTAACTTTAACTTTAACTTTGGCTTTAACTTTAACTTTAACTTTATTTTTAACTTTAACTTTAACTTTAACTTTCGCTTTAACTTTAACTTTAACTTTAACAACTTTAACTTTAACTTTAACTTTAACTTTAACTTTCACTTTAACTTTAACTTTAACTTTATTTTTAACTTCAACTTTAACTTTCACTTTAACTTTAATTTTAACTTTAACTTTAACTTTAACTTTAACCTTAACTTTAACTTTAACTTTCATTTTAAATTTATCTTTATTTTTAACTTTAACTTTAACTTTAACTTTAACTTTCAATTTAACTTTAACATTCACTTTAACTTTAACTTTAAATTTAACTTTAGCTTTAACTTTAAATTTAACTTTAACTTTAGCTTTAACTTTAACTTTAACTTTAACTTTAACTTTAACTTTAACTTTAACTTTAACTTTAAATTTAACTTTAACTTTAACTTTCACTTTAACTTTAACTTTATTTTTAACTTTAACATTCACTTTAACTTTAACTTTTCTTTAACTTTAACTTTAAATTTAACTTTAACTTTAATTTTAACTTTAACTTTAACTTTAACTTTAACTTTAACTTTAACTTTAACTTTAACTTTAATTTTAACTTTAACTTTAACTTTAAATTTAACTTTCACTTTAACGTTAACTTTAACTTTAACTTTAACTTTAACGTTAACTTTAACTTTAAATTTAACTTTAACTTTAACTTTAACTTTAACTTTAACGTTAACTTTAACCTTAACTTTAATTTTAACTTTAACTTTAACTTTAACTTTAACTTTAACTTTAACTTTAACGTTAACTTTAACTTTAACTTTAACTTTAACTTTAACTTTAACGTTAACTTTAACTTTAACTTTAACTTTAACTTTAACTTTCACTTTAACGTTAACTTTAACTTTAACTTTAACTTTAACGTTAACTTTAACTTTAACTTTAACTTTAATTTTAACTTTAACTTTAACTTTAACTTTAAATTTAACTTTAATTTTAACTTTAACTTTAACTTTAACTTTAACTTTAACGTTAACTTTAACTTTAATTTTAACTTTAACTTTAACTTTAACTTTCACTTTAACGTTAACTTTAACTTTAACTTTAACTTTAACGTTAACTTTAACTTTAACTTTAACTTTAACTTTAACTTTAACTTTGGCTTTAACTTTAACTTTAACTTTAACTTTAACTTTAACTTTAACTTTAACTTTAACTTTAACTTTAACTTTAACTTCAACTTTAACTTTAACTGTGACTTTAACTTCAACTTTAAATTTAACTTTAACTTTAACTTTAGCTTTAACTTTAACTTTAACTTTAACTTTAACTTTAACGTTAACTTTAACTTTAACTTTAACTTTAACTTTAAATTTAACTTTAACTTTAACAACTTTAACTTTAACTTTAACGTTAACTTTAACTTTAACTTTAACTTTAACTTTAAATTTAACATTAACTTTAACTTTAACAACTTTAACTTTAACTTTAGCTTTAACTTTAACTTTAACTTTAACTTTAACTTTGGCTTTAACTTTAACTTTAACTTTAACTTTAACTTTAACTTTAACTTTAACTTTAACTTTAACTTTAACTTTAACTTTAACTTTAACTTTAACTTTAACTTTAACTTTAACTTTAACTTTAACTTTAACTTTAACTTTAACTTTAACTTTAACTTTAACTTCAACTTTAACTTTAACTTTAACTTTCACTTTAACTTTAACTTAATTTTTAACTTTAACTTTCGCTTTAACTTTAACTTTAACTTTAACTTTAACTTTAACTTTAACTTTAACTTTAGCTTTAACTTTAACTTTAACTTTAACTTTAACTTTAACTTTAACTTTAACTTTAACTTTAACTTTAACTTTAACTTTAACTTTAACTTTAACTTTAACTTTAACTTTAACTTTAACTTTAACTTTAACTTTAACTTTAACTTTAACTTTAACTTTAACTTTAACTTTAACTTTAACTTTAACTTTAACTTTAACTTTAACTTTAACTTTAACTTTAACTTTAACTTCAACTTTAACTTTAACTTTAACTGTGACTTTAACTTTAACTTTAAATTTAACTTTAACTTTAACTTTAGCTTTAACTTTAACTTTAACTTTAACTTTAACTTTAACTTTAACTTTAACTTTAACGTTAACTTTAACTTTAACTTTAACTTTAACTTTAACTTTAAATTTAACTTTAACTTTAACAACTTTAACTTTAACTTTAACGTTAACTTTAACTTTAACTTTAACTTTAAATTTAACATTAACTTTAACTTTAACAACTTTAACTTTAACTTTAGCTTTAACTTTAACTTTAACTTTAACTTTAACTTTAACTTTAACTTTGGCTTTAACTTTAACTTTAACTTTAACTTTAACTTTAATTTTAACTTTAACTTTAACTTTAACTTTAACTTTAACTTTAACTTTAACTTTAACTTTAACTTTAACTTTAACTTTAACTTTAACTTTAACTTCAACTTTAACTTTAACTTTAACTTTCACTTTAACTTTAACTTAATTTTTAACTTTAACTTTCGCTTTAACTTTAACTTTAACTTTAACTTTAACTTTAACTTTAACTTTAACTTTAACTTTAACTTTAACTTTAACTTCAACTTTAACTTTAACTTTAACTTTAACTTTAACTTTAACTTTAACTTTAACTTTAACTTTAACTTTAGCGTTAACTTTAACTTTAATTTTAACTTTAACTTTAACTTTAACTTTAAATTTAACTTTAACTTTAACAACTTTAACTTTAACTTTAGCTTTAACTTTAACTTTAACTTTGGCTTTAACTTTAACTTTAACTTTAACTTTAACTTTAACTTTAACTTTAACTTTAACTTTAACTTTAACTTTAACTTTAACTTTATCTTTAACTTTAACTTTAACTTTATTTTTAACTTTAACTTTAACTTTAACTTTCGCTTTAACTTTAACTTTAACTTTAACAACTTTAACTTTAACTTTAGCTTTAACTTTAACTTTAACTTTGGCTTTAACTTTAACTTTAACTTTAACTTTAACTTTATTTTTAACTTTAACTTTAACTTTAACTTTCGTTTTAACTTTAACTTTAACTTTAACAACTTTAACTTTAACTTTAACTTTCACTTTAACTTTAACTTTAACTTTATTTTTAACTTTAACTTTAACTTTAACTTTCGCTTTAACTTTAACTTTAACTTTAACAACTTTAACTTTAACTTTAGCTTTAACTTTAACTTTAACTTTGGCTTTAACTTTAACTTTAACTTTAACTTTAACTTTATTTTTAACTTTAACTTTAACTTTAACTTTCGCTTTAACTTTAACTTTAACTTTAACAACTTTAACTTTAACTTTAACTTTAACTTTAACTTTCACTTTAACTTTAACTTTATTTTTAACTTCAACTTTAACTTTCACTTTAACTTTAATTTTAACTTTAACTTTAACTTTAACTTTAACCTTAACTTTAACTTTAACTTTCATTTTAACTTTATCTTTATTTTTAACTTTAACTTTAACTTTAACTTTCAATTTAACTTTAACATTCACTTTAACTTTAACTTTAAATTTAACTTTAGCTTTAACTTTAACTTTAACTTTAACTTTAGCTTTAACTTTAACTTTAACTTTAACTTTAACTTTAACTTTAAATTTAACTTTAACTTTAACTTTCACTTTAACTTTAACTTTATTTTTAACTTTAACATTCACTTTAACTTTAACTTTTCTTTAACTTTAACTTTAACTTTAAATTTAACTTTAATTTTAACTTTAACTTTAACTTTAACTTTAACTTTAACTTTAACTTTAACGTTAACTTTAACTTTAACTTTAATTTTAACTTTAACTTTAACTTTAACTTTAAATTTAACTTTCACTTTAACGTTAACTTTAACTTTAACTTTAACTTTAACTTTAACTTTAACGTTAACTTTAACTTTAAATTTAACTTTAACTTTAACTTTAACTTTAACTTTAACTTTAACTTTAACGTTAACTTTAACCTTAACTTTAATTTTAACTTTAACTTTAACTTTAACTTTAACTTTAACTTCAACTTTAACGTTAACTTTAACTTTAACTTTAACTTTAACTTTAACTTTAACTTTAACTTTAACTTTAACTTTAACTTTAACGTTAACTTTAACCTTAACTTTAATTTTAACTTTAACTTTAACTTTAACTTTAACTTTAACTTTCACTTTAACGTTAACTTTAACTTTAACTTTAACGTTAACTTTAACTTTAACTTTAATTTTAACTTTAACTTTAACTTTAACTTTAACTTTAACTTTAACTTTAACTTTAACTTTAAATTTAACTTTAACTTTAATTTTAACTTTAACTTTAACTTTAACTTTAACTTTAACGTTAACTTTAACTTTAACTTTAATTTTAACTTTAACTTTAATTTTAACTTTAACTTTCACTTTAACGTTAACTTTAACTTTAACTTTAACTTTAACGTTAACTTTAACTTTAAATTTAACTTTAACTTTAACTTTAACTTTAACTTTAACTTTAACTTTAACTTTAACTTTAACGTTAACTTTAACTTTAATTTTAACTTTAACTTTAACTTTAACTTTAACTTTAACGTTAACTTTAACTTTAACTTTAACTTTAACTTTAACTTTAACTTTAACTTTAACTTTAACTTTAACTTTAACGTTAACTTTAACTTTAACTTTAATTTTAACTTTAACTTTAACTTTAACTTTAACTTTCACTTTAACGTTAACTTTAACTTTAACTTTAACTTTAACTTTAACGTTAACTTTAACTTTAACTTTAATTTTAACTTTAACTTTAACTTTAACTTTAACTTTAAATTTAACTTTAATTTTAACTTTAACTTTAACTTTAACTTTAACTTTAACTTTAACTTTAACTTTAACTTTAACTTTAACTTTAACTTTAACGTTAACTCTAACTTTAACTTTAACTTTAATTTTAACTTTAACTTTAACTTTAACTTTAACTTTAACTTTAACTTTAACTTTAACTTTAACTTTAACTTTCACTTTAACGTTAACTTTAACTTTAACTTTAACGTTAACTTTAACTTTAACATTAACTTTAACTTTAACTTTAACTTTAACGTTAACTTTAACTTTAACTTTAATTTTAACTTTAAGTTTAACTTTAAATTTAACTTTAACTTTAACTTTAAATTTAACTTTAATTTTAACTTTAACTTTAACTTTAACTTTAACTTTAACTTTAACGATAACGATAACTTTAACTTTAATTTTAACTTTAACTTTAACTTTAACTTTAACTTTAACTTTAACTTTCACTTTAACGTTAACTTTAACTTTAACTTTAACTTTAACTTTAACTTTAACTTTAACTTTAACTTTAACTTTAACGTTAACTTTAACTTTAACTTTAACTTTAACTTTAACTTTAACTTTAACTTTAACTTTAACGTTAACTTTAACTTTAACTTTAATTTTAACTTTAACTTTAACTTTAACTTTAACTTTCACTTTAACTTTAACTTTAACTTTAACTTTAAATTTAACTTTAATTTTAACTTTAACTTTAACTTTAACTTTAACTTTAACGTTAACTTTAACTTTAACTTTAATTTTAACTTTAACTTTAACTTTAACTTTAACTTTAACTTTAAATTTAACTTTAACTTTAACGTTAACTTTAATTTTAACTTTAATTTTAACTTTAACTTTAACTTTAACTTTAACTTTAAATTTAACTTTAATTTTAACTTTAACTTTAACTTTAACTTTAACTTTAACGTTAACGTTAACTTTAACTTTAACTTTAACTTTAATTTTAACTATAACTTTAACTTTAACTTTAACTTTAACTTTAACTTTCACTTTAACGTTAACTTTAACTTTAATTTTAACTTTAACTTTAACTTTAACTTTAACTTTTACTTTAACTTTAACTTTAAATTTAACTTTAACTTTAACTTTCACTTTAACGTTAACTTTAACTTTAACTTTAATTTTAACTTTAACTTTAACTTTAACTTTAACTTTAACTTCAACTTTAACTTTAACTTTAACTTTAACGTTAACTTTAACTTTAACTTTAATTTTAACTTTAACTTTAACTTTAACTTTAACTTTCACTTTCACTTTAACGTTAACTTTAACTTTAACTTTAACTTTAACTTTAACTTTAACTTTAACTTTCACTTTAACGTTAACTTTAACTTTAACTTTAATTTTAACTTTAACTTTAACTTTAACTTTAACTTTATTTTTAACTTTAACTTTAACTTTCGCTTTAACTTTAACTTTAACTTTAACGTTAACTTTAACTTTAACTTTCATTTTAACTTTAACTTTAACTTTCGCTTTAACTTTGTACATTCACTTTAACTTTAACTTTAACTTTAACTTTAACTTTAACTTTAACTTTAACTTTAACTTTAACTTTAACTTTAACTTCAACTTTAACTTTAACTTTAACTGTGACTTTAACTTTAACTTTAAATTTAACTTTAACTTTAACTTTAGCTTTAACTTTAACTTTAACTTTAACTTTAACTTTAACTTTAACTTTAACGTTAACTTTAACTTTAACTTTAACTTTAACTTTAACTTTAACTTTAAATTTAACTTTAACTTTAACTTTAACAACTTTAACTTTAACTTTAACGTTAACTTTAACTTTAACTTTAACTTTAACTTTAACTTTAAATTTAACTTTAACTTTAACAACTTTAACTTTAACTTTAACTTTAGCTTTAACTTTAACTTTAACTTTAACTTTGGCTTTAACTTTAACGTTAACTTTAACTTTAACTTTAACTTTAATTTTAACTTTAACTTTAACTTTAACTTTAACTTTAATTTTAACTTTAACTTTAACTTTAACTTTAACTTTAACTTTCACTTTAACGTTAACTTTAACTTTAATTTTAACTTTAACTTTAACTTTAAATTTAACTTTAACTTTAACTTTAACTTTAACGTTAACTTTAACTTTAATTTCAACTTTAACTTTAACTTTAACTTTAACTTTAACTTTAAATTTAACTTTAACTTTAACAACTTTAACTTTAACTTTAGCTTTAACTTTAACTTTAACTTTTGCTTTAACTTTAACTTTAACTTTAACTTTAACTTTAACTTTAACTTTAACTTCAACTTTAACTTTAACTTTAACTTAACTTTAACTTTAACTTTAACTTTAACTTTAACTTTAACTTTAACTTTAACGTTAACTTTAACTTTAACTTTAACTTTAATTTTAACTTTAACTTTAACTTTAACTTTAACTTTAACTTTCACTTTAACTTTAACTTTATTTTTAACTTTAGCTTTAACTTTAACTTTCGCTTTAACTTTAACTTTAACTTTAACTTTAACTTCAAATTTAACTTTAACTTTAACTTTATTTTTAACTTTAACTTTAACTTTCGCTTTAACTTTAACAATCACTTTAACTTTAACTTTAACTTTAACTTTATTTTTAACTTTAACTTTAACTTTCGCTTTAACTTTAACTTTAACTTTAACTTTCACTTTATTTTTAACTTTAACTTTAACTTTAACTTTCGCTTTATCTTTAACTTTTACTTTAACTTTGACTTTGACTTTAACATTAACTTTCATTTTAACTTTAACTTTAACTTTCGCTTTAACTTTGT
Organism: Eurosta solidaginis; assembly: GCF_040869045.1. NCBI lineage: Eukaryota > Metazoa > Arthropoda > Insecta > Diptera > Tephritidae > Eurosta > Eurosta solidaginis. Next base: position 367,476 of record NW_027136887.1, on the reverse strand, counting down.
ACATTCACTTTAACTTTAACTTTAACTTTAGCTTTAACTTTAACTTTAACTTTAACTTTAACTTTAACTTTAACTTTAACTTTAACTTTAACTTTAACTTTAACTTTAACTTTAACTTTAACTTTAACTTTAACTTTAACTTTAACTTTAACTTTAACTTTAACTTTAACTTTAACTTTAACTTTAACTTTAACTTTAACTTTAACTTTAACTTTAACTTTAACTTTAACTTTAACTTTAACTTCAACTTTAACTTTAACTTTAACTGTGACTTTAACTTTAACTTTAAATTTAACTTTAACTTTAACTTTGGCTTTAACTTTAATTTTAACTTTAACTTTAACTTTAACTTTAACTTTAACGTTAACTTTAACTTTAACTTAATTTTAACTTTAAATTTAACTTTAACTTTAACAACTTTAACTTTAACGTTAACTTTAACTTTAACTTTAACTTTAACTTTAAATTTAACATTAACTTTAACTTTAACAACTTTAACTTTAACTTTAGCTTTAACTTTAACTTTAACTTTAACTTTAACTTTGGCTTTAACTTTAACTTTAACTTTAACTTTAACTTTAACTTTAACTTTAACTTTAACTTTAACTTTAACTTTAACTTTAACTTTAACTTTAACTTTAACTTTAACTTTAACTTTAACTTTAACTTTAACTTTAACTTTAACTTTAACTTTAACTTCAACTTTAACTTTAACTTTCACTTTAACTTTAACTTAATTTTTAACTTTAACTTTCGCTTTAACTTTAACTTTAACTTTAACTTTAACTTTAACTTTAACTTTAATTTCAACTTTAACTTTAACTTTAACTTTAACTTTAACTTTAACTTTAACTTTAACTTTAACTTTAACGTTAACTTTAACTTTAATTTTAACTTTAACTTTAACTTTAACTTTAAATTTAACTTTAACTTTAACTTTAACTTTAACTTTAACAACTTTAACTTTAACTTTAGCTTTAACTTTAACTTTAACTTTGGCTTTAACTTTAACTTTAACTTTAACTTTAACTTTAACTTTAACTTTAACTTTAACTTTAACTTTAACTTTAACTTTAACTTTAACTTTAACTTTAACTTTATTTTTAACTTTAACTTTAACTTTAACTTTCGCTTTAACTTTAACTTTAACTTTAACAACTTTAACTTTAACTTTAGCTTTAACTTTAACTTTAACTTTAACTTTGGCTTTAACTTTAACTTTAACTTTATTTTTAACTTTAACTTTAACTTTAACTTTCGCTTTAACTTTAACTTTAACTTTAACAACTTTAACTTTAACTTTAACTTTAACTTTCACTTTAACTTTAACTTTATTTTTAACTTCAACTTTAACTTTCACTTTAACTTTAATTTTAACTTTAACTTTAACTTTAACTTTAACTTTAACCTTAACTTTAACTTTAACTTTCATTTTAAATTTATCTTTATTTTTAACTTTAACTTTAACTTTAACTTTCAATTTAACTTTAACATTCACTTTAACTTTAACTTTAAATTTAACTTTAGCTTTAACTTTAAATTTAACTTTAACTTTAGCTTTAACTTTAACTTTAACTTTAACTTTAAATTTAACTTTAACTTTCACTTTAACTTTAACTTTATTTTTACCTTTAACATTCACTTTAACTTTAACTTTTCTTTAACTTTAACTTTAACTTTAAATTTAACTTTAACTTTAATTTTAACTTTAACTTTAACTTTAACTTTAACTTTAACTTTAACTTTAACTTTAACTTTAACTTTAATTTTAACTTTAACTTTAACTTTAACTTTAACTTTAACTTTAAATTTAACTTTCACTTTAACGTTAACTTTAACTTTAACTTTAACTTTAACTTTAACTTTAACGTTAACTTTAACTTTAAATTTAACTTTAACTTTAACTTTAACTTTAACTTTAACTTTAACGTTAATTTTAACCTTAACTTTAATTTTAACTTTAACTTTAACTTTAACTTTAACTTTAACGTTAACTTTAACTTTAACTTTAACTTTAACTTTAACTTTAACGTTAACTTTAACTTTAACTTTAACTTTAACTTTCACTTTAACGTTAACTTTAACTTTAACTTTAACTTTAACTTTAACGTTAACTTTAACTTTAACTTTAATTTTAACTTTAACTTTAACTTTAACTTTAACTTTAACGTTAACTTTAACTTTAATTTTAACTTTAACTTTAACTTTCACTTTAACGTTAACTTTAACTTTAACTTTAACTTTAACGTTAACTTTAACTTTAACTTTAACTTTAACTTTAACTTTAACGTTAACTTTAACTTTAACTTTAATTTTAACTTTAATTTTAACTTTAACTTTAACTTTAACTTTAACTTTAAATTTAACTTTTATTTTAACTTTAACTTTAACTTTAACTTTAACTTTCACTTTAACGTTAACTTTATTTTTAACTTTAACTTTAACTTTAACTTTCGCTTTAACTTTAACTTTAACTTTAACTTTAGCTTTAACTTTCGCTTTAACTTTAACATTCACTTTAACTTTAACTTTAACTTTAACTTTATTTTTAACTTTAACTTTAACTTTCGCTTTAACTTTAACTTTAACTTTAACTTTAACTTTAACTTTAACTTTAACTTTAACGTTAACTTTAACTTAATTTTAACTTTAAATTTAACTTTAACTTTAACAACTTTAACTTTAACTTTAACTTTCGCTTTAACTTTGTACATTCACTTTAACTTTAACTTTAACTTTAGCTTTAACTTTAACTTTAACTTTAACTTTAACTTTATTTTTAACTTTAACTTTAACTTTCGCTTTAACTTTAACTTTAACTTTAACTTTCACTTTAACTTTAACTTTATTTTTAACTTTAACTTTAACTTTAACTTTCGCTTTAACTTTAACTTTAACTTTTACTTTAACTTTGACTTTGACTTTAACATTAACTTTCATTTTAACTTTAACTTTAACTTTCGCTTTAACTTTGTACATTCACTTTAACTTTAACTTCAACTTTAGCTTTAACTTTAACTTTAACTTTAACGTTAACTTTAACCTTAACTTTAATTTTAACTTTAACTTTAACTTTAACTTTAACTTTAACTTTAACTTTAACGTTAACTTTAACTTTAACTTTAACTTTAACTTTAACTTTAACTTTAACTTTAACGTTAACTTTAACTTTAACTTTAACTTTAACTTTCACTTTAACGTTAACTTTAACTTTAACTTTAACTTTAACTTTAACTTTAACGTTAACTTTAACTTTAACTTTAATTTTAACTTTAACTTTAACTTTAACTTTAACTTTAAATTTAACTTTAATTTTAACTTTAACTTTAACTTTAACTTTAACTTTAACTTTAACTTTAACGTTAACTTTAACTTTAATTTTAACTTTAACTTTAACTTTAACTTTAACTTTAACTTTAACTTTCACTTTAACGTTAACTTTAACTTTAACTTTAACGTTAACTTTAACTTTAACTTTAACTTTAACTTTAACGTTAACTTTAACTTTAACTTTAATTTTAACTTTAATTTTAACTTTAACTTTAACTTTAAATTTAACTTTTATTTTAACTTTAACTTTAACTTTAAATTTAACTTTAACTTTAATTTTAATTTTAACTTTAACTTTAACTTTAACTTTAACTTTAACTTTAACTTTAATTTTAACTTTAACTTTAACTTTAACTTTAAATTTAACTTTCACTTTAACGTTAACTTTAACTTTAACTTTAACTTTAACTTTAACTTTAACTTTAACTTTAACTTTAACGTTAACTTTAACTTTAAATTTAACTTTAACTTTAACTTTAACTTTAACTTTAACTTTAACGTTAACTTTAACCTTAACTTTAATTTTAACTTTAACTTTAACTTTAACTTTAACGTTAACTTTAACTTTAACTTTAACTTTAACTTTAACTTTAACGTTAACTTTAACTTTAACTTTAACTTTAACTTTCACTTTAACGTTAACTTTAACTTTAACTTTAACTTTAACTTTAACGTTAACTTTAACTTTAACTTTAATTTTAACTTTAACTTTAACTTTAACTTTAACTTTAACTTTAACGTTAACTTTAACTTTAATTTTAACTTTAACTTTAACTTTAACTTTCACTTTAACGTTAACTTTAACTTTAACTTTAACTTTAACTTTAACGTTAACTTTAACTTTAACTTTAACTTTAACTTTAACTTTAACGTTAACTTTAACTTTAACTTTAACTTTAATTTTAACTTTAATTTTAACTTTAACTTTAACTTTAACTTTAACTTTAACTTTAAATTTAACTTTTATTTTAACTTTAACTTTAACTTTAACTTTAACTTTAACTTTCACTTTAACGTTAACTTTATTTTTAACTTTAACTTTAACTTTAACTTTCGCTTTAACTTTAACTTTAACTTTAACTTTAGCTTTAACTTTCGCTTTAACTTTAACATTCACTTTAACTTTAACTTTAACTTTAACTTTATTTTTAACTTTAACTTTAACTTTCGCTTTAACTTTAACTTTAACTTTAACTTTCACTTTAACTTTAACTTTATTTTTAACTTTAACTTTAACTTTAACTTTCGCTTTAACTTTAACTTTAACTTTTACTTTAACTTTGACTTTGACTTTAACATTAACTTTCATTTTAACTTTAACTTTAACTTTCGCTTTAACTTTGTACATTCACTTTAACTTTAACTTTAACTTTAGCTTTAACTTTAACTTTAACTTTAACTTTAACTTTAACTTTAACTTTAACTTTAACTTTAACTTTAACTTTAACTTTAACTTTAACTTTAACTTTAACTTTAACTTTAACTTTAACTTTAACTTTAACTTTAACTTTAACTTCAACTTTAACTTTAACTTTAACTGTGACTTTAACTTTAACTTTAAATTTAACTTTAACTTTAACTTTAGCTTTAACTTTAACTTTAACTTTAACTTTAACTTTAACTTTAACTTTAACTTTAACTTTAACTTTAACTTTAACTTTAACTTTAACGTTAACTTTAACTTAATTTTAACTTTAAATTTAACTTTAACTTTAACAACTTTAACTTTAACTTTAACGTTAACTTTAACTTTAACTTTAAATTTAACATTAACTTTAACTTTAACAACTTTAACTTTAACTTTAGCTTTAACTTTAACTTTAACTTTAACTTTGGCTTTAACTTTAACTTTAACTTTAACTTTAACTTTAACTTTAACTTTAACTTTAACTTTAACTTTAACTTTAACTTTAACTTTAACTTTAACTTTAACTTTAACTTTAACTTCAACTTTAACTTTAACTTTCACTTTAACTTTAACTTAATTTTTAACTTTAACTTTCGCTTTAACTTTAACTTTAACTTTAACTTTAACTTTAACTTTAACTTCAACTTTAACTTTAACTTTAACTTTAACTTTAACTTTAACTTTAACTTTAACTTTAACTTTAACTTTAACTTTAACTTTAACGTTAACTTTAACTTTAATTTTAACTTTAACTTTAACTTTAAATTTAACGTTAACTTTAACTTTAACAACTTTAACTTTAACTTTAGCTTTAACTTTAACTTTAACTTTGGCTTTAACTTTAACTTTAACTTTAACTTTAACTTTAACTTTGACTTTATTTTTAACTTTAACTTTAACTTTAACTTTCGCTTTAACTTTAACTTTAACTTTAACTTTGACTTTATTTTTAACTTTAACTTTAACTTTAACTTTCGCTTTAACTTTAACTTTAACTTTAACAACTTTAACTTTAACTTTAGCTTTAACTTTAACTTTGGCTTTAACTTTAACTTTAACTTTAACTTTATTTTTAACTTTAACTTTAACTTTCGCTTTAACTTTAACTTTAACTTTAACAACTTTAACTTTAACTTTAACTTTAACTTTAACTTTAACTTTCACTTTAACTTTAACTTTATTTTTAACTTCAACTTTAACTTTCACTTTAACTTTAGTTTTAACTTTAACTTTAACTTTAACTTTAACCTTAACTTTAACTTTAACTTTCATTTTAACTTTATCTTTATTTTTAACTTTAACTTTAACTTTAACTTTCAATTTAACTTTAACATTCACTTTAACTTTAACTTTAAATTTAACTTTAGCTTTAACTTTAACTTTAACTTTAACTTTAACTTTAGCTTTAACTTGAACTTTAACTTTAACTTTAACTTTAAATTTAACTTTAACTTTAACTTTAACTTTCACTTTAACTTTAACTTTATTTTTAACTTTAACATTCACTTTAACTTTAACTTTTCTTTAACTTTAACTTTAACTTTAAATTTAACTTTAACTTTAATTTTAACTTTAACTTTAACTTTAACTTTAACTTTAACTTTAACGTTAACTTTAACTTTAACTTTAATTTTAACTTTAACTTTAACTTTAACTTTAACTTTAAATTTAACTTTCACTTTAACGTTAACTTTAACTTTAACTTTAACTTTAACGTTAACTTTAACTTTAAATTTAACTTTAACTTTAACTTTAATTTTAACTTTAACTTTAACTTTAACTTTAACTTTAACTTTAACTTTAACGTTAACTTTAACCTTAACTTTAATTTTAACTTTAACTTTAACTTTAACTTTAACTTTAACTTTAACTTTAACGTTAACTTTAACTTTAACTTTAACTTTAACTTTAACTTTAACTTTAACTTTAACTTTAACTTTAACTTTAACTTTAACGTTAACTTTAACTTTAACTTTAACTTTAACTTTAACTTTCACTTTAACGTTAACTTTAACTTTAACTTTAACTTTAACTTTAACTTTAACTTTAACGTTAACTTTAACTTTAACTTTAATTTTAACTTTAACTTTAACTTTAACTTTAAATTTAACTTTAATTTTAACTTTAACTTTAACTTTAACTTTAACTTTAACTTTAACTTTAACTTTAACTTTAACGTTAACTTTAACTTTAATTTTAACTTTAACTTTAACTTTAACTTTAACTTTAACTTTAACTTTAACTTTCACTTTAACGTTAACTTTAACTTTAACTTTAACTTTAACGTTAACTTTAACTTTAACTTTAACTTTAACTTTAACTTTAACGTTAACTTTAACTTTAACTTTAATTTTAACTTTAATTTTAACTTTAACTTTAACTTTAAATTTAACTTTTATTTTAACTTTAACTTTAACTTTAACTTTAACGTTAACTTTAACTTTAACTTTTATTTTAACTTTAACTTTAACTTTAACTTTAACTTTCACTTTAACGTTAACTATAACTTTAACTTTAACTTTAACTTTAACTTTAACGTTAACTTTAACTTTAACTTTAACTTTAACTTTAACTTTAACTTTAACTTTAACTTTAACTTTAACGTTAACTTTAACTTTAACTTTAATTTTAACTTTAACTTTAACTTTAACTTTAACTTTCACTTTAACTTTAACTTTAACTTTAACTTTAAATTTAACTTTAAATTTAACTTTAATTTTAACTTTAACTTTAACTTTAACTTTAACGTTAACTTTAACTTTAACTTTAATTTTAACTTTAACTTTAACTTTAACTTTAACTTTAACTTTAACTTTAACTTTAAATTTAACTTTAACTTTAACTTTAACTTTAATGTTAACTTTAATTTTAACTTTAATTTTAACTTTAACTTTAACTTTAACTTTAACTTTAACTTTAACTTTAACTTTAACTTTAACTTTAACTTTAACTTTAACTTTAAATTTAACTTTAATTTTAACTTTAACTTTAACTTTAACTTTAACTTTAACGTTAACTTTAACTTTAACTTTAATTTTAACTTTAACTTTAACTTTAACTTTAACTTTAACTTAAACTTTCACTTTAACGTTAACTTTAACTTTAATTTTAACTTTAACTTTAACTTTAACTTTAAATTTAACTTTAACTTTAACTTTAACTTTAACTTTCACTTTAACGTTAACTTTAACTTTAACTTTAATTTTAACTTTAACTTTAACTTTAACTTTAACTTTAACTTTAACTTTAACTTTAACTTTAACTTTAACTTTAACTTTAACTTCAACTTTAACTTTAACTTTAACTTTAACTTTAACGTTAACTTTAACTTTAACTTAAATTTTAACTTTAACTTTAACTTTAACTTTAACTTTAACTTTCACTTTCACTTTAACGTTAACTTTAACTTTAACTTTAACTTTCACTTTAACGTTAACTTTAACTTTAACTTTAATTTTAACTTTAACTTTAACTTTAACTTTATTTTTAACTTTAACTTTAACTTTAACTTTCGCTTTAACTTTAACTTTAACTTTAACTTTAACGTTAACTTTAACTTTAACTTTCATTTTAACTTTAACTTTAACTTTCGCTTTAACTTTGTACATTCACTTTAACTTTAACTTTAACTTTAACTTTAACTTTAACTTTAACTTTAACTTTAACTTTAACTTTAACTTTAACTTTAACTTTAACTTTAACTTTAACTTTAATTTAAACTTTAACTTTAACTTTAACTTTAACTTTAACTTTAACTTTAACTTTAACTTCAACTTTAACTTTAACTTTAACTTTAACTGTGACTTTAACTTTAACTTTAAATTTAACTTTAACTTTAACTTTAGCTTTAACTTTAACTTTAACTTTAACTTTAACTTTAACTTTAACGTTAACTTTAACTTTAACTTTAACTTTAACTTTAACTTTAAATTTAACTTTAACTTTAACTTTAACTTTAACTTTAACAACTTTAACTTTAACTTTAACGTTAACTTTAACTTTAACTTTAACTTTAAATTTCACTTTAACTTTAACAACTTTAACTTTAACTTTAACTTTAGCTTAAACTTTAACTTTAACTTTAACTTTGGCTTTAACTTTAACGTTAACTTTAACTTTAACTTTAACTTTAATTTTAACTTTAACTTTAACTTTAACTTTAACTTTAACTTTAACTTTAACTTTAACTTTAACTTTAACTTTAACTTTAACTTTAATTTTAACTTTAACTTTAACTTTAACTTTAACTTTAACTTTAACTTTAACTTTAACTTTAACTTTAACTTTAACTTTAACTTTAACTTTAACTTTAACTTTAACTTTAACTTTAACTTTAACTTTAACTTTAACTTTCACTTTAACGTTAACTTTAACTTTAATTTTAACTTTAACTTTAACTTTAACTTTAAATTTAACTTTAACTTTAACTTTAACGTTAACTTTAACTTTAATTTCAACTTTAACTTTAACTTTAAATTTAACTTTAACTTTAACTTTAACAATTTAACTTTAACTTTAGTTTTAACTTTAACTTTAACTTTAACTTTTGCTTTAACTTTAACTTTAACTTCAACTTTAACTTTAACTTAACTTTAACTTTAACTTTAACGTTAACTTTAACTTTAACTTTAACTTTAACTTTAACTTTAACTTTAACTTTCACTTTAACGTTAACTTTAACTTTAATTTTAACTTTAACTTTAACTTTAACTTTAACTTTAAATTTAACTTTAACTTTAACTTTAACTTTAACTTTAACTTTAACTTTAACGTTAACTTTAACTTTAACTTTAACTTTAACTTTAACTTTAACTTTAAATTTAACTTTAACTTTAACTTTAACAACTTTAACTTTAACTTTAACGTTAACTTTAACTTTAACTTTAACTTTAACTTTAAATTTCACTTTAACTTTAACAACTTTAACTTTAACTTTAACCTTAGCTTAAACTTTAACTTTAACTTTAACTTTGGCTTTAACTTTAACGTTAACTTTAACTTTAACTTTAACTTTAATTTTAACTTTAACTTTAACTTTAACTTTAACTTTAACTTTAATTTTAACTTTAACTTTAACTTTAACTTTAACTTTAACTTTAACTTTAACTTTAACTTTAACTTTAACTTTAACTTTCACTTTAACGTTAACTTTAACTTTAATTTTAACTTTAATTTAACTTTAACTTTAAATTTAACTTTAACTTTAACTTTAACTTTAACGTTAACTTTAAATTTAATTTCAACTTTAACTTTAACTTTAACTTTAACTTTAAATTTAACTTTAACTTTAACTTTAACAACTTTAACTTTAACTTTAGCTTTAACTTTAACTTTAACTTTTGCTTTAACTTTAACTTTAACTTCAACTTTAACTTTAACTTAACTTTAACTTTAACTTTAACTTTAACGTTAACTTTAACTTTAATTTTAACTTTAACTTTAACTTTAACTTTAAATTTAACGTTAACTTTAACTTTAACAACTTTAACTTTAACTTTAGCTTTAACTTTAACTTTAACTTTGGCTTTAACTTTAACTTTAACTTTAACTTTAACTTTAACTTTAACTTTAACTTTAACTTTAACTTTAACTTTAACTTTAACTTTAACTTTAACTTTAACTTTAACTTTAACTTTAACTTTAACTTTGACTTTATTTTTAACTTGAACTTTAACTTTAACTTTCGCTTTAACTTTAACTTTAACAACTTTAACTTTAACTTTAGCTTTAACTTTAACTTTAACTTTAACTTTGGCTTTAACTTTAACTTTAACTTTAACTTTATTTTTAACTTTAACTTTAACTTTAACTTTCGCTTTAACTTTAACTTTAACTTTAACAACTTTAACTTTAACTTTAACTTTAACTTTAACTTTAACTTTCACTTTAACTTTAACTTTATTTTTAACTTCAACTTTAACTTTCACTTTAACTTTAATTTTAACTTTAACTTTAACTTTAACTTTAACTTTAACCTTAACTTTAACTTTAACTTTCATTTAACTTTATCTTTATTTTTAACTTTAACTTTAACTTTAACTTTCAATTTAACTTTAACATTCACTTTAACTTTAACTTTAAATTTAACTTTAGCTTTAACTTTAACTTTAACTTTAACTTTAGCTTTAACTTTAACTTTAACTTTAACTTTAACTTTAAATTTAACTTTAACTTTAACTTTAACTTTCACTTTAACTTTAACTTTATTTTTAACTTTAACATTCACTTTAACTTTAACTTTTCTTTAACTTTAACTTTAAATTTAACTTTAACTTTAATTTTAACTTTAACTTTAACTTTAACTTTAACTTTAACTTTAACTTTAACTTTAACTTTAACTTTAACTTTAACCTTAACTTTAACTTTAACTTTAATTTTAACTTTAACTTTAACTTTAACTTTAAATTTAACTTTCACTTTAACGTTAACTTTAACTTTAACTTTAACGTTAACTTTAACTTTAAATTTAACTTTAACTTTAACTTTAACTTTAACTTTAACTTTAACGTTAACTTTAACCTTAACTTTAATTTTAACTTTAACTTTAACTTTAACTTTAACTTTAACGTTAACTTTAACTTTAACTTTAACTTTAACTTTAACTTTAACTTTAACGTTAACTTTAACTTTAACTTTAACTTTAACTTTCACTTTAACGTTAACTTTAACTTTAACTTTAACTTTAACTTTAACGTTAACTTTAACTTTAACTTTAATTTTAACTTTAACTTTAACTTTAACTTTAAATTTAACTTTAATTTTAACTTTAACTTTAACTTTAACTTTAACTTTAACGTTAACTTTAACTTTAATTTTAACTTTAACTTTTACTTTAACTTTAACTTTAACTTTAACTTTAACTTTAACTTTCACTTTAACGTTAACTTTAACTTTAACTTTAACTTTAACGTTAACTTTAACTTTAACTTTAACTTTAACTTTAACTTTAACTTTAACTTTAACGTTAACTTTAACTTTAACTTTAATTTTAACTTTAATTTTAACTTTAACTTTAACTTTAAATTTAACTTTTATTTTAACTTTAACTTTAACTTTAACTTTAACGTTAACTTTAACTTTAACTTTTATTTTAACTTTAACTTTAACTTTAACTTTCACTTTAACGTTAACTTTAACTTTAACTTTAACTTTAACTTTAACTTTAACTTTAACGTTAACTTTAACTTTAACTTTAACTTTAACTTTAACTTTAACTTTAACTTTAACGTTAACTTTAACTTTAACTTTAATTTTAACTTTAACTTTAACTTTCACTTTAACTTTAACTTTAACTTTAAATTTAACTTTAAATTTAACTTTAATTTTAACTTTAACTTTAACTTTAACGTTAACTTTAACTTTAACTTTAATTTTAACTTTAACTTTAACTTTAACTTTAACTTTAAATTTAACTTTAACTTTAACTTTAACTTTAATGTTAACTTTAATTTTAACTTTAATTTTAACTTTAACTTTAACTTTAACTTTAACTTTAACTTTAACTTTAACTTTAACTTTAAATTTAACTTTAATTTTAACTTTAACTTTAACTTTAACGTTAACTTTAACTTTAACTTTAATTTTAACTTTAACTTTAACTTTAACTTTAACTTTAACGTTAACTTTAACTTTAATTTCAACTTTAACTTTAACTTTAACTTTAACAATTTAACTTTAACTTTAGCTTTAACTTTAACTTTAACTTTTGCTTTAACTTTAACTTTAACTTCAACTTTAACTTTAACTTAACTTTAACTTTAACTTTAACGTTAACTTTAACTTTAACTTTAACTTTAACTTTAACTTTAACTTTAACTTTCACTTTAACGTTAACTTTAACTTTAATTTTAACTTTAACTTTAACTTTAACTTTAACTTTAAATTTAACTTTAACTTTAACTTTAACTTTAACTTTAACTTTAACTTTAACTTTAACTTTAACTTTAACTTTAACGTTAACTTTAACTTTAACTTTAACTTTAACTTTAAATTTAACTTTAACTTTAACTTTAACTTTAACAACTTTAACTTTAACTTTAACGTTAACTTTAACTTTAACTTTAACTTTAACTTTAAATTTCACTTTAACTTTAACAACTTTAACTTTAACTTTAACTTTAGCTTAAACTATAACTTTAACTTTAACTTTGGCTTTAACTTTAACGTTAACTTTAACTTTAACTTTAACTTTAATTTTAACTTTAACTTTAACTTTAACTTTAACTTTAATTTTAACTTTAACTTTAACTTTAACTTTAACTTTAACTTTAACTTTAACTTTAACTTTAACTTTAACTTTAACTTTAACTTTAACTTTAACTTTAACTTTAACTTTAACTTTAACTTTAACTTTCACTTTAACGTTAACTTTAACTTTAATTTTAACTTTAATTTAACTTTAACTTTAAATTTAACTTTAACTTTAACTTTAACTTTAACTTTAACGTTAACTTTAACTTTAATTTCAACTTTAACTTTAACTTTAACTTTAACTTTAAATTTAACTTTAACTTTAACTTTAACAACTTTAACTTTAACTTTAGCTTTAACTTTAACTTTAACTTTTGCTTTAACTTTAACTTTAACTTCAACTTTAACTTTAACTTTAACTTAACTTTAACTTTAACTTTAACTTTAACGTTAACTTTAACTTTAATTTTAACTTTAACTTTAACTTTAACTTTAAATTTAACGTTAACTTTAACTTTAACAACTTTAACTTTAACTTTAGCTTTAACTTTAACTTTAACTTTGGCTTTAACTTTAACTTTAACTTTAACTTTAACTTTAACTTTAACTTTAACTTTAACTTTAACTTTAACTTTAACTTTGACTTTATTTTTAACTTTAACTTTAACTTTAACTTTCGCTTTAACTTTAACTTTAACAACTTTAACTTTAACTTTAGCTTTAACTTTAACTTTAACTTTAACTTTGGCTTTAACTTTAACTTTAACTTTAACTTTATTTTTAACTTTAACTTTAACTTTAACTTTCGCTTTAACTTTAACTTTAACTTTAACAACTTTAACTTTAACTTTAACTTTAACTTTAACGTTAACTTTAACTTTAATTTTAACTTTAACTTTAACTTTAACTTTAACTTTAAATTTAACTTTAACTTTAACTTTAACTTTAACTTTCACTTTAACGTTAACTTTAACTTTAACTTTAATTTTAACTTTAACTTTAACTTTAACTTTAACTTTAACTTTAACTTTCACTTTAACGTTAACTTTAACTTTAACTTTAACTTTAACTTTAACTTTAACTTTAACGTTAACTTTAACTTTAAATTTAACTTTAACTTTAAATTTAACTTTAGCTTTAACTTTAAATTTAACTTTAACTTTAGCTTTAACTTTAACTTTAAATTTAACTTTAACTTTCACTTTAACTTTAACTTTATTTTTACCTTTAACATTCACTTTAACTTTAACTTTTCTTTAACTTTAACTTTAACTTTAACTTTAACTTTAACTTTAACTTTAACGTTAACTTTAACTTTAAATTTAACTTTAACTTTAAATTTAACTTTAGCTTTAACTTTAAATTTAACTTTAACTTTAGCTTTAACTTTAACTTTAACTTTAACTTTAAATTTAACTTTAACTTTCACTTTAACTTTAACTTTATTTTTACCTTTAACATTCACTTTAACTTTAACTTTTCTTTAACTTTAACTTTAACTTTAAATTTAACTTTAGCTTTAACTTTAAATTTAACTTTAACTTTAGCTTTAACTTTAACTTTAACTTTAACTTTCAATTTAACTTTAACTTTCACTTTAACTTTAACTTTATTTTTACCTTTAACATTCACTTTAACTTTAACTTTTCTTTAACTTTAACTTTAACTTTAACTTTAAATTTAACTTTAACTTTAATTTTAACTTTAACTTTAACTTTAACTTTAACTTTAACTTTAACTTTAACTTTAATTTTAACTTTAACTTTAACTTTAACTTTAACTTTAAATTTAACTTTCACTTTAACGTTAACTTTAACTTTAACTTTAACTTTAACTTTAACTTTAACGTTAACTTTAACTTTAAATTTAACTTTAACTTTAACTTTAACTTTAACTTTAACTTTAACTTTAACGTTAACTTTAACCTTAACTTTAATTTTAACTTTAACTTTAACTTTAACTTTAACTTTAACTTTAACGTTAACTTTAACTTTAACTTTAACTTTAACTTTAACTTTAACGTTAACTTTAACTTTAACTTTAACTTTCACTTTAACGTTAACTTTAACTTTAACTTTAACTTTAACGTTAACTTTAACTTTAACTTTAATTTTAACTTTAACTTTAACTTTAACTTTAACTTTAACGTTAACTTTAACTTTAATTTTAACTTTAACTTTAACTTTAACTTTCACTTTAACGTTAACTTTAACTTTAACTTTAACTTTAACTTTAACGTTAACTTTAACTTTAACTTTAACTTTAACTTTAACGTTAACTTTAACTTTAACTTTAATTTTAACTTTAATTTTAACTTTAACTTTAACTTTAACTTTAACTTTAACTTTAAATTTAACTTTTATTTTAACTTTAACTTTAACTTTAACTTTAACTTTAACTTTCACTTTAACGTTAACTTTATTTTTAACTTTAACTTTAACTTTAACTTTCGCTTTAACTTTAACTTTAACTTTAAATTTAGCTTTAACTTTCGCTTTAACTTTAACATTCACTTTAACTTTAACTTTAACTTTAACTTTATTTTTAACTTTAACTTTAACTTTCGCTTTAACTTTAACTTTAACTTTAACTTTCACTTTAACTTTAACTTTATTTTTAACTTTAACTTTAACTTTCGCTTTAACTTTAACTTTAACTTTTACTTTAACTTTGACTTTGACTTTAACATTAACTTTCATTTTAACTTTAACTTTAACTTTCGCTTTAACTTTGTACATTCACTTTAACTTTAACTTTAACTTTAGCTTTAACTTTAACTTTAACTTTAACTTTAACTTTAACTTTAACTTTAACTTTAACTTTAACTTTAACTTTAACTTTAACTTTAACTTTAACTTTAACTTTAACTTTAACTTTAACTTTAACTTTAACTTCAACTTTAACTTTAACTTTAACTGTGACTTTAACTTTAACTTTAAATTTAACTTTAACTTTAACTTTAGCTTTAACTTTAACTTTAACTTTAACTTTAACTTTAACTTTAACTTTAAATTTAACTTTAACTTTAACTTTAACTTTAACTTTAACTTTAACGTTAACTTTAACTTAATTTTAACTTTAAATTTAACTTTAACTTTAACAACTTTAACTTTAACTTTAACGTTAACTTTAACTTTAACTTTAAATTTAACATTAACTTTAACTTTAACAACTTTAACTTTAACTTTAGCTTTAACTTTAACTTTAACTTTAACTTTGGCTTTAACTTT
Source organism: Eurosta solidaginis (assembly GCF_040869045.1). Taxonomy (NCBI): domain Eukaryota; kingdom Metazoa; phylum Arthropoda; class Insecta; order Diptera; family Tephritidae; genus Eurosta; species Eurosta solidaginis. The sequence continues at coordinate 351,318 of NW_027136887.1, read as the reverse complement.
AACTTTAACTTTAACTTTAACTTTAACTTTAACTTTAACTTTAACTTTAACTTTAACTTTAACTTTAACTTTAACTTTAACTTTAACTTTAACTTTAACTTTAACTTTAACTTTAACTTTAACTTTAACTTTAACTTTAACTTCAACTTTAACTTTAACTTTCACTTTAACTTTAACTTAATTTTTAACTTTAACTTTCGCTTTAACTTTAACTTTAACTTTAACTTTAACTTTAACTTTAACTTTAACTTTAACTTCAACTTTAACTTTAACTTTAACTTTAACTTTAACTTTAACTTTAACTTTAACTTTAACTTTAACTTTAACTTTAACGTTAACTTTAACTTTAATTTTAACTTTAACTTTAACTTTAAATTTAACGTTAACTTTAACTTTAACAACTTTAACTTTAACTTTAGCTTTAACTTTAACTTTAACTTTGGCTTTAACTTTAACTTTAACTTTAACTTTAACTTTAACTTTAACTTTAACTTTAAATTTAACTTTAACTTTAACTTTAACTTTAACTTTAACTTTAACTTTAACTTTAACTTTGACTTTATTTTTAACTTTAACTTTAACTTTAACTTTCGCTTTAACTTTAACTTTAACTTTAACTTTAACAACTTTAACTTTAACTTTAGCTTTAACTTTAACTTTGGCTTTAACTTTAACTTTAACTTTAACTTTATTTTTAACTTTAACTTTAACTTTCGCTTTAACTTTAACTTTAACTTTAACAACTTTAACTTTAACTTTAACTTTAACTTTAACTTTCACTTTAACTTTAACTTTATTTTTAACTTCAACTTTAACTTTCACTTTAACTTTAATTTTAACTTTAACTTTAACTTTAACTTTAACCTTAACTTTAACTTTAACTTTCATTTTAACTTTATCTTTATTTTTAACTTTAACTTTAACTTTAACTTTCAATTTAACTTTAACATTCACTTTAACTTTAACTTTAAATTTAACTTTAGCTTTAACTTTAACTTTAACTTTAACTTTAACTTTAGCTTTAACTTTAACTTTAACTTTAACTTTAAATTTAACTTTAACTTTAACTTTAACTTTCACTTTAACTTTAACTTTATTTTTAACTTTAACATTCACTTTAACTTTAACTTTTCTTTAACTTTAACTTTAACTTTAAATTTAACTTTAACTTTAATTTTAACTTTAACTTTAACTTTAACTTTAACTTTAACGTTAACTTTAACTTTAACTTTAATTTTAACTTTAACTTTAACTTTAACTTTAACTTTAAATTTAACTTTCACTTTAACGTTAACTTTAACTTTAACTTTAACTTTAACTTTAACGTTAACTTTAACTTTAAATTTAACTTTAACTTTAAATTTAACTTTAACTTTAACTTTAACTTTAACTTTAACTTTAACTTTAACGTTAACTTTAACCTTAACTTTAATTTTAACTTTAACTTTAACTTTAACTTTAACTTTAACTTTAACGTTAACTTTAACTTTAACTTTAACTTTAACTTTAACTTTAACTTTAACTTTAACGTTAACTTTAACTTTAACTTTAACTTTCACTTTAACGTTAACTTTAACTTTAACTTTAACTTTAACTTTAACGTTAACTTTAACTTTAACTTTAATTTTAACTTTAACTTTAACTTTAACTTTAACTTTAAATTTAACTTTAATTTTAACTTTAACTTTAACTTTAACTTTAACTTTAACTTTAACTTTAACGTTAACTTTAACTTTAATTTTAACTTTAACTTTAACTTTAACTTTAACTTTAACTTTAACTTTAACTTTCACTTTAACGTTAACTTTAACTTTAACTTTAACTTTAACGTTAACTTTAACTTTAACTTTAACTTTAACTTTAACTTTAACGTTAACTTTAACTTTAACTTTAATTTTAACTTTAATTTTAACTTTAACTTTAACTTTAAATTTAACTTTTATTTTAACTTTAACTTTAACTTTAACTTTAACGTTAACTTTAACTTTAACTTTTATTTTAACTTTAACTTTAACTTTAACTTTAACTTTAACTTTCACTTTAACGTTAACTATAACTTTAACTTTAACTTTAACTTTAACTTTAACGTTAACTTTAACTTTAACTTTAACTTTAACTTTAACTTTAACTTTAACGTTAACTTTAACTTTAACTTTAATTTTAACTTTAACTTTAACTTTAACTTTAACTTTCACTTTAACTTTAACTTTAACTTTAACTTTAAATTTAACTTTAAATTTAACTTTAATTTTAACTTTAACTTTAACTTTAACTTTAACGTTAACTTTAACTTTAACTTTAATTTTAACTTTAACTTTAACTTTAACTTTAACTTTAACTTTAAATTTAACTTTAACTTTAACTTTAACTTTAATGTTAACTTTAATTTTAACTTTAATTTTAACTTTAACTTTAACTTTAACTTTAACTTTAACTTTAACTTTAACTTTAACTTTAACTTTAACTTTAACTTTAACTTTAAATTTAACTTTAATTTTAACTTTAACTTTAACTTTAACTTTAACTTTAACGTTAACTTTAACTTTAACTTTAATTTTAACTTTAACTTTAACTTTAACTTTAACTTTAACTTTAACTTAAACTTTCACTTTAACGTTAACTTTAACTTTAATTTTAACTTTAACTTTAACTTTAACTTTAAATTTAACTTTAACTTTAACTTTAACTTTAACTTTCACTTTAACGTTAACTTTAACTTTAACTTTAATTTTAACTTTAACTTTAACTTTAACTTTAACTTTAACTTTAACTTTAACTTTAACTTTAACTTTAACTTCAACTTTAACTTTAACTTTAACTTTAACGTTAACTTTAACTTTAACTTAAATTTTAACTTTAACTTTAACTTTAACTTTAACTTTAACTTTCACTTTCACTTTAACGTTAACTTTAACTTTAACTTTAACTTTAACTTTCACTTTAACGTTAACTTTAACTTTAACTTTAATTTTAACTTTAACTTTAACTTTAACTTTATTTTTAACTTTAACTTTAACTTTAACTTTAACTTTCGCTTTAACTTTAACTTTAACTTTAACTTTAACGTTAACTTTAACTTTAACTTTCATTTTAACTTTAACTTTAACTTTCGCTTTAACTTTGTACATTCACTTTAACTTTAACTTTAACTTTAACTTTAACTTTAACTTTAACTTTAACTTTAACTTTAACTTTAACTTTAACTTTAACGTTAACTTTAATTTAAACTTTAACTTTAACTTTAACTTTAACTTTAACTTTAACTTTAACTTTAACTTTAACTTCAACTTTAACTTTAACTTTAACTTTAACTGTGACTTTAACTTTAACTTTAAATTTAACTTTAACTTTAACTTTAGCTTTAACTTTAACTTTAACTTTAACTTTAACTTTAACTTTAACGTTAACTTTAACTTTAACTTTAACTTTAACTTTAACTTTAACTTTAAATTTAACTTTAACTTTAACTTTAACTTTAACTTTAACAACTTTAACTTTAACTTTAACGTTAACTTTAACTTTAACTTTAACTTTAAATTTCACTTTAACTTTAACAACTTTAACTTTAACTTTAACTTTAGCTTAAACTTTAACTTTAACTTTGGCTTTAACTTTAACGTTAACTTTAACTTTAACTTTAACTTTAATTTTAACTTTAACTTTAACTTTAACTTTAACTTTAACTTTAACTTTAACTTTAACTTTAACTTTAACTTTAACTTTAATTTTAACTTTAACTTTAACTTTAACTTTAACTTTAACTTTAACTTTAACTTTAACTTTAACTTTAACTTTAACTTTAACTTTAACTTTAACTTTAACTTTAACTTTAACTTTAACTTTAACTTTAACTTTAACTTTAACTTTAACTTTAACTTTAACTTTAACTTTAACTTTAACTTTAACTTTCACTTTAACGTTAACTTTAACTTTAATTTTAACTTTAACTTTAACTTTAACTTTAAATTTAACTTTAACTTTAACTTTAACTTTAACTTTAATTTCAACTTTAACTTTAACTTTAAATTTAACTTTAACTTTAACTTTAACAATTTAACTTTAACTTTAGCTTTAACTTTAACTTTAACTTTTGCTTTAACTTTAACTTTAACTTCAACTTTAACTTTAACTTAACTTTAACTTTAACTTTAACGTTAACTTTAACTTTAACTTTAACTTTAACTTTAACTTTAACTTTCACTTTAACGTTAACTTTAACTTTAATTTTAACTTTAACTTTAACTTTAACTTTAACTTTAAATTTAACTTTAACTTTAGCTTTAACTTTAACTTTAACTTTAACTTTAACGTTAACTTTAACTTTAACTTTAACTTTAACTTTAACTTTAACTTTAAATTTAACTTTAACTTTAACTTTAACTTTAACAACTTTAACTTTAACTTTAACGTTAACTTTAACTTTAACTTTAACTTTAACTTTAACTTTAAATTTCACTTTAACTTTAACAACTTTAACTTTAACTTTAACTTTAGCTTAAACTTTAACTTTAACTTTAACTTTGGCTTTAACTTTAACGTTAACTTTAACTTTAACTTTAACTGTAATTTTAACTTTAACTTTAACTTTAACTTTAACTTTAACTTTAACTTTAATTTTAACTTTAACTTTAACTTTAACTTTAACTTTAACTTTAACTTTAACTTTAACTTTAACTTTAACTTTAACTTTAACTTTAACTTTCACTTTAACGTTAACTTTAACTTTAATTTTAACTTTAATTTAACTTTAACTTTAAATTTAACTTTAACTTTAACTTTAACTTTAACGTTAACTTTAAATTTAATTTCAACTTTAACTTTAACTTTAACTTTAACTTTAAATTTAACTTTAACTTTAACTTTAACAACTTTAACTTTAACTTTAGCTTTAACTTTAACTTTAACTTTTGCTTTAACTTTAACTTTAACTTCAACTTTAACTTTAACTTTAACTTAACTTTAACTTTAACTTTAACTTTAACTTTAACGTTAACTTTAACTTTAATTTTAACTTTAACTTTAACTTTAACTTTAAATTTAACGTTAACTTTAACTTTAACAACTTTAACTTTAACTTTAGCTTTAACTTTAACTTTAACTTTGGCTTTAACTTTAACTTTAACTTTAACTTTAACTTTAACTTTAACTTTAACTTTAACTTTAACTTTAACTTTAACTTTAACTTTAACTTTAACTTTAACTTTAACTTTAACTTTAACTTTAACTTTAACTTTAACTTTGACTTTATTTTTAACTTTAACTTTAACTTTAACTTTCGCTTTAACTTTAACTTTAACAACTTTAACTTTAACTTTAGCTTTAACTTTAACTTTAACTTTAACTTTGGCTTTAACTTTAACTTTAACTTTAACTTTATTTTTAACTTTAACTTTAACTTTAACTTTCGCTTTAACTTTAACTTTAACAACTTTAACTTTAACTTTAACTTTAACTTTAACTTTCACTTTAACTTTAACTTTATTTTTAACTTCAACTTTAACTTTCACTTTAACTTTAATTTTAACTTTAACTTTAACTTTAACTTTAACTTTAACTTTAACCTTAACTTTAACTTTAACTTTCATTTTAACTTTATCTTTATTTTTAACTTTAACTTTAACTTTAACTTTCAATTTAACTTTAACATTCACTTTAACTTTAACTTTAAATTTAACTTTAGCTTTAACTTTAACTTTAACTTTAACTTTAGCTTTAACTTTAACTTTAACTTTAACTTTAACTTTAAATTTAACTTTAACTTTAACTTTAACTTTCACTTTAACTTTAACTTTATTTTTAACTTTAACATTCACTTTAACTTTAACTTTTCTTTAACTTTAACTTTAACTTTAAATTTAACTTTAACTTTAATTTTAACTTTAACTTTAACTTTAACTTTAACTTTAACTTTAACTTTAACTTTAACTTTAACCTTAACTTTAACTTTAACTTTAATTTTAACTTTAACTTTAACTTTAACTTTAAATTTAACTTTCACTTTAACGTTAACTTTAACTTTAACTTTAACTTTAACGTTAACTTTAACTTTAAATTTAACTTTAACTTTAACTTTAACTTTAACTTTAACTTTAACGTTAACTTTAACCTTAACTTTAATTTTAACTTTAACTTTAACTTTAACTTTAACTTTAACTTTAACGTTAACTTTAACTTTAACTTTAACTTTAACTTTAACTTTAACTTTAACTTTAACTTTAACGTTAACTTTAACTTTAACTTTAACTTTAACTTTCACTTTAACGTTAACTTTAACTTTAACTTTAACTTTAACTTTAACGTTAACTTTAACTTTAACTTTAATTTTAACTTTAACTTTAACTTTAACTTTAACTTTAAATTTAACTTTAATTTTAACTTTAACTTTAACTTTAACTTTAACTTTAACTTTAACGTTAACTTTAACTTTAATTTTAACTTTAACTTTAACTTTAACTTTAACTTTAACTTTAACTTTAACTTTAACTTTCACTTTAACGTTAACTTTAACTTTAACTTTAACTTTAACGTTAACTTTAACTTTAACTTTAACTTTAACTTTAACTTTAACTTTAACGTTAACTTTAACTTTAACTTTAATTTTAACTTTAATTTTAACTTTAACTTTAACTTTAAATTTAACTTTTATTTTAACTTTAACTTTAACTTTAACTTTAACTTTAACTTTAACGTTAACTTTAACTTTAACTTTTATTTTAACTTTAACTTTAACTTTAACTTTCACTTTAACGTTAACTTTAACTTTAACTTTAACTTTAACTTTAACTTTAACTTTAACTTTAACGTTAACTTTAACTTTAACTTTAACTTTAACTTTAACTTTAACTTTAACTTTAACTTTAACTTTAACGTTAACTTTAACTTTAACTTTAATTTTAACTTTAACTTTAACTTTAACTTTCACTTTAACTTTAACTTTAACTTTAAATTTAACTTTAAATTTAACTTTAATTTTAACTTTAACTTTAACTTTAACTTTAACTTTAACGTTAACTTTAACTTTAACTTTAATTTTAATTTTAACTTTAACTTTAACTTTAACTTTAACTTTAAAATTAACTTTAACTTTAACTTTAACTTTAATGTTAACTTTAATTTTAACTTTAATTTTAACTTTAACTTTAACTTTAACTTTAACTTTAACTTTAACTTTAACTTTAACTTTAACTTTAACTTTAAATTTAACTTTAATTTTAACTTTAACTTTAACTTTAACGTTAACTTTAACTTTAACTTTAATTTTAACTTTAACTTTAACTTTAACGTTAACTTTAACTTTAATTTCAACTTTAACTTTAACTTTAAATTTAACTTTAGCTTTAACTTTAACAATTTAACTTTAACTTTAGCTTTAACTTTAACTTTAACTTTTGCTTTAACTTTAACTTTAACTTCAACTTTAACTTTAACTTAACTTTAACTTTAACTTTAACGTTAACTTTAACTTTAACTTTAACTTTAACTTTAACTTTAACTTTAACTTTCACTTTAACGTTAACTTTAACTTTAATTTTAACTTTAACTTTAACTTTAACTTTATCTTTAAATTTAACTTTAACTTTAACTTTAACTTTAACTTTAACTTTAACTTTAACTTTAACGTTAACTTTAACTTTAACTTTAACTTTAACTTTAAATTTAACTTTAACTTTAACTTTAACTTTAACAACTTTAACTTTAACTTTAACGTTAACTTTAACTTTAACTTTAAATTTCACTTTAACTTTAACAACTTTAACTTTAACTTTAACTTTAGCTTAAACTTTAACTTTAACTTTAACTTTGGCTTTAACTTTAACGTTAACTTTAACTTTAACTTTAACTTTAATTTTAACTTTAACTTTAACTTTAACTTTAACTTTAATTTTAACTTTAACTTTAACTTTAACTTTAACTTTAACTTTAACTTTAACTTTAACTTTAACTTTAACTTTAACTTTAACTTTCACTTTAACGTTAACTTTAACTTTAATTTTAACTTTAATTTAACTTTAACTTTAAATTTAACTTTAACTTTAACTTTAACGTTAACTTTAACTTTAATTTCAACTTTAACTTTAACTTTAACTTTAACTTTAAATTTAACTTTAACTTTAACTTTAACAACTTTAACTTTAACTTTAGCTTTAACTTTAACTTTTGCTTTAACTTTAACTTTAACTTCAACTTTAACTTTAACTTTAACTTAACTTTAACTTTAACTTTAACTTTAACGTTAACTTTAACTTTAATTTTAACTTTAACTTTAACTTTAACTTTAAATTTAACGTTAACTTTAACTTTAACAACTTTAACTTTAACTTTAGCTTTAACTTTAACTTTAACTTTGGCTTTAACTTTAACTTTAACTTTAACTTTAACTTTAACTTTAACTTTAACTTTAACTTTAACTTTAACTTTAACTTTAACTTTAACTTTAACTTTAACTTTAACTTTGACTTTATTTTTAACTTTAACTTTAACTTTAACTTTCGCTTTAACTTTAACTTTAACAACTTTAACTTTAACTTTAGCTTTAACTTTAACTTTAACTTTAACTTTGGCTTTAACTTTAACTTTAACTTTAACTTTATTTTTAACTTTAACTTTAACTTTAACTTTCGCTTTAACTTTAACTTTAACTTTAACAACTTTAACTTTAACTTTAACTTTAACTTTAACTTTAACTTTCACTTTAACTTTAACTTTATTTTTAACTTCAACTTTAACTTTCACTTTAACTTTAATTTTAACTTTAACTTTAACTTTAACTTTAACTTTAACCTTAACTTTAACTTTAACTTTCATTTTAACTTTATCTTTATTTTTAACTTTAACTTTAACTTTAACTTTCAATTTAACTTTAACATTCACTTTAACTTTAACTTTAAATTTAACTTTAGCTTTAACTTTAACTTTAACTTTAACTTTAGCTTTAACTTTAACTTTAACTTTAACTTTAACTTTAAATTTAACTTTAACTTTAACTTTAACTTTCACTTTAACTTTAACTTTATTTTTAACTTTAACATTCACTTTAACTTTAACTTTTCTTTAACTTTAACTTTAACTTTAAATTTAACTTTAACTTTAATTTTAACTTTAACTTTAACTTTAACTTTAACCTTAACTTTAACTTTAACTTTAATTTTAACTTTAACTTTAACTTTAACTTTAAATTTAACTTTCACTTTAACGTTAACGTTAACTTTAACTTTAACTTTAACTTTAACTTTAACGTTAACTTTAACTTTAAATTTAACTTTAACTTTAACTTTAACTTTAACTTTAACTTTAACTTTAACTTTAACGTTAACTTTAACCTTAACTTTAATTTTAACTTTAACTTTAACTTTAACTTTAACTTTAACGTTAACTTTAACTTTAACTTTAACTTTAATTTTAACTTTAACTTTAACTTTAACGTTAACTTTAACTTTAACTTTAACTTTCACTTTAACGTTAACTTTAACTTTAACTTTAACTTTAACTTTAACGTTAACTTTAACTTTAACTTTAATTTTAACTTTAACTTTAACTTTAACTTTAAATTTAACTTTAATTTTAACTTTAACTTTAACTTTAACTTTAACTTTAACGTTAACTTTAACTTTAATTTTAACTTTAACTTTAACTTTAACTTTAACTTTAACTTTAACTTTAACTTTAACTTTAACTTTCACTTTAACGTTAACTTTAACTTTAACTTTAACTTTAACGTTAACTTTAACTTTAACTTTAACTTTAACTTTAACTTTAACTTTAACTTTAACTTTAACTTTAACTTTAACGTTAACTTTAACTTTAACTTTAATTTTAACTTTAATTTTAACTTTAACTTTAACTTTAAATTTAACTTTTATTTTAACTTTAACTTTAACTTTAACTTTAACTTTAACTTTAACTTTAACTTTAACTTTAACGTTAACTTTAACTTTAACTTTTATTTTAACTTTAACTTTAACTTTAACTTTCACTTTAACGTTAACTTTAACTTTAACTTTAACTTTAACTTTAACTTTAACTTTAACTTTAACGTTAACTTTAACTTTAACTTTAACTTTAACTTTAACTTTAACTTTAACTTTAACTTTAACTTTAACTTTAACTTTAACTTTAACGTTAACTTTAACTTTAACTTTAATTTTAACTTTAACTTTAACTTTAACTTTCACTTTAACTTTAACTTTAACTTTAAATTTAACTTTAAATTTAACTTTAATTTTAACTTTAACTTTAACTTTAACTTTAACGTTAACTTTAACTTTAACTTTAATTTTAATTTTAACTTTAACTTTAACTTTAACTTTAACTTTAAATTTAACTTTAACTTTAACTTTAACTTTAATGTTAACTTTAATTTTAACTTTAATTTTAACTTTAACTTTAACTTTAACTTTAACTTTAACTTTAACTTTAACTTTAACTTTAACTTTAACTTTAACTTTAAATTTAACTTTAATTTTAACTTTAACTTTAACTTTAACTTTAACGTTAACTTTAACTTTAACTTTAACTTTAATTTTAACTTTAACTTTAACTTTAACTTTAACTTTAACTTTAACTTTAACTTTAACTTAAACTTTCACTTTAACGTTAACTTTAACTTTAATTTTAACTTTAACTTTAACTTTAACTTTAACTTTAACTTTAAATTTAACTTTAACTTTAACTTTAACTTTCACTTTAACGTTAACTTTAACTTTAACTTTAATTTTAACTTTAACTTTAACTTTAACTTTAACTTTAACTTTAACTTTAACTTTAACTTTAACGTTAACTTTAACTTTAACTTTAACTTTAACTTTAACTTTAACTTTAACTTTAACGTTAACTTTAACTTTAACTTTAACTTTAACTTTCACTTTAACGTTAACTTTAACTTTAACTTTAACTTTAACTTTAACGTTAACTTTAACTTTAACTTTAATTTTAACTTTAACTTTAACTTTAACTTTAAATTTAACTTTAATTTTAACTTTAACTTTAACTTTAACTTTAACTTTAACTTTAACGTTAACTTTAACTTTAATTTTAACTTTAACTTTAACTTTAACTTTAACTTTAACTTTAACTTTAACTTTCACTTTAACGTTAACTTTAACTTTAACTTTAACTTTAACGTTAACTTTAACTTTAACTTTAACTTTAACTTTAACTTTAACGTTAACTTTAACTTTAACTTTAATTTTAACTTTAATTTTAACTTTAACTTTAACTTTAAATTTAACTTTTATTTTAACTTTAACTTTAACTTTAACTTTAACTTTAACTTTAACGTTAACTTTAACTTTAACTTTTATTTTAACTTTAACTTTAACTTTAACTTTCACTTTAACGTTAACTTTAACTTTGACTTTAACTTTAACTTTAACTTTAACTTTAACGTTAACTTTAACTTTAACTTTAACTTTAACTTTAACTTTAACTTTAACTTTAACTTTAACGTTAACTTTAACTTTAATTTTAACTTTAACTTTAACTTTAACTTTCACTTTAACTTTAACTTTAACTTTAAATTTAACTTTAAATTTAACTTTAATTTTAACTTTAACTTTAACTTTAACTTTAACGTTAACTTTAACTTTAACTTTAATTTTAACTTTAACTTTAACTTTAACTTTAACTTTAAATTTAACTTTAACTTTAACTTTAACTTTAATGTTAACTTTAATTTTAACTTTAATTTTAACTTTAACTTTAACTTTAACTTTAACTTTAACTTTAACTTTAACTTTAACTTTAACTTTAACTTTAACTTTAACTTTAACTTTAACTTTAAATTTAACTTTAATTTTAACTTTAACTTTAACTTTAACTTTAACTTTAACGTTAACTTTAACTTTAACTTTAATTTTAACTTTAACTTTAACTTTAACTTTAACTTTAACGTTAACTTTAACTTTAATTTCAACTTTAACTTTAACTTTAAATTTAACTTTAACTTTAACTTTAACAATTTAACTTTAACTTTAGCTTTAACTTTAACTTTAACTTTTGCTTTAACTTTAACTTTAACTTCAACTTTAACTTTAACTTAACTTTAACTTTAACTTTAACGTTAACTTTAACTTTAACTTTAACTTTAACTTTAACTTTAACTTTAACTTTCACTTTAACGTTAACTTTAACTTTAATTTTAACTTTAACTTTAACTTTAACTTTAATTTTAAATTTAACTTTAACTTTAACTTTAACTTTAACTTTAACTTTAACTTTAACTTTAACGTTAACTTTAACTTTAACTTTAACTTTAACTTTAACTTTAACTTTAAATTTAACTTTAACTTTAACTTTAACTTTAACAACTTTAACTTTAACTTTAACGTTAACTTTAACTTTAACTTTAACTTTAACTTTAACTTTAAATTTCACTTTAACTTTAACAACTTTAACTTTAACTTTAACTTTAGCTTAAACTTTAACTTTAACTTTAACTTTGGCTTTAACTTTAACGTTAACTTTAACTTTAACTTTAACTTTAATTTTAACTTTAACTTTAACTTTAACTTTAACTTTAACTTTAACTTTAATTTTAACTTTAACTTTAACTTTAACTTTAACTTTAACTTTAACTTTAACTTTAACTTTAACTTTAACTTTAACTTTAACTTTCACTTTAACGTTAACTTTAACTTTAATTTTAACTTTAATTTAACTTTAACTTTAAATTTAACTTTAACTTTAACTTTAACTTTAACGTTAACTTTAACTTTAATTTCAACTTTAACTTTAACTTTAACTTTAAATTTAACTTTAACTTTAACTTTAACAACTTTAACTTTAACTTTAGCTTTAACTTTAACTTTAACTTTTGCTTTAACTTTAACTTTAACTTCAACTTTAACTTTAACTTTAACTTAACTTTAACTTTAACTTTAACTTTAACGTTAACTTTAACTTTAATTTTAACTTTAACTTTAACTTTAACTTTAAATTTAACGTTAACTTTAACTTTAACAACTTTAACTTTAACTTTAGCTTTAACTTTAACTTTAACTTTGGCTTTAACTTTAACTTTAACTTTAACTTTAACTTTAACTTTAACTTTAACTTTAACTTTAACTTTAACTTTAACTTTAACTTTAACTTTAACTTTAACTTTAACTTCAACTTTAACTTTAACTTTAACTTTAACTTTAACTTAACTTTAACTTTGACTTTATTTTTAACTTTAACTTTAACTTTAACTTTCGCTTTAACTTTAACTTTAACAACTTTAACTTTAACTTTAGCTTTAACTTTAACTTTAACTTTAACTTTGGCTTTAACTTTAACTTTAACTTTAACTTTATTTTTAACTTTAACTTTAACTTTAACTTTCGCTTTAACTTTAACTTTAACTTTAACAACTTTAACTTTAACTTTAACTTTAACTTTAACTTTAACTTTAACTTTAACTTTCACTTTAACTTTAACTTTATTTTTAACTTCAACTTTAACTTTCACTTTAACTTTAATTTTAACTTTAACTTTAACTTTAACTTTAACTTTAACCTTAACTTTAACTTTAACTTTCATTTTAACTTTATCTTTATTTTTAACTTTAACTTTAACTTTAACTTTCAATTTAACTTTAACATTCACTTTAACTTTAACTTTAAATTTAACTTTAGCTTTAACTTTAACTTTAACTTTAACTTTAGCTTTAACTTTAACTTTAACTTTAACTTTAAATTTAACTTTAACTTTAACTTTAACTTTCACTTTAACTTTAACTTTATTTTTAACTTTAACATTCACTTTAACTTTAACTTTTCTTTAACTTTAACTTTAACTTTAAATTTAACTTTAACTTTAATTTTAACTTTAACTTTAACTTTAACTTTAACTTTAACTTTAACTTTAACTTTAAATTTAACTTTCACTTTAACGTTAACTTTAACTTTAACTTTAACTTTAACGTTAACTTTAACTTTAAATTTAACTTTAACTTTAACTTTAACTTTAACTTTAACTTTAACTTTAACTTTAACGTTAACTTTAACCTTAACTTTAATTTTAACTTTAACTTTAACTTTAACTTTAACTTTAACTTTAACGTTAACTTTAACTTTAACTTTAACTTTAACTTTAACTTTAACTTTAACTTTAACTTTAACTTTAACTTTAACTTTAACGTTAACTTTAACTTTAACTTTAACTTTCACTTTAACGTTAACTTTAACTTTAACTTTAACTTTAACTTTAACGTTAACTTTAACTTTAACTTTAATTTTAACTTTAACTTTAACTTTAACTTTAACTTTAAATTTAACTTTAATTTTAACTTTAACTTTAACTTTAACGTTAACTTTAACTTTAACTTTAATTTTAACTTTAACTTTAACTTTAACTTTAACTTTAACTTTAAATTTAACTTTAATTTTAACTTTAACTTTAACTTTAACGTTAACTTTAACTTTAACTTTAACTTTAACTTTAACTTTAACTTTAACGTTAACTTTAACTTTAACTTTAACTTTCACTTTAACGTTAACTTTAACTTTAACTTTAACTTTAACTTTAACTTTAACTTTAACGTTAACTTTAACTTTAACTTTAATTTTAACTTTAACTTTAACTTTAACTTTAACTTTAAATTTAACTTTAATTTTAACTTTAACTTTAACTTTAACTTTAACTTTAACGTTAACTTTAACTTTAATTTTAACTTTAACTTTAACTTTAACTTTAACTTTAACTTTAACTTTAACTTTAACTTTCACTTTAACGTTAACTTTAACTTTAACTTTAACTTTAACGTTAACTTTAACTTTAACTTTAACTTTAACTTTAACTTTAACTTTAACTTTAACTTTAACGTTAACTTTAACTTTAACTTTAATTTTAACTTTAATTTTAACTTTAACTTTAACTTTAAATTTAACTTTTATTTTAACTTTAACTTTAACTTTAACTTTAACTTTAACTTTAACTTTAACTTTAACTTTAACGTTATCTTTAACTTTAACTTTTATTTTAACTTTAACTTTAACTTTAACTTTCACTTTAACGTTAACTTTAACTTTAACTTTAACGTTAACTTTAACTTTAACTTTAACTTTAACTTTAACTTTAACTTTAACTTTAACTTTAACGTTAACTTTAACTTTAACTTTAATTTTAACTTTAACTTTAACTTTAACTTTAACTTTCACTTTAACTTTAACTTTAACTTTAAATTTAACTTTAAATTTAACTTTAATTTTAACTTTAACTTTAACTTTAACGTTAACTTTAACTTTAACTTTAATTTTAACTTTAACTTTAACTTTAACTTTAAATTTAACTTTAACTTTAACTTTAATGTTAACTTTAATTTTAACTTTAATTTTAACTTTAACTTTAACTTTAACTTTAACTTTAACTTTAACTTTAACTTTAACTTTAAATTTAACTTTAATTTTAACTTTAACTTTAACTTTAACTTTAACGTTAACTTTAACTTTAACTTTAATTTTAACTTTAACTTTAACTTTAACTTTAACTTTAACTTTAACTTTAACTTTAACTTTAACTTTAACTTTAACTTAAACTTTCACTTTAACGTTAACTTTAACTTTAATTTTAACTTTAACTTTAACTTTAACTTTAACTTTAACTTTAACTTTAAATTTAACTTTAACTTTAACTTTAACTTTCACTTTAACGTTAACTTTAACTTTAACTTTAATTTTAACTTTAACTTTAACTTTAACTTTAACTTTAACTTTAACTTTAACTTTAACTTTAACTTTAACTTTAACTTTAACTTTAACTTTAACTTCAACTTTAACTTTAACTTTAACTTTAACTTTAACGTTAACTTTATCTTTAACTTTAATTTTAACTTTAACTTTAACTTTAACTTTAACTTTAACTTTAACTTTCACTTTCACTTTAACGTTAACTTTAACTTTAACTTTAACTTTAACTTTAACTTTAACTTTCACTTTAACGTTAACTTTAACTTTAACTTTAACTTTAATTTTAACTTTAACTTTAACTTTAACTTTAACTTTATTTTTAACTTTAACTTTAACTTTAACTTTCGCTTTAACTTTAACTTTAACTTTAACTTTAACGTTAACTTTAACTTTAACTTTCATTTTAACTTTAACTTTAACTTTCGCTTTAACTTTAACTTTAACGTTAACTTTAACTTTAACTTTCATTTTAACTTTAACTTTAACTTTCGCTTTAACTTTGTACATTCACTTTAACTTTAACTTTAACTTTAATTTAAACTTTAACTTTAACTTTAACTTTAACTTTAACTTTAACTTTAACTTCAACTTTAACTTTAACTTTAACTTTAAGTGTGACTTTAACTTTAACTTTAAATTTAACTTTAACTTTAGCTTTAACTTTAACTTTAACTTTAACTTTAACTTTAACTTTAACTTTAACTTTAACTTTAACTTTAACTTTAACTTTAACTTTAACTTTAACTTTAACTTTAACTTTAACTTTAACTTTAACGTTAACTTTAACTTTAACTTTAACTTTAACTTTAACTTTAACTTTAAATTTAACTTTAACTTTAACTTTAACTTTAACAACTTTAACTTTAACTTTAACGTTAACTTTAACTTTAACTTTAACTTTAACTTTAAATTTCACTTTAACTTTAACAACTTTAACTTTAACTTTAACTTTAGCTTAAACTTTAACTTTAACTTTAACTTTGGCTTTAACTTTAACGTTAACTTTAACTTTAATTTTAACTTTAACTTTAACTTTAACTTTAACTTTAACTTTAACTTTCACTTTAACGTTAACTTTAACTTTAATTTTAACTTTAACTTTAACTTTAACTTTAACTTTAACTTTAACTTTAACTTTAACTTTCACTTTAACGTTAACTTTAACTTTAATTTTAACTTTAACTTTAACTTTAACTTTAAATTTAACTTTAACTTTTACTTTAACTTTAACGTTAACTTTAACGTTAACTTTAACTTTAATTTTAACTTTAACTTTAACTTTAACTTTAAATTTAACTTTAACTTTAACTTTAACTTTAACTTTAACTTTAACTTTAACTTTTGCTTTAACTTTAACTTTAACTTCAACTTTAACTTTAACTTTAACTTAACTTTAACTTTAACTTTAACTTTAACTTTAACTTTAACTTTAACTTTAACGTTAACTTTAACTTTAATTTTAACTTTAACTTTAACTTTAACTTTAACTTTAAATTTAACTTTAACTTTTACTTTAACTTTAACGTTAACTTTAACTTTAATTTCAACTTTAACTTTAACTTTAACTTTAACTTTAAATTTAACTTTAACTTTAACTTTAACTTTAGCTTTAACTTTAACTTTAACTTTTGCTTTAACTTTAACTTTAACTTCAACTTTAACTTTAACTTTAACTTAACTTTAACTTTAACTTTAACTTTAACTTTAACTTTAACTTTAACTTTAACTTTAACGTTAACTTTAACTTTAACTTTAACTTTAACTTTAACTTTAACTTTAATTTTAACTTTAACTTTAACTTTAACTTTAACTTTAACTTTAACTTTAACTTTAACTTTAACTTTAACTTTAACTTTAACTTTAACTTTAACTTTCACTTTAACGTTAACTTTAACTTTAATTTTAACTTTAACTTTAACTTTAACTTTAACTTTAACTTTAAATTTAACTTTAACTTTTACTTTAACTTTAACGTTAACTTTAACTTTAATTTCAACTTTAACTTTAACTTTAACTTTAAATTTAACTTTAACTTTAACTTTAACTTTAGCTTTAACTTTAACTTTAACTTTTGCTTTAACTTTAACTTTAACTTCAACTTTAACTTTAACTTTAACTTAACTTTAACTTTAACTTTAACTTTAACTTTAACTTTAACTTTAACTTTAACGTTAACTTTAACTTTAACTTCAACTTTAACTTTAACTTTAACTTAACTTTAACTTTAACTTTAACTTTAACTTTAACTTTAACTTTAACGTTAACTTTAACTTTAATTTTAACTTTAACTTTAACTTTAACTTTAAATTTAACTTTAACTTTTACTTTAACTTTAACGTTAACTTTAACTTTAATTTCAACTTTAACTTTAACTTTAACTTTAACTTTAAATTTAACTTTAACTTTAACTTTAACTTTAGCTTTAACTTTAACTTTAACTTTTGCTTTAACTTTAACTTTAACTTCAACTTTAACTTTAACTTTAACTTAACTTTAACTTTAACTTTAACTTTAACTTTAACTTTAACTTTAACGTTAACTTTAACTTTAACTTTAACTTTAACTTTAACTTTAACTTTAATTTTAACTTTAACTTTAACTTTAACTTTAACTTTAACTTTAACTTTAACTTTAACTTTAACTTTAACTTTAACTTTAACTTTAACTTTCACTTTAACGTTAACTTTAACTTTAATTTTAACTTTAACTTTAACTTTAACTTTAACTTTAAATTTAACTTTAACTTTTACTTTAACTTTAACGTTAACTTTAACTTTAATTTCAACTTTAACTTTAACTTTAACTTTAAATTTAACTTTAACTTTAACTTTAACTTTAGCTTTAACTTTAACTTTAACTTTTGCTTTAACTTTAACTTTAACTTCAACTTTAACTTTAACTTTAACTTAACTTTAACTTTAACTTTAACTTTAACTTTAACTTTAACTTTAACGTTAACTTTAACTTTAACTTTAACTTTAACTTTAACTTTAATTTTAACTTTAACTTTAACTTTAACTTTAACTTTAACTTTAACTTTAACTTTAACTTTAACTTTCACTTTAACTTTAACTTTATTTTTAACTTTAGCTTTAACTTTAACTTTCGCTTTAACTTTAACTTTAACTTTAACTTTAACTTCAACTTTAACTTTAACTTTAACTTTATTTTTAACTTTCGCTTTAATTTTAACATTCACTTTAACTTTAACTTTAACTTTAACTTTATTTTTAACTTTAACTTTAACTTTCGCTTTAACTTTAACTTTAACTTTAACTTTCACTTTAACTTTAACTTTATTTTTAACTTTAACTTTAACTTTAACTTTAACTTTAACTTTCGCTTTAACTTTAACTTTAACTTTTACTTTAACTTTGACTTTGACTTTAACTTTAACTTTCATTTTAACTTTAACTTTAACTTTCGCTTTAACTTTGTACATTCACTTTAACTTTAACTTTAACTTTAACTTTAATTTTAACTTTAACTTTAACTTTAACTTTAACTTTAACTTTAACTTTAACTTTAACTTTAATTTAACCTTTAACTTTAACTTTAACTTCAACTTTAACTTTAACTTTAACTGTGACTTTAACTTTAACTTTAAATTTAACTTTAACTTTAACTTTAGCTTTAACTTTAACTTTAACTTTAACTTTAACTTTAAATTTAACTTTAACTTTAACTTTAACTTTAACTTTAACTTTAACGTTAACTTTAACTTTAACTTTAACTTTAACTTTAACTTTAAATTTAACTTTAACTTTAACAACTTTAACTTTAACTTTAACGTTAACTTTAACTTTAACTTTAACTTTAAATTTAACTTTAACTTTAATTTTAACAACTTTAACTTTAACTTTAGCTTTAACTTTAACTTTAACTTTGGCTTTAACTTTAACTTTAACTTTAACTTTAACTTTAACTTTAACTTTAACTTTAACTTTAACTTTAACTTTAACTTTAACTTTAACTTTAACTTTAACTTTAACTTTAACTTTAACTTTAACTTTAACTTTAACTTTAACTTTAACTTTAACTTTAACTTTAACTTTAACTTTAACTTTAACTTTAACTTTAACTTTAACTTCAACTTTAACTTTAACTTTAACTTTCACTTTAACTTTAACTTAATTTTTAACTTTAACTTTCGCTTTAACTTTAACTTTAACTTTAACTTTAACTTTAACTTCAACTTTAACTTTAACTTTAACTTTAACTTTAACTTTAACTTTAACTTTAACTTTAACTTTAACGTTAACTTTAACTTTAATTTTAACTTTAACTTTAACTTTAAATTTAACTTTAACTTTAACTTTAACTTTAACTTTAACTTTAACTTTAACTTTAACTTTAACTTTAACTTTAACTTTAACTTTAACTTTAATTTTAACTTTAACTTTAACTTTGGCTTTAACTTTAACTTTAACTTTAACTTTAACTTTAACTTTAACTTTAACTTTAACTTTATCTTTAACTTTAACTTCAACTTTAACTTTAACTTTAACTTTAACTTTAAATTTAACTTTAACTTTAACTTTAACTTTAACTTTAACTTTAACTTTAACTTCAACTTTAACTTTAACTTTAACTTTAACTTTAACTTTAACTTTAACTTTAACTTTAACTTTAACTTTAACTTTAACTTTAACGTTAACTTTAACTTTAATTTTAACTTTAACTTTAACTTTAAATTTAACTTTAACTTTAACTTTAACTTTAACTTTAACTTTAACTTTAACTTTAACTTTAACTTTAACTTTAACTTTAACTTTAACTTTAATTTTAACTTTAACTTTAACTTTGGCTTTAACTTTAACTTTAACTTTAACTTTAACTTTAACTTTAACTTTAACTTTAACTTTAACTTTAACTTTAACTTTAACTTTAACTTTATCTTTAACTTTAACTTCAACTTTAACTTTCACTTTAACTTTAACTTTAACTTTATTTTTAACTTTAACTTTAACTTTAACTTTCGCTTTAACTTTAACTTTAACTTTAACAACTTTAACTTTAACTTTAGCTTTAACTTTAACTTTAACTTTAACTTTGGCTTTAACTTTAACTTTAACTTTAACTTTAACTTTAACTTCAACTTTAACTTTAACTTTCACTTTCACTTTAACTTTAACTTTAACTTTATTTTTAACTTCAACTTTAACTTTAACTTTAGCTTAAACTTTAACTTTAACTTTAACTTTGGCTTTAACTTTAACGTTAACTTTAACTTTAACTTTAATTTTAACTTTAACTTTAACTTTAACTTTAACTTTAACTTTCACTTTAACGTTAACTTTAACTTTAATTTTAACTTTAACTTTAACTTTAACTTTAACTTTAACTTTAACTTTAACTTTAACTTTAACTTTAACTTTAACTTTAACTTTAACTTTAACTTTAACTTTAACTTTAACTTTAACTTTAACTTTAACTTTAACTTTAACTTTAACTTTAACTTTAACTTTAACTTCAACTTTAACTTTAACTTTAACTTTCACTTTAACTTTAACTTAATTTTTAACTTTAACTTTCGCTTTAACTTTAACTTTAACTTTAACTTTAACTTTAACTTTAACTTCAACTTTAACTTTAACTTTAACTTTAACTTTAACTTTAACTTTAACTTTAACTTTAACTTTAACTTTAACGTTAACTTTAACTTTAATTTTAACTTTAACTTTAACTTTAAATTTAACTTTAACTTTAACTTTAACTTTAACTTTAACTTTAACTTTAACTTTAACTTTAATTTTAACTTTAACTTTAACTTTGGCTTTAACTTTAACTTTAACTTTAACTTTAACTTTAACTTTAACTTTAACTTTAACTTTATCTTTAACTTTAACTTCAACTTTAACTTTAACTTTAACTTTAACTTTAAATTTAACTTTAAATTTAACTTTAACTTTAACTTTAACTTTAACTTTAACTTCAACTTTAACTTTAACTTTAACTTTAACTTTAACTTTAACTTTAACTTTAACTTTAACTTTAACTTTAACTTTAACTTTAACTTTGGCTTTAACTTTAACTTTAACTTTAACTTTAACTTTAACTTTAACTTTAACTTTAATTTTAACAACTTTAACTTTAACTTTAGCTTTAACTTTAACTTTGGCTTTAACTTTAACTTTAACTTTAACTTTAACTTTAACTTTAACTTTAACGCTAACTTTAACTTTAATTTTAACTTTAACTTTAACTTTAACTTTAACTTTAAATTTAACTTTAACTTTTACTTTAACTTTAACGTTAACTTTAACTTTAATTTCAACTTTAACTTTAACTTTAACTTTAACTTTAAATTTAACTTTAACTTTAACTTTAACTTTAGCTTTAACTTTAACTTTAACTTTTGCTTTAACTTTAACTTTAACTTCAACTTTAACTTTAACTTTAACTTTAACTTAACTTTAACTTTAACTTTAACTTTAACTTTAACTTTAACTTTAACTTTAACGTTAACTTTAACTTTAACTTTAACTTTAACTTTAACTTTAACTTTAATTTTAACTTTAACTTTAACTTTAACTTTAACTTTAACTTTAACTTTAACTTTAACTTTAACTTTAACTTTAACTTTAACTTTAACTTTAACTTTCACTTTAACGTTAACTTTAACTTTAATTTTAACTTTAACTTTAACTTTAACTTTAACTTTAAATTTAACTTTAACTTTTACTTTAACTTTAACGTTAACTTTAACTTTAATTTCAACTTTAACTTTAACTTTAACTTTAACTTTAAATTTAACTTTAACTTTAACTTTAACTTTAGCTTTAACTTTAACTTTAACTTTTGCTTTAACTTTAACTTTAACTTCAACTTTAACTTTAACTTTAACTTAACTTTAACTTTAACTTTAACTTTAACTTTAACTTTAACTTTAACTTTAACGTTAACTTTAACTTTAACTTTAACTTTAACTTTAACTTTAACTTTAACTTTAATTTTAACTTTAACTTTAACTTTAACTTTAACTTTAACTTTAACTTTCACTTTAACTTTAACTTTATTTTTAACTTTAGCTTTAACTTTAACTTTCGCTTTAACTTTAACTTTAACTTTAACTTCAACTTTAACTTTAACTTTAACTTTATTTTTAACTTTCGCTTTAACTTTAACATTCACTTTAACTTTAACTTTAACTTTAACTTTATTTTTAACTTTAACTTTAACTTTCGCTTTAACTTTAACTTTAACTTTAACTTTCACTTTAACTTTAACTTTATTTTTAACTTTAACTTTAACTTTAACTTTAACTTTAACTTTAACTTTCGCTTTAACTTTAACTTTAACTTTTACTTTAACTTTGACTTTGACTTTAACTTTAACTTTCATTTTAACTTTAACTTTAACTTTCGCTTTAACTTTGTACATTCACTTTAACTTTAACTTTAACTTTAACTTTAATTTTAACTTTAACTTTAACTTTAACTTTAACTTTAACTTTAACTTTAATTTAACCTTTAACTTTAACTTTAACTTCAACTTTAACTTTAACTTTAACTGTGACTTTAACTTTAACTTTAAATTTAACTTTAACTTTAACTTTAGCTTTAACTTTAACTTTAACTTTAACTTTAACTTTAACTTTAACTTTAACTTTAACGTTAACTTTAACTTTAACTTTAACTTTAACTTTAAATTTAACTTTAACTTTAACAACTTTAACTTTAACTTTAACGTTAACTTTAACTTTAACTTTAACTTTAAATTTAACTTTAACTTTAATTTTAACAACTTTAACTTTAACTTTAGCTTTAACTTTAACTTTAACTTTGGCTTTAACTTTAACTTTAACTTTAACTTTAACTTTAACTTTAACTTTAACTTTAACTTTAACTTTAACTTTAACTTTAACTTTAACTTTAACTTTAACTTTAACTTTAACTTTAACTTTAACTTTAACTTTAACTTTAACTTTAACTTTAACTTTAACTTTAACTTCAACTTTAACTTTAACTTTAACTTTCACTTTAACTTTAACTTAATTTTTAACTTTAACTTTCGCTTTAACTTTAACTTTAACTTTAACTTTAACTTTAACTTCAACTTTAACTTTAACTTTAACTTTAACTTTAACTTTAACTTTAACTTTAACTTTAACTTTAACTTTAACTTTAACTTTAACGTTAACTTTAACTTTAATTTTAACTTTAACTTTAACTTTAAATTTAACTTTAACTTTAACTTTAACTTTAACTTTAACTTTAACTTTAACTTTAACTTTAACTTTAACTTTAATTTTAACTTTAACTTTAACTTTGGCTTTAACTTTAACTTTAACTTTAACTTTAACTTTAACTTTAACTTTAACTTTAACTTTAACTTTAACTTTAACTTTAACTTTAACTTTAACTTTAACTTTAACTTTAACTTTAACTTTAACTTCAACTTTAACTTTAACTTTAACTTTAACTTTAACTTTAACGTTAACTTTAACTTTAATTTTAACTTTAACTTTAACTTTAACTTTAAATTTAACTTTAACTTTAACTTTAACTTTAACTTTAACTTTAACTTTAACTTTAACTTTAACTTTAACTTTAACTTTAACTTTAACTTTAACTTTAACTTTAACTTTAACTTTAACTTTAACTTTAACTTTAACTTTAACTTTAACTTTAACTTTAACTTTAACTTTAACTTTAATTTTAACTTTAACTTTAACTTTGGCTTTAACTTTAACTTTAACTTTAACTTTAACTTTAACTTTAACTTTAACTTTAACTTTAACTTTAACTTTAACTTTAACTTTAACTTTAACTTTAACTTTATCTTTAACTTTAACTTCAACTTTAACTTTCACTTTAACTTTAACTTTATTTTTAACTTTAACTTTAACTTTAACTTTAACTTTCGCTTTAACTTTAACTTTAACTTTAACAACTTTAACTTTAACTTTAGCTTTAACTTTAACTTTAACTTTAACTTTGGCTTTAACTTAACTTTAACTTTAACTTTAACTTCAACTTTAACTTTAACTTTCACTTTCACTTTAACTTTAACTTTAACTTTATTTTTAACTTCAACTTTAACTTTCACTTTAACTTTAATTTTAACTTTAACTTTAACTTTAACTTTCATTTTAACTTTATCTTTATTTTTAACTTTAACTTTAACTTTCAATTTAACTTTAACATTCACTTTAACTTTAACTTTAAATTTAACTTTAACTTTAACTTTCACTTTAACTTTAACTTTATTTTTAACTTTAACATTCTCTTTAACTTTAACTTTTCTTTAACTTTAACTTTAACTTTAAATTTAACTTTAACTTTAACTTTAGCTTTAACTTTAACTTTAACTTTAAATTTAACTTTAACTTTAACTTTAACTTTCACTTTAACTTTAACTTTATTTTTAAATTTAACATTCTCTTTAACTTTAACTTTTCTTTAACTTTAACTTTAACTTTAAATTTAACTTTAACTTTAACTTTAACAACTTTAACTTTAGCTTTAACTTTAACTTTAACTTTAACTTTAACTTTAACTTTAACTTTAACTTTAACTTTAACTTTAACTTTCACTTTAACTTTAACTTTATTTTTAACTTTAACATTCACTTTAACTCTAAGTTTTCTTTAACTTTAACTTTAACTTGAACTTTAACTTTAACTTTAACTTTAGCTTTAACTTTAACTTTAACTTTAATTTTAGCTTTCACTTTAACTTTATTTTTAAGTTTAACTTTTCTTTAACTTTAACTTTAACTTTCACTTTAACTTTAACTTTATTTTTAACTTCAACTTTAACTTTAACTTTCACTTTAACTTTAACTTTAACTTTAACTTTAACTTTCACTTTAACTTTATTTTTAACTTTAACTTTTCTTTAACTTTAACTTTAACTTTAACTTTAACTTTAACTTTAGCTTTAACTTTAACTTTAACTTTAACTTTAGCTTTAACTTTAACTTTAACTTTAACTTTAACTTTAACTTTAACTTTAACTTTAAATTTAACTTTAACTTTCACTTTAACCTTAACTTTATTTTTAACTTTAACATTTACTTTAACTTTAACTTTTCTTTAACTTTAACTTTAACTTTAAATTTAACTTTAACTTTAACAACTTTAACTTTAACTTTAGCTTTAACTTTAAATTTCACTTTAACTTTAACTTTATTTTTAACTTTAACATTCACTTTAACTTTAACTTTTCTTTAACTTTAACTTTAACTTTAACTTTAACTTTAGCTTTAACTTTTACTTTAACTTTAATTTTAGCTTTAACTTAAACTTTAACTTTAAATTTAACTTTAACTTTA
Source organism: Eurosta solidaginis (assembly GCF_040869045.1). Classification (NCBI taxonomy): domain Eukaryota; kingdom Metazoa; phylum Arthropoda; class Insecta; order Diptera; family Tephritidae; genus Eurosta; species Eurosta solidaginis. The sequence goes on along the minus strand of NW_027136887.1, from coordinate 325,375 downwards.
ACTTTAACTTTCACTTTAACTTAACTTTATTTTTAACTTTAACATTCACTTTAACTTTAACTTTTCTTTAACTTTAACTTTAACTTTAACTTTAACTTTAACTTTAACTTGAACTTTAACTTTATCTTTAACTTTAGCTTTAACTTTAACTTTAACTTTAGCTTTAACTTTAACTTTAATTTTAACTTTAACTTTAACTTTAACCTTAGCTTTAAATTTAACTTTAACTTTAACTTTCACATTCACTTTAACTTTAACTTTATTTTTAACTTTAACTTTAACTTTCGCTTTAACTTTAACATTCACTTTAACTTTAACTTTAACTTTAATTTTAACTTTAACTTTGACTTTAACTTTAACTTTAACTTTAACTTTAATTTTAACTTTAACTTTAACTTTAAATTTAACTTTAACTTTAACTTTAACTTTAACAACTTTAACTTTAACTTTAGCTTTAACTTTAACTTTAACTTTAACTTTAACTTTAACTTTAACTTCAACGTTAACTTTAACTTTAACTTTAACTTTAACTTTAACTTTAACTATAAATTTAACTTTAACTTTAACAACTTTAACTTTAACTTTAACTTTTGCTTTAACTATAACTTTAACTTTAACTTTGGCTTTAACTTTAACTTTAACTTTAACTTTAACTTTAACTTTAACTTTAACTTTAACTTTAACTTTAACTTTAACTTTAACTTTAACTTTAACTTTAACTTTAACTTTAACTTTAACTTTAAATTTAACTTTAACTTTAACTTCAACTTTAACTTTAACTTTAACTTTCACTTTAACTTTAACTTAATTTTTAACTTTAACTTTAACTTTCGATTTAACTTTAACTTTAACTTTAACTTTAACTTTAACTTTAACTTCAACTTTAACTTTAACTTTAACTTTAACTTTAACGTTAACTTTAACTTTAATTTTAACTTTAACTTTAATTTTAACTTTAATTTTAACTTTAACTTTAACTTTAACTTTAAATTTAACTTTAACTTTAACAACTTTAACTTTAACTTTAGCTTTAACTTTAACTTTAACTTTGGCTTTAACTTTAACTTTAACTTTCACTTTAACTTTAACTTTGTTTTTAACTTTAGCTTTAACTTTAACTTTCGCTTTAACTTTAACTTTAACTTCAACTTTAACTTTAACTTTAACGTTAACTTTAACTTTAACTTTAACTTTAACGTTAACTTTAACTTTAATTTTAACTTTAACTTTAACTTTAACTTTAACGTTAACTTTAACTTTAACTTTAACTTTAACGTTAACTTTAACTTTAACTTTAACTTTAACTTTAACTTTAACTTTAATTTTAACTTTAACTTTAACTTTAAATTTAACTTTAACTTTAACAACTTTAACTTTAACTTTAACTTTAGCTTTAACTTTAACTTTAACTTTAACTTTAACTTTATTTTTAACTTTAACATTCACTTTAACTCTAAGTTTTCTTTAACTTTAACTTTAACTTTAACTTTACTTTAACTTTAGCTTTAACTTTAACTTTAACTTTAATTTTAGCTTTCACTTTAACTTTATTTTTAACTTTAACTTTTCTTTAACTTTAACTTTAACTTGAACTTTAACTTTAACTTTAACAACTTTAACTTTAATTTTAGCTTTAACTTTAACTTTAACTTTGGCTTTAACTTTAACTTTAGCTTTAACTTTAACTTCAACTTTAACTTTCACTTTAACTTTAACTTTATTTTTAACTTCAACTTTAACTTTAACTTTCACTTTAACTTTAACTTTCACTTTAACTTTATTTTTAACTTTAACTTTTCTTTAACTTTAACTTTAACTTGAACTTTAATTTTAGCTTTAACTTTAACTTTAACTTTAGCTTTAACTTTAACTTTAACTTTAACTTTAACTTTAACTTTAACTTTAACTTTAACTTTAACTTTAACTTTAAATTTAACTTTAACTTTAACTTTAACTTTCACTTTAACTTTAACTTTATTTTTAACTTTAACATTCACTTTAACTTTAAATTTTCTTTAACTTTAACTTTAACTTTAAATTTAACCTTAACTTTAACAACTTTAACTTTAACTTTAACTTTAGCTTTAACTTTAACTTTCACTTTAACTTTAACTTTATTTTTAACTTTAACATTCACTTTAACTTTAACTTTTCTTTAACTTTAACTTTAACTTTAACTTTAACTTTAACTTTAACTTAAACTTTAGCTTTAACTTTTACTTTAACTTTAATTTTAGCTTTAACTTTAACTTTAAATTTAACTTTAACTTTAACTTTCACTTTCACTTTAACTTTAACTTTATTTTTAACTTTAACATTCACTTTAACTTTAACTTTTCTTTATCTTTAACTTTAACTTTAACTTGAACTTTAACTTTAACTTTAACTTTAGCTTTAACTTTAACTTTAACTTTAACTTTAATTTTAACTTTAACTTTAACTTCAACGTTAACTTTAACTTTAACTTTAACTTTAAATTTAACTTTAACTTTAACAACTTTAACTTTAACTTTAACTTTAGCTTTAACTATAACTTTAACTTTAACTTTGGCTTTAACTTTAACTTTAACTTTAACTTTAACTTTAACTTTAACTTTAACTTTAACTTTAACTTTAACTTTAACTTTAACTTTAACTTTAACTTTAACTTTAACTTTAACTTTAACTTTAACTTTAACTTTAACTTTAACTTTAACTTTAACTTTAACTTTAACTTTAACTTTAACTTTAACTTTAACTTTAACGTTAACTTTAACTTTTACTTTAACGTTAACTTTAATTTTAACTTTAACTTTAACTTTAACGTTAACTTTAACTTTAACTTTAACTTTAACTTTAACGTTAACGTTAACTTTAACTTTAACTTTAATTTTAACTTTAACTTTAACTTTAACTTTAAATTTAACTTTAACTTTAACAACTTTAACTTTAACTTTAGCTTTAACTTTAACTTTAACTTTGGCTTTAACTTTAACTTTAACTTTCACTTTAACTTTAACTTTATTTTTAACTTTAGCTTTAACTTTAACTTTCGCTTTAACTTTAACTTTAACTTTAACTTTAACTTTAACTTTAACTTCAACTTTAACTTTAACTTTAACTTTCACTTTAACTTTAACTTTGGCTTTAACTTTAACTTTAACTTTTCTTTAACTTTAACTTTAACTTAAAATTTAACTTTAACTTTAACTTTAACAACTTTAACTTTAACTTTAGCTTTAACTTTAACTTTAACTTTAACTTTAGCTTTAACTTTAACTTTAACTTTAACTTTAACTTTAACTTTAACTTTAACTTTAACTTTAACTTTAACTTTAAATTTAACTTTAACTTTAACTTTAATTTTCACTTTAACTTTAACTTTATTTTTAACTTTAACATTCACTTTAACTTTAACTTTTCTTTAGCTTTAACTTTAAATTTAACTTTAACTTTAACAACTTTAACTTTAACTTTAACTTTAGCTTTAACTTTAACTTTCACTTTAACTTTAACTTTATTTTTAACTTTAACATTCACTTTAACTTTAACTTTTCTTTAACTTTAACTTTAACTTTAACTTTAACTTTAGCTTTAACTTTAACTTTAACTTTAATTTTAGCTTTAACTTTAACTTTCACTTTAACTTTAACTTTATTTTTAACTTTAACATTCTCTTTAACTTTAACTTTTCTTTAACTTTAACTTTAACTTTAAATTTAACTTTAACTTTAACTTTAGCTTTAACTTTAACTTTAACTTTAAATTTAACTTTAACTTTAACTTTAACTTTCACTTTAACTTTAACTTTATTTTTAACTTTAACATTCTCTTTAACTTTAACTTTTCTTTAACTTTAACTTTAACTTTAAATTTAACTTTAACTTTAACTTTAACAACTTTAACTTTAGCTTTAACTTTAACTTTAACTTTAACTTTAACTTTAACTTTAACTTTAACTTTAACTTTAACTTTAACTTTCACTTTAACTTTAACTTTATTTTTAACTTTAACATTCACTTTAACTCTAAGTTTTCTTTAACTTTAACTTTAACTTGAACTTTAACTTTAACTTTAACTTTAGCTTTAACTTTAACTTTAACTTTAACTTTAATTTTAGCTTTCACTTTAACTTTATTTTTAAGTTTAACTTTTCTTTAACTTTAACTTTAACTTTCACTTTAACTTTAACTTTATTTTTAACTTCAACTTTAACTTTAACTTTCACTTTAACTTTAACTTTAACTTTAACTTTAACTTTCACTTTAACTTTATTTTTAACTTTAACTTTTCTTTAACTTTAACTTTAACTTTAACTTTAACTTTAACTTTAGCTTTAACTTTAACTTTAACTTTAACTTTAGCTTTAACTTTAACTTTAACTTTAACTTTAACTTTAACTTTAACTTTAAATTTAACTTTAACTTTCACTTTAACCTTAACTTTATTTTTAACTTTAACATTTACTTTAACTTTAACTTTTCTTTAACTTTAACTTTAACTTTAAATTTAACTTTAACTTTAACAACTTTAACTTTAACTTTAGCTTTAACTTTAAATTTCACTTTAACTTTAACTTTATTTTTAACTTTAACATTCACTTTAACTTTAACTTTTCTTTAACTTTAACTTTAACTTTAACTTTAACTTTAGCTTTAACTTTTACTTTAACTTTAATTTTAGCTTTAACTTAAACTTTAACTTTAAATTTAACTTTAACTTTAACTTTAACTTTCACTTTAACTTAACTTTATTTTTAACTTTAACATTCACTTTAACTTTAACTTTTCTTTAACTTTAACTTTAACTTTAACTTGAACTTTAACTTTATCTTTAACTTTAGCTTTAACTTTAACTTTAACTTTAGCTTTAACTTTAACTTTAATTTTAACTTTAACTTTAACTTTAACCTTAGCTTTAAATTTAACTTTAACTTTAACTTTCACATTCACTTTAACTTTAACTTTATTTTTAACTTTAACTTTAACTTTCGCTTTAACTTTAACATTCACTTTAACTTTAACTTTAACTTTAATTTTAACTTTAACTTTGACTTTAACTTTAACTTTAACTTTAATTTTAACTTTAACTTTAACTTTAAATTTAACTTTAACTTTAACTTTAACAACTTTAACTTTAACTTTAGCTTTAACTTTAACTTTAACTTTAACTTTAACTTTAACTTTAACTTTAACTTTAACTTCAACGTTAACTTTAACTTTAACTTTAACTTTAACTTTAACTTTAACTATAAATTTAACTTTAACTTTAACAACTTTAACTTTAACTTTAACTTTTGCTTTAACTATAACTTTAACTTTAACTTTGGCTTTAACTTTAACTTTAACTTTAACTTTAACTTTAACTTTAACTTTAACTTTAACTTTAACTTTAACTTTAACTTTAACTTTAACTTTAACTTTAACTTTAACTTTAACTTTAACTTTAACTTTAACTTTAACTTTAACTTTAACTTTAACTTTAACTTTAACTTTAACTTCAACTTTAACTTTAACTTTAACTTTCACTTTAACTTTAACTTAATTTTTAACTTTAACTTTAACTTTCGATTTAACTTTAACTTTAACTTTAACTTTAACTTTAACTTTAACTTTAACTTCAACTTTAATTTTAACTTTAACTTTAACTTTAACGTTAACTTTAACTTTAATTTTAACTTTAACTTTAATTTTAACTTTAATTTTAACTTTAACTTTAACTTTAAATTTAACTTTAACTTTAACAACTTTAACTTTAACTTTAGCTTTAACTTTAACTTTAACTTTGGCTTTAACTTTAACTTTAACTTTCACTTTAACTTTAACTTTGTTTTTAACTTTAGCTTTAACTTTAACTTTCGCTTTAACTTTAACTTTAACTTCAACTTTAACTTTAACTTTAACGTTAACTTTAACTTTAACTTTAACTTTAACGTTAACTTTAACTTTAATTTTAACTTTAACTTTAACTTTAACTTTAACGTTAACTTTAACTTTAACTTTAACTTTAACTTTAACGTTAACTTTAACTTTAACTTTAACTTTAACTTTAACTTTAACTTTAATTTTAACTTTAACTTTAACTTTTAATTTTGTTTTTAACTTTAACAACTTTAACTTTAACTTTAACTTTAGCTTTAACTTTAACTTTAACTTTAACTTTAACTTTAACTTTAACTTTATTTTTAACTTTAACATTCACTTTAACTCTAAGTTTTCTTTAACTTTAACTTTAACTTTAACTTTACTTTAACTTTAGCTTTAACTTTAACTTTAACTTTAATTTTAGCTTTCACTTTAACTTTATTTTTAACTTTAACTTTTCTTTAACTTTAACTTTAACTTGAACTTTAACTTTAACTTTAACAACTTTAACTTTAATTTTAGCTTTAACTTTAACTTTAACTTTGGCTTTAACTTTAACTTTAGCTTTAACTTTAACTTCAACTTTAACTTTCACTTTAACTTTAACTTTATTTTTAACTTCAACTTTAACTTTAACTTTCACTTTAACTTTAACTTTCACTTTAACTTTATTTTTAACTTTAACTTTTCTTTAACTTTAACTTTAACTTGAACTTTAATTTTAGCTTTAACTTTAACTTTAACTTTAGCTTTAACTTTAACTTTAACTTTAACTTTAACTTTAACTTTAACTTTAACTTTAACTTTAACTTTAAATTTAACTTTAACTTTAACTTTAACTTTCACTTTAACTTTAACTTTATTTTTAACTTTAACATTCACTTTAACTTTAAATTTTCTTTAACTTTAACTTTAACTTTAAATTTAACCTTAACTTTAACAACTTTAACTTTAACTTTAACTTTAGCTTTAACTTTAACTTTCACTTTAACTTTAACTTTATTTTTAACTTTAACATTCACTTTAACTTTAACTTTTCTTTAACTTTAACTTTAACTTTAATTTTAACTTTAACTTTAACTTAAACTTTAGCTTTAACTTTTACTTTAACTTTAATTTTAGCTTTAACTTTAACTTTAAATTTAACTTTAACTTTAACTTTCACTTTCACTTTAACTTTAACTTTATTTTTAACTTTAACATTCACTTTAACTTTAACTTTTCTTTAACTTTAACTTTAACTTTAACTTTAACTTGAACTTTAACTTTAACTTTAACTTTAGCTTTAACTTTAACTTTAACTTTAACTTTAATTTTAACTTTAACTTTAACTTCAACGTTAACTTTAACTTTAACTTTAACTTTAAATTTAACTTTAACTTTAACAACTTTAACTTTAACTTTAACTTTAGCTTTAACTATAACTTTAACTTTAACTTTGGCTTTAACTTTAACTTTAACTTTAACTTTAACTTTAACTTTAACTTTAACTTTAACTTTAACTTTAACTTTAACTTTAAATTTAACTTTAACTTTAACTTTAACTTTAACTTTAACTTTAACTTTAACTTTAACTTTAACTTTAACTTTAACTTTAACTTTAACTTTAACTTTAACTTTAACTTTAACTTTAACTTTAACTTTAACTTTAACTTTAACTTTAACTTTAACTTTAACTTTAACGTTAACTTTAACTTTAACTTTAACGTTAACTTTAATTTTAACTTTAACTTTAACTTTAACGTTAACTTTAACTTTAACTTTAACTTTAACTTTAACGTTAACTTTAACTTTAACTTTAATTTTAACTTTAACTTTAACTTTAACTTTAAATTTAACTTTAACTTTAACAACTTTAACTTTAACTTTAGCTTTAACTTTAACTTTAACTTTGGCTTTAACTTTAACTTTAACTTTCACTTTAACTTTAACTTTATTTTTAACTTTAGCTTTAACTTTAACTTTCGCTTTAACTTTAACTTTAACTTTAACTTTAACTTCAACTTTAACTTTAACTTTAACTTTCACTTTAACTTTAACTTTGGCTTTAACTTTAACTTTAACTTTTCTTTAACTTTAACTTTAACTTAAAATTTAACTTTAACTTTAACTTTAACAACTTTAACTTTAACTTTAGCTTTAACTTTAACTTTAACTTTAACTTTAGCTTTAACTTTAACTTTAACTTTAACTTTAACTTTAACTTTAACTTTAACTTTAACTTTAAATTTAACTTTAACTTTAACTTTAATTTTCACTTTAACTTTAACTTTATTTTTAACTTTAACATTCACTTTAACTTTAACTTTTCTTTAGCTTTAACTTTAAATTTAACTTTAACTTTAACAACTTTAACTTTAACTTTAACTTTAGCTTTAACTTTAACTTTCACTTTAACTTTAACTTTATTTTTAACTTTAACATTCACTTTAACTTTAACTTTTCTTTAACTTTAACTTTAACTTTAACTTTAGCTTTAACTTTAACTTTAACTTTAATTTTAGCTTTAACTTTAACTTTAACTTTAAATTTAACTTTAACTTTAACTTTAACTTTAACTTTAACTTTCACTTTCACTTCAACTTTAACTTTATTTTTAACTTTAACATTCACTTTAACTTTAACTTTTCTTTAACTTTAACTTTAACTTTAACTTTAACTTGAACTTTAACTTTAACTTTAACTTTAACTTTAGCTTTAACTTTAACTTTAACTTTAACTTTAACTTTAATTTTAACTTTAACTTTAACTTTAACCTTAGCTTTAACTTTAACTTTAACTTTAAATTTAACTTTAACTTTAACTTTAACAACTTTAAATTTAACTTTACCTTTAACTTTAACTTTAACTTTGGCTTTAACTTTAACTTTAACTTTAACTTTAACTTTAACTTTAACTTTAACTTTAACTTTAACTTTAACTTTAACTTTAACTTCAACTTTAACTTTAACTTTCACTTTAACTTTATTTTTAACTTTAACTTTAACTTTAACTTTCGCTTTAACTTTAACTTTAACTTTAACTTTAACTTTAACAACTTTAACTTTAACTTTAGCTTTAACTTTAACTTTGGCTTTAACTTTAACTTTAACTTTAAATTTAACTTTAACTTTAACTTCAACTTTAACTTTAACTTTAACTTTAACAACTTTAACTTTAACTTTAGCTTTAACTTTAACTTTAACTTTAACTTTGGCTTTAACTTTAACTTTAACTTTAACTTCAACTTCAACTTTAACTTTCATTTTAACTTTAATTTTAACTTTAACTTTAACTTTCGCTTTAACTTTAACTTTAAATTTAACTTTAACTTTAACTTTCACTTTCACTTTAACTTTAACTTTATTTTTAACTTTAACATTCACTTTAACTTTAACTTTTCTTTAACTTTAACTTTAACTTTAACTTTAACTTGAACTTTAACTTTAACTTTAACTTTAACTTTATTTTTAACTTTAACATTCACTTTAACTCTAAGTTTTCTTTAACTTTAACTTTAACTTTAACTTTACTTTAACTTTAGCTTTAACTTTAACTTTAACTTTAATTTTAGCTTTCACTTTAACTTTATTTTTAACTTTAACTTTTCTTTAACTTTAACTTTAACTTGAACTTTAACTTTAACTTTAACAACTTTAACTTTAATTTTAGCTTTAACTTTAACTTTAACTTTGGCTTTAACTTTAACTTTAGCTTTAACTTTAACTTCAACTTTAACTTTCACTTTAACTTTAACTTTATTTTTAACTTCAACTTTAACTTTAACTTTCACTTTAACTTTAACTTTCACTTTAACTTTATTTTTAACTTTAACTTTTCTTTAACTTTAACTTTAACTTGAACTTTAATTTTAGCTTTAACTTTAACTTTAACTTTAGCTTTAACTTTAACTTTAACTTTAACTTTAACTTTAACTTTAACTTTAACTTTAACTTTAACTTTAACTTTAAATTTAACTTTAACTTTAACTTTAACTTTCACTTTAACTTTAACTTTATTTTTAACTTTAACATTCACTTTAACTTTAAATTTTCTTTAACTTTAACTTTAACTTTAAATTTAACCTTAACTTTAACAACTTTAACTTTAACTTTAACTTTAGCTTTAACTTTAACTTTCACTTTAACTTTAACTTTATTTTTAACTTTAACATTCACTTTAACTTTAACTTTTCTTTAACTTTAACTTTAACTTTAACTTTAACTTTAACTTTAACTTAAACTTTAGCTTTAACTTTTACTTTAACTTTAATTTTAGCTTTAACTTTAACTTTAAATTTAACTTTAACTTTAACTTTCACTTTCACTTTAACTTTAACTTTATTTTTAACTTTAACATTCACTTTAACTTTAACTTTTCTTTAACTTTAACTTTAACTTTAACTTTAACTTGAACTTTAACTTTAACTTTAACTTTAGCTTTAACTTTAACTTTAACTTTAATTTTAACTTTAACTTTAACTTCAACGTTAACTTTAACTTTAACTTTAACTTTAAATTTAACTTTAACTTTAACAACTTTAACTTTAACTTTAACTTTAGCTTTAACTATAACTTTAACTTTAACTTTGGCTTTAACTTTAACTTTAACTTTAACTTTAACTTTAACTTTAACTTTAACTTTAACTTTAACTTTAACTTTAACTTTAACTTTAACTTTAACTTTAACTTTAACTTTAACTTTAACTTTAGCTTTAACTTTAACTTTAACTTTAACTTTAACTTTAACTTTAACTTTAACTTTAACTTTAACTTTAACTTTAACTTTAACTTTAACGTTAACTTTAACTTTAACTTTAACGTTAACTTTAATTTTAACTTTAACTTTAACTTTAACGTTAACTTTAACTTTAACTTTAACTTTAACTTTAACGTTAACTTTAACTTTAACTTTAATTTTAACTTTAACTTTAACTTTAACTTTAAATTTAACTTTAACTTTAACAACTTTAACTTTAACTTTAGCTTTAACTTTAACTTTAACTTTGGCTTTAACTTTAACTTTAACTTTCACTTTAACTTTAACTTTATTTTTAACTTTAGCTTTAACTTTAACTTTCGCTTTAACTTTAACTTTAACTTTAACTTTAACTTTAACTTCAACTTTAACTTTAACTTTAACTTTCACTTTAACTTTAACTTTGGCTTTAACTTTAACTTTAACTTTTCTTTAACTTTAACTTTAACTTAAAATTTAACTTTAACTTTAACTTTAACAACTTTAACTTTAACTTTAGCTTTAACTTTAACTTTAACTTTAACTTTAGCTTTAACTTTAACTTTAACTTTAACTTTAACTTTAACTTTAACTTTAACTTTAACTTTAACTTTAACTTTAAATTTAACTTTAACTTTAACTTTAATTTTCACTTTAACTTTAACTTTATTTTTAACTTTAACATTCACTTTAACTTTAACTTTTCTTTAACTTTAACTTTAACTTTAACTTTAACTTTAGCTTTAACTTTAACTTTAACTTTAATTTTAAATTTAACTTTAACTTTAACTTTAATTTTCACTTTAACTTTAACTTTATTTTTAACTTTAACATTCACTTTAACTTTAACTTTTCTTTAGCTTTAACTTTAAATTTAACTTTAACTTTAACAACTTTAACTTTAACTTTAACTTTAGCTTTAACTTTAACTTTCACTTTAACTTTAACTTTATTTTTAACTTTAACATTCACTTTAACTTTAACTTTTCTTTAACTTTAACTTTAACTTTAACTTTAACTTTAGCTTTAACTTTAACTTTAACTTTAATTTTAGCTTTAACTTTAACTTTAACTTTAAATTTAACTTTAACTTTAACTTTAAATTTAACTTTAACTTTAACTTTAATTTTCACTTTAACTTTAACTTTATTTTTAACTTTAACATTCACTTTAACTTTAACTTTTCTTTAGCTTTAACTTTAAATTTAACTTTAACTTTAACAACTTTAACTTTAACTTTAACTTTAGCTTTAACTTTAACTTTCACTTTAACTTTAACTTTATTTTTAACTTTAACATTCACTTTAACTTTAACTTTTCTTTAACTTTAACTTTAACTTTAACTTTAACTTTAGCTTTAACTTTAACTTTAACTTTAATTTTAGCTTTAACTTTAACTTTAACTTTAAATTTAACTTTAACTTTAACTTTAACTTTAACTTTAACTTTCACTTTCACTTCAACTTTAACTTTATTTTTAACTTTAACATTCACTTTAACTTTAACTTTTCTTTAACTTTAACTTTAACTTTAACTTGAACTTTAACTTTAACTTTAACTTTAACTTTAGCTTTAACTTTAACTTTAACTTTAACTTTAACTTTAATTTTAACTTTAACTTTAACTTTAACCTTAGCTTTAACTTTAACTTTAACTTTAAATTTAACTTTAACTTTAACTTTAACAACTTTAAATTTAACTTTACCTTTAACTTTAACTTTAACTTTGGCTTTAACTTTAACTTTAACTTTAACTTTAACTTTAACTTTAACTTTAACTTTAACTTTAACTTTAACTTTAACTTTAACTTTAACTTTAACTTTAACTTTAACTTCAACTTTAACTTTAACTTTCACTTTAACTTTATTTTTAACTTTAACTTTAACTTTAACTTTCGCTTTAACTTTAACTTTAACTTTAACTTTAACAACTTTAACTTTAACTTTAGCTTTAACTTTAACTTTAACTTTGGCTTTAACTTTAACTTTAACTTTAAATTTAACTTTAACTTTAACTTCGACTTTAACTTTAACTTTAACTTTAACAACTTTAACTTTAACTTTAGCTTTAACTTTAACTTTAACTTTAACTTTGGCTTTAACTTTAACTTTAACTTTAACTTCAACTTCAACTTTAACTTTCATTTTAACTTTAATTTTAACTTTAACTTTAACTTTCGCTTTAACTTTAACATTCACTTTAACTTTAACTTTAACTTTAACTTTATTTTTAACTTTAACTTTAACTTTCGCTTTAACTTTAACTTTAACTTTAACTTTAATTTTAACTTTAACTTTAACTTCAACGTTAACTTTAACTTTAACTTTAACTTTAAATTTAACTTTAACTTTAACAACTTTAACTTTAACTTTAACTTTAGCTTTAACTATAACTTTAACTTTAACTTTGGCTTTAACTTTAACTTTAACTTTAACTTTAACTTTAACTTTAACTTTAACTTTAACTTTAACTTTAACTTTAACTTTAACTTTAACTTTAACTTTAACTTTAACTTTAACTTTAACTTTAACTTTAACTTTAACTTTAACTTTAACTTTAACTTTAACTTTAACTTTAACTTTAACTTTAACTTTAACGTTAACTTTAACTTTAACTTTAACGTTAACTTTAATTTTAACTTTAACTTTAACTTTAACGTTAACTTTAACTTTAACTTTAACTTTAACTTTAACGTTAACTTTAACTTTAACTTTAATTTTAACTTTAACTTTAACTTTAAATTTAACTTTAACTTTAACAACTTTAACTTTAACTTTAGCTTTAACTTTAACTTTAACTTTGGCTTTAACTTTAACTTTAACTTTCACTTTAACTTTAACTTTATTTTTAACTTTAGCTTTAACTTTAACTTTCGCTTTAACTTTAACTTTAACTTTAACTTTAACTTTAACTTCAACTTTAACTTTAACTTTAACTTTCACTTTAACTTTAACTTTGGCTTTAACTTTAACTTTAACTTTTCTTTAACTTTAACTTTAACTTAAAATTTAACTTTAACTTTAACTTTAACAACTTTAACTTTAACTTTAGCTTTAACTTTAACTTTAACTTTAACTTTAGCTTTAACTTTAACTTTAACTTTAACTTTAACTTTAACTTTAACTTTAACTTTAACTTTAACTTTAAATTTAACTTTAACTTTAACTTTAATTTTCACTTTAACTTTAACTTTATTTTTAACTTTAACATTCACTTTAACTTTAACTTTTCTTTAGCTTTAACTTTAAATTTAACTTTAACTTTAACAACTTTAACTTTAACTTTAACTTTAGCTTTAACTTTAACTTTCACTTTAACTTTAACTTTATTTTTAACTTTAACATTCACTTTAACTTTAACTTTTCTTTAACTTTAACTTTAACTTTAACTTTAACTTTAGCTTTAACTTTAACTTTAACTTTAATTTTAGCTTTAACTTTAACTTTAACTTTAAATTTAACTTTAACTTTAACTTTAACTTTAACTTTAACTTTCACTTTCACTTCAACTTTAACTTTATTTTTAACTTTAACATTCACTTTAACTTTAACTTTTCTTTAACTTTAACTTTAACTTTAACTTTAACTTGAACTTTAACTTTAACTTTAACTTTAACTTTAGCTTTAACTTTAACTTTAACTTTAACTTTAACTTTAATTTTAACTTTAACTTTAACTTTAACCTTAGCTTTAACTTTAACTTTAACTTTAAATTTAACTTTAACTTTAACTTTAACAACTTTAAATTTAACTTTACCTTTAACTTTAACTTTAACTTTGGCTTTAACTTTAACTTTAACTTTAACTTTAACTTTAACTTTAACTTTAACTTTAACTTTAACTTTAACTTTAACTTTAACTTTAACTTTAACTTTAACTTCAACTTTAACTTTAACTTTCACTTTAACTTTATTTTTAACTTTAACTTTAACTTTAACTTTCGCTTTAACTTTAACTTTAACTTTAACTTTAACAACTTTAACTTTAACTTTAGCTTTAACTTTAACTTTAACTTTGGCTTTAACTTTAACTTTAACTTTAAATTTAACTTTAACTTTAACTTCAACTTTAACTTTAACTTTAACTTTAACAACTTTAACTTTAACTTTAGCTTTAACTTTAACTTTAACTTTAACTTTGGCTTTAACTTTAACTTTAACTTTAACTTCAACTTCAACTTTAACTTTCATTTTAACTTTAATTTTAACTTTAACTTTAACTTTCGCTTTAACTTTAACATTCACTTTAACTTTAACTTTAACTTTAACTTTATTTTTAACTTTAACTTTAACTTTCGCTTTAACTTTAACTTTAACTTTCACTTTAACTTTAACTTTATTTTTAACTTTAACTTTAACTTTAACTTTCGCTTTAACTTTAACTTTAACTTTTACTTTAGCTTTGACTTTGACTTTAACTTTAACTTTCATTTTAACTTTAACTTTAACTTTCGCTTTAACTTTGTACATTCACTTTAACTTTAACTTTAACTTTAACTTTAACTTTAACTTTAACTTTAACTTTAACTTTAACTTTAACTTTAACTTTAACTTTAACTTTAAATTTAACTTTAACTATAACTTTAACAACTTTAACTTTAACTTTAGCTTTAACTTTAACTTTAACTTTAACTTTAACTTTAACTTTAACTTTGGCTTTAACTTTAACTTTAACTTTAACTTTAACTTTAACTTTAACTTTAACTTTAACTTTAACTTTAACTTTAACTTTAACTTTAACTTTAACTTTAACTTTAACTTTAACTTTAACTTTAACTTTAACAACTTTAACTTTAACTTTAACGTTAACTTTAACTTTAACTTTAACTTTAACTTTAACTTTAACTTTAACTTTAACTTTAAATTTAACTTTAACTATAACTTTAACAACTTTAACTTTAACTTTAGCTTTAACTTTCACTTTAACTTTAACTTTAACTTTAACTTTAACTTTAACTTTAACTTTAACTTTAACTTTGGCTTTAACTTTAACTTTAACTTTAACTTTAACTTTAACTTTAACTTTAACTTTAACTTTAACTTTAACTTTAACTTTAACTTTAACTTTAACTTTAACTTTAACTTTAACTTTAACTTTAACTTTAACTTTAACTTTAACTTTAACTTTAACTTTAACTTTAACTTTAACTTTAACTTTAACTTTAACTTTAACTTTAACTTCAACTTTAACTTTAACTTTAACTTTCACTTTAACTTTAACTTAATTTTTAACTTTAACTTTAACTTTCGCTTTAACTTTAACTTTAACTTTAACTTTAACTTCAACTTTAACTTTAACTTTAACTTTAACTTTAACTTTAACTTTAACTTTAACGTTAACTCTAACTTTAACTTTAATGTTAACTTTAACTTTAACTTTAAATTTAACTTTAACTTTAACTTTAACAACTTTAACTTTAACTTTAGCTTTAACTTTAACTTTAACTTTAACTTTAACTTTAACTTTAACTTCAACTTTAACTTTAACTTTAACTTTAACTTTAACTTTAACTTTAACTTTCACTTTAACTTTAACTTAATTTTTAACTTTAACTTTAACTTTCGCTTTAACTTTAACTTTAACTTTAACTTTAACTTCAACTTTAACTTTAACTTTAACTTTAACTTTAACTTTAACTTGAACTTTAACTTTAACTTTAACTTTAACTTTAGCTTTAACTTTAACTTTAACTTTAATTTTAACTTTAACTTTAACTTCAACGTTAACTTTAACTTTAACTTTAACTTTAAATTTAACTTTAACTTTAACTTTAACAACTTTAACTTTAACTTTAACTTTAGCTTTAACTATAACTTTAACTTTAATGTTAACTTTAACTTTAAGTTTAAATTTAACTTTAACTTTAACTTTAACTTTAACAACTTTAACTTTAACTTTAGCTTTAACTTTAACTTTAGCTTTAACTTTAACTTTAACTTCAACTTTAACTTTAACTTTAACTTTAACTTTAACTTTAACTTTAACTTTAACTTTAACTTTAACTTCAACTTTAACTTTAACTTTAACTTTCACTTTAACTTTAACTTAATTTTTAACTTTAACTTTAACTTTCGCTTTAACTTTAACTTTAACTTTAACTTTAACTTTAACTTCAACTTTAACTTTAACTTTAACTTTAACTTTAACTTTAACTTGAACTTTAACTTTAACTTTAGCTTTAACTTTAACTTTAACTTTAACTTTAATTTTAACTTTAACTTTAACTTCAACGTTAACTTTAACTTTAACTTTAACTTTAACTTTAAATTTAACTTTAACTTTAACTTTAACTTTAACAACTTTAACTTTAACTTTAACTTTAGCTTTAACTATAACTTTAACTTTAACTTTGGCTTTAACTTTAACTTTAACTTTAACTTTAACTTTAACTTTAACTTTAACTTTAACTTCTTTAACTTTAACTTTAACTTTAACTTTAACTTTAACTTTAACTTTAACTTTAACTTTAACTTTAACTTTAACTTTAACTTTAACTTTAACTTTAACTTTAACTTTAACTTTAACTTTCACTTTAACTTTAACTTTAACTTTAACTTTAACTTTAACTTTAACGTTAACTTTAACTTTAACTTTAACGTTAACTTTAATTTTAACTTTAACTTTAACGTTAACTTTAACTTTAACTTTAACTTTAACGTTAACTTTAACTTTAACTTTAATTTTAACTTTAACTTTAACTTTAACTTTAAATTTAACTTTAACTTTAACAACTTTAACTTTAACTTTAGCTTTAACTTTAACTTTAACTTTGGCTTTAACTTTAACTTTAACTTTCACTTTAACTTTAACTTTATTTTTAACTTTAGCTTTAACTTTAACTTTCGCTTTAACTTTAACTTTAACTTTAACTTTAACTTCAACTTTAACTTTAACTTTAACTTTCACTTTAACTTTAACTTTGGCTTTAACTTTAACTTTAACTTTTCTTTAACTTTAACTTTAACTTAAAATTTAACTTTAACTTTAACTTTAACAACTTTAACTTTAACTTTAGCTTTAACTTTAACTTTAACTTTAACTTTAGCTTTAACTTTAACTTTAACTTTAACTTTAAATTTAACTTTAACTTTAACTTTAACTTTCACTTTAACTTTAACTTTAACTTTATTTTTAACTTTAACATTCACTTTAACTTTAACTTTTCTTTAACTTTAACTTTAAATTTAACTTTAACTTTAACAACTTTAACTTTAACTTTAACTTTAGCTTTAACTTTAACTTTCACTTTAACTTTAACTTTATTTTTAACTTTAACATTCACTTTAACTTTAACTTTTCTTTAACTTTAACTTTAACTTTAGCTTTAACTTTAACTTTAACTTTAATTTTAGCTTTAACTTTAACTTTAACTTTAAATTTAACTTTAACTTTAACTTTAACTTTAACTTTCACTTTCACTTCAACTTTAACTTTATTTTTAACTTTAACATTCACTTTAACTTTAACTTTTCTTTAACTTTAACTTTAACTTTAACTTTAACTTGAACTTTAACTTTAACTTTAACTTTAGCTTTAACTTTAACTTTAACTTTAACTTTAATTTTAACTTTAACTTTAACTTTAACCTTAGCTTTAACTTTAACTTTAACTTTAACTTTAAATTTAACTTTAACTTTAACTTTAACAACTTTAACTTTAACTTTACCTTTGACTTTAACTTTAACTTTGGCTTTAACTTTAACTTTAACTTTAACTTTAACTTTAACTTTAACTTTAACTTTAACTTTAACTTTAACTTCAACTTTAACTTTAACTTTCACTTTAACTTTATTTTTAACTTTAACTTTAACTTTAACTTTCGCTTTAACTTTAACTTTAACTTTAACTTTAACTTTAACTTTAACAACTTTAACTTTAACTTTAGCTTTAACTTTAACTTTAACTTTAACTTTGGCTTTAACTTTAACTTTAACTTTAAATTTAACTTTAACTTTAACTTCAACTTTAACTTTAACTTTAACTTTAACTTTAACAACTTTAACTTTAACTTTAGCTTTAACTTTAACTTTAACTTTAACTTTAACTTTGGCTTTAACTTTAACTTTAACTTTAACTTTAACTTTAACTTTAACTTCAACTTCAACTTTAACTTTCACTTTAACTTTAATTTTAACTTTAACTTTAACTTTCGCTTTAACTTTAACATTCACTTTAACTTTAACTTTAACTTTAACTTTATTTTTAACTTTAACTTTAACTTTCGCTTTAACTTTAACTTTAACTTTCACTTTAACTTTAACTTTATTTTTAACTTTAACTTTAACTTTAACTTTCGCTTTAACTTTAACTTTAACTTTTACTTTAGCTTTGACTTTGACTTTAACTTTAACTTTCATTTTAACTTTAACTTTAACTTTCGCTTTAACTTTGTACATTCACTTTAACTTTAACTTTAACTTTAACTTTAACTTTAACTTTAACTTTAACTTTAACTTTAACTTTAACTTTAACTATAACTTTAACTTTAACTTTAACTTTAACTTTAACTTTAACTTTAACAACTTTAACTTTAACTTTAACGTTAACTTTAACTTTAACTTTAACTTTAACTTTAACTTTAACTTTAACTTTAACTTTAAATTTAATTTTAACTTTAACTTTAACTTTAACTTTAACTTTAACTTTAACTTTAACTTTAACTTTAACTTTAACTTTGGCTTTAACTTTAACTTTAACTTTAACTTTAACTTTAATGTTAACTTTAACTTTAAATTTAACTTTAACTTTAACTTTAACAACTTTAACTTTAACTTTAGCTTTAACTTTAACTTTAACTTTAACTTTAACTTTAACTTTAACTTTAACTTTTACTTTAGCTTTGACTTTGACTTTAACTTTAACTTTCATTTTAACTTTAACTTTAACTTTCGCTTTAACTTTGTACATTCACTTTAACTTTAACTTTAACTTTAACTTTAATTTTAACTTTAACTTTAACTTTAACTTTAACTTTAACTTTAACTTTAACTTTAACTATAACTTTAACTTTAACTTTAACTTTAACTTTAACTTTAACAACTTTAACTTTAACTTTAACGTTAACTTTAACTTTAACTTTAACTTTAACTTTAACTTTAACTTTAACTTTAACTTTAACTTTAGCTTTAACTTTAACTTTAACTTTAACTTTAACTTTAACTTTAACTTTAACTTTAACTTTGGCTTTAACTTTAACTTTAACTTTAACTTTAACTTTAACTTTAACTTTAACTTTAACTTTAACTTTAACTTTAACTTTAACTTTAACTTTAACTTTAACTTTAACTTTAACTTTAACTTTAACTTTAACTTTAACTTTAACTTTAACTTTAACTTTAACTTTAACTTTAACTTTAACTTTAACTTTAACTTTAACTTTAACTTTAACTTTAACTTTAACTTTAACTTTAACTTTAACTTTAACTTTAACTTTAACTTTAACTTTAACTTTAACTTTAACTTCAACTTTAACTTTAACTTTAACTTTAACTTAATTTTTAACTTTAACTTTCGCTTTAACTTTAACTTTAACTTTAACTTCAACTTTAACTTTAACTTTAACTTTAACTTTAACTTTAACTTTAACTTTAACGTTAACTCTAACTTTAACTTTAATGTTAACTTTAACTTTAAATTTAACTTTAACTTTAACTTTAACAACTTTAACTTTAACTTTAGCTTTAACTTTAACTTTAACTTTAACTTTAACTTTAACTTTAACTTTAACTTTAACTTCAACTTTAACTTTAACTTTAACTTTCACTTTATCTTTAACTTTAACTTTAACTTTAACTTTAACTTTAACTTTAACTTTAATTTTAACTTTAACTTTAACTTTAACTTTAACTTTCACTTTAACGTTAACTTTAACTTTAACTTTAATTTTAACTTTAACTTTAACTTTAACTTTAACTTTAACTTTAACTTTAACTTTAACTTTAACTTTAACTTTAACTTTAACTTTAACTTTAACTTTAACTTTAACTTTAACTTTAACTTTAACTTTAACTTTAACTTTAAATTTAACTTTAACTTTAACTTTAACTTTAACTTTAACGTTAACTTTAACTTTAACTTTAATTTTAACTTTAACTTTAACTTTAACTTTAAATTTAACTTTCATTTTAACTTTAACTTTAACTTTAACTTTAACTTTAACTTTAACGTTAACTTTAACTTTAACTTTAATTTTAACTTTAACTTCAACTTTAACTTTAACTTTAACTTTCACTTTAACGTTAACTTTAACTTTAACTTTAACTTTAACGTTAACTTTAACTTTAACTTTAATTTTAACTTTAACTTTAACTTTAACTTTAACTTTAACTTTAAATTTAACTTTAACTTTAACTTTAACTTTCACTTTAACGTTAACTTCAACTTTAACTTTAACTTTAACTTTCACTTTAACGTTAACTTTAACTTTAACTTTAACTTTAACGTTAACTTTAACTTTAACTTTAATTTTAACTTTAACTTTAACTTTAACTTTAACTTTAACTTTCACTTTAACGTTAACTTTAACTTTAACTTTAACTTTAACGTTAACTTTAACTTTAACTTTAATTTTAACTTTAACTTTAACTTTAACTTTAACTTTAACGTTAACTTTAACTTTAACTTTAATTTTAACTTTAACTTTAACTTTAACTTTAACTTTAACTTTCACTTTAACTTTAACTTTAACTTTAACTTTAACTTTAACTTTAACTTTAACTTTAACTTTAACGTTAACTTTAACTTTAAATTTAACTTTAACTTTAACTTTAACTTTAACTTTAACTTTAACTTTAACTTTAACTTTAACTTTAACGTTAACTTTAACTTTAACTTTAATTTTAACTTTAACTTTAACTTTAACTTTAACTTTAACTTTAACGTTAACTTTAACTTTAACTTTAACTTTAACTTTAACTTTAACTTTAACTTTAACTTTAACTTTAACTTTAACTTTAACGTTAACTTTAACTTTAACTTTAATTTTAACTTTAACTTTAACTTTAACTTTAACTTTAACTTTCACTTTAACGTTAACTTTAACTTTAACTTTAACTTTAACTTTAACTTTAACTTTAACGTTAACTTTAACTTTAACTTTAATTTTAACTTTAACTTTAACTTTAAATTTAACTTTAATTTTAACTTTAACTTTAACTTTAACTTTAACTTTAACGTTAACTTTAACTTTAACTTTAATTTTATCTTTAACTTTAACTTTAACTTTAACTTTCACTTTAACGTTAACTTTAACTTTAACTTTAACTTTAACTTTAACTTTAACGTTAACTTTAACTTTAACTTTAACTTTAACTTTAACTTTAACTTTAACGTTAACTTTAACTTTAACTTTAATTTTAACTTTAATTTTAACTTTAACTTTAACTTTAACTTTAAATTTAACTTTAATTTTAACTTTAACTTTAACTTTAACTTTAACTTTAACTTTAACTTTAACGTTAACTTTAACTTTAACTTTAATTTTAACTTTAACTTTAACTTTAACTTTAACTTTCACTTTAACGTTAACTTTAACTTTAACTTTAAGTTTAACTTTAACTTTAACGTTAACTTTAACTTTAACTTTAACTTTAACTTTAACTTTAACGTTAACTTTAACTTTAACTTAAATTTTAACTTTAACTTTAACTTTAACTTTAACTTTCACTTTAAATTTAACTTTAACTTTAACTTTACCTTTAACTTTAAATTTAACTTTAATTTTAACTTTAACTTTAACTTTAACTTTAACTTTAACTTTAACTTTAACAACTTTAACTTTAACTTTAACGTTAACTTTAACTTTAACTTTAACTTTAACTTTAACTTTAACTTTAACTTTAACAACTTTAACTTTAACTTTAACGTTAACTTTAACTTTAACTTTAACTTTAACTTTAACTTTAACTTTAACTTTAACTTTAACTTTAACTTTAACTTTAACTTTAACTTTAAATTTAACTTTAACTTTAAATTTAACTTTAACTTTAACAACTTTAACTTTAACTTTAACTTTAGCTTTAACTTTAACTTTCACTTTAACTTTAACTTTATTTTTAACTTTAACATTCACTTTAACTTTAACTTTTCTTTAACTTTAACTTTAACTTTAGCTTTAACTTTAACTTTAACTTTAATTTTAGCTTTAACTTTAACTTTAACTTTAAATTTAACTTTAACTTTAACTTTAACTTTAACTTTCACTTTCACTTCAACTTTAACTTTATTTTTAACTTTAACATTCACTTTAACTTTAACTTTTCTTTAACTTTAACTTTAACTTTAACTTTAACTTGAACTTTAACTTTAACTTTAACTTTAGCTTTAACTTTAACTTTAACTTTAACTTTAATTTTAACTTTAACTTTAACTTTAACCTTAGCTTTAACTTTAACTTTAACTTTAAATTTAACTTTAACTTTAACTTTAACTTTAACTTTAACTTTAACAACTTTAACTTTAACTTTAACGTTAACTTTAACTTTAACTTTAACTTTAACTTTAACTTTAACTTTAACTTTAAATTTAACTTTAACTTTAAATTTAACTTTAACTTTAACAACTTTAACTTTAACTTTAACTTTAGCTTTAACTTTAACTTTCACTTTAACTTTAACTTTATTTTTAACTTTAACATTCACTTTAACTTTAACTTTTCTTTAACTTTAACTTTAACTTTAGCTTTAACTTTAACTTTAACTTTAATTTTAGCTTTAACTTTAACTTTAACTTTAAATTTAACTTTAACTTTAACTTTAACTTTCACTTTCACTTCAACTTTAACTTTATTTTTAACTTTAACATTCACTTTAACTTTAACTTTTCTTTAACTTTAACTTTAACTTTAACTTTAACTTGAACTTTAACTTTAACTTTAACTTTAGCTTTAACTTTAACTTTAACTTTAACTTTAATTTTAACTTTAACTTTAACTTTAACCTTAGCTTTAACTTTAACTTTAACTTTAACTTTAAATTTAACTTTAACTTTAACTTTAACAACTTTAACTTTAACTTTACCTTTGACTTTAACTTTAACTTTGGCTTTAACTTTAACTTTAACTTTAACTTTAACTTTAACTTTAACTTTAACTTTAACTTCAACTTTAACTTTAACTTTCACTTTAACTTTATTTTTAACTTTAACTTTAACTTTAACTTTCGCTTTAACTTTAACTTTAACTTTAACTTTAACTTTAACTTTAACTTTAACAAATTTAACTTTAACTTTAGCTTTAACTTTAACTTTAACTTTAACTTTGGCTTTAACTTTAACTTTAACTTTAAATTTAACTTTAACTTTAACTTCAACTTTAACTTTAACTTTAACTTTAACAACTTTAACTTTAACTTTAGCTTTAACTTTAACTTTAACTTTAACTTTAACTTTGGCTTTAACTTTAACTTTAACTTTAACTTTAACTTTAACTTTAACTTCAACTTCAACTTTAACTTTCACTTTAACTTTAATTTTAACTTTAACTTTAACTTTCGCTTTAACTTTAACATTCACTTTAACTTTAACTTTAACTTTAACTTTATTTTTAACTTTAACTTTAACTTTCGCTTTAACTTTAACTTTAACTTTCACTTTAACTTTAACTTTATTTTTAACTTTAACTTTAACTTTAACTTTCGCTTTAACTTTAACTTTAACTTTTACTTTAGCTTTGACTTTGACTTTAACTTTAACTTTCATTTTAACTTTAACTTTAACTTTCGCTTTAACTTTGTACATTCACTTTAACTTTAACTTTAACTTTAACTTTAACTTTAACTTTAACTTTAACTTTAACTTTAACTTTAACTATAACTTTAACTTTAACTTTAACTTTAACTTTAACTTTAACTTTAACTTTAACTTTAACAACTTTAACTTTAACTTTAACGTTAACTTTAACTTTAACTTTAACTTTAACTTTAACTTTAACTTTAACTTTAACTTTAAATTTAACTTTAACTTTAACTTTAACTTTAACTTTAACTTTAACTTTAACTTTAACTTTAACTTTAACTTTAACTTTAACTTTGGCTTTAACTTTAACTTTAACTTTAACTTTAACTTTAATGTTAACTTTAACTTTAAATTTAACTTTAACTTTAACTTTAACAACTTTAACTTTAACTTTAGCTTTAACTTTAACTTTAACTTTAACTTTAACTTTAACTTTAACTTTAACTTTTACTTTAGCTTTGACTTTGACTTTAACTTTAACTTTCATTTTAACTTTAACTTTAACTTTCGCTTTAACTTTGTACATTCACTTTAACTTTAACTTTAACTTTAACTTTAACTTTAACTTTAACTTTAACTTTAACTTTAACTTTAACTTTAACTTTAACTTTAACTATAACTTTAACTTTAACTTTAACTTTAACTTTAACTTTAACTTTAACAACTTTAACTTTAACTTTAACGTTAACTTTAACTTTAACTTTAACTTTAACTTTAACTTTAACTTTAACTTTAACTTTAACTTTAGCTTTAACTTTAACTTTAACTTTAACTTTAACTTTAACTTTAACTTTAACTTTAACTTTGGCTTTAACTTTAACTTTAACTTTAACTTTAACTTTAACTTTAACTTTAACTTTAACTTTAACTTTAACTTTAACTTTAACTTTAACTTTAACTTTAACTTTAACTTTAACTTTAACTTTAACTTTAACTTTAACTTTAACTTTAACTTTAACTTTAACTTTAACTTTAACTTTAACTTTAACTTTAACTTTAACTTTAACTTTAACTTTAACTTTAACTTTAACTTTAACTTCAACTTTAACTTTAACTTTAACTTTAACTTAATTTTTAACTATAACTTTCGCTTTAACTTTAACTTTAACTTTAACTTCAACTTTAACTTTAACTTTAACTTTAACTTTAACTTTAACTTTAACTTTAACTTTAACTTTAACGTTAACTCTAACTTTAACTTTAATGTTAACTTTAACTTTAAATTTAACTTTAACTTTAACTTTAACAACTTTAACTTTAACTTTAGCTTTAACTTTAACTTTAACTTTAACTTTAACTTTAACTTTAACTTTAACTTTAACTTCAACTTTAACTTTAACTTTAACTTTAACTTTATCTTTAACTTTAACTTTAACTTTAACTTTAACTTTAACTTTAACTTTAATTTTAACTTTAACTTTAACTTTAACTTTAACTTTAACTTTAACTTTCACTTTAACGTTAACTTTAACTTTAACTTTAATTTTAACTTTAACTTTAACTTTAACTTTAACTTTAACTTTAACTTTAACTTTAACTTTAACTTTAACTTTAACTTTAACTTTAACTTTAACTTTAACTTTAACTTTAACTTTAACTTTAACTTTAACTTTAAATTTAACTTTAACTTTAACTTTAACTTTAACTTTAACGTTAACTTTAACTTTAACTTTAATTTTAACTTTAACTTTAACTTTAACTTTAAATTTAACTTTCATTTTAACTTTAACTTTAACTTTAACTTTAACTTTAACTTTAACGTTAACTTTAACTTTAACTTTAATTTTAACTTTAACTTCAACTTTAACTTTAACTTTAACTTTCACTTTAACGTTAACTTTAACTTTAACTTTAACTTTAACGTTAACTTTAACTTTAACTTTAATTTTAACTTTAACTTTAACTTTAACTTTAACTTTAACTTTAAATTTAACTTTAACTTTAACTTTAACTTTAACTTTCACTTTAACGTTAACTTCAACTTTAACTTTAACTTTAACTTTCACTTTAACGTTAACTTTAACTTTAACTTTAACTTTAACGTTAACTTTAACTTTAACTTTAATTTTAACTTTAACTTTAACTTTAACTTTAACTTTAACTTTAACTTTAACTTTCACTTTAACGTTAACTTTAACTTTAACTTTAACTTTAACGTTAACTTTAACTTTAACTTTAATTTTAACTTTAACTTTAACTTTAACTTTAACTTTAACGTTAACTTTAACTTTAACTTTAATTTTAAC
This sequence comes from Eurosta solidaginis, assembly GCF_040869045.1. Taxonomy (NCBI): domain Eukaryota; kingdom Metazoa; phylum Arthropoda; class Insecta; order Diptera; family Tephritidae; genus Eurosta; species Eurosta solidaginis. The sequence continues at coordinate 298,840 of NW_027136887.1, read as the reverse complement.
TTTAACTTTAACTTTAACTTTAACTTTAACTTTCACTTTAACTTTAACTTTAACTTTAACTTTAACTTTAACTTTAACTTTAACTTTAACGTTAACTTTAACTTTAAATTTAACTTTAACTTTAACTTTAACTTTAACTTTAACTTTAACTTTAACTTTAACTTTAACTTTAACGTTAACTTTAACTTTAACTTTAATTTTAACTTTAACTTTAACTTTAACTTTAACTTTAACTTTAACGTTAACTTTAACTTTAACTTTAACTTTAACTTTAACTTTAACTTTAACTTTAACTTTAACTTTAACTTTAACTTTAACTTTAACGTTAACTTTAACTTTAACTTTAATTTTAACTTTAACTTTAACTTTAACTTTAACTTTAACTTTCACTTTAACGTTAACTTTAACTTTAACTTTAACTTTAACTTTAACTTTAACTTTAACTTTAACTTTAACGTTAACTTTAACTTTAACTTTAATTTTAACTTTAACTTTAACTTTAAATTTAACTTTAATTTTAACTTTAACTTTAACTTTAACTTTAACTTTAACTTTAACTTTAACTTTAACGTTAACTTTAACTTTAACTTTAATTTTATCTTTAACTTTAACTTTAACTTTAACTTTCACTTTAACGTTAACTTTAACTTTAACTTTAACTTTAACTTTAACGTTAACTTTAACTTTAACTTTAACTTTAACTTTAACTTTAACTTTAACTTTAACTTTAACTTTAACGTTAACTTTAACTTTAACTTTAATTTTAACTTTAATTTTAACTTTAACTTTAACTTTAACTTTAACTTTAAATTTAACTTTAATTTTAACTTTAACTTTAACTTTAACTTTAACTTTAACTTTAACGTTAACTTTAACTTTAACTTTAATTTTAACTTTAACTTTAACTTTAACTTTAACTTTAACTTTCACTTTAACGTTAACTTTAACTTTAACTTTAAGTTTAACTTTAACTTTAACGTTAACTTTAACTTTAACTTTAACTTTAACTTTAACTTTAACGTTAACTTTAACTTTAACTTAAATTTTAACTTTAACTTTAACTTTAACTTTAACTTTCACTTTAACTTTAACTTTAACTTTAACTTTAACTTTAACTTTAAATTTAACTTTAATTTTAACTTTAACTTTAACTTTAACTTTAACTTTAACTTTAACTTTAATTTTAACTTTAACTTTAACTTTAACTTTAACTTTAACTTTAACTTTAACTTTAAATTTAACTTTAACTTTAGCTTTAACGTTAACTTTAATTTTAACTTTAATTTTAACTTTAACTTTAACTTTAACTTTAACTTTAACTTTAACTTTAACTTTAACTTTAAATTTAACTTTAATTTTAACTTTAACTTTAACTTTAACTTTAACTTTAACTTTAACGTTAACTTTATCTTTAACTTTAATTTTAACTTTAACTTTAACTTTAACTTTAACTTTCACTTTAACGTTAACTTTAACTTTAATTTTAACTTTAACTTTAACTTTAACTTTAACTTTAACTTTATCTTTAACTTTAACTTTAAATTTAACTTTAACTTTAACTTTAACTTTAACTTTAACTTTCACTTCAACGTTAACTTTAACTTTAACTTTAATTTTAACTTTAACTTTAACTTTAACTTTAACTTTAACTTTAACTTTAACTTTAACTTTAACTTTAACTTTAACTTTAACTTCAACTTTAACTTTAACTTTAACTTTAACGTTAACTTTAACTTTAACTTTAATTTTAACTTTAACTTTAACTTTCACTTTCACTTTAACGTTAACTTTAACTTTAACTTTAACTTTAACTTTCACTTTAACGTTAACTTTAACTTTAACTTTAATTTTAACTTTAACTTTAACTTTAACTTTATTTTTAACTTTAACTTTAACTTTAACTTTCGCTTTAACTTTAACTTTAACTTTAACTTTAACTTTAACTTTAACGTTAACTTTAACTTTAACTTTCATTTTCACTTTAACTTTCGCTTTAACTTTGTACATTCACTTTAACTTTAACTTTAACTTTAACTTTAACTTTAACTTTAACTTTAACTTTAACTTTAACTTTAACTTTAACTTTAACTTTAACTTTAACTTTAATTTTAGCTTTAACTTTAACTTTAACTTTAACTTTAACTTTAACTTTAACTTTAGCTTTAACTTCAACTTTAACTTTAACTTTAACTTTAACTGTGACTTTATCTTTAACTTTAAATTTAACTTTAACTTTAACTTTAGCTTTAACTTTAACTTTAACTTTAACTTTAACTTTAACTTTAACTTTAACGTTAACTTTAACTTTAACTTTAACTTTAACTTTAACTTTAAATTTAACTTTAACTTTAACTTTAACAACTTTAACTTTAACTTTAACGTTAACTTTAACTTTAACTTTAACTTTAAATTTAACTTTAACTTTAACAACTTTAACGTTAACTTTAACTTTAGCTTTAACTTTAACTTTAACTTTAACTTTGGCTTTAACTTTAACGTTAACTTTAACTTTAACTTTAACTTTAACTTTAACTTTAACTTTGGCTTTAACTTTAACGTTAACTTTAACTTTAACTTTAACTTTAACTTTAACTTTAACTTTAACTTTAACTTTAACTTTCACTTTAACGTTAACTTTAACTTTAACTTTAATTTTAACTTTAACTTTAACTTTAACTTTAACTTTAACTTTAACTTTAACTTTAAATTTAACTTTAACTTTAACTTTAACTTTAACTTTAACTTTAACTTTAACTTTAACTTTAACTTTAACTTTAACTTTAACTTTAACTTTAACTTTAACGTTAACGTTAACTTTAACTTTAACTTTAATTTTAACTTTAACGTTAACTTTAACTTTAACTTTAATTTTAACTTTAACTTTAACTTTAACTTTAACTTTAAATTTAACTTTAACTTTAATTTTAACTTTAACTTTAACTTTAACTTTAACTTTAACTTTAACTTTAACTTTAACTTTAACTTTAACGTTAACTTTAACTTTAACTTTAATTTTAACTTTAACTTTAACTTTAACTTTAACTTTCACTTTAACGTTAACTTTAACTTTAACTTTAACTTTAACTTTAACGCTAACTTTAACTTTAAATTTAACTTTAACTTTAACTTTAACTTTAACTTTAACTTTAACTTTAACTTTAACTTTAACTTTAACTTTAACTTTAACTTTAACGTTAACTTTAACTTTAACTTTAATTTTAACTTTAACTTTAACTTTAACTTTAACTTTAACGTTAACTTTAACTTTAACTTTAACTTTAACTTTAACTTTAACTTTAACTTTAACTTTAACGTTAACTTTAACTTTAACTTTAATTTTAACTTTAACTTTAACTTTAACTTTAACTTTCACTTTAACGTTAACTTTAACTTTAACTTTAACTTTAACTTTAACTTTAACTTTAACTTTAACGTTAACTTTAACTTTAACTTTAATTTTAACTTTAACTTTAACTTTAACTTTAACTTTAAATTTAACTTTAATTTTAACTTTAACTTTAACTTTAACTTTAACTTTAACTTTAACGTTAACTTTAACTTTAACTTTAATTTTAATTTTAACTTTAACTTTAACTTTAACTCTAACTTTAACTTTCACTTTAACGTTAACTTTAACTTTAACTTTAACTTTAACTTTAACTTTAACGTTAACTTTAACTTTAACTTTAACTTTAACTTTAACTTTAACGTTAACTTTAACTTTAACTTTAATTTTAACTTTAATTTTAACTTTAACTTTAACTTTAACTTTAACTTTAAATTTAACTTTAATTTTAACTTTAACTTTAACTTTAACTTTAACTTTAACTTTAACTTTAACTTTAACTTTAACGTTAACTTTAACTTTAATTTTAACTTTAACTTTAACTTTAACTTTAACTTTCACTTTAACGTTAACTTTAACTTTAACTTTAACGTTAACTTTAACTTTAACTTTAACTTTAACTTTAACTTTAACTTTAACGTTAACTTTAACTTTAACTTTAATTTTAATTTTAACTTTAACTTTAACTTTAACTTTCACTTTCACTTTAACGTTAACTTTAACTTTAACTTTAACTTTAACGTTAACTTTAACTTTAACTTTAACTTTAACTTTAACTTTAACTTTAACTTTAACTTTAACTTTAACTTTAACGTTAACTTTAACTTTAACTTTAACTTTAACTTTAACTTTAACTTTAACTTTAACTTTAACTTTAAATTTAACTTTAATTTTAACTTTAACTTTAACTTTAACTTTAACTTTAACTTTAACGTTAACTTTAACTTTAACTTTAATTTTAACTTTAACTTTAACTTTAACTTTAACTTTAACTTTAACTTTAAATTTAACTTTAACTTTAACTGTAACGTTAACTTTAATTTTAACTTTAATTTTAACTTTAACTTTAACTTTAACTTTACCTTTAACTTTAACTTTAACTTTAACTTTAAATTTAACTTTAATTTTAACTTTAACTTTAACTTTAACTTTAACGTTAACTTTAACTTTAACTCTAACTTTAATTTTAACTTTAACTTTAACTTTAACTTTCACTTTAACGTTAACTTTAACTTTAATTTTAACTTTAACTTTAACTTTAACTTTAACTTTAACTTTAACTTTAACTTTAACTTTAACTTTAACTTTAACTTTAACTTTAACTTTAACTTTAACTTTAACTTTAACTTTAACTTTAACTTTAAATTTAACTTTAACTTTAACTTTAACTTTAACTTTAACGTTAACTTTAACTTTAACTTTAACTTTAACTTTAACTTTAACTTTAACTTTAACTTTACCTTTAACTTTAACTTTAACTTTAACTTTAACTTTAACTTTAACTTTAACTTTAACTTTAACTTTAACTTTAACTTTAACTTTAACTTTAACTTTAACTTTAACTTTAACTAACATTAACTTTAACTTCAACTTTAACTTTAACTTTAACTTAATTTTTAACTTTAACTTTAACTTTCGCTTTAACTTTAACTTTAACTTTAACTTTAACTTCAACTTTAACTTTAACTTTAACTTTAAATTTAACTTTAACTTTAACTTTAACTTTAATTTTAACGTTAACTTTAACTTTAACTTTAATGTTAACTTTAACTTTAAATTTAACTTTAACTTTAACAACTTTAACTTTAACTTTAGCTTTAACTTTAACTTTAACTTTAACTTTAACTTTAACTTTAACTTTAACTTTAACTTCAACTTTAGCTTTAACTTTAACTTTAACTTTAACTTTAACTTTAACTTTAACTTTAACTTTAACTTTAACTTTAACTTTAACTTTCACTTTAACGTTAACTTTAACTTTAACTTTAATTTTAACTTTAACTTTAATTTTAACTTTAACTTTAACTTTAACTTTAACTTTAACTTTAACTTTAAATTTAACTTTAACTTTAACTTTAACTTTAACGTTAACTTTAACTTTAATTTTAACTTTAACTTTAACTTTAACTTTAACTTTAACTTTAACTTTAAATTTAACTTTCATTTTAACTTTAACTTTAACTTTAACGTTAACTTTAACTTTAACTTTAATTTTAACTTTAACTTCAACTTTAACTTTAACTTTAACTTTCACTTTAACGTTAACTTTAACTTTAACTTTAACTTTAACGTTAACTTTAACTTTAATTTTAACTTTAACTTTAACTTTAACTTTAACTTTAACTTTAACTTTAACTTTAACTTTAACTTTAACTTTAAATTTAACTTTAACTTTAATTTTAACTTTAACTTTAACTTTAACTTTAACTTTAACTTTAACGTTAACTTTAACTTTAACTTTAATTTTAACTTTAACTTTAACTTTCACTTTAACGTTAACTTTAACTTTAACTTTAACTTTAACGTTAACTTTAACTTTAAATTTAACTTTAACTTTAACTTTAACTTTAACTTTAACGTTAACTTTAACTTTAACTTTAATTTTAACTTTAACTTTAACTTTAACTTTAACTTTAACTTTAACTTTAACGTTAACTTTAACTTTAACTTTAACTTTAACTTTAACGTTAACTTTAACTTTAACTTTAATTTTAACTTTAACTTTAACTTTAACTTTAACTTTAACTTTCACTTTAACGTTAACTTTAACTTTAACTTTAACTTTAACTTTAACTTTAACTTTAAAGTTAACTTTAACTTTAACTTTAATTTTAACTTTAACTTTAACTTTAACTTTAACTTTAATTTTAACTTTAAATTTAACTTTAATTTTAACTTTAACTTTAACTTTAACTTTAACTTTAACTTTAACTTTAACTTTAACGTTAACTTTAACTTTAACTTTAATTTTAACTTTAACTTTAACTTTAACTTTAACTTTAACTTTCACTTTAACGTTAACTTTAACTTTAACTTTAACGTTAACTTTAACTTTAACTTTAACTTTAACTTTAACTTTAACTTTAACGTTAACTTTAACTTTAACTTTAATTTTAACTTTAATTTTAACTTTAACTTTAACTTTAACTTTAAATTTAACTTTAATTTTAACTTTAACTTTAACTTTAACTTTAACTTTAACTTTAACGTTAACTTTAACTTTAACTTTAATTTAACTTTAACTTTAACTTTAACTTTAACTTTAACTTTAACTTTAACTTTCACTTTAACGTTAACTTTAACTTTAACTTTAACTTTAACGTTAACTTTAACTTTAACTTTAACTTTAACTTTAACTTTAACTTTAACGTTAACTTTAACTTTAACTTTAATTTTAACTTTAACTTTAACTTTAACTTTAACTTTAACTTTCACTTTAACTTTAACTTTAACTTTAACTTTAACTTTAACTTTAAATTTAACTTTAATTTTAACTTTAACTTTAACTTTAACTTTAACGTTAACTTTAACTTTAACTTTAATTTTAACTTTGACTTTAACTTTAACTTTAACTTTAATTTTAAATTTAACTTTAACTTTAACTTTAACGTTAACTTTAATTTTAACTTTAATTTTAACTTTAACTTTAACTTTAACTTTAAATTTAACTTTAATTTTAACTTTAACTTTAACTTTAACGTTAACTTTAACTTTAATTTTAACTTTAACTTTAACTTTAACTTTAACTTTCACTTTAACGTTAACTTTAACTTTAATTTTAACTTTAACTTTAACTTTAACTTTAACTTTAACTTTAACTTTAAATTTAACTTTAACTTTAACTTTATCTTTCACTTTAACGTTAACTTTAACTTTAACTTTTATTTTAACTTTAACTTTAACTTTAACTTTAACTTTAACTTTAACTTTAACTTCAACTTTAACTTTAACTTTAACTTTAACTTTAACGTTAACTTTAACTTTAATTTTAACTTTAACTTTAACTTTAACTTTAACTTTCACTTTCACTTTAACGTTAACTTTAACTTTAACTTTAACTTTAACTTTCACTTTAACGTTAACTTTAACTTTAACTTTAATTTTAACTTTAACTTTAACTTTAACTTTAACTTTATTTTTAACTTTAACTTTAACTTTAACTTTCGCTTTAACTTTAACTTTAACTTTAATTTTAACGTTAACTTTAACTTTAATTTTAACTTTAACTTTAACTTTCGCTTTAACTTTGTACATTCACTTTAACTTTAACTTTAACTTTAACTTTAACTTTAACTTTAATTGTAACTTTAACTTTAACTTTAACTTTAACTTTAACTTTAACTTTAACTTTAAATTTAAATTTAAAGTTAACTTTAACTTTAACTTTAACTTTAACTTTAACTTTAACTTTAACTTTAGCTTTAACTTCAACTTTAACTTTAACTTTAACTTTAACTGTGACTTTAACTTTAACTTTAAATTTAACTTTAACTTTAACTTTAGCTTTAACTTTAACTTTAACTTTAACTTTAACTTTAACTTTAACTTTAACTTTAACTTTAACGTTAACTTTAACTTTAACTTTAACTTTGACTTTAACTTTAAATTTAACTTTAACTTTAACTTTAACAACTTTAACTTTAACTTTACCGTTAACTTTAACTTTCACTTTAACTTTAACTTTAAATTTAACTTTAACTTTAACAACTTTAACTTTAACTTTAGCTTTAACTTTAACTTTAACTTTAACTTTGGCTTTAACTTTAACGTTAACTTTAACTTTAACTTTAACTTTAACTTTAACTTTAACTTTAACTTTAATTTTAACTTTAACTTTAACTTTAACTTTAACTTTAACTTTGGCTTTAACTTTAACGTTAACTTTAACTTTAACTTTAACTTTAACTTTAACTTTAACTTTAACTTTAACTTTAACTTTAACTTTAACTTTAACTTTAACTTTAACTTCAACTTTCACTTTAACGTTAACTTTAACTTTAACTTTAATTTTAACTTTAACTTTAACTTTAACTTTAACTTTAACTTTAACTTTAAATTTAACTTTAACTTTAACTTTAACTTTAACTTTAACGTTAACTTTAACTTTAACTTTAATTTTAACTTTAACGTTAACTTTAACTTTAACTTTAATTTTAACTTTAACTTTAACTTTAACTTTAACTTTAAATTTAACTTTAACTTTAACTTTAATTTTAACTTTAACTTTAACTTTAATTTTAACTTTAACTTTAACTTTAACTTTAACTTTAACGTTAACTTTAACTTTAACTTTAACTTTAATTTTAACTTTAACTTTAACTTTAACTTTAACTTTAACTTTAACTTTCACTTTCACTTTAACGTTAACTTTAACTTTAACTTTAACTTTAACTTTAACTTTAACTTTAACTTTAACTTTAACTTTAACTTTAACGTTAACTTTAACTTTAAATTACTTTAACTTTAACTTTAACTTTAACTTTAACTTTAACTTTAACTTTAACTTTAACTTTAACTTTAACTTTAACTTTAACTTTAACTTTAACTTTAACTTTAACTTTAACGTTAACTTTAACTTTAACTTTAATTTTAACTTTAACTTTAACTTTAACTTTAACGTTAACTTTATCTTTAACTTTAACTTTAACTTTAACTTTAACTTTAACTTTAACTTTAACTTTAACTTTAACTTTAACTTTAACTTTAACGTTAACTTTAACTTTAACTTTAATTTTAACTTTAACTTTAACTTTAACTTTAACTTTCACTTTAACGTTAACTTTAACTTTAACTTTAACTTTAACTTTAACTTTAACTTTAACGTTAACTTTAACTTTAACTTTAATTTTAACTTTAACTTTAACTTTAACTTTAAATTTAACTTTAATTTTAACTTTAACTTTAACTTTAACTTTAACTTTAACGTTAACTTTAACTTTAACTTTAATTTTAACTTTAACTTTAACTTTAACTTTAACTTTAACTTTCACTTTAACGTTAACTTTAACTTTAACTTTAACTTTAACGTTAACTTTAACTTTAACTTTAACTTTAACTTTAACTTTAACTTTAACGTTAACTTTAACTTTAACTTTAATTTTAACTTTAATTTTAACTTTAACTTTAACTTTAACTTTAACTTTAAATTTAACTTTAATTTTAACTTTAACTTTAACTTTAACTTTAACTTTAACTTTAACTTTAACTTTAACGTTAACTTTAACTTTAACTTTAATTTTAACTTTAACTTTAACTTTAACTTTAACTTTAACTTTCACTTTAACGTTAACTTTAACTTTAACTTTAACTTTAACTTTAACTTTAACGTTAACTTTAACTTTAACTTTAACTTTAACTTTAACTTTAACTTTAATTTTAACGTTAACTTTAACTTTAACTTTAATTTTAACTTTAACTTTAACTTTCACTTTAACTTTAACTTTAACTTTAACTTTAACTTTAACTTTAACTTTAAATTTAACTTTAATTTTAACTTTAACTTTAACTTTAACTTTAACGTTAACTTTAACTTTAACTTTAATTTTAACTTTAACTTTAACTTTAACTTTAACTTTAACTTTAACTTTAAATTTAACTTTAACTTTAACTTTAACGTTAACTTTAATTTTAACTTTAATTTTAACTTTAACTTTAACTTTAACTTTAACTTTAACTTTAACTTTAACTTTAACTTTAAATTTAACTTTAATTTTAACTTTAACTTTAACTTTAACTTTAACTTTAACTTTAACGTTAACTTTAACTTTAACTTTAATTTTAACTTTAACTTTAACTTTAACTTTAACTTTAACTTTAACTTTAACTTTAACTTTCACTTTAACGTTAACTTTAACTTTAATTTTAACTTTAACTTTAACTTTAACTTTAACTTTAACTTTAACTTTAACTTTAACTTTAATTTTAACTTTAAATTTAACTTTAACTTTAACTTTCACTTTAACGTTAACTTTAACTTTAACTTTAATTTTAACTTTAACTTTAACTTTAACTTTAACTTTAACTTTAACTTTAACTTTAACTTTAACTTTAACTTTAACTTTAACTTCAACTTTAACTTTAACTTTAACTTTAACGTTAACTTTAACTTTAACTCTAATTTTAACTTTAACTTTAACTTTAACTTTAACTTTAACTTTAACTTTCACTTTCACTTTAACGTTAACTTTAACTTTAACTTTAACTTTAACTTTCACTTTAACGTTAACTTTAACTTTAACTTTAATTTTAACTTTAACTTTAACTTTAACTTTAACAACTTTAACTTTAACTTTAGCTTTAACTTTAACTTTAAATTTAACTTTAACTTTAACAACTTTAACTTTAACTTTAGCTTTAACTTTAACTTTAACTTTAACTTTAACTTTGGCTTTAACTTTAACTTTAACTTTAACTTTAACTTTAACTTTAACTTTAATTTTAACGTTAACTTTAACTTTAACTTTAACTTTAAATTTAACTTTAACTTTAACTTTAACAACTTTAACTTTAACTTTAGCTTTAACTTTAACTTTAACTTTAACTTTGGCTTTAACTTTAACTTTAACTTTAACTTTAACTTTAACTTTAACTTTAACTTTAACGTTAACTTTAACTTTAATTTTAACTTTAACTTTAACTTTAACTTTAACTTTCACTTTCACTTTAACGTTAACTTTAACTTTAACTTTAACTTTAACTTTCACTTTAACGTTAACTTTAACTTTAACTTTAATTTTAACTTTAACTTTAACTTTAACTTTAACTTTATTTTTAACTTTAACTTTAACTTTAACTTTCGCTTTAACTTTAACTTTAACTTTAATTTTAACGTTAACTTTAACTTTAATTTTAACTTTAACTTTAACTTTCGCTTTAACTTTGTACATTCACTTTAACTTTAACTTTAACTTTAACTTTAACTTTAACTTTAACTTTAATTGTAACTTTAACTTTAACTTTAACTTTAACTTTAACTTTAACTTTAAATTTAAATTTAAAGTTAACTTTAACTTTAACTTTAACTTTAACTTTAACTTTAACTTTAACTTTAGCTTTAACTTCAACTTTAACTTTAACTTTAACTTTAACTGTGACTTTAACTTTAACTTTAAATTTAACTTTAACTTTAACTTTAGCTTTAACTTTAACTTTAACTTTAACTTTAACTTTAACTTTAACTTTAACTTTAACTTTAACGTTAACTTTAACTTTAACTTTAACTTTGACTTTAACTTTAAATTTAACTTTAACTTTAACTTTAACAACTTTAACTTTAACTTTACCGTTAACTTTAACTTTCACTTTAACTTTAACTTTAAATTTAACTTTAACTTTAACAACTTTAACTTTAACTTTAGCTTTAACTTTAACTTTAACTTTAACTTTGGCTTTAACTTTAACGTTAACTTTAACTTTAACTTTAACTTTAACTTTAACTTTAACTTTAACTTTAATTTTAACTTTAACTTTAACTTTAACTTTAACTTTAACTTTGGCTTTAACTTTAACGTTAACTTTAACTTTAACTTTAACTTTAACTTTAACTTTAACTTTAACTTTAACTTTAACTTTAACTTTAACTTTAACTTTAACTTCAACTTTCACTTTAACGTTAACTTTAACTTTAACTTTAATTTTAACTTTAACTTTAACTTTAACTTTAACTTTAACTTTAACTTTAACTTTAAATTTAACTTTAACTTTAACTTTAACTTTAACTTTAACGTTAACTTTAACTTTAACTTTAATTTTAACTTTAACGTTAACTTTAACTTTAACTTTAATTTTAACTTTAACTTTAACTTTAACTTTAACTTTAAATTTAACTTTAACTTTAACTTTAATTTTAACTTTAACTTTAACTTTAATTTTAACTTTAACTTTAACTTTAACTTTAACTTTAACGTTAACTTTAACTTTAACTTTAACTTTAATTTTAACTTTAACTTTAACTTTAACTTTAACTTTAACTTTAACTTTCACTTTCACTTTAACGTTAACTTTAACTTTAACTTTAACTTTAACTTTAACTTTAACTTTAACTTTAACTTTAACTTTAACTTTAACTTTAACGTTAACTTTAACTTTAAATTACTTTAACTTTAACTTTAACTTTAACTTTAACTTTAACTTTAACTTTAACTTTAACTTTAACTTTAACTTTAACTTTAACTTTAACTTTAACTTTAACTTTAACGTTAACTTTAACTTTAACTTTAATTTTAACTTTAACTTTAACTTTAACTTTAACGTTAACTTTATCTTTAACTTTAACTTTAACTTTAACTTTAACTTTAACTTTAACTTTAACTTTAACTTTAACTTTAACTTTAACTTTAACGTTAACTTTAACTTTAACTTTAATTTTAACTTTAACTTTAACTTTAACTTTAACTTTCACTTTAACGTTAACTTTAACTTTAACTTTAACTTTAACTTTAACTTTAACTTTAACGTTAACTTTAACTTTAACTTTAATTTTAACTTTAACTTTAACTTTAACTTTAAATTTAACTTTAATTTTAACTTTAACTTTAACTTTAACTTTAACGTTAACTTTAACTTTAACTTTAATTTTAACTTTAACTTTAACTTTAACTTTAACTTTAACTTTCACTTTAACGTTAACTTTAACTTTAACTTTAACTTTAACGTTAACTTTAACTTTAACTTTAACTTTAACTTTAACTTTAACTTTAACGTTAACTTTAACTTTAACTTTAATTTTAACTTTAATTTTAACTTTAACTTTAACTTTAACTTTAACTTTAAATTTAACTTTAATTTTAACTTTAACTTTAACTTTAACTTTAACTTTAACTTTAACTTTAACTTTAACGTTAACTTTAACTTTAACTTTAATTTTAACTTTAACTTTAACTTTAACTTTAACTTTAACTTTCACTTTAACGTTAACTTTAACTTTAACTTTAACTTTAACTTTAACTTTAACGTTAACTTTAACTTTAACTTTAACTTTAACTTTAACTTTAACTTTAATTTTAACGTTAACTTTAACTTTAACTTTAATTTTAACTTTAACTTTAACTTTCACTTTAACTTTAACTTTAACTTTAACTTTAACTTTAACTTTAACTTTAAATTTAACTTTAATTTTAACTTTAACTTTAACTTTAACTTTAACGTTAACTTTAACTTTAACTTTAATTTTAACTTTAACTTTAACTTTAACTTTAACTTTAACTTTAACTTTAAATTTAACTTTAACTTTAACTTTAACGTTAACTTTAATTTTAACTTTAATTTTAACTTTAACTTTAACTTTAACTTTAACTTTAACTTTAACTTTAACTTTAACTTTAACTTTAAATTTAACTTTAATTTTAACTTTAACTTTAACTTTAACTTTAACTTTAACTTTAACGTTAACTTTAACTTTAACTTTAATTTTAACTTTAACTTTAACTTTAACTTTAACTTTAACTTTAACTTTAACTTTAACTTTCACTTTAACGTTAACTTTAACTTTAATTTTAACTTTAACTTTAACTTTAACTTTAACTTTAACTTTAACTTTAACTTTAACTTTAATTTTAACTTTAAATTTAACTTTAACTTTAACTTTCACTTTAACGTTAACTTTAACTTTAACTTTAATTTTAACTTTAACTTTAACTTTAACTTTAACTTTAACTTTAACTTTAACTTTAACTTTAACTTTAACTTTAACTTTAACTTTAACTTTAACTTCAACTTTAACTTTAACTTTAACTTTAACGTTAACTTTAACTTTAACTCTAATTTTAACTTTAACTTTAACTTTAACTTTAACTTTAACTTTAACTTTAACTTTCACTTTCACTTTAACGTTAACTTTAACTTTAACTTTAACTTTAACTTTCACTTTAACGTTAACTTTAACTTTAACTTTAATTTTAACTTTAACTTTAACTTTAACTTTAACAACTTTAACTTTAACTTTAGCTTTAACTTTAACTTTAAATTTAACTTTAACTTTAACAACTTTAACTTTAACTTTAGCTTTAACTTTAACTTTAACTTTAACTTTAACTTTGGCTTTAACTTTAACTTTAACTTTAACTTTAACTTTAACTTTAACTTTAATTTTAACGTTAACTTTAACTTTAACTTTAACTTTAAATTTAACTTTAACTTTAACTTTAACAACTTTAACTTTAACTTTAGCTTTAACTTTAACTTTAACTTTAACTTTGGCTTTAACTTTAACTTTAACTTTAACTTTAACTTTAACTTTAACTTTAACTTTAACTTTAACTTTAACTTCAACTTTAACTTTAACTTTCACTTTAACTTTAACTTAATTTTTAACTTTAACTTTCGCTTTAACTTTAACTTTAACTTTAACTTTAACTTTAACTTCAACTTTAACTTTAACTTTAACTTTAACTTTAACTTTAACTTTAACTTTAACTTTAACTTTAACTTTAATTTTAACTTTAACTTTAACGTTAACTTTAACTTTAATTTTAACTTTAACTTTAACTTTAACTTTAAATTTAACTTTAACTTTAACAACTTTAACTTTAACTTTAGCTTTAACTTTAACTTTAACTTTGGCTTTAACTTTAACTTTAACTTTAACTTTAACTTTAACTTTATCTTTAACTTTAACTTCAACTTTAACTTTAACTTTCACTTTAACTTTAACTTTAACTTTATTTTTAACTTTAACTTTAACTTTCGCTTTAACTTTAACTTTAACTTTAACAACTTTAACTTTAACTTTAGCTTTAACTTTAACTTTAACTTTGGCTTTAACTTTAACTTTAACTTTAACTTTAACTTCAACTTTAACTTTAACTTTCACTTTAACTTTAACTTTATTTTTAACTTCAACTTTAACTTTCACTTTAACTTTAATTTTAACTTTAACTTTAACTTTAACTTTAACCTTAACTTTAACTTTAACTTTCATTTTAACTTTATATTTATTTTTAACTTTAACTTTAACTTTAACTTTCAATTTAACTTTAACATTCACTTTAACTTTAACTTTAAATTTAACTTTAGCTTTAACTTTAACTTTAACTTTAACTTTAGCTTTAACTTTAACTTTAACTTTAAATTTAACTTTAACTTTAACTTTAACTTTAACTTTCACTTTAACTTTAACTTTATTTTTAACTTTAACATTCACTTTAACTTTAACTTTTCTTTAACTTTAACTTTAACTTTAACTTTAACTTTAAATTTAACTTTAACTTTAATTTTAACTTTAACTTTAACTTTAACTTTAACTTTAACTTTAACTTTAACTTTAACTTTAACTTTAACGTTAACTTTAACTTTAACTTTAATTTTAACTTTAACTTTAACTTTAACTTTAACTTTAACTTTAACTTTCACTTTAACGTTAACTTTAACTTTAACTTTAACTTTAACGTTAACTTTAACTTTAAATTTAACTTTAACTTTAACTTTAACTTTAACTTTAACCTTAACGTTAACTTTAACTTTAACTTTAATTTTAACTTTAACTTTAACTTTAACTTTAACTTTAACTTTAACGTTAACTTTAACTTTAACTTTAACTTTAACTTTAACTTTAACGTTAACTTTAACTTTAATTTTAACTTTAACTTTAACTTTAACTTTAACTTTAACTTTCACTTTAACGTTAACTTTAACTTTAACTTTAACTTTAACTTTAACTTTAACTTTAACTTTAACGTTAACTTTAACTTTAACTTTAATTTTAACTTTAACTTTAACTTTAACTTTAACTTTAAATTTAACTTTAATTTTAACTTTAACTTTAACTTTAACTTTAACTTTAACTTTAACTTTAACTTTAACTTTAACTTTAACTTTAACTTTAACTTTAACTTTAACTTTAACTTTAACTTTAACTTTAACTTTAACTTTAACGTTAACTTTAACTTTAACTTTAATTTTAACTTTAACTTTAAATTTAACTTTAACTTTAACTTTAACTTTCACTTTAACGTTAACTTTAACTTTAACTTTAACTTTAAATTTAACTTTAACTTTAACTTTCGCTTTCGCTTTAACTTTAACTTTAACTTTAGATTTAACTTTAACTTTAACTTTCGCTTTAACTTTAACATTCATTTTAACTTTAACTTTAACTTTAACTCTAACTTTAACTTTAACTTTAAATTTAACTTTAACTGTAACTTTAACTTTAACTTTAACTTTAACTTTAACTTAAACTTAAACTTTAACTTTAACTTTAACTCTAACTTTAACTTTAACTTTCCCTTTCGCTTTAACTTTAACTTTAACTTTAGCTTTAACTTTAACTTTAACTTTAACTTTAACTTTAACTTTAACTTTAACTTTAACTTTAACTTTCACTTTAACGTTAACTTTAACTTTAATTTTAACTTTAACTTTAACTTTAACTTTAACTTTAACTTTAACTTTAAATTTAACTTTAACTTTAACTTTCACTTTAACGTTAACTTTAACTTTAACTTTTATTTTAACTTTAACTTTAACTTTAACTTTAACTTTAACTTTAACTTTAACTTTAACTTTCACTTTAACGTTAACTTTAACTTTAACTTTTATTTTAACTTTAACTTTAACTTTAACTTTAACTTTAACTTCAACTTTAACTTTAACTTTAACTTTAACTTTAACGTTAACTTTAACTTTAATTTTAACTTTAACTTTAACTTTAACTTTCACTTTCACTTTAACGTTAACTTTAACTTTAACTTTAACTTTAACTTTAACTTTAACTTTAACTTTCACTTTAACGTTAACTTTAACTTTAACTTTAATTTTAACTTTAACTTTAACTTTAACTTTAACTTTATTTTTAACTTTAACTTTAACTTTAACTTTCGCTTTAACTTTAACTTTAACTTTAATTTTAACGTTAACTTTAACTTTAACTTTAATTTTAACTTTAATTTTAACTTTAACTTTAACTTTAACTTTAACGTTAACTTTATCTTTAACTTTAACTTTAACTTTAACTTTAACTTTAACTTTAACTTTAACTTTAACTTTAACTTTAACTTTAACTTTAACTTTAACTTTAACTTTAACTTTAACGTTAACTTTAACTTTAACTTTAACTTTAACTTTAAATTTAATTTTAACTTTAACTTTAACTTTAACTTTAACTTTAACTTTAACTTTAACTTTAACTTTAGCTTTAACTTCAACTTTAACTTTAACTTTAACTTTAACTGTGACTTTAACTTTAACTTTAACTTTAACTTTAACTTTAGCTTTAACTTCAACTTTAACTTTAACTTTAACTTTAACTGTGACTTTAACTTTAACTTTAAATTTAACTTTAAATTTAACTTTAACTTTAACTTTAACTTTAACTTTAACTTTAACGTTAACTTTAACTTTAACTTTAATTTTAACTTTAACGTTAACTTTAACTTTAACTTTAATTTTAACTTTAACTTTAACTTTAACTTTAAATTTAACTTTAACTTTAACTTTAATTTTAACTTTAACTTTAACTTTAATTTTAACTTTAACTTTAACTTTAACTTTAACTTTAACTTTAACTTTAAATTTAATTTTAACTTTAACTTTAACTTTAACTTTAACTTTAACTTTAACTTTAACTTTAACTTTAACTTTAATTTTAACTTTAACTTTAACTTTAACTTTAACTTTAACTTTAACTTTAACTTTAACTTTAAATTTAATTTTAACTTTAACTTTAACTTTAACTTTAACTTTAACTTTAGCTTTAACTTCAACTTTAACTTTAACTTTAACTTTAACTGTGACTTTAACTTTAACTTTAAATTTAACTTTAACTTTAACTTTAGCTTTAACTTTAACTTTAACTTTAACTTTAACTTTAACTTTAACTTTAACTTTAACTTTAACGTTAACTTTAACTTTAACTTTAACTTTAACTTTAAATTTAACTTTAACTTTAACTTTAACAACTTTAACTTTAACTTTACCGTTAACTTTAACTTTCACTTTAACTTTAACTTTAAATTTAACTTTAACTTTAACAACTTTAACTTTAACTTTAGCTTTAACTTTAACTTTAACTTTAACTTTGGCTTTAACTTTAACGTTAACTTTAACTTTAACTTTAACTTTAACTTTAACTTTAACTTTAACTTTAACTTTAATTTTAACTTTAACTTTAACTTTAACTTTAACTTTAACTTTAACTTTAACTTTGGCTTTAACTTTAACGTTAACTTTAACTTTAACTTTAACTTTAACTTTAACTTTAACTTTAACTTTAACTTTAACTTTAACTTTAACTTTAACTTTAACTTTAACTTTAACTTTAACTTTAACTTTAACTTTAACTTTAACTTTAACTTCAACTTTCACTTTAACGTTAACTTTAACTTTAACTTTAATTTTAACTTTAACTTTAACTTTAACTTTAACTTTAACTTTAACTTTAACTTTAACTTTAACTTTAACTTTAACTTTAACTTTAAATTTAACTTTAACTTTAACTTTAACTTTAACTTTAACTTTAACGTTAACTTTAACTTTAACTTTAATTTTAACTTTAACGTTAACTTTAACTTTAACTTTAATTTTAACTTTAACTTTAACTTTAACTTTAACTTTAAATTTAACTTTAACTTTAACTTTAATTTTAACTTTAACTTTAACTTTAATTTTAACTTTAACTTTAACTTTAACTTTAACTTTAACGTTAACTTTAACTTTAACTTTAATTTTAACTTTAACTTTAACTTTAACTTTAACTTTAACTTTAACTTTAACTTTAACTTTCACTTTAACGTTAACTTTAACTTTAACTTTAACTTTAACTTTAACTTTAACTTTAACTTTAACTTTAACTTTAACGTTAACTTTAACTTTAAATTACTTTAACTTTAACTTTAACTTTAACTTTAACTTTAACTTTAACTTTAACTTTAACTTTAACTTTAACTTTAACGTTAACTTTAACTTTAACTTTAATTTTAACTTTAACTTTAACTTTAACTTTAACGTTAACTTTATTTTTAACTTTAACTTTAACTTTAACTTTAACTTTAACTTTAACTTTAACTTTAACTTTAACTTTAACTTTAACTTTAACTTTAACTTTAACTTTAACTTTAACTTTAACTTTAACTTTAACTTTAACTTTAACTTTAACTTTAACGTTAACTTTAACTTTAACTTTAATTTTAACTTTAACTTTAACTTTAACTTTAACTTTCACTTTAACGTTAACTTTAACTTTAACTTTAACTTTAACTTTAACTTTAACGTTAACTTTAACTTTAACTTTAATTTTAACTTTAACTTTAACTTTAACTTTAACTTTAAATTTAACTTTAATTTTAACTTTAACTTTAACTTTAACTTTAACGTTAACTTTAACTTTAACTTTAATTTTAACTTTAACTTTAACTTTAACTTTAACTTTCACTTTAACGTTAACTTTAACTTTAACTTTAACTTTAACGTTAACTTTAACTTTAACTTTAACTTTAACTTTAACTTTAACTTTAACGTTAACTTTAACTTTAACTTTAATTTTAACTTTAATTTTAACTTTAACTTTAACTTTAACTTTAACTTTAAATTTAACTTTAATTTTAACTTTAACTTTAACTTTAACTTTAACTTTAACGTTAACTTTAACTTTAACTTTAATTTTAACTTTAACTTTAACTTTAACTTTAACTTTAACTTTCACTTTAACGTTAACTTTAACTTTAACTTTAACTTTAACTTTAACGTTAACTTTAACTTTAACTTTAACTTTAACTTTAACTTTAACTTTAACGTTAACTTTAACTTTAACTTTAATTTTAACTTTAACTTTAACTTTAACTTTCACTTTAACTTTAACTTTAACTTTAACTTTAACTTTAACTTTAACTTTAACTTTAAATTTAACTTTAATTTTAACTTTAACTTTAACTTTAACTTTAACTTTAACTTTAACGTTAACTTTAACTTTAACTTTAATTTTAACTTTAACTTTAACTTTAACTTTAACTTTAACTTTAAATTTAACTTTAACTTTAACTTTAACGTTAACTTTAATTTTAACTTTAATTTTAACTTTAACTTTAACTTTAACTTTAACTTTAACTTTAACTTTAACTTTAGCTTTAACTTTAACTTTAAATTTAACTTTAATTTTAACTTTAACTTTAACTTTAACTTTAACTTTAACGTTAACTTTAACTTTAACTTTAATTTTAACTTTAACTTTAACTTTAACTTTAACTTTAACTTTAACTTTCACTTTAACGTTAACTTTAACTTTAATTTTAACTTTAACTTTAACTTTAACTTTAACTTTAACTTTAACTTTAACTTTAACTTTAACTTTAACTTTAATTTTAACTTTAAATTTAACTTTAACTTTAACTTTCACTTTAACGTTAACTTTAACTTTAACTTTAATTTTAACTTTAACTTTAACTTTAACTTTAACTTTAACTTTAACTTTAACTTTAACTTTAACTTTAACTTTAACTTTAACTTTAACTTTAACTTTAACTTTAACTTTAACTTCAACTTTAACTTTAACTTTAACGTTAACTTTAACTTTAACTTTAATTTTAACTTTAACTTTAACTTTAACTTTAACTTTAACTTTCACTTTCACTTTAACGTTAACTTTAACTTTAACTTTAACTTTAACTTTCACTTTAACGTTAACTTTAACTTTAACTTTAATTTTAACTTTAACTTTAACTTTAACTTTAACAACTTTAACTTTAACTTTAGCTTTAACTTTAACTTTAAATTTAACTTTAACTTTAACAACTTTAACTTTAACTTTAGCTTTAACTTTAACTTTAACTTTAACTTTAACTTTGGCTTTAACTTTAACTTTAACTTTAACTTTAACTTTAATTTTAACGTTAACTTTAACTTTAACTTTAACTTTAAATTTAACTTTAACTTTAACTTTAACTTTAACTTTAATTTTAACTTTAAATTTAACTTTAACTTTAACAACTTTAACTTTAACTTTAGCTTTAACTTTAACTTTAACTTTGGCTTTAACTTTAACTTTAACTTTAACTTTAACTTTAACTTTAACTTTAACTTTATCTTTAACTTTAACTTCAACTTTAACTTTAACTTTCACTTTAACTTTAACTTTAACTTTATTTTTAACTTTAACTTTAACTTTAACTTTCGCTTTAACTTTAACTTTAACTTTAACAACTTTAACTTTAACTTTAGCTTTAACTTTAACTTTAACTTTGGCTTTAACTTTAACTTTAACTTTAACTTCAACTTTAACTTTAACTTTCACTTTAACTTTAACTTTATTTTTAACTTCAACTTTAACTTTCACTTTAACTTTAATTTTAACTTTAACTTTAACTTTAACTTTAACTTTAACTTTAACCTTAACTTTAACTTTAACTTTCATTTTAACTTTATCTTTATTTTTAACTTTAACTTTAACTTTAACTTTCAATTTAACTTTAACATTCACTTTAACTTTAACTTTAAATTTAACTTTAGCTTTAACTTTAACTTTAACTTTAACTTTAGCTTTAACTTTAACTTTAACTTTAAATTTAACTTTAACTTTAACTTTAACTTTCACTTTAACTTTAACTTTATTTTTAACTTTAACATTCACTTTAACTTTAACTTTTCTTTAACTTTAACTTTAACTTTAACTTTAACTTTAAATTTAACTTTAACTTTAATTTTAACTTTAACTTTAACTTTAACTTTAACTTTAACTTTAACTTTAACTTTAACGTTAACTTTAACTTTAACTTTAATTTTAACTTTAACTTTAACTTTAACTTTAACTTTCACTTTAACGTTAACTTTAACTTTAACTTTAACTTTAACGTTAACTTTAACTTTAAATTTAACTTTAACTTTAACTTTAACTTTAACTTTAACTTTAACGTTAACTTTAACTTTAACTTTAATTTTAACTTTAACTTTAACTTTAACTTTAACTTTAACTTTAACTTTAACGTTAACTTTAACTTTAACTTTAACTTTAACTTTAACTTTAACGTTAACTTTAACTTTAACTTTAATTTTAACTTTAACTTTAACTTTAACTTTAACTTTAACTTTCACTTTAACGTTAACTTTAACTTTAACTTTAACTTTAACTTTAACTTTAACTTTAACGTTAACTTTAACTTTAACTTTAATTTTAACTTTAACTTTAACTTTAACTTTAACTTTAAATTTAACTTTAATTTTAACTTTAACTTTAACTTTAACTTTAACTTTAACTTTAACTTTAACTTTAACTTTAACTTTAACTTTAACTTTAACTTTAACTTTAACTTTAACTTTAACTTTAACTTTAACTTTAACTTTAACGTTAACTTTAACTTTAACTTTAATTTTAACTTTAACTTTAAATTTAACTTTAACTTTAACTTTAACTTTCACTTTAACGTTAACTTTAACTTTAACTTTAACTTTAACTTTAACTTTAACTTTAACGTTAACTTTAACTTTAACTTTAACTTTAACTTTAACTTTAACTTTAACTTTAACGTTAACTTTAACTTTAATTTTAACTTTAATTTTAACTTTAACTTTAACTTTAACTTTAACTTTAAATTTAACTTTAATTTTAACTTTAACTTTAACTTTAACTTTAACTTTAACTTTAACTTTAACTTTAACTTTAACGTTAACTTTAACTTTAACTTTAATTTTAACTTTAACTTTAACTTTCACTTTAACGTTAACTTTAACTTTAACTTTAACTTTAATTTTAACTTTAACGTTAACTTTAACTTTAACTTTAACTTTAACTTTAACTTTAACTTTAACTTTAACGTTAACTTTAACTTTAACTTTAATTTTAACTTTAACTTTAACTTTAACTTTAACTTTAACTTTAACTTTAACTTTCACTTTAACTTTAACTTTAACTTTAACTTTAACTTTAACTTTAACTTTAACTTTAAATTTAACTTTAATTTTAATTTTAACTTTAACTTTAACTTTAACGTTAACTTTAACTTTAACTTTAATTTTAACTTTAACTTTAACTTTAACTTTAAATTTAACTTTAACTTTAACTTTAACTTTAACGTTAACTTTAATTTTAACTTTAATTTTAACTTTAACTTTAACTTTAACTTTAACTTTAACTTTAATTTTAACTTTAACTTTAACTTTAACTTTAACTTTAACGTTAACTTTAACTTTAACTTTAATTTTAACTTTAACTTTAACTTTAACTTTAACTTTAACTTTAACTTTAACTTTAACTTTAACTTTAACTTTAACTTTCACTTTAACGTTAACTTTAACTTTAATTTTAACTTTAACTTTAACTTTAACTTTAACTTTAACTTTAAATTTAACTTTAACTTTAACTTTAACTTTCACTTTAACGTTAACTTTAACTTTAACTTTAATTTTAACTTTAACTTTAACTTTAACTTTAACTTTAACTTTAACTTTAACTTTAACTTTAACTTTAACTTTAACTTTAACTTTCACTTTCACTTTAACGTTAACTTTAACTTTAACTTTAACTTTAACTTTAACTGTAACTTTAACTTTCACTTTAACGTTAACTTTAACTTTAACTTTAATTTTAACTTTAACTTTAACTTTATTTTTAACTTTAACTTTAACTTTAACTTTCGCTTTAACTTTAACTTTAACTTTAACTTTAACTTTAACGTTAACTTTAACTTTCATTTTAACTTTAACTTTAACTTTCGCTTTAACTTTGTACATTCACTTTAACTTTAACTTTAACTTTAACTTTAACTTTAACTTTCATTTTAACTTTAACTTTAACTTTCGCTTTAACTTTGTACATTCACTTTAACTTTAACTTTAACTTTAACTTTAACTTTAACTTTAACGTTAACTTTAACTTTAACTTTAATTTTAACTTTAACTTTAACTTTAACTTTAACTTTAACTTTAACTTTAACTTTAACTTTAACTTTAACTTTAACTTTCACTTTAACGTTAACTTTAACTTTAACTTTAACTTTAACGTTAACTTTAACTTTAAATTTAACTTTAACTTTAACTTTAACTTTAACTTTAACTTTAACGTTAACTTTAACTTTAACTTTAATTTTAACTTTAACTTTAACTTTAACTTTAACTTTAACTTTAACGTTAACTTTAACTTTAACTTTAACTTTAACGTTAACTTTAACTTTAACTTTAATTTTAACTTTAACTTTAACTTTAACTTTAACTTTAACTTTCACTTTAACGTTAACTTTAACTTTAACTTTAACTTTAACTTTAACTTTAACGTTAACTTTAACTTTAACTTTAATTTTAACTTTAACTTTAACTTTAACTTTAAATTTAACTTTAATTTTAACTTTAACTTTAACTTTAACTTTAACTTTAACTTTAACTTTAACTTTAACTTTAACTTTAACTTTAACTTTAACTTTAACTTTAACTTTAACTTTAACTTTAACTTTAACTTTAACTTTAACTTTAACTTTAACTTTAACTTTAACTTTAACGTTAACTTTAACTTTAACTTTAATTTTAACTTTAACTTTAAATTTAACTTTAACTTTAACTTTAACTTTCACTTTAACGTTAACTTTAACTTTAACTTTAACTTTAACTTTAACTTTAACGTTAACTTTAACTTTAACTTTAACTTTAACTTTAACTTTAACTTTAACTTTAACGTTAACTTTAACTTTAATTTTAACTTTAATTTTAACTTTAACTTTAACTTTAACTTTAACTTTAAATTTAACTTTAATTTTAACTTTAACTTTAACTTTAACTTTAACTTTAACTTTAACTTTAACTTTAACGTTAACTTTAACTTTAACTTTAATTTTAACTTTAACTTTAACTTTAACTTTCACTTTAACGTTAACTTTAACTTTAACTTTAACTTTAACTTTAACTTTAACGTTAACTTTAACTTTAACTTTAACTTTAACTTTAACTTTAACTTTAACTTTAACTTTAACGTTAACTTTAACTTTAACTTTAATTTTAACTTTAACTTTAACTTTAACTTTAACTTTCACTTTAACTTTAACTTTAACTTTAACTTTAACTTTAACTTTAACTTTAACTTTAACTTTAAATTTAACTTTAATTTTAATTTTAACTTTAACTTTAACTTTAACGTTAACTTTAACTTTAACTTTAATTTTAACTTTAACTTTAACTTTAACTTTAAATTTAACTTTAACTTTAACTTTAACTTTAACGTTAACTTTAATTTTAACTTTAATTTTAACTTTAACTTTAACTTTAACTTTAACTTTAACTTTAATTTTAACTTTAACTTTAACTTTAACTTTAACTTTAACTTTAACGTTAACTTTAACTTTAACTTTAATTTTAACTTTAACTTTAACTTTAACTTTAACTTTAACTTTAACTTTAACTTTAACTTTAACTTTAACTTTCACTTTAACGTTAACTTTAACTTTAATTTTAACTTTAACTTTAACTTTAACTTTAACTTTAAATTTAACTTTAACTTTAACTTTAACTTTCACTTTAACGTTAACTTTAACTTTAACTTTAATTTTAACTTTAACTTTAACTTTAACTTTAACTTTAACTTTAACTTTAACTTTAACTTTAACTTTAACTTTAACTTTAACTTTCACTTTCACTTTAACGTTAACTTTAACTTTAACTTTAACTTTAACTGTAACTTTAACTTTCACTTTAACGTTAACTTTAACTTTAACTTTAATTTTAACTTTAACTTTAACTTTATTTTTAACTTTAACTTTAACTTTAACTTTCGCTTTAACTTTAACTTTAACTTTAACTTTAACTTTAACTTTAACTTTAACGTTAACTTTAACTTTAACTTTCATTTTAACTTTAACTTTAACTTTCGCTTTAACTTTGTACATTCACTTTAACTTTAACTTTAACTTTAACTTTAACTTTAACTTTAACTTTAACTTTAACTTTAACTTTTACTTTAACTTTAACTTTAACTTTAACTTTAACTTTAACTTTAACTTTAACTTTAACTTTAACTTTAACTTTAACTTTAACTTTAACTTTAACTTTAACTTTAACTTTAACTTTAACTTCAACTTTAACTTTAACTTTAACTGTGACTTTAACTTTAACTTTAAATTTAACTCTAACTTTAACTTTAGCTTTAACTTTAACTTTAACTTTAACTTTAACTTTAACTTTAACTTTAACTTTAACGTTAACTTTAACTTTAACTTTAACTTTAACTTTAAATTTAACTTTAACTTTAACTTTAACAACTTTAACTTTAACTTTAACGTTAACTTTAACTTTAACTTTAACTTTAAACTTAACTTTAACTTTAACAACTTTAACTTTAACTTTAACTTTAGCTTTAACTTTAACTTTAACTTTAACTTTAGCTTTAACTTTAACGTTAACTTTAACTTTAACTTTAACTTTAATTTTAACTTTAACTTTAACTTTAACTTTAACTTTAACTTTAACTTTAACTTTAACTTTAACTTTAATTTTAACTTTAACTTTAACTTTAACTTTAACTTTAACTTTCACTTTAACGTTAACTTTAACTTTAATTTTAACTTTAACTTTAACTTTAACTTTAACTTTAAATTTAACTTTAACTTTAACTTTAACTTTAACTTTAACTTTAACGTTAACTTTAACTTTAATTTCAACTTTAACTTTAACTTTAACTTTAACTTTAAATTTAACTTTAACTTTAACTTTAACAACTTTAACTTTAACTTTAGCTTTAACTTTAACTTTTGCTTTAACTTTAACTTTAACTTTAACTTTAACTTTAACTTTAACTTTAACTTCAACTTTAACTTTAACTTTAACTTTAACTTAACTTTAACTTTAACTTTAACTTTAACTTTAACTTTAACGTTAACTTTAACTTTAACTTTAACTTTAATTTTAACTTTAACTTTAACTTTAACTTTAACTTTAACTTTCACTTTAACTTTAACTTTATTTTTAACTTTAGCTTTAACTTTAACTTTCGCTTTAACTTTAACTTTAACTTTAACTTCAACTTTAACTTTAACTTTAACTTTAACTTTATTTTTAACTTTAACTTTAACTTTCGCTTTAACTTTAACATTCACTTTAACTTTAACTTTAACTTTAACTTTAACTTTATTTTTAACTTTAACTTTAACTTTCGCTTTAACTTTAACTTTAACTTTAACTTTAACTTTAACTTTCACTTTAACTTTAACTTTATTTTTAACTTTAACTTTAACTTTAACTTTAACTTTCGCTTTAACTTTAACTTTAACTTTTACTTTAACTTTGACTTTGACTTTAACTTTAACTTTCATTTTAACTTTAACTTTAACTTTCGCTTTAACTTTGTACATTCACTTTAACTTTAACTTTAACTTTAACTTTAACTTTAACTTTAACTTTAACTTTAACTTTAACTTTAACTTTAACTTTAACTTTAACTTTAACTTTAACTTTAACTTTAACTTTAACTTTAACTTTAACTTTAACTTTAACTTTAACTTTAACTTTAACTTTAACTTTAACTTTAACTTTAGCTTTAACTTCAACTTTAACTTTAACTTTAACTTTAACTGTGACTTTAACTTTAACTTTAAATTTAACTTTAACTTTAACTTTAGCTTTAACTTTAACTTTAACTTTAACTTTAACTTTAACTTTAACGTTAACTTTAACTTTAACTTTAACTTTAACTTTAACTTTAAATTTAACTTTAACTTTAACTTTAACAACTTTAACTTTAACTTTAACCTTAACTTTAACTTTCACTTTAACTTTAACTTTAAATTTAGCTTTAACTTTAACAACTTTAACTTTAACTTTAGCTTTAACTTTAACTTTAACTTTAACTTTGGCTTTAACTTTAACGTTAACTTTAACTTTAACTTTAACTTTAACTTTAACTTTAACTTTAACTTTGGCTTTAACTTTAACGTTAACTTTAACTTTAACTTTAACTTTAACTTTAACTTTAACTTTAACTTTAACTTTAACTTTAACTTCAACTTTCACTTTAACGTTAACTTTAACTTTAACTTTAATTTTAACTTTAACTTTAACTTTAACTTTAACTTTAACTTTAACTTTAACTTTAACTTTAACTTTAACTTTAACTTTAACTTTAACTTTAACTTTAACTTTAAATTTAACTTTAACTTTAACTTTAACTTTAACTTTAACTTTAACTTTAACTTTAACTTTAACTTTAACTTTAACTTTAACTTTAACTTTAACGTTAACTTTAACTTTAACTTTAATTTTAACTTTAACGTTAACTTTAACTTTAACTTTAATTTTAACTTTAACTTTAACTTTAACTTTAACTTTAAATTTAACTTTAACTTTAATTTTAACTTTAACTTTAACTTTAACTTTAACTTTAACTTTAACTTTAACGTTAACTTTAACTTTAACTTTAATTTTAACTTTAACTTTAACTTTAACTTTAACTTTAACTTTCACTTTAACGTTAACTTTAACTTTAACTTTAACTTTAACTTTAACGTTAACTTTAACTTTAAATTACTTTAACTTTAACTTTTACTTTAACTTTAACTTTAACTTTAACTTTAACTTTAACTTTAACTTTAACTTTAACTTTAACTTTAACTTTAACTTTAACTTTAACTTTAACTTTAACTTTAACTTTAACTTTAACGTTAACTTTAACTTTAACTTTAATTTTAACTTTAACTTTAACTTTAACGTTAACTTTATCTTTAACTTTAACTTTAACTTTAACTTTAGCTTTAACTTTAACTTTAACGTTAACTTTAACTTTAACTTTAATTTTAACTTTAACTTTAACTTTAACTTTAACTTTAACTTTCACTTTAACGTTAACTTTAACTTTAACTTTAACTTTAACTTTAACTTTAACTTTAACTTTAACGTTAACTTTAACTTTAACTTTAATTTTAACTTTAACTTTAACTTTAACTTTAACTTTAAATTTAACTTTAATTTTAACTTTAACTTTAACTTTAACTTTAACGTTAACTTTAACTTTAACTTTAATTTTAACTTTAACTTTAACTTTAACTTTAACTTTAACTTTCACTTTAACGTTAACTTTAACTTTAACTTTAACTTTAACGTTAACTTTAACTTTAACTTTAACTTTAACTTTAACGTTAACTTTAACTTTAACTTTAATTTTAACTTTAATTTTAACTTTAACTTTAACTTTAAATTTAACTTTAATTTTAACTTTAACTTTAACTTTAACTTTAACGTTAACTTTAACTTTAACTTTAATTTTAACTTTAACTTTAACTTTAACTTTAACTTTAACTTTCACTTTAACGTTAACTTTAACTTTAACTTTAACTTTAACTTTAACTTTAACTTTAACTTTAACTTTAACTTTAACGTTAACTTTAACTTTAACTTTAACTTTAACTTTAACGTTAACTTTAACTTTAACTTTAATTTTAACTTTAACTTTAACTTTAACTTTAACTTTAACTTTAACTTTAACTTTAACTTTAACTTTAACTTTAACTTTAACTTTAACTTTAAATTTAACTTTAATTTTAACTTTAACTTTAACTTTAACTTTAACGTTAACTTTAACTTTAACTTTAATTTTAACTTTAACTTTAACTTTAACTTTAACTTTAAATTTAACTTTAACTTTAACTTTAACGTTAACTTTAATTTTAACTTTAATTTTAACTTTAACTTTAACTTTAACTTTAACTTTAACTTTAACTTTAACTTTAAATTTAATTCTAACTTTAACTTTAACTTTAACTTTAACTTTAACTTTAACTTTAACTTTAACTTTAACTTTAACTTTAACTTTAACGTTAACTTTAACTTTAACTTTAATTTTAACTTTAACTTTAACTTTAACTTTAACTTTAACTTTAACTTTCACTTTCACTTTAACGTTAACTTTAACTTTAACTTTAACTTTCACTTTAACGTTAACTTTAACTTTAACTTTAATTTTAACTTTAACTTTAACTTTAACTTTAACAACTTTAACTTTAACTTTAGCTTTAACTTTAACTTTAAATTTAACTTTAACTTTAACAACTTTAACTTTAACTTTAGCTTTAACTTTAACTTTAACTTTAACTTTAACTTTGGCTTTAACTTTAACTTTAACTTTAACTTTAACTTTAACTTTAACTTTAATTTTAACGTTAACTTTAACTTTAACTTTAACTTTAAATTTAACTTTAACTTTAACAACTTTAACTTTAACTTTAGCTTTAACTTTAACTTTAACTTTAACTTTGGCTTTAACTTTAACTTTAACTTTAACTTTAACTTTAACTTTAACTTTAAGTTTAACTTTAACTTTAACTTTAACTTTAACTTTAACTTCAACTTTAACTTTAACTTTCACTTTAACTTTAACTTAATTTTTAACTTTAACTTTCGCTTTAACTTTAACTTTAACTTTAACTTTAACTTCAACTTTAACTTTAACTTTAACTTTAACTTTAACTTTAGCTTTAACTTTAACTTTAACTTTAACTTTAACTTTAATTTTAACTTTAACTTTAACGTTAACTTTAACTTTAATTTTAACTTTAACTTTAACTTTAACTTTAACTTTAACTTTAAATTTAACTTTAACTTTAACAACTTTAACTTTAACTTTAGCTTTAACTTTAACTTTAACTTTGGCTTTAACTTTAACTTTAACTTTAACTTTAACTTTAACTTTAACTTTAACTTTAACTTTATCTTTAACTTTAACTTCAACTTTAACTTTAACTTTCACTTTAACTTTAACTTTATTTTTAACTTTAACTTTAACTTTAACTTTCGCTTTAACTTTAACTTTAACTTTAACAACTTTAACTTTAACTTTAGCTTTAACTTTAACTTTAACTTTAACTTTGGCTTTAACTTTAACTTTAACTTTAACTTTAACTTTAACTTCAACTTTAACTTTAACTTTAACTTTCACTTTAACTTTAACTTTAACTTTATTTTTAACTTCAACTTTAACTTTAACTTTAACTTTAACTTTATTTTTAACTTTAACTTTAACTTTCGCTTTAACTTTAACATTCACTTTAACTTTAACTTTCACTTTAACTTTAACTTTATTTTTAACTTTAGCTTTAACTTTAACTTTCGCTTTAACTTTAACTTTAACTTTAACTTTAACTTCAACTTTAACTTTAACTTTAACTTTAACTTTAACTTTATTTTTAACTTTAACTTTAACTTTCGCTTTAACTTTAACATTCACTTTAACTTTAACTTTAACTTTAACTTTAACTTTAACTTTATTTTTAACTTTAACTTTAACTTTCGCTTTAACTTTAACTTTAACTTTAACTTTCACTTTAACTTTAACTTTATTTTTAACTTTAACTTTAAATTTCGCTTTAACTTTAACTTTAACTTTTACTTAAACTTTGACTTTGACTTTAACTTTAACTTTCATTTTAACTTTAAATTTAACTTTCGCTTTAACTTTGTACATTCACTTTAACTTTAACTTTAACTTTAACTTTAACTTTAACTTTAACTTTAACTTTAACTTTAACTTTAACTTTAACTTTAACTTTAAATTTAACTTTAGCTTTAACTTCAACTTTAACTTTAACTTTAACTTTAACTGTGACTTTAACTTTAAATTTAACTTTAACTTTAACTTTAGCTTTAACTTTAACTTTAACTTTAACTTTAACGTTAACTTTAACTTTAACTTTAACTTTAACTTTAAATTTAACTTTAACTTTAACTTTAACAACTTTAACTTTAACTTTAACGTTAACTTTAACTTTCACTTTAACTTTAACTTTAAATTTAACTTTAACTTTAACAACTTTAACTTTAACTTTAACTTTAGCTTTAACTTTAACTTTAACTTTAACTTTGGCTTTAACTTTAACGTTAACTTTAACTTTAACTTTAACTTTAACTTTAACTTTAACTTTAACTTTAACTTTGGCTTTAACTTTAACGTTAACTTTAACTTTAACTTTAACTTTAACTTTAAATTTAACTTTAACTTTAACAACTTTAACTTTAACTTTGGCTTTAACTTTAACTTTAACTTTAACTTTAACTTTAACTTTAACTTTAACTTTAACTTTAACTTTAACTTTAACTTTAACTTTAACTTTATCTTTAACTTTAACTTCAACTTTAACTTTAACTTTCACTTTAATTTAACTTTATTTTTAACTTTAACTTTAACTTTAACTTTAACGTTAACTTTATCTTTAACTTTAACTTTAACTTTAACTTTAACTTTAACTTTAACTTTAACTTTAACTTTAACTTTAACTTTAACTTTAACTTTAATTTTAACTTTAACTTTAACGTTAACTTTAACTTTAATTTTAACTTTAACTTTAACTTTAACTTTAACTTTAAATTTAACTTTAACTTTAACAACTTTAACTTTAACTTTGGCTTTAACTTTAACTTTAACTTTAACTTTAACTTTAACTTTAACTTTATCTTTAACTTTAACTTCAACTTTAACTTTAACTTTAACTTTCACTTTAACTTTAACTTTATTTTTAACTTTAACTTTAACTTTAACTTTCGCTTTAACTTTAACTTTAACTTTAACAACTTTAACTTTAACTTTAGCTTTAACTTTAACTTTAACTTTAACTTTGGCTTTAACTTTAACTTTAACTTTAACTTTAACTTTAACTTTAAGTTTAACTTTAAATTTAACTTTAACTTTAACTTTAACTTTAACTTTAACGTTAACTTTAACTTTAACTTTAATTTTAACTTTAACGTTAACTTTAACTTTAACTTTAATTTTAACTTTAACTTTAACTTTAACTTTAACTTTAAATTTAACTTTAACTTTAATTTTAACTTTAACTTTAACTTTAACTTTAACTTTAACTTTAACTTTAACTTTAACTTTAACGTTAACTTTAACTTTAACTTTAATTTTAACTTTAACTTTAACTTTAACTTTAACTTTAACTTTCACTTTAACGTTAACTTTAACTTTAACTTTAACTTTAACTTTAACTTTAACTTTAACTTTAACTTTAACTTTAACGTTAACTTTAACTTTAAATTACTTTAACTTTAACTTTAACTTTAACTTTAACTTTAACTTTAACTTTAACTTTAACTTTAACTTTAACGTTAACTTTAACTTTAACTTTAATTTTAACTTTAACTTTAACTTTAACTTTAACGTTAACTTTATCTTTAACTTTAACTTTAACTTTAACTTTAACTTTAACTTTAACGTTAACTTTAACTTTAACTTTAATTTTAACTTTAACTTTAACTTTAACTTTAACTTTCACTTTAACGTTAACTTTAACTTTAACTTTAACTTTAACTTTAACTTTAACGTTAACTTTAACTTTAACTTTAACTTTAATTTTAACTTTAACTTTAACTTTAACTTTAAATTTAACTTTAATTTTAACTTTAACTTTAACTTTAACTTTAACTTTAACGTTAACTTTAACTTTAACTTTAATTTTAACTTTAACTTTAACTTTAACTTTAACTTTAACTTTCACTTTAACGTTAACTTTAACTTTAACTTTAACTTTAACTTTAACGTTAACTTTAACTTTAATTTTAACTTTAACTTTAACTTTAACTTTAACGTTAACTTTAACTTTAACTTTAATTTTAACTTTAATTTTATCTTTAACTTTAACTTTAACTTTAAATTTAACTTTAATTTTAACTTTAACTTTAACTTTAACTTTAATTTTAACTTTAACTTTAACTTTAACTTTAACTTTAACTTTAACTTTAACTTTAACTTTAACTTTAACTTTAACTTTAACTTTAAATTTAACTTTAACTTTAACTTTAACAACTTTAACTTTAACTTTAACGTTAACTTTAACTTTCACTTTAACTTTAACTTTAAATTTAACTTTAACTTTAACAACTTTAACTTTAACTTTAACTTTAGCTTTAACTTTAACTTTAACTTTAACTTTGGCTTTAACTTTAACTTTAACGTTAACTTTAACTTTAATTTTAACTTTAATTTTAACTTTA
Source organism: Eurosta solidaginis (assembly GCF_040869045.1). Taxonomy (NCBI): domain Eukaryota; kingdom Metazoa; phylum Arthropoda; class Insecta; order Diptera; family Tephritidae; genus Eurosta; species Eurosta solidaginis. The sequence continues at coordinate 264,615 of NW_027136887.1, read as the reverse complement.
ACTTTAACTTTAACTTTAACTTTAAATTTAACTTTAATTTTAACTTTAACTTTAACTTTAACTTTAACTTTAACTTTAACTTTAACGTTAACTTTAACTTTAACTTTAATTTTAACTTTAACTTTAACTTTAACTTTCACTTTAACGTTAACTTTAACTTTAACTTTAACTTTAACTTTAACTTTAACGTTAACTTTAACTTTAACTTTAACTTTAACTTTAACTTTAACTTTAACGTTAACTTTAACTTTAATTTTAACTTTAATTTTAACTTTAACTTTAACTTTAACTTTAACTTTAAATTTAACTTTAATTTTAACTTTAACTTTAACTTTAACTTTAACTTTAACTTTAACTTTAACTTTAACTTTAACGTTAACTTTAACTTTAACTTTAATTTTAACTTTAACTTTAACTTTAACTTTCACTTTAACGTTAACTTTAACTTTAACTTTAACTTTAACTTTAACGTTAACTTTAACTTTAACTTTAACTTTAACTTTAACTTTAACTTTAACTTTAACGTTAACTTTAACTTTAACTTTAATTTTAACTTTAACTTTAACTTTAACTTTAACTTTAACTTTAACTTTCACTTTAACTTTAACTTTAACTTTAACTTTAACTTTAACTTTAACTTTAACTTTAAATTTAACTTTAATTTTAATTTTAACTTTAACTTTAACTTTAACGTTAACTTTAACTTTAACTTTAATTTTAACTTTAACTTTAACTTTAACTTTAAATTTAACTTTAACTTTAACTTTAACTTTAACGTTAACTTTAATTTTAACTTTAATTTTAACTTTAACTTTAACTTTAACTTTAACTTTAACTTTAATTTTAACTTTAACTTTAACTTTAACTTTAACTTTAACTTTAACGTTAACTTTAACTTTAACTTTAATTTTAACTTTAACTTTAACTTTAACTTTAACTTTAACTTTAACTTTAACTTTAACTTTAACTTTAACTTTAACTTTCACTTTAACGTTAACTTTAACTTTAATTTTAACTTTAACTTTAACTTTAACTTTAACTTTAAATTTAACTTTAACTTTAACTTTAACTTTCACTTTAACGTTAACTTTAACTTTAACTTTAATTTTAACTTTAACTTTAACTTTAACTTTAACTTTAACTTTAACTTTAACTTTAACTTTAACTTTAACTTTAACTTTCACTTTCACTTTAACGTTAACTTTAACTTTAACTTTAACTTTAACTTTAACTGTAACTTTAACTTTCACTTTAACGTTAACTTTAACTTTAACTTTAATTTTAACTTTAACTTTAACTTTATTTTTAACTTTAACTTTAACTTTAACTTTCGCTTTAACTTTAACTTTAACTTTAACTTTAACTTTAACTTTAACTTTAACTTTAACGTTAACTTTAACTTTAACTTTCATTTTAACTTTAACTTTAACTTTCGCTTTAACTTTGTACATTCACTTTAACTTTAACTTTAACTTTAACTTTAACTTTAACTTTAACTTTAACTTTAACTTTAACTTTTACTTTAACTTTAACTTTAACTTTAACTTTAACTTTAACTTTAACTTTAACTTTAACTTTAACTTTAACTTTAACTTTAACTTTAACTTTAACTTTAACTTCAACTTTAACTTTAACTTTAACTGTGACTTTAACTTTAACTTTAAATTTAACTCTAACTTTAACTTTAGCTTTAACTTTAACTTTAACTTTAACTTTAACTTTAACTTTAACTTTAACTTTAACGTTAACTTTAACTTTAACTTTAACTTTAACTTTAAATTTAACTTTAACTTTAACTTTAACAACTTTAACTTTAACTTTAACGTTAACTTTAACTTTAACTTTAAACTTAACTTTAACTTTAACAACTTTAACTTTAACTTTAACTTTAGCTTTAACTTTAACTTTAACTTTAACTTTAGCTTTAACTTTAACGTTAACTTTAACTTTAACTTTAAATTTAATTTTAACTTTAACTTTAACTTTAACTTTAACTTTAACTTTAACTTTAACTTTAACTTTAACTTTAATTTTAACTTTAACTTTAACTTTAACTTTAACTTTAACTTTCACTTTAACGTTAACTTTAACTTTAATTTTAACTTTAACTTTAACTTTAACTTTAACTTTAACTTTAAATTTAACTTTAACTTTAACTTTAACTTTAACTTTAACGTTAACTTTAACTTTAATTTCAACTTTAACTTTAACTTTAACTTTAACTTTAAATTTAACTTTAACTTTAACTTTAACAACTTTAACTTTAACTTTAGCTTTAACTTTAACTTTTGCTTTAACTTTAACTTTAACTTTAACTTTAACTTTAACTTTAACTTTAACTTCAACTTTAACTTTAACTTTAACTTTAACTTAACTTTAACTTTAACTTTAACTTTAACTTTAACTTTAACGTTAACTTTAACTTTAACTTTAACTTTAATTTTAACTTTAACTTTAACTTTAACTTTAACTTTAACTTTCACTTTAACTTTAACTTTATTTTTAACTTTAGCTTTAACTTTAACTTTCGCTTTAACTTTAACTTTAACTTTAACTTCAACTTTAACTTTAACTTTAACTTTAACTTTATTTTTAACTTTAACTTTAACTTTCGCTTTAACTTTAACTTTAACTTTAACTTTAACTTTAACTTTCACTTTAACTTTAACTTTATTTTTAACTTTAACTTTAACTTTAACTTTAACTTTCGCTTTAACTTTAACTTTAACTTTTACTTTAACTTTGACTTTGACTTTAACTTTAACTTTCATTTTAACTTTAACTTTAACTTTCGCTTTAACTTTGTACATTCACTTTAACTTTAACTTTAACTTTAACTTTAACTTTAACTTTAACTTTAACTTTAACTTTAACTTTAACTTTAACTTTAACTTTAACTTTAACTTTAACTTTAACTTTAACTTTAACTTTAACTTTAACTTTAACTTTAACTTTAACTTTAACTTTAACTTTAACTTTAACTTTAACTTTAACTTTAACTTTAGCTTTAACTTCAACTTTAACTTTAACTTTAACTTTAACTGTGACTTTAACTTTAACTTTAAATTTAACTTTAACTTTAACTTTAGCTTTAACTTTAACTTTAACTTTAACTTTAACTTTAACTTTAACGTTAACTTTAACTTTAACTTTAACTTTAACTTTAACTTTAAATTTAACTTTAACTTTAACAACTTTAACTTTAACTTTAACCTTAACTTTAACTTTCACTTTAACTTTAACTTTAAATTTAGCTTTAACTTTAACAACTTTAACTTTAACTTTAGCTTTAACTTTAACTTTAACTTTAACTTTGGCTTTAACTTTAACGTTAACTTTAACTTTAACTTTAACTTTAACTTTAACTTTAACTTTAACTTTAACTTTAACTTTGGCTTTAACTTTAACGTTAACTTTAACTTTAACTTTAACTTTAACTTTAACTTTAACTTTAACTTTAACTTTAACTTTAACTTTAACTTCAACTTTCACTTTAACGTTAACTTTAACTTTAACTTTAATTTTAACTTTAACTTTAACTTTAACTTTAACTTTAACTTTAACTTTAACTTTAACTTTAACTTTAACTTTAACTTTAACTTTAAATTTAACTTTAACTTTAACTTTAACTTTAACTTTAACTTTAACTTTAACTTTAACTTTAACTTTAACTTTAACTTTAACTTTAACTTTAACTTTAACTTTAACTTTAACGTTAACTTTAACTTTAACTTTAATTTTAACTTTAACGTTAACTTTAACTTTAACTTTAATTTTAACTTTAACTTTAACTTTAACTTTAACTTTAAATTTAACTTTAACTTTAATTTTAACTTTAACTTTAACTTTAACTTTAACTTTAACTTTAACGTTAACTTTAACTTTAACTTTAATTTTAACTTTAACTTTAACTTTAACTTTAACTTTAACTTTCACTTTAACGTTAACTTTAACTTTAACTTTAACTTTAACTTTAACGTTAACTTTAACTTTAAATTACTTTAACTTTAACTTTTACTTTAACTTTAACTTTAACTTTAACTTTAACTTTAACTTTAACTTTAACTTTAACTTTAACTTTAACTTTAACTTTAACGTTAACTTTAACTTTAACTTTAATTTTAACTTTAACTTTAACTTTAACGTTAACTTTATCTTTAACTTTAACTTTAACTTTAACTTTAACTTTAACGTTAACTTTAACTTTAACTTTAATTTTAACTTTAACTTTAACTTTAACTTTAACTTTAACTTTAACTTTCACTTTAACGTTAACTTTAACTTTAACTTTAACTTTAACTTTAACTTTAACTTTAACTTTAACTTTAACGTTAACTTTAACTTTAACTTTAATTTTAACTTTAACTTTAACTTTAACTTTAACTTTAAATTTAACTTTAATTTTAACTTTAACTTTAACTTTAACTTTAACGTTAACTTTAACTTTAACTTTAATTTTAACTTTAACTTTAACTTTAACTTTAACTTTAACTTTCACTTTAACGTTAACTTTAACTTTAACTTTAACTTTAACGTTAACTTTAACTTTAACTTTAACTTTAACTTTAACGTTAACTTTAACTTTAACTTTAATTTTAACTTTAATTTTAACTTTAACTTTAACTTTAACTTTAAATTTAACTTTAATTTTAACTTTAACTTTAACTTTAACTTTAACGTTAACTTTAACTTTAACTTTAATTTTAACTTTAACTTTAACTTTAACTTTAACTTTAACTTTAACTTTAACTTTAATTTTAACTTTAACTTTAACTTTAACTTTAACTTTAACTTTAACGTTAACTTTAACTTTAACTTTAATTTTAACTTTAACTTTAACTTTAACTTTAACTTTAACTTTAACTTTAACTTTAACTTTAACTTTAACTTTAACTTTAACTTTAACTTTAACTTTAACTTTAACTTTCACTTTAACGTTAACTTTAACTTTAATTTTAACTTTAACTTTAACTTTAACTTTAACTTTAAATTTAACTTTAACTTTAACTTTAACTTTCACTTTAACGTTAACTTTAACTTTAACTTTAATTTTAACTTTAACTTTAACTTTAACTTTAACTTTAACTTTAACTTTAACTTTAACTTTAACTTTAACTTTAACTTTCACTTTCACTTTAACGTTAACTTTAACTTTAACTTTAACTTTAACTTTAACTGTAACTTTAACTTTCACTTTAACGTTAACTTTAACTTTAACTTTAATTTTAACTTTAACTTTAACTTTATTTTTAACTTTAACTTTAACTTTAACTTTCGCTTTAACTTTAACTTTAACTTTAACTTTAACTTTAACTTTAACTTTAACGTTAACTTTAACTTTAACTTTCATTTTAACTTTAACTTTAACTTTCGCTTTAACTTTGTACATTCACTTTAACTTTAACTTTAACTTTAACTTTAACTTTAACTTTAACTTTAACTTTAACTTTAACTTTAACTTTTACTTTAACTTTAACTTTAACTTTAACTTTAACTTTAACTTTAACTTTAACTTTAACTTTAACTTTAACTTTAACTTTAACTTTAACTTTAACTTTAACTTTAACTTTAACTTCAACTTTAACTTTAACTTTAACTGTGACTTTAACTTTAACTTTAAATTTAACTCTAACTTTAACTTTAGCTTTAACTTTAACTTTAACTTTAACTTTAACTTTAACTTTAACTTTAACTTTAACGTTAACTTTAACTTTAACTTTAACTTTAACTTTAAATTTAACTTTAACTTTAACTTTAACAACTTTAACTTTAACTTTAACGTTAACTTTAACTTTAACTTTAACTTTAAACTTAACTTTAACTTTAACAACTTTAACTTTAACTTTAACTTTAGCTTTAACTTTAACTTTAACTTTAACTTTAGCTTTAACTTTAACGTTAACTTTAACTTTAACTTTAACTTTAATTTTAACTTTAACTTTAACTTTAACTTTAACTTTAACTTTAACTTTAACTTTAACTTTAACTTTAACTTTAATTTTAACTTTAACTTTAACTTTAACTTTAACTTTAACTTTCACTTTAACGTTAACTTTAACTTTAACTTTAACTTTAACTTTAACTTTAACTTTAAATTTAACTTTAACTTTAACTTTAACTTTAACTTTAACTTTAACGTTAACTTTAACTTTAATTTCAACTTTAACTTTAACTTTAACTTTAACTTTAAATTTAACTTTAACTTTAACTTTAACAACTTTAACTTTAACTTTAGCTTTAACTTTAACTTTTGCTTTAACTTTAACTTTAACTTTAACTTTAACTTTAACTTTAACTTTAACTTCAACTTTAACTTTAACTTTAACTTTAACTTAACTTTAACTTTAACTTTAACTTTAACTTTAACTTTAACTTTAACTTTAACGTTAACTTTAACTTTAACTTTAACTTTAATTTTAACTTTAACTTTAACTTTAACTTTAACTTTAACTTTCACTTTAACTTTAACTTTATTTTTAACTTTAGCTTTAACTTTAACTTTCGCTTTAACTTTAACTTTAACTTTAACTTCAACTTTAACTTTAACTTTAACTTTAACTTTATTTTTAACTTTAACTTTAACTTTCGCTTTAACTTTAACATTCACTTTAACTTTAACTTTAACTTTAACTTTAACTTTATTTTTAACTTTAACTTTAACTTTCGCTTTAACTTTAACTTTAACTTTAACTTTAACTTTAACTTTCACTTTAACTTTAACTTTATTTTTAACTTTAACTTTAACTTTAACTTTAACTTTCGCTTTAACTTTAACTTTAACTTTTACTTTAACTTTGACTTTGACTTTAACTTTAACTTTCATTTTAACTTTAACTTTAACTTTCGCTTTAACTTTGTACATTCACTTTAACTTTAACTTTAACTTTAACTTTAACTTTAACTTTAACTTTAACTTTAACTTTAACTTTAACTTTAACTTTAACTTTAACTTTAACTTTAACTTTAACTTTAACTTTAACTTTAACTTTAACTTTAACTTTAACTTTAACTTTAACTTTAACTTTAACTTTAACTTTAACTTTAACTTTAGCTTTAACTTCAACTTTAACTTTAACTTTAACTTTAACTGTGACTTTAACTTTAACTTTAAATTTAACTTTAACTTTAACTTTAGCTTTAACTTTAACTTTAACTTTAACTTTAACTTTAACTTTAACGTTAACTTTAACTTTAACTTTAACTTTAACTTTAACTTTAACTTTAAATTTAACTTTAACTTTAACTTTAACAACTTTAACTTTAACTTTAACCTTAACTTTAACTTTCACTTTAACTTTAACTTTAAATTTAGCTTTAACTTTAACAACTTTAACTTTAACTTTAGCTTTAACTTTAACTTTAACTTTAACTTTGGCTTTAACTTTAACGTTAACTTTAACTTTAACTTTAACTTTAACTTTAACTTTAACTTTAACTTTAACTTTGGCTTTAACTTTAACGTTAACTTTAACTTTAACTTTAACTTTAACTTTAACTTTAACTTTAACTTTAACTTTAACTTCAACTTTCACTTTAACGTTAACTTTAACTTTAACTTTAATTTTAACTTTAACTTTAACTTTAACTTTAACTTTAACTTTAACTTTAACTTTAACTTTAACTTTAACTTTAACTTTAACTTTAACTTTAAATTTAACTTTAACTTTAACTTTAACTTTAACTTTAACTTTAACTTTAACTTTAACTTTAACTTTAACTTTAACTTTAACTTTAACTTTAACGTTAACTTTAACTTTAACTTTAATTTTAACTTTAACGTTAACTTTAACTTTAACTTTAATTTTAACTTTAACTTTAACTTTAACTTTAACTTTAAATTTAACTTTAACTTTAATTTTAACTTTAACTTTAACTTTAACTTTAATTTTAACTTTAACTTTAACTTTAACTTTAACTTTAACTTTCACTTTAACGTTAACTTTAACTTTAACTTTAACTTTAACGTTAACTTTAACTTTAAATTACTTTAACTTTAACTTTTACTTTAACTTTAACTTTAACTTTAACTTTAACTTTAACTTTAACTTTAACTTTAACTTTAACTTTAACTTTAACTTTAACTTTAACTTTAACGTTAACTTTAACTTTAACTTTAATTTTAACTTTAACTTTAACTTTAACGTTAACTTTATCTTTAACTTTAACTTTAACTTTAACTTTAACTTTAACTTTAACGTTAACTTTAACTTTAACTTTAATTTTAACTTTAACTTTAACTTTAACTTTAACTTTAACTTTCACTTTAACGTTAACTTTAACTTTAACTTTAACTTTAACTTTAACTTTAACTTTAACTTTAACTTTAACGTTAACTTTAACTTTAACTTTAATTTTAACTTTAACTTTAACTTTAACTTTAACTTTAAATTTAACTTTAATTTTAACTTTAACTTTAACTTTAACTTTAACGTTAACTTTAACTTTAACTTTAATTTTAACTTTAACTTTAACTTTAACTTTAACTTTAACTTTCACTTTAACGTTAACTTTAACTTTAACTTTAACTTTAACGTTAACTTTAACTTTAACTTTAACTTTAACTTTAACGTTAACTTTAACTTTAACTTTAATTTTAACTTTAATTTTAACTTTAACTTTAACTTTAACTTTAAATTTAACTTTAATTTTAACTTTAACTTTAACTTTAACTTTAACGTTAACTTTAACTTTAACTTTAATTTTAACTTTAACTTTAACTTTAACTTTAACTTTAACTTTAACTTTCACTTTAACGTTAACTTTAACTTTAACTTTAACTTTAACTTTAACTTTAACTTTAACTTTAACTTTAACGTTAACTTTAACTTTAACTTTAACTTTAACTTTAACTTTAACGTTAACTTTAACTTTAACTTTAATTTTAACTTTAACTTTAACTTTAACTTTAACTTTAACTTTAACTTTAACTTTAACTTTAACTTTAACTTTAACTTTAACTTTAACTTTAACTTTAACTTTAACTTTAAATTTAACTTTAATTTTAACTTTAACTTTAACTTTAACTTTAACGTTAACTTTAACTTTAACTTTAATTTTAACTTTAACTTTAACTTTAACTTTAACTTTAAATTTAACTTTAACTTTAACTTTAACGTTAACTTTAATTTTAACTTTAATTTTAACTTTAACTTTAACTTTAACTTTAACTTTAACTTTAACTTTAACTTTAAATTTAATTCTAACTTTAACTTTAACTTTAACTTTAACTTTAACTTTAACTTTAACTTTAACTTTAACTTTAACGTTAACTTTAACTTTAACTTTAATTTTAACTTTAACTTTAACTTTAACTTTAACTTTAACTTTAACTTTCACTTTCACTTTAACGTTAACTTTAACTTTAACTTTAACTTTAACTTTAACTTTCACTTTAACGTTAACTTTAACTTTAACTTTAATTTTAACTTTAACTTTAACTTTAACTTTAACAACTTTAACTTTAACTTTAGCTTTAACTTTAACTTTAAATTTAACTTTAACTTTAACAACTTTAACTTTAACTTTAGCTTTAACTTTAACTTTAACTTTAACTTTAACTTTGGCTTTAACTTTAACTTTAACTTTAACTTTAACTTTAACTTTAACTTTAACTTTAATTTTAACGTTAACTTTAACTTTAACTTTAACTTTAAATTTAACTTTAACTTTAACAACTTTAACTTTAACTTTAGCTTTAACTTTAACTTTAACTTTAACTTTGGCTTTAACTTTAACTTTAACTTTAACTTTAACTTTAACTTTAACTTTAAGTTTAACTTTAACTTTAACTTTAACTTTAACTTTAACTTCAACTTTAACTTTAACTTTCACTTTAACTTTAACTTAATTTTTAACTTTAACTTTCGCTTTAACTTTAACTTTAACTTTAACTTTAACTTCAACTTTAACTTTAACTTTAACTTTAACTTTAACTTTAGCTTTAACTTTAACTTTAACTTTAACTTTAACTTTAACTTTAATTTTAACTTTAACTTTAACGTTAACTTTAACTTTAATTTTAACTTTAACTTTAACTTTAACTTTAACCTTAACTTTAACTTTAACTTTCATTTTAACTTTATCTTTATTTTTAACTTTAACTTTAACTTTAACTTTAACTTTAACTTTAACTTTAACTTTAACTTTAACTTTAACTTTAACTTTAACTTTAACTTTAACTTTAACTTTAACTTTAACTTTAACTTTAACAACTTTAACTTTAACTTTAACGTTAACTTTAACTTTAACTTTAACTTTAAACTTAACTTTAACTTTAACAACTTTAACTTTAACTTTAACTTTAGCTTTAACTTTAACTTTAACTTTAACTTTAGCTTTAACTTTAACGTTAACTTTAACTTTAACTTTAACTTTAATTTTAACTTTAACTTTAACTTTAACTTTAACTTTAACTTTAACTTTAACTTTAACTTTAACTTTAACTTTAATTTTAACTTTAACTTTAACTTTAACTTTAACTTTAACTTTCACTTTAACGTTAACTTTAACTTTAACTTTAACTTTAACTTTAACTTTAACTTTAAATTTAACTTTAACTTTAACTTTAACTTTAACTTTAACTTTAACGTTAACTTTAACTTTAATTTCAACTTTAACTTTAACTTTAACTTTAACTTTAAATTTAACTTTAACTTTAACTTTAACAACTTTAACTTTAACTTTAGCTTTAACTTTAACTTTTGCTTTAACTTTAACTTTAACTTTAACTTTAACTTTAACTTTAACTTCAACTTTAACTTTAACTTTAACTTTAACTTAACTTTAACTTTAACTTTAACTTTAACTTTAACTTTAACTTTAACGTTAACTTTAACTTTAACTTTAACTTTAATTTTAACTTTAACTTTAACTTTAACTTTAACTTTAACTTTCACTTTAACTTTAACTTTATTTTTAACTTTAGCTTTAACTTTAACTTTCGCTTTAACTTTAACTTTAACTTTAACTTCAACTTTAACTTTAACTTTAACTTTAACTTTATTTTTAACTTTAACTTTAACTTTCGCTTTAACTTTAACATTCACTTTAACTTTAACTTTAACTTTAACTTTAACTTTATTTTTAACTTTAACTTTAACTTTCGCTTTAACTTTAACTTTAACTTTAACTTTAACTTTAACTTTAACTTTCACTTTAACTTTAACTTTATTTTTAACTTTAACTTTAACTTTAACTTTAACTTTCGCTTTAACTTTAACTTTAACTTTTACTTTAACTTTGACTTTGACTTTAACTTTAACTTTCATTTTAACTTTAACTTTAACTTTCGCTTTAACTTTGTACATTCACTTTAACTTTAACTTTAACTTTAACTTTAACTTTAACTTTAACTTTAACTTTAACTTTAACTTTAACTTTAACTTTAACTTTAACTTTAACTTTAACTTTAACTTTAACTTTAACTTTAACTTTAACTTTAACTTTAACTTTAACTTTAACTTTAACTTTAACTTTAACTTTAACTTTAGCTTTAACTTCAACTTTAACTTTAACTTTAACTTTAACTGTGACTTTAACTTTAACTTTAAATTTAACTTTAACTTTAACTTTAGCTTTAACTTTAACTTTAACTTTAACTTTAACTTTAACTTTAACGTTAACTTTAACTTTAACTTTAACTTTAACTTTAACTTTAACTTTAAATTTAACTTTAACTTTAACTTTAACAACTTTAACTTTAACTTTAACCTTAACTTTAACTTTCACTTTAACTTTAACTTTAAATTTAGCTTTAACTTTAACAACTTTAACTTTAACTTTAGCTTTAACTTTAACTTTAACTTTAACTTTGGCTTTAACTTTAACGTTAACTTTAACTTTAACTTTAACTTTAACTTTAACTTTAACTTTAACTTTAACTTTGGCTTTAACTTTAACGTTAACTTTAACTTTAACTTTAACTTTAACTTTAACTTTAACTTTAACTTTAACTTTAACTTCAACTTTCACTTTAACGTTAACTTTAACTTTAACTTTAATTTTAACTTTAACTTTAACTTTAACTTTAACTTTAACTTTAACTTTAACTTTAACTTTAACTTTAACTTTAACTTTAACTTTAACTTTAACTTTAAATTTAACTTTAACTTTAACTTTAACTTTAACTTTAACTTTAACTTTAACTTTAACTTTAACTTTAACTTTAACTTTAACTTTAACTTTAACTTTAACGTTAACTTTAACTTTAACTTTAATTTTAACTTTAACGTTAACTTTAACTTTAACTTTAATTTTAACTTTAACTTTAACTTTAACTTTAACTTTAAATTTAACTTTAACTTTAATTTTAACTTTAACTTTAACTTTAACTTTAATTTTAACTTTAACTTTAACTTTAACTTTAACTTTAACTTTAACTTTCACTTTAACGTTAACTTTAACTTTAACTTTAACTTTAACGTTAACTTTAACTTTAAATTACTTTAACTTTAACTTTTACTTTAACTTTAACTTTAACTTTAACTTTAACTTTAACTTTAACTTTAACTTTAACTTTAACTTTAACTTTAACTTTAACTTTAACTTTAACTTTAACGTTAACTTTAACTTTAACTTTAATTTTAACTTTAACTTTAACTTTAACGTTAACTTTATCTTTAACTTTAACTTTAACTTTAACTTTAACTTTAACTTTAACGTTAACTTTAACTTTAACTTTAATTTTAACTTTAACTTTAACTTTAACTTTAACTTTAACTTTCACTTTAACGTTAACTTTAACTTTAACTTTAACTTTAACTTTAACTTTAACTTTAACTTTAACTTTAACTTTAACTTTAACGTTAACTTTAACTTTAACTTTAATTTTAACTTTAACTTTAACTTTAACTTTAACTTTAAATTTAACTTTAATTTTAACTTTAACTTTAACTTTAACTTTAACGTTAACTTTAACTTTAACTTTAATTTTAACTTTAACTTTAACTTTAACTTTAACTTTAACTTTCACTTTAACGTTAACTTTAACTTTAACTTTAACTTTAACGTTAACTTTAACTTTAACTTTAACTTTAACTTTAACGTTAACTTTAACTTTAACTTTAATTTTAACTTTAATTTTAACTTTAACTTTAACTTTAACTTTAAATTTAACTTTAATTTTAACTTTAACTTTAACTTTAACTTTAACGTTAACTTTAACTTTAACTTTAATTTTAACTTTAACTTTAACTTTAACTTTAACTTTAACTTTAACTTTCACTTTAACGTTAACTTTAACTTTAACTTTAACTTTAACTTTAACTTTAACTTTAACTTTAACTTTAACGTTAACTTTAACTTTAACTTTAACTTTAACTTTAACTTTAACGTTAACTTTAACTTTAACTTTAATTTTAACTTTAACTTTAACTTTAACTTTAACTTTAACTTTAACTTTAACTTTAACTTTAACTTTAACTTTAACTTTAACTTTAACTTTAACTTTAACTTTAACTTTAACTTTAAATTTAACTTTAATTTTAACTTTAACTTTAACTTTAACTTTAACGTTAACTTTAACTTTAACTTTAATTTTAACTTTAACTTTAACTTTAACTTTAACTTTAAATTTAACTTTAACTTTAACTTTAACGTTAACTTTAATTTTAACTTTAATTTTAACTTTAACTTTAACTTTAACTTTAACTTTAACTTTAACTTTAACTTTAAATTTAATTCTAACTTTAACTTTAACTTTAACTTTAACTTTAACTTTAACTTTAACTTTAACTTTAACTTTAACGTTAACTTTAACTTTAACTTTAATTTTAACTTTAACTTTAACTTTAACTTTAACTTTAACTTTAACTTTCACTTTCACTTTAACGTTAACTTTAACTTTAACTTTAACTTTAACTTTAACTTTCACTTTAACGTTAACTTTAACTTTAACTTTAATTTTAACTTTAACTTTAACTTTAACTTTAACAACTTTAACTTTAACTTTAGCTTTAACTTTAACTTTAAATTTAACTTTAACTTTAACAACTTTAACTTTAACTTTAGCTTTAACTTTAACTTTAACTTTAACTTTAACTTTGGCTTTAACTTTAACTTTAACTTTAACTTTAACTTTAACTTTAACTTTAATTTTAACGTTAACTTTAACTTTAACTTTAACTTTAAATTTAACTTTAACTTTAACAACTTTAACTTTAACTTTAGCTTTAACTTTAACTTTAACTTTAACTTTGGCTTTAACTTTAACTTTAACTTTAACTTTAACTTTAACTTTAACTTTAAGTTTAACTTTAACTTTAACTTTAACTTTAACTTTAACTTCAACTTTAACTTTAACTTTCACTTTAACTTTAACTTAATTTTTAACTTTAACTTTCGCTTTAACTTTAACTTTAACTTTAACTTTAACTTCAACTTTAACTTTAACTTTAACTTTAACTTTAACTTTAGCTTTAACTTTAACTTTAACTTTAACTTTAACTTTAACTTTAATTTTAACTTTAACTTTAACGTTAACTTTAACTTTAATTTTAACTTTAACTTTAACTTTAACTTTAACTTTAACTTTAAATTTAACTTTAACTTTAACAACTTTAACTTTAACTTTAGCTTTAACTTTAACTTTAACTTTGGCTTTAACTTTAACTTTAACTTTAACTTTAACTTTAACTTTAACTTTAACTTTAACTTTAACTTTATCTTTAACTTTAACTTCAACTTTAACTTTAACTTTCACTTTAACTTTAACTTTATTTTTAACTTTAACTTTAACTTTAACTTTCGCTTTAACTTTAACTTTAACTTTAACAACTTTAACTTTAACTTTAGCTTTAACTTTAACTTTAACTTTAACTTTGGCTTTAACTTTAACTTTAACTTTAACTTTAACTTTAACTTCAACTTTAACTTTAACTTTAACTTTCACTTTAACTTTAACTTTAACTTTATTTTTAACTTCAACTTTAACTTTCACTTTAACTTTAATTTTAACTTTAACTTTAACTTTAACTTTAACCTTAACTTTAACTTTAACTTTCATTTTAACTTTATCTTTATTTTTAACTTTAACTTTAACTTTAACTTTAACTTTAACTTTAACTTTAACTTTAACTTTAACTTTAACTTTAACTTTAACTTTAACTTTAACTTTAACGTTAACTTTAACTTTAACTTTAACTTTAACTTTAAATTTAACTTTAACTTTAACTTTAACAACTTTAACTTTAACTTTAACGTTAACTTTAACTTTAACTTTAACTTTAAATTTAACTTTAACTTTAACAACTTTAACTTTAACTTTAACTTTAGCTTTAACTTTAACTTTAACTTTAACTTTAACTTTAGCTTTAACTTTAACGTTAACTTTAACTTTAACTTTAATTTTAACTTTAACTTTAACTTTAACTTTAACTTTAACTTTAACTTTAATTTTAACTTTAACTTTAACTTTAACTTTAACTTTAACTTTCACTTTAACGTTAACTTTAATTTTAATTTTAACTTTAACTTTAACTTTAAATTTAACTTTAACTTTAACTTTAACTTTAACTTTAACGTTAACTTTAACTTTAATTTCAACTTTAACTTTAACTTTAACTTTAACTTTAAATTTAACTTTAACTTTAACTTTAACAACTTTAACTTTAACTTTAGCTTTAACTTTAACTTTTGCTTTAACTTTAACTTTAACTTTAACTTCAACTTTAACTTTAACTTTAACTTAACTTTAACTTTAACTTTAACTTTAACTTTAACGGTAACTTTAACTTTAACTTTAATTTTAACTTTAACTTTAACTTTAACTTTAACTTTAACTTTAACTTTCACTTTAACTTTAACTTTATTTTTAACTTTAGCTTTAACTTTAACTTTCGCTTTAACTTTAACTTTAACTTTAACTTTAACTTTAACTTCAACTTTAACTTTAACTTTAACTTTAACTTTAACTTTATTTTTAACTTTAACTTTAACTTTCGCTTTAACTTTAACATTCACTTTAACTTTAACTTTAACTTTAACTTTAACTTTAACTTTAACTTTATTTTTAACTTTAACTTTAACTTTCGCTTTAACTTTAACTTTAACTTTAACTTTAACTTTCACTTTAACTTTAACTTTATTTTTAACTTTAACTTTAAATTTCGCTTTAACTTTAACTTTAACTTTTACTTAAACTTTGACTTTGACTTTAACTTTAACTTTCATTTTAACTTTAAATTTAACTTTCGCTTTAACTTTGTACATTCACTTTAACTTTAACTTTAACTTTAACTTTAACTTTAACTTTAACTTTAACTTTATCTTTAACTTTAACTTTAACTTTAACTTTAACTTTAACTTTAGCTTTAACTTCAACTTTAACTTTAACTTTAACTTTAACTGTGACTTTAACTTTAAATTTAACTTTAACTTTAACTTTAGCTTTAACTTTAACTTTAACTTTAACTTTAACGTTAACTTTAACTTTAACTTTAACTTTAACTTTAAATTTAACTTTAACTTTAACTTTAACAACTTTAACTTTAACTTTAACGTTAACTTTAACTTTCACTTTAACTTTAACTTTAAATTTAACTTTAACTTTAACAACTTTAACTTTAACTTTAACTTTAGCTTTAACTTTAACTTTAACTTTAACTTTGGCTTTAACTTTAACGTTAACTTTAACTTTAACTTTAACTTTAACTTTAACTTTAACTTTAACTTTAACTTTAACTTTAACTTTAACTTTGGCTTTAACTTTAACGTTAACTTTAACTTTAACTTTAACTTTAACTTTAAATTTAACTTTAACTTTAACAACTTTAACTTTAACTTTGGCTTTAACTTTAACTTTAACTTTAACTTTAACTTTAACTTTAACTTTAACTTTAACTTTAACTTTAACTTTATCTTTAACTTTAACTTCAACTTTAACTTTAACTTTCACTTTAACTTTAACTTTATTTTTAACTTTAACTTTAACTTTAACTTTAACGTTAACTTTATCTTTAACTTTAACTTTAACTTTAACTTTAACTTTAACTTTAACTTTAACTTTAACTTTAACTTTAACTTTAATTTTAACTTTAACTTTAACGTTAACTTTAACTTTAATTTTAACTTTAACTTTAACTTTAACTTTAACTTTAAATTTAACTTTAACTTTAACAACTTTAACTTTAACTTTGGCTTTAACTTTAACTTTAACTTTAACTTTAACTTTAACTTTATCTTTAACTTTAACTTCAACTTTAACTTTAACTTTCACTTTAACTTTAACTTTATTTTTAACTTTAACTTTAACTTTAACTTTCGCTTTAACTTTAACTTTAACTTTAACAACTTTAACTTTAACTTTAGCTTTAACTTTAACTTTAACTTTAACTTTGGCTTTAACTTTAACTTTAACTTTAACTTTAACTTTAAGTTTAACTTTAAATTTAACTTTAACTTTAACTTTAACTTTAACTTTAACGTTAACTTTAACTTTAACTTTAATTTTAACTTTAACGTTAACTTTAACTTTAACTTTAATTTTAACTTTAACTTTAACTTTAACTTTAACTTTAAATTTAACTTTAACTTTAATTTTAACTTTAACTTTAACTTTAACTTTAACTTTAACTTTAACTTTAACTTTAACTTTAACTTTAACTTTAACGTTAACTTTAACTTTAACTTTAATTTTAACTTTAACTTTAACTTTAACTTTAACTTTAACTTTCACTTTAACGTTAACTTTAACTTTAACTTTAACTTTAACTTTAACTTTAACTTTAACTTTAACTTTAACTTTAACGTTAACTTTAACTTTAAATTACTTTAACTTTAACTTTAACTTTAACTTTAACTTTAACTTTAACTTTAACTTTAACTTTAACGTTAACTTTAACTTTAACTTTAATTTTAACTTTAACTTTAACTTTAACTTTAACGTTAACTTTATCTTTAACTTTAACTTTAACTTTAACTTTAACTTTAACGTTAACTTTAACTTTAACTTTAATTTTAACTTTAACTTTAACTTTAACTTTAACTTTAACTTTCACTTTAACGTTAACTTTAACTTTAACTTTAACTTTAACTTTAACTTTAACGTTAACTTTAACTTTAACTTTAACTTTAATTTTAACTTTAACTTTAACTTTAACTTTAAATTTAACTTTAATTTTAACTTTAACTTTAACTTTAACTTTAACTTTAACGTTAACTTTAACTTTAACTTTAATTTTAACTTTAACTTTAACTTTAACTTTAACTTTAACTTTAACTTTAACTTTCACTTTAACGTTAACTTTAACTTTAACTTTAACTTTAACGTTAACTTTAACTTTAATTTTAACTTTAACTTTAACTTTAACTTTAACGTTAACTTTAACTTTAACTTTAATTTTAACTTTAATTTTATCTTTAACTTTAACTTTAACTTTAAATTTAACTTTAATTTTAACTTTAACTTTAACTTTAACTTTAACTTTAATTTTAACTTTAACTTTAACTTTAACTTTAACTTTAACTTTAACTTTAACTTTAACTTTAACTTTAACTTTAACTTTAACTTTAAATTTAACTTTAACTTTAACTTTAACAACTTTAACTTTAACTTTAACGTTAACTTTAACTTTCACTTTAACTTTAACTTTAAATTTAACTTTAACTTTAACAACTTTAACTTTAACTTTAACTTTAGCTTTAACTTTAACTTTAACTTTAACTTTGGCTTTAACTTTAACGTTAACTTTAACTTTAACTTTAACTTTAACTTTAACTTTAACTTTAACTTTAACTTTAACTTTAACTTTAACTTTAACTTTAACTTTAACTTTAACTTTGGCTTTAACTTTAACGTTAACTTTAACTTTAACTTTAACTTTAACTTTAAATTTAACTTTAACTTTAACAACTTTAACTTTAACTTTGGCTTTAACTTTAACTTTAACTTTAACTTTAACTTTAACTTTAACTTTAACTTTAACTTTAACTTTAACTTTATCTTTAACTTTAACTTCAACTTTAACTTTAACTTTCACTTTAACTTTAACTTTATTTTTAACTTTAACTTTAACTTTAACGTTAACTTTATCTTTAACTTTAACTTTAACTTTAACTTTAACTTTAACTTTAACTTTAACTTTAACTTTAACTTTAACTTTAACTTTAACTTTAACTTTAATTTTAACTTTAACTTTAACGTTAACTTTAACTTTAATTTTAACTTTAACTTTAACTTTAACTTTAACTTTAAATTTAACTTTAACTTTAACAACTTTAACTTTAACTTTGGCTTTAACTTTAACTTTAACTTTAACTTTAACTTTAACTTTAACTTTAACTTTAACTTTATCTTTAACTTTAACTTCAACTTTAACTTTAACTTTCACTTTAACTTTAACTTTATTTTTAACTTTAACTTTAACTTTAACTTTCGCTTTAACTTTAACTTTAACTTTAACAACTTTAACTTTAACTTTAGCTTTAACTTTAACTTTAACTTTAACTTTGGCTTTAACTTTAACTTTAACTTTAACTTTAACTTTAAGTTTAACTTTAAATTTAACTTTAACTTTAACTTTAACGTTAACTTTAACTTTAACTTTAATTTTAACTTTAACGTTAACTTTAACTTTAACTTTAATTTTAACTTTAACTTTAACTTTAACTTTAACTTTAAATTTAACTTTAACTTTAATTTTAACTTTAACTTTAACTTTAACTTTAACTTTAACTTTAACGTTAACTTTAACTTTAACTTTAATTTTAACTTTAACTTTAACTTTAACTTTAACTTTAACTTTAACTTTCACTTTAACGTTAACTTTAACTTTAACTTTAACTTTAACTTTAACTTTAACTTTAGCTTTAACTTCAACTTTAACTTTAACTTTAACTGTGACTTTAACTTTAAATTTAACTTTAACTTTAACTTTAGCTTTAACTTTAACTTTAACTTTAACTTTAACTTTAACTTTAACGTTAACTTTAACTTTAACTTTAACTTTAACTTTAACTTTAAATTTAACTTTAACTTTAACTTTAACAACTTTAACTTTAACTTTAACGTTAACTTTAACTTTCACTTTAACTTTAACTTTAAATTTAACTTTAACTTTAACAACTTTAACTTTAACTTTAGCTTTAACTTTAACTTTAACTTTAACTTTGGCTTTAACTTTAACGTTAACTTTAACTTTAACTTTAACTTTAACTTTAACTTTAACTTTAACTTTAACTTTAACTTTAACTTTAACTTTAACTTTAACTTTAACTTTGGCTTTAACTTTAACGTTAACTTTAACTTTAACTTTAACTTTAACTTTAAATTTAACTTTAACTTTAACAACTTTAACTTTAACTTTGGCTTTAACTTTAACTTTAACTTTAACTTTAACTTTAACTTTAACTTTAACTTTATCTTTAACTTTAACTTCAACTTTAACTTTAACTTTCACTTTAACTTTAACTTTATTTTTAACTTTAACTTTAACTTTAACTTTAACGTTAACTTTATCTTTAACTTTAACTTTAACTTTAACTTTAACTTTAACTTTAACTTTAACTTTAACTTTAATTTTAACTTTAACTTTAACGTTAACTTTAACTTTAATTTTAACTTTAACTTTAACTTTAACTTTAACTTTAACTTTAACTTTAAATTTAACTTTAACTTTAACAACTTTAACTTTAACTTTGGCTTTAACTTTAACTTTAACTTTAACTTTAACTTTAACTTTAACTTTAACTTTAACTTTAACTTTAACTTTAACTTTATCTTTAACTTTAACTTCAACTTTAACTTTAACTTTCACTTTAACTTTAACTTTATTTTTAACTTTAACTTTAACTTTAACTTTCGCTTTAACTTTAACTTTAACTTTAACAACTTTAACTTTAACTTTAGCTTTAACTTTAACTTTAACTTTGGCTTTAACTTTAACTTTAACTTTAACTTTAACTTTAACTTTAACTTTAAGTTTAACTTTAAATTTAACTTTAACTTTAACTTTAACTTTAACTTTAACGTTAACTTTAACTTTAACTTTAATTTTAACTTTAACGTTAACTTTAACTTTAACTTTAATTTTAACTTTAACTTTAACTTTAACTTTAAATTTAACTTTAACTTTAATTTTAACTTTAACTTTAACTTTAACTTTAACTTTAACTTTAACTTTAACTTTAACTTTAACTTTAACGTTAACTTTAACTTTAACTTTAATTTTAACTTTAACTTTAACTTTAACTTTAACTTTCACTTTAACGTTAACTTTAACTTTAACTTTAACTTTAACTTTAACTTTAACGTTAACTTTAACTTTAAATTACTTTAACTTTAACTTTAACTTTAACTTTAACTTTAACTTTAACTTTAACGTTAACTTTAACTTTAACTTTAATTTTAACTTTAACTTTAACTTTAACTTTAACGTTAACTTTATCTTTAACTTTAACTTTAACTTTAACTTTAACGTTAACTTTAACTTTAACTTTAATTTTAACTTTAACTTTAACTTTAACTTTAACTTTAACTTTAACTTTCACTTTAACGTTAACTTTAACTTTAACTTTAACTTTAACTTTAACTTTAACTTTAACTTTAACGTTAACTCTAACTTTAACTTTAATTTTAACTTTAACTTTAACTTTAACTTTAAATTTAACTTTAATTTTAACTTTAACTTTAACTTTAACTTTAACTTTAACTTTAACTTTAACGTTAACTTTAACCTTAACTTTAATTTTAACTTTAACTTTAACTTTAACTTTAACTTTAACTTTCACTTTAACGTTAACTTTAACTTTAACTTTAACGTTAACTTTAACTTTAACTTTAACTTTAACTTTAACTTTAACTTTAACTTTAACTTTAACTTTAACGTTAACTTTAACTTTAACTTTAATTTTAACTTTAATTTTAACTTTAACTTTAACTTTAACTTTAAATTTAACTTTAATTTTAACTTTAACTTTAACTTTAACTTTAACTTTAACTTTAACTTTAATTTTAACTTTAACTTTAACTTTAACTTTAACTTTAACTTTAACTTTAACTTTAACTTTAACTTTAAATTTAACTTTAATTTTAACTTTAACTTTAACTTTAACTTTAACTTTAACGTTAACTTTAACTTTAACTTTAATTTTAACTTTAACTTTAACTTTAACTTTAAATTTAACTTTAACTTTAACTTTAACGTTAACTTTAATTTTAACTTTAATTTTAACTTTAACTTTAACTTTAACTTTAACTTTAACTTTAAATTTAATTTTAACTTTAACTTTAACTTTAACTTTAACTTTAACTTTAACTTTAACTTTAACTTTAACGTTAACTTTAACTTTAACTTTAATTTTAACTTTAATTTTAACTTTAACTTTCACTTTAACGTTAACTTTAACTTTAATTTTAACTTTAACTTTAACTTTAACTTTAACTTTAACTTTAACTTTAACTTTAAATTTAACTTTAACTTTAACTTTCACTTTCACTTTAACGTTAACTTTAACTTTAACTTTAATTTTAACTTTAACTTTAACTTTAACTTTAACTTTAACTTTAACTTTAACTTTAACTTTAACTTTAACTTTAACTTCAACTTTAACTTTAACTTTAACTTTAACGTTAACTTTAACTTTAATTTTAACTTTAACTTTAACTTTCACTTTCACTTTAACGTTAACTTTAACTTTAACTTTAACTTTAACTTTCACTTTAACGTTAACTTTAACTTTAACTTTAATTTTAACTTTAACTTTAACTTTAACTTTAGCTTTAACTTTAACTTTAAATTTAACTTTAACTTTAACAACTTTAACTTTAACTTTAGCTTTAACTTTAACTTTAACTTTAACTTTAACTTTGGCTTTAACTTTAACTTTAACTTTAACTTTAACTTTAACTTTAACTTTAATTTTAACGTTAACTTTAACTTTAACTTTAACTTTAAATTTAACTTTAACTTTAACAACTTTAACTTTAACTTTAGCTTTAACTTTAACTTTAACTTTAACTTTGGCTTTAACTTTAACTTTAACTTTAACTTTAACTTTAACTTTAACTTTAACTTTAACTTTAACTTTAACTTTAACTTTAACTTTAACTTTAACTTTAACTTTAACTTTAACTTTAACTTTAACTTTAACTTCAACTTTAACTTTAACTTTCACTTTAACTTTAACTTAATTTTTAACTTTAACTTTCGCTTTAACTTTAACTTTAACTTTAACTTTAACTTCAACTTTAACTTTAACTTTAACTTTAACTTTAGCTTTAACTTTAACTTTAACTTTAACTTTAACTTTAATTTTAACTTTAACTTTAACGTTAACTTTAACTTTAATTTTAACTTTAACTTTAACTTTAACTTTAAATTTAACTTTAACTTTAACAACTTTAACTTTAACTTTGGCTTTAACTTTAACTTTAACTTTAACTTTAACTTTAACTTTATCTTTAACTTTAACTTCAACTTTAACTTTAACTTTCACTTTAACTTTAACTTTATTTTTAACTTTAACTTTAACTTTAACTTTCGCTTTAACTTTAACTTTAACTTTAACAACTTTAACTTTAACTTTAGCTTTAACTTTAACTTTAACTTTAACTTTGGCTTTAACTTTAACTTTAACTTTAACTTTAACTTCAACTTTAACTTTAACTTTCACTTTAACTTTAACTTTAACTTTAACTTTATTTTTAACTTCAACTTTAACTTTCACTTTAACTTTAATTTTAACTTTAACTTTAACTTTAACTTTAACCTTAACTTTAACTTTAACTTTCATTTTAACTTTATCTTTATTTTTAACTTTAACTTTAACTTTAACTTTCAATTTAACTTTAACATTCACTTTAACTTTAACTTTAAATTTAACTTTAGCTTTAACTTTAACTTTAACTTTAGCTTTAACTTTAACTTTAAATTTAACTTTAACTTTAACTTTCACTTTAACTTTAACTTTATTTTTAACTTTAACATTCACTTTAACTTTAACTTTTCTTTAACTTTAACTTTAACTTTAACTTTAAATTTAACTTTAACTTTAATTTTAACTTTAACTTTAACTTTAACTTTAACGTTAACTTTAACTTTAACTTTAATTTTAACTTTAACTTTAACTTTAACTTTAACTTTAACTTTAACTTTAACTTTCACTTTAACGTTAACTTTAACTTTAACTTTAACGTTAACTTTAACTTTAAATTTAACTTTAACTTTAACTTTAACTTTAACTTTAACTTTAACTTTAACTTTAACTTTAACTTTAACTTTAACTTTAACGTTAACTTTAACTTTAACTTTAATTTTAACTTTAACTTTAACTTTAACTTTAACTTTAACGTTAACTTTAACTTTAACTTTAACTTTAACTTTAACTTTAACGTTAACTTTAACTTTAACTTTAATTTTAACTTTAACTTTAACTTTAACTTTAACTTTCACTTTAACGTTAACTTTAACTTTAACTTTAACTTTAACTTTAACTTTAACGTTAACTTTAACTTTAACTTTAATTTTAACTTTAACTTTAACTTTAACTTTAACTTTAAATTTAACTTTAATTTTAACTTTAACTTTAACTTTAACTTTAACTTTAACGTTAACTTTAACTTTAACTTTAATTTTAACTTTAACTTTAACTTTAACTTTAACTTTCACTTTAACGTTAACTTTAACTTTAACTTTAACCTTAACTTTAACTTTAACTTTAACGTTAACTTTAACTTTAACTTTAACTTTAACGTTAACTTTAACTTTAACTTTAACTTTAACTTTAATTTTAACTTTAACTTTAACTTTAACTTTAACTTTAACTTTAAATTTAACTTTAATTTTAACTTTAACTTTAACTTTAACTTTAACTTTAACTTTAACTTTAACGTTAACTTTAACTTTAACTTTAATTTTAACTTTAACTTTAACTTTAACTTTAACTTTCACTTTAACGTTAACTTTAACTTTAACTTTAACTTTAACTTTAACTTTAACTTTAACTTTAACTTTAACGTTAACTTTAACTTTAACTTTAACTTTAACTTTAACTTTAACTTTAACTTTAACGTTAACTTTAACTTTAACTTTAATTTTAACTTTAACTTTAACTTTAACTTTCACTTTAACTTTAACTTTAACTTTAACTTTAACTTTAAATTTAACTTTAATTTTAACTTTAACTTTAACTTTAACGTTAACTTTAACTTTAACTTTAATTTTAACTTTAACTTTAACTTTAACTTTAAATTTAACTTTAACTTTAACTTTAACGTTAACTTTAATTTTAACTTTAATTTTAACTTTAACTTTAACTTTAACTTTAACTTTAACTTTAACTTTAACTTTAACTTTAACTTTAAATTTAACTTTAATTTTAACTTTAACTTTAACTTTAACTTTAACTTTAATTTTAACGTTAACTTTAACTTTAACTTTAACTTTAAATTTAACTTTAACTTTAACAACTTTAACTTTAACTTTAGCTTTAACTTTAACTTTAACTTTAACTTTGGCTTTAACTTTAACTTTAACTTTAACTTTAACTTTAACTTTAACTTTAACTTTAACTTTAACTTTAACTTTAACTTTAACTTTAACTTTAACTTTAACTTCAACTTTAACTTTAACTTTCACTTTAACTTTAACTTAATTTTTAACTTTAACTTTCGCTTTAACTTTAACTTTAACTTTAACTTTAACTTTAACTTCAACTTTAACTTTAACTTTAACTTTAACTTTAGCTTTAACTTTAACTTTAACTTTAACTTTAACTTTAACTTTAATTTTAACTTTAACTTTAACGTTAACTTTAACTTTAATTTTAACTTTAACT
This sequence comes from Eurosta solidaginis, assembly GCF_040869045.1. Taxonomy (NCBI): domain Eukaryota; kingdom Metazoa; phylum Arthropoda; class Insecta; order Diptera; family Tephritidae; genus Eurosta; species Eurosta solidaginis. The sequence goes on along the minus strand of NW_027136887.1, from coordinate 238,845 downwards.
TTAACTTTAACTTTAAATTTAACTTTAACTTTAACAACTTTAACTTTAACTTTGGCTTTAACTTTAACTTTAACTTTAACTTTAACTTTAACTTTATCTTTAACTTTAACTTCAACTTTAACTTTAACTTTCACTTTAACTTTAACTTTATTTTTAACTTTAACTTTAACTTTAACTTTCGCTTTAACTTTAACTTTAACTTTAACAACTTTAACTTTAACTTTAGCTTTAACTTTAACTTTAACTTTAACTTTGGCTTTAACTTTAACTTTAACTTTAACTTTAACTTCAACTTTAACTTTAACTTTCACTTTAACTTTAACTTTAACTTTAACTTTATTTTTAACTTCAACTTTAACTTTCACTTTAACTTTAATTTTAACTTTAACTTTAACTTTAACTTTAACCTTAACTTTAACTTTAACTTTCATTTTAACTTTATCTTTAACTTTAACTTTAAATTTAACTTTAACTTTAACTTTAACTTTCACTTTAACTTTAACTTTATTTTTAACTTTAACATTCACTTTAACTTTAACTTTTCTTTAACTTTAACTTTAACTTTAACTTTAAATTTAACTTTAACTTTAATTTTAACTTTAACTTTAACTTTAACTTTAACTTTAACGTTAACTTTAACTTTAACTTTAATTTTAACTTTAACTTTAACTTTAACTTTAACTTTAACTTTAACTTTAACTTTAACTTTCACTTTAACGTTAACTTTAACTTTAACTTTAACGTTAACTTTAACTTTAAATTTAACTTTAACTTTAACTTTAACTTTAACTTTAACTTTAACTTTAACTTTAACTTTAACTTTAACTTTAACTTTAACGTTAACTTTAACTTTAACTTTAATTTTAACTTTAACTTTAACTTTAACTTTAACTTTAACGTTAACTTTAACTTTAACTTTAACTTTAACTTTAACGTTAACTTTAACTTTAACTTTAATTTTAACTTTAACTTTAACTTTAACTTTAACTTTAACTTTCACTTTAACGTTAACTTTAACTTTAACTTTAACTTTAACTTTAACTTTAACGTTAACTTTAACTTTAACTTTAATTTTAACTTTAACTTTAACTTTAACTTTAACTTTAAATTTAACTTTAATTTTAACTTTAACTTTAACTTTAACTTTAACTTTAACTTTAACGTTAACTTTAACTTTAATTTTAACTTTAACTTTAACTTTAACTTTAACTTTCACTTTAACGTTAACTTTAACTTTAACTTTAACTTTAACTTTAACTTTAACTTTAACGTTAACTTTAACTTTAACTTTAACTTTAACTTTAACGTTAACTTTAACTTTAACTTTAATTTTAACTTTAACTTTAACTTTAACTTTAACTTTAAATTTAACTTTAATTTTAACTTTAACTTTAACTTTAACTTTAACTTTAACTTTAACTTTAACTTTAACTTTAACTTTAACTTTAACTTTAACGTTAACTTTAACTTTAACTTTAATTTTAACTTTAACTTTAACTTTAACTTTAACTTTCACTTTAACGTTAACTTTAACTTTAACTTTAACTTTAACTTTAACTTTAACTTTAACTTTAACGTTAACTTTAACTTTAACTTTAACTTTAACTTTAACTTTAACTTTAACTTTAACTTTAACTTTAACTTTAACGTTAACTTTAACTTTAACTTTAATTTTAACTTTAACTTTAACTTTAACTTTCACTTTAACTTTAACTTTAACTTTAACTTTAACTTTAAATTTAACTTTAATTTTAACTTTAACTTTAACTTTAACGTTAACTTTAACTTTAACTTTAATTTTAACTTTAACTTTAACTTTAACTTTAACTTTAAATTTAACTTTAACTTTAACTTTAACGTTAACTTTAATTTTAACTTTAATTTTAACTTTAACTTTAACTTTAACTTTAACTTTAACTTTAACTTTAACTTTAACTTTAACTTTAAATTTAACTTTAATTTTAACTTTAACTTTAACTTTAACTTTAACTTTAACGTTAACTTTAACTTTAACTTTAATTTTAACTTTAACTTTAACTTTAACTTTAACTTTCACTTTAACGTTAACTTTAACTTTAATTTTAACTTTAACTTTAACTTTAACTTTAACTTTAACTTTAACTTTAAATTTAACTTTAACTTTAACTTTAACTTTCACTTTAACGTTAACTTTAACTTTAACTTTAATTTTAACTTTAACTTTAACTTTAACTTTAACTTTAACTTTAACTTTAACTTTAACTTTAACTTTAACTTCAACTTTAACTTTAACTTTATCTTTAACTTTAACTTTAACGTTAACTTTAACTTTAACTTTAATTTTAACTTTAACTTTAACTTTAACTTTAACTTTCACTTTCACTTTAACGTTAACTTTAACTTTAACTTTAACTGTAACTTTAACTTTCACTTTAACGTTAACTTTAACTTTAACTTTAATTTTAACTTTAACTTTAACTTTAACTTTATTTTTAACTTTAACTTTAACTTTAACTTTCGCTTTAACTTTAACTTTAACTTTAACTTTAACTTTAACTTTAACTTTAACTTTAACGTTAACTTTAACTTTAACTTTCATTTTAACTTTAACTTTAACTTTCGCTTTAACTTTGTACATTCACTTTAACTTTAACTTTAACTTTAACTTTAACTTTAACTTTAATTTTAACTTTAACTTTAACTTTAACTTTAACTTTAACTTTAACTTTAACTTTAACTTTAACTTTAACTTTAACTTTAACTTTAACTTTAACTTTAACTTTAACTTTAACTTTAACTTTAACTTTAACTTTAACTTTAACTTTAACTTTAACTTTAACTTTAACTTTAACTTTAACTTTAACTTTAACTTTAACTTTAACTTTAACTTTAACTTTAACTTTAACTTTAACTTTAACTTTAACTTTAACTTTAACTTTAACTTTAACTTTAACTTTAACTTCAACTTTAACTTTAACTTTAACTTTAACTGTGACTTTAACTTTAACTTTAAATTTAACTTTAACTTTAACTTTAGCTTTAACTTTAACTTTAACTTTAACTTTAACTTTAACTTTAACTTTAACTTTAACTTTAACTTTAACTTTAACTTAACGTTAACCTTAACTTTAACTTTAAATTTAACTTTAACTTTAACTTTAACAACTTTAACTTTAACTTTAACGTTAACTTTAACTTTAACTTTAACTTTAAATTTAACTTTAACTTTAACAACTTTAACTTTAACTTTAACTTTAGCTTTAACTTTAACTTTAACTTTAACTTTGGCTTTAACTTTAACGTTAACTTTAACTTTAACTTTAACTTTAATTTTAACTTTAACTTTAACTTTAACTTTAATTTTAACTTTAACTTTAACTTTAACTTTAACTTTAACTTTCACTTTAACGTTAACTTTAACTTTAATTTTAACTTTAACTTTAACTTTAACTTTAAATTTAACTTTAACTTTAACTTTAACTTTAACTTTAACTTTAACTTTAACTTTAACTTTAACTTTAACTTTAACTTTAACTTTAACTTTAACTTTAACTTTCACTTTAACGTTAACTTTAACTTTAATTTTAACTTTAACTTTAACTTTAACTTTAACTTTAACTTTAACTTTAACTTTAACTTTAACTTTAACTTTAACTTTAACTTTAACTTCAACTTTAACTTTAACTTTAATTTTAACTTTAACTTTAACTTTAACTTTCACTTTAACTTTAACTTTAGCTTTAACTTTAACTTTAACTTTAACTTTAACTTTGGCTTTAACTTTAACTTTAACTTTAACTTTAACTTTAACTTTAACTTTAATTTTAACGTTAACTTTAACTTTAACTTTAACTTTAACTTTAAATTTAACTTTAACTTTAACAACTTTAACTTTAACTTTAGCTTTAACTTTAACTTTAACTTTAACTTTGGCTTTAACTTTAACTTTAACTTTAACTTTAACTTTAACTTTAACTTTAACTTTAACTTTAACTTTAACTTTAACTTTAACTTTAACTTTAACTTTAACTTTAACTTTAACTTTAACTTTAACTTCAACTTTAACTTTAACTTTCACTTTAACTTTAACTTAATTTTTAACTTTAACTTTCGCTTTAACTTTAACTTTAACTTTAACTTTAACTTTAACTTCAACTTTAACTTTAACTTTAACTTTAACTTTAGCTTTAACTTTAACTTTAACTTTAACTTTAACTTTAATTTTAACTTTAACTTTAACGTTAACTTTAACTTTAATTTTAACTTTAACTTTAACTTTAACTTTAAATTTAACTTTAACTTTAACAACTTTAACTTTAACTTTGGCTTTAACTTTAACTTTAACTTTAACTTTAACTTTAACTTTAACTTTATCTTTAACTTTAACTTCAACTTTAACTTTAACTTTCACTTTAACTTTAACTTTATTTTTAACTTTAACTTTAACTTTAACTTTCGCTTTAACTTTAACTTTAACTTTAACAACTTTAACTTTAACTTTAGCTTTAACTTTAACTTTAACTTTAACTTTGGCTTTAACTTTAACTTTAACTTTAACTTTAACTTCAACTTTAACTTTAACTTTCACTTTAACTTTAACTTTAACTTTATTTTTAACTTCAACTTTAACTTTCACTTTAACTTTAATTTTAACTTTAACTTTAACTTTAACTTTAACCTTAACTTTAACTTTAACTTTCATTTTAACTTTATCTTTATTTTTAACTTTAACTTTAACTTTAACTTTCAATTTAACTTTAACATTCACTTTAACTTTAACTTTAAATTTAACTTTAGCTTTAACTTTAACTTTAGCTTTAACTTTAACTTTAAATTTAACTTTAACTTTAACTTTCACTTTAACTTTAACTTTATTTTTAACTTTAACATTCACTTTAACTTTAACTTTTCTTTAACTTTAACTTTAACTTTAACTTTAAATTTAACTTTAACTTTAATTTTAACTTTAACTTTAACTTTAACTTTAACTTTAACGTTAACTTTAACTTTAACTTTAATTTTAACTTTAACTTTAACTTTAACTTTAACTTTAACTTTAACTTTAACTTTCACTTTAACGTTAACTTTAACTTTAACTTTAACGTTAACTTTAACTTTAAATTTAACTTTAACTTTAACTTTAACTTTACCTTTAACTTTAACTTTAACTTTAACTTTAACGTTAACTTTAACTTTAACTTTAATTTTAACTTTAACTTTAACTTTAACTTTAACTTTAACTTTAACGTTAACTTTAACTTTAACTTTAACTTTAACTTTAACGTTAACTTTAACTTTAACTTTAATTTTAACTTTAACTTTAACTTTAACTTTAACTTTAACTTTAACTTTAACTTTAACTTTCACTTTAACGTTAACTTTAACTTTAACTTTAACTTTAACTTTAACTTTAACTTTAACTTTAACTTTAACTTTAACTTTAACGTTAACTTTAACTTTAACTTTAATTTTAACTTTAACTTTAACTTTAACTTTAACTTTAAATTTAACTTTAATTTTAACTTTAACTTTAACTTTAACTTTAACTTTAACTTTAACTTTAACTTTAACGTTAACTTTAACTTTAACTTTAATTTTAACTTTAACTTTAACTTTAACTTTAACTTTAACTTTCACTTTAACGTTAACTTTAACTTTAACTTTAACTTTAACTTTAACTTTAACTTTAACGTTAACTTTAACTTTAACTTTAACGTTAACTTTAACTTTAACTTTAATTTTAACTTTAATTTTAACTTTAACTTTAACTTTAACTTTAACTTTAACTTTAACTTTAAATTTAACTTTAATTTTAACTTTAACTTTAACTTTAACTTTAACTTTAACTTTAACTTTAACTTTAACTTTAACTTTAACTTTAACTTTAACTTTAACTTTAACTTTAACTTTAACTTTAACTTTAACTTTAACTTTAACGTTAACCTTAACTTTAACTTTAACTTTAAATTTAACTTTAACTTTAACTTTAACAACTTTAACTTTAACTTTAACGTTAACTTTAACTTTAACTTTAAATTTAACTTTAACTTTAACAACTTTAACTTTAACTTTAACTTTAGCTTTAACTTTAACTTTAACTTTGGCTTTAACTTTAACGTTAACTTTAACTTTAACTTTAATTTTAACTTTAACTTTAACTTTAACTTTAATTTTAACTTTAACTTTAACTTTAACTTTAACTTTAACTTTCACTTTAACGTTAACTTTAACTTTAATTTTAACTTTAACTTTAACTTTAACTTTAAATTTAACTTTAACTTTAACTTTAACTTTAACTTTAACGTTAACTTTAACTTTAATTTCAACTTTAACTTTAACTTTAACTTTCACTTTAACGTTAACTTTAACTTTAATTTTAACTTTAACTTTAACTTTAACTTTAACTTTAACTTTAACTTTAACTTTAACTTTAACTTTAACTTTAACTTTAACTTTAACTTTAACTTTAACTTTAACTTCAACTTTAACTTTAACTTTAACGTTAACTTTAACTTTAACTTTAATTTTAACTTTAACTTTAACTTTAACTTTCACTTTCACTTTCACTTTAACGTTAACTTTAACTTTAACTTTAACTTTAACTTTCACTTTAACGTTAACTTTAACTTTAACTTTAATTTTAACTTTAACTTTAACTTTAACAACTTTAACTTTAACTTTAGCTTTAACTTTAACTTTAACTTTAAATTTAACTTTAACTTTAACAACTTTAACTTTAACTTTAGCTTTAACTTTAACTTTAACTTTAACTTTAACTTTGGCTTTAACTTTAACTTTAACTTTAACTTTAACTTTAACTTTAACTTTAACTTTAATTTTAACGTTAACTTTAACTTTAACTTTAACTTTAACTTTAAATTTAACTTTAACTTTAACAACTTTAACTTTAACTTTAGCTTTAACTTTAACTTTAACTTTAACTTTGGCTTTAACTTTAACTTTAACTTTAACTTTAACTTTAACTTTAACTTTAACTTTAACTTTAACTTTAACTTTAACTTTAACTTTAACTTTAACTTTAACTTTAACTTTAACTTTAACTTCAACTTTAACTTTAACTTTCACTTTAACTTTAACTTAATTTTTAACTTTAACTTTCGCTTTAACTTTAACTTTAACTTTAACTTTAACTTTAACTTTAACTTTAACTTTAACTTTAACTTTAACTTTAACTTTAACTTTAACTTTAACTTTAAATTTAACTTTAACTTTAACAACTTTAACTTTAACTTTAGCTTTAACTTTAACTTTAACTTTAACTTTGGCTTTAACTTTAACTTTAACTTTAACTTTAACTTTAACTTTAACTTTAACTTTAACTTTAACTTTAACTTTAACTTTAACTTTAAATTTAACTTTAACTTCAACTTTAACTTTAACTTTCACTTTAACTTTAACTTAATTTTTAACTTTAACTTTCGCTTTAACTTTAACTTTAACTTTAACTTTAACTTTAACTTTAACTTTAACTTTAACTTTAACTTTAACTTTAACTTTAACTTTAACTTTAACTTTAACTTTAACTTTAACTTCAACTTTAACTTTAACTTTCACTTTAACTTTAACTTAATTTTTAACTTTAACTTTCGCTTTAACTTTAACTTTAACTTTAACTTTAACTTTAACTTTAAATTTAACTTTAACTTTAACAACTTTAACTTTAACTTTAGCTTTAACTTTAACTTTAACTTTAACTTTGGCTTTAACTTTAACTTTAACTTTAACTTTAACTTTAACTTTAACTTTAACTTTAACTTTAACTTTAACTTTAACTTTAACTTTAACTTTAACTTTAACTTTAACTTTAACTTCAACTTTAACTTTAACTTTCACTTTAACTTTAACTTAATTTTTAACTTTAACTTTCGCTTTAACTTTAACTTTAACTTTAACTTTAACTTTAACTTTAACTTTAACTTTAACTTTAACTTTAACTTTAACTTTAACTTTAACTTTAACTTTAACTTCAACTTTAACTTTAACTTTCACTTTAACTTTAACTTAATTTTTAACTTTAACTTTCGCTTTAACTTTAACTTTAACTTTAACTTTAACTTTAACTTTAACTTTAAATTTAACTTTAACTTTAACAACTTTAACTTTAACTTTAGCTTTAACTTTAACTTTAACTTTAACTTTGGCTTTAACTTTAACTTTAACTTTAACTTTAACTTTAACTTTAACTTTAACTTTAACTTTAACTTTAACTTTAACTTTAACTTTAACTTTAACTTTAACTTTAACTTTAACTTTAACTTTAACTTTAACTTTAACTTTAACTTTAACTTTAACTTTAACTTCAACTTTAACTTTAACTTTCACTTTAACTTTAACTTAATTTTTCACTTTAACTTTCGCTTTAACTTTAACTTTAACTTTAACTTTAACTTTAACTTCAACTTTAACTTTAACTTTAACTTTAACTTTAGCTTTAACTTTAACTTTAACTTTAACTTTAACTTTAACTTTAATTTTAACTTTAACTTTAACGTTAATTTTAACTTTAATTTTAACTTTAACTTTAACTTTAACTTTAAATTTAACTTTAACTTTAACAACTTTAACTTTAACTTTGGCTTTAACTTTAACTTTAACTTTAACTTTAACTTTAACTTTATCTTTAACTTTAACTTTAACTTTAACTTTCACTTTAACTTTAACTTTATTTTTAACTTTAACTTTAACTTTAACTTTCGCTTTAACTTTAACTTTAACTTTAACTTTAACAACTTTAACTTTAACTTTAGCTTTAACTTTAACTTTAACTTTAACTTTGGCTTTAACTTTAACTTTAACTTTAACTTTAACTTCAACTTTAACTTTAACTTTCACTTTAACTTTAACTTTAACTTTAATTTTAACTTTAACTTTAACTTTAACTTTAACTTTCACTTTAACGTTAACTTTAACTTTAACTTTAACGTTAACTTTAACTTTAAATTTAACTTTAACTTTAACTTTAACTTTAACTTTAACTTTAACTTTAACTTTAACGTTAACTTTAACTTTAACTTTAATTTTAACTTTAACTTTAACTTTAACTTTAACTTTAACTTTAACGTTAACTTTAACTTTAACTTTAACTTTAACTTTAACGTTAACTTTAACTTTAACTTTAATTTTAACTTTAACTTTAACTTTAACTTTAACTTTAACTTTAACTTTAACTTTCACTTTAACGTTAACGTTAACTTTAACTTTAACTTTAACTTTAACTTTAACTTTAACGTTAACTTTAACTTTAACTTTAATTTTAACTTTAACTTTAACTTTAACTTTAACTTTAACTTTAACTTTAAATTTAACTTTAATTTTAACTTTAACTTTAACTTTAACTTTAACTTTAACTTTAACTTTAACGTTAACTTTAACTTTAACTTTAACTTTAATTTTAACTTTAACTTTAACTTTAACTTTAACTTTAACTTTCACTTTAACGTTAACTTTAACTTTAACTTTAACTTTAACTTTAACTTTAACTTTAACGTTAACTTTAACTTTAACTTTAACTTTAACTTTAACTTTAACGTTAACTTTAACTTTAACTTTAATTTTAACTTTAATTTTAACTTTAACTTTAACTTTAACTTTAACTTTAACTTTAAATTTAACTTTAATTTTAACTTTAACTTTAACTTTAACTTTAACTTTAACTTTAACTTTAACTTTAACTTTAACTTTAACTTTAACTTTAACGTTAACTTTAACTTTAACTTTAATTTTAACTTTAACTTTAACTTTAACTTTAACTTTCACTTTAACGTTAACTTTAACTTTAACTTTAACTTTAACTTTAACTTTAACTTTAACTTTAACGTTAACTTTAACTTTAACTTTAACTTTAACTTTAACTTTAACTTTAACTTTAACTTTAACGTTAACTTTAACTTTAACTTTAATTTTAACTTTAACTTTAACTTTAACTTTCACTTTAACTTTAACTTTAACTTTAACTTTAACTTTAACTTTAAATTTAACTTTAATTTTAACTTTAACTTTAACTTTAACGTTAACTTTAACTTTAACTTTAATTTTAACTTTAACTTTAACTTTAACTTTAAATTTAACTTTAACTTTAACTTTAACGTTAACTTTAATTTTAACTTTAATTTTAACTTTAACTTTAACTTTAACTTTAACTTTAACTTTAACTTTAACTTTAACTTTAACTTTAAATTTAACTTTAATTTTAACTTTAACTTTAACTTTAACTTTAACGTTAACTTTAACTTTAACTTTAATTTTAACTTTAACTTTAACTTTAACTTTAACTTTAACTTTCACTTTAACGTTAACTTTAACTTTAATTTTAACTTTAACTTTAACTTTAACTTTAACTTTAACTTTAACTTTAAATTTAACTTTAACTTTAACTTTCACTTTAACGTTAACTTTAACTTTAACTTTAATTTTAACTTTAACTTTAACTTTAACTTTAACTTTAACTTTAACTTTAACTTTAACTTTAACTTTAACTTTAACTTTAACTTTAACTTTAACTTAAACTTTAACTTTAACTTTAACTTTAACTTTAACGTTAACTTTAACTTTAACTTTAATTTTAACTTTAACTTTAACTTTAACTTTAACTTTCACTTTCACTTTAACGTTAACTTTAACTTTAACTTTAACTTTAACTGTAACTTTAACTTTCACTTTAACGTTAACTTTAACTTTAACTTTAATTTTAACTTTAACTTTAACTTTATTTTTAACTTTAACTTTAACTTTAACTTTCGCTTTAACTTTAACTTTAACTTTAACTTTAACTTTAACTTTAACGTTAACTTTAACTTTAACTTTCATTTTAACTTTAACTTTAACTTTCGCTTTAACTTTGTACATTCATTTTAACTTTAACTTTAACTTTAACTTTAACTTTAACTTTAACTTTAACTTTAACTTTAACTTTAACTTTAACTTTAACTTTAACTTTAACTTTAACTTTAACTTTAACTTTAACTTTAACTTTAACTTTAACTTTAACTTTAACTTTAACTTTAACTTTAACTTTAACTTTAACTTTAACTTTAACTTTAACTTTAACTTTAACTTTAACTTTAACTTTAACTTTAACTTTAACTTTAACTTTAACTTTAACTTTAACTTTAACTTTAACTTTAACTTTAACTTCAACTTTAACTTTAACTTTAACTTTAACTGTGACTTTAACTTTAACTTTAAATTTAACTTTAACTTTAACTTTAGCTTTAACTTTAACTTTAACTTTAACTTTAACTTTAACTTTAACTTTAACTTTAACTTTAACTTTAACTTTAACTTTAACTTTAACTTTAACGTTAACCTTAACTTTAACTTTAACTTTAAATTTAACTTTAACTTTAACTTTAACAACTTTAACTTTAACTTTAACGTTAACTTTAACTTTAACTTTAAATTTAACTTTAACTTTAACAACTTTAACTTTAACTTTAGCTTTAACTTTAACTTTAACTTTAACTTTGGCTTTAACTTTAACGTTAACTTTAACTTTAACTTTAACTTTAATTTTAACTTTAACTTTAACTTTAACTTTAATTTTAACTTTAACTTTAACTTTAACTTTAACTTTAACTTTCACTTTAACGTTAACTTTAACTTTAATTTTAACTTTAACTTTAACTTTAACTTTAAATTTAACTTTAACTTTAACTTTAACTTTAACTTTAACGTTAACTTTAACTTTAATTTCAACTTTAACTTTAACTTTAACTTTAACTTTAACAACTTTAACTTTAACTTTAGCTTTAACTTTAACTTTTGCTTTAACTTTAACTTTAACTTTAACTTTAACTTTAACTTCAACTTTAACTTTAACTTTAACTTAACTTTAACTTTAACTTTAACTTTAACTTTAACGTTAACTTTAACTTTAACTTTAACTTTAACTTTAATTTTAACTTTAACTTTAACTTTAACTTTAACTTTCACTTTAACTTTAACTTTAACTTTATTTTTAACTTTAGCTTTAACTTTAACTTTCGCTTTAACTTTAACTTTAACTTTAACTTTAACTTCAACTTTAACTTTAACTTTAACTTTAACTTTAACTTTATTTTTAACTTTAACTTTAACTTTCGCTTTAACTTTAACATTCACTTTAACTTTAACTTTAACTTTATTTTTAACTTTAACTTTAACTTTCGCTTTAACTTTAACTTTAACTTTAACTTTCACTTTAACTTTATTTTTAACTTTAACTTTAACTTTAACTTTAACTTTCGCTTTAACTTTAACTTTAACTTTTACTTTAACTTTGACTTTGACTTTAACTTTAACTTTCATTTTAACTTTAACTTTAACTTTCGCTTTAACTTTGTACATTCACTTTAACTTTAACTTTAACTTTAACTTTAACTTTAACTTTAACTTTAACTTTAACTTTAACTTTAACTTTAACTTTAACTTTAACTTTAACTTTAACTTTAACTTTAACTTTAACTTTAACTTTAACTTTAACTTTAACTTCAACTTTAACTTTAACTTTAACTGTGACTTTAACTTTAACTTTAAATTTAACTTTAACTTTAACTTTAACGTTAACTTTAACTTTAACTTTAACTTTAACTTTAACTTTAAATTTAACTTTAACTTTAACAACTTTAACTTTAACTTTAACGTTAACTTTAACTTTAACTTTAAATTTAACTTTAACTTTAACGTTAACTTTAACTTTAACTTTAACTTTAACTTTAAATTTAACTTTAACTTTAACTTTAACAACTTTAACTTTAACTTTAGCTTTAACTTTAACTTTAACTTTAACTTTAACTTTGGCTTTAACTTTAACTTTAACTTTAACTTTAACTTTAACTTTAACTTTAACTTTAACTTTAACTTTAACTTTAACTTTAACTTTAAGTTTAACTTTAACTTTAACTTTAACTTTAACTTTAAGTTTAACTTTAACTTTAACTTTAACTTTAACTTCAACTTTAACTTTAACTTTAACTTTAACTTTAACTTTAACTTTAACTTTAAGTTTAACTTTAACTTTAACTTTAACTTTAACTTTAACTTTAACTTTAACTTTAACTTTAACGTTAACTTTAACTTTAACTTTAATTTTAACTTTAACTTTAACTTTAACTTTAACTTTAACTTTAACTTTAACTTTCACTTTAACGTTAACTTTAACTTTAACTTTAACTTTAACGTTAACTTTAACTTTAACTTTAACTTTAACTTTAACTTTAACGTTAACTTTAACTTTAACTTTAATTTTAACTTTAATTTTAACTTTAACTTTAACTTTAACTTTAAATTTAACTTTAATTTTAACTTTAACTTTAACTTTAACTTTAACTTTAATTTTAACTTTAACTTTAACTTTAACTTTAACTTTAACTTTAACTTTAACTTTAACTTTAACTTTAACTTTAACTTTAAATTTAACTTTAATTTTAACTTTAACTTTAACTTTAACTTTAACGTTAACTTTAACTTTAACTTTAATTTTAACTTTAACTTTAACTTTAACTTTAAATTTAACTTTAACTTTAACTTTAACGTTAACTTTAATTTTAACTTTAATTTTAACTTTAACTTTAACTTTAACTTTAACTTTAAATTTAATTTTAACTTTAACTTTAACTTTAACTTTAACTTTAACTTTAACTTTAACTTTAACTTTAACGTTAACTTTAACTTTAACTTTAATTTTAACTTTAACTTTAACTTTAACTTTCACTTTAACGTTAACTTTAACTTTAATTTTAACTTAACTTTAACTTTAACTTTAACTTTAACTTTAACTTTAACTTTAACTTTAACTTTAACTTTAAATTTAACTTTAACTTTAACTTTCACTTTCACTTTAACGTTAACTTTAACTTTAACTTTAATTTTAACTTTAACTTTAACTTTAACTTTAACTTTAACTTTAACTTTAACTTTAACTTCAACTTTAACTTTAACTTTAACTTTAACGTTAACTTTAACTTTAATTTTAACTTTAACTTTAACTTTAACTTTCACTTTCACTTTAACGTTAACTTTAACTTTAACTTTAACTTTAACTTTCACTTTAACGTTAACTTTAACTTTAACTTTAATTTTAACTTTAACTTTAACTTTAACAACTTTAACTTTAACTTTAGCTTTAACTTTAACTTTAAATTTAACTTTAACTTTAACAACTTTAACTTTAACTTTAGCTTTAACTTTAACTTTAACTTTAACTTTAACTTTGGCTTTAACTTTAACTTTAACTTTAACTTTAACTTTAACTTTAATTTTAACGTTAACTTTAACTTTAACTTTAACTTTAACTTTAAATTTAACTTTAACTTTAACAACTTTAACTTTAACTTTAGCTTTAACTTTAACTTTAACTTTAACTTTGGCTTTAACTTTAACTTTAACTTTAACTTTAACTTTAACTTTAACTTTAACTTTAACTTTAACTTTAACTTTAACTTTAAAATTAACTTTAACTTTAACTTCAACTTTAACTTTAACTTTCACTTTAACTTTAACTTAATTTTTAACTTTAACTTTCGCTTTAACTTTAACTTTAACTTTAACTTCAACTTTAACTTTAACTTTAACTTTAACTTTAGCTTTAACTTTAACTTTAACTTTAACTTTAACTTTAATTTTAACTTTAACTTTAACGTTAACTTTAACTTTAATTTTAACTTTAACTTTAACTTTAACTTTAAATTTAACTTTAACTTTAACAACTTTAACTTTAACTTTGGCTTTAACTTTAACTTTAACTTTAACTTTAACTTTAACTTTATCTTTAACTTTAACTTTAACTTCAACTTTAACTTTAACTTTCACTTTAACTTTAACTTTATTTTTAACTTTAACTTTAACTTTAACTTTCGCTTTAACTTTAACTTTAACTTTAACAACTTTAACTTTAACTTTAGCTTTAACTTTAACTTTAACTTTGGCTTTAACTTTAACTTTAACTTTAACTTTAACTTCAACTTTAACTTTCACTTTAACTTTAACTTTAACTTTAACTTTATTTTTAACTTCAACTTTAACTTTCACTTTAACTTTAATTTTAACTTTAACTTTAACTTTAACCTTAACTTTAACTTTAACTTTCATTTTAACTTTATCTTTATTTTTAACTTTAACTTTAACTTTAACTTTCAATTTAACTTTAACATTCACTTTAACTTTAACTTTAAATTTAACTTTAGCTTTAACTTTAACTTTAACTTTAGCTTTAACTTTAACTTTAAATTTAACTTTAACTTTAACTTTAACTTTCACTTTAACTTTAACTTTATTTTTAACTTTAACATTCACTTTAACTTTAACTTTTCTTTAACTTTAACTTTAACTTTAACTTTAAATTTAACTTTAACTTTAATTTTAACTTTAACTTTAACTTTAACTTTAACGTTAACTTTAACTTTAACTTTAATTTTAACTTTAACTTTAACTTTAACTTTAACTTTAACTTTAACTTTAACTTTAACTTTAACTTTCACTTTAACGTTAACTTTAACTTTAACTTTAACGTTAACTTTAACTTTAAATTTAACTTTAACTTTAACTTTAACTTTAACTTTAACTTTAACTTTAACTTTAACTTTAACTTTAACTTTAACTTTAACGTTAACTTTAACTTTAACTTTAATTTTAACTTTAACTTTAACTTTAACTTTAACTTTAACGTTAACTTTAACTTTAACTTTAACTTTAACTTTAACTTTAACGTTAACTTTAACTTTAACTTTAATTTTAACTTTAACTTTAACTTTAACTTTAACTTTAACTTTAACTTTCACTTTAACGTTAACTTTAACTTTAACTTTAACTTTAACTTTAACTTTAACTTTAACTTTAACTTTAACTTTAACTTTAACGTTAACTTTAACTTTAACTTTAATTTTAACTTTAACTTTAACTTTAACTTTAACTTTAACTTTAAATTTAACTTTAATTTTAACTTTAACTTTAACTTTAACTTTAACTTTAACTTTAACGTTAACTTTAACTTTAACTTTAATTTTAACTTTAACTTTAACTTTAACTTAAACTTTAACTTTCACTTTAACGTTAACTTTAACTTTAACTTTAACTTTAACTTTAACTTTAACTTTAACTTTAACGTTAACTTTAACTTTAACTTTAACTTTAACTTTAACTTTAACTTTAACGTTAACTTTAACTTTAACTTTAATTTTAACTTTAATTTTAACTTTAACTTTAACTTTAACTTTAACTTTAACTTTAAATTTAACTTTAATTTTAACTTTAACTTTAACTTTAACTTTAACTTTAACTTTAACTTTAACTTTAACTTTAACTTTAACTTTAACGTTAACTTTAACTTTAACTTTAATTTTAACTTTAACTTTAACTTTAACTTTAACTTTCACTTTAACGTTAACTTTAACTTTAACTTTAACTTTAACTTTAACTTTAACGTTAACTTTAACTTTAACTTTAACTTTAACTTTAACTTTAACTTTAACTTTAACGTTAACTTTAACTTTAACTTTAATTTTAACTTTAACTTTAACTTTAACTTTCACTTTAACTTTAACTTTAACTTTAACTTTAACTTTAAATTTAACTTTAATTTTAACTTTAACTTTAACTTTAACGTTAACTTTAACTTTAACTTTAATTTTAACTTTAACTTTAACTTTAACTTTAACTTTAAATTTAACTTTAACTTTAACTTTAACGTTAACTTTAATTTTAACTTTAATTTTAACTTTAACTTTAACTTTAACTTTAACTTTAACTTTAACTTTAACTTTAACTTTAACTTTAAATTTAACTTTAATTTTAACTTTAACTTTAACTTTAACTTTAACTTTAACGTTAACTTTAACTTTAACTTTAATTTTAACTTTAACTTTAACTTTAACTTTAACTTTAACTTTCACTTTAACGTTAACTTTAACTTTAATTTTAACTTTAACTTTAACTTTAACTTTAACTTTAACTTTAAATTTAACTTTAACTTTAACTTTCACTTTAACGTTAACTTTAACTTTAACTTTAATTTTAACTTTAACTTTAACTTTAACTTTAACTTTAACTTTAACTTTAACTTTAACTTTAACTTTAACTTTAACTTTAACTTTAACTTTAACTTTAACTTTAACTTCAACTTTAATTTTAACTTTAACTTTAACTTTAACTTTAACGTTAACTTTAACTTTAACTTTAATTTTAACTTTAACTTTAACTTTAACTTTAACTTTCACTTTCACTTTAACGTTAACTTTAACTTTAACTTTAACTTTAACTGTAACTTTAACTTTCACTTTAACGTTAACTTTAACTTTAACTTTAATTTTAACTTTAACTTTAACTTTATTTTTAACTTTAACTTTAACTTTAACTTTCGCTTTAACTTTAACTTTAACTTTAACTTTAACTTTAACGTTAACTTTAACTTTAACTTTCATTTTAACTTTAACTTTAACTTTCGCTTTAACTTTGTACATTCACTTTAACTTTAACTTTAACTTTAACTTTAACTTTAACTTTAACTTTAACTTTAACTTTAACTTTAACTTTAACTTTAACTTTAACTTTAACTTTAACTTTAACTTTAACTTTAACTTTAACTTTAACTTTAACTTTAACTTTAACTTTAACTTTAACTTTAACTTTAACTTTAACTTTAACTTTAACTTTAACTTTAACTTTAACTTTAACTTTAACTTTAACTTTAACTTTAACTTTAACTTTAACTTTAACTTTAACTTTAACTTTAACTTTAACTTTAACTTTAACTTTAACTTTAACTTTAACTTTAACTTTAACTTTAACTTTAACTTTAACTTTAACTTTAACTTTAACTTTAACTTTAACTTTAACTTTAACTTTAACTTTAACTTTAACTTTAACTTTAACTTCAACTTTAACTTTAACTTTAACTTTAACTGTGACTTTAACTTTAACTTTAAATTTAACTTTAACTTTAACTTTAGCTTTAACTTTAACTTTAACTTTAACTTTAACTTTAACTTTAACTTTAACTTTAACTTTAACTTTAACTTTAACTTTAACTTTAACTTTAACTTTAACTTTAACTTTAACTTTAACGTTAACCTTAACTTTAACTTTAACTTTAAATTTAACTTTAACTTTAACTTTAACAACTTTAACTTTAACTTTAACGTTAACTTTAACTTTAACTTTAACTTTAAATTTAACTTTAACTTTAACTTTAGCTTTAACTTTAACTTTAACTTTAACTTTGGCTTTAACTTTAACGTTAACTTTAACTTTAACTTTAACGTTAACTTTAACTTTAACTTTAATTTTAACTTTAACTTTAACTTTAACTTTAACTTTAATTTTAACTTTAACTTTAACTTTAACTTTAACTTTAACTTTCACTTTAACGTTAACTTTAACTTTAATTTTAACTTTAACTTTAACTTTAACTTTAAATTTAACTTTAACTTTAACTTTAACTTTAACTTTAACGTTAACTTTAACTTTAATTTCAACTTTAACTTTAACTTTAACTTTCACTTTAACGTTAACTTTAACTTTAATTTTAACTTTAACTTTAACTTTAACTTTAACTTTAACTTTAACTTTAACTTTAACTTTAACTTTAACTTTAACTTTAACTTTAACTTTAACTTTAACTTCAACTTTAACTTTAACTTTAACTTTAACGTTAACTTTAACTTTAATTTTAACTTTAACTTTAACTTTAACTTTCACTTTCACTTTAACGTTAACTTTAACTTTAACTTTAACTTTAACTTTCACTTTAACGTTAACTTTAACTTTAACTTTAATTTTAACTTTAACTTTAACTTTAACTTTAACAACTTTAACTTTAACTTTAACTTTAAATTTAACTTTAACTTTAACAACTTTAACTTTAACTTTAGCTTTAACTTTAACTTTAACTTTAACTTTAACTTTGGCTTTAACTTTAACTTTAACTTTAACTTTAACTTTAACTTTAACTTTAATTTTAACGTTAACTTTAACTTTAACTTTAACTTTAACTTTAAATTTAACTTTAACTTTAACAACTTTAACTTTAACTTTAGCTTTAACTTTAACTTTAACTTTAACTTTGGCTTTAACTTTAACTTTAACTTTAACTTTAACTTTAACTTTAACTTTAACTTTAACTTTAACTTTAACTTTAACTTCAACTTTAACTTTAACTTTCACTTTAACTTTAACTTAATTTTTAACTTTAACTTTCGCTTTAACTTTAACTTTAACTTTAACTTTAACTTCAACTTTAACTTTAACTTTAACTTTAACTTTAGCTTTAACTTTAACTTTAACTTTAACTTTAACTTTAATTTTAACTTTAACTTTAACGTTAACTTTAACTTTAATTTTAACTTTAACTTTAACTTTAACTTTAAATTTAACTTTAACTTTAACAACTTTAACTTTAACTTTGGCTTTAACTTTAACTTTAACTTTAACTTTAACTTTATCTTTAACTTTAACTTCAACTTTAACTTTAACTTTCACTTTAACTTTAACTTTATTTTTAACTTTAACTTTAACTTTAACTTTCGCTTTAACTTTAACTTTAACTTTAACAACTTTAACTTTAACTTTAGCTTTAACTTTAACTTTAACTTTAACTTTGGCTTTAACTTTAACTTTAACTTTAACTTCAACTTTAACTTTAACTTTCACTTTAACTTTAACTTTAACTTTATTTTTAACTTCAACTTTAACTTTCACTTTAACTTTAATTTTAACTTTAACTTTAACTTTAACTTTAACCTTAACTTTAACTTTAACTTTCATTTTAACTTTATCTTTATTTTTAACTTTAACTTTAACTTTAACTTTCAATTTAACTTTAACATTCACTTTAACTTTAACTTTAAATTTAACTTTAGCTTTAACTTTAACTTTAACTTTAGCTTTAACTTTAACTTTAAATTTAACTTTAACTTTAACTTTAACTTTCACTTTAACTTTAACTTTATTTTTAACTTTAACATTCACTTTAACTTTAACTTTTCTTTAACTTTAACTTTAACTTTAACTTTAAATTTAACTTTAACTTTAATTTTAACTTTAACTTTAACTTTAACTTTAACGTTAACTTTAACTTTAACTTTAATTTTAACTTTAACTTTAACTTTAACTTTAACTTTAACTTTAACTTTAACTTTCACTTTAACGTTAACTTTAACTTTAACTTTAACGTTAACTTTAACTTTAAATTTAACTTTAACTTTAACTTTAACTTTAACTTTAACTTTAACTTTAACTTTAACTTTAACTTTAACGTTAACTTTAACTTTAACTTTAATTTTAACTTTAACTTTAACTTTAACTTTAACTTTAACTTTAACGTTAACTTTAACTTTAACTTTAACTTTAACTTTAACGTTAACTTTAACTTTAACTTTAATTTTAACTTTAACTTTAACTTTAACTTTAACTTTAACTTTAACTTTCACTTTAACGTTAACTTTAACTTTAACTTTAACTTTAACTTTAACTTTAACGTTAACTTTAACTTTAACTTTAATTTTAACTTTAACTTTAACTTTAACTTTAACTTTAAATTTAACTTTAATTTTAACTTTAACTTTAACTTTAACTTTAACTTTAACTTTAACTTTAACTTTAACGTTAACTTTAACTTTAACTTTAATTTTAACTTTAACTTTAACTTTAACTTTAACTTTAACTTTCACTTTAACGTTAACTTTAACTTTAACTTTAACTTTAACTTTAACTTTAACTTTAACGTTAACTTTAACTTTAACTTTAACTTTAACTTTAACTTTAACGTTAACTTTAACTTTAACTTTAATTTTAACTTTAATTTTAACTTTAACTTTAACTTTAACTTTAACTTTAAATTTAACTTTAATTTTAACTTTAACTTTAACTTTAACTTTAACTTTAACTTTAACTTTAACTTTAACTTTAACGTTAACTTTAACTTTAACTTTAATTTTAACTTTAACTTTAACTTTAACTTTCACTTTAACGTTAACTTTAACTTTAACTTTAACTTTAACTTTAACTTTAACGTTAACTTTAACTTTAACTTTAACTTTAACTTTAACTTTAACTTTAACTTTAACGTTAACTTTAACTTTAACTTTAATTTTAACTTTAACTTTAACTTTAACTTTCACTTTAACTTTAACTTTAACTTTAACTTTAACTTTAACTTTAAATTTAACTTTAATTTTAACTTTAACTTTAACTTTAACGTTAACTTTAACTTTAACTTTAATTTTAACTTTAACTTTAACTTTAACTTTAACTTTAACTTTAAATTTAACTTTAACTTTAACTTTAACGTTAACTTTAATTTTAACTTTAATTTTAACTTTAACTTTAACTTTAACTTTAACTTTAACTTTAACTTTAACTTTAACTTTAACTTTAACTTTAACTTTAACTTTAACTTTAACTTTAACTTTAAATTTAACTTTAATTTTAACTTTAACTTTAACTTTAACTTTAACTTTAACTTTAACGTTAACTTTAACTTTAACTTTAATTTTAACTTTAACTTTAACTTTAACTTTAACTTTAACTTTCACTTTAACGTTAACTTTAACTTTAACTTTAACTTTAACTTTAACTTTAAATTTAACTTTAACTTTAACTTTCACTTTAACGTTAACTTTAACTTTAACTTTAATTTTAACTTTAACTTTAACTTTAACTTTAACTTTAACTTTAACTTTAACTTTAACTTTAACTTTAACTTTAACTTTAACTTCAACTTTAATTTTAACTTTAACTTTAACTTTAACTTTAACGTTAACTTTAACTTTAACTTTAATTTTAACTTTAACTTTAACTTTAACTTTAACTTTAACTTTCACTTTCACTTTAACGTTAACTTTAACTTTAACTTTAACTTTAACTGTAACTTTAACTTTCACTTTAACGTTAACTTTAACTTTAACTTTAATTTTAACTTTAACTTTAACTTTATTTTTAACTTTAACTTTAACTTTCGCTTTAACTTTAACTTTAACTTTAACTTTAACTTTAACGTTAACTTTAACTTTAACTTTCATTTTAACTTTAACTTTAACTTTCGCTTTAGCTTTGTACATTCACTTTAACTTTAACTTTAACTTTAACTTTAACTTTAACTTTAACTTTAACTTTAACTTTAACTTTAACTTTAACTTTAACTTTAACTTTAACTTTAACTTTAACTTTAACTTTAACTTTAACTTTAACTTTAACTTTAACTTTAACTTTAACTTTAACTTTAACTTTAACTTTAACTTTAACTTTAACTTTAACTTTAACTTTAACTTTAACTTTAACTTTAACTTTAACTTTAACTTTAACTTTAACTTTAACTTTAACTTTAACTTTAACTTTAACTTTAACTTTAACTTCAACTTTAACTTTAACTTTAACTTTAACTGTGACTTTAACTTTAACTTTAAATTTAACTTTAACTTTAACTTTAGCTTTAACTTTAACTTTAACTTTAACTTTAACTTTAACTTTAACTTTAACTTTAACTTTAACTTTAACTTTAACTTTAACTTTAACTTTAACTTTAACTTTAACTTTAACTTTAACTTTAACTTTAACTTTAACGTTAACCTTAACTTTAACTTTAACTTTAAATTTAACTTTAACTTTAACTTTAACAACTTTAACTTTAACTTTAACGTTAACTTTAACTTTAACTTTAACTTTAAATTTAACTTTAACTTTAACAACTTTAACTTTAACTTTAACATTAGCTTTAACTTTAACTTTAACTTTGGCTTTAACTTTAACGTTAACTTTAACTTTAACTTTAACTTTAATTTTAACTTTAACTTTAACTTTAACTTTAATTTTAACTTTAACTTTAACTTTAACTTTAACTTTCACTTTAACGTTAACTTTAACTTTAATTTTAACTTTAACTTTAACTTTAACTTTAAATTTAACTTTAACTTTAACTTTAACTTTAACTTTAACGTTAACTTTAACTTTAATTTCAACTTTAACTTTAACTTTAACTTTAACTTTAACAACTTTAACTTTAACTTTAGCTTTAACTTTAACTTTTGCTTTAACTTTAACTTTAACTTTAACTTTAACTTCAACTTTAACTTTAACTTTAACTTAACTTTAACTTTAACTTTAACTTTAACTTTAACGTTAACTTTAACTTTAACTTTAACTTTAACTTTAACTTTAACTTTAACTTTAACTTTAACTTTAATTTTAACTTTAACTTTAATTTTAACTTTAACTTTAACTTTAACTTTAACTTTAACTTTAACTTTAACTTTCACTTTAACGTTAACTTTAACTTTAACTTTAACGTTAACTTTAACTTTAAATTTAACTTTAACTTTAACTTTAACTTTAACTTTAACTTTAACTTTAACTTTAACTTTAACTTTAACGTTAACTTTAACTTTAACTTTAATTTTAACTTTAACTTTAACTTTAACTTTAACTTTAACTTTAACGTTAACTTTAACTTTAACTTTAACTTTAACTTTAACTTTAACTTTAACGTTAACTTTAACTTTAACTTTAATTTTAACTTTAACTTTAACTTTAACTTTAACTTTAACTTTAACTTTCACTTTAACGTTAACTTTAACTTTAACTTTAACTTTAACTTTAACTTTAACTTTAACTTTAACGTTAACTTTAACTTTAACTTTAATTTTAACTTTAACTTTAACTTTAACTTTAACTTTAAATTTAACTTTAATTTTAACTTTAACTTTAACTTTAACTTTAACTTTAACTTTAACGTTAACTTTAACTTTAACTTTAATTTTAACTTTAACTTTAACTTTAACTTTAACTTTAACTTTCACTTTAACGTTAACTTTAACTTTAACTTTAACTTTAACTTTAACTTTAACTTTAACTTTAACGTTAACTTTAACTTTAACTTTAACTTTAACTTTAACTTTAACGTTAACTTTAACTTTAACTTTAATTTTAACTTTAATTTTAACTTTAACTTTAACTTTAACTTTAACTTTAAATTTAACTTTAATTTTAACTTTAACTTTAACTTTAACTTTAACTTTAACTTTAACTTTAACTTTAACGTTAACTTTAACTTTAACTTTAATTTTAACTTTAACTTTAACTTTAACTTTCACTTTAACGTTAACTTTAACTTTAACTTTAACTTTAACTTTAACTTTAACGTTAACTTTAACTTTAACTTTAACTTTAACTTTAACTTTAACTTTAACGTTAACTTTAACTTTAACTTTAATTTTAACTTTAACTTTAACTTTAACTTTCACTTTAACTTTAACTTTAACTTTAACTTTAACTTTAACTTTAAATTTAACTTTAATTTTAACTTTAACTTTAACTTTAACGTTAACTTTAACTTTAACTTTAATTTTAACTTTAACTTTAACTTTAACTTTAACTTTAAATTTAACTTTAACTTTAACTTTAACGTTAACTTTAATTTTAACTTTAATTTTAACTTTAACTTTAACTTTAACTTTAACTTTAACTTTAACTTTAACTTTAACTTTAACTTTAAATTTAACTTTAATTTTAACTTTAACTTTAACTTTAACTTTAACTTTAACTTTAACGTTAACTTTAACTTTAACTTTAATTTTAACTTTAACTTTAACTTTAACTTTAACTTTAACTTTCACTTTAACGTTAACTTTAACTTTAATTTTAACTTTAACTTTAACTTTAACTTTAACTTTAACTTTAAATTTAACTTTAACTTTAACTTTCACTTTAACGTTAACTTTAACTTTAACTTTAATTTTAACTTTAACTTTAACTTTAACTTTAACTTTAACTTTAACTTTAACTTTAACTTTAACTTTAACTTTAACTTTAACTTTAACTTTAACTTCAACTTTAACTTTAACTTTAACTTTAACTTTAACTTTAACGTTAACTTTAACTTTAACTTTAATTTTAACTTTAACTTTAACTTTAACTTTAACTTTCACTTTCACTTTAACGTTAACTTTAACTTTAACTTTAACTTTAACTTTAACTGTAACTTTAACTTTCACTTTAACGTTAACTTTAACTTTAACTTTAATTTTAACTTTAACTTTAACTTTATTTTTAACTTTAACTTTAACTTTCGCTTTAACTTTAACTTTAACTTTAACTTTAACTTTAACTTTAACGTTAACTTTAACTTTAACTTTCATTTTAACTTTAACTTTAACTTTCGCTTTAGCTTTGTACATTCACTTTAACTTTAACTTTAACTTTAACTTTAACTTTAACTTTAACTTTAACTTTAACTTTAACTTTAACTTTAACTTTAACTTTAACTTTAACTTTAACTTTAACTTTAACTTTAACTTTAACTTTAACTTTAACTTTAACTTTAACTTTAACTTTAACTTTAACTTTAACTTTAACTTTAACTTTAACTTTAACTTTAACTTTAACTTTAACTTTAACTTTAACTTTAACTTTAACTTTAACTTTAACTTTAACTTTAACTTTAACTTTAACTTTAACTTTAACTTTAACTTTAACTTTAACTTCAACTTTAACTTTAACTTTAACTGTGACTTTAACTTTAACTTTAAATTTAACTTTAACTTTAACTTTAGCTTTAACTTTAACTTTAACTTTAACTTTAACTTTAACTTTAACTTTAACTTTAACTTTAACTTTAACTTTAACTTTAACTTTAACTTTAACTTTAACTTTAACTTTAACTTTAACTTTAACGTTAACCTTAACTTTAACTTTAACTTTAAATTTAACTTTAACTTTAACTTTAACAACTTTAACTTTAACTTTAACGTTAACTTTAACTTTAACTTTAACTTTAAATTTAACTTTAACTTTAACAACTTTAACTTTAACTTTAACATTAGCTTTAACTTTAACTTTAACTTTAACTTTGGCTTTAACTTTAACGTTAACTTTAACTTTAACTTTAACTTTAATTTTAACTTTAACTTTAACTTTAACTTTAATTTTAACTTTAACTTTAACTTTAACTTTAACTTTAACTTTCACTTTAACGTTAACTTTAACTTTAATTTTAACTTTAACTTTAACTTTAACTTTAAATTTAACTTTAACTTTAACTTTAACTTTAACTTTAACTTTAACGTTAACTTTAACTTTAATTTCAACTTTAACTTTAACTTTAACTTTAACTTTAACAACTTTAACTTTAACTTTAGCTTTAACTTTAACTTTTGCTTTAACTTTAACTTTAACTTTAACTTCAACTTTAACTTTAACTTTAACTTAACTTTAACTTTAACTTTAACTTTAACTTTAACGTTAACTTTAACTTTAACTTTAACTTTAACTTTAACTTTAACTTTAACTTTAATTTTAACTTTAACTTTAACTTTAACTTTAACTTTAACTTTCACTTTAACTTTAACCTTAACTTTATTTTTAACTTTAGCTTTAACTTTAACTTTCGCTTTAACTTTAACTTTAACTTTAACTTTAACTTTAACTTTAACTTTAACTTCAACTTTAACTTTAACTTTAACTTTAACTTTAACTTTATTTTTAACTTTAACTTTAACTTTCGCTTTAACTTTAACATTCACTTTAACTTTAACTTTAACTTTAACTTTATTTTTAACTTTAACTTTAACTTTCGCTTTAACTTTAACTTTAACTTTAACTTTAACTTTCACTTTAACTTTATTTTTAACTTTAACTTTAACTTTAACTTTAACTTTAACTTTCGCTTTAACTTTAACTTTAACTTTTACTTTAACTTTGACTTTGACTTTAACTTTAACTTTCATTTTAACTTTAACTTTAACTTTCGCTTTAACTTTGTACATTCACTTTAACTTTAACTTTAACTTTAACTTTAACTTTAACTTTAACTTTAACTTTAACTTTAACTTTAACTTTAACTTTAACTTTAACTTTAACTTTAACTTTAACTTTAACTTTAACTTTAACTTTAACTTTAACTTTAACTTTAACTTTAACTTTAACTTTAACTTTAACTTTAACGTTAACTTTAACTTCAACTTTAACTTTAACTTTAACTGTGACTTTAACTTTAACTTTAAATTTAACTTTAACTTTAACTTTAACGTTAACTTTAACTTTAACTTTAACTTTAACTTTAAATTTAACTTTAACTTTAACAACTTTAACTTTAACTTTAACGTTAACTTTAACTTTAACTTTAAATTTAACTTTAACTTTAACTTTAACAACTTTAACTTTAACTTTAACGTTAACTTTAACTTTAACTTTAACTTTAAATTTAACTTTAACTTTAACTTTAACAACTTTAACTTTAACTTTAGCTTTAACTTTAACTTTAACTTTAACTTTGGCTTTAACTTTAACTTTAACTTTAACTTTAACTTTAACTTTAACTTTAACTTTAACTTTAACTTTAACTTTAACTTTAACTTTAAGTTTAACTTTAACTTTAACTTTAACTTTAACTTCAACTTTAACTTTAACTTTAACTTTCACTTTAACTTTAACTTTAACTTTAACTTTAACTTTAACTTTAACTTCAACTTTAACTTTAACTTTAACTTTAACTGTGACTTTAACTTTAACTTTAAATTTAACTTTAACTTTAGCTTTAACTTTAACTTTAACTTTAACTTTAACTTTAACTTTAACTTTAACTTTAACTTTAACTTTAACGTTAACTTTAACTTTAACTTTCATTTTAACTTTAACTTTAACTTTCGCTTTAGCTTTGTACATTCACTTTAACTTTAACTTTAACTTTAACTTTAACTTTAACTTTAACTTTAACTTTAACTTTAACTTTAACTTTAACTTTAACTTTAACTTTAACTTTAACTTTAACTTTAACTTTAACTTTAACTTTAACTTTAACTTTAACTTTAACTTTAACTTTAACTTTAACTTTAACTTTAACTTTAACTTTAACTTTAACTTTAACTTTAACTTTAACTTTAACTTTAACTTTAACTTTAACTTTAACTTTAACTTTAACTTTAACTTTAACTTTAACTTTAACTTTAACTTTAACTTTAACTTTAACTTTAACTTTAACTTTAACTTTAACTTTAACTTTAACTTTAACTTTAACTTTAACTTTAACTTTAACTTTAACTTCAACTTTAACTTTAACTTTAACTTTAACTGTGACTTTAACTTTAACTTTAAATTTAACTTTAACTTTAACTTTAGCTTTAACTTTAACTTTAACTTTAACTTTAACTTTAACTTTAACTTTAACTTTAACTTTAACTTTAACTTTAACTTTAACTTTAACTTTAACTTTAACTTTAACTTTAACTTTAACTTTAACTTTAACGTTAACCTTAACTTTAACTTTAACTTTAAATTTAACTTTAACTTTAACTTTAACAACTTTAACTTTAACTTTAACGTTAACTTTAACTTTAACTTTAACTTTAAATTTAACTTTAACTTTAACAACTTTAACTTTAACTTTAACATTAGCTTTAACTTTAACTTTAACTTTAACTTTGGCTTTAACTTTAACGTTAACTTTAACTTTAACTTTAACTTTAATTTTAACTTTAACTTTAACTTTAACTTTAATTTTAACTTTAACTTTAACTTTAACTTTAACTTTCACTTTAACGTTAACTTTAACTTTAATTTTTACTTTAACTTTAACTTTAACTTTAAATTTAACTTTAACTTTAACTTTAACTTTAACTTTAACTTTAATTTCAACTTTAACTTTAACTTTAACTTTAACTTTAACAACTTTAACTTTAACTTTAGCTTTAACTTTAACTTTTGCTTTAACTTTAACTTTAACTTTAACTTTAACTTCAACTTTAACTTTAACTTTAACTTAACTTTAACTTTAACTTTAACTTTAACTTTAACGTTAACTTTAACTTTAACTTTAACTTTAACTTTAACTTTAACTTTAACTTTAACTTTAATTTTAACTTTAACTTTAACTTTAACTTTAACTTTAACTTTCACTTTAACTTTAACCTTAACTTTATTTTTAACTTTAGCTTTAACTTTAACTTTCGCTTTAACTTTAACTTTAACTTTAACTTTAACTTTAACTTCAACTTTAACTTTAACTTTAACTTTAACTTTAACTTTATTTTTAACTTTAACTTTAACTTTCGCTTTAACTTTAACATTCACTTTAACTTTAACTTTAACTTTATTTTTAACTTTAACTTTAACTTTCGCTTTAACTTTAACTTTAACTTTAACTTTAACTTTCACTTTAACTTTATTTTTAACTTTAACTTTAACTTTAACTTTAACTTTAACTTTCGCTTTAACTTTAACTTTAACTTTTATTTTAACTTTGACTTTGACTTTAACTTTAACTTTCATTTTAACTTTAACTTTAACTTTCGCTTTAACTTTGTACATTCACTTTAACTTTAACTTTAACTTTAACTTTAACTTTAACTTTAACTTTAACTTTAACTTTAACTTTAACTTTAACTTTAACTTTAACTTTAACTTTAACTTTAACTTTAACTTTAACTTTAACTTTAACTTTAACTTTAACTTTAACTTTAACTTTAACTTTAACTTTAACTTCAACTTTAACTTTAACTTTAACTGTGACTTTAACTTTAACTTTAAATTTAACTTTAACTTTAACTTTAACGTTAACTTTAACTTTAACTTTAACTTTAACTTTAAATTTAACTTTAACTTTAACAACTTTAACTTTAACTTTAACGTTAACTTTAACTTTAACTTTAAATTTAACTTTAACTTTAACTTTAACAACTTTAACTTTAACTTTAACGTTAACTTTAACTTTAACTTTAACTTTAAATTTAACTTTAACTTTAACTTTAACAACTTTAACTTTAACTTTAGCTTTAACTTTAACTTTAACTTTAACTTTGGCTTTAACTTTAACTTTAACTTTAACTTTAACTTTAACTTTAACTTTAACTTTAACTTTAACTTTAACTTTAAGTTTAACTTTAACTTTAACTTTAACTTTAACTTCAACTTTAACTTTAACTTTAACTTTCACTTTAACTTTAACTTAATTTTTAACTTATGAATTTTTTGGCGACCTTTTATTTTTAAATATGTATATATAGCTGGCTTTAGGTCCAAGGGTATTTTTTAATTTTTCAATTATAAAACACGGACCTAAAGCCAGCTATATATACATACTTAATTTTTAACTTTAACTTTCGCTTTAACTTTAACTTTAACTTTAACTTCAACTTTAACTTTAACTTTAACTTTAACTTTAACTTTAACTTTAACTTTAACTTTAACTTTAACTTTAACTTTAACTTTAACTTTAACTTTAACTTTAACTTTAACTTTAACTTTAACTTTAACTTTAACTTTAACTTTAACTTTAACGTTAACTTTAACTTTAATTTTAACTTTAACTTTAACTTTAACTTTAAATTTAACTTTAACTTTAACTTTAACAACTTTAACTTTAACTTTAGCTTTAACTTTAACTTTAACTTTGGCTTTAACTTTAACTTTAACTTTAACTTTAACTTTAACTTTATCTTTAACTTTAACTTCAACTTTAACTTAACTTTCACTTTAACTTTAACTTTAACTTTAACTTTAACTTTAACTTTATTTTTAACTTTAACTTTAACTTTCGCTTTAACTTTAACTTTAACTTTAACAACTTTAACTTTAACTTTAGCTTTAACTTTAACTTTAACTTTCACTTTAACTTTATTTTTAACTTTAACTTTAACTTTAACTTTCGCTTTAACTTTAACTTTAACTTTTACTTTAACTTTGACTTTGACTTTAACTTTAACTTTAACTTTAACTTTAACTTTAACTTTAACTTTAACTTTAACTTTAACTTTAACTTTAACTTTAACTTTAACTTTAACTTTAACTTTAACTTTAACTTTAACTTTAACTTTAACTTTAACTTTAACTTTAACTTTAACTTTAACTTTAACTTTAACTTTAACTTCAACTTTAACTTTAACTTTAACTGTGACTTTAACTTTAACTTTAAATTTAACTTTAACTTTAACGTTAACTTTAACTTTAACTTTAACTTTAACTTTAAATTTAACTTTAACTTTAACAACTTTAACTTTAACTTTAACTTTAACTTTAACGTTAACTTTAACTTTAACTTTAAATTTAACTTTAACTTTAACTTTAACTTTAAGTTTAACTTTAACTTTAACTTTAACTTTAACTTCAACTTTAACTTTAACTTTAACTTTCACTTTAACTTTAACTTAATTTTTAACTTATGAATTTTTTGGCGACCTTTTATTTTTAAATATGTATATATAGCTGGCTTTAGGTCCAAGGGTATTTTTTAATTTTTCAATTATAAAACACGGACCTAAAGCCAGCTATATATACATACTTAATTTTTAACTTTAACTTTCGCTTTAACTTTAACTTTAACTTTAACTTCAACTTTAACTTTAACTTTAACTTTAACTTTAACTTTAACTTTAACTTTAACTTTAACTTTAACTTTAACTTTAACTTTAACTTTAACTTTAACTTTAACTTTAACTTTAACTTTAACTTTAACTTTAACTTTAACTTTAACTTTAACTTTAACTTTAACTTTAACGTTAACTTTAACTTTAATTTTAACTTTAACTTTAACTTTAACTTTAAATTTAACTTTAACTTTAACTTTAACAACTTTAACTTTAACTTTAGCTTTAACTTTAACTTTAACTTTGGCTTTAACTTTAACTTTAACTTTAACTTTAACTTTATCTTTAACTTTAACTTCAACTTTAACTTAACTTTCACTTTAACTTTAACTTTAACTTTAACTTTAACTTTAACTTTAACTTTATTTTTAACTTTAACTTTAACTTTAACTTTCGCTTTAACTTTAACTTTAACTTTAACAACTTTAACTTTAACTTTAGCTTTAACTTTAACTTTAACTTTCACTTTAACTTTATTTTTAACTTTAACTTTAACTTTAACTTTCGCTTTAACTTTAACTTTAACTTTTACTTTAACTTTGACTTTGACTTTAACTTTAACTTTAACTTTAACTTTAACTTTAACTTTAACTTTAACTTTAACTTTAACTTTAACTTTAACTTTAACTTTAACTTTAACTTTAACTTTAACTTTAACTTTAACTTTAACTTTAACTTTAACTTTAACTTTAACTTTAACTTTAACTTTAACTTTAACTTTAACTTTAACTTTAACTTTAACTTTAACTTTAACTTTAACTTTAACTTTAACTTTAACTTTAACTTTAACTTTAACTTTAACTTTAACTTTAACTTTAACTTTAACTTTAACTTCAACTTTAACTTTAACTTTAACTGTGACTTTAACTTTAACTTTAAATTTAACTTTAACTTTAACGTTAACTTTAACTTTAACTTTAACTTTAACTTTAAATTTAACTTTAACTTTAACAACTTTAACTTTAACTTTAACTTTAACTTTAACGTTAACTTTAACTTTAACTTTAAATTTAACTTTAACTTTAACTTTAACAACTTTAACTTTAACTTTAACGTTAACTTTAACTTTAACTTTAACTTTAAATTTAACTTTAACTTTAACAACTTTAACTTTAACTTTAGCTTTAACTTTAACTTTAACTTTAACTTTGGCTTTAACTTTAACTTTAACTTTAACTTTAACTTTAACTTTAACTTTAACTTTAACTTTAACTTTAACTTTAACTTTAACTTTAACTTTAACTTTAACTTTAAATTCAACTTTAACTTTAACTTTAACTTTCACTTTAACTTTAACTTAATTTTTAACTTTAACTTTCGCTTTAACTTTAACTTTAACTTTAACTTTAACTTTAACGTTAACTTTAACTTTAATTTTAACTTTAACTTTAACTTTAACTTTAAATTTAACTTTAACTTTAACTTTAACTTTAACTTTAACTTTAACTTTAACTTTAACTTTAACTTTAACTTTAACTTTAACTTTAACGTTAACTTTAACTTTAATTTTAACTTTAACTTTAACTTTAACTTTAAATTTAACTTTAACTTTAACAACTTTAACTTTAACTTTAGCTTTAACTTTAACTTTGGCTTTAACTTTAACTTTAACTTTAACTTTAACTTTAACTTTAACGTTAACTTTAACTTTAATTTTAACTTTAACTTTAACTTTAACTTTAAATTTAACTTTAACTTTAACAACTTTAACTTTAACTTTAGCTTTAACTTTAACTTTAACTTTGGCTTTAACTTTAACTTTAACTTTAACTCTAACTTTATCTTTAACTTTAACTTCAACTTTAACTTAACTTTCACTTTAACTTTAACTTTAACTTTAACTTTAACTTTAACTTTATTTTTAACTTTAACTTTAACTTTATCTTTCGCTTTAACTTTAACTTTAACTTTAACAACTTTAACTTTAACTTTAGCTTTAACTTTAACTTTAACTTTCACTTTAACTTTATTTTTAACTTTAACTTTAACTTTAACTTTCGCTTTAACTTTAACTTTAACTTTTACTTTAACTTTGACTTTGACTTTAACTTTAACTTTAACTTTAACTTTAACTTTAACTTTAACTTTAACTTTAACTTTAACTTTAACTTTAACTTTAACTTTAACTTTAACTTTAACTTTAACTTTAACTTTAACTTTAACTTTAACTTTAACTTTAACTTTAACTTTAACTTTAACTTTAACTTTAACTTTAACTTTAACTTTAACTTTAACTTTAACTTTAACTTTAACTTTAACTTCAACTTTAACTTTAACTTCAACTTTAACTTTAACTTTAACTGTGACTTTAACTTTAACTTTAAATTTAACTTTAACTTTAACGTTAACTTTAACTTTAACTTTAACTTTAACTTTAAATTTAACTTTAACTTTAACAACTTTAACTTTAACTTTAACTTTAACTTTAACGTTAACTTTAACTTTAACTTTAAATTTAACTTTAACTTTAACAACTTTAACTTTAACTTTAACGTTAACTTTAACTTTAACTTTAACTTTAACTTTAAATTTAACTTTAACTTTAACAACTTTAACTTTAGCTTTAACTTTAACTTTAACTTTAACTTTGGCTTTAACTTTAACTTTAACTTTAACTTTAACTTTAACTTTAACTTTAACTTTAACTTTAACTTTAACTTTAACTTTAACTTTAACTTTAACTTTAACTTTAACTTTAACTTTAACTTTAACTTTAACTTTAACTTTAACTTTAACTTTAACTTTAACTTTAACTTTAACTTTAAATTCAACTTTAACTTTAACTTTAACTTTCACTTTAACTTTAACTTTAACTTTAAATTCAACTTTAACTTTAACTTTAACTTTCACTTTAACTTTAACTTAATTTTTAACTTTAACTTTCGCTTTAACTTTAACTTTAACTTTAACTTTAACTTTAACGTTAACTTTAACTTTAACTTTAACTTTAACTTTAACTTTAACTTTAACTTTAACTTTAACTTTAACTTTAACTTTAACTTTAACTTTAACTTTAACTTTAACTTTAACTTTAACTTTAACGTTAACTTTAACTTTAATTTTAACTTTAACTTTAACTTTAACTTTAAATTTAACTTTAACTTTAACAACTTTAACTTTAACTTTAGCTTTAACTTTAACTTTGGCTTTAACTTTAACTTTAACTTTAACTTTAACTTTAACTTTAACTTTAACTTTAACTTTAACTTTATCTTTAACTTTAACTTCAACTTTAACTTTAACTTTCACTTTAACTTTAACTTTAACTTTAACTTTATTTTTAACTTTAACTTTAACTTTCGCTTTAACTTTAATTTTAACAACTTTAACTTTAACTTTAGCTTTAACTTTAACTTTAACTTTAACTTTAACTTTGGCTTTAACTTTAACTTTAACTTTAACTTTAACTTTAACTTCAACTTTAACTTTAACTTTCACTTTAACTTTAACTTTAACTTTATTTTTAACTTCAACTTTAACTTTCACTTTAACTTTAATTTTAACTTTAACTTTAACTTTAACTTTAACTTTAACTTTAACTTTAACCTTAACTTTAACTTTAACTTTCATTTTAACTTTATCTTTATTTTTAACTTTAACTTTAACTATAACTTTCAATTTAACTTTAACATTCACTTTAACTTTAACTTTAAATTTAACTTTAGCTTTAACGTTAGCTTTAACTTTAACTTTAGCTTTAACTTTAACTTTAACTTTAACTTTAACTTTAACTTAAACTTTAACTTTAACTTTAACTTTAACTTTAACTTTATTTTTAACTTTAACATTCACTTTAACTCTAAGTTTTCTTTAACTTTAACTTTAACTTGAACTTTAACTTTAACTTTAACTTTAGCTTTAACTTTAACTTTAACTTTAACTTTAACTTTAACTATAACTTTAACTTTAACTTTAACTTTAACTTTAACTTTAACTTTAACTTTAACTTTAACGTTAACTTTAACTTTAACTTTAACGTTAACTTTAACTTTAACTTTAATTTTAACTTTAACTTTAACTTTAAATTTAACTTTAACTTTAACTTTAACAACTTTAACTTTAACTTTAGCTTTAACTTTAACTTTAACTTTAACTTTCACTTTAACTTTAACTTTAACTTTAACTTTATTTTTAACTTTAACATTCACTTTAACTCTAAGTTTTCTTTAACTTTAACTTTAACTTTAACTTTAGCTTTAACTTTAACTTTAACCTTAACTTTAACTTTAACTTTCATTTTAACTTTATCTTTATTTTTAACTTTAACTTTAACTTTAACTTTCAATTTAACTTTAACATTCACTTTAACTTTAACTTTAAATTTAACTTTAGCTTTAACTTTAACTTTAACTTTAACTTTAACTTTAACTTTAACTTTAACTTTAACTTTAACTTTAACTTTCACTTTAACTTTAACTTTATTTTTAACTTTAACATTCACTTTAACTTTAACTTTTCTTTAACTTTAACTTTAACTTTAACTTTAACTTTAACTTTCACTTTAACTTTAACTTTATTTTTAACTTTAACATTCACTTTAACTTTAACTTTTCTTTAACTTTAACTTTAACTTTAAATTTAACTTTAACTTTAACTTTAACAACTTTAACTTTAACTTTAACTTTAGCTTTAACTTTAACTTTAACTTTAACTTTCACTTTAGCTTTAACTTTATTTTTAACTTTAACATTCACTTTAACTCTAAGTTTTCTTTAACTTTAACTTGAACTTTAACTTTAACTTTAACTTTAGCTTTAACTTTAACTTTAATTTTAGCTTTCACTTTAACTTTATTTTTAACTTTAACTTTTCTTTAACTTTAACTTTAACTTTCACTTTAACTTTAACTTTATTTTTAACTTCAACTTTAACTTTAACTTTAACTTTAACTTTATTTTTAACTTTAACTTTTCTTTAACTTTAACTTTAACTTGAACTTTAACTTTAACTTTAACTTTAACTTTAGCTTTAACTTTAACTTTAACTTTAGCTTTAACTTTAACTTTAACTTTAACTTTAACTTTAAATTTAACTTTAACTTTCACTTTAACTTTAATTTTATTTTTAACTTTAACATTTACTTTAACTTTAACTTTTCTTTAACTTTAACTTTAACTTTAAATTTAACTTTAACTTTAACTTTAACAACTTTAACTTTAACTTTAGCTTTAACTTTAAATTTCACTTTAACTTTAACTTTATTTTTAACTTTAACATTCACTTTAACTTTAACTTTTCTTTAACTTTAACTTTAACTTTAACTTTAACTTTAACTTTATCTTTAACTTTAACTTTAACTTTAACTTTAATTTTAGCTTTAACTTTAACTTTAACTTTAAATTTAACTTTAACTTTAACTTTAACTTTCACTTTAACTTTAACTTTATTTTTAACTTTAACATTCACTTTAACTTTAACTTTTCTTTAACTTTAACTTTAACTTTAACTTTAACTTGAACTTTAACTTTATCTTTAACTTTAGCTTTAACTTTAACTTTAACTTTAGCTTTAACTTTAACTTTAATTTTAACTTTAACTTTAACTTTAACTTTAACCTTAGCTTTAAATTTAACTTTAACTTTAACTTTCACATTCACTTTAACTTTAACTTTATTTTTAACTTTAACTTTAACTTTCGCTTTAACTTTAACATTCACTTTAATTTTAACTTTAACTTTAATTTTAACTTTAACTTTGACTTTAACTTTAACTTTAACTTTAACTTTAACTTTAATTTTAACTTTAACTTTAACTTTAAATTTAACTTTAACTTTAACTTTAACTTTAACTTTAACTTTAATTTTAACTTTAACTTTGACTTTAACTTTAACTTTAACTTTAACTTTAACTTTAACTTTAACTTTAACTTTAGCTTTAACTTTAACTTTAACTTCAACGTTAACTTTAACTTTAACTTTAACTTTAACTTTAAATTTAACTTTAACTTTAACTTTAACTTTAACAACTTTAACTTTAACTTTAACTTTAGCTTTAACTATAACTTTAACTTTAACTTTGGCTTTAACTTTAACTTTAACTTTAACTTTAACTTTAACTTTAACTTTAACTTTAACTTTAACTTTAACTTTAACTTTAACTTTAACTTTAACTTTAACTTTAACTTTAACTTTAACTTTAACTTTAACTTTAACTTTAACTTTAACTTTAACTTTAACTTTAACTTTAACTTTAACTTTAACTTTAACTTTAACTTTAACTTTAACTTCAACTTTAACTTTAACTTTAACTTTCACTTTAACTTTAACTTAATTTTTAACTTTAACTTTAACTTTCGATTTAACTTTAACTTAAACTTTAACTTTAACTTCAACTTTAACTTTAACTTTAACTTTAACTTTAACTTTAACGTTAACTTTAACTTTAACTTTAATTTTAACTTTAACTTTAACTTTAACTTTAACTTTAACTTTAACTTTAACTTTAACTTTAATTTTAACTTTAACTTTAACTTTAAATTTAACTTTAACTTTAACAACTTTAACTTTAACTTTAGCTTTAACTTTAACTTTAACTTTGGCTTTAACTTTAACTTTAACTTAAACTTTCACTTTAACTTTAACTTTATTTTTAACTTTAGCTTTAACTTTAACTTTCGCTTTAACTTTAACTTTAACTTTAACTTCAACTTTAACTTTAACTTTAACGTTAACTTTAAATTTAACTTTAACTTTAACGTTAACTTTAACTTTAATTTTAACTTTAACTTTAACTTTAACTTTAACTTTAACTTAAACTTTAACTTTAACGTTAACTTTAACTTTAACTTTAACTTTAACTTTAATTTTAACTTTAACTTTAAATTTAACTTTAACTTTAACAACTTTAACTTTAACTTTAGCTTTAACTTTAACTTTAACTTTAACTTTATTTTTAACTTTAACATTCACTTTAACTCTAAGTTTTCTTTAACTTTAACTTTAACTTTAACTTTAACTTTAGCTTTAACTTTAACTTTAACTTTAATTTTAGCTTTCACTTTAACTTTATTTTTAACTTTAACTTTTCTTTAACTTTAACTTTAACTTGAACTTTAACTTTAACAACTTTAACTTTAATTTTAGCTTTAACTTTAACTTTAACTTTGGCTTTAACTTTAACTTTAACTTTAACTTCAACTTTAACTTTCACTTTAACTTTAACTTTATTTTTAACTTCAACTTTAACTTTCACTTTAACTTTAACTTTAACTTTCACTTTAACTATATTTTTAACTTTAACTTTTCTTTAACTTTAACTTTAACTTTAACTTGAACTTTAACTTTAACTTTAACTTTAGCTTTAACTTTAACTTTAACTTTAGCTTTAACTTTAACTTTAAATTTAACTTTAACTTTAACTTTAACTTTCACTTTCACTTTAACTTTAACTTTATTTTTAACTTTAACATTCACTTTAACTTTAACTTTTCTTTAACTTTAACTTTAAATTTAACTTAACTTTAACAACTTTAACTTTAACTTTAACTTTAGCTTTAACTTTAACATTCACTTTAACTTTAACTTTTCTTTAACTTTAACTTTAACTTTAACTTTAACTTTAACTTTAACTTTAACTTTAACTTTAACTTTAACTTTAACTTTAACTTTAACTTTAACTTTAACTTTAACTTTAACTTTAACTTTAGCTTTAACTTTAACTTTAACTTTAATTTTAACTTCAACTTTAACTTTAACTTTAACTTTAACTTTAACTTTAACGTTAACTTTAACTTTAACTTTAATTTTAACTTTAACTTTAACTTTAACTTTAACTTTCACTTTCACTTTAACGTTAACTTTAACTTTAACTTTAACTTTCACTTTAACGTTAACTTTAACTTTAACTTTAACTTTAATTTTAACTTTAACTTTAACTTTAACTTTATTTTTAACTTTAACTTTAACTTTAACTTTAACTTTAACTTTAACTTTAACTTTAACGTTAACTTTAACTTTAACTTTAACTTTAATTTTAACTTTAACTTTAACTTTAACTTTCACTTTCATTTTAACGTTAACTTTAACTTTAACTTTAACTTTAACTTTAACTTTAACTTTAACTTTCACTTTAACGTTAACTTTAACTTTAACTTTAATTTTAACTTTAACTTTAACTTTAACTTTAACTTTAACTTTATTTTTAACTTTAACTTTAACTTTAACTTTAACTTTCGCTTTAACTTTAACTTTAACTTTAACTTTAACTTTAACTTTAACTTTAACTTTATTTTTAACTTTAACACTCACTTTAACTCTAAGTTTTCTTTAACTTTAACTTTAACTTGAACTTTAACTTTAACTTTAACTTTAGCTTTAACTTTAACTTTAACTTTAACTTTAACTTTAACTTTAACTTTAACTTTATTTTTAACTTTAACATTCACTTTAACTCTAAGTTTTCTTTAACTTTAACTTTAACTTGAACTTTAACTTTAACTTTAACTTTAGCTTTAACTTTAACTTTAACTTTAACTTTAACTTTAACTTTAACTTTAACTTTAACTTTATTTTTAACTTTAACATTCACTTTAACTCTAAGTTTTCTTTAACTTTAACTTTAACTTGAACTTTAACTTTAACTTTAACTTTAGCTTTAACTTTAACTTTAACTTTAACTTTAACTTTAACTTTAACTTTAACTATAACTTTAACTTTAACTTTAACTTTAACTTTAACTTTAACTTTAACTTTAACTTTAACTTTAACGTTAACTTTAACTTTAACTTTAACGTTAACTTTAACTTTAACTTTAATTTTAACTTTAACTTTAACTTTAAATTTAACTTTAACTTTAACTTTAACTTTAACAACTTTAACTTTAACTTTAGCTTTAACTTTAACTTTAACTTTAACTTTCACTTTAACTTTATTTTTAACTTTAACATTCACTTTAACTCTAAGTTTTCTTTAACTTTAACTTTAACTTGAACTTTAACTTTAACTTTAACTTTAGCTTTAACTTTAACTTTAACTTTAACTTTAACTTTAACTTTAACTATAACTTTAACTTTAACTTTAACTTTAACTTTAACTTTAACTTTAACTTTAACTTTAACTTTAACGTTAACTTTAACTTTAACTTTAACGTTAACTTTAACTTTAACTTTAATTTTAACTTTAACTTTAACTTTAAATTTAACTTTAACTTTAACTTTAACTTTAACAACTTTAACTTTAACTTTAGCTTTAACTTTAACTTTAACTTTAACTTTCACTTTAACTTTAACTTTAACTTTAACTTTAAATTTAACTTTAACTTTAACTTTAACTTTAACAACTTTAACTTTAACTTTAGCTTTAACTTTAACGTTAACTTTAACTTTAACTTTAACGTTAACTTTAACTTTAACTTTAATTTTAACTTTAACTTTAACTTTAAATTTAACTTTAACTTTAACTTTAACTTTAACAACTTTAACTTTAACTTTAGCTTTAACTTTAACTTTAACTTTAACTTTAACTTTCACTTTAACTTTAACTTTAACTTTAACTTTATTTTTAACTTTAACATTCACTTTAACTCTAAGTTTTCTTTAGCTTTAACGTTAACTTTAACTTTAACTTTAGCTTTAACTTTAACTTTAACTTTAACTTTAACTTTAACTTTAACTTTAACTTTAACTTTAACTTTAACTTTAACTTTAACTTTAACTTTAACTTTAATTTTAACTTTAACTTTAACTTTAACTTTATTTTTAACTTTAACTTTAACTTCAACTTTAACTTTAACTTTAACTTTAACGTTAACTTTAACTTTAACTTTAACTTTAATTTTAACTTTAACTTTAACTTTAACTTTCACTTTCATTTTAACGTTAACTTTAACTTTAACTTTAACTTTAACTTTAACTTTAACTTTAACTTTCACTTTAACGTTAACTTTAACTTTAACTTTAATTTTAACTTTAACTTTAACTTTAACTTTAACTTTAACTTTAACTTTATTTTTAACTTTAACTTTAACTTTAACTTTAACTTTAACTTTCGCTTTAACTTTAACTTTAGCTTTAACTTTAACTTTAACTTTAACTTTAACTTTAAATTTAACTTTAACTTTAACTTTAACTTTAACTTTATTTTTAACTTTAACATTCACTTTAACTCTAAGTTTTCTTTAACTTTAACTTTAACTTGAACTTTAACTTTAACTTTAACTTTAGCTTTAACTTTAACTTTAACTTTAACTTTAACTTTAACTTTAACTTTAACTTTATTTTTAACTTTAACATTCACTTTAACTCTAAGTTTTCTTTAACTTTAACTTTAACTTGAACTTTAACTTTAACTTTAACTTTAGCTTTAACTTTAACTTTAACTTTAACTTTAACTTTAACTTTAACTTTAACTTTATTTTTAACTTTAACATTCACTTTAACTCTAAGTTTTCTTTAACTTTAACTTTAACTTGAACTTTAACTTTAACTTTAACTTTAGCTTTAACTTTAACTTTAACTTTAACTTTAACTTTAACTTTAACTATAACTTTAACTTTAACTTTAACTTTAACTTTAACTTTAACTTTAACTTTAACGTTAACTTTAACTTTAACTTTAACGTTAACTTTAACTTTAACTTTAATTTTAACTTTAACTTTAACTTTAAATTTAACTTTAACTTTAACTTTAACTTTAACAACTTTAACTTTAACTTTAGCTTTAACTTTAACTTTAACTTTAACTTTCACTTTAACTTTAACTTTAACTTTAACTTTAAATTTAACTTTAACTTTAACTTTAACAACTTTAACTTTAACTTTAGCTTTAACTTTAACGTTAACTTTAACTTTAACTTTAACGTTAACTTTAACTTTAACTTTAATTTTAACTTTAACTTTAACTTTAAATTTAACTTTAACTTTAACTTTAACTTTAACAACTTTAACTTTAACTTTAGCTTTAACTTTAACTTTAACTTTAACTTTCACTTTAACTTTAACTTTAACTTTAACTTTATTTTTAACTTTAACATTCACTTTAACTCTAAGTTTTCTTTAGCTTTAACGTTAACTTTAACTTTAACTTTAGCTTTAACTTTAACTTTAACTTTAACTTTAACTTTAACTTTAACTTTAACTTTAACTTTAACTTTAACTTTAAC
The DNA here is from genome assembly GCF_040869045.1 of Eurosta solidaginis. Taxonomy (NCBI): domain Eukaryota; kingdom Metazoa; phylum Arthropoda; class Insecta; order Diptera; family Tephritidae; genus Eurosta; species Eurosta solidaginis. The sequence goes on along the minus strand of NW_027136887.1, from coordinate 196,430 downwards.
TTTAACTTTAACTTTAACTTTAACTTTATTTTTAACTTTAACATTCACTTTAACTCTAAGTTTTCTTTAACTTTAACTTTAACTTGAACTTTAACTTTAACTTTAACTTTAGCTTTAACTTTAACTTTAACTTTAACTTTAACTTTAACTATAACTTTAACTTTAACTTTAACTTTAACTTTAACTTTAACTTTAACGTTAACTTTAACTTTAACTTTAACGTTAACTTTAACTTTAACTTTAATTTTAACTTTAACTTTAACTTTAAATTTAACTTTAACTTTAACTTTAACTTTAACAACTTTAACTTTAACTTTAGCTTTAACTTTAACTTTAACTTTCACTTTAACTTTAACTTTAACTTTAACTTTATTTTTAACTTTAACATTCACTTTAACTCTAAGTTTTCTTTAACTTTAACTTTAACTTTAACTTTAACTTTAGCTTTAACTTTAACTTTAACCTTAACTTTAACTTTAACTTTCATTTTAACTTTATCTTTATTTTTAACTTTAACTTTAACTTTAACTTTCAATTTAACTTTAACATTCACTTTAACTTTAACTTTAAATTTAACTTTAGCTTTAACTTTAACTTTAACTTTAACTTTAACTTTAACTTTAACTTTAACTTTAACTTTAACTTTAACTTTCACTTTAACTTTAACTTTATTTTTAACTTTAACATTCACTTTAACTTTAACTTTTCTTTAACTTTAACTTTAACTTTAACTTTAACTTTAACTTTCACTTTAACTTTAACTTTATTTTTAACTTTAACATTCACTTTAACTTTAACTTTTCTTTAACTTTAACTTTAACTTTAAATTTAACTTTAACTTTAACTTTAACAACTTTAACTTTAACTTTAACTTTAGCTTTAACTTTAACTTTAACTTTAACTTTCACTTTAACTTTAACTTTATTTTTAACTTTAACATTCACTTTAACTCTAAGTTTTCTTTAACTTTAACTTGAACTTTAACTTTAACTTTAACTTTAGCTTTAACTTTAACTTTAACTTTAATTTTAGCTTTCACTTTAACTTTATTTTTAACTTTAACTTTTCTTTAACTTTAACTTTAACTTTCACTTTAACTTTAACTTTATTTTTAACTTCAACTTTAACTTTAACTTTAACTTTATTTTTAACTTTAACTTTTCTTTAACTTTAACTTTAACTTGAACTTTAACTTTAACTTTAACTTTAACTTTAGCTTTAACTTTAACTTTAACTTTAGCTTTAACTTTAACTTTAACTTTAACTTTAACTTTAACTTTAAATTTAACTTTAACTTTCACTTTAACTTTAATTTTATTTTTAACTTTAACATTTACTTTAACTTTAACTTTTCTTTAACTTTAACTTTAACTTTAAATTTAACTTTAACTTTAACTTTAACAACTTTAACTTTAACTTTAGCTTTAACTTTAAATTTCACTTTAACTTTAACTTTATTTTTAACTTTAACATTCACTTTAACTTTAACTTTTCTTTAACTTTAACTTTAACTTTAACTTTAACTTTATCTTTAACTTTAACTTTAACTTTAACTTTAACTTTAATTTTAGCTTTAACTTTAACTTTAACTTTAAATTTAACTTTAACTTTAACTTTAACTTTCACTTTAACTTTAACTTTATTTTTAACTTTAACATTCACTTTAACTTTAACTTTTCTTTAACTTTAACTTTAACTTTAACTTTAACTTTAACTTGAACTTTAACTTTATCTTTAACTTTAGCTTTAACTTTAACTTTAACTTTAGCTTTAACTTTAACTTTAATTTTAACTTTAACTTTAACTTTAACTTTAACCTTAGCTTTAAATTTAACTTTAACTTTAACTTTCACATTCACTTTAACTTTAACTTTATTTTTAACTTTAACTTTAACTTTCGCTTTAACTTTAACATTCACTTTAACTTTAACTTTAACTTTAATTTTAACTTTAACTTTGACTTTAACTTTAACTTTAACTTTAACTTTAATTTTAACTTTAACTTTAACTTTAAATTTAACTTTAACTTTAACTTTAACTTTAACTTTAACTTTAATTTTAACTTTAACTTTGACTTTAACTTTAACTTTAACTTTAACTTTAACTTTAACTTTAACTTTAACTTTAGCTTTAACTTTAACTTTAACTTCAACGTTAACTTTAACTTTAACTTTAACTTTAACTTTAAATTTAACTTTAACTTTAACTTTAACTTTAACAACTTTAACTTTAACTTTAACTTTAGCTTTAACTATAACTTTAACTTTAACTTTGGCTTTAACTTTAACTTTAACTTTAACTTTAACTTTAACTTTAACTTTAACTTTAACTTTAACTTTAACTTTAACTTTAACTTTAACTTTAACTTTAACTTTAACTTTAACTTTAACTTTAACTTTAACTTTAACTTTAACTTTAACTTTAACTTTAACTTTAACTTTAACTTTAACTTTAACTTTAACTTTAACTTTAACTTTAACTTTAACTTTAACTTTAACTTTAACTTTAACTTCAACTTTAACTTTAACTTTAACTTTCACTTTAACTTTAACTTAATTTTTAACTTTAACTTTAACTTTCGATTTAACTTTAACTTAAACTTTAACTTTAACTTCAACTTTAACTTTAACTTTAACTTTAACTTTAACTTTAACTTTAACGTTAACTTTAACTTTAACTTTAATTTTAACTTTAACTTTAACTTTAACTTTAACTTTAACTTTAACTTTAACTTTAACTTTAACTTTAACTTTAATTTTAACTTTAACTTTAACTTTAAATTTAACTTTAACTTTAACAACTTTAACTTTAACTTTAGCTTTAACTTTAACTTTAACTTTGGCTTTAACTTTAACTTTAACTTAAACTTTCACTTTAACTTTAACTTTATTTTTAACTTTAGCTTTAACTTTAACTTTCGCTTTAACTTTAACTTTAACTTTAACTTCAACTTTAACTTTAACTTTAACGTTAACTTTAAATTTAACTTTAACTTTAACGTTAACTTTAACTTTAATTTTAACTTTAACTTTAACTTTAACTTTAACTTTAACTTAAACTTTAACTTTAACGTTAACTTTAACTTTAACTTTAACTTTAACTTTAACTTTAATTTTAACTTTAACTTTAACTTTAAATTTAACTTTAACTTTAACAACTTTAACTTTAACTTTAGCTTTAACTTTAACTTTAACTTTAACTTTATTTTTAACTTTAACATTCACTTTAACTCTAAGTTTTCTTTAACTTTAACTTTAACTTTAACTTTAACTTTAACTTTAGCTTTAACTTTAACTTTAACTTTAATTTTAGCTTTCACTTTAACTTTATTTTTAACTTTAACTTTTCTTTAACTTTAACTTTAACTTGAACTTTAACTTTAACAACTTTAACTTTAATTTTAGCTTTAACTTTAACTTTAACTTTGGCTTTAACTTTAACTTTAACTTTAACTTTAACTTCAACTTTAACTTTCACTTTAACTTTAACTTTATTTTTAACTTCAACTTTAACTTTCACTTTAACTTTAACTTTAACTTTCACTTTAACTTTATTTTTAACTTTAACTTTTCTTTAACTTTAACTTTAACTTTAACTTGAACTTTAACTTTAACTTTAACTTTAACTTTAACTTTAGCTTTAACTTTAACTTTAACTTTAGCTTTAACTTTAACTTTAAATTTAACTTTAACTTTAACTTTAACTTTAACTTTCACTTTCACTTTAACTTTAACTTTATTTTTAACTTTAACATTCACTTTAACTTTAACTTTTCTTTAACTTTAACTTTAAATTTAACTTAACTTTAACAACTTTAACTTTAACTTTAACTTTAGCTTTAACTTTAACATTCACTTTAACTTTAACTTTTCTTTAACTTTAACTTTAACTTTAACTTTAACTTTAACTTTAACTTTAACTTTAACTTTAACTTTAACTTTAACTTTAACTTTAGCTTTAACTTTAACTTTAACTTTAACTTTAACTTTAATTTTAACTTCAACTTTAACTTTAACTTTAACTTTAACTTTAACGTTAACTTTAACTTTAACTTTAATTTTAACTTTAACTTTAACTTTAACTTTAACTTTCACTTTCACTTTAACGTTAACTTTAACTTTAACTTTAACTTTCACTTTAACGTTAACTTTAACTTTAACTTTAACTTTAATTTTAACTTTAACTTTAACTTTATTTTTAACTTTAACTTTAACTTTAACTTTCGCTTTAACTTTAACTTTAACTTCAACTTTAACTTTAACTTTAACTTTAACTTTAACGTTAACTTTAACTTTAACTTTAACTTTAATTTTAACTTTAACTTTAACTTTAACTTTCACTTTCATTTTAACGTTAACTTTAACTTTAACTTTAACTTTAACTTTAACTTTCACTTTAACGTTAACTTTAACTTTAACTTTAATTTTAACTTTAACTTTAACTTTAACTTTAACTTTAACTTTATTTTTAACTTTAACTTTAACTTTAACTTTAACTTTAACTTTCGCTTTAACTTTAACTTTAACTTTAACTTTAACGTTAACTTTAACTTTAACTTTCATTTTAACTTTAACTTTAACTTTCGCTTTAACTTTGTACATTCACTTTAACTTTAACTTTAACTTTAACTTTAACTTTAACTTTAACTTTAACTTTAACTTTAACTTTAACTTTAACTTTAACTTTAACTTTAACTTTAACTTTAACTTTAACTTTAACTTTAACTTTAACTTTAACTTTAACTTTAACTTTAACTTTAACTTTAACTTTAACTTTAACTTTAACTTTAACTTCAACTTTAACTTTAACTTTAACTGTGACTTTAACTTTAACTTTAAATTTAACTTTAACTTTAGCTTTAACTTTAACTTTAACTTTAACTTTAACTTTAACGTTAACTTTAACTTTAACTTTAACTTTAACTTTAACGTTAACAACTTTAACTTTAACGTTAACTTTAACTTTAACTTTAACTTTAAATTTAACTTTTGCTTTAACAACTTTAACTTTAAATTTAACTTTAGCTTTAACTTTAACTTTAACTTTGGCTTTAACTTTAACGTTAACTTTAACTTTAACTTTAACTTTAACTTTAATTTTAACTTTAACTTTAACTTTAACTTTAACTTTAACTTTAATTTTAACTTTAACTTTAACTTTAACTTTAACTTTAACTTTAACTTTAACTTTAACTTTAACTTTCACTTTAACGTTAACTTTAACTTTAATTTTAACTTTAACTTTAACTTTAAATTTAACTTTAACTTTAACTTTAACTTTAACTTTAACTTTAACTTTAACTTTAACTTTAACTTTAACTTTAACTTTAACTTTAACTTTAACTTTAACTTTAACTTTAACGTTAACTTTAACTTTAACGTTAACTTTAACTTTAATTTCAACTTTAACTTTAACTTTAACTTTAAATTTAACTTTAACTTTAACTTTAACAACTTTAACTTTAACTTTAGCTTTAACTTTAACTTTAACTTTTGCTTTAACTTTAACTTTAACTTTAACTTTAACTTTAACTTTAACTTCAACTTTAACTTTAACTTTAACTTAACTTTAACTTTAACTTTAACTTTAACTTTAACTTTAACGTTAACTTTAACTTTAACTTTAACTTTAATTTTAACTTTAACTTTAACTTTAACTTTCCTTTTAACTTTAACTTTAACTTTATTTTTAACTTTAGCTTTAACTTTAACTTTCGCTTTAACTTTAACTTTAACTTTAACTTTAACTTCAACTTTAACTTTAACTTTAACTTTAACTTTATTTTTAACTTTAACTTTAACTTTCGCTTTAACTTTAACATTCACTTTAACTTTAACTTTAACTTTAACTTTAACTTTATTTTTAACTTTAACTTTAACTTTCGCTTTAACTTTAACTTTAACTTTAACTTTAACTTTCACTTTAACTTTAACTTTATTTTTAACTTTAACATTAACTTTAACTTTAACTTTCGCTTTAACTTTAACTTTAACTTTTACTTTAACTTTGACTTTGACTTTAACTTTAACTTTCATTTTAACTTTAACTTTAACTTTCGCTTTAACTTTGTACATTCACTTTAACTTTAACTTTAACTTTAACTTTAACTTTAACTTTAACTTTAACTTTAACTTTAACTTTAACTGTAACTTTAACTTTAACTTTAACTTTAACTTTAACTTTAACTTTAACTTTAACTTTAACTTTAACTTTAACTTTAACTTTAACTTTAACTTTAACTTTAACTTTAACTTTAACTTTAACTTTAACTTTAACTTTAACTTTAACTTCAACTTTAACTTTAACTTTAACTGTGACTTTAACTTTAACTTTAAATTTAACTTTAACTTTAACTTTAACTTTAACGTTAACTTTAACTTTAACTTTAACTTTAAATTTAACTTTAACTTTAACAACTTTAACTTTAACTTTAACGTTAACTTTAACTTTAACTTTAACTTTAAATTTAACTTTAACTTTAACTTTAACAACTTTAACTTTAACTTTAACGTTAACTTTAACTTTAACTTTAACTTTAACTTTAAATTTAACTTTAACTTTAACTTTAACAACTTTAACTTTAACTTTAGCTTTAACTTTAACTTTAACTTTGGCTTTAACTTTAACTTTAACTTTAACTTTAACTTTAACTTTAACTTTAACTTTAACTTTAACTTTAACTTTAACTTTAACTTTAACTTTAACTTTAACTTTAACTTTAACTTTAACTTTAACTTTAACTTTAACTTTAACTTTAACTTTAACTTTAACTTTAACTTTAACTTTAACTTTAACTTTAACTTTAACTTTAACTTTAATTTTAACTTTAACTTTAACTTTAACTTTAACTTTAACTTTAACTTTAACTTCAACTTTAACTTTAACTTTAACTTTCACTTTAACTTTAACTTAATTTTTAACTTTAACTTTCGCTTTAACTTTAACTTTAACTTTAACTTCAACTTTAACTTTAACTTTAACTTTCGCTTTAACTTTAACTTTAACTTTAACTTTAACTTTAACTTTAACTTTAACTTTAACTTTAACTTTCACTTTAACTTTAACTTTATTTTTAACTTCAACTTTAACTTTCACTTTAACTTTAACTTTAACTTTCACTTTAACTTTATTTTTAACTTTAACTTTTCTTTAACTTTAACTTTAACTTTAACTTGAACTTTAACTTTAACTTTAACTTTAACTTTAACTTTAGCTTTAACTTTAACTTTAACTTTAATTTTAGCTTTCACTTTAACTTTATTTTTAACTTTAACTTTTCTTTAACTTTAACTTTAACTTGAACTTTAACTTTAACAACTTTAACTTTAATTTTAGCTTTAATTTTAACTTTAACTTTGGCTTTAACTTTAACTTTAACTTTAACTTTAACTTCAACTTTAACTTTCACTTTAACTTTAACTTTATTTTTAACTTCAACTTTAACTTTCACTTTAACTTTAACTTTAACTTTCACTTTAACTTTATTTTTAACTTTAACTTTTCTTTAACTTTAACTTTAACTTTAACTTGAACTTTAACTTTAACTTTAACTTTAACTTTAACTTTTGCTTTAACTTTAACTTTAGCTTTAACTTTAACTTTAAATTTAACTTTAACTTTAACTTTAACTTTAACTTTCACTTTCACTTTAACTTTAACTTTATTTTTAACTTTAACATTCACTTTAACTTTAACTTTTCTTTAACTTTAACTTTAAATTTAACTTAACTTTAACAACTTTAACTTTAACTTTAACTTTAGCTTTAACTTTAACATTCACTTTAACTTTAACTTTTCTTTAACTTTAACTTTAACTTTAACTTTAACTTTAACTTTAACTTTAACTTTAACTTTAACTTTAACTTTAACTTTAACTTTAACTTTAACTTTAACTTTAGCTTTAACTTTAACTTTAACTTTAATTTTAACTTCAACTTTAACTTTAACTTTAACTTTAACTTTAACTTTAACTTTAACGTTAACTTTAACTTTAACTTTAATTTTAACTTTAACTTTAACTTTAACTTTAACTTTAACTTTCACTTTCACTTTAACGTTAACTTTAACTTTAACTTTAACTTTCACTTTAACGTTAACTTTAACTTTAACTTTAATTTTAACTTTAACTTTAACTTTATTTTTAACTTTAACTTTAACTTTAACTTTCGCTTTAACTTTAACTTCAACTTTAACTTTAACTTTAACTTTAACTTTAACTTTAACGTTAACTTTAACTTTAACTTTAATTTTAACTTTAACTTTAACTTTAACTTTCACTTTCACTTTAACGTTAACTTTAACTTTAACTTTAACTTTAACTTTAACTTTCACTTTAACGTTAACTTTAACTTTAACTTTAATTTTAACTTTAACTTTAACTTTAACTTTAACTTTAACTTTAACTTTATTTTTAACTTTAACTTTAACTTTAACTTTAACTTTAACTTTCGCTTTAACTTTAACTTTAACTTTAACTTTAACTTTAACGTTAACTTTAACTTTAACTTTCATTTTAACTTTAACTTTAACTTTCGCTTTAACTTTGTACATTCACTTTAACTTTAACTTTAACTTTAACTTTAACTTTAACTTTAACTTTAACTTTAACTTTAACTTTAACTTTAACTTTAACTTTAACTTTAACTTTAACTTTAACTTTAACTTTAACTTTAACTTTAACTTTAACTTTAACTTTAACTTTAACTTTAACTTTAACTTTAACTTTAACTTTAACTTTAACTTCAACTTTAACTTTAACTTTAACTTTAACTGTGACTTTAACTTTAACTTTAAATTTAACTTTAACTTTAGCTTTAACTTTAACTTTAACTTTAACTTTAACGTTAACTTTAACTTTAACTTTAACTTTAACTTTAACGTTAACAACTTTAACTTTAACGTTAACTTTAACTTTAACTTTAACTTTAAATTTAACTTTTGCTTTAACAACTTTAACTTTAAATTTAACTTTAGCTTTAACTTTAACTTTAACTTTGGCTTTAACTTTAACGTTAACTTTAACTTTAACTTTAACTTTAATTTTAACTTTAACTTTAACTTTAACTTTAACTTTAATTTTAACTTTAACTTTAACTTTAACTTTAACTTTAACTTTAACTTTAACTTTAACTTTAACTTTCACTTTAACGTTAACTTTAACTTTAATTTTAACTTTAACTTTAAATTTAACTTTAACTTTAACTTTAACTTTAACTTTAACTTTAACTTTAACTTTAACTTTAACTTTAACTTTAACTTTAACTTTAACTTTAACTTTAACGTTAACTTTAACTTTAACGTTAACTTTAACTTTAATTTCAACTTTAACTTTAACTTTAACTTTAAATTTAACTTTAACTTTAACTTTAACAACTTTAACTTTAACTTTAGCTTTAACTTTAACTTTAACTTTTGCTTTAACTTTAACTTTAACTTTAACTTTAACTTTAACTTTAACTTTAACTTCAACTTTAACTTTAACTTTAACTTAACTTTAACTTTAACTTTAACTTTAACTTTAACTTTAACTTTAACGTTAACTTTAACTTTAACTTTAACTTTAATTTTAACTTTAACTTTAACTTTAACTTTCCTTTTAACTTTAACTTTAACTTTATTTTTAACTTTAGCTTTAACTTTAACTTTCGCTTTAACTTTAACTTTAACTTTAACTTCAACTTTAACTTTAACTTTAACTTTAACTTTATTTTTAACTTTAACTTTAACTTTCGCTTTAACTTTAACATTCACTTTAACTTTAACTTTAACTTTAACTTTAACTTTAACTTTATTTTTAACTTTAACTTTAACTTTCGCTTTAACTTTAACTTTAACTTTAACTTTAACTTTCACTTTAACTTTAACTTTATTTTTAACTTTAACATTAACTTTAACTTTAACTTTCGCTTTAACTTTAACATTCACTTTAACTTTAACTTTAACTTTAACTTTAACTTTATTTTTAACTTTAACTTTGACTTTGACTTTAACTTTAACTTTCATTTTAACTTTAACTTTAACTTTCGCTTTAACTTTGTACATTCACTTTAAATTTAACTTTAACTTTAACTTTAACTTTAACTTTAACTTTAACTTTAACTTTAACTTTAACTTTAACTGTAACTTTAACTTTAACTTTAACTTTAACTTTAACTTTAACTTTAACTTTAACTTTAACTTTAACTTTAACTTTAACTTTAACTTTAACTTTAACTTTAACTTCAACTTTAACTTTAACTTTAACTGTGACTTTAACTTTAACTTTAACTTTAACTTTAACTCTAACTTTAACTTTAACTTTAACTTTAACTTTAACTTTAACTTTAACTTTAACTTTAACTTTAACTTTAACTTTAACTTTAACTTTAACTTTAACTTTAACTTTAACTTTAACTTTAACTTTAACTTTAACTTTAACTTTAACTTTAACTTTAACTTTAACTTTAACTTTAACTTTAACTTTAACTTCAACTTTAACTTTAACTTTAACTGTGACTTTAACTTTAACTTTAAATTTAACTTTAACTTTAACTTTAACTTTAACGTTAACTTTAACTTTAACTTTAACTTTAAATTTAACTTTAACTTTAACAACTTTAACTTTAACTTTAACGTTAACTTTAACTTTAACTTTAACTTTAAATTTAACTTTAACTTTAACTTTAACAACTTTAACTTTAACTTTAACGTTAACTTTAACTTTAACTTTAACTTTAACTTTAAATTTAACTTTAACTTTAACTTTAACAACTTTAACTTTAACTTTAGCTTTAACTTTAACTTTAACTTTGGCTTTAACTTTAACTTTAACTTTAACTTTAACTTTAACTTTAACTTTAACTTTAACTTTAACTTTAACTTTAACTTTAACTTTAACTTTAACTTTAACTTTAACTTTAACTTTAACTTTAACTTTAACTTTAACTTTAACTTTAACTTTAACTTTAACTTTAACTTTAACTTTAACTTTAACTTTAACTTTAACTTTAACTTTAACTTTAACTTTAACTTTAACTTTAATTTTAACTTTAACTTTAACTTTAACTTTAACTTTAACTTTAACTTTAACTTTAACTTCAACTTTAACTTTAACTTTAACTTTCACTTTAACTTTAACTTAATTTTTAACTTTAACTTTCGCTTTAACTTTAACTTTAACTTTAACTTTAACTTTAACTTCAACTTTAACTTTAACTTTAACTTTCGCTTTAACTTTAACTTTAACTTTAACTTTAACTTTAACTTTAACTTTAACTTTAACTTTAACTTTAACTTTAACTTTAACTTTAACTTTAACTTTAACTTTAACTTTCGCTTTAACTTTAACTTTAACTTTAACTTTAACTTTAACTTCAACTTTAACGTTAACTTTAACTTTAACTTTAACTTTAAATTTAACTTTAACTTTAACTTTAACAACTTTAACTTTAACTTTAACGTTAACTTTAACTTTAACTTTAACTTTAAATTTAACTTTAACTTTAACAACTTTAACTTTAACTTTAGCTTTAACTTTAACTTTAACTTTAACTTTGGCTTTAACTTTAACTTTAACTTTAACTTTAACTTTAACTTTAACTTTAACTTTAACTTTAACTTTAACTTTAACTTTAACTTTAACTTTAACTTTAATTTTAACTTTAATTTTAACTTTAAATTTAACTTTAACTTTAACAACTTTAACTTTAACTTTAGCTTTAACTTTAACTTTAACTTTGGCTTTAACTTTAACTTTAACTTTAACTTTCACTTTAACTTTAACTTTATTTTTAACTTTAGCTTTAACTTTAACTTTCGCTTTAACTTTAACTTTAACTTCAACTTTAACTTTAACTTTAACGTTAACTTTAAATTTAACTTTAACTTTAACGTTAACTTTAACTTTAATTTTAACTTTAACTTTAACTTTAACTTTAACTTTAACTTAAACTTTAACTTTAACTTTAACGTTAACTTTAACTTTAACTTTAATTTTAACTTTAACTTTAACTTTAAATTTAACTTTAACTTTAACAACTTTAACTTTAACTTTAACTTTAGCTTTAACTTTAACTTTAACTTTAACTTTAACTTTATTTTTAACTTTAACATTCACTTTAACTCTAAGTTTTCTTTAACTTTAACTTTAACTTTAACTTTAACTTTAACTTTAACTTTAGCTTTAACTTTAACTTTAACTTTAATTTTAGCTTTCACTTTAACTTTATTTTTAACTTTAACTTTTCTTTAACTTTAACTTTAACTTGAACTTTAACTTTAACAACTTTAACTTTAATTTTAGCTTTAACTTTAACTTTAACTTTGGCTTTAACTTTAACTTTAACTTTAACTTTAACTTCAACTTTAACTTTCACTTTAACTTTAACTTTATTTTTAACTTCAACTTTAACTTTCACTTTAACTTTAACTTTAACTTTCACTTTAACTTTATTTTTAACTTTAACTTTTCTTTAACTTTAACTTTAACTTTAACTTGAACTTTAACTTTAACTTTAACTTTAACTTTATCTTTAACTTTAGCTTTAACTTTAACTTTAACTTTAGCTTTAACTTTAACTTTAAATTTAACTTTAACTTTAACTTTAACTTTCACTTTCACTTTAACTTTAACTTTATTTTTAACTTTAACATTCACTTTAACTTTAACTTTTCTTTAACTTTAACTTTAACTTTAAATTTAACTTAACTTTAACAACTTTAACTTTAACTTTAACTTTAGCTTTAACTTTAACTTTCACTTTAACTTTAACTTTATTTTTAACTTTAACATTCACTTTAACTTTAACTTTTCTTTAACTTTAACCTTAACTTTAACTTTAACTTTAACTTTAACTTTAACTTTAGCTTTAACTTTATTTTTAACTTTAACTTTTCTTTAACTTTAACTTTAACTTTAACTTGAACTTTAACTTTAACTTTAACTTTAACTTTAACTTTAACTTTATTTTTAACTTTAACATTCACTTTAACTTTAACTTTTCTTTAACTTTAACTTTAAATTTAACTTAACTTTAACAACTTTAACTTTAACTTTAACTTTAGCTTTAACTTTAACATTCACTTTAACTTTAACTTTTCTTTAACTTTAACTTTAACTTTAACTTTAACTTTCACTTTAACTTTATTTTTAACTTTAACTTTTCTTTAACTTTAACTTTAACTTTAACTTGAACTTTAACTTTAACTTTAACTTTAACTTTAACTTTAGCTTTAACTTTAACTTTAACTTTAATTTTAGCTTTCACTTTAACTTTATTTTTAACTTTAACTTTTCTTTAACTTTAACTTTAACTTGAACTTTAACTTTAACAACTTTAACTTTAATTTTAGCTTTAACTTTAACTTTAACTTTGGCTTTAACTTTAACTTTAACTTTAACTTCAACTTTAACTTTCACTTTAACTTTAACTTTATTTTTAACTTCAACTTTAACTTTCACTTTAACTTTAACTTTAACTTTAACTTTCACTTTAACTTTAACTTTAACTTTCACTTTAACTTTATTTTTAACTTTAACTTTTCTTTAACTTTAACTTTAACTTGAACTTTAACTTTAACTTTAACTTTAACTTTAACTTTAGCTTTAACTTTAACTTTAACTTTAATTTTAGCTTTCACTTTAACTTTATTTTTAACTTTAACTTTTCTTTAACTTTAACTTTAACTTGAACTTTAACTTTAACAACTTTAACTTTAATTTTAGCTTTAACTTTAACTTTAACTTTGGCTTTAACTTTAACTTTAACTTTAACTTCAACTTTAACTTTCACTTTAACTTTAACTTTATTTTTAACTTCAACTTTAACTTTCACTTTAACTTTAACTTTAACTTTCACTTTAACTTTATTTTTAACTTTAACTTTTCTTTAACTTTAACTTTAACTTTAACTTGAACTTTAACTTTAACTTTAACTTTAACTTTTGCTTTAACTTTAACTTTAGCTTTAACTTTAACTTTAAATTTAACTTTAACTTTAACTTTAACTTTCACTTTCACTTTAACTTTAACTTTATTTTTAACTTTAACATTCACTTTAACTTTAACTTTTCTTTAACTTTAACTTTAAATTTAACTTAACTTTAACAACTTTAACTTTAACTTTAACTTTAGCTTTAACTTTAACATTCACTTTAACTTTAACTTTTCTTTAACTTTAACTTTAACTTTAACTTTAACTTTAACTTTAACTTTAACTTTAACTTTAACTTTAACTTTAACTTTAACTTTAACTTTAACTTTAACTTTAGCTTTAACTTTAACTTTAACTTTAACTTTAATTTTAACTTCAACTTTAACTTTAACTTTAACTTTAACTTTAACGTTAACTTTAACTTTAACTTTAATTTTAACTTTAACTTTAACTTTAACTTTAACTTTAACTTTAACTTTCACTTTCACTTTAACGTTAACTTTAACTTTAACTTTAACTTTCACTTTAACGTTAACTTTAACTTTAACTTTAACTTTAATTTTAACTTTAACTTTAACTTTAACTTTATTTTTAACTTTAACTTTAACTTTAACTTTCGCTTTAACTTTAACTTTAACTTCAACTTTAACTTTAACTTTAACTTTAACTTTAACGTTAACTTTAACTTTAACTTTAATTTTAACTTTAACTTTAACTTTAACTTTCACTTTCACTTTAACGTTAACTTTAACTTTAACTTTAACTTTAACTTTCACTTTAACGTTAACTTTAACTTTAACTTTAATTTTAACTTTAACTTTAACTTTAACTTTAACTTTAACTTTATTTTTTAACTTTAACTTTAACTTTAACTTTAACTTTCGCTTTAACTTTAACTTTAACTTTAACTTTAACTTTAACGTTAACTTTAACTTTAACTTTCATTTTAACTTTAATTTTAACTTTCGCTTTAACTTTGTACATTCACTTTAACTTTAACTTTAACTTTAACTTTAACTTTAACTTTAACTTTAACTTTAACTTTAACTTTAACTTTAACTTTAACTTTAACTTTAACTTTAACTTTAACTTTAACTTTAACTTTAACTTTAACTTTAACTTTAACTTTAACTTTAACTTTAACTTTAACTTTAACTTTAACTTTAACTTTAACTTTAACTTTAACTTTAACTTTAACTTCAACTTTAACTTTAACTTTAACTTTAACTGTGACTTTAACTTTAACTTTAAATTTAACTTTAACTTTAGCTTTAACTTTAACTTTAACTTTAACTTTAACTTTAACGTTAACGTTAACTTTAACTTTAACTTTAACTTTAACGTTAACAACTTTAACTTTAACTTTAACGTTAACTTTAACTTTAACTTTAACTTTAAATTTAACTTTTGCTTTAACAACTTTAACTTTAAATTTAACTTTAGCTTTAACTTTAACTTTAACTTTGGCTTTAACTTTAACGTTAACTTTAACTTTAACTTTAATTTTAACTTTAACTTTAACTTTAACTTTAATTTTAACTTTAACTTTAACTTTAACTTTAACTTTAACTTTAACTTTAACTTTAACTTTAACTTTAACTTTCACTTTAACGTTAACTTTAACTTTAATTTTAACTTTAACTTTAACTTTAAATTTAACTTTAACTTTAACTTTAACTTTAACTTTAACTTTAACTTTAACTTTAACTTTAACTTTAACTTTAACTTTAACTTTAACTTTAACGTTAACTTTAACTTTAACGTTAACTTTAACTTTAATTTCAACTTTAACTTTAACTTTAACTTTAAATTTAACTTTAACTTTAACTTTAACAACTTTAACTTTAACTTTAGCTTTAACTTTAACTTTAACTTTTGCTTTAACTTTAACTTTAACTTTAACTTTAACTTTAACTTTAACTTTAACTTTAACTTTAACTTCAACTTTAACTTTAACTTTAACTTAACTTTAACTTTAACTTTAACTTTAACTTTAACGTTAACTTTAACTTTAACTTTAACTTTAATTTTAACTTTAACTTTAACTTTAACTTTCCTTTTAACTTTAACTTTAACTTTATTTTTAACTTTAGCTTTAACTTTAACTTTCGCTTTAACTTTAACTTTAACTTTAACTTTAACTTCAACTTTAACTTTAACTTTAACTTTAACTTTATTTTTAACTTTAACTTTAACTTTCGCTTTAACTTTAACATTCACTTTAACTTTAACTTTAACTTTAACTTTATTTTTAACTTTAACTTTAACTTTCGCTTTAACTTTAACTTTAACTTTAACTTTAACTTTCACTTTAACTTTAACTTTATTTTTAACTTTAACATTAACTTTAACTTTAACTTTCGCTTTAACTTTAACTTTAACTTTTACTTTAACTTTGACTTTGACTTTAACTTTAACTTTCATTTTAACTTTAACTTTAACTTTCGCTTTAACTTTGTACATTCACTTTAACTTTAACTTTAACTTTAACTTTAACTTTAACTTTAACTTTAACTTTAACTTTAACTGTAACTTTAACTTTAACTTTAACTTTAACTTTAACTTTAACTTTAACTTTAACTTTAACTTTAACTTTAACTTTAACTTTAACTTTAACTTTAACTTTAACTTTAACTTTAACTTTAACTTTAACTTTAACTTTAACTTTAACTTCAACTTTAACTTTAACTTTAACTGTGACTTTAACTTTAACTTTAAATTTAACTTTAACTTTAACTTTAACTTTAACGTTAACTTTAACTTTAACTTTAACTTTAAATTTAACTTTAACTTTAACAACTTTAACTTTAACTTTAACGTTAACTTTAACTTTAACTTTAACTTTAAATTTAACTTTAACTTTAACTTTAACAACTTTAACTTTAACTTTAACGTTAACTTTAACTTTAACTTTAACTTTAACTTTAAATTTAACTTTAACTTTAACTTTAACAACTTTAACTTTAACTTTAGCTTTAACTTTAACTTTAACTTTGGCTTTAACTTTAACTTTAACTTTAACTTTAACTTTAACTTTAACTTTAACTTTAACTTTAACTTTAACTTTAACTTTAACTTTAACTTTAACTTTAACTTTAACTTTAACTTTAACTTTAACTTTAACTTTAACTTTAACTTTAACTTTAACTTTAACTTTAACTTTAACTTTAACTTTAACTTTAACTTTAACTTTAATTTTAACTTTAACTTTAACTTTAACTTTAACTTTAACTTTAACTTTAACTTTAACTTCAACTTTAACTTTAACTTTAACTTTCACTTTAACTTTAACTTAATTTTTAACTTTAACTTTCGCTTTAACTTTAACTTTAACTTTAACTTTAACTTTAACTTCAACTTTAACTTTAACTTTAACTTTCGCTTTAACTTTAACTTTAACTTTAACTTTAACTTTAACTTTAACTTTAACTTTAACTTTAACTTTAACTTTAACTTTAACTTTAACTTTCGCTTTAACTTTAACTTTAACTTTAACTTTAACTTTAACTTCAACTTTAACGTTAACTTTAACTTTAACTTTAACTTTAAATTTAACTTTAACTTTAACTTTAACAACTTTAACTTTAACTTTAACGTTAACTTTAACTTTAACTTTAACTTTAACTTTAAATTTAACTTTAACTTTAACAACTTTAACTTTAACTTTAGCTTTAACTTTAACTTTAACTTTAACTTTGGCTTTAACTTTAACTTTAACTTTAACTTTAACTTTAACTTTAACTTTAACTTTAACTTTAACTTTAACTTTAACTTTAACTTTAATTTTAACTTTAACTTTAACTTTAAATTTAACTTTAACTTTAACAACTTTAACTTTAACTTTAGCTTTAACTTTAACTTTAACTTTGGCTTTAACTTTAACTTTAACTTTAACTTTCACTTTAACTTTAACTTTATTTTTAACTTTAGCTTTAACTTTAACTTTCGCTTTAACTTTAACTTTAACTTCAACTTTAACTTTAACTTTAACGTTAACTTTAAATTTAACTTTAACTTTAACGTTAACTTTAACTTTAATTTTAACTTTAACTTTAACTTTAACTTTAACTTTAACTTAAACTTTAACTTTAACTTTAACGTTAACTTTAACTTTAACTTTAATTTTAACTTTAACTTTAACTTTAAATTTAACTTTAACTTTAACAACTTTAACTTTAACTTTAACTTTAGCTTTAACTTTAACTTTAACTTTAACTTTATTTTTAACTTTAACATTCACTTTAACTCTAAGTTTTCTTTAACTTTAACTTTAACTTTAACTTTAACTTTAACTTTAACTTTAGCTTTAACTTTAACTTTAACTTTAATTTTAGCTTTCACTTTAACTTTATTTTTAACTTTAACTTTTCTTTAACTTTAACTTTAACTTTAACTTGAACTTTAACTTTAACAACTTTAACTTTAATTTTAGCTTTAACTTTAACTTTAACTTTGGCTTTAACTTTAACTTTAACTTTAACTTTAACTTCAACTTTAACTTTCACTTTAACTTTAACTTTATTTTTAACTTCAACTTTAACTTTCACTTTAACTTTAACTTTAACTTTCACTTTAACTTTATTTTTAACTTTAACTTTTCTTTAACTTTAACTTTAACTTTAACTTGAACTTTAACTTTAACTTTAACTTTAACTTTATCTTTAACTTTAGCTTTAACTTTAACTTTAGCTTTAACTTTAACTTTAAATTTAACTTTAACTTTAACTTTAACTTTCACTTTCACTTTAACTTTAACTTTATTTTTAACTTTAACATTCACTTTAACTTTAACTTTTCTTTAACTTTAACTTTAACTTTAAATTTAACTTAACTTTAACAACTTTAACTTTAACTTTAACTTTAGCTTTAACTTTAACTTTCACTTTAACTTTAACTTTATTTTTAACTTTAACATTCACTTTAACTTTAACTTTTCTTTAACTTTAACTTTAACTTTAACTTTAACTTTAACTTTAACTTTAACTTTAACTTTAACTTTAACTTTAGCTTTAACTTTAACTTTAATTTTAACTTCAATTTTAACTTTAACTTTAACTTTAATTTTAACTTTAACTTTAACGTTAACTTTAACTTTAACTTTAATTTTAACTTTAACTTTAACTTTAACTTTAACTTTAACTTTCACTTTCACTTTAACGTTAACTTTAACTTTAACTTTAACTTTCACTTTAACGTTAACTTTAACTTTAACTTTAATTTTAACTTTAACTTTAACTTTAACTTTATTTTTAACTTTAACTTTAACTTTAACTTTCGCTTTAACTTTAACTTTAACTTTAACTTTAACTTTAACTTTAACTTTAACGTTAACTTTAACTTTAATTTTAACTTTAACTTTAACTTTAACTTTAACTTTCACTTTCACTTTAACGTTAACTTTAACTTTAACTTTAACTTTAACTTTAACTTTAACTTTAACTTTAACTTTAACTTTAACTTTAACTTTCACTTTAACGTTAACTTTAACTTTAACTTTAATTTTAACTTTAACTTTAACTTTAACTTTAACTTTATTTTTAACTTTAACTTTAACTTTAACTTTAACTTTCGCTTTAACTTTAACTTTAACTTTAACTTTAACGTTAACTTTAACTTTAACTTTCATTTTAACTTTAACTTTAACTTTCGCTTTAACTTTGTACATTCACTTTAACTTTAACTTTAACTTTAACTTTAACTTTAACTTTAACTTTAACTTTAACTTTAACTTTAACTTTAACTTTAACTTTAACTTTAACTTTAACTTTAACTTTAACTTTAACTTTAACTTTAACTTTAACTTTAACTTTAACTTTAACTTTAACTTCAACTTTAACTTTAACTTTAACTTTAACTGTGACTTTAACTTTAACTTTAAATTTAACTTTAACTTTAGCTTTAACTTTAACTTTAACTTTAACTTTAACTTTAACTTTAACTTTAACTTTAACTTTAACGTTAACTTTAACTTTAACTTTAACTTTAACTTTAACTTTAACTTTAACTTTAACTTTAACTTTAACTTTAACTTTAACTTCAACTTTAACTTTAACTTTAACTTTAACTGTGACTTTAACTTTAACTTTAAATTTAACTTTAACTTTAGCTTTAACTTTAACTTTAACTTTAACTTTAACGTTAACAACTTTAACTTTAACTTTAACTTTAAATTTAACTTTAACTTTAAATTTAACTTTTACTTTAACAACTTTAACTTTAAATTTAACTTTAGCTTTAACTTTAACTTTAACTTTAACTTTGGCTTTAACTTTAACGTTAACTTTAACTTTAACTTTAACTTTAATTTTAACTTTAACTTTAACTTTAACTTTAACTTTAATTTTAACTTTAACTTTAACTTTAACTTTAACTTTAACTTTAACTTTAACTTTAACTTTAACTTTAACTTTAACTTTAACTTTAACTTCAACTTTAACTTTAACTTTAACTTTAACTGTGACTTTAACTTTAACTTTAAATTTAACTTTAACTTTAGCTTTAACTTTAACTTTAACTTTAACTTTAACTTTAACTGTGACTTTAACTTTAACTTTAAATTTAACTTTAACTTTAGCTTTAACTTTAACTTTAACTTTAACTTTAACGTTAACAACTTTAACTTTAACTTTAACTTTAAATTTAACTTTAACTTTAAATTTAACTTTAACTTTAACTTTAACTTTAACTTTAACTTTAACTTTAACTTTAACTTTAACTTTAACTTTAACTTTAACTTTAACTTTAACTTTAACTTTAACTTTAACTTTAACTTTAACTTCAACTTTAACTTTAACTTTAACTTTAACTGTGACTTTAACTTTAACTTTAAATTTAACTTTAACTTTAGCTTTAACTTTAACTTTAACTTTAACTTTAACGTTAACAACTTTAACTTTAACTTTAACTTTAAATTTAACTTTAACTTTAAATTTAACTTTTACTTTAACAACTTTAACTTTAAATTTAACTTTAGCTTTAACTTTAACTTTAACTTTAACTTTGGCTTTAACTTTAACGTTAACTTTAACTTTAACTTTAACTTTAATTTTAACTTTAACTTTAACTTTAACTTTAACTTTAATTTTAACTTTAACTTTAACTTTAACTTTAACTTTAACTTTAACTTTCACTTTAACGTTAACTTTAACTTTAATTTTAACTTTAACTTTAACTTTAAATTTAACTTTAACTTTAACTTTAACTTTAACTTTAACTTTAACTTTAACTTTAACTTTAACTTTAACTTTAACTTTAACTTTAACTTTAACTTTAACTTTAACGTTAACTTTAACTTTAACGTTAACTTTAACTTTAATTTCAACTTTAACTTTAACTTTAACTTTAAATTTAACTTTAACTTTAACTTTAACAACTTTAACTTTAACTTTAGCTTTAACTTTAACTTTAACTTTTGCTTTAACTTTAACTTTAACTTTAACTTTAACTTTAACTTTAACTTTAACTTCAACTTTAACTTTAACTTAACTTTAACTTTAACTTTAACTTTAACTTTAACGTTAACTTTAACTTTAACTTTAACTTTAATTTTAACTTTAACTTTAAATTTAACTTTAACTTTAAATTTAACTTTTACTTTAACAACTTTAACTTTAAATTTAACTTTAGCTTTAACTTTAACTTTAACTTTAACTTTCACTTTAACTTTAACTTTAACTTTATTTTTAACTTTAGCTTTAACTTTAACTTTCGCTTTAACTTTAACTTTAACTTTAACTTTAACTTTAACTTCAACTTTAACTTTAACTTTAACTTTAACTTTAACTTTATTTTTAACTTTAACTTTAACTTTCGCTTTAACTTTAACATTCACTTTAACTTTAACTTTAACTTTAACTTTAACTTTAGTTTTAACTTTAACTTTAACTTTCGCTTTAACTTTAACTTTAACTTTAACTTTAACTTTAACTTTCACTTTAACTTTAACTTTATTTTTAACTTTAACATTAACTTTAACTTTAACTTTCGCTTTAACTTTAACTTTAACTTTTACTTTAACTTTGACTTTGACTTTAACTTTAACTTTCATTTTAACTTTAACTTTAACTTTCGCTTTAACTTTGTACATTCACTTTAACTTTAACTTTAACTTTAACTTTAACTTTAACTTTAACTTTAACTTTAACTTTAACTTTAACTGTAACTTTAACTTTAACTTTAACTTTAACTTTAACTTTAACTTTAACTTTAACTTTAACTTTAACTTTAACTTTAACTTTAACTTTAACTTTAACTTTAACTTTAACTTTAACTTTAACTTTAACTTTAACTTTAACTTCAACTTTAACTTTAACTTTAACTGTGACTTTAACTTTAACTTTAAATTTAACTTTAACTTTAACTTTAACTTTAACGTTAACTTTAACTTTAACTTTAACTTTAAATTTAACTTTAACTTTAACAACTTTAACTTTAACGTTAACTTTAACTTTAACTTTAACTTTAAATTTAACTTTAACTTTAACTTTAACAACTTTAACTTTAACTTTAACGTTAACTTTAACTTTAACTTTAACTTTAAATTTAACTTTAACTTTAACTTTAACTTTAACAACTTTAACTTTAACTTTAGCTTTAACTTTAACTTTAACTTTAACTTTAACTTTGGCTTTAACTTTAACTTTAACTTTAACTTTAACTTTAACTTTAACTTTAGCTTTAACTTTAACTTTAACTTTAACTTTAACTTTAACTTTAACTTTAACTTTAACTTTAACTTTAACTTTAACTTTAACTTTAACTTTAACTTTAACTTTAACTTTAACTTTAACTTTAACTTTAACTTTAACTTTAACTTTAACTTTAACTTTAACTTTAACTTTAACTTTAATTTTAACTTTAACTTTAACTTTAACTTTAACTTTAACTTTAACTTTAACTTTAACTTCAACTTTAACTTTAACTTTAACTTTCACTTTAACTTTAACTTAATTTTTAACTTTAACTTTCGCTTTAACTTTAACTTTAACTTTAACTTTAACTTCAACTTTAACTTTAACTTTAACTTTAACTTTAACTTTAACTTTAACTTTAACTTTAACTTTAACTTTAACTTTAACTTTAACTTTAACTTTAACTTTAACTTTAACTTTAACTTTAACTTTAACTTTAACTTTAACTTTAACTTTAACTTTAACTTTAACTTTAACTTTAACTTTAACTTTAAAGTTAACTTTAACTTTAATTTTAACTTTAACTTTAACTTTAAATTTAACTTTAACTTTAACAACTTTAACTTTAACCTTAGCTTTAACTTTAACTTTAACTTTAACTTTAACTTTAACTTTAACTTTAACTTTATCTTTAACTTTAACTTCAACTTTAACTTTAACTTTCACTTTAACTTTAACTTTAACTTTATTTTTAACTTTAACTTTAACTTTCGCTTTAACTTTAACTTTAACTTTAACAACTTTAACTTTAACTTTAGCTTTAACTTTAACTTTAACTTTAACTTTAACTTTGGCTTTAACTTTAACTTTAACTTTAACTTTAACTTTAACTTTAACTTCAACTTTAACTTTAACTTTCACTTTAACTTTAACTTTAACTTTATTTTTAACTTCAACTTTAACTTTCACTTTAACTTTAATTTTAACTTTAACTTTAACTTTAACTTTAACTTTAACCTTAACTTTAACTTTAACTTTCATTTTAACTTTATCTTTATTTTTAACTTTAACTTTAACTTTAACTTTAACTTTCAATTTAACTTTAACATTCACTTTAACTTTAACTTTAAATTTAACTTTAGCTTTAACTTTAACTTTAACTTTAACTTTAGCTTTAACTTTAACTTTAACTTTAACTTTAACTTTAAATTTAACTTTAACTTTAACTTTAACTTTCACTTTAACTTTAACTTTATTTTTAACTTTAACATTCACTTTAACTTTAACTTTTCTTTAACTTTAACTTTAACTTTAAATTTAACTTTAACTTTAACTTTAACAACTTTAACTTTAACTTTAACTTTAGCTTTAACTTTAACTTTAACTTTAACTTTAACTTTAATTTTCACTTTAACTCTAACTTTATTTTTAACTTTAACATTCACTTTAACTCTAAGTTTTCTTTAACTTTAACTTTAACTTTAACTTGAACTTTAACTTTAACTTTAACTTTAACTTTAGCTTTAACTTTAACTTTAACTTTAATTTTAGCTTTCACTTTAACTTTATTTTTAACTTCAACTTTAACTTTAACTTTCACTTTAACTTTAACTTTAACTTTAACTTTCACTTTAACTTTATTTTTAACTTTAACTTTTCTTTAACTTTAACTTTAACTTTCACTTTAACTTTATTTTTAACTTTAACTTTTCTTTAACTTTAACTTGAACTTTAACTTTAACTTTAACTTTAACTTTAGCTTTAACTTTAACTTTAGCTTTAACTTTAACTTTAACTTTAAATTTAACTTTAACTTTCACTTTAACTTTAACTTTATTTTTAACTTTAACATTTACTTTAACTTTAACTTTTCTTTAACTTTAACTTTAACTTTAAATTTAACTTTAACTTTAACTTTAACAACTTTAACTTTAACTTTAGCTTTAACTTTAAATTTAACTTTAACATTTACTTTAACTTTAACTTTTCTTTAACTTTAACTTTAACTTTAGCTTTAACTTTAACTTTAACTTTAATTTTAGCTTTAACTTTAACTTTAACTTTAACTTTCACTTTAACTTTAACTTTATTTTTAACTTTAACATTCACTTTAACTTTAACTTTTCTTTAACTTTAACTTTAACTTTAACTTTAACTTTAGCTTTAACTTTAACTTTAACTTTAATTTTAGCTTTAACTTTAACTTTAACTTTAAATTTAACTTTAACTTTAACTTTAACTTTAACTTTAACTTTCACTTTAACTTTAACTTTATTTTTAACTTTAACATTCACTTTAACTTTAACTTTTCTTTAACTTTAACTTTAACTTTAACTTTAACTTTAACTTTAACTTTAACTTTAACTTTAACTTTAACTTTAACTTGAACTTTAACTTTATCTTTAACTTTAGCTTTAACTTTAACTTTAACTTTAGCTTTAGCTTTAACTTTAATTTTAACTTTAACTTTAACTTTAAATTTAACTTTAACTTTCACTTTAACTTTAACTTTATTTTTAACTTTAACATTTACTTTAACTTTAACTTTAACTTTAACTTTAAATTTAACTTTAACTTTCACTTTAACTTTAACTTTATTTTTAACTTTAACATTTACTTTAACTTTAACTTTTCTTTAACTTTAACTTTAACTTTAAATTTAACTTTAACTTTAACTTTAACTTTAACAACTTTAACTTTAACTTTAACTTTAACTTTAAATTTAACTTTAACTTTCACTTTAACTTTAACTTTATTTTTAACTTTAACATTCACTTTAACTTTAACTTTTCTTTAACTTTAACTTTAACTTTAACTTTAGCTTTAACTTTAACTTTAACTTTAATTTTAGCTTTAACTTTAACTTTAACTTTAAATTTAACTTTAACTTTAACTTTAACTTTAACTTTAACTTTAACTTTAACTTTAACTTTAACTTTAACTTTAACTTTAACTTTAACTTTAACTTTAACTTTCACTTTAACTTTAACTTTATTTTTAACTTTAACATTCACTTTACCTTTAACTTTTCTTTAACTTTAACTTTAACTTTAACTTTAACTTTAACTTTAACTTTAACTTGAACTTTAACTTTATCTTTAACTTTAGCTTTAACTTTAACTTTAACTTTAGCTTTAGCTTTAACTTTAATTTTAACTTTAACTTTAACCTTAGCTTTAAATTTAACTTTAACTTTAACTTTCACATTCACTTTAACTTTAACTTTATTTTTAACTTTAACTTTAACTTTCGCTTTAACTTTAACATTCACTTTAACTTTAACTTTAACTTTAATTTTAACTTTAACTTTGACTTTAACTTTAACTTTAACTTTAACTTTAACTTTAACAACTTTAACTTTAATTTTAGCTTTAACTTTAACTTTAACTTTAACTTTAACTTCAACGTTAACCTTAACTTTAACTTTAACTTTAAATTTAACTTTAACTTTAACTTTAACTTTAACAACTTTAACTTTAACTTTAACTTTAACTTTAGCTTTAACTATAACTTTAACTTTAACTTTGGCTTTAACTTTAACTTTAACTTTAACTTTAACTTTAACTTTAACTTTAACTTTAACTTTAACTTTAACTTTAACTTTAACTTTAACTTTAACTTTAACTTCAACTTTAACTTTAACTTTCACTTTAACTTTAACTTAATTTTTAACTTTAACTTTAACTTTCGATTTAACTTTAACTTTAACTTTAACTTTAACTTTAACTTTAACTTTAACTTTAACTTTAACTTTAACTTTAACTTTAACTTTAACTTTAACTTTAACTTTAACTTTAACTTTAACGTTAACTTTAACTTTAACTTTAATTTTAACTTTAACTTTAACTTTAATTTTAACTTTAACTTTAACTTTAAATTTAACTTTAACTTTAACAACTTTAACTTTAACTTTAGCTTTAACTTTAACTTTAACTTTGGCTTTAACTTTAACTTTAACTTTAACTTTAACTTTAACTTTAACTTTAACTTTAACTTTAACTTTAACTTTAACTTTAACTTTCACTTTAACTTAAACTTTATTTTTAACTTTAGCTTTAACTTTAACTTTCGCTTTAACTTTAACTTTAACTTTAACTTCAACTTTAACTTTAACTTTAACGTTAACTTTAACTTTAACTTTAACTTTAACGTTAACTTTAACTTTAATTTTAACTTTAACTTTAACTTTAACTTTAACTTTAACTTTAACTTTAACTTTAACTTTAACTTTAACGTTAACTTTAACTTTAACTTTAACGTTAACTTTAACTTTAACTTTAACTTTAATTTTAACTTTAACTTTAACTTTAACTTTAAATTTAACTTTAACTTTAACTTTAACAACTTTAACTTTAACTTTAACTTTAGCTTTAACTTTAACTTTAACTTTAACTTTCACTTTAACTTTAACTTTATTTTTAACTTTAACATTCACTTTAACTCTAAGTTTTCTTTAACTTTAACTTTAACTTTAACTTTAACTTTAACTTTAACTTTAGCTTTAACTTTAACTTTAATTTTAGCTTTCACTTTAACTTTATTTTTAACTTTAACTTTTCTTTAACTTTAACTTTAACTTGAACTTTAACTTTAACTTTAACTTTAACAACTTTAACTTTAATTTTAGCTTAACCTTTAACTTTAACTTTGGCTTTAACTTTAACTTTAATTTTAACTTTAACTTTAACTTCAACTTTAACTTTCACTTTAACTTTAACTTTATTTTTAACTTCAACTTTAACTTTAACTTTCACTTTAACTTTAACTTTAACTTTCACTTTAACTTTATTTTTAACTTTAACTTTTCTTTAACTTTAACTTTAACTTTAACTTGAACTTTAACTTTAACTTTAACTTTAACTTTAACTTTAGCTTTAACTTTAACTTTAACTTTAGCTTTAACTTTAACTTTAACTTTAACTTTAACTTTAAATTTAACTTTAACTTTAACTTTCACTTTAACTTTAACTTTATTTTTAACTTTAACATTCACTTTAACTTTAACTTTTCTTTAACTTTAACTTTAAATTTAACTTTAACTTTAACAACTTTAACTTTAACTTTAACTTTAGCTTTAACTTTAACTTTCACTTTAACTTTAACTTTATTTTTAACTTTAACATTCACTTTAACTTTAACTTTTCTTTAACTTTAACTTTAACTTTAACTTTAACTTTAACTTTAACTTTAACTTTAACTTTAACTTTAACTTTAACTTTAACTTTAACTTTAACTTTAACTTTAACTTTAACTTTAACTTTAACTTTAACTTTAACTTTAACTTTAACTTTAACTTTAACTTTAACTTTAACTTTAACTTTAACTTTAACTTTAACTTTAACTTTAACTTTAGCTTTAACTTTAACTCTAATTTTAGCTTTAACTTTAACTTTAAATTTAACTTTAACTTTAACTTTCACTTTCACTTTAACTTTAACTTTATTTTTAACTTTAACATTCACTTTAACTTTAACTTTTCTTTAACTTTAACTTTAACTTGAACTTGAACTTTAACTTTAACTTTAATTTTAGCTTTAACTTTAACTTTAACTTTAACTTTAACTTTAACTTTAACTTTAACTTTAACTTTAACTTTAACTTCAACGTTAACTTTAACTTTAACTTTAACTTTAACTTTAACTTTAAATTTAACTTTAACTTTAACTTTAACTTTAACAACTTTAACTTTAACTTTAACTTTAGCTTTAACTATAACTTTAACTTTAACTTTGGCTTTAACTTTAACTTTAACTTTAACTTTAACTTTAAATTTAACTTTAACTTTAACTTTAACTTTAACTTTAACTTTAACTTTAACTTTAACTTTAACTTTAACTTTAACTTTAACTTTAACTTTAGCTTTAACTTTAACTTTAACTTTAACTTTAACTTTAACTTTAACTTTAACTTTAACGTTAACTTTAACTTTAACTTTAACGTTAACTTTAATTTTAAATTTAACTTTAACTTTAACTTTAACGTTAACTTTAACTTTAACTTTAACTTTAACTTTAATTTTAACTTTAACTTTAACTTTAAATTTAACTTTAACTTTAACTTTAACATTCACTTTAACTTTAACTTTGGCTTTAACTTTAACTTTAACTTTCACTTTAACTTTAACTTTATTTTTAACTTTAGCTTTAACTTTAACTTTCGCTTTAACTTTAACTTTAACTTTAACTTTAACTTCAACTTTAACTTTAACTTTAACTTTAACTTTAACTTTAACTTTATTTTTAACTTTAACTTTAACTTTCGCTTTAACTTTAACTTTAACTTTAACTTTCACTTTAACTTTAACTTTATTTTTAACTTTAACTTTAACTTTAACTTTCGCTTTAACTTTAACTTTTACTTTAACTTTGACTTTGACTTTACCTTTAACTTTCATTTTAACTTTAACTTTAACTTTCGCTTTAACTTTGTACATTCACTTTAACTTTAACTTTAACTTTAACTTTAACTTTAACTTTAACTTTAACTTTAACTTTAACTTTAACTTTAACTTTAACTTTAACTTTAACTTTAACTTTAACTTTAACTTTAACTTTAACTTTAACTTTAACTTTAACTTTAACTTTAACTTTAACTTTAACTTTAACTGTGACTTTAATTTTAACTTTAAATTTAACTTTAACTTTAACTTTAGCTTTAACTTTAACTTTAACTTTAACTTTAACTTTAACTTTAACTTTAACTTTAACTTTAACTTTAACTTTAACTTTAACTTTAACGTTAACTTTAACTTTAACTTTAACTTTAACTTTACCTACTTTAACTTTAACGTTAACTTTAACTTTAACTTTAACTTTAAATTTAACTTTAACTTTAACTTTAACATTAACAACTTTAACTTTAACTTTAGCTTTAACTTTAACTTTAAATTTAACTTTAACTTCAACTTTAACTTTAACTTTAACTTTAACTTTAACTTTAACTTTAACTTTAACTTTAACTTTAACTGTGACTTTAATTTTAACTTTAACTTTAACTTTAACTTTAACTTCAACTTTAACTTTAACTTTAACTTTAACTTTAACTTTAACTTTAACTTTAACTTTAACTTTAACTTTAACTTTAACTTTAACTTTAACTTTAACTTTAACTTTAACTTTAACTTTAACTTTAACTTTAACTGTGACTTTAATTTTAACTTTAAATTTAACTTTAACTTTAACTTTAGCTTTAACTTTAACTTTAACTTTAACTTTAACTTTAACTTTAACTTTAACTTTAACTTTAACTTTAACTTTAACTTTAACTTTAACGTTAACTTTAACTTTAACTTTAACTATAACTTTAACTTTAACTTTAACTTCAACGTTAACTTTAACTTTAATTTTAACTTTAACTTTAAATTTAACTTTAACTTTAACTTTAACAACTTTAACTTTAACTTTAGCTTTAACTTTAACTTTAACTTTAACTTTAACTTTCGCTTTAACTTTAACATTCACTTTAACTTTAACTTTAACTTTAATTTTAACTTTAACTTTGACTTTAAATTTAACTTTAACTTTAACTTTAACTTTAACAACTTTAACTTTAACTTTAACTTTAGCTTTAACTTTAACTTTAACTTTAACTTTAACTTTAACTTTAACTTTAACTTTAACTTTAACTTTAACTTTAACTTTAACTTCAACGTTAACTTTAACTTTAACTTTAACTTTATTTTTAACTTTAACATTTACTTTAACTTTAACTTTTCTTTAACTTTAACTTTAACTTTAAATTTAACTTTAACTTTAACTTTAACAACTTTAACTTTAACTTTAGCTTTAACTTTAAATTTAACTTTAACATTTACTTTAACTTTAACTTTTCTTTAACTTTAACTTTAACTTTAGCTTTAACTTTAACTTTAACTTTAATTTTAGCTTTAACTTTAACTTTAACTTTAACTTTCACTTTAACTTTAACTTTATTTTTAACTTTAACATTCACTTTAACTTTAACTTTTCTTTAACTTTAACTTTAACTTTAACTTTAACTTTAGCTTTAACTTTAACTTTAACTTTAATTTTAGCTTTAACTTTAACTTTAACTTTAAATTTAACTTTAACTTTAACTTTAACTTTAACTTTAACTTTAACTTTCACTTTAACTTTAACTTTATTTTTAACTTTAACATTCACTTTAACTTTAACTTTTCTTTAACTTTAACTTTAACTTTAACTTTAACTTTAACTTTAACTTTAACTTTAACTTTAACTTTAACTTTAACTTGAACTTTAACTTTATCTTTAACTTTAGCTTTAACTTTAACTTTAACTTTAGCTTTAGCTTTAACTTTAATTTTAACTTTAACTTTAACTTTAAATTTAACTTTAACTTTCACTTTAACTTTAACTTTATTTTTAACTTTAACATTTACTTTAACTTTAACTTTAACTTTAACTTTAAATTTAACTTTAACTTTCACTTTAACTTTAACTTTATTTTTAACTTTAACATTTACTTTAACTTTAACTTTTCTTTAACTTTAACTTTAACTTTAAATTTAACTTTAACTTTAACTTTAACTTTAACAACTTTAACTTTAACTTTAACTTTAACTTTAAATTTAACTTTAACTTTCACTTTAACTTTAACTTTATTTTTAACTTTAACATTCACTTTAACTTTAACTTTTCTTTAACTTTAACTTTAACTTTAACTTTAGCTTTAACTTTAACTTTAACTTTAATTTTAGCTTTAACTTTAACTTTAACTTTAAATTTAACTTTAACTTTAACTTTAACTTTAACTTTAACTTTAACTTTAACTTTAACTTTAACTTTAACTTTAACTTTAACTTTAACTTTCACTTTAACTTTAACTTTATTTTTAACTTTAACATTCACTTTACCTTTAACTTTTCTTTAACTTTAACTTTAACTTTAACTTTAACTTTAACTTTAACTTTAACTTTAACTTTAACTTTAACTTGAACTTTAACTTTATCTTTAACTTTAGCTTTAACTTTAACTTTAGCTTTAGCTTTAACTTTAATTTTAACTTTAACTTTAACCTTAGCTTTAAATTTAACTTTAACTTTAACTTTCACATTCACTTTAACTTTAACTTTATTTTTAACTTTAACTTTAACTTTCGCTTTAACTTTAACATTCACTTTAACTTTAACTTTAACTTTAATTTTAACTTTAACTTTGACTTTAACTTTAACTTTAACTTTAACTTTAACTTTAACAACTTTAACTTTAATTTTAGCTTTAACTTTAACTTTAACTTTAACTTTAACTTCAACGTTAACCTTAACTTTAACTTTAACTTTAAATTTAACTTTAACTTTAACTTTAACTTTAACAACTTTAACTTTAACTTTAACTTTAACTTTAGCTTTAACTATAACTTTAACTTTAACTTTGGCTTTAACTTTAACTTTAACTTTAACTTTAACTTTAACTTTAACTTTAACTTTAACTTTAACTTTAACTTTAACTTTAACTTTAACTTTAACTTTAACTTCAACTTTAACTTTAACTTTCACTTTAACTTTAACTTAATTTTTAACTTTAACTTTAACTTTCGATTTAACTTTAACTTTAACTTTAACTTTAACTTTAACTTTAACTTTAACTTTAACTTTAACTTTAACTTTAACTTTAACTTTAACTTTAACGTTAACTTTAACTTTAACTTTAATTTTAACTTTAACTTTAACTTTAATTTTAACTTTAACTTTAACTTTAAATTTAACTTTAACTTTAACAACTTTAACTTTAACTTTAGCTTTAACTTTAACTTTAACTTTGGCTTTAACTTTAACTTTAACTTTAACTTTAACTTTAACTTTAACTTTAACTTTAACTTTAACTTTCACTTTAACTTAAACTTTATTTTTAACTTTAGCTTTAACTTTAACTTTCGCTTTAACTTTAACTTTAACTTTAACTTCAACTTTAACTTTAACTTTAACGTTAACTTTAACTTTAACTTTAACTTTAACGTTAACTTTAACTTTAATTTTAACTTTAACTTTAACTTTAACTTTAACTTTAACTTTAACTTTAACTTTAACTTTAACTTTAACTTTAACGTTAACTTTAACTTTAACTTTAACGTTAACTTTAACTTTAACTTTAACTTTAACTTTAATTTTAACTTTAACTTTAACTTTAACTTTAAATTTAACTTTAACTTTAACTTTAACAACTTTAACTTTAACTTTAACTTTAGCTTTAACTTTAACTTTAACTTTAACTTTCACTTTAACTTTAACTTTATTTTTAACTTTAACATTCACTTTAACTCTAAGTTTTCTTTAACTTTAACTTTAACTTTAACTTTAACTTTAACTTTAACTTTAGCTTTAACTTTAACTTTAACTTTAATTTTAGCTTTCACTTTAACTTTATTTTTAACTTTAACTTTTCTTTAACTTTAACTTTAACTTGAACTTTAACTTTAACTTTAACAACTTTAACTTTAATTTTAGCTTAACCTTTAACTTTAACTTTGGCTTTAACTTTAACTTTAATTTTAACTTTAACTTTAACTTCAACTTTAACTTTCACTTTAACTTTAACTTTATTTTTAACTTCAACTTTAACTTTAACTTTCACTTTAACTTTAACTTTAACTTTCACTTTAACTTTATTTTTAACTTTAACTTTTCTTTAACTTTAACTTTAACTTTAACTTGAACTTTAACTTTAACTTTAACTTTAACTTTAACTTTAGCTTTAACTTTAACTTTAACTTTAGCTTTAACTTTAACTTTAACTTTAACTTTAACTTTAAATTTAACTTTAACTTTAACTTTAACTTTCACTTTAACTTTAACTTTATTTTTAACTTTAACATTCACTTTAACTTTAACTTTTCTTTAACTTTAACTTTAAATTTAACTTTAACTTTAACAACTTTAACTTTAACTTTAACTTTAGCTTTAACTTTAACTTTCACTTTAACTTTAACTTTATTTTTAACTTTAACATTCACTTTAACTTTAACTTTTCTTTAACTTTAACTTTAACTTTAACTTTAACTTTAACTTTAACTTTAACTTTAACTTTAACTTTAACTTTAACTTTAACTTTAACTTTAACTTTAACTTTAACTTTAACTTTAACTTTAACTTTAACTTTAACTTTAACTTTAACTTTAACTTTAACTTTAGCTTTAACTTTAACTCTAATTTTAGCTTTAACTTTAACTTTAAATTTAACTTTAACTTTAACTTTCACTTTCACTTTAACTTTAACTTTATTTTTAACTTTAACATTCACTTTAACTTTAACTTTTCTTTAACTTTAACTTTAACTTTAACTTGAACTTGAACTTTAACTTTAACTTTAATTTTAGCTTTAACTTTAACTTTAACTTTAACTTTAACTTTAACTTTAACTTTAACTTTAACTTTAACTTCAACGTTAACTTTAACTTTAACTTTAACTTCAACTTTAACTTTAAATTTAACTTTAACTTTAACTTTAACTTTAACAACTTTAACTTTAACTTTAACTTTAGCTTTAACTATAACTTTAACTTTAACTTTGGCTTTAACTTTAACTTTAACTTTAACTTTAAATTTAACTTTAACTTTAACTTTAACTTTAACTTTAACTTTAACTTTAACTTTAACTTTAACTTTAACTTTAACTTTAACTTTAACTTTAACTTTAACTTTAACTTTAACTTTAGCTTTAACTTTAACTTTAACTTTAACTTTAACTTTAACTTTAACTTTAACTTTAACGTTAACTTTAACTTTAACTTTAACGTTAACTTTAATTTTAAATTTAACTTTAACTTTAACTTTAACGTTAACTTTAACTTTAACTTTAACTTTAACTTTAATTTTAACTTTAACTTTAACTTTAAATTTAACTTTAACTTTAACTTTAACATTCACTTTAACTTTAACTTTGGCTTTAACTTTAACTTTAACTTTCACTTTAACTTTAACTTTATTTTTAACTTTAGCTTTAACTTTAACTTTCGCTTTAACTTTAACTTTAACTTTAACTTTAACTTCAACTTTAACTTTAACTTTAACTTTAACTTTAACTTTATTTTTAACTTTAACTTTAACTTTCGCTTTAACTTTAACTTTAACTTTAACTTTCACTTTAACTTTAACTTTATTTTTAACTTTAACTTTAACTTTAACTTTCGCTTTAACTTTAACTTTTACTTTAACTTTGACTTTGACTTTACCTTTAACTTTCATTTTAACTTTAACTTTAACTTTCGCTTTAACTTTGTACATTCACTTTAACTTTAACTTTAACTTTAACTTTAACTTTAACTTTAACTTTAACTTTAACTTTAACTTTAACTTTAACTTTAACTTTAACTTTAACTTTAACTTTAACTTTAACTTTAACTTTAACTTTAACTTTAACTTTAACTTTAACTTTAACTGTGACTTTAATTTTAACTTTAAATTTAACTTTAACTTTAACTTTAGCTTTAACTTTAAATTTAACTTTAACTTTAACTTTAACTTTAACTTTAACTTTAACTTTAACTTTAACTTTAACTTTAACTTTAACTTTAACTTTAACGTTAACTTTAACTTTAACTTTAACTTTAACTTTACCTACTTTAACTTTAACGTTAACTTTAACTTTAACTTTAACTTTAAATTTAACTTTAACTTTAACTTTAACATTAACAACTTTAACTTTAACTTTAGCTTTAACTTTAACTTTAAATTTAACTTTAACTTCAACTTTAACTTTAACTTTAACTTTAACTTTAACTTTAACTTTAACTTTAACTTTAACTTTAACTGTGACTTTAATTTTAACTTTAACTTTAACTTTAACTTTAACTTCAACTTTAACTTTAACTTTAACTTTAACTTTAACTTTAACTTTAACTTTAACTTTAACTTTAACTTTAACTTTAACTTTAACTTTAACTTTAACTTTAACGTTAACTTTAACTTTAACTTTAACTATAACTTTAACTTTAACTTTAACTTCAACGTTAACTTTAACTTTAATTTTAACTTTAACTTTAACTTTAAATTTAACTTTAACTTTAACTTTAACAACTTTAACTTTAACTTTAGCTTTAACTTTAACTTTAACTTTAACTTTAACTTTCGCTTTAACTTTAACATTCACTTTAACTTTAACTTTAACTTTAATTTTAACTTTAACTTTGACTTTAAATTTAACTTTAACTTTAACTTTAACTTTAACAACTTTAACTTTAACTTTAACTTTAGCTTTAACTTTAACTTTAACTTTAACTTTAACTTTAACTTTAACTTTAACTTTAACTTTAACTTTAACTTTAACTTTAACTTCAACGTTAACTTTAACTTTAACTTTAACTTTAACTTTAACTTTAACTTTAACTTTAACTTTAACTTTAACTTTAACTTTAACTTTAACTTTAACTTTAACTTTAACTTTAACTTCAACTTTAACTTTAACTTTAACTTTCACTTTAACTTTAACTTAATTTTTAACTTTAACTTTGGCTTTAAATTTAACTTTAACTTTAACTTTAACTTTAACTTTAACTTTAACTTTAACTTTAACTTTAACTTTAACTTTAACTTTAACTTTAACTTTAACTTCAACTTTAACTTTAACTTTAACTTTAACTTTAACAACTTTAACTTTAACTTTAACTTTAGCTTTAACTTTAACTTTAACTTTAACTTTAACTTTAACTTTAACTTTAACTTTAACTTTAACTTCAACGTTAACTTTAACTTTAACTTTAACTTTAACTTTAACTTTAACTTTAACTTTAACTTTAACAACTTTAACTTTAACTTTAGCTTTAACTTTAACTTTAACTTTAACTTTAACTTTAACTTTAACTTTAACTTTAACTTTAACTTTAACTTTAACTTTAACTTTAACTTTAACTTTAACTTTAACTTTAACTTTAACTTTAACTTTAACTTCAACGTTAACTTTAACTTTAACTTTAACTTTAACTTTAACTTTAACTTTAACTTTAACTTTAACTTTAACTTTAACTTTAACTTTAACTTTAACTTTAACTTTAACTTTAACTTTAACTTTAACTTTAACTTTAACTTCAAGTTTAACTTTAACTTTAACTTTCACTTTAACTTTAACTTTAACTTAATTTTTAACTTTAACTTTAACTTTGGCTTTAACTTTAACTTTAACTTTAACTTTAACTTTAACTTTAACTTTAACTTTAACTTTAACTTTAACTTTAACTTTAACTTTAACTTTAACTTTAACTTTAACTTTAACTTTAACTTTAACTTTAACTTTAACTTTAACTTTAACTTTAACTTTAACTTTAACTTTAACTTTAACTTTAACTTTAACTTTAACTTTAACTTTAACTTTAACTTTAACTTTAACTTTAACTTTAACTTTAACTTTAACTTTATTTTTAACTTTAACTTTAACTTTCGCTTTAACTTTAACTTTAACTTTAACTTTCACTTTAACTTTAACTTTATTTTTAACTTTAGCTTTAACTTTAACTTTCGCTTTAACTTTAACTTTAACTTTAACTTTAACTTTAACTTTAACTTCAACTTTAACTTTAACTTTAACTTTAACTTTAACTTTAACTTTAACTTTAACTTTATTTTTAACTTTAACTTTAACTTTCGCTTTAACTTTAACTTTAACTTTAACTTTCACTTTAACTTTAACTTTATTTTTAACTTTAACTTTAACTTTAACTTTCGCTTTAACTTTAACTTTAACTTTTACTTTAACTTGGACTTTGACTTTACCTTTAACTTTCATTTTAACTTTAACTTTAACTTTCGCTTTAACTTTGTACATTCACTTTAACTTTAACTTTAACTTTAACTTTAACTTTAACTTTAACTTTAACTTTAACTTTAACTTTAACTTTAACTTTAACTTTAACTTTAACTTTAACTTTAACTTTAACTTTAACTTTAACTTTAACTTTAACTTTAACTGTGACTTTAACTGTGACTTTAATTTTAACTTTAAATTTAACTTTAACTTTAACTTTAGCTTTAACTTTAACTTTAACTTTAACTTTAACTTTAACTTTAACTTTAACTTTAACTTTAACTTTAACTTTAACTTTAACGTTAACTTTAACTTTAACTTTAACTTTAACTTTACCTACTTTAACTTTAACGTTAACTTTAACTTTAACTTTAACTTTAAATTTAACTTTAACTTTAACTTTAACTTTAACAACTTTAACTTTAACTTTAGCTTTAACTTTAACTTTAACTTTAACTTTAACTTCAACTTTAACTTTAACTTTAACTTTAACTTTAACTTTAACTTTAACTTTAACTGTGACTTTAATTTTAACTTTAACTTTAACTTTAACTTCAACTTTAACTTTAACTTTAACTTTAACTTTAACTTTAACTTTAACTTTAACTTTAACTTTAACTTTAACTTTAACTTTAACTTTAACTGTGACTTTAATTTTAACTTTAAATTTAACTTTAACTTTAACTTTAGCTTTAACTTTAACTTTAACTTTAACTTTAACTTTAACTTTAACTTTAACTTTAACTTTAACTTTAACTTTAACTTTAACTTTAACGTTAACTTTAACTTTAACTTTAACTTTAACTTTACCTACTTTAACTTTAACGTTAACTTTAACTTTAACTTTAACTTTAAATTTAACTTTAACTTTAACTTTAACAACTTTAACTTTAACTTTAGCTTTAACTTTAACTTTAACTTTAACTTTAACTTTAACTTCAACTTTAACTTTAACTTTCACTTTAACTTTAACTTAATTTTTAACTTTAACTTTAACTTTCGCTTTAACTTTAACTTTAACTTTAACTTTAACTTCAACTTTAACTTTAACTTTAACTTTAACTTTAACTTTAACGTTAACTTTAACTTTAACTTTAACTTTAATTTTAACTTTAACTTTAACTTTAAATTTAACTTTAACTTTAACTTTAACAACTTTAACTTTAACTTTAGCTTTAACTTTAACTTTAACTTTAACTTTGGCTTTAATTTTAACTTTAACTTTAACTTTAACTTTAACTTTAACTTTAACTTTAACTTTAACTTTAACTATAACTCTAACTTTAACTTTAACTTTAACTTCAACTTTAACTTTCACTTTAACTTTAACTTTATTTTTAACTTTAACTTTAACTTTAACTTTCGCTTTAACTTTAACTTTAACTTTAGCTTTAACTTTAACTTTAACTTTAACTTTAACTTTCGCTTTAACTTTAACATTCACTTTAACTTTAACTTTAACTTTAATTTTAACTTTAACTTTGACTTTAAATTTAACTTTAACTTTAACTTTAACTTTAACAACTTTAACTTTAACTTTAGCTTTAACTTTAACTTTAACTTTAACTTTAACTTTAACTTTAACTTTAACTTTAACTTTAACTTTAACTTTAACTTTAACTTTAACTTTAACTTTAACTTTAACTTTAACTTTAACTTTAACTTCAACGTTAACTTTAACTTTAACTTTAACTTT
Organism: Eurosta solidaginis; assembly: GCF_040869045.1. Classification (NCBI taxonomy): domain Eukaryota; kingdom Metazoa; phylum Arthropoda; class Insecta; order Diptera; family Tephritidae; genus Eurosta; species Eurosta solidaginis. The sequence goes on along the minus strand of NW_027136887.1, from coordinate 157,462 downwards.
AACTTTAACTTTAACTTTAACTTTAACTTTAACTTTAACTTTAACTTTAACTTTAACTTTAACTTTAACTTCAACTTTAACTTTAACTTTAACTTTCACTTTAACTTTAACTTAATTTTTAACTTTAACTTTAACATTGGCTTTAAATTTAACTTTAACTTTAACTTTAACTTTAACTTTAACTTTAACTTTAACTTTAACTTTAACTTTAACTTTAACTTTAACTTTAACTTTAACTTTAACTTTAACTTTAACTTTAACTTCAACTTTAACTTTAACTTTAACTTTAACTTTAACTTTAACTTTAACAACTTTAACTTTAACTTTAACTTTAGCTTTAACTTTAACTTTAACTTTAACTTTAACTTTAACTTTAACTTTAACTTTAACTTTAACTTTAACTTTAACTTTAACTTTAACTTTAACTTTAACTTTAACTTTAACTTTAACTTTAACTTCAACGTTAACTTTAACTTTAACTTTAACTTTAACTTTAACTTTAACTTTAACTTTAACTTTAACTTTAACTTTAACTTTAACAACTTTAACTTTAACTTTAGCTTTAACTTTAACTTTAACTTTAACTTTAACTTTAACTTTAACTTTAACTTTAACTTTAACTTTAACTTTAACTTTAACTTCAACGTTAACTTTAACTTTAACTTTAACTTTAACTTTAACTTTAACTTTAACTTTAACTTTAACTTTAACTTTAACTTTAACTTTAACTTTAACTTTAACTTTAACTTTAACTTTAACTTTAACTTCAAGTTTAACTTTAACTTTAACTTTAACTTTAACTTAATTTTTAACTTTAACTTTAACTTTGGCTTTAACTTTAACTTTAACTTTAACTTTAACTTTAACTTTAACTTTAACTTTAACTTTAACTTTAACTTTAACTTTAACTTTAACTTTTACTTTAACTTTAACTTTAACTTTAACTTTAACTTTAACTTTAACTTTAACTTTAACTTTAACTTTAACTTTAACTTTAACTTTAACTTTAACTTCAACGTTAACTTTAACTTTAATTTTAACTTTAACTTTAACTTTAAATTTAACTTTAACTTTAACTTTAACAACTTTAACTTTAACTTTAGCTTTAACTTTAACTTTAACTTTAACTTTAACTTTAACTTTAACTTTAACTTTAACTTCAACGTTAACTTTAACTTTAACTTTAACTTTAACTTTAACTTTAACTTTAAATTTAACTTTAACTTTAACTTTAACTTTAACGTTAACTTTAACTTTAACTTTAACTTTAACTTTAACTTTAAATTTAACTTTAACTTTAACAACTTTAACTTTAACTTTAACGTTAACTTTAACTTTAACTTTAACTTTAAATTTAACTTTAACTTTAACTTTAACAACTTTAACTTTAACTTTAACGTTAACTTTAACTTTAACTTTAAATTTAACTTTAACTTTAACTTTAACAACTTTAAATTTAACTTTAGCTTTAACTTTAACTTTAACTTTAACTTTGGCTTTAACTTTAACTTTAACTTTAACTTTAACTTTAACTTTAACTTTAACTTTAACTTTAACTTTAACTTTAACTTTAACTTTAACTTTAACTTTAACTTTAACTTTAACTTTAACTTTAACTTTAACTTTAACTTTAACTTTAACTTTAACTTTAACTTTAACTTTAATTTTAACTTTAACTTTAACTTTAACTTTAACTTTAAATTTAACTTTAACTTTAACTTTAACAACTTTAACTTTAACTTTAACGTTAACTTTAACTTTAACTTTAAATTTAACTTTAACTTTAACTTTAACAACTTTAAATTTAACTTTAGCTTTAACTTTAACTTTAACTTTAACTTTGGCTTTAACTTTAACTTTAACTTTAACTTTAACTTTAACTTTAACTTTAACTTTAACTTTAACTTTAACTTTAACTTTAACTTTAACTTTAACTTTAACTTTAACTTTAACTTTAACTTTAACTTCAACTTTAACTTTAACTTTAACTTTCACTTTAACTTTAACTTAATTTTTAACTTTAACTTTCGCTTTAACTTTAACTTTAACTTTAACTTTAACTTCAACTTTAACTTTAACTTTAACTTTAACTTTAACTTTAACTTTAACTTTAACTTTAACTTTAACTTTAACTTTAACTTTAACTTTAACTTTAACTTTAACTTTAACTTTAACTTTAACTTTAACTTTAACTTTAACTTTAACTTTAACGTTAACTTTAACTTTAATTTTAACTTTAACTTTAACTTTAACTTTAAATTTAACTTTAACTTTAACAACTTTAACTTTAACCTTAGCTTTATCTTTAACTTTAACTTTGGCTTTAACTTTAACTTTAACTTTAACTTTAACTTTAACTTTAACTTTAACTTTAACTTTAACTTTAACTTTATCTTTAACTTTAACTTCAACTTTAACTTTAACTTTCACTTTAACTTTAACTTTATTTTTAACTTTAACTTTAACTTTAACTTTCGCTTTAACTTTAACTTTCGCTTTAACTTTAACTTTAACTTTAACAACTTTAACTTTAACTTTAGCTTTAGCTTTAACTTTAACTTTAACTTTAACTTTAACTTTAACTTTGGCTTTAACTTTAACTTTAACTTTAACTTTAACTTCAACTTTAACTTTAACTTTCACTTTAACTTTAACTTTAACTTTATTTTTAACTTCAACTTTAACTTTCACTTTAACTTTAATTTTAACTTTAACTTTAACTTTAACTTTAACTTTAACCTTAACTTTAACTTTAACTTTCATTTTAACTTTATCTTTATTTTTAACTTTAACTTTCAATTTAACTTTAACATTCACTTTAACTTTAACTTTAAATTTAACTTTAGCTTTAACTTTAACTTTAACTTTAACTTTAGCTTTAACTTTAACTTTAACTTTAACTTTAACTTTAAATTTAACTTTAACTTTAACTTTCACTTTAACTTTAACTTTATTTTTAACTTTAACATTCACTTTAACTTTAACTTTTCTTTAACTTTAACTTTAACTTTAAATTTAACTTTAACTTTAACTTTAACAACTTTAACTTTAACTTTAACTTTAGCTTTAACTTTAACTTTAACTTTAACTTTAACTTTAACTTTAAATTTAACTTTAACTTTAACTTTAACTTTCACTTTAACTTTAACTTTATTTTTAACTTTAACATTCACTTTAACTTTAACTTTTCTTTAACTTTAACTTTAACTTTAACTTTAACTTTAACTTTAACTTTAACTTTAACTTTAACTTTAACTTTAAATTTAACTTTAACTTTAACTTTAACTTTCACTTTAACTTTAACTTTATTTTTAACTTTAACATTCACTTTAACTTTAACTTTTCTTTAACTTTAACTTTAACTTTAACTTTAACTTTAACTTTCACTTTAACTCTAACTTTATTTTTAACTTTAACATTCACTTTAACTCTAAGTTTTCTTTAACTTTAACTTTAACTTGAACTTTAACTTTAACTTTAACTTTAGCTTTAACTTTAACTTTAACTTTAATTTTAGCTTTCACTTTAACTTTATTTTTAACTTTAACTTTTCTTTAACTTTAACTTTAACTTTCACTTTAACTTTATTTTTAACTTCAACTTTAACTTTCACTTTAACTTTAACTTTAACTTTCACTTTAACTTTATTTTTAACTTTAACTTTTCTTTAACTTTAACTTTAACTTGAACTTTAACTTTAACTTTAACTTTAACTTTAGCTTTAACTTTAACTTTAACTTTAGCTTTAACTTTAACTTTAACTTTAACTTTAACTTTAAATTTAACTTTAACTTTCACTTTAACTTTAACTTTATTTTTAACTTTAACATTTACTTTAACTTTAACTTTTCTTTAACTTTAACTTTAACTTTAAATTTAACTTTAACTTTAACTTTAACAACTTTAACTTTAACTTTAGCTTTAACTTTAAATTTAACTTTAACATTTACTTTAACTTTAACTTTTCTTTAACTTTAACTTTAACTTTAACTTTAACTTTAACTTTAACTTTAGCTTTAACTTTAACTTTAACTTTAATTTTAGCTTTAACTTTAACTTTAACTTTAACTTTCACTTTAACTTTAACTTTATTTTTAACTTTAACATTCACTTTAACTTTAACTTTTCTTTAACTTTAACTTTAACTTTAACTTTAACTTTAGCTTTAACTTTAACTTTAACTTTAATTTTAGCTTTAACTTTAACTTTAACTTTAAATTTAACTTTAACTTTAACTTTAACTTTAACTTTAACTTTCACTTTAACTTTAACTTTATTTTTAACTTTAACATTCACTTTAACTTTAACTTTTCTTTAACTTTAACTTTAACTTTAACTTTAACTTTAACTTTAACTTTAACTTTAACTTGAACTTTAACTTTATCTTTAACTTTAGCTTTAACTTTAACTTTAACTTTAGCTTTAGCTTTAACTTTAATTTTAACTTTAACTTTAACTTTAAATTTAACTTTAACTTTCACTTTAACTTTAACTTTATTTTTAACTTTAACATTTACTTTAACTTTAACTTTAACTTTAACTTTAAATTTAACTTTAACTTTCACTTTAACTTTAACTTTATTTTTAACTTTAACATTTACTTTAACTTTAACTTTTCTTTAACTTTAACTTTAACTTTAAATTTAACTTTAACTTTAACTTTAACAACTTTAACTTTAACTTTAACTTTAAATTTAACTTTAACTTTCACTTTAACTTTAACTTTATTTTTAACTTTAACATTCACTTTAACTTTAACTTTTCTTTAACTTTAACTTTAACTTTAACTTTAACTTTAACTTTAGCTTTAACTTTAACTTTAACTTTAATTTTAGCTTTAACTTTAACTTTAACTTTAAATTTAACTTTAACTTTAACTTTAACTTTAACTTTAACTTTAACTTTAACTTTAACTTTCACTTTAACTTTAACTTTATTTTTAACTTTAACATTCACTTTAACTTTAACTTTTCTTTAACTTTAACTTTAACTTTAACTTTAACTTTAACTTTAACTTTAACTTGAACTTTAACTTTATCTTTAACTTTAGCTTTAACTTTAACTTTAACTTTAGCTTTAGCTTTAACTTTAACTTTAACTTTAACCTTAGCTTTAAATTTAACTTTAACTTTCACATTCACTTTAACTTTAACTTTATTTTTAACTTTAACTTTAACTTTCGCTTTAACTTTAACATTCACTTTAACTTTAACTTTAACTTTAACTTTAACTTTAATTTTAACTTTAACTTTGACTTTAACTTTAACTTTAACTTTAATTTTAACTAACTTTAACTTTAAATTTAACTTTAACTTTAACTTTAACAACTTTAACTTTAATTTTAGCTTTAACTTTAACTTTAACTTTAACTTTAACTTTAACTTTAACTTTAACTTTAACTTTAACTTTAACTTTAACTTTAACTTTAACTTTAACTTTAACAACTTTAACTTTAACTTTAACTTTAACTTTAACTTTAGCTTTAACTATAACTTTAACTTTAACTTTGGCTTTAACTTTAACTTTAACTTTAACTTTAACTTTAACTTTAACTTTAACTTTAACTTTAACTTTAACTTTAACTTTAACTTTAACTTTAACTTTAACTTTAACTTTAACTTTAACTTTAACTTTAACTTTAACTTTAACTTTAACTTTAACTTTAACTTTAACTTTAACTTTAACTTTAACTTTAACTTTAACTTTAACTTCAACTTTAACTTTAACTTTCACTTTAACTTTAACTTAATTTTTAACTTTAACTTTAACTTTCGATTTAACTTTAACTTTAACTTTAACTTTAACTTTAACTTTAACTTTAACTTTAACTTTAACTTTAACTTTAACTTTAACTTTAACTTTAACGTTAACTTTAACTTTAACTTTAATTTTAACTTTAACTTTAACTTTAACTTTAACTTTAACTTTAATTTTAACTTTAACTTTAACTTTAAATTTAACTTTAACTTTAACAACTTTAACTTTAACTTTAGCTTTAACTTTAACTTTAACTTTGGCTTTAACTTTAACTTTAACTTTAACTTTCACTTTAACTTAAACTTTATTTTTAACTTTAGCTTTAACTTTAACTTTCGCTTTAACTTTAACTTTAACTTTAACTTCAACTTTAACTTTAACTTTAACGTTAACTTTAACTTTAACTTTAACTTTAACGTTAACTTTAACTTTAATTTTAACTTTAACTTTAACTTTAACTTTAACTTTAACTTTAACGTTAACTTTAACTTTAACTTTAACTTTAACGTTAACTTTAACTTTAACTTTAATTTTAACTTTAACTTTAACTTTAAATTTAACTTTAACTTTAACTTTAACAACTTTAACTTTAACTTTAACTTTAGCTTTAACTTTAACTTTAACTTTAACTTTAACTTTCACTTTAACTTTAACTTTATTTTTAACTTTAACATTCACTTTAACTCTAAGTTTTCTTTAGCTTTAACTTTAACTTTAACTTTAGCTTTAACTTTAACTTTAACTTTAATTTTAGCTTTCACTTTAACTTTATTTTTAACTTTAACTTTTCTTTAACTTTAACTTTAACTTGAACTTTAACTTTAACTTTAACAACTTTAACTTTAATTTTAGCTTTAACTTTAACTTTAACTTTGGCTTTAACTTTAACTTTAACTTTAACTTTAACTTTAACTTCAACTTTAACTTTCACTTTAACTTTAACTTTATTTTTAACTTCAACTTTAACTTTAACTTTCACTTTAACTTTAACTTTAACTTTCACTTTAACTTTATTTTTAACTTTAACTTTTCTTTAACTTTAACTTTAACTTTAACTTTAACTTGAACTTTAACTTTAACTTTAACTTTAACTTTAACTTTAGCTTTACCTTTAACTTTAACTTTAGCTTTAACTTTAACTTTAACTTTAACTTTAAATTTAACTTTAACTTTAACTTTAACTTTCACTTTAACTTTAACTTTATTTTTAACTTTAACATTCACTTTAACTTTAACTTTTCTTTAACTTTAACTTTAAATTTAACTTTAACTTTAACAACTTTAACTTTAACTTTAACTTTAGCTTTAACTTTAACTTTCACTTTAACTTTAACTTTATTTTTAACTTTAACATTCACTTTAACTTTAACTTTTCTTTAACTTTAACTTTAACTTTAACTTTAACTTTAACTTTAACTTTAACTTTAACTTTAACTTTAACTTTAACTTTAACTTTAACTTTAACTTTAACTTTAACTTTAACTTTAACTTTAACTTTAACTTTAACTTTAACTTTAACTTTAACTTTAACTTTAACTTTAACTTTAACTTTAGCTTTAACTTTAACTTTAATCTTAGCTTTAACTTTAACTTTAAATTTAACTTTAACTTTAACTTTCACTTTCACTTTAACTTTAACTTTATTTTTAACTTTAACATTCACTTTAACTTTAACTTTTCTTTAACTTTAACTTTAACTTTAACTTGAACTTGAACTTTAACTTTAACTTTAACTTTAGCTTTAACTTTAACTTTAACTTTAACTTTAACTTTAACTTTAACTTTAACTTTAACTTTAACTTTAACTTCAACGTTAACTTTAACTTTAACTTTAACTTTAACTTTAAATTTAACTTTAACTTTAACTTTAACAACTTTAACTTTAACTTTAACTTTAGCTTTAACTATAACTTTAACTTTAACTTTGGCTTTAACTTTAACTTTAACTTTAACTTTAAATTTAACTTTAACTTTAACTTTAACTTTAACTTTAACTTTAACTTTAACTTTAACTTTAACTTTAACTTTAGCTTTAACTTTAACTTTAACTTTAACTTTAACTTTAACTTTAACTTTAACGTTAACTTTAACTTTAACTTTAACGTTAACTTTAATTTTAAATTTAACTTTAACTTTAACTTTAACGTTAACTTTAACTTTAACTTTAACTTTAACTTTAATTTTAACTTTAACTTTAACTTTAAATTTAACTTTAACTTTAACTTTAACAACTTTAACTTTAACTTTAGCTTTAACTTTAAATTTAACTTTGGCTTTAACTTTAACTTTAACTTTAACTTTCACTTTAACTTTAACTTTATTTTTAACTTTAGCTTTAACTTTAACTTTCGCTTTAACTTTAACTTTAACTTTAACTTTAACTTTAACTTTAACTTCAACTTTAACTTTAACTTTAACTTTAACTTTATTTTTAACTTTAACTTTAACTTTCGCTTTAACTTTAACATTCACTTTAACTTTAACTTTAACTTTAATTTTAACTTTATTTTTAACTTTAACTTTAACTTTCGCTTTAACTTTAACTTTAACTTTCACTTTAACTTTAACTTTATTTTTAACTTTAACTTTAACTTTAACTTTAACTTTCGCTTTAACTTTAACTTTAACTTTTACTTTAACTTTGACTTTGACTTTACCTTTAACTTTAACTTTAACTTTCGCTTTAACTTTGTACATTCACTTTAACTTTAACTTTAACTTTAACTTTAACTTTAACTTTAACTTTAACTTTAACTTTAACTTTAACTTTAACTTTAACTTTAACTTTAACTTTAACTTTAACTGTGACTTTAATTTTAACTTTAAATTTAACTTTAACTTTAACTTTAGCTTTAACTTTAACTTTAACTTTAACTTTAACTTTAACTTTAACTTTAACTTTAACTTTAACTTTAACTTTAACTTTAACTTTAACGTTAACTTTAACTTTAACTTTAACTTTAACTTTAACTTTAACTTTAACTTTACCTACTTTAACTTTAACGTTAACTTTAACTTTAACTTTAACTTTAAATTTAACTTTAACTTTAACTTTAACAACTTTAACTTTAACTTTAGCTTTAACTTTAACTTTAACTTTAACTTTAACTTTGGCTTTAACTTTAACTTTAACTTTAACTTTAACTTTAACTTTAACTTTAACTTTAACTTTAACTTCAACTTTAACTTTAACTTTAACTTTCACTTTAACTTTAACTTAATTTTTAACTTTAACTTTAACTTTCGCTTTAACTTTAACTTTAACTTCAACTTTAACTTTAACTTTAACTTTAACGTTAACTTTAACTTTAACTTTAATTTTAACTTTAACTTTAACTTTAAATTTAACTTTAACTTTAACTTTAACAACTTTAACTTTAACTTTAGCTTTAACTTTAACTTTAACTTTAACTTTGGCTTTAATTTTAACTTTAACTTTAACTTTAAATTTAACTTTAACTTTAACTTTAACTTTAACTATAACTCTAACTTTAACTTTAACTTTAACTTCAACTTTAACTTTCACTTTAACTTTAACTTTATTTTTAACTTTAACTTTAACTTTAACTTTCGCTTTAACTTTAACTTTAACTTTAACTTTAACAACTTTAACTTTAACTTTAGCTTTAACTTTAACTTTAACTTTAACTTTCGCTTTAACTTTAACATTCACTTTAACTTTAACTTTAACTTTAATTTTAACTTTAACTTTGACTTTAAATTTAACTTTAACTTTAACTTTAACTTTAACTTTAACAACTTTAACTTTAACTTTAACTTTAACTTTAGCTTTAACTTTAACTTTAACTTTAACTTTAACTTTAACTTTAACTTTAACTTTAACTTTAACTTTAACTTTAACTTTAACTTTAACTTTAACTTCAACGTTAACTTTAACTTTAACTTTAACTTTAACTTTAACTTTAACTTTAACTTTAACTTTAACTTTAACTTTAACTTTAACTTTAACTTTAACTTTAACTTTAACTTTAACTTTAACTTTAACTTTAACTTTAACTTTAACTTTAACTTTAACTTTAACTTTAACTTTAACTTTAACTTTAACTTTAACTTTAACTTTAACTTTAACTTTAACTTTAACTTCAACTGTAACTTTAACTTTAACTTTCACTTTAACTTTAACTTAATTTTTAACTTTAACTTTAACTTTGGCTTTAAATTTAACTTTAACTTTAACTTTAACTTTAACTTTAACTTTAACTTTAACTTTAACTTTAACTTTAACTTTAACTTTAACTTTAACTTTAACTTTAACTTTAACTTTAACTTTAACTTTAACTTTAACTTTAAATTTAACTTTAACTTTAACTTCAACTTTAACTTTAACTTTAACTTTAACTTTAACTTTAACAACTTTAACTTTAACTTTAACTTTAGCTTTAACTTTAACTTTAACTTTAACTTTAACTTTAACTTTAACTTCAACGTTAACTTTAACTTTAACTTTAACTTTAACTTTAACTTTAACAACTTTAACTTTAACTTTAGCTTTAACTTTAACTTTAACTTTAACTTTAACTTTAACTTTAACTTTAACTTTAACTTTAACTTCAACGTTAACTTTAACTTTAACTTTAACTTTAACTTTAACTTTAACTTTAACTTTAACTTTAACTTTAACTTTAACTTTAACTTTAACTTTAACTTTAACTTTAACTTTAACTTTAACTTTAACTTTAACTTTAACTTTAACTTTAACTTCAAGTTTAACTTTAACTTTAACTTTCACTTTAACTTTAACTTTAACTTAATTTTTAACTTTAACTTTAACTTTGGCTTTAACTTTAACTTTAACTTTAACTTTAACTTTAACTTTAACTTTAACTTTAACTTTAACTTTAACTTTAACTTTAACTTTAACTTTAACTTTAACTTTAACTTTAACTTTAACTTTAACTTTAACTTTAACTTTAACTTTAACTTTAACTTTAACTTTAACTTCAACGATAACTTTAACTTTAATTTTAACTTTAACTTTAACTTTAAATTTAACTTTAACTTTAACTTTAACAACTTTAACTTTAACTTTAGCTTTAACTTTAACTTTAACTTTAACTTTAACTTTAACTTTAACTTTAACTTTAACTTCAACGTTAACTTTAACTTTAACTTTAACTTTAACTTTAACTTTAACTTTAACTTTAACTTTAACTTCAACTTTAACTTTAACTTTAACTTTCACTTTAACTTTAACTTAATTTTTAACTTTAACTTTAACTTTGGCTTTAACTTTAACTTTAACTTTAACTTTAAATTTAACTTTAACTTTAACAACTTTAACTTTAACTTTAACTTTAACTTTAGCTTTAACTTTAACTTTAACTTTAACTTTCACTTTAACTTTAACTTTATTTTTAACTTTAACATTCACTTTAACTCTAAGTTTTCTTTAACTTTAACTTTAACTTTAACTTTAACTTTAACTTTAACTTTAACTTTAACTTTAACTTTAACTTTAACTTCAACGTTAACTTTAACTTTAATTTTAACTTTAACTTTAACTTTAAATTTAACTTTAACTTTAACTTTAACAACTTTAACTTTAACTTTAGCTTTAACTTTAACTTTAACTTTAACTTTAACTTTAACTTCAACGTTAACTTTAACTTTAACTTTAACTTTAACTTTAACTTTAACTTTAACTTTAACTTTAACTTTAACTTTAACTTTAACTTTAACTTTAACTTTAACTTTAACTTTAACTTTAACTTTAACTTTAACTTTAACTTTAACTTTAACTTTAACTTTAACTTTAACTTTAACTTTAACTTTAACTTTAACTTCAACTTTAACTTTAACTTTAACTTTAACAACTTTAACTTTAACTTTAACTTTAACTTTAACTTTAACTTTAACTTTAACTTCAAGTTTAACTTTAACTTTAACTTTCACTTTAACTTTAACTTTAAATTTAACTTTAACTTTAACTTTAACAACTTTAACTTTAACTTTAGCTTTAACTTTAACTTTAACTTTAACTTTAACTTTAACTTCAACTTTAACTTTAACTATCACTTTAACTTTAACTTAATTTTTAACTTTAACTTTAACTTTGGCTTTAACTTTAACTTTAACTTTAACTTTAATTTTAACTTTAACTTTAACTTTAAATTTAACTTTAACTTTAACTTTAACAACTTTAACTTTAACTTTAGCTTTAACTTTAACTTTAACTTTAACTTTCACTTTAACTTTAACTTTATTTTTATACTCAGTTGAGCAGAGCTCACAGAGTATATTAAGTTTGATTGGATAACGGTTGGTTGTACATATATAAAGGAATCGAGATAGATATAGACTTCCATATATCAAAATAATCAGGATTGAAAAAAAATTTGATTGAGCCATGTCCGTCCGTCCGTCCGTTAACACGATAACTTGAGTAAATTTTGAGGTATCTTGATGAAATTTGGTATGTAGGTTCCTGAGCACTCATCTCAGATCGCTATTTAAAATGAACGATATCGGACTATAACCACGCCCACTTTTTCGATATCGAAAATTTCGAAAAACCGAAAAAGTGCGATAATTCATTACAAAAGACCGATAAATCGACGAAACTTGGTAGATGAGTTGAACTTATGACGCAAAATAGAAAATTAGTAAAATTTTGGACAATGGGCGTGGCACCGCCCACTTTTAAAAGAAGGTAATTTAAAATTTTTGCAAGCTGTAATTTGGCAGTCGTTGAAGATATCATGATGAAATTTGGCAGGAACGTTACTCTTATTACCATATGTACGCTTATTAAAAATTAGCAAAATCGGAGAAGGACCACGCCCACTTTAAAAAAAAAAATATTTTTAAAGTAAAATTTTAACAAAAAATTTAATATCTTTACAGTATATAAGTAAATTATGTCAAGATTCAACTCCAGTAATGATATGGTGCAACAAAATACAAAAATAAAAGAAAATTTAAAAATGGGCGTGGCTCCGCCCTTTTTCATTTAATTTGTCTAGGATACTTTTAACGCCATAAGTCGAAGAAAAATTAACCAATCCTTTTGAAATTTGGTAGGGGCATAGATTTTATGGCATTAACGGTTTTCTGTGAAAATGGGCGAAATCGGTTGATGTCACGCCCAGTTTTTATACACAGTCGTCCGTCTGTCCTTCCGCATGGCCGTTAACACGATAACTTGAGCAAAAATCGATATATCTTTACTAAACTCAGTTCACGTACTTATCTGAACTCACTTTATCTTGGTATGAAAAATGAACGAAATCCGACTATGACCACGCCCACTTTTTCGATATCGAAAATTACGAAAAATCAAAAAAATGCCATAATTCTATACCAAATACGAAAAAAGGGATGAAATATGTTAAGGTAATTGGATTGTTTTATTGACGCGAAATATAACTTTAGAAAAAACTTTATAAAATGGTTGTGACACCTACCATATTAAGTAGAAGAAAATGAAAAAGTTCTGCAGGGCGAAATAAAAAACCCTTAAAATCTTGGCAGGTATTACATATATAAAGAAATTAGCGGTATCCAACAGATGACGTTCTGGGTCACCCTGGTCCACATTTTGGTCGATATTTGGAAAACGCCTTCACATATACAACTACCACCACTCCCTTTTAAAACTCTCATTAATACCTTTAATTTGATACCCATATCGTACAAACTCATTCTAGAGTCACCCCTGGTCCACCTTTATGGCGATATTTCGAAAAGGCGAAGACCTATAGAATAAAGCCCACTCCCTTTTAAAAATACTCATTAACACCTTTCATTTGATACCCATATCGTACAAACAAAATCTAGAGTCACCCCTGGTCCAGAAAGGCCTACTCCCTCTTAAAATACTCATTAACTCCTTTCGTTTGATACCCATATTGCACAAACGAATTCTAGAGTCACCCCTGGCCCACCTTTATGGCGATATCTCGAAACGGCGTCCACCTATGGAACTAAGGATTACTCCCTTTTAAAATACTCATTAACACCTTTTTTCACCTGGTCCATCTTTATGGCGATATCTCGAAAAGGCGTCCACCTATAGAACTAAGGCTCACTCCCTCTTAAAATACTCATTAACTCCTTTCGTTTGATACCCATATTGCACAAACGAATTCTAGAGTCACCCCTGGTCCACCTTTATCGCGATATCTCGAAAAGGGGTCCACCTATAGAACTAAGCCCCACGCCCTTTTAAAATAATCATTAACACCTTTCATTTGATACCCATATCATACAAACAAATTCTAAAGTCACCCCTGGCCCACCTTTATGGCGATATCTCGAAAAAGCGAACACCTATAAAACGAAGGCCCACTCCCTTTTAAAAATACTCATTAACACCTTTCATTTGATACCCATATCGTACAAACAAAGTCTAGAGTCACCCCTGGTCCACCTTTATTGCGATACCTCGAAAATGCGTCCACCTATAGAACTAAGGCCCACTCCCTTTTAAAATACTCATTAACTCCTTTCGTTTGATGCCCATATTGTGCAAACAAATTCTAGGGTCACCCCTGGTCCACTTTTATTGCGATACCTCGAAAATGCGTCCACCTATAGAACTAAGGCCCACTCCCTTTTAAAATACTCATTAACTCCTTTCGTTTGATACCCATATTGCACAAACGAATTCTAGAGTCACCCCTGGCCCACCCTTATGGCGATATCTCGAAACGGCGTCCACCTATAGAACTAAGGCTCACTCCCTTTTAAAATACTCACTAACACCTTTCGTTTGATGCCCATATTGTGCAAACAAATTCTAGGGTCACCCCTGGTCCACCTTTATGGCGATATCTCGAAACGTCGTCCACCTATAGAACTAAGGCTCACTCCCTTTTAAAATACTCACCAACACCTTTCTTTTGATACCCATATCGTACAAACAAAGTCTAGAGTCACCACTGGTCCACCTTTATTGCGATACCTCGAAAATGCGTCCACCTATAGAACTAAGGCCCACTCCCTTTTAAAATACTCATTAACTCCTTTCGTTTGATACCCATATTGCACAAACGAATTCTAGAGTCACCCCTGGCCCACCTTTATGGCGATATCTCGAAACGGCGTCCACCTATAGAACTAAGGCTCACTCCCTTTTAAAATACTCACTAACACCTTTCGTTTGATGCCCATATTGTGCAAACAAATTCTAGGGTCACCCCTGGTCCACCTTTATGGCGATATCTCGAAACGGCGTCCACCTATGGAACTAAGGATTACTCCCTTTTAAAATGCTCATTAACACCTTTCATTTGATACCCATATCGTACAAACGCATTCTAGAGTCACCCCTGGTCCATCTTTACGGCGATATCTCGAAAAGGCGTCCATCTATAGAACTTAGGTCCACGCCCTTTTAAAATACTCATTAATACCTTTCATTTGATACCCATATCGTACAAACGCATTCTAGAGTCAACCCTGATCCACCTTTATGGCTATATCCCTAAATGGCGTCCACCTATAGAACTATGGCCCACTCCCTCATAAAATACTCTTTAATGCCTTTCATTTGATACACATGTCATACAAACACATTCCAGGGTTTCCCTCGGTTCATTTTCCTACATGGTTATTTTCCCTTATGTTGTCACCATAACTCTCAACTGAGTATGTAATGTTCGGTTACACCCGAACTTAACCTTCCTTACTTGTTAACTTTAACATTCACTTTAACTCTAAGTTTTCTTTAACTTTAACTTTAACTTTAACTTTAACTTTAACTTTAGCTTTAACTTTAACTTTAACTTTAATTTTAGCTTTCACTTTAACTTTATTTTTAACTTTAACTTTTCTTTAACTTTAACTTTAACTTGAACTTTAAATTTAACTTTAACAACTTTAACTTTAATTTTAGCTTTAACTTTAACTTTAACTTTGGCTTTAACTTTAACTTTAACTTTAACTTTAACTTTAACTTCAACTTTAACTTTCACTTTAACTTTAACTTTATTTTTAACTTCAACTTTAACTTTAACTTTCACTTTAACTTTAACTTTAACTTTCACTTTAACTTTATTTTTAACTTTAACTTTTCTTTAACTTTAACTTTAACTTGAACTTTAACTTTAACTTTAACTTTAACTTTAACTTTAGCTTTAACTTTAACTTTAACTTTAGCTTTAACTTTAACTTTAACTTTAACTTTAACTTTAACTTTAAATTTAACTTTAACTTTAACTTAACTTTAACTTTCACTTTAACTTTAAGTTTATTTTTAACTTTAACATTCACTTTAACTTTAACTTTTCTTTAACTTTAACTTTAACTTTAAATTTAACTTTAACTTTAACAACTTTAACTTTAACTTTAACTTTAGCTTTAACTTTAACTTTCACTTTAACTTTAACTTTATTTTTAACTTTAACATTCACTTTAACTTTAAATTTTCTTTAACTTTAACTTTAACTTTAACTTTAACTTTAACTTTAACTTTAACTTTAACTTTAACTTTAACTTTAACTTTAACTTTAACTTTAACTTTAACTTTAACTTTAGCTTTAACTTTAACTTTAACTTTAATTTTAGCTTTAACTTTAACTTTAAATTTAACTTTAACTTTAACTTTAACTTTAACTTTAACTTTCACTTTCACTTTAACTTTAACTTTAACTTTATTTTTAACTTTAACATTCACTTTAACTTTAACTTTTCTTTAACTTTAACTTTAACTTTAACTTTAACTTGAACTTTAACTTTAACTTTAACTTTAACTTTAGCTTTAACTTTAACTTTAACTTTAACTTTAACTTTAACTTTAACTTTAACTTTAACTTTAACTTCAACGTTAACTTTAACTTTAACTTCAACTTTAACTTTAAATTTAACTTTAACTTTAACTTTAACAACTTTAACTTTAACTTTAACTTTAGCTTTAACTATAACTTTAACTTTAACTTTGGCTTTAACTTGAACTTTAACTTTAACTTTAACTTTAACTTTAACTTTAACTTTAACTTTAACTTTAACTTTAGCTTTAACTTTAACTTTAACTTTAACTTTAACTTTAACTTTAGCTTTAACTTTAACTTTAACTTTAACTTTAACTTTAACTTTAACTTTAACTTTAACTTTAACTTTAACTTTAACTTTAACGTTAACTTTAACTTTAACTTTAACGTTAACTTTAATTTTAACTTTAACTTTAACTTTAACGTTAACTTTAACTTTAACTTTAACTTTAACGTTAACTTTAACTTTAACTTTAACTTTAATTTTAACTTTAACTTTAAATTTAACTTTAACTTTAACTTTAGCAACTTTAACTTTAACTTTAGCTTTAACTTTAACTTTAACTTTGGCTTTAACTTTAACTTTAACTTTCACTTTAACTTTAACTTTATTTTTAACTTTAGCTTTAACTTTAACTTTCGCTTTAACTTTAACTTTAACTTTAACTTTAACTTCAACTTTAACTTTAACTTTAACTTTATTTTTAACTTTAACTTTAACTTTCGCTTTAACTTTAACATTCACTTTAACTTTAACTTTAACTTTAATTTTAACTTTATTTTTAACTTTAACTTTAACTTTCGCTTTAACTTTAACTTTAACTTTCACTTTAACTTTAACTTTATTTTTAACTTTAACTTTAACTTTAACTTTCGCTTTAACTTTAACTTTAACTTTTACTTTAACTTTGACTTTGACTTTAACTTTAACTTTCATTTTAACTTTAACTTTAACTTTCGCTTTAACTTTGTACATTCACTTTAACTTTAACTTTAACTTTAACTTTAACTTTAACTTTAACTTTAACTTTAAATTTAACTTTAACTTTAACTTTAACTTTAACTTTAACTGTGACTTTAATTTTAACTTTAAATTTAACTTTAACTTTAACTTTAGCTTTAGCTTTAACTTTAATTTTAACTTTAACTTTAACCTTAGCTTTAAATTTAACTTTAACTTTCACATTCACTTTAACTTTAACTTTATTTTTAACTTTAACTTTAACTTTCGCTTTAACTTTAACATTCACTTTAACTTTAACTTTAACTTTAACTTTAATTTTAACTTTAACTTTGACTTTAACTTTAACTTTAACTTTAATTTTAACTAACTTTAACTTTAAATTTAACTTTAACTTTAACTTTAACAACTTTAACTTTAACTTTAACTTTAAATTTAACTTTAACTTTCACTTTAACTTTAACTTTATTTTTAACTTTAACATTCACTTTAACTTTAACTTTTCTTTAACTTTAACTTTAACTTTAACTTTAGCTTTAACTTTAACTTTAACTTTAATTTTAGCTTTAACTTTAACTTTAACTTTAAATTTAACTTTAACTTTAACTTTAACTTTAACTTTAACTTTAACTTTAACTTTCACTTTAACTTTAACTTTATTTTTAACTTTAACATTCACTTTAACTTTAACTTTTCTTTAACTTTAACTTTAACTTTAACTTTAACTTTAACTTTAACTTTAACTTGAACTTTAACTTTATCTTTAACTTTAGCTTTAACTTTAACTTTAACTTTAGCTTTAGCTTTAACTTTAATTTTAACTTTAACTTTAACCTTAGCTTTAAATTTAACTTTAACTTTCACATTCACTTTAACTTTAACTTTATTTTTAACTTTAACTTTAACTTTCGCTTTAACTTTAACATTCACTTTAACTTTAACTTTAACTTTAACTTTAATTTTAACTTTAACTTTGACTTTAACTTTAACTTTAATTTTAACTAACTTTAACTTTAAATTTAACTTTAACTTTAACAACTTTAACTTTAATTTTAGCTTTAACTTTAACTTTAACTTTAACTTTAACTTCAACGTTAACCTTAACTTTAACTTTAACTTTAAATTTAACTTTAACTTTAACTTTAACTTTAACAACTTTAACTTTAACTTTAACTTTAACTTTAGCTTTAACTATAACTTTAACTTTAACTTTGGCTTTAACTTTAACTTTAACTTTAACTTTAACTTTAACTTTAACTTTAACTTTAACTTTAACTTTAACTTTAACTTTAACTTTAACTTTAACTTTAACTTTAACTTTAACTTTAACTTTAACTTTAACTTTAACTTTAACTTTAACTTTAACTTTAACTTTAACTTTAACTTTAACTTTAACTTTAACTTTAACTTTAACTTTAACTTTAACTTTAACTTTAACTTCAACTTTAACTTTAACTTTCACTTTAACTTTAACTTAATTTTTAACTTTAACTTTAACTTTCGATTTAACTTTAACTTTAACTTTAACTTTAACTTTAACTTTAACTTTAACTTTAACTTTAACTTTAACTTTAACTTTAACTTTAACTTTAACTTTAACGTTAACTTTAACTTTAACTTTAATTTTAACTTTAACTTTAACTTTAACTTTAACTTTAATTTTAACTTTAACTTTAACTTTAAATTTAACTTTAACTTTAACAACTTTAACTTTAACTTTAGCTTTAACTTTAACTTTAACTTTGGCTTTAACTTTAACTTTAACTTTAACTTTCACTTTAACTTAAACTTTATTTTTAACTTTAGCTTTAACTTTAACTTTCGCTTTAACTTTAACTTTAACTTTAACTTCAACTTTAACTTTAACTTTAACGTTAACTTTAACTTTAACTTTAACTTTAACTTTAACGTTAACTTTAACTTTAATTTTAACTTTAACTTTAACTTTAACTTTAACTTTAACTTTAACTTTAACGTTAACTTTAACTTTAACTTTAACTTTAACGTTAACTTTAACTTTAACTTTAATTTTAACTTTAACTTTAACTTTAACTTTAAATTTAACTTTAACTTTAACTTTAACAACTTTAACTTTAACTTTAACTTTAGCTTTAACTTTAATTTTAACTTTAACTTTAACTTTCACTTTAACTTTAACTTTATTTTTAACTTTAACATTCACTTTAACTCTAAGTTTTCTTTAACTTTAACTTTAACTTTAACTTTAACTTTAACTTTAGCTTTAACTTTAACTTTAACTTTAACTTTAATTTTAGCTTTCACTTTAACTTTATTTTTAACTTTAACTTTTCTTTAACTTTAACTTTAACTTGAACTTTAACTTTAACTTTAACAACTTTAACTTTAATTTTAGCTTTAACTTTAACTTTAACTTTGGCTTTAACTTTAACTTTAACTTTAACTTTAACTTCAACTTTAACTTTCACTTTAACTTTAACTTTATTTTTAACTTCAACTTTAACTTTAACTTTCACTTTAACTTTAACTTTAACTTTCACTTTAACTTTATTTTTAACTTTAACTTTTCTTTAACTTTAACTTTAACTTTAACTTTAACTTTAACTTGAACTTTAACTTTAACTTTAACTTTAACTTTAACTTTAGCTTTACCTTTAACTTTAACTTTAGCTTTAACTTTAACTTTAACTTTAACTTTAAATTTAACTTTAACTTTAACTTTAACTTTCACTTTAACTTTAACTTTATTTTTAACTTTAACATTCACTTTAACTTTAACTTTTCTTTAACTTTAACTTTAAATTTAACTTTAACTTTAACAACTTTAACTTTAACTTTAACTTTAGCTTTAACTTTAACTTTCACTTTAACTTTAACTTTATTTTTAACTTTAACATTCACTTTAACTTTAACTTTTCTTTAACTTTAACTTTAACTTTAACTTTAACTTTAACTTTAACTTTAACTTTAACTTTAACTTTAACTTTAACTTTAACTTTAACTTTAACTTTAACTTTAACTTTAACTTTAACTTTAACTTTAACTTTAACTTTAACTTTAACTTTAACTTTAACTTTAACTTTAACTTTAACTTTAGCTTTAACTTTAACTTTAATTTTAGCTTTAACTTTAACTTTAAATTTAACTTTAACTTTAACTTTCACTTTCACTTTAACTTTAACTTTATTTTTAACTTTAACATTCACTTTAACTTTAACTTTTCTTTAACTTTAACTTTAACTTTAACTTGAACTTGAACTTTAACTTTAACTTTAACTTTAGCTTTAACTTTAACTTTAACTTTAACTTTAACTTTAACTTTAACTTTAACTTTAACTTCAACGTTAACTTTAACTTTAACTTTAACTTTAACTTTAAATTTAACTTTAACTTTAACTTTAACTTTAACAACTTTAACTTTAACTTTAACTTTAGCTTTAACTATAACTTTAACTTTAACTTTGGCCTTAACTTTAACTTTAACTTTAACTTTAAATTTAACTTTAACTTTAACTTTAACTTTAACTTTAACTTTAACTTTAACTTTAACTTTAACTTTAACTTTAACTTTAGCTTTAACTTTAACTTTAACTTTAACTTTAACTTTAACTTTAACTTTAACGTTAACTTTAACTTTAACTTTAACGTTAACTTTAATTTTAAATTTAACTTTAACTTTAACTTTAACGTTAACTTTAACTTTAACTTTAACTTTAACTTTAACTTTAATTTTAACTTTAACTTTAACTTTAAATTTAACTTTAACTTTAACTTTAACAAATTTAACTTTAACTTTAGCTTTAACTTTAAATTTAACTTTGGCTTTAACTTTAACTTTAACTTTAACTTTCACTTTAACTTTAACTTTATTTTTAACTTTAGCTTTAACTTTAACTTTCGCTTTAACTTTAACTTTAACTTTAACTTTAACTTCAACTTTAACTTTAACTTTAACTTTAACTTTAACTTTATTTTTAACTTTAACTTTAACTTTCGCTTTAACTTTAACATTCACTTTAACTTTAACTTTAACTTTAATTTTAACTTTATTTTTAACTTTAACTTTAACTTTCGCTTTAACTTTAACTTTAACTTTCACTTTAACTTTAACTTTATTTTTAACTTTAACTTTAACTTTAACTTTCGCTTTAACTTTAACTTTAACTTTTACTTTAACTTTGACTTTGACTTTACCTTTAACTTTCATTTTAACTTTAACTTTAACTTTCGCTTTAACTTTGTACATTCACTTTAACTTTAACTTTAACTTTAACTTTAACTTTAACTTTAACTTTAACTTTAACTTTAACTTTAACTTTAACTTTAACTTTAACTTTAACTTTAACTTTAACTTTAACTTTAACTTTAACTTTAACTTTAACTTTAACTGTGACTTTAATTTTAACTTTAAATTTAACTTTAACTTTAACTTTAGCTTTAACTTTAACTTTAACTTTAACTTTAACTTTAACTTTAACTTTAACTTTAACTTTAACTTTAACTTTAACTTTAACGTTAACTTTAACTTTAACTTTAACTTTAACTTTAACTTTAACTTTACCTACTTTAACTTTAACGTTAACTTTAACTTTAACTTTAAATTTAACTTTAACTTTAACTTTAACAACTTTAACTTTAACTTTAGCTTTAACTTTAACTTTAACTTTAACTTTAACTTTAACTTTGGCTTTAACTTTAACTTTAACTTTAACTTTAACTTTAACTTCAACTTTAACTTTAACTTTAACTTTCACTTTAACTTTAACTTAATTTTTAACTTTAACTTTAACTTTCGCTTTAACTTTAACTTTAACTTCAACTTTAACTTTAACTTTAACTTTAACGTTAACTTTAACTTTAACTTTAATTTTAACTTTAACTTTAACTTTAAATTTAACTTTAACTTTAACTTTAACAACTTTAACTTTAACTTTAGCTTTAACTTTAACTTTAACTTTAACTTTGGCTTTAATTTTAACTTTAACTTTAACTTTAAATTTAACTTTAACTTTAACTTTAACTTTAACTATAACTCTAACTTTAACTTTAACTTTAACTTCAACTTTAACTTTCACTTTAACTTTAACTTTATTTTTAACTTTAACTTTAACTTTAACTTTCACTTTAACTTTAACTTTAACTTTAACTTTAACAACTTTAACTTTAACTTTAGCTTTAACTTTAACTTTAACTTTAACTTTCGCTTTAACTTTAACATTCACTTTAACTTTAACTTTAACTTTAATTTTAACTTTAACTTTGACTTTAAATTTAACTTTAACTTTAACTTTAACTTTAACTTTAACTTTAACTTTAACTTTAACTTTAACTTTAACAACTTTAACTTTAACTTTAACTTTAGCTTTAACTTTAACTTTAACTTTAACTTTAACTTTAACTTTAACTTTAACTTTAACTTTAACTTTAACTTTAACTTCAACGTTAACTTTAACTTTAACTTTAACTTTAACTTTAACTTTAACTTTAACTTTAACTTTAACTTTAACTTTAACTTTAACTTTAACTTTAACTTTAACTTTAACTTTAACTTTAACTTTAACTTTAACTTTAACTTTAACTTTAACTTTAACTTTAACTTTAACTTTAACTTTAACTTTAACTTTAACTTTAACTTCAACTTTAACTTTAACTTTAACTTTCACTTTAACTTTAACTTAATTTTTAACTTTAACTTTAACTTTGGCTTTAAATTTAACTTTAACTTTAACTTTAACTTTAACTTTAACTTTAACTTTAACTTTAACTTCAACTTTAACTTTAACTTTAACTTTAACTTTAACTTTAACAACTTTAACTTTAACTTTAACTTTAGCTTTAACTTTAACTTTAACTTTAACTTTAACTTTAACTTCAACGTTAACTTTAACTTTAACTTTAATTTTAACTTTAACTTTAACAACTTTAACTTTAACTTTAGCTTTAACTTTAACTTTAACTTTAACTTTAACTTTAACTTTAACTTTAACTTCAACGTTAACTTTAACTTTAACTTTAACTTTAACTTTAACTTTAACTTTAACTTTAACTTTAACTTTAACTTTAACTTTAACTTTAACTTTAACTTTAACTTTAACTTTAACTTTAACTTTAACTTTAACTTTAACTTTAACTTTAACTTTAACTTTAACTTTAACTTTAACTTTAACTTTAACTTTAACTTTAACTTCAAGTTTAACTTTAACTTTAACTTTCACTTTAACTTTAACTTTAACTTAATTTTTAACTTTAACTTTAACTTTGGCTTTAACTTTAACTTTAACTTTAACTTTAACTTTAACTTTAACTTTAACTTTAACTTTAACTTTAACTTTAACTTTAACTTTAACTTTAACTTTAACTTTAACTTTAACTTTAACTTTAACTTTAACTTTAACTTTAACTTTAACTTTAACTTTAACTTTAACTTTAACTTTAACTTCAACGTTAACTTTAACTTTAATTTTAACTTTAACTTTAACTTTAAATTTAACTTTAACTTTAACTTTAACAACTTTAACTTTAACTTTAGCTTTAACTTTAACTTTAACTTTAACTTTAACTTTAACTTTAACTTTAACTTTAACTTCAACGTTAACTTTAACTTTAACTTTAACTTTAAATTTAACTTTAACTTTAACTTTAACTTCAACTTTAACTTTAACTTTAACTTTCACTTTAACTTTAACTTAATTTTTAACTTTAACTTTAACTTTGGCTTTAACTTTAACTTTAACTTTAACTTTAACTTTAACTTTAACTTTAACTTTAACTTTAACTTTAATTTTAACTTTAACTTTAACTTTAAATTTAACTTTAACTTTAACAACTTTAACTTTAACTTTAACTTTAGCTTTAACTTTAACTTTAACTTTAACTTTCACTTTAACTTTAACTTTATTTTTAACTTTAACATTCACTTTAACTCTAAGTTTTCTTTAACTTTAACTTTAACTTTAACTTTAACTTTAACTTTAACTTTAACTTTAACTTTAACTTCAACGTTAACTTTAACTTTAATTTTAACTTTAACTTTAACTTTAAATTTAACTTTAACTTTAACTTTAACTTTAACAACTTTAACTTTAACTTTAGCTTTAACTTTAACTTTAACTTTAACTTTAACTTTAACTTCAACGTTAACTTTAACTTTAACTTTAACTTTAACTTTAACTTTAACTTTAACTTTAACTTTAACTTTAACTTTAACTTTAACTTTAACTTTAACTTTAACTTTAACTTTAACTTTAACTTTAACTTTAACTTTAACTTTAACTTCAACTTTAACTTTAACTTTAACTTTAACAACTTTAACTTTAACTTTAACTTTAACTTTAACTTTAACTTTAACTTTAACTTTAACTTTAACTTCAAGTTTAACTTTAACTTTAACTTTCACTTTAACTTTAACTTTAACTTTAACTTTAACAACTTTAACTTTAACTTTAGCTTTAACTTTAACTTTAACTTTAACTTTAACTTTAACTTTAACTTCAACTTTAACTTTAACTATCACTTTAACTTTAACTTAATTTTTAACTTTAACTTTAACTTTGGCTTTAACTTTAACTTTAACTTTAACTTTAATTTTAACTTTAACTTTAACTTTAAATTTAACTTTAACTTTAACTTTAACAACTTTAACTTTAACTTTAGCTTTAACTTTAACTTTAACTTTAACTTTAACTTTAACTTTATTTTTATACTCAGTTGAGCAGAGCTCACAGAGTATATTAAGTTTGATTGGATAACGGTTGGTTGTACATATATAAAGGAATCGAGATAGATATAGACTTCCATATATCAAAATAATCAGGATTGAAAAAAAATTTGATTGAGCCATGTCCGTCCGTCCGTCCGTTAACACGATAACTTGAGTAAATTTTGAGGTATCTTGATGAAATTTGGTATGTAGGTTCCTGAGCACTCATCTCAGATCGCTATTTAAAATGAACGATATCGGACTATAACCACGCCCACTTTTTCGATATCGAAAATTTCGAAAAACCGAAAAAGTGCGATAATTCATTACAAAAGACCGATAAATCGACGAAACTTGGTAGATGAGTTGAACTTATGACGCAAAATAGAAAATTAGTAAAATTTTGGACAATGGGCGTGGCACCGCCCACTTTTAAAAGAAGGTAATTTAAAATTTTTGCAAGCTGTAATTTGGCAGTCGTTGAAGATATCATGATGAAATTTGGCAGGAACGTTACTCTTATTACCATATGTACGCTTATTAAAAATTAGCAAAATCGGAGAAGGACCACGCCCACTTTAAAAAAAAAAATATTTTTAAAGTAAAATTTTAACAAAAAATTTAATATCTTTACAGTATATAAGTAAATTATGTCAAGATTCAACTCCAGTAATGATATGGTGCAACAAAATACAAAAATAAAAGAAAATTTAAAAATGGGCGTGGCTCCGCCCTTTTTCATTTAATTTGTCTAGGATACTTTTAACGCCATAAGTCGAAGAAAAATTAACCAATCCTTTTGAAATTTGGTAGGGGCATAGATTTTATGGCATTAACGGTTTTCTGTGAAAATGGGCGAAATCGGTTGATGTCACGCCCAGTTTTTATACACAGTCGTCCGTCTGTCCTTCCGCATGGCCGTTAACACGATAACTTGAGCAAAAATCGATATATCTTTACTAAACTCAGTTCACGTACTTATCTGAACTCACTTTATCTTGGTATGAAAAATGAACGAAATCCGACTATGACCACGCCCACTTTTTCGATATCGAAAATTACGAAAAATGAAAAAAATGCCATAATTCTATACCAAATACGAAAAAAGGGATGAAATATGTTAAGGTAATTGGATTGTTTTATTGACGCGAAATATAACTTTAGAAAAAACTTTATAAAATGGTTGTGACACCTACCATATTAAGTAGAAGAAAATGAAAAAGTTCTGCAGGGCGAAATAAAAAACCCTTAAAATCTTGGCAGGTATTACATATATAAAGAAATTAGCGGTATCCAACAGATGACGTTCTGGGTCACCCTGGTCCACATTTTGGTCGATATTTGGAAAACGCCTTCACATATACAACTACCACCACTCCCTTTTAA
The DNA here is from genome assembly GCF_040869045.1 of Eurosta solidaginis. Classification (NCBI taxonomy): domain Eukaryota; kingdom Metazoa; phylum Arthropoda; class Insecta; order Diptera; family Tephritidae; genus Eurosta; species Eurosta solidaginis. Next base: position 130,950 of record NW_027136887.1, on the reverse strand, counting down.
AACTCTCATTAATACCTTTAATTTGATACCCATATCGTACAAACTCATTCTAGAGTCACCCCTGGTCCACCTTTATGGCGATATTTCGAAAAGGCGAAGACCTATAGAATAAAGCCCACTCCCTTTTAAAAATACTCATTAACACCTTTCATTTGATACCCATATCGTACAAACAAAATCTAGAGTCACCCCTGGTCCAGAAAGGCCTACTCCCTCTTAAAATACTCATTAACTCCTTTAGTTTGATACCCATATTGCACAAACGAATTCTAGAGTCACCCCTGGCCCACCTTTATGGCGATATCTCGAAACGGCGTCCACCTATGGAACTAAGGATTACTCCCTTTTAAAATACTCATTAACACCTTTTTTCACCTGGTCCATCTTTATGGCGATATCTCGAAAAGGCGTCCACCTATAGAACTAAGGCTCACTCCCTCTTAAAATACTCATTAACTCCTTTCGTTTGATACCCATATTGCACAAACGAATTCTAGAGTCACCCCTGGTCCACCTTTATCGCGATATCTCGAAAAGGGGTCCACCTATAGAACTAAGCCCCACGCCCTTTTAAAATAATCATTAACACCTTTCATTTGATACCCATATCATACAAACAAATTCTAAAGTCACCCCTGGTCCACCTTTATGGCGATATCTCGAAAAAGCGAACACCTATAAAACGAAGGCCCACTCCCTTTTAAAAATACTCATTAACACCTTTCATTTGATACCCATATCGTACAAACAAAGTCTAGAGTCACCCCTGGTCCACCTTTATTGCGATACCTCGAAAATGCGTCCACCTATAGAACTAAGGCCCACTCCCTTTTAAAATACTCATTAACTCCTTTCGTTTGATGCCCATATTGTGCAAACAAATTCTAGGGTCACCCCTGGTCCACTTTTATTGCGATACCTCGAAAATGCGTCCACCTATAGAACTAAGGCCCACTCCCTTTTAAAATACTCATTAACTCCTTTCGTTTGATACCCATATTGCACAAACGAATTCTAGAGTCACCCCTGGCCCACCTTTATGGCGATATCTCGAAACGGCGTCCACCTATAGAACTAAGGCTCACTCCCTTTTAAAATACTCACTAACACCTTTCGTTTGATGCCCATATTGTGCAAACAAATTCTAGGGTCACCCCTGGTCCACCTTTATGGCGATATCTCGAAACGTCGTCCACCTATAGAACTAAGGCTCACTCCCTTTTAAAATACTCACCAACACCTTTCATTTGATACCCATATCGTACAAACAAAGTCTAGAGTCACCCCTGGTCCACCTTTATTGCGATACCTCGAAAATGCGTCCACCTATAGAACTAAGGCCCACTCCCTTTTAAAATACTCATTAACTCCTTTCGTTTGATACCCATATTGCACAAACGAATTCTAGAGTCACCCCTGGCCCACCTTTATGGCGATATATCGAAACGGCGTCCACCTATAGAACTAAGGCTCACTCCCTTTTAAAATACTCACTAACACCTTTCGTCTGATGCCCATATTGTGCAAACAAATTCTAGGGTCACCCCTGGTCCACCTTTATGGCGATATCTCGAAACGGCGTCCACCTATGGAACTAAGGATTACTCCCTTTTAAAATGCTCATTAACACCTTTCATTTGATACCCATATCGTACAAACGCATTCTAGAGTCACCCCTGGTCCATCTTTACGGCGATATCTCGAAAAGGCGTCCATCTATAGAACTTAGGTCCACGCCCTTTTAAAATACTCATTAATACCTTTCATTTGATACCCATATCGTACAAACGCATTCTAGAGTCAACCCTGATCCACCTTTATGGCTATATCCCTAAATGGCGTCCACCTATAGAACTATGGCCCACTCCCTCATAAAATACTCTTTAATGCCTTTCATTTGATACACATGTCATACAAACACATTCCAGGGTTTCCCTCGGTTCATTTTCCTACATGGTTATTTTCCCTTATGTTGTCACCATAACTCTCAACTGAGTATGTAATGTTCGGTTACACCCGAACTTAACCTTCCTTACTTGTTAACTTTAACATTCACTTTAACTCTAAGTTTTCTTTAACTTTAACTTTAACTTTAACTTTAACTTTAGCTTTAACTTTAACTTTAACTTTAATTTTAGCTTTCACTTTAACTTTATTTTTAACTTTAACTTTTCTTTAACTTTAACTTTAACTTGAACTTTAACTTTAACTTTAACAACTTTAACTTTAATTTTAGCTTTAACTTTAACTTTAACTTTGGCTTTAACTTTAACTTTAACTTTAACTTTAACTTTAACTTCAACTTTAACTTTCACTTTAACTTTAACTTTATTTTTAACTTCAACTTTAACTTTAACTTTCACTTTAACTTTAACTTTAACTTTCACTTTAACTTTATTTTTAACTTTAACTTTTCTTTAACTTTAACTTTAACTTGAACTTTAACTTTAACTTTAACTTTAACTTTAACTTTAGCTTTAACTTTAACTTTAACTTTAGCTTTAACTTTAACTTTAACTTTAACTTTAACTTTAACTTTAACTTTAAATTTAACTTTAACTTTAACTTAACTTTCACTTTAACTTTAAGTTTATTTTTAACTTTAACATTCACTTTAACTTTAACTTTTCTTTAACTTTAACTTTAACTTTAAATTTAACTTTAACTTTAACAACTTTAACTTTAACTTTAACTTTAGCTTTAACTTTAACTTTCACTTTAACTTTAACTTTATTTTTAACTTTAACATTCACTTTAACTTTAACTTTTCTTTAACTTTAACTTTAACTTTAACTTTAACTTTAACTTTAACTTTAACTTTAACTTTAACTTTAACTTTAACTTTAACTTTAACTTTAACTTTAACTTTAGCTTTAACTTTAACTTTAACTTTAATTTTAGCTTTAACTTTAACTTTAAATTTAACTTTAACTTTAACTTTAACTTTAACTTTAACTTTAACTTTAACTTTCACTTTCACTTTAACTTTAACTTTAACTTTATTTTTAACTTTAACATTCACTTTAACTTTAACTTTTCTTTAACTTTAACTTTAACTTTAACTTTAACTTGAACTTTAACTTTAACTTTAACTTTAGCTTTAACTTTAACTTTAACTTTAACTTTAACTTTAACTTTAACTTTAACTTTAACTTTAACTTCAACGTTAACTTTAACTTTAACTTTAACTTTAAATTTAACTTTAACTTTAACTTTAACAACTTTAACTTTAACTTTAACTTTAGCTTTAACTATAACTTTAACTTTAACTTTGGCTTTAACTTTAACTTTAACTTTAACTTTAACTTTAACTTTAACTTTAACTTTAACTTTAACTTTAACTTTAACTTTAACTTTAGCTTTAACTTTAACTTTAACTTTAACTTTAACTTTAACTTTAACTTTAGCTTTAACTTTAACTTTAACTTTAACTTTAACTTTAACTTTAACTTTAACTTTAACGTTAACTTTAACTTTAACTTTAACGTTAACTTTAATTTTAACTTTAACTTTAACTTTAACGTTAACTTTAACTTTAACTTTAACTTTAACGTTAACTTTAACTTTAACTTTAATTTTAACTTTAACTTTAACTTTAAATTTAACTTTAACTTTAACAACTTTAACTTTAACTTTAGCTTTAACTTTAACTTTAACTTTGGCTTTAACTTTAACTTTAACTTTCACTTTAACTTTAACTTTATTTTTAACTTTAGCTTTAACTTTAACTTTCGCTTTAACTTTAACTTTAACTTTAACTTTAACTTCAACTTTAACTTTAACTTTAACTTTATTTTTAACTTTAACTTTAACTTTCGCTTTAACTTTAACATTCACTTTAACTTTAACTTTAACTTTAATTTTAACTTTATTTTTAACTTTAACTTTAACTTTCGCTTTAACTTTAACTTTAACTTTAACTTTCACTTTAACTTTAACTTTATTTTTAACTTTAACTTTAACTTTAACTTTCGCTTTAACTTTAACTTTAACTTTAACTTTTACTTTAACTTTGACTTTGACTTTAACTTTAACTTTCATTTTAACTTTAACTTTAACTTTCGCTTTAACTTTGTACATTCACTTTAACTTTAACTTTAACTTTAACTTTAACTTTAACTTTAACTTTAACTTTAACTTTAACTTTAACTTTAACTTTAACTTTAACTTTAACTTTAACTTTAACTTTAACTTTAACTTTAACTTTAACTTTAACTTTAACTGTGACTTTAATTTTAACTTTAAATTTAACTTTAACTTTAAATTTAGCTTTAACTTTAACTTTAACTTTAACTTTAACTTTAACTTTAACTTTAACTTTAACTTTAACTTTAACTTTAACTTTAACTTTAACTTTAACTTTAACTTTAACTTTAACTTTAACTTTAACTTTAACGTTAACTTTAACTTTAACTTTAACTTTAACAACTTTAACTTTAACGTTAACTTTAACTTTAACTTTAAATTTAACTTTAACTTTAACTTTAACAACTTTAACTTTAACTTTAGCTTTAACTTTAACTTTAACTTTAACTTTAACTTTGGCTTTAACTTTAATTTTAACTTTAACTTTAACTTTAACTTTAACTTTAACTTCAACTTTAACTTTAACTTTAACTTTCACTTTAACTTTAACTTAATTTTTAACTTTAACTTTAACTTTCGCTTTAACTTTGACTTTAACTTTAACTTTAACTTTAACTTCAACTTTAACTTTAACTTTAACTTTAACGTTAACTTTAACTTTAACTTTAACTTTAATTTTAACTTTAACTTTAACTTTAAATTTAACTTTAACTTTAACAACTTTAACTTTAACTTTAGCTTTAACTTTAACTTTAACTTTGGCTTTAATTTTAACTTTAACTTTAACTTTAACTTTAACTTTAACTTTAACTTTAACTTTAACTTTAACTTTAACTTTAACTTTAACTGTAACTCTAACTTTAACTTTAACTTTAACTTCAACTTTAACTTTAACTTTAACTTTCACTTTCACTTTCACTTTAACTTTAACTTTATTTTTAACTTTAACTTTAACTTTCGCTTTAACTTTAACTTTAACTTTAACTTTAACAACTTTAGCTTTAACTTTAGCTTTAACTTTAACTTTAACTTTAACTTTCGCTTTAACTTTAACATTCACTTTAACTTTAACTTTAACTTTAATTTTAACTTAAACTTTGACTTTAACTTTAACTTTAACTTTAACTTTAATTTTAACTTTAACTTTAAATTTAACTTTAACTTTAACTTTAACAACTTTAAATTTAACTTTAGCTTTAGCTTTAACTTTAACTTTAACTTTAACTTTAACTTTAACTTTAACTTTAACTTTAACTTTAACTTTAACTTTAACTTTAACTTTAACTTTAACTTTAACTTTAACTTTAACTTTAACTTTAACTTTAACTTTAACTTTAACTTTAACTTTAACTTTAACTTTAACTTTAACTTTAACTTTAACTTTAACTTTAACTTTAACTTCAACGTTAACTTTAACTTTAACTTTAACTTTAACTTTAACTTTAACTTTAACTTTAACTTTAAATTTAACTTTAACTTTAACTTTAACTTTAACAACTTTAACTTTAACTTTAACTTTAACTTTAGCTTTAACTTTAACTTTAACTTTAACTTTAACTTTAACTTTAACTTTAACTTTAACTTTAACTTTAACTTTAACTTTAACTTTAACTTTAACTTTAACTTTAACTTTAACTTTAACTTTAACTTTAACTTTAAATTTAACTTTAACTTTAACTTCAACGTTAACTTTAACTTTAACTTTAACTTTAGCTTTAACTTTAACTTTAACTTTAACTTTAACTTTAACTTTAACTTTAACTTTAACTTTAACATTAACTTTATCTTTAACTTTAACTTTAACTTCAACTTTAACTTTAACTTTAACTTTCACTTTAACTTTAACTTAATTTTTAACTTTAACTTTAACTTTGGCTTTAACTTTAACTTTAATTTTAACTTTAACTTTAACTTTAACTTTAACTTTAACTTTAACTTTAACTTTAACTTTAACTTTAACTTTAACTTTAACTTTAACTTTAACTTTAACTTTAACTTTAACTTTAACTTTAACTTTAACTTTAACTTTAACTTTAACTTTAACTTTAACTTTAACTTTAACTTTAACTTTAACTTTAACTTTAACTTTAACTTCAACTTTAACTTTAATTTTAACTTTAACAACTTTAACTTTAACTTTAACTTTAGCTTTAACTTTAACTTTAACTTTAACTTTAACTTTAACTTTAACTTTAACTTTAACTTTAACTTTAACTTTAACTTTAACTTTAACTTTAACTTTAACTTTAACTTTAACTTTAACTTTAACTTTAACTTTAACATTAACTTTAACTTTAACTTCAACGTTAACTTTAACTTTAACTTTAACTTTAACTTTAACTTTAACTTTAACTTTAACTTTAACAACTTTAACTTTAACTTTAACTTTAGCTTTAACTTTAACTTTAAATTTAACTTTAACTTTAACTTTAACTTTAACTTTAACTTTAACTTTAACTTTAACTTTAACTTTAACTTTAACTTTAACTTCAAGTTTAACTTTAACTTTAACTTTCACTTTAACTTTAACTTTAACTTAATTTTTAACTTTAACTTTAACTTTGGCTTTAACTTTAACTTTAACTTTAACTTTAACTTTAACTTTAACTTTAACTTTAACTTTAACTTTAACTTTAACTTTAACTTTAACTTTAACTTTAACTTTAACTTTAACTTTAACTTTAACTTTAACTTTAACTTTAACTTTAACTTTAACTTTAACTTTAACTTTAACTTTAACTTTAACTTCAACGTTAACTTTAACTTTAATTTTAACTTTAACTTTAACTTTAAATTTAACTTTAACTTTAACTTTAACAACTTTAACTTTAACTTTAGCTTTAACTTTAACTTTAACTTTAACTTTAACTTCAACGTTAACTTTAACTTTAACTTTAACTTTAACTTTAACTTTAACTTTAACTTTAACTTTAACTTTAACTTTAACTTTAACTTTAACTTTAACTTTAACTTTAACTTCAACTTTAACTTTAACTTTAACTTTCACTTTAACTTTAACTTAATTTTTAACTTTAACTTTAACTTTGGCTTTAACTTTAACTTTAACTTTAACTTTGACTTTAACTTTAACTTTAACTTTAACTTTAACTTTAACTTTAACTTTAACTTTAACTTTAACTTTAACTTTAACTTTAACTTTAACTTTAACTTTAACTTTAACTTTAACTTTAACTTTAACTTTAACTTTAACTTTAACTTTAACTTTAACTTTAACTTTAACTTTAACTTTAACTTTAACTTTAACTTTAACTTTAACTTTAACTTTAACATTAACTTCAACTTTAACTTTAACTTTCACTTTAACTTTAACTTAATTTTTAACTTTAACTTTAACTTTCGCTTTAACTTTAACTTTAACTTCAACTTTAACTTTAACTTTAACTTTAACTTTAACTTTAACGTTAACTTTAACTTTAACTTTAATTTTAACTTTAACTTTAACTTTAACTTTAACTTTAATTTTAACTTTAACTTTAAATTTAACTTTAACTTTAACTTTAACAACTTTAACTTTAACTTTAGCTTTAACTTTAACTTTAACTTTGGCTTTAACTTTAACTTTAACTTTAACTTTAACTTTAACTTTAACTTTCACTTTAACTTTAATTTTATTTTTAACTTTAGCTTTAACTTTAACTTTCGCTTTAACTTTAACTTTAACTTTAACTTTAACTTTAACTTCAACTTTAACTTTAACGTTAACTTTAACTTTAACTTTAACGTTAACTTTAACTTTAATTTTAACTTTAACTTTAACTTTAACTTTAACTTTAACTTTAACTTTCGCTTTAACTTTGTACATTCACTTTAACTTTAACTTTAACTTTAACTTTAACTTTAACTTTAACTTTAACTTTAACTTTAACTTTAACTTTAACTTTAACTTTAACTTTAACTTTAACTTTAACTTTAACTTTAACTTTAACTTTAACTTTAACTTTAACTTTAACTTTAACTGTGAATTTAATTTTAACTTTAAATTTAACTTTAACTTTAACTTTAGCTTTAACTTTAACTTTAACTTTAACTTTAACTTTAACTTTAACTTTAACTTTAACTTTAACTTTAACTTTAACTTTAACTTTAACTTTAACTTTAACTTTAACTTTAACTTTAACTTTAACTTTAACTTTAACTTTAACTTTAACTTCAACTTTAACTTTAACTTTAACTTTAACAACTTTAACTTTAACTTTAACTTTAGCTTTAACTTTAACTTTAACTTTAACTTTAACTTTAACTTTAACTTTAACTTTAACTTTAACTTTAACTTTAACTTTAACTTTAACTTTAACTTTAACTTTAACTTTAACTTTAACTTTAACTTTAACTTTAACTTTAACTTTAACTTTAACTTTAACTTTAACTTTAACTTTAACTTTAACTTTAACTTTAACTTCAACTTTAACTTTAACTTTCACTTTCACTTTAACTTTAACTTAATTTTTAACTTTAACTTTAACTTTGGCTTTAACTTTAACTTTAACTTTAACTTTAACTTTAACTTTAACGTTAACTTTAACTTTAACTTTAACTTTAACTTTAACTTTAACTTTAGCTTTAACTTTAACTTTAACTTTAACTTTAACTTTAACGTTAACTTTAACTTTAACTTTAACTTTAACTTTAACTTTAACTTTAACTTTAACTTCAACGTTAACTTTAACTTTAAATTTAACTTTAACTTTAACTTTAACTCTAACTTTAACAACTTTAACTTTAACTTTAACTTTAGCTTTAACTTTAACTTTAACTTTAACTTTAACTTTAACTTTAACTTTAACTTTAACTTTAACTTTAACTTTAACTTTAACTTTAACTTTAACTTTAACTTTAACTTTAACTTTAACTTCAACGTTAACTTTAACTTTAACTTTAACTTTAACTTTAACTTTAACTTTAACTTTAACTTTAACTTTAACTTTAACTTTAACTTTAACTTTAACTTTAACTTTAACTTTAACTTTAACTTTAACTTTAACTTTAACTTCAACTTTAACTTTAACTTTCACTTTCACTTTAACTTTAACTTAATTTTTAACTTTAACTTTAACTTTGGCTTTAACTTTAACTTTAACTTTAACTTTAACTTTAACTTTAACTTTAACTTTAACTTTAACTTTAACTTTAACTTTAACTTTAACTTTAACTTTAACTTTAACTTTAACTTTAACTTTAACTTTAACTTTAACTTTAACTTTAACTTTAACTTTAACTTTAACTTTAACTTTAACTTTAACTTTAACTTCAACTTTAACTTTAACTATAACTTTAACAACTTTAACTTTAACTTTAACTTTAGCTTTAACTTTAACTTTAACTTTAACTTTAACTTTAACTTTAACTTTAACTTTAACTTTAACTTTAACTTTAACTTTAACTTTAACTTTAACTTTAACTTTAACTTTAACTTTAACTTCAACGTTAACTTTAACTTTAACTTTAACTTTAACTTTAACTTTAACTTTAACTTTAACTTTAACTTTAACTTTAACTTTAACAACTTTAACTTTAACTTTAACTTTAGCTTTAACTTTAACTTTAACTTTAACTTTAACTTTAACTTTAACTTCAACGTTAACTTTAACTTTAACTTTAACTTTAACTTTAACTTTAACTTTAACTTTAACTTTAACTTTAACTTTAACTTTAACTTTAACTTCAAGTTTAACTTTAACTTTAACTTTCACTTTAACTTTAACTTTAACTTAATTTTTAACTTTAACTTTAACTTTGGCTTTAACTTTAACTTTAACTTTAACTTTAACTTTAACTTTAACTTTAACTTTAACTTTAACTTTAACTTTAACTTTAACTTTAACTTTAACTTTAACTTTAACTTTAACTTTAACTTTAACTTTAACTTTAACTTTAACTTTAACTTTAACTTTAACTTTAACTTTAACTTTAACTTTAACTTTAACTTTAACTTTAACTTTAACTTCAACGTTAACTTTAACTTTAATTTTAACTTTAATTTTAACTTTAAATTTAACTTTAACTTTAACTTTAACAACTTTAACTTTAACTTTAGCTTTAACTTTAACTTTAACTTTAACTTTAACTTTAACTTTAACTTTAACTTCAACGTTAACTTTAACTTTAACTTTAACTTTAACTTTAACTTTAACTTTAACTTTAACTTTAACTTTAACTTTAACTTTAACTTTAACTTTAACTTTAACTTTAACTTTAAATTCAACTTTAACTTTAACTTTAACTTTATTTTTAACTTTAACTTTAACTTTCGCTTTAACTTTAACATTCACTTTAACTTTAACTTTAACTTTAACTTTAACTTTAACTTTAACTTTAACTTTAACTTTAACTTTAACTTTATTTTTAACTTTAACTTTAACTTTCGCTTTAACTTTAACATTCACTTTAACTTTAACTTTAACTTTAACTTTAACTTTAACTTTAACTTTAACTTTAACTTTAACTTTAACTTTAACTTCAACGTTAACTTTAACTTTAACTTTAACTTTAACTTTAACTTTAACTTTAACTTTAAATTTAACTTTAACTTTAACTTTAACTTTAACAACTTTAACTTTAACTTTAACTTTAACTTTAGCTTTAACTTTAACTTTAACTTTAACTTTAACTTTAACTTTAACTTTAACTTTAACTTTAACTTTAACTTTAACTTTAACTTTAACTTTAACTTTAACTTTAACTTTAACTTTAACTTTAACTTTAACTTTAACTTTAACTTTAAATTTAACTTTAACTTTAACTTCAACGTTAACTTTAACTTTAACTTTAACTTTAACTTTAGCTTTAACTTTAACTTTAACTTTAACTTTAACTTTAACTTTAACTTTAACTTTAACTTTAACATTAACTTTATCTTTAACTTTAACTTTAACTTCAACTTTAACTTTAACTTTAACTTTCACTTTAACTTTAACTTAATTTTTAACTTTAACTTTAACTTTGGCTTTAACTTTAACTTTAATTTTAACTTTAACTTTAACTTTAACTTTAACTTTAACTTTAACTTTAACTTTAACTTTAACTTTAACTTTAACTTTAACTTTAACTTTAACTTTAACTTTAACTTTAACTTTAACTTTAACTTTAACTTTAACTTTAACTTTAACTTTAACTTTAACTTTAACTTTAACTTTAACTTTAACTTCAACTTTAACTTTAATTTTAACTTTAACAACTTTAACTTTAACTTTAACTTTAGCTTTAACTTTAACTTTAACTTTAACTTTAACTTTAACTTTAACTTTAACTTTAACTTTAACTTTAACTTTAACTTTAACTTTAACTTTAACTTTAACTTTAACTTTAACTTTAACATTAACTTTAACTTTAACTTCAACGTTAACTTTAACTTTAACTTTAACTTTAACTTTAACTTTAACTTTAACAACTTTAACTTTAACTTTAACTTTAGCTTTAATTTTAACTTTAAATTTAACTTTAACTTTAACTTTAACTTTAACTTTAACTTTAACTTTAACTTTAACTTTAACTTTAACTTTAACTTTAACTTTAACTTTAACTTTAACTTCAAGTTTAACTTTAACTTTAACTTTCACTTTAACTTTAACTTTAACTTAATTTTTAATTTTAACTTTAACTTTGGCTTTAACTTTAACTTTAACTTTAACTTTAACTTTAACTTTAACTTTAACTTTAACTTTAACTTTAACTTTAACTTTAACTTTAACTTTAACTTTAACTTTAACTTTAACTTTAACTTTAACTTTAACTTTAACTTTAACTTTAACTTTAACTTTAACTTTAACTTTAACTTTAACTTTAACTTTAACTTCAACGTTAACTTTAACTTTAATTTTAACTTTAACTTTAACTTTAAATTTAACTTTAACTTTAACTTTAACAACTTTAACTTTAACTTTAGCTTTAACTTTAACTTTAACTTTAACTTTAACTTCAACGTTAACTTTAACTTTAACTTTAACTTTAACTTTAACTTTAACTTTAACTTTAACTTTAACTTTAACTTTAACTTTAACTTTAACTTTAACTTCAACTTTAACTTTAACTTTAACTTTCACTTTAACTTTAACTTAATTTTTAACTTTAACTTTAACTTTGGCTTTAACTTTAACTTTAACTTTAACTTTGACTTTAACTTTAACTTTAACTTTAACTTTAACTTTAACTTTAACTTTAACTTTAACTTTAACTTTAACTTTAACTTTAACTTTAACTTTAACTTTAACTTTAACTTTAACTTTAACTTTAACTTTAACTTTAACTTTAACTTTAACTTTAACTTTAACTTTAACTTTAACTTTAACTTTAACTTTAACTTTAACATTAACTTCAACTTTAACTTTAACTTTCACTTTAACTTTAACTTAATTTTTAACTTTAACTTTAACTTTCGCTTTAACTTTAACTTTAACTTCAACTTTAACTTTAACTTTAACTTTAACTTTAACTTTAACGTTAACTTTAACTTTAACTTTAATTTTAACTTTAACTTTAACTTTAACTTTAACTTTAACTTTAATTTTAACTTTAACTTTAAATTTAACTTTAACTTTAACTTTAACAACTTTAACTTTAACTTTAGCTTTAACTTTAACTTTAACTTTGGCTTTAACTTTAACTTTAACTTTAACTTTAACTTTAACTTTAACTTTAACTTTAACTTTCACTTTAACTTTAATTTTATTTTTAACTTTAGCTTTAACTTTAACTTTCGCTTTAACTTTAACTTTAACTTTAACTTTAACTTTAACTTCAACTTTAACTTTAACGTTAACTTTAACTTTAACTTTAACGTTAACTTTAACTTTAATTTTAACTTTAACTTTAACTTTAACTTTAACTTTAACTTTCGCTTTAACTTTGTACATTCACTTTAACTTTAACTTTAACTTTAACTTTAACTTTAACTTTAACTTTAACTTTAACTTTAACTTTAACTTTAACTTTAACTTTAACTTTAACTTTAACTTTAACTTTAACTTTAACTTTAACTTTAACTTTAACTTTAACTTTAACTTTAACTGTGAATTTAATTTTAACTTTAAATTTAACTTTAACTTTAACTTTAGCTTTAACTTTAACTTTAACTTTAACTTTAACTTTAACTTTAACTTTAACTTTAACTTTAACTTTAACTTTAACTTTAACTTTAACTTTAACTTTAACTTTAACTTTAACTTTAACTTTAACTTTAACTTCAACTTTAACTTTAACTTTAACTTTAACAACTTTAACTTTAACTTTAACTTTAGCTTTAACTTTAACTTTAACTTTAACTTTAACTTTAACTTTAACTTTAACTTTAACTTTAACTTTAACTTTAACTTTAACTTTAACTTTAACTTTAACTTTAACTTTAACTTTAACTTTAACTTTAACTTTAACTTTAACTTTAACTTTAACTTTAACTTTAACTTTAACTTTAACTTTAACTTTAACTTTAACTTCAACTTTAACTTTAACTTTCACTTTCACTTTAACTTTAACTTAATTTTTAACTTTAACTTTAACTTTGGCTTTAACTTTAACTTTAACTTTAACTTTAACTTTAACTTTAACGTTAACTTTAACTTTAACTTTAACTTTAACTTTAACTTTAACTTTAGCTTTAACTTTAACTTTAACTTTAACTTTAACGTTAACTTTAACTTTAACTTTAACTTTAACTTTAACTTTAACTTTAACTTTAACTTCAACGTTAACTTTAACTTTAAATTTAACTTTAACTTTAACTTTAACTCTAACTTTAACAACTTTAACTTTAACTTTAACTTTAGCTTTAACTTTAACTTTAACTTTAACTTTAACTTTAACTTTAACTTTAACTTTAACTTTAACTTTAACTTTAACTTTAACTTTAACTTTAACTTTAACTTCAACGTTAACTTTAACTTTAACTTTAACTTTAACTTTAACTTTAACTTTAACTTTAACTTTAACTTTAACTTTAACTTTAACTTTAACTTTAACTTTAACTTTAACTTTAACTTTAACTTTAACTTTAACTTTAACTTCAACTTTAACTTTAACTTTCACTTTCACTTTAACTTTAACTTAATTTTTAACTTTAACTTTAACTTTGGCTTTAACTTTAACTTTAACTTTAACTTTAACTTTAACTTTAACTTTAACTTTAACTTTAACTTTAACTTTAACTTTAACTTTAACTTTAACTTTAACTTTAACTTTAACTTTAACTTTAACTTTAACTTTAACTTTAACTTTAACTTTAACTTTAACTTTAACTTTAACTTTAACTTTAACTTTAACTTTAACTTTAACTTCAACTTTAACTTTAACTATAACTTTAACAACTTTAACTTTAACTTTAACTTTAGCTTTAACTTTAACTTTAACTTTAACTTTAACTTTAACTTTAACTTTAACTTTAACTTTAACTTTAACTTTAACTTTAACTTTAACTTTAACTTTAACTTTAACTTTAACTTTAACTTTAACTTCAACGTTAACTTTAACTTTAACTTTAACTTTAACTTTAACTTTAACTTTAACTTTAACTTTAACTTTAACTTTAACTTTAACAACTTTAACTTTAACTTTAACTTTAGCTTTAACTTTAACTTTAACTTTAACTTTAACTTTAACTTCAACGTTAACTTTAACTTTAACTTTAACTTTAACTTTAACTTTAACTTTAACTTTAACTTTAACTTTAACTTTAACTTTAACTTTAACTTCAAGTTTAACTTTAACTTTAACTTTCACTTTAACTTTAACTTTAACTTAATTTTTAACTTTAACTTTAACTTTGGCTTTAACTTTAACTTTAACTTTAACTTTAACTTTAACTTTAACTTTAACTTTAACTTTAACTTTAACTTTAACTTTAACTTTAACTTTAACTTTAACTTTAACTTTAACTTTAACTTTAACTTTAACTTTAACTTTAACTTTAACTTTAACTTTAACTTTAACTTTAACTTTAACTTTAACTTTAACTTTAACTTTAACTTTAACTTTAACTTTAACTTTAACTTTAACTTTAACTTCAACGTTAACTTTAACTTTAATTTTAACTTTAATTTTAACTTTAAATTTAACTTTAACTTTAACTTTAACAACTTTAACTTTAACTTTAGCTTTAACTTTAACTTTAACTTTAACTTTAACTTTAACTTTAACTTTAACTTTAACTTCAACGTTAACTTTAACTTTAACTTTAACTTTAACTTTAACTTTAACTTTAACTTTAACTTTAACTTTAACTTTAACTTTAACTTTAACTTTAACTTTAACTTTAACTTTAACTTTAACTTTAACTTTAACTTTAACTTTAACTTTAACTTCAACTTTAACTTTAACTTTAACTTTCACTTTAACTTTAACTTAATTTTTAACTTTAACTTAATTTTTAACTTTAACTTTAACTTTGGCTTTAACTTTAACTTTAACTTTAACTTTAACTTTAACTTTAACTTTAACTTTAACTTTAACTTTAACTTTAACTTTAACTTTAACTTTAACTTTAACTTTAACTTTAACTTTAACTTTAACTTTAACATTAACTTCAACTTTAACTTTAACTTTAACTTTCACTTTAACTTTAACTTAATTTTTAACTTTAACTTTAACTTTCGCTTTAACTTTAACTTTAACTTTAACTTTAATTTTAACTTTAACTTTAACTTTAACTTTAATTTTAACTTTAACTTTAAATTTAACTTTAACTTTAACAACTTTAACTTTAACTTTAGCTTTAACTTTAACTTTAACTTTGGCTTTAACTTTAACTTTAACTTTAACTTTAACTTTAACTTTAACTTTAACTTTCCCTTTAACTTTAATTTTATTTTTAACTTTAGCTTTAACTTTAACTTTCGCTTTAACTTTAACTTTAACTTTAACTTTAACTTCAACTTTAACTTTAACATTAACTTTAACTTTAACTTTAACTTTAACTTTAACTTTAACTTTAACTTTAACTTTAACGTTAACTTTAACTTTAACTTTAACTTTAACGTTAACTTTAACTTTAACTTTAACTTTAACTTTAATTTTAACTTTAACTTTAAATTTAACTTTAACTTTAACAACTTTAACTTTAACTTTAGCTTTAACTTTAACTTTGGCTTTAACTTTAACTTTAACTTTAACTTTAACTTTAACTTTAACTTTAACTTTAACTTTAACTTTAACTTTAACTTTAACTTTAACTTTAACTTTAACTTTAACTTTAACTTTAACTTTAACTTTCACTTTAACTTTAACTTTATTTTTAACTTTAGCTTTAACTTTAACTTTCGCTTTAACTTTAACTTTAACTTTAACTTTAACTTTAACTTTAACTTTAACTTTAACTTTAACTTTAACTTTAACTTTAAATTCAACTTTAACTTTAACTTTAACTTTATTTTTAACTTTAACTTTAACTTTCGCTTTAACTTTAACATTCACTTTAACTTTAACTTTAACTTTAACTTTAACTTTAACTTTAACTTTAACTTTAACTTTAACTTTATTTTTAACTTTAACTTTAACTTTCGCTTTAACTTTAACTTTAACTTTCACTTTAACTTTAACTTTATTTTTAACTTTAACTTTAACTTTCGCTTTAACTTTAACTTTAACTTTTACTTTAACTTTGACTTTGACTTTAACTTTAACTTTCATTTTAACTTTAACTTTAACTTTCGCTTTAACTTTGTACATTCACTTTAACTTTAACTTTAACTTTAACTTTAACTTTAACTTTAACTTTAACTTTAACGTTAACTTTAACTTTAACTTTAATTTTAACTTTAACTTTAACTTTAAATTTAACTTTAACTTTAACAACTTTAACTTTAACTTTAGCTTTAACTTTAACTTTAACTTTGGCTTTAACTTTAACTTTAACTTTAACTTTAACTTTAACTTTAACTTTAACTTTAACTTTAACTTCAACTTTAACTTTAACTTTCACTTTAACTTTAACTTTATTTTTAACTTTAGCTTTAACTTTAACTTTCGCTTTAACTTTAACTTTAACTTTAACAACTTTAACTTTAGCTTTAACTTTAACTTTAACTTTAACTTTGGCTTTAACTTTAACTTTAACTTTAACTTTAACTTTAACTTTAACTTTAACTTTAACTTTAACTTTAACTTTAACTTTAACTTTAACTTTAACTTTAACTTTAACTTCAACTTTAACTGTAACTTTCACTTTAACTTTAACTTTATTTTTAACTTCAACTTTAACTTTCACTTTAACTTTAACTTTAATTTTAACTTTAACTTTAACTTTAACTTTAACTTTAACTTTAACTTTAACTTTAACTTTAACTTTAACTTTAACTTTAACTTTAACTTTAACTTTAACCTTAACTTTAACTTTAACTTTCTTTTTAACTTTATCTTTATTTTTAACTTTAACTTTAACTTTAACTTTCGCTTTAACTTTAACATTCACTTTAACTTTAACTTTAACTTTAACTTCAGCTTTAACTTTAACTTTAATTTTAACTTTAACTTTAGCTTTAACTTTAACTTTAACTTTAACTTTAACTTTAACTTTAAATTTAACTTTAACTTTAACTTTCACTTTAACTTTAACTTTATTTTTAACTTTAACATTCACTTTAACTTTAACTTTTCTTTAACTTTAAATTTAACTTTAAATTTAACTTTAACTTTAACTTTAACAACTTTAACTTTAACTTTAGCTTTAACTTTAACTTTAACTTTAACTTTAACTTTAACTTTAACTTTATTTTTAACTTTAACATTCACTTTAACTCTAAGTTTTCTTTAACTTTAACTTTAACTCGAACTTTAACTTTAACTTTAACTTTAACTTTAGCTTTAACTTTAACTTTAACTTTAATTTTAGCTTTCACTTTTACTTTATTTTTAACTTTAACTTTTCTTTAATTTTAACTTTAACGTGAACTGTAACTTTAACTTTAACAACTTTAACTTTAATTTTAGCTTTAACTTTAACTTTAACTTTGGCTTTAACTTTAACTTTAACTTTAACTTTAACTTCAACTTTAACTTTCACTTTAACTTTAACTTTATTTTTAACTTCAACTTTAACTTTCACTTTAACTTTAACTTTAACTTTCACTTTAACTTTATTTTTAACTTTAACTTTTCTTTAACTTTAACTTTAACTTTAACTTTAACTTTAACTTTAACTTTAACTTTAACTTTAACTTTAACTTTAACTTTAACTTTAACTTTAACTTTAACTTTAACTTTAACTTTAACTTTAACTTTAACTTTAACTTTAACTTTAACTTTAACTTTAACTTTAGCTTTAATTTTAACTTTAACTTTAACTTTAACTTTAACTTTAACTTTAACTTTAACTTTAGCTTTAACTTTAACTTTAACTTTAACTTTAACTTTAAATTTAACTTTAACTTTAACTTTAACTTTAACTTTATTTTTAACTTTAACATTCACTTTAACTTTAACTTTTCTTTAACTTTAACTTTAACTTTAAATTTAACTTTAACTTTAACAAATTTAACTTTAACTTTAACTTTAACTTTAGCTTTAACTTTAACTTTCACTTTAACTTTAACTTTAACTTTATTTTTAACTTTAACATTCACTTTAACTTTAACTTTTCTTTAACTTTAACTTTAACTTTAACTTTAACTTTAGCTTTAACTTTAACTTTAACTTTAACTTTAATTTTAGCTTTAACTTTAACTTTAACTTTAAATTTAACTTTAACTTTAACTTTAACTTTAACTTTAACTTTAACTTTCACTTTAACTTTAACTTTATTTTTAACTTTAACATTCACTTTAACTTTAACTTTTCTTTAACTTTAACTTTAACTTTAACTTTAACTTGAACTTTAACTTTAACTTTAACTTTAACTTTAGCTTTAACTTTAACTTTAACTTTAACTTTAACTTTAGCTTTAACTTTAACTTTAATTTTAACTTTAACTTTAACTTTAACCTTAGCTTTAAATTTAACTTTAACTTTAACTTTCACTTTCACTTTCACTTTAACTTTATTTTTAACTTTAACTTTAACTTTCGCTTTAACTTTAACATTCACTTTAACTTTAACTTTAACTTTAATTTTAACTTTAACTTTAACTTTAACTTTAACTTTAACTTTAATTTTAACTTTAACTTTAACTTTAAATTTAACTTTAACTTTAACTTTAACAACTTTAACTTTAACTTTAACTTTAGCTTTAACTTTAACTTTAACTTTAACTTTAACTTTAACTTCAACGTTAACTTTAACTTTAACTTTAACTTTAAATTTAACTTTAACTTTAACTTTAACTTTAACAACTTTAACTTTAACTTTAGCTTTAACTATAACTTTAACTTTGGCTTTAACTTTAACTTTAACTTTAACTTTAACTTTAACTTTAACTTTAACTTTAATTTTAACTTTAACTTTAACTTTAACTTTAACTTTAACTTTAACTTTAACTTTAACTTTAACTTTAACTTTAACTTTAACTTTAACTTTAACTTTAACTTTAACTTTAACTTTAACTTTAACTTTAACTTTAACTTTAACTTTAACTTTAACTTTAACTTTAACTTTAACTTTAACTTTAACTTTAACTTTAACTTTAACTTTAACTTTAACTTTAACTTTAACTTCAACTTTAACTTTCACTTTAACTTTAACTTTAACTTTAACTTTATTTTTAACTTTAACTTTAACTTTAACCTTAACAACTTTAACTTTAACTTTAACTTTAGCTTTAACTATAACTTTAACTTTAACTTTAACTTTGGCTTTAACTTTAACTTTAACTTCAACTTTAACTTTAACTTTCACTTTAACTTTAACTTTATTTTTAACTTTAACTTTAACTTTAACTTTCGCTTTAACTTTAACATTCACTTTAACTTTAACTTTAACTTTAATTTAACTTTAACTTTAACTTTCACTTTAACTTTAACTTTATTTTTAACTTTAACTTTAACTTTAACTTTCGCTTTAACTTTAACTTTAACTTTTACTTTAACTTTGACTTTGACTTTAACTTTAACTTTCATTTTAACTTTAACTTTAACTTTCGCTTTAACTTTGTACATTCACTTTAACTTTAACTTTAACTTTAACTTTAACTTTAACTTTAACTTTAACTTTAACTTTAACTTTAACTTTAACTTTAACTTTAACTTTAACTTTAACTTTAACTTTAACTTTAACTTTAACTTTAACTTTAACTTTAACTTTAACTTTAACTTTAACTTTAACTTTAACTTTAACTTTAACTGTGACTTTAATTTTAACTTTAAATTTAACTTTAACTTTAAATTTAGCTTTAACTTTAACTTTAACTTTAACTTTAACTTTAACTTTAACTTTAACTTTAACTTTAACTTTAACTTTAACTTTAACTTTAACTTTAACGTTAACTTTAACTTTAACTTTAACTTTAACAACT
Source organism: Eurosta solidaginis (assembly GCF_040869045.1). Lineage (NCBI taxonomy): Eukaryota > Metazoa > Arthropoda > Insecta > Diptera > Tephritidae > Eurosta > Eurosta solidaginis. Next base: position 110,477 of record NW_027136887.1, on the reverse strand, counting down.
TTAACTTTAACGTTAACTTTAACTTTAACTTTAAATTTAACTTTAACTTTAACTTTAACAACTTTAACTTTAACTTTAGCTTTAACTTTAACTTTAACTTTAACTTTGGCTTTAACTTTAATTTTAACTTTAACTTTAACTTTAACTTTAACTTCAACTTTAACTTTAACTTTAACTTTCACTTTAACTTTAACTTAATTTTTAACTTTAACTTTAACTTTCGCTTTAACTTTGACTTTAACTTTAACTTTAACTTTAACTTCAACTTTAACTTTAACTTTAACTTTAACTTTAACGTTAACTTTAACTTTAACTTTAACTTTAATTTTAACTTTAACTTTAACTTTAAATTTAACTTTAACTTTAACAACTTTAACTTTAACTTTAGCTTTAACTTTAACTTTAACTTTGGCTTTAATTTTAACTTTAACTTTAACTTTAACTGTAACTTTAACTTTAACTTTAACTTTAACTTTAACTTTAACTTTAACTTTAACTGTAACTCTAACTTTAACTTTAACTTTAACTTCAACTTTAACTTTAACTTTAACTTTCACTTTCACTTTCACTTTAACTTTAACTTTATTTTTAACTTTAACTTTAACTTTCGCTTTAACTTTAACTTTAACTTTAACAACTTTAGCTTTAACTTTAACTTTAACTTTAACTTTAACTTTAACTTTAACTTTCGCTTTAACTTTAACATTCACTTTAACTTTAACTTTAACTTTAATTTTAACTTAAACTTTGACTTTAACTTTAACTTTAACTTTAACTTTAATTTTAACTTTAACTTTAAATTTAACTTTAACTTTAACTTTAACAACTTTAAATTTAACTTTAGCTTTAGCTTTAACTTTAACTTTAACTTTAACTTTAACTTTAACTTTAACTTTAACTTTAACTTTAACTTTAACTTTAACTTTAACTTTAACTTTAACTTTAACTTTAACTTTAACTTTAACTTTAACTTTAACTTTAACTTTAACTTTAACTTTAACTTTAACTTTAACTTTAACTTTAACTTTAACTTTAACTTTAACTTTAACTTCAACGTTAACTTTAACTTTAACTTTAACTTTAACTTTAACTTTAACTTTAACTTTAACTTTAAATTTAACTTTAACTTTAACTTTAACTTTAACAACTTTAACTTTAACTTTAACTTTAACTTTAGCTTTAACTTTAACTTTAACTTTAACTTTAACTTTAACTTTAACTTTAACTTTAACTTTAACTTTAACTTTAACTTTAACTTTAACTTTAACTTTAACTTTAACTTTAACTTTAACTTTAACTTTAACTTTAACTTTAACTTTAACTTTAACTTTAACTTCAACGTTAACTTTAACTTTAACTTTAACTTTAACTTTAGCTTTAACTTTAACTTTAACTTTAACTTTAACTTTAACTTTAACTTTAACTTTAACATTAACTTTATCTTTAACTTTAACTTTAACTTCAACTTTAACTTTAACTTTAACTTTCACTTTAACTTTAACTTAATTTTTAACTTTAACTTTAACTTTGGCTTTAACTTTAACTTTAATTTTAACTTTAACTTTAACTTTAACTTTAACTTTAACTTTAACTTTAACTTTAACTTTAACTTTAATTTTAACTTTAACTTTAACTTTAACTTTAACTTTAACTTTAACTTTAACTTTAACTTTAACTTTAACTTTAACTTTAACTTCAACTTTAACTTTAATTTTAACTTTAACAACTTTAACTTTAACTTTAACTTTAGCTTTAACTTTAACTTTAACTTTAACTTTAACTTTAACTTTAACTTTAACTTTAACTTTAACTTTAACTTTAACTTTAACTTTAACTTTAACTTTAACTTTAACTTTAACTTTAACATTAACTTTAACTTTAACTTCAACGTTAACTTTAACTTTAACTTTAACTTTAACTTTAACTTTAACTTTAACTTTAACTTTAACTTTAACTTTAACTTTAACTTTAACTTTAACAACTTTAACTTTAACTTTAACTTTAGCTTTAACTTTAACTTTAAATTTAACTTTAACTTTAACTTTAACTTTAACTTTAACTTTAACTTTAACTTTAACTTTAACTTTAACTTTAACTTTAACTTTAACTTCAAGTTTAACTTTAACTTTAACTTTCACTTTAACTTTAACTTTAACTTAATTTTTAACTTTAACTTTAACTTTGGCTTTAACTTTAACTTTAACTTTAACTTTAACTTTAACTTTAACTTTAACTTTAACTTTAACTTTAACTTTAACTTTAACTTTAACTTTAACTTTAACTTTAACTTTAACTTTAACTTTAACTTTAACTTTAACTTTAACTTTAACTTTAACTTTAACTTTAACTTTAACTTTAACTTTAACTTTAACTTTAACTTTAACTTTAACTTTAACTTTAACTTCAACGTTAACTTTAACTTTAATTTTAACTTTAACTTTAAATTTAACTTTAACTTTAACTTTAACAACTTTAACTTTAACTTTAGCTTTAACTTTAACTTTAACTTTAACTTTAACTTCAACGTTAACTTTAACTTTAACTTTAACTTTAACTTTAACTTTAACTTTAACTTTAACTTTAACTTTAACTTTAACTTTAACTTTAACTTTAACTTTAACTTTAACTTTAACTTTAACTTTAACTTTAACTTCAACTTTAACTTTAACTTTAACTTTCACTTTAACTTTAACTTAATTTTTAACTTTAACTTTAACTTTGGCTTTAACTTTAACTTTAACTTTAACTTTGACTTTAACTTTAACTTTAACTTTAACTTTAACTTTAACTTTAACTTTAACTTTAACTTTAACTTTAACTTTAACTTTAACTTTAACTTTAACTTTAACTTTAACTTTAACTTTAACTTTAACTTTAACTTTAACTTTAACTTTAACTTTAACTTTAACTTTAACTTTAACTTTAACTTTAACTTTAACTTTAACATTAACTTCAACTTTAACTTTAACTTTCACTTTAACTTTAACTTAATTTTTAACTTTAACTTTAACTTTCGCTTTAACTTTAACTTTAACTTCAACTTTAACTTTAACTTTAACTTTAACTTTAACTTTAACGTTAACTTTAACTTTAACTTTAATTTTAACTTTAACTTTAACTTTAACTTTAACTTTAATTTTAACTTTAACTTTAAATTTAACTTTAACTTTAACTTTAACAACTTTAACTTTAACTTTAGCTTTAACTTTAACTTTAACTTTGGCTTTAACTTTAACTTTAACTTTAACTTTAACTTTAACTTTAACTTTAACTTTAACTTTAACTTTAACTTTCACTTTAACTTTAATTTTATTTTTAACTTTAGCTTTAACTTTAACTTTCGCTTTAACTTTAACTTTAACTTTAACTTTAACTTTAACTTCAACTTTAACTTTAACGTTAACTTTAACTTTAACTTTAACGTTAACTTTAACTTTAATTTTAACTTTAACTTTAACTTTAACTTTAACTTTAACTTTAACTTTAACTTTAACTTTAACTTTAACTTTCGCTTTAACTTTGTACATTCACTTTAACTTTAACTTTAACTTTAACTTTAACTTTAACTTTAACTTTAACTTTAACTTTAACTTTAACTTTAACTTTAACTTTAACTTTAACTTTAACTTTAACTTTAACTTTAACTTTAACTTTAACTTTAACTTTAACTGTGAATTTAATTTTAACTTTAAATTTAACTTTAACTTTAACTTTAGCTTTAACTTTAACTTTAACTTTAACTTTAACTTTAACTTTAACTTTAACTTTAACTTTAACTTTAACTTTAACTTTAACTTTAACTTTAACTTTAACTTTAACTTTAACTTTAACTTTAACTTTAACTTTAACTTTAACTTTAACTTTAACTTTAACTTTAACTTCAACTTTAATTTTAACTTTAACTTTAACAACTTTAACTTTAACTTTAACTTTAGCTTTAACTTTAACTTTAACTTTAACTTTAACTTTAACTTTAACTTTAACTTTAACTTTAACTTTAACTTTAACTTTAACTTTAACTTTAACTTTAACTTTAACTTTAACTTTAACTTTAACTTTAACTTTAACTTTAACTTTAACTTTAACTTTAACTTTAACTTTAACTTTAACTTTAACTTCAACTTTAACTTTAACTTTCACTTTCACTTTAACTTTAACTTAATTTTTAACTTTAACTTTAACTTTGGCTTTAACTTTAACTTTAACTTTAACTTTAACTTTAACGTTAACTTTAACTTTAACTTTAACTTTAACTTTAACTTTAACTTTAGCTTTAACTTTAACTTTAACTTTAACTTTAACTTTAACGTTAACTTTAACTTTAACTTTAACTTTAACTTTAACTTTAACTTTAACTTCAACGTTAACTTTAACTTTAAATTTAACTTTAACTTTAACTTTAACTCTAACTTTAACAACTTTAACTTTAACTTTAACTTTAGCTTTAACTTTAACTTTAACTTTAACTTTAACTTTAACTTTAACTTTAACTTTAACTTTAACTTTAACTTTAACTTTAACTTTAACTTTAACTTTAACTTTAACTTTAACTTCAACGTTAACTTTAACTTTAACTTTAACTTTAACTTTAACTTTAACTTTAACTTTAACTTTAACTTTAACTTTAACTTTAACTTTAACTTTAACTTTAACTTTAACTTTAACTTTAACTTTAACTTTAACTTTAACTTTAACTTTAACTTCAACTTTAACTTTAACTTTCACTTTCACTTTAACTTTAACTTAATTTTTAACTTTAACTTTAACTTTGGCTTTAACTTTAACTTTAACTTTAACTTTAACTTTAACTTTAACTTTAACTTTAACTTTAACTTTAACTTTAACTTTAACTTTAACTTTAACTTTAACTTTAACTTTAACTTTAACTTTAACTTTAACTTTAACTTTAACTTTAACTTTAACTTTAACTTTAACTTTAACTTTAACTTTAACTTTAACTTTAACTTTAACTTTAACTTTAACTTTAACTTTAACTTTAACTTTAACTTTAACTTTAACTTTAACTTTAACTTTAACTTCAACTTTAACTTTAACTATAACTTTAACAACTTTAACTTTAACTTTAACTTTAGCTTTAACTTTAACTTTAACTTTAACTTTAACTTTAACTTTAACTTTAACTTTAACTTTAACTTTAACTTTAACTTTAACTTTAACTTTAACTTTAACTTTAACTTTAACTTTAACTTTAACTTTAACTTTAACTTTAACTTCAACGTTAACTTTAACTTTAACTTTAACTTTAACTTTAACTTTAACTTTAACTTTAACTTTAACTTTAACTTTAACAACTTTAACTTTAACTTTAACTTTAGCTTTAACTTTAACTTTAACTTTAACTTTAACTTCAACGTTAACTTTAACTTTAACTTTAACTTTAACTTTAACTTTAACTTTAACTTTAACTTTAACTTTAACTTCAAGTTTAACTTTAACTTTAACTTTCACTTTAACTTTAACTTTAACTTAATTTTTAACTTTAACTTTAACTTTGGCTTTAACTTTAACTTTAACTTTAACTTTAACTTTAACTTTAACTTTAACTTTAACTTTAACTTTAACTTTAACTTTAACTTTAACTTTAACTTTAACTTTAACTTTAACTTTAACTTTAACTTTAACTTTAACTTTAACTTTAACTTTAACTTTAACTTTAACTTTAACTTTAACTTTAACTTTAACTTCAACGTTAACTTTAACTTTAATTTTAACTTTAATTTTAACTTTAAATTTAACTTTAACTTTAACAACTTTAACTTTAACTTTAGCTTTAACTTTAACTTTAACTTTAACTTTAACTTTAACTTTAACTTTAACTTCAACGTTAACTTTAACTTTAACTTTAACTTTAACTTTAACTTTAACTTTAACTTTAACTTTAACTTTAACTTTAACGTTAACTTTAACTTTAACTTTAATTTTAACTTTAACTTTAACTTTAACTTTAACTTTAATTTTAACTTTAACTTTAAATTTAACTTTAACTTTAACTTTAACAACTTTAACTTTAACTTTAGCTTTAACTTTAACTTTAACTTTGGCTTTAACTTTAACTTTAACTTTAACTTTAACTTTAACTTTAACTTTAACTTTAACTTTAACTTTAACTTTCACTTTAACTTTAATTTTATTTTTAACTTTAGCTTTAACTTTAACTTTCGCTTTAACTTTAACTTTAACTTTAACTTTAACTTTAACTTCAACTTTAACTTTAACGTTAACTTTAACTTTAACTTTAACGTTAACTTTAACTTTAATTTTAACTTTAACTTTAACTTTAACTTTAACTTTAACTTTAACTTTAACTTTAACTTTCGCTTTAACTTTGTACATTCACTTTAACTTTAACTTTAACTTTAACTTTAACTTTAACTTTAACTTTAACTTTAACTTTAACTTTAACTTTAACTTTAACTTTAACTTTAACTTTAACTTTAACTTTAACTTTAACTTTAACTTTAACTTTAACTTTAACTTTAACTTTAACTTTAACTTTAACTGTGAATTTAATTTTAACTTTAAATTTAACTTTAACTTTAACTTTAGCTTTAACTTTAACTTTAACTTTAACTTTAACTTTAACTTTAACTTTAACTTTAACTTTAACTTTAACTTTAACTTTAACTTTAACTTTAACTTTAACTTTAACTTTAACTTTAACTTTAACTTTAACTTTAACTTTAACTTTAACTTTAACTTCAACTTTAATTTTAACTTTAACTTTAACAACTTTAACTTTAACTTTAACTTTAGCTTTAACTTTAACTTTAACTTTAACTTTAACTTTAACTTTAACTTTAACTTTAACTTTAACTTTAACTTTAACTTTAACTTTAACTTTAACTTTAACTTTAACTTTAACTTTAACTTTAACTTTAACTTTAACTTTAACTTTAACTTTAACTTTAACTTTAACTTTAACTTTAACTTTAACTTTAACTTTAACTTTAACTTTAACTTCAACTTTAACTTTAACTTTCACTTTCACTTTAACTTTAACTTAATTTTTAACTTTAACTTTAACTTTGGCTTTAACTTTAACTTTAACTTTAACTTTAACTTTAACGTTAACTTTAACTTTAACTTTAACTTTAACTTTAACTTTAACTTTAACTTTAGCTTTAACTTTAACTTTAACTTTAACTTTAACTTTAACGTTAACTTTAACTTTAACTTTAACTTTAACTTTAACTTTAACTTTAACTTTAACTTCAACGTTAACTTTAACTTTAAATTTAACTTTAACTTTAACTTTAACTCTAACTTTAACAACTTTAACTTTAACTTTAACTTTAGCTTTAACTTTAACTTTAACTTTAACTTTAACTTTAACTTTAACTTTAACTTTAACTTTAACTTTAACTTTAACTTTAACTTTAACTTTAACTTTAACTTTAACTTTAACTTTAACTTCAACGTTAACTTTAACTTTAACTTTAACTTTAACTTTAACTTTAACTTTAACTTTAACTTTAACTTTAACTTTAACTTTAACTTTAACTTTAACTTTAACTTTAACTTTAACTTTAACTTTAACTTTAACTTTAACTTTAACTTCAACTTTAACTTTAACTTTCACTTTCACTTTAACTTTAACTTAATTTTTAACTTTAACTTTAACTTTGGCTTTAACTTTAACTTTAACTTTAACTTTAACTTTAACTTTAACTTTAACTTTAACTTTAACTTTAACTTTAACTTTAACTTTAACTTTAACTTTAACTTTAACTTTAACTTTAACTTTAACTTTAACTTTAACTTTAACTTTAACTTTAACTTTAACTTTAACTTTAACTTTAACTTTAACTTTAACTTTAACTTTAACTTTAACTTTAACTTTAACTTTAACTTTAACTTTAACTTTAACTTTAACTTCAACTTTAACTTTAACTATAACTTTAACAACTTTAACTTTAACTTTAACTTTAGCTTTAACTTTAACTTTAACTTTAACTTTAACTTTAACTTTAACTTTAACTTTAACTTTAACTTTAACTTTAACTTTAACTTTAACTTTAACTTTAACTTTAACTTTAACTTTAACTTTAACTTTAACTTTAACTTTAACTTTAACTTTAACTTTAACTTCAACGTTAACTTTAACTTTAACTTTAACTTTAACTTTAACTTTAACTTTAACTTTAACTTTAACTTTAACTTTAACTTTAACAACTTTAACTTTAACTTTAACTTTAGCTTTAACTTTAACTTTAACTTTAACTTCAACGTTAACTTTAACTTTAACTTTAACTTTAACTTTAACTTTAACTTTAACTTTAACTTTAACTTTAACTTCAAGTTTAACTTTAACTTTAACTTTCACTTTAACTTTAACTTTAACTTAATTTTTAACTTTAACTTTAACTTTGGCTTTAACTTTAACTTTAACTTTAACTTTAACTTTAACTTTAACTTTAACTTTAACTTTAACTTTAACTTTAACTTTAACTTTAACTTTAACTTTAACTTTAACTTTAACTTTAACTTTAACTTTAACTTTAACTTTAACTTTAACTTTAACTTTAACTTTAACTTTAACTTTAACTTTAACTTTAACTTTAACTTTAACTTCAACGTTAACTTTAACTTTAATTTTAACTTTAATTTTAACTTTAAATTTAACTTTAACTTTAACAACTTTAACTTTAACTTTAGCTTTAACTTTAACTTTAACTTTAACTTTAACTTTAACTTTAACTTTAACTTCAACGTTAACTTTAACTTTAACTTTAACTTTAACTTTAACTTTAACTTTAACTTTAACTTTAACTTTAACTTTAACTTTAACTTTAACTTTAACTTTAACTTTAACTTTAACTTTAACTTTAACTTTAACTTTAACTTTAACTTTAACTTTAACTTTAACTTCAACTTTAACTTTAACTTTAACTTTCACTTTAACTTTAACTTAATTTTTAACTTTAACTTAATTTTTAACTTTAACTTTAACTTTGGCTTTAACTTTAACTTTAACTTTAACTTTAACTTTAACTTTAACTTTAACTTTAACTTTAACTTTAACTTTAACTTTAACTTTAACTTTAACTTTAACTTTAACTTTAACTTTAACTTTAACATTAACTTCAACTTTAACTTTAACTTTAACTTTCACTTTAACTTTAACTTAATTTTTAACTTTAACTTTAACTTTCGCTTTAACTTTAACTTTAACTTTAACTTTAATTTTAACTTTAACTTTAACTTTAACTTTAATTTTAACTTTAACTTTAAATTTAACTTTAACTTTAACAACTTTAACTTTAACTTTAGCTTTAACTTTAACTTTAACTTTGGCTTTAACTTTAACTTTAACTTTAACTTTAACTTTAACTTTAACTTTCCCTTTAACTTTAATTTTATTTTTAACTTTAGCTTTAACTTTAACTTTCGCTTTAACTTTAACTTTAACTTTAACTTTAACTTCAACTTTAACTTTAACATTAACTTTAACTTTAACTTTAACGTTAACTTTAACTTTAACTTTAACTTTAACGTTAACTTTAACTTTAACTTTAACTTTAACTTTAATTTTAACTTTAACTTTAAATTTAACTTTAACTTTAACAACTTTAACTTTAACTTTAGCTTTAACTTTAACTTTGGCTTTAACTTTAACTTTAACTTTAACTTTAACTTTAACTTTAACTTTAACTTTAACTTTAACTTTAACTTTAACTTTAACTTTAACTTTAACTTTAACTTTAACTTTAACTTTCACTTTAACTTTAACTTTATTTTTAACTTTAGCTTTAACTTTAACTTTCGCTTTAACTTTAACTTTAACTTTAACTTTAACTTTAACTTTAACTTTAACTTTAACTTTAACTTTAACTTTAACTTTAAATTCAACTTTAACTTTAACTTTAACTTTATTTTTAACTTTAACTTTAACTTTCGCTTTAACTTTAACATTCACTTTAACTTTAACTTTAACTTTAACTTTAACTTTAACTTTAACTTTAACTTTAACTTTATTTTTAACTTTAACTTTAACTTTCGCTTTAACTTTAACTTTAACTTTCACTTTAACTTTAACTTTATTTTTAACTTTAACTTTAACTTTAACTTTCGCTTTAACTTTAACTTTAACTTTTACTTTAACTTTGACTTTGACTTTAACTTTAACTTTCATTTTAACTTTAACTTTAACTTTCGCTTTAACTTTGTACATTCACTTTAACTTTAACTTTAACTTTAACTTTAACTTTAACTTTAACTTTAACGTTAACTTTAACTTTAACTTTAATTTTAACTTTAACTTTAACTTTAAATTTAACTTTAACTTTAACAACTTTAACTTTAACTTTAGCTTTAACTTTAACTTTAACTTTGGCTTTAACTTTAACTTTAACTTTAACTTCAACTTTAACTTTAACTTTCACTTTAACTTTAACTTTATTTTTAACTTTAGCTTTAACTTTAACTTTCGCTTTAACTTTAACTTTAACAACTTTAACTTTAGCTTTAACTTTAACTTTAACTTTAACTTTGGCTTTAACTTTAACTTTAACTTTAACTTTAACTTTAACTTTAACTTTAACTTTAACTTTAACTTTAACTTTAACTTTAACTTTAACTTTAACTTTAACTTCAACTTTAACTGTAACTTTCACTTTAACTTTAACTTTATTTTTAACTTCAACTTTAACTTTCACTTTAACTTTAACTTTAATTTTAACTTTAACTTTAACTTTAACTTTAACTTTAACTTTAACTTTAACTTTAACTTTAACTTTAACTTTAACTTTAACTTTAACTTTAACTTTAACCTTAACTTTAACTTTAACTTTCTTTTTAACTTTATCTTTATTTTTAACTTTAACTTTAACTTTAACTTTCGCTTTAACTTTAACATTCACTTTAACTTTAACTTTAACTTTAACTTCAGCTTTAACTTTAACTTTAATTTTAACTTTAACTTTAGCTTTAACTTTAACTTTAACTTTAACTTTAACTTTAACTTTAACTTTAAATTTAACTTTAACTTTAACTTTCACTTTAACTTTAACTTTATTTTTAACTTTAACATTCACTTTAACTTTAACTTTTCTTTAACTTTAAATTTAACTTTAAATTTAACTTTAACTTTAACTTTAACAACTTTAACTTTAACTTTAGCTTTAACTTTAACTTTAACTTTAACTTTAACTTTAACTTTATTTTTAACTTTAACATTCACTTTAACTCTAAGTTTTCTTTAACTTTAACTTTAACTCGAACTTTAACTTTAACTTTAACTTTAACTTTAGCTTTAACTTTAACTTTAACTTTAATTTTAGCTTTCACTTTTACTTTATTTTTAACTTTAACTTTTCTTTAATTTTAACTTTAACGTGAACTGTAACTTTAACTTTAACAACTTTAACTTTAATTTTAGCTTTAACTTTAACTTTAACTTTGGCTTTAACTTTAACTTTAACTTTAACTTTAACTTCAACTTTAACTTTCACTTTAACTTTAACTTTATTTTTAACTTCAACTTTAACTTTCACTTTAACTTTAACTTTAACTTTCACTTTAACTTTATTTTTAACTTTAACTTTTCTTTAACTTTAACTTTAACTTTAACTTTAACTTTAACTTTAACTTTAACTTTAACTTTAACTTTAACTTTAACTTTAACTTTAACTTTAACTTTAACTTTAACTTTAACTTTAACTTTAACTTTCACTTTAACTTTAACTTTATTTTTAACTTTAGCTTTAACTTTAACTTTAACTTTAACTTTAACTTTAACTTTAACTTTAGCTTTAACTTTAACTTTAACTTTAACTTTAACTTTAACTTTAAATTTAACTTTAACTTTAACTTTAACTTTAACTTTATTTTTAACTTTAACATTCACTTTAACTTTAACTTTTCTTTAACTTTAACTTTAACTTTAAATTTAACTTTAACTTTAACAAATTTAACTTTAACTTTAACTTTAACTTTAGCTTTAACTTTAACTTTCACTTTAACTTTAACTTTAACTTTATTTTTAACTTTAACATTCACTTTAACTTTAACTTTTCTTTAATTTTAACTTTAACTTTAACTTTAACTTTAACTTTAACTTTAGCTTTAACTTTAACTTTAACTTTAACTTTAATTTTAGCTTTAACTTTAACTTTAACTTTAAATTTAACTTTAACTTTAACTTTAACTTTAACTTTAACTTTAACTTTCACTTTAACTTTAACTTTATTTTTAACTTTAACATTCACTTTAACTTTAACTTTTCTTTAACTTTAACTTTAACTTTAACTTTAACTTGAACTTTAACTTTAACTTTAACTTTAACTTTAGCTTTAACTTTAACTTTAACTTTAACTTTAACTTTAGCTTTAACTTTAACTTTAATTTTAACTTTAACTTTAACTTTAACCTTAGCTTTAAATTTAACTTTAACTTTAACTTTCACTTTCACTTTCACTTTAACTTTATTTTTAACTTTAACTTTAACTTTCGCTTTAACTTTAACATTCACTTTAACTTTAACTTTAACTTTAATTTTAACTTTAACTTTAACTTTAACTTTAACTTTAACTTTAACTTTAATTTTAACTTTAACTTTAACTTTAAATTTAACTTTAACTTTAACTTTAACAACTTTAACTTTAACTTTAACTTTAGCTTTAACTTTAACTTTAACTTTAACTTTAACTTCAACGTTAACTTTAACTTTAACTTTAACTTTAAATTTAACTTTAACTTTAACTTTAACTTTAACAACTTTAGCTTTAACTTTAGCTTTAACTATAACTTTAACTTTGGCTTTAACTTTAACTTTAACTTTAACTTTAACTTTAACTTTAACTTTAATTTTAACTTTAACTTTAACTTTAACTTTAACTTTAACTTTAACTTTAACTTTAACTTTAACTTTAACTTTAACTTTAACTTTAACTTTAACTTTAACTTTAACTTTAACTTTAACTTTAACTTTAACTTTAACTTTAACTTTAACTTTAACTTTAACTTTAACTTTAACTTCAACTTTAACTTTCACTTTAACTTTAACTTTAACTTTAACTTTATTTTTAACTTTAACTTTAACTTTAACCTTAACAACTTTAACTTTAACTTTAACTTTAGCTTTAACTATAACTTTAACTTTAACTTTAACTTTGGCTTTAACTTTAACTTTAACTTCAACTTTAACTTTAACTTTCACTTTAACTTTAACTTTATTTTTAACTTTAACTTTAACTTTAACTTTCGCTTTAACTTTAACATTCACTTTAACTTTAACTTTAACTTTAATTTAACTTTAACTTTAACTTTAACTTTAACTTTATCTTTATCTTTAACTTTAACTTTAACGTTAACTTTAACTTTAACTTTAACAACTTTAACTTTAACTTTAGCTGTAACTTTAACTTTAACTTTAACTTTAAAGTTAACTTTAACTTTAACTTTAACTTTAACTTTAATTTTAACTTTAACTTTAACAACTTTAACTCTAACTTTAACTTTAACTTTAACTTTAAAATTAACTTTAATTTTAACTTTAAATTTAACTTTAACTTTAACTTTCACTTTAACTTTAACTTTAACTTTAACTTTAACTTTATCTTTAACTTTAACTTTAACTTTAACGTTAACTTTAACTTTAACAACTTTAACTTTAAATTTAGCTGTAACTTTAACTTTAACTTTAACTTTAAAATTAACTTTAACTTTAACTTTAAATTTAACTTTAATTTTAACTTTAACTTTAACAACTTTAACTTTAACTTTAACTTTAAAATTAACTTTAATTTTAACTTTAACTTAAACTTTAACTTCAACTTTAACTTTAACTTTCACTTTAACTTTAACTTTATTTTTAACTTTAGCTTTAACTTTAACTTTCGCTTTAACTTTAACTTTAACTTTAACTTTAACAACTTTAACTTTAGCTTTAACTTTAACTTTAACTTTAACTTTAACTTTAACTTTGGCTTTAACTTTAACTTTAACTTTAACTTTAACTTTAACTTTAACTTTAACTTCAACTTTAACTGTAACTTTCACTTTAACTTTAACTTTATTTTTAACTTCAACTTTAACTTTCACTTTAACTTTAACTTTAATTTTAACTTTAACTTTAACTTTAACTTTAACTTTAACTTTAACTTTAACTTTAACTTTAACTTTAACTTTAACTTTGTACATTCACTTTAACTTTAACTTTAACTTTAACTTTAACTTTAACTTTAACTTTAACTTTATCTTTAACTTTAACTTTAACTTTAACTTTAACTTTAACTTTAACTTTAACTTTAACTTTAACTTTAACTTTAACTTTAACTTTAACTTTAACTTTAACTTTAACTTTAACTTTAACTTTAACTTTAACTTTAACTTTAACTTTAACTTTAACTTTAACTTTAACTGTGACTTTAATTTTAACTTTAAATTTAACTTTAACTTTAACTTTAGCTTTAACTTTAACTTTAACTTTACCTTTAACTTTAACTTTAACTTTAACTTTAACTTTAACTTTAACTTTAACTTTAACTTTAACGTTAACTTTAACTTTAACTTTAACTTTAACTTTACCTACTTTAACTTTAACGTTAACTTTAACTTTAACTTTAACTTTAACTTTAACTTTAACTTTAACTTTAACTTCAACTTTAACTTTAACTTTAACTTTAACTTTAACTTTGGCTTTAACTTTAACTTTAACTTTAACTTTAACTTCAACTTTAACTTTAACTTTCACTTTAACTTTAACTTAATTTTTAACATTAACTTTAACTTTCGCTTTAACTTTAACTTTAACTTTAACTTCAACTTTAACTTTAACTTTAACTTTAACGTTAACTTTAACTTTAACTTTACCTTTAATTTTAACTTTAACTTTAACTTTAAATTTAACTTTAACTTTAACTTTAACAACTTTAACTTTAACTTTAGCTTTAACTTTAACTTTAACTTTAACTTTGGCTTTAATTTTAACTTTAACTTTAACTTTAACTTTAACTTTAACTTTAACTATAACTCTAACTTTAACTTTAACTTCAACTTTAACTTTCACTTTAACTTTAACTTTATTTTTAACTTTAACTTTAACTTTAACTTTCGCTTTAACTTTAACTTTAACTTTAACTTTAACAACTTTAACTTTAACTTTAGCTTTAACTTTAACTTTAACTTTAACTTTCGCTTTAACTTTAACATTCACTTTAACTTTAACTTTAACTTTAATTTTAACTTTAACTTTGACTTTAAATTTAACTTTAACTTTAGCTTTAACAACTTTAACTTTAACTTTAACTTTAACTTTAGCTTTAACTTTAACTTTAACTTTAACTTTAACTTCAACGTTAACTTTAACTTTAACTTTAACTTTAACTTTAAATTTAACTTTAACTTTAACTTTAACTTTAACTTTAACTTTAACTTTAACTTTAACTTTAACTTTAACTTTAACTTTAACTTTAACTTTAACTTTAACTTTAACTTCAACTTTAACTTTAACTTTAACTTTCACTTTAACTCTAACTTAATTTTTAACTTTAACTTTAACTTTGGCTTTAAATTTAACTTTAACTTTAACTTTAACTTTAACTTTAACTTTAACTTTAACTTTAACTTTAACTTTAACTTTAACTTTAACTTTAACTTTAACTTTAACTTTAACTTTAACTTTAACTTTAACTTTAACTTCAACTTTAACTTTAACTTTAACTTTAACTTTAACAACTTTAACTTTAACTTTAACTTTAGCTTTAACTTTAACTTTAACTTTAACTTTAACTTTAACTTTAACTTTAACTTTAACTTTAACTTCAACGTTAACTTTAACTTTAACTTTAACTTTAACTTTAACTTTAACAACTTTAACTTTAACTTTAGCTTTAACTTTAACTTTAACTTTAACTTTAACTTTAACTTTAACTTTAACTTTAACTTTAACTTCAACGTTAACTTTAACTTTAACTTTAACTTTAACTTTAACTTTAACTTTAACTTTAACTTTAACTTTAACTTTAACTTTAACTTTAACTTTAACTTTAACTTTAACTTTAACTTTAACTTTAACTTTAACTTTAACTTTAACTTTAACTTTAACTTTAACTTTAACTTTAACTTTAACTTTAACTTTAACTTCAAGTTTAACTTTAACTTTAACTTTCACTTTAACTTTAACTTTAACTTAATTTTTAACTTTAACTTTAACTTTGGCTTTAACTTTAACTTTAACTTTAACTTTAACTTTAACTTTAACTTTAACTTTAACTTTAACTTTAACTTTAACTTTAACTTTAACTTTAACTTTAACTTTAACTTTAACTTTAACTTTAACTTTAACTTTAACTTTAACTTTAACTTTAACTTTAACTTTAACTTTAACTTTAACTTTAACTTTAACTTTAACTTTAACTTCAACGTTAACTTTAACTTTAATTTTAACTTTAACTTTAACTTTAAATTTAACTTTAACTTTAACTTTAACAACTTTAACTTTAACTTTAGCTTTAACTTTAACTTTAACTTTAACTTTAACTTTAACTTTAACTTTAACTTTAACTTTAACTTTAACTTTAACTTTAACTTTAACTTTAACTTTAACTTTAACTTCAACGTTAACTTTAACTTTAACTTTAACTTTAACTTTAACTTTAACTTTAACTTTAACTTTAACTTTAACTTCAACTTTAACTTTAACTTTCACTTTAACTTTAACTTAATTTTTAACTTTAACTTTAACTTTGGCTTTAACTTTAACTTTAACTTTAACTTTAACTTTAATTTTAACTTTAACTTTAACTTTAAATTTAACTTTAACTTTAACTTTAACAACTTTAACTTTAACTTTAACTTTAGCTTTAACTTTAACTTTAACTTTAACTTTCACTTTAACTTTAACTTTATTTTTAACTTTAACATTCACTTTAACTCTAAGTTTTCTTTAACTTTAACTTTAACTTTAACTTTAACTTTAACTTTAGCTTTAACTTTAACTTTAACTTTAACTTTAACTTTAACTTTAACTTTAACTTTAACTTCAACGTTAACTTTAACTTTAATTTTAACTTTAACTTTAACTTTAAATTTAACTTTAACTTTAACTTTAACAACTTTAACTTTAACTTTAGCTTTAACTTTAACTTTAACTTTAACTTTAACTTTAACTTTAACTTTAACTTTAACTTCAACGTTAACTTTAACTTTAACTTTAACTTTAACTTTAACTTTAACTTTAACTTTAACTTTAACTTTAACTTTAACTTTAACTTTAACTTTAACTTTAACTTCAACTTTAACTTTAACTTTAACTTTAACTTTAACAACTTTAACTTTAACTTTAACTTTAACTTTAACTTTAACTTTAACTTTAACTTTAACTTTAACTTTAACTTCAAGTTTAACTTTAACTTTAACTTTCACTTTAACTTTAACTTTAAATTTAACTTTAACTTTAACTTTAACAACTTTAACTTTAACTTTAGCTTTAACTTTAACTTTAACTTTAACTTTAACTTTAACTTTAACTTTAAATTTAACTTTAACTTTAACTTCAACTTTAACTTTAACTTTAACTATCACTTTAACTTTAACTTAATTTTTAACTTTAACTTTAACTTTGGCTTTAACTTTAACTTTAACTTTAATTTTAACTTTAACTTTAACTTTAAATTTAACTTTAACTTTAACTTTAACAACTTTAACTTTAACTTTAGCTTTAACTTTAACTTTAACTTTAACTTTAACTTTAACTTTAACTTTCACTTTAACTTTAACTTTATTTTTATACTCAGTTGAGCAGAGCTCACAGAGTATATTAAGTTTGATTGGATAACGGTTGGTTGTACATATATAAAGGAATCGAGATAGATATAGACTTCCATATATCAAAATAATCAGGATTGAAAAAAAAGCCATGTCCGTCCGTCCGTCCGTTAACACGATAACTTGAGTAAATTTTGAGGTATCTTGATGAAATTTGGTATGTAGGTTCCTGAGCACTCATCTCAGATCGCTATTTAAAATGAACGATATCGGACTATAACCACGCCCACTTTTTCGATATCGAAAATTTCGAAAAACCGAAAAAGTGCGATAATTCATTACAAAAGACCGATAAATCGACGAAACTTGGTAGATGAGTTGAACTTATGACGCAAAATAGAAAATTAGTAAAATTTTGGACAATGGGCGTGGCACCGCCCACTTTTAAAAGAAGGTAATTTAAAATTTTTGCAAGCTGTAATTTGGCAGTCGTTGAAGATATCATGATGAAATTTGGCAGGAACGTTACTCTTATTACCATATGTACGCTTATTAAAAATTAGCAAAATCGGAGAAGGACCACGCCCACTTTTAAAAAAAAAATATTTTTAAAGTAAAATTTTAACAAAAAATTTAATATCTTTACAGTATATAAGTAAATTATGTCAAGATTCAACTCCAGTAATGATATGGTGCAACAAAATACAAAAATAAAAGAAAATTTAAAAATGGGCGTGGCTCCGCCCTTTTTCATTTAATTTGTCTAGGATACTTTTAACGCCATAAGTCGAAGAAAAATTAACCAATCCTTTTGAAATTTGGTAGGGGCATAGATTTTATGGCATTAGCGGTTTTCTGTGAAAATGGGCGAAATCGGTTGATGTCACGCCCAGTTTTTATACACAGTCGTCCGTCTGTCCTTCCGCATGGCCGTTAACACGATAACTTGAGCAAAAATCGATATATCTTTACTAAACTCAGTTCACGTACTTATCTGAACTCACTTTATCTTGGTATGAAAAATGAACGAAATCCGACTATGACCACGCCCACTTTTTCGATATCGAAAATTACGAAAAATGAAAAAAATGCCATAATTCTATACCAAATACGAAAAAAGGGATGAAATATGTTAAGGTAATTGGATTGTTTTATTGACGCGAAATATAACTTTAGAAAAAACTTTATAAAATGGTTGTGACACCTACCATATTAAGTAGAAGAAAATGAAAAAGTTCTGCAGGGCGAAATAAAAAACCCTTAAAATCTTGGCAGGTATTACATATATAAAGAAATTAGCGGTATCCAACAGATGACGTTCTGGGTCACCCTGGTCCACATTTTGGTCGATATTTGGAAAACGCCTTCACATATACAACTACCACCACTCCCTTTTAAAACTCTCATTAATACCTTTAATTTGATACCCATATCGTACAAACTCATTCTAGAGTCACCCCTGGTCCACCTTTATGGCGATATTTCGAAAAGGCGAAGACCTATAGAATAAAGCCCACTCCCTTTTAAAAATACTCATTAACACCTTTCATTTGATACCCATATCGTACAAACAAAATCTAGAGTCACCCCTGGTCCAGAAAGGCCTACTCCCTCTTAAAATACTCATTAACTCCTTTCGTTTGATACCCATATTGCACAAACGAATTCTAGAGTCACCCCTGGCCCACCTTTATGGCGATATCTCGAAACGGCGTCCACCTATGGAACTAAGGATTACTCCCTTTTAAAATACTCATTAACACCTTTTTTCACCTGGTCCATCTTTATGGCGATATCTCGAAAAGGCGTCCACCTATAGAACTAAGGCTCACTCCCTCTTAAAATACTCATTAACTCCTTTCGTTTGATACCCATATTGCACAAACGAATTCTAGAGTCACCCCTGGTCCACCTTTATCGCGATATCTCGAAAAGGGGTCCACCTATAGAACTAAGCCCCACGCCCTTTTAAAATAATCATTAACACCTTTCATTTGATACCCATATCATACAAACAAATTCTAAAGTCACCCCTGGTCCACCTTTATGGCGATATCTCGAAAAAGCGAACACCTATAAAACGAAGGCCCACTCCCTTTTAAAAATACTCATTAACACCTTTCATTTGATACCCATATCGTACAAACAAAGTCTAGAGTCACTCCTGGTCCACCTTTATTGCGATACCTCGAAAATGCGTCCACCTATAGAACTAAGGCCCACTCCCTTTTAAAATACTCATTAACTCCTTTCGTTTGATGCCCATATTGTGCAAACAAATTCTAGGGTCACCCCTGGTCCACCTTTATGGCGATATCTCGAAACGGCGTCCACCTATAGAACTAAGGCTCACTCCCTTTTAAAATACTCACTAACACCTTTCGTTTGATGCCCATATTGTGCAAACAAATTCTAGGGTCACCCCTGGTCCACTTTTATTGCGATACCTCGAAAATGCGTCCACCTATAGAACTAAGGCCCACTCCCTTTTAAAATACTCATTAACTCCTTTCGTTTGATACCCATATTGCACAAACGAATTCTAGAGTCACCCCTGGCCCACCTTTATGGCGATATCTCGAAACGGCGTCCACCTATAGAACTAAGGCTCACTCCCTTTTAAAATACTCACTAACACCTTTCGTTTGATGCCCATATTGTGCAAACAAATTCTAGGGTCACCCCTGGTCCACCTTTATGGCGATATCTCGAAACGTCGTCCACCTATAGAACTAAGGCTCACTCCCTTTTAAAATACTCACCAACACCTTTCATTTGATACCCATATCGTACAAACAAAGTCTAGAGTCACCCCTGGTCCACCTTTATTGCGATACCTCGAAAATGCGTCCACCTATAGAACTAAGGCCCACTCCCTTTTAAAATACTCATTAACTCCTTTCGTTTGATACCCATATTGCACAAACGAATTCTAGAGTCACCCCTGGCCCACCTTTATGGCGATATCTCGAAACGGCGTCCACCTATAGAACTAAGGCTCACTCCCTTTTAAAATACTCACTAACACCTTTCGTTTGATGCCCATATTGTGCAAACAAATTCACCCCTGGTCCACCTTTATGGCGATATCTCGAAACGGCGTCCACCTATGGAACTAAGGATTACTCCCTTTTAAAATGTTCATTAACACCTTTCATTTGATACCCATATCGTACAAACGCATTCTAGAGTCACCCCTGGTCCATCTTTACGGCGATATCTCGAAAAGGCGTCCATCTATAGAACTTAGGTCCACGCCCTTTTAAAATACTCATTAATACCTTTCATTTGATACCCATATCGTACAAACGCATTCTAGAGTCAACCCTGATCCACCTTTATGGCTATATCCCTAAATGGCGTCCACCTATAGAACTATGGCCCACTCCCTCATAAAATACTCTTTAATGCCTTTCATTTGATACACATGTCATACAAACACATTCCAGGGTTTCCCTCGGTTCATTTTCCTACATGGTTATTTTCCCTTATGTTGTCACCATAACTCTCAACTGAGTATGTAATGTTCGGTTACACCCGAACTTAACCTTCCTTACTTGTTAACTTTAACATTCACTTTAACTCTAAGTTTTCTTTAACTTTAACTTTAACTTTAACTTTAACTTTAGCTTTAACTTTAACTTTAACTTTAATTTTAGCTTTCACTTTAACTTTATTTTTAACTTTAACTTTTCTTTAACTTTAACTTTAACTTGAATTTTAACTTTAACTTTAACAACTTTAACTTTAATTTTAGCTTTAACTTTAACTTTAACTTTGGCTTTAACTTTAACTTTAACTTTAACTTTAACTTTAACTTTAACTTTAACTTCAACTTTAACTTTCACTTTAACTTTAACTTTATTTTTAACTTCAACTTTAACTTTAACTTTCACTTTAACTTTAACTTTCACTTTAACTTTATTTTTAACTTTAACTTTTCTTTAACTTTAACTTTAACTTGAACTTTAACTTTAACTTTAACTTTAACTTTAACTTTAGCTTTAACTTTAACTTTAACTTTAGCTTTAACTTTAACTTTAACTTTAACTTTAACTTTAAATTTAACTTTAACTTTAACTTTAACTTTCACTTTAACTTTAAGTTTATTTTTAACTTTAACATTCACTTTAACTTTAACTTTTCTTTAACTTTAACTTTAACTTTAAATTTAACTTTAACTTTAACAACTTTAACTTTAACTTTAACTTTAGCTTTAGCTTTAACTTTAACTTTCACTTTAACTTTAACTTTATTTTTAACTTTAACATTCACTTTAACTTTAACTTTTCTTTAACTTTAACTTTAACTTTAACTTTAACTTTAACTTTAACTTTAACTTTAACTTTAACTTTAACTTTAACTTTAACTTTAACTTTAGCTTTAACTTTAACTTTAACTTTAATTTTAGCTTTAATTTTAACTTTAAATTTAACTTTAACTTTAACTTTAACTTTCACTTTCACTTTAACTTTAACTTTAACTTTATTTTTAACTTTAACATTCACTTTAACTTCAACTTTTCTTTAACTTTAACTTTAACTTTAACTTGAACTTTAACTTTAACTTTAACTTTAGCTTTAACTTTAACTTTAACTTTAACTTTAACTTTAACTTTAACTTTAACTTTAACTTTAACTTCAACGTTAACTTTAACTTTAACTTTAACTTTAAATTTAACTTTAACTTTAACTTTAACTTTAACAACTTTAACTTTAACTTTAACTTTAGCTTTAACTATAACTTTAACTTTAACTTTGGCTTTAACTTTAACTTTAACTTTAACTTTAACTTTAACTTTAACTTTAACTTTAACTTTAACTTTAACTTTAACTTTAACTTTAACTTTAGCTTTAACTTTAACTTTAACTTTAACTTTAACTTTAACTTTAACTTTAGCTTTAACTTTAACTTTAACTTTAACTTTAACTTTAACTTTAACTTTAACTTTAACTTTAACTTTAACTTTAACTTAAATTTAACGTTAACTTTAACTTTAACTTTAACGTTAACTTTAATTTTAACTTTAACTTTAACTTTAACGTTAACTTTAACTTTAACTTTAACTTTAACGTTAACTTTAACTTTAACTTTAATTTTAACTTTAACTTTAACTTTAAATTTAAATTTAACTTTAACTTTAACAACTTTAACTTTAACTTTAGCTTTAACTTTAACTTTAACTTTGGCTTTAACTTTAACTTTAACTTTCACTTTAACTTTAACTTTATTTTTAACTTTAGCTTTAACTTTAACTTTCGCTTTAACTTTAACTTTAACTTTAACTTCAACTTTAACTTTAACTTTAACTTTATTTTTAACTTTAACTTTAACTTTCGCTTTAACTTTAACATTCACTTTAACTTTAACTTTAACTTTAATTTTAACTTTATTTTTAACTTTAACTTTAACTTTCGCTTTAACTTTAACTTTAACTTTAACTTTCACTTTAACTTTAACTTTATTTTTAACTTTAACTTTAACTTTAACTTTCGCTTTAACTTTAACTTTAACTTTTACTTTAACTTTGACTTTGACTTTAACTTTAACTTTCATTTTAACTTTAACTTTAACTTTCGCTTTAACTTTGTACATTCACTTTAACTTTAACTTTAACTTTAACTTTAACTTTAACTTTAACTTTAACTTTAACTTTAACTTTAACTTTAACTGTGACTTTAATTTTAACTTTAAATTTAACTTTAACTTTAACTTTAGCTTTAACTTTAACTTTAACTTTAACTTTAACTTTAACTTTAACTTTAACTTTAACTTTAACTTTAACTTTAACGTTAACTTTAACTTTAACTTTAACTTTAACAACTTTAACTTTAACGTTAACTTTAACTTTAACTTTAAATTTAACTTTAACTTTAACTTTAACTTTAACAACTTTAACTTTAACTTTAGCTTTAACTTTAACTTTAACTTTAACTTTAACTTTGGCTTTAACTTTAATTTTAACTTTAACTTTAACTTTAACTTTAACTTCAACTTTAACTTTAACTTTAACTTTCACTTTAACTTTAACTTAATTTTTAACTTTAACTTTAACTTTCGCTTTAACTTTGACTTTAACTTTAACTTTAACTTTAACTTCAACTTTAACTTTAACTTTAACTTTAACGTTAACTTTAACTTTAACTTTAACTTTAATTTTAACTTTAACTTTAACTTTAACTTTAAATTTAACTTTAACTTTAACTTTAACAACTTTAACTTTAACTTTAGCTTTAACTTTAACTTTAACTTTGGCTTTAATTTTAACTTTAACTTTAACTTTAACTTTAACTTTAACTTTAACTTTAACTTTAACTTTAACTTTAACTGTAACTCTAACTTTAACTTTAACTTTAACTTCAACTTTAACTTTAACTTTAACTTTCACTTTCACTTTAACTTTAACTTTATTTTTAACTTTAACTTTAACTTTAACTTTCGCTTTAACTTTAACTTTAACTTTAACTTTAACAACTTTAACTTTAACTTTAGCTTTAACTTTAACTTTAACTTTAACTTTAACTTTAACTTTAACTTTAACTTTCGCTTTAACTTTAACATTCACTTTAACTTTAACTTTAACTTTAATTTTAACTTAAACTTTGACTTTAACTTTAACTTTAACTTTAACTTTAACTTTAATTTTAACTTTAACTTTAAATTTAACTTTAACTTTAACTTTAACAACTTTAAATTTAACTTTAGCTTTAGCTTTAACTTTAACTTTAACTTTAACTTTAACTTTAACTTTAACTTTAACTTTAACTTTAACTTTAACTTTAACTTTAACTTTAACTTTAACTTCAACGTTAACTTTAACTTTAACTTTAACTTTAACTTTAACTTTAAATTTAACTTTAACTTTAACTTTAACTTTAACAACTTTAACTTTAACTTTAACTTTAGCTTTAACTTTAACTTTAACTTTAACTTTAACTTTAACTTTAACTTAACTTTAACTTTAACTTTAACTTTAACTTTAACTTTAACTTTAACTTTAACTTTAACTTCAACGTTAACTTTAACTTTAAGTTTAACTTTAACTTTAACTTTAACTTTAACTTTAACTTTAACTTTAACTTTATCTTTAACTTTAACTTTAACTTCAACTTTAACTTTAACTTTAACTTTCACTTTAACTTTAACTTAATTTTTAACTTTAACTTTAACTTTGGCTTTAACTTTAACTTTAACTTTAACTTTAATTTTAATTTTAACTTTAACTTTAACTTTAACTTTAACTTTAACTTTAACTTTAACTTTAACTTTAACTTTAACTTTAACTTTAACTTTAACTTTAACTTTAACTTTAACTTTAACTTTAACTTTAACTTTAACTTTAACTTTAACTTTAACTTTAACTTTAACTTTAACTTTAACTTCAACTTTAACTTTAATTTTAACTTTAACAACTTTAACTTTAACTTTAACTTTAGCTTTAACTTTAACTTTAACTTTAACTTTAACTTTAACTTTAACTTTAACTTTAACTTTAACTTTAACTTTAACTTTAACTTTAACTTTAACTTTAACTTTAACTTTAACTTTAACTTTAACTTTAACTTTAACTTTAACTTTAACTTTAACTTTAACTTCAACGTTAACTTTAACTTTAACTTTAACTTTAACTTTAACTTTAACTTTAACTTTAACTTTAACAACTTTAACTTTAACTTTAGCTTTAACTTTAACTTTAACTTTAACTTTAACTTTAACTTTAACTTTAACTTTAACTTTAACTTTAACTTTAACTTTAACTTTAACTTTAACTTTAACTTTAACTTTAACTTCAAGTTTAACTTTAACTTTAACTTTCACTTTAACTTTAACTTTAACTTAATTTTTAACTTTAACTTTAACTTTGGCTTTAACTTTAACTTTAACTTTAACTTTAACTTTAACTTTAACTTTAACTTTAACTTTAACTTTAACTTTAACTTTAACTTTAACTTTAACTTTAACTTTAACTTTAACTTTAACTTTAACTTTAACTTTAACTTTAACTTTAACTTTAACTTTAACTTTAACTTTAACTTTAACTTTAACTTTAACTTTAACTTTAACTTTAACTTTAACTTTAACTTTAACTTTAACTTTAACTTTAACTTTAACTTCAACGTTAACTTTAACTTTAATTTTAACTTTAACTTTAACTTTAACTTTAAATTTAACTTTAACTTTAACTTTAACAACTTTAACTTTAACTTTAGCTTTAACTTTAACTTTAACTTTAACTTTAACTTTAACTTCAACGTTAACTTTAACTTTAACTTTAACTTTAACTTTAACTTTAACTTTAACTTTAACTTTAACTTTAACTTTAACTTTAACTTTAACTTTAACTTTAACTTTAACTTTAACTTTAACTTCAACTTTAACTTTAACTTTAACTTTCACTTTAACTTTAACTTAATTTTTAACTTTAACTTTAACTTTGGCTTTAACTTTAACTTTAACTTTAACTTTGACTTTAACTTTAACTTTAACTTTAACTTTAACTTTAACTTTAACTTTAACTTTAACTTTAACTTTAACTTTAACTTTAACTTTAACTTTAACTTTAACTTTAACTTTAACTTTAACTTTAACTTTAACTTTAACTTTAACTTTAACTTTAACTTTAACTTTAACTTTAACTTTAACTTTAACTTTAACTTTAACTTTAACTTTAACTTTAACTTTAACTTTAACTTTAACTTTAACTTTAACTTTAACTTTAACTTTAACATTAACTTCAACTTTAACTTTAACTTTCACTTTAACTTTAACTTAATTTTTAACTTTAACTTTAACTTTCGCTTTAACTTTAACTTTAACTTCAACTTTAACTTTAATTTTAACTTTAACTTTAACTTTAACGTTAACTTTAACTTTAACTTTAATTTTAACTTTAACTTTAACTTTAACTTTAACTTTAATTTTAACTTTAACTTTAAATTTAACTTTAACTTTAACTTTAACAACTTTAACTTTAACTTTAGCTTTAACTTTAACTTTAACTTTGGCTTTAACTTTAACTTTAACTTTAACTTTAACTTTAACTTTAACTTTAACTTTAACTTTAACTTTCACTTTAACTTTAATTTTATTTTTAACTTTAGCTTTAACTTTAACTTTCGCTTTAACTTTAACTTTAACTTTAACTTTAACTTCAACTTTAACTTTAACTTTAACGTTAACTTTAACTTTAACTTTAACTTTAACGTTAACTTTAACTTTAATTTTAACTTTAACTTTAACTTTAACTTTAACTTTAACTTTCGCTTTAACTTTGTACATTCACTTTAACTTTAACTTTAACTTTAACTTTAACTTTAACTTTAACTTTAACTTTAACTTTAACTTTAACTTTAACTTTAACTTTAAATTTAACTGTGACTTTAATTTTAACTTTAAATTTAACTTTAACTTTAACTTTAGCTTTAACTTTAACTTTAACTTTAACTTTAACTTTAACTTTAACTTTAACTTTAACTTTAACTTTAACTTTAACTTTAACTTTAACTTTAACTTTAACTTTAACTTTAACTTTAACTTTAACGTTAACTTTAACTTTAACTTTAACTTTAACTTTAACTTTAACTTTAACTTCAACTTTAACTTTAACTTTAACAACTTTAACTTTAACTTTAACTTTAGCTTTAACTTTAACTTTAACTTTAACTTTAACTTTAACTTTAACTTTAACTTTAACTTTAACTTTAACTTTAACTTTAACTTTAACTTTAACTTTAACTTTAACTTTAACTTTAACTTTAACTTTAACTTTAACTTTAACTTTAACTTCAACTTTAACTTTAACTTTCACTTTCACTTTAACTTTAACTTAATTTTTAACTTTAACTTTGGCTTTAACTTTAACTTTAACTTTAACTTTAACTTTAACTTTAACTTTAACGTTAACTTTAACTTTAACTTTAACTTTAACTTTAACTTTAACTTTAAATTTAGCTTTAACTTTAACTTTAACTTTAACTTTAACGTTAACTTTAACTTTAACTTTAACTTTAACTTTAACTTTAACTTTAACTTTAACTTTAACTTTAACTTCAACGTTAACTTTAACTTTAACTTTAACTTTAACTTTAACTTTAAATTTAACTTTAACTTTAACTTTAACTCTAACTTTAACAACTTTAAATTTAACTTTAACTTTAGCTTTAACTTTAACTTTAACTTTAACTTTAACTTTAACTTTAACTTTAACTTTAACTTTAACTTTAACTTTAACTTTAACTTCAACTTTAACTTTAATTTTAACTTTAACAACTTTAACTTTAACTTTAACTTTAACTTCAACGTTAACTTTAACTTTAACTTTAACTTTAACTTTAACTTTAACTTTAACTTTAACTTTAATTTTAATTTTAACTTTAACTTTAACTTTAACTTTAACTTTAACTTTAACTTTAACTTTAACTTTAACTTTAACTTTAACTTTAACTTTAACTTTAACTTTAACTTTAACTTTAACTTTAACTTTAACTTTAACTTTAACTTTAACTTTAACTTTAACTTTAACTTTAACTTTAACTTTAACTTTAACTTTAACTTTAACTTTAACTTCAACTTTAACTTTAATTTTAACTTTAACAACTTTAACTTTAACTTTAACTTTAGCTTTAACTTTAACTTTAACTTTAACTTTAACTTTAACTTTAACTTTAACTTTAACTTTAACTTTAACTTTAACTTTAACTTTAACTTTAACTTTAACTTTAACTTTAACTTTAACTTTAGCTTTAACTTTAACTTCAACGTTAACTTTAACTTTAACTTTAACTTTAACTTTAACTTTAACTTTAACTTTAACTTTAACAACTTTAACTTTAACTTTAACTTTAGCTTTAACTTTAACTTTAACTTTAACTTTAACTTTAACTTTAACTTTAACTTTAACTTTAACTTTAACTTTAACTTCAAGTTTAACTTTAACTTTAACTTTCACTTTAACTTTAACTTTAACTTAATTTTTAACTTTAACTTTAACTTTGGCTTTAACTTTAACTTTAACTTTAACTTTAACTTTAACTTTAACTTTAACTTTAACTTTAACTTTAACTTTAACTTTAACTTTAACTTTAACTTTAACTTTAACTTTAACTTTAACTTTAACTTTAACTTTAACTTTAACTTTAACTTTAACTTTAACTTTAACTTTAACTTTAACTTTAACTTTAACTTTAACTTTAACTTTAACTTTAACTTTAACTTTAACTTTAAGTTTAACTTTAACTTTAACTTTAACTTTAACTTTAACTTTAACTTTAACTTCAACGTTAACTTTAACTTTAATTTTAACTTTAACTTTAACTTTAAATTTAACTTTAACTTTAACTTTAACTTTAACAACTTTAACTTTAACTTTAGCTTTAACTTTAACTTTAACTTTAACTTTAACTTTAACTTTAACTTTAACTTCAACGTTAACTTTAACTTTAACTTTAACTTTAACTTTAACTTTAACTTTAACTTTAACTTTAACTTTAACTTTAACTTTAACTTTAACTTTAACTTTAACTTTAACTTTAACTTTAACTTTAACTTTAACTTTAACTTTAACTTTAACTTTAACTTTAACTTCAACTTTAACTTTAACTTTAACTTTCACTTTAACTTTAACTTAATTTTTAACTTTAACTTTAACTTTGGCTTTAACTTTAACTTTAACTTTAACTTTGACTTTAACTTTAACTTTAACTTTAACTTTAACTTTAACTTTAACTTTAACTTTAACTTTAACTTTAACTTTAACTTTAACTTTAACTTTAACTTTAACTTTAACTTTAACTTTAACTTTAACTTTAACTTTAACTTTAACTTTAACTTTAACTTTAACTTTAACTTTAACTTTAACTTTAACATTAACTTCAACTTTAACTTTAACTTTCACTTTAACTTTAACTTAATTTTTAACTTTAACTTTAACTTTCGCTTTAACTTTAACTTTAACTTCAACTTTAACTTTAATTTTAACTTTAACTTTAACTTTAACGTTAACTTTAACTTTAACTTTAATTTTAACTTTAACTTTAACTTTAACTTTAACTTTAATTTTAACTTTAACTTTAAATTTAACTTTAACTTTAACTTTAACTTTAACAACTTTAACTTTAACTTTAGCTTTAACTTTAACTTTAACTTTAACTTTGGCTTTAACTTTAACTTTAACTTTAACTTTAACTTTAACTTTAACTTTAACTTTAACTTTAACTTTCACTTTAACTTTAATTTTATTTTTAACTTTAGCTTTAACTTTAACTTTCGCTTTAACTTTAACTTTAACTTTAACTTTAACTTCAACTTTAACTTTAACGTTAACTTTAACTTTAATTTTAACTTTAACTTTAACTTTAACTTTCGCTTTAACTTTGTACATTCACTTTAACGTTAACTTTAACTTTAACTTTAACTTTAACTTTAACTTTAAATTTAACTTTAACTTTAACTTTAACTCTAACTTTAACAACTTTAACTTTAACTTTAACTTTAGCTTTAACTTTAACTTTAACTTTAACTTTAACTTTAACTTTCCCGCGGGGGTATCGGTCCCCTACCGGGCGCCTCCTCAGGTGGTGGATAGAGGAACGCTTCCCACAAGACGGGAGGTACTGAGTGAATTAAGTACTCAGGGCGAACCAAAACGAGCAATCCAGTGGAAAAATGGGAATGTGTTGCTCTAAGGGCAACACATCCCAAAGTTCCGGTGGAAGGGCGATAGGATGCCGCCCTAAAATACCCCATCAAGCATCCACAGGATCGAGACCAGTAAGATCCTGTTGACCAAAACTGGAAATATGATTATGAACTGATTGCTACGGGCTGGCGATGACGATAGGCTACTACCTTAATAAGCAAGGGTGACACCTTGCCGAAACGGCTGGTAGGTTAATATCGGCATCGTCTCCGTCTCGTTAAAACCTTGGCAGGTCTTCAAGTACGTTCGAAGCACGTCGCCATTAAGTTGGTGGTGCAGGCTCAGTTGAGACGACTCCTGACTAACGCTGTATTCTGGCTCTGAACACAGACTCCCATAAGGACCTGTGTCAACCCACGCGTGGCCTCCCTGCTTCTGCAAAGATAACCACGGGAATTGAAGACGGCGACTGCACATCGTGCGGAGATAGCGGCTTGAAGCGGAGACCCAATAGAACAAATGAGCAACAAAATAAAAACAACAAAGGAAGATAAAAGTAGAGAAAGCGAGAAAGAAAGGGGCGATGAAGCGGTGTTCAAGAAGAGCACTAAACTGCTGAGATCGCCGGTTTTAACAACCCCCGCTAAAGCGACCTTGTCGGTAATGCCCACACAAGGCACCGAATCGGCGGAAAAGACAAAGGCAGCGAAAGCACAGCTGCGCAATAACCCCAGCCAGTCAACACCTGCTACTGCAAGGGAAAAAGCGTCGGTCAGCTCACCCAATGTCGTTGCACAGCGCACTGTTGGGAAGGAGAAACGTGAGACTCCGCCAAGAGGCTCACTCTCATACAC
The DNA here is from genome assembly GCF_040869045.1 of Eurosta solidaginis. Lineage (NCBI taxonomy): Eukaryota > Metazoa > Arthropoda > Insecta > Diptera > Tephritidae > Eurosta > Eurosta solidaginis. The sequence continues at coordinate 79,259 of NW_027136887.1, read as the reverse complement.
AAGCCTCGAAGGGAAGAGCCAAGACGAACTGCTGGAGTACGCGGTATCAGTGCTGCGCGAGATGCAGGAAACCGCTCTCAAGCAGAAGACCGTGTCCAAGGACATAAAAACCGGTATGGCTCTTCTCGAGGAAGCGTTAAGCTGCATGGGATCGTTAAGGGCCCAAAAGGTAGATGAGAGCAGAGAATCGGGCCGAAAAAGCAAGAGGGCACGAACGAGCTCAGATTCCCACTCGGAGGACTTGGAAGCCAAAAAGAAACGAGATGAAAGAACAAATACGCTTTCACAAGGTGAGTCTTGGTCCAAGGTAGCGCGCCGGAGGCTGAAACAGCGGGCCCAGCCAGCCAAGCAGGCAACCCCCGTCCAAACTCCTAAAGCTCAAAAACGGGCGAGAAAGAGGAGACAAGCAGCAACTTTTGTGGTAAAACCTGTGGAAGGCAAAAGCTATGCCCAGGTACTAGGGGCCATACGCGGCAAGCTCCGCCCTAATGACACAGGTACGGTGGTACGGTCAGTACGAAAAACCAAATCTGGTAACGTACTGATTGAAACGGCGCGCTGCAGTGACCAGACGGCCTTCAGAGCAGCTATAGGTAGTGCAGTAGGAGAGGTCGGTGAAGCACAACAGCTCTCCAAGCGGATGAAGTTGGAAGTACTTGGCATGGACTGTCTCACAACTGAAACAGAAATCCAAGACGCAATAAGGAGGGAGGTCGGGAAAGAAGAAATCACTAGACCTCTCCGTGTCTCTGTGTTCGCAGCAAACCAAAGAGAACAGAAAATGGCGGTCGTCGAAGTGGACGAGAATATTGGCAACGCCCTACTCAAAAAAGGTAAAATTCCGATCGGATGGATACAGTGCCGAATCAGACAGCGAGCAGAAGTACAACGCTGCTTTAGGTGCTGCTTTAACTTTAATTCAACTTTAACTTTAACAACTTTAACTTTAACTTTAACTTTAGCTTTAACTTTAACTTTAACTTTAACTTTAACTTTAACTTTAACTTTAACTTTAACTTTAACTTTAACTTTAACTTTAACTTTAACTTTAACTTTAACTTTAACTTTAACTTTAACTTTAACTTTAACTTTAACTTTAACTTCAACTTTAACTTTAACTTTCACTTTCACTTTAACTTTAACTTAATTTTTAACTTTAACTTTAACTTTGGCTTTAACTTTAACTTTAACTTTAACTTTAACTTTAACTTTAACGTTAACTTTAACTTTAACTTTAACTTTAACTTTAACTTTAACTTTAACTTTAGCTTTAACTTTAACTTTAACTTTAACTTTAACGTTAACTTTAACTTTAACTTTAACTTTAACTTTAACTTCAACTTTAACTTTAACTTTAACTTTAACAACTTTAACTTTAACTTTAACTTTAGCTTTAACTTTAACTTTAACTTTAACTTTAACTTTAACTTTAACTTTAACTTTAACTTTAACTTTAACTTTAACTTTAACTTTAACTTTAACTTTAACTTTAACTTCAACGTTAACTTTAACTTTAACTTTAACTTTAACTTTAACTTTAACTTTAACTTTAACTTTAACTTTAACTTTAACTTTAACTTTAACTTTAACTTTAACTTTAACTTTAACTTTAACTTTAACTTTAACTTTAACAACTTTAACTTTAACTTTAACTTTAGCTTTAACTTTAACTTTAACTTTAACTTTAACTTCAACGTTAACTTTAACTTTAACTTTAACTTTAACTTTAACTTTAACTTCAAGTTTAACTTTAACTTTAACTTTCACTTTAACTTTAACTTTAACTTAATTTTTAACTTTAACTTTAACTTTGGCTTTAACTTTAACTTTAACTTTAACTTTAACTTTAACTTTAACTTTAACTTTAACTTTAACTTTAACTTTAACTTTAACTTTAACTTTAACTTTAACTTTAACTTTAACTTTAACTTTAACTTTAACTTTAACTTTAACTTTAACTTTAACTTTAACTTTAACTTTAACTTTAACTTTAACTTTAACTTCAACGTTAACTTTAACTTTAATTTTAACTTTAACTTTAACTTTAAATTTAACTTTAACTTTAACTTTAACAACTTTAACTTTAACTTTAGCTTTAACTTTAACTTTAACTTTAACTTTAACTTTAACTTTAACTTCAACGTTAACTTTAACTTTAACTTTAACTTTAACTTTAACTTTAACTTTAACTTTAACTTTAACTTTAACTTTAACTTTAACTTTAACTTTAACTTTAACTTTAACTTTAACTTTAACTTTAACTTTAACTTTAACTTTAACTTTAACTTTAACTTTAACTTTAACTTCAACTTTAACTTTAACTTTAACTTTCACTTTAACTTTAACTTAATTTTTAACTTTAACTTTAACTTTGGCTTTAACTTTAACTTTAACTTTAACTTTAACTTTAACTTTAACTTTAACTTTAACTTTAACTTTAACTTTAACTTTAACATTAACTTCAACTTTAACTTTAACTTTAACTTTCACTTTAACTTTAACTTAATTTTTAACTTTAACTTTAACTTTCGCTTTAACTTTAACTTTAACTTCAACTTTAACTTTAACTTTAACTTTAACTTTAACTTTAACTTTAACTTTAACGTTAACTTTAACTTTAACTTTAATTTTAACTTTCACTTTAACTTTAACTTTAACTTTAATTTTAACTTTAACTTTAAATTTAACTTTAACTTTAACAACTTTAACTTTAGCTTTAACTTTAACTTTAACTTTGGCTTTAACTTTAACTTTAACTTTAACTTTAACTTTAACTTTAACTTTCACTTTAACTTTAATTTTATTTTTAACTTTAGCTTTAACTTTAACTTTCGCTTTAACTTTAACTTTAACTTTAACTTTAACTTCAACTTTAACTTTAACGTTAACTTTAACTTTAACTTTAACTTTAACTTTAACTTTAACGTTAACTTTAACTTTAACTTTAACGTTAACTTTAACTTTAACTTTAACTTTAACTTTAATTTTAACTTTAACTTTAAATTTAACTTTAACTTTAACAACTTTAACTTTAGCTTTAACTTTAACTTTGGCTTTAACTTTAACTTTAACTTTAACTTTAACTTTAACTTTAACTTTAACTTTAACTTTAACTTTAACTTTAACTTTAACTTTAACTTTAACTTTAACTTTAACTTTAACTTTAACTTTAACTTTAACTTTAACTTTAACTTTCACTTTAACTTTAACTTTATTTTTAACTTTAGCTTTAACTTTAACTTTCGCTTTAACTTTAACTTTAACTTTAACTTTAACTTTAACTTTAACTTTAACTTTAAATTCAACTTTAACTTTAACTTTAACTTTATTTTTAACTTTAACTTTAACTTTCGCTTTAACTTTAACATTCACTTTAACTTTAACTTTAACTTTAACTTTAACTTTATTTTTAACTTTAACTTTAACTTTCGCTTTAACTTTAACTTTAACTTTCACTTTAACTTTAACTTTATTTTTAACTTTAACTTTAACTTTAACTTTCGCTTTAACTTTAACTTTAACTTTTACTTTAACTTTGACTTTGACTTTAACTTTAACTTTCATTTTAACTTTAACTTTAACTTTCGCTTTAACTTTGTACATTCACTTTAACTTTAACTTTAACTTTAACTTTAACTTTAACTTTAACTTTAACTTTACCTTTAACTTTAACTTTAACTTTAACTTTAACTTTAACTTCAACTTTAACTTTAACTTTAACTTTGGCTTTAACTTTAACTTTAACTTTAACTTTAACTTTAACTTTAACTTTAACTTTAACTTTAACTTTAACTTTAACTTTAACTTTAACTTTAACTTTAACTTCAACTTTAACTTTAACTTTAACTTTCACTTTAACTTTAACTTAATTTTTAACTTTAACTTTAACTTTCGCTTTAACTTTAACTTTAACTTTAACTTTAACTTTAACTTTAACTTTAACTTCAACTTTAACTTTAACTTTAACTTTAACTTTAACTTTAACTTTAACTTTAAAGTTAACTTTAACTTTAACTTTAATTTTAACTTTAACTTTAACTTTAAATTTAACTTTAACTTTAACAACTTTAACTTTAACTTTAGCTTTAACTTTAACTTTAACTTTGGCTTTAACTTTAACTTTAACTTTAACTTTAACTTTAACTTTAACTTTAACTTCAACTTTAACTTTAACTTTCACTTTAACTTTAACTTTAGCTTTAACTTTAACTTTCGCTTTAACTTTAACTTTAACTTTAACAACTTTAACTTTAGCTTTAACTTTAACTTTAACTTTAACTTTGGCTTTAACTTTAACTTTAACTTTAACTTTAACTTTAACTTTAACTTTAACTTTAACTTTAACTTCAACTTTAACTGTAACTTTCACTTTAACTTTAACTTTATTTTTAACTTCAACTTTAACTTTCACTTTAACTTTAACTTTAATTTTAACTTTAACTTTAACTTTAACTTTAACTTTAACTTTAACTTTAACTTTAACTTTAACTTTAACTTTAACTTTAACTTTAACTTTAACTTTAACTTTAACCTTAACTTTAACTTTAACTTTCTTTTTAACTTTATCTTTATTTTTAACTTTAACTTTAACTTTCGCTTTAACTTTAACATTCACTTTAACTTTAACTTTAACTTTAACTTTAGCTTTAACTTTAACTTTAATTTTAACTTTAACTTTAGCTTTAACTTTAACTTTAACTTTAACTTTAACTTTAACTTTAACTTTAACTTTAACTTTAACTTTAACTTTAACTTTAACTTTAAATTTAACTTTAACTTTAACTTTCACTTTAACTTTAACATTCACTTTAACTTTAACTTTTCTTTAACTTTAAATTTAACTTTAAATTTAACTTTAACTTTAACTTTAACAACTTTAACTTTAACTTTAGCTTTAACTTTAACTTTAACTTTAACTTTAACTTTAACTTTATTTTTAACTTTAACATTCACTTTAACTCTAAGTTTTCTTTAACTTTAACTTTAACTCGAACTTTAACTTTAACTTTAACTTTAACTTTAGCTTTAACTTTAACTTTAACTTTAATTTTAGCTTTCACTTTTACTTTATTTTTAACTTTAACTTTTCTTTAATTTTAACTTTAACGTGAACTGTAACTTTAACTTTAACAACTTTAACTTTAATTTTAGCTTTAACTTTAACTTTAACTTTGGCTTTAACTTTAACTTTAACTTTAACTTTAACTTCAACTTTAACTTTCACTTTAACTTTAACTTTATTTTTAACTTCAACTTTAACTTTCACTTTAACTTTAACTTTAACTTTCGCTTTAACTTTATTTTTAACTTTAACTTTTCTTTAACTTTAACTTTAACTTTAACTTTAACTTTAACTTTAACTTTAACTTTAACTTTAACTTTAACTTTAGCTTTAACTTTAACTTTAACTTTAACTTTAACTTTAACTTTAACTTTAACTTTAACTTTAACTTTAGCTTTAACTTTAACTTTAACTTTAACTTTAAATTTAACTTTAACTTTAACTTTAACTTTAACTTTATTTTTAACTTTAACATTCACTTTAACTTTAACTTTTCTTTAACTTTAACTTTAACTTTAAATTTAACTTTAACTTTAACAAATTTAACTTTAACTTTAACTTTAACTTTAACTTTAGCTTTAACTTTAACTTTCACTTTAACTTTAACTTTAACTTTATTTTTAACTTTAACATTCACTTTAACTTTAACTTTTCTTTAACTTTAACTTTAACTTTAACTTTAACTTTAGCTTTAACTTTAACTTTAACTTTAACTTTAATTTTAGCTTTAACTTTAACTTTAACTTTAAATTTAACTTTAACTTTAACTTTAACTTTAACTTTAACTTTAACTTTAACTTTAACTTTAACTTTCACTTTAACTTTAACTTTATTTTTAACTTTAACATTCACTTTAACTTTAACTTTTCTTTAACTTTAACTTTAACTTTAACTTTAACTTGAACTTTAACTTTAACTTTAACTTTAACTTTAACTTTAGCTTTAACTTTAACTTTAACTTTAACTTTAACTTTAGCTTTAACTTTAACTTTAATTTTAACTTTAACTTTAACTTTAACCTTAGCTTTAAATTTAACTTTAACTTTAACTTTCACTTTCACTTTCACTTTAACTTTATTTTTAACTTTAACTTTAACTTTCGCTTTAACTTTAACATTCACTTTAACTTTAACTTTAACTTTAATTTTAACTTTAACTTTAACTTTAACTTTAACTTTAACTTTAATTTTAACTTTAACTTTAACTTTAAATTTAACTTTCACTTTAACTTTAACAACTTTAACTTTAACTTTAACTTTAGCTTTAACTTTAACTTTAACTTTAACTTTAACTTCAACGTTAACTTTAACTTTAACTTTAACTTTAAATTTAACTTTAACTTTAACTTTAACTTTAACAACTTTAACTTTAACTTTAGCTTTAACTATAACTTTAACTTTGGCTTTAACTTTAACTTTAACTTTAACTTTAACTTTAATTTTAACTTTAACTTTAACTTTAACTTTAACTTTAACTTTAACTTTAACTTTAACTTTAACTTTAACTTTAACTTTAACTTTAACTTTAACTTTAACTTTAACTTCAACTTTAACTTTCACTTTAACTTTAACTTTAACTTTAACTTTAACCTTAACACCTTTAACTTTAACTTTAACTTTAGCTTTAACTATAACTTTAACTTTAACTTTGGCTTTAACTTTAACTTTAACTTTAACTTCAACTTTAACTTTAACTTTAACTTTCACTTTAACTTTAACTTTATTTTTAACTTTAACTTTAACTTTCGCTTTAACTTTAACATTCACTTTAACTTTAACTTTAACTTTAATTTAACTTTAACTTTAACTTTAACTTTATCTTTAACTTTAACTTTAACGTTAACATTAACTTTAACTTTAACAACTTTAACTTTAACTTTAGCTGTAACTTTAACTTTAACTTTAACTTTAAAGTTAACTTTAACTTTAACTTTAACTTTAAATTTAACTTTAATTTTAACTTTAACTTTAACAACTTTAACTCTAACTTTAACTTTAACTTTAACTTTAAAATTAACTTTAATTTTAACTTTAAATTTAACTTTAACTTTAACTTTCACTTTAACTTTAACTTTAACTTTAACTTTAACTTTAACTTTATCTTTAACTTTAACTTTAACTTTAACGTTAAATTTAACTTTAACAACTTTAACTTTAAATTTAGCTGTAACTTTAACTTTAACTTTAAAATTAACTTTAACTTTAACTTTAAATTTAACTTTAATTTTAACTTTAACTTTAACAACTTTAACTTTAACTTTAACTTTAAAATTAACTTTAATTTTAACTTTAACTTAAACTTTAACTTCAACTTTAACTTTAAATTTCACTTTAACTTTAACTTTATTTTTAACTTTAGCTTTAACTTTAACTTTCGCTTTAACTTTAACTTTAACTTTAACTTTAACAACTTTAACTTTAGCTTTAACTTTAACTTTAACTTTTGCTTTAACTTTAACTTTAACTTTAACTTTAACTTTAACTTTAACTTTAACTTTAACTTCAACTTTAACTGTAACTTTCACTTTAACTTTAACTTTATTTTTAACTTCAACTTTAACTTTCACTTTAACTTTAACTTTAATTTTAACTTTAACTTTAACTTTAACTTTAACTTTAACTTTAACTTTAACTTTAACTTTAACTTTAACTTTAACTTTAACTTTAACTTTAACTTTGTACATTCACTTTAACTTTAACTTTAACTTTAACTTTAACTTTAACTTTATCTTTAACTTTAACTTTAACTTTAACTTTAACTTTAACTTTAACTTTAACTTTAACTTTAACTTTAACCTTAACTTTAACTTTAACTTTAACTTTAACTTTAACTTTAACTTTAACTTTAACTTTAACTTTAACTTTAACTTTAACTTTAACTTTAACTTTAACTTTAACTTTAACTTTAACTTTAACTGTGACTTTAATTTTAACTTTAAATTTAACTTTAACTTTAACTTTAGCTTTAACTTTAACTTTAACTTTAACTTTAACTTTAACTTTAACTTTAACTTTAACTTTAACTTTAACGTTAACTTTAACTTTAACTTTAACTTTAACTTTACCTACTTTAACTTTAACGTTAACTTTAACTTTAACTTTAAATTTAACTTTAACTTTAACTTTAACAACTTTAACTTTAACTTTAGCTTTAACTTTAACTTTAACTTTAACTTTAACTTTAACTTTGGCTTTAACTTTAACTTTAACTTTAACTTTAACTTTAACTTTAACTTTAACTTTAACTTCAACTTTAACTTTAACTTTCACTTTAACTTTAACTTAATTTTTAACTTTAACTTTAACTTTCGCTTTAACTTTAACTTTAACTTTAACTTTAACTTCAACTTTAACTTTAACTTTAACTTTAACGTTAACTTTAACTTTAACTTTAACTTTAATTTTAACTTTAACTTTAACTTTAAATTTAACTTTAACTTTAACTTTAACAACTTTAACTTTAACTTTAGCTTTAACTTTAACTTTAACTTTAACTTTAACTTTGGCTTTAATTTTAACTTTAACTTTAACTTTAACTTTAACTTTAACTTTAACTTTAACTATAACTCTAACTTTAACTTTAACTATAACTTCAACTTTAACTTTAACTTTCACTTTAACTTTAACTTTATTTTTAACTTTAACTTTAACTTTAACTTTCGCTTTAACTTTAACTTTAACTTTAACTTTAACTTTAACAACTTTAACTTTAACTTTAGCTTTAACTTTAACTTTAACTTTAACTTTCGCTTTAACTTTAACATTCACTTTAACTTTAACTTTAACTTTAATTTTAACTTTAACTTTGACTTTAAATTTAACTTTAACTTTAACTTTAACTTTAACAACTTTAACTTTAACTTTAACTTTAGCTTTAACTTTAACTTTAACTTTAACTTTAACTTTAACTTTAACTTTAACTTTAACTTTAACTTTAACTTTAACTTTAACTTTAACTTTAACTTTAACTTTAACTTTAACTTCAACGTTAACTTTAACTTTAACTTTAACTTTAACTTTAAATTTAACTTTAACTTTAACTTTAACTTTAACTTTAACTTTAACTTTAACTTTAACTTTAACTTTAACTTTAACTTTAACTTTAACTTTAACTTTAACTTTAACTTTAACTTTAACTTTAACTTTAACTTTAACTTTAACTTTAACTTTAACTTTAACTTTAACTTCAACTTTAACTTTAACTTTAACTTTCACTTTAACTTTAACTTAATTTTTAACTTTAACTTTAACTTTGGCTTTAAATTTAACTTTAACTTTAACTTTAACTTTAACTTTAACTTTAACTTTAACTTTAACTTTAACTTTAACTTTAACTTTAACTTTAACTTTAACTTTAACTTTAACTTTATCTTTAACTTTAACTTTAACTTTAACTTTAACTTTAACTTTAACTTCAACTTTAACTTTAACTTTAACTTTAACTTTAACTTTAACAACTTTAACTTTAACTTTAACTTTAGCTTTAACTTTAACTTTAACTTTAACTTTAACTTTAACTTTAACTTTAACTTTAACTTTAACTTTAACTTCAACGTTAACTTTAACTTTAACTTTAACTTTAACTTTAACTTTAACTTTAACTTTAACAACTTTAACTTTAACTTTAGCTTTAACTTTAACTTTAACTTTAACTTTAACTTTAACTTTAACTTTAACTTTAACTTTAACTTTAACTTTAACTTTAACTTTAACTTTAACTTTAACTTTAACTTTAACTTTAACTTTAACTTTAACTTTAACTTTAACTTTAACTTTAACTTTAACTTTAACTTTAACTTTAACTTTAACTTTAACTTTAACTTTAACTTTAACTTCAAGTTTAACTTTAACTTTAACTTTAACTTTAACTTAATTTTTAACTTTAACTTTAACTTTGGCTTTAACTTTAACTTTAACTTTAACTTTAACTTTAACTTTAACTTTAACTTTAACTTTAACTTTAACTTTAACTTTAACTTTAACTTTAACTTTAACTTTAACTTTAACTTTAACTTTAACTTTAACTTTAACTTTAACTTTAACTTTAACTTTAACTTTAACTTTAACTTTAACTTTAACTTTAACTTTAACTTTAACTTTAACTTTAACTTTAACATTAACTTTAACTTTAACTTTAACTTTAACTTTAACTTTAACTTCAACGTTAACTTTAACTTTAATTTTAACTTTAACTTTAACTTTAAATTTAACTTTAACTTTAACTTTAACAACTTTAACTTTAACTTTAGCTTTAACTTTAACTTTAACTTTAACTTTAACTTTAACTTTAACTTTAACTTTAACTTTAACTTTAACTTCAACGTTAACTTTAACTTTAACTTTAACTTTAACTTTAACTTTAACTTTAACTTTAACTTTAACTTTAACTTTAACTTCAACTTTAACTTTAACTTTCACTTTAACTTTAACTTTAACTTTAATTTTAACTTTAACTTTAACTTTAAATTTAACTTTAACTTTAACTTTAACAACTTTAACTTTAACTTTAACTTTAGCTTTAACTTTAACTTTAACTTTAACTTTAACTTCAACGTTAACTTTAACTTTAACTTTAACTTTAAATTTAACTTTAACTTTAACTTTAACTTTAACAACTTTAACTTTAACTTTAGCTTTAACTATAACTTTAACTTTGGCTTTAACTTTAACTTTAACTTTAACTTTAACTTTAATTTTAACTTTAACTTTAACTTTAACTTTAACTTTAACTTTAACTTTAACTTTAACTTTAACTTTAACTTTAACTTTAACTTTAACTTTAACTTTAACTTTAACTTCAACTTTAACTTTCACTTTAACTTTAACTTTAACTTTATTTTTAACTTTAACTTTAACTTTAACCTTAACAACTTTAACTTTAACTTTAACTTTAGCTTTAACTATAACTTTAACTTTAACTTTGGCTTTAACTTTAACTTTAACTTTAACTTCAACTTTAACTTTAACTTTAACTTTCACTTTAACTTTAACTTTATTTTTAACTTTAACTTTAACTTTCGCTTTAACTTTAACATTCACTTTAACTTTAACTTTAACTTTAATTTAACTTTAACTTTAACTTTAACTTTATCTTTAACTTTAACTTTAACGTTAACTTTAACTTTAACTTTAACAACTTTAACTTTAACTTTAGCTGTAACTTTAACTTTAACTTTAACTTTAAAGTTAACTTTAACTTTAACTTTAACTTTAAATTTAACTTTAATTTTAACTTTAACTTTAACAACTTTAACTCTAACTTTAACTTTAACTTTAAAATTAACTTTAATTTTAACTTTAAATTTAACTTTAACTTTAACTTTCACTTTAACTTTAACTTTAACTTTAACTTTAACTTTAACTTTAACTTTAACTTTATCTTTAACTTTAACTTTAACTTTAACGTTAACTTTAACTTTAACAACTTTAACTTTAAATTTAGCTGTAACTTTAACTTTAACTTTAACTTTAAAATTAACTTTAACTTTAACTTTAAATTTAACTTTAATTTTAACTTTAACTTTAACAACTTTAACTTTAACTTTAACTTTAAAATTAACTTTAATTTTAACTTTAACTTAAACTTTAACTTCAACTTTAACTTTAAATTTCACTTTAACTTTAACTTTATTTTTAACTTTAGCTTTAACTTTAACTTTCGCTTTAACTTTAACTTTAACTTTAACAACTTTAACTTTAGCTTTAACTTTAACTTTAACTTTGGCTTTAACTTTAACTTTAACTTTAACTTTAACTTTAACTTTAACTTTAACTTCAACTTTAACTGTAACTTTCACTTTAACTTTAACTTTATTTTTAACTTCAACTTTAACTTTCACTTTAACTTTAACTTTAATTTTAACTTTAACTTTAACTTTAACTTTAACTTTAACTTTAACTTTAACTTTAACTTTAACTTTAACTTTAACTTTAACTTTAACTTTAACTTTAACTTTAACTTTAACTTTAACTTTGTACATTCACTTTAACTTTAACTTTAACTTTAACTTTAACTTTAACTTTAACTTTAACTTTAACTTTATCTTTAACTTTAACTTTAACTTTAACTTTAACTTTAACTTTAACTTTAACTTTAACTTTAACTTTAACTTTAACTTTAACTTTAACTTTAACTTTAACTTTAACTTTAACTTTAACTTTAACTGTGACTTTAATTTTAACTTTAAATTTAACTTTAACTTTAACTTTAGCTTTAACTTTAACTTTAACTTTAACTTTAACTTTAACTTTAACTTTAACTTTAACTTTAACTTTAACTTTAACGTTAACTTTAACTTTAACTTTAACTTTAACTTTACCTACTTTAACTTTAACGTTAACTTTAACTTTAACTTTAAATTTAACTTTAACTTTAACTTTAACAACTTTAACTTTAACTTTAGCTTTAACTTTAACTTTAACTTTAACTTTAACTTTAACTTTGGCTTTAACTTTAACTTTAACTTTAACTTTAACTTTAACTTTAACTTTAACTTCAACTTTAACTTTAACTTTCACTTTAACTTTAACTTAATTTTTAACTTTAACTTTAACTTTCGCTTTAACTTTAACTTTAACTTTAACTTTAACTTCAACTTTAACTTTAACTTTAACTTTAACGTTAACTTTAACTTTAACTTTAATTTTAACTTTAACTTTAACTTTAAATTTAACTTTAACTTTAACTTTAACAACTTTAACTTTAACTTTAGCTTTAACTTTAACTTTAACTTTAACTTTAACTTTGGCTTTAATTTTAACTTTAACTTTAACTTTAACTTTAACTTTAACTTTAACTTTAACTTTAACTATAACTCTAACTTTAACTTTAACTTTAACTTCAACTTTAACTTTAACTTTCACTTTAACTTTAACTTTATTTTTAACTTTAACTTTAACTTTCGCTTTAACTTTAACTTTAACTTTAACTTTAACTTTAACTTTAACAACTTTAACTTTAACTTTAGCTTTAACTTTAACTTTAACTTTAACTTTCGCTTTAACTTTAACATTCACTTTAACTTTAACTTTAACTTTAATTTTAACTTTAACTTTGACTTTAAATTTAACTTTAACTTTAACTTTAACTTTAACTTTAACTTTAACTTTAACAACTTTAACTTTAACTTTAACTTTAGCTTTAACTTTAACTTTAACTTTAACTTTAACTTTAACTTTAACTTTAACTTTAACTTTAACTTCAACGTTAACTTTAACTTTAACTTTAACTTTAACTTTAACTTTAACTTTAAATTTAACTTTAACTTTAACTTTAACTTTAACTTTAACTTTAACTTTAACTTTAACTTTAACTTTAACTTTAACTTTAACTTTAACTTTAACTTTAAGTTCAACTTTAACTTTAACTTTAACTTTCACTTTAACTTTAACTTAATTTTTAACTTTAACTTTAACTTTGGCTTTAAATTTAACTTTAACTTTAACTTTAACTTTAACTTTAACTTTAACTTTAACTTTAACTTTAACTTTAACTTTAACTTTAACTTTAACTTTAACTTTAACTTTAACTTTAACTTTAACTTTAACTTTAACTTTAACTTTAACTTTAACTTTAACTTTAACTTTAACTTCAACTTTAACTTTAACTTTAACTTTAACTTTAACAACTTTAACTTTAACTTTAACTTTAGCTTTAACTTTAACTTTAACTTTAACTTTAACTTTAACTTTAACTTTAACTTTAACTTTAACTTCAACGTTAACTTTAACTTTAACTTTAACTTTAACTTTAACTTTAACTTTAACAACTTTAACTTTAACTTTAGCTTTAACTTTAACTTTAACTTTAACTTTAACTTTAACTTTAACTTTAACTTTAACTTTAACTTTAACTTCAACGTTAACTTTAACTTTAACTTTAACTTTAACTTTAACTTTAACTTTAACTTTAACTTTAACTTTAACTTTAACTTTAACTTTAACTTTAACTTTAACTTTAACTTTAACTTTAACTTTAACTTTAACTTTAACTTTAACTTTAACTTTAACTTTAACTTTAACTTTAACTTTAACTTTAACTTTAACTTTAACTTTAACTTTAACTTTAACTTTAACTTTAACTTTAACTTTAACTTTAACTTTAACTTTAACTTTAACTTTAACTTTAACTTTAACATTAACTTTAACTTTAACTTTAACTTTAACTTTAACTTTAACTTTAACTTTAACTTTAACTTCAACGTTAACTTTAACTTTAATTTTAACTTTAACTTTAACTATAAATTTAACTTTAACTTTAACTTTAACAACTTTAACTTTAACTTTAGCTTTAACTTTAACTTTAACTTTAACTTTAACTTTAACTTTAACTTCAACGTTAACTTTAACTTTAACTTTAACTTTAACTTTAACTTTAACTTTAACTTTAACTTTACCTTCAACTTTAACTTTAACTTTCACTTTAACTTTAACTTAATTTTTAACTTTAATTTTAACTTTGGCTTTAACTTTAACTTTAACTTTAACTTTAACTTTAATTTTAACTTTAACTTTAACTTTAAATTTAACTTTAACTTTAACTTTAACAACTTTAACTTTAACTTTAACTTTAGCTTTAACTTTAACTTTAACTTTCACTTTAACTTTAACTTTATTTTTAACTTTAACATTCACTTTAACTCTAAGTTTTCTTTAACTTTAACTTTAACTTTAACTTTAACTTTAACTTTAACTTTAACTTTAACTTTAACTTCAACGTTAACTTTAACTTTAATTTTAACTTTAACTTTAACTTTAAATTTAACTTTAACTTTAACTTTAACAACTTTAACTTTAACTTTAGCTTTAACTTTAACTTTAACTTTAACTTTAACTTTAACTTTAACTTCAACGTTAACTTTAACTTTAACTTTAACTTTAACTTTAACTTTAACTTTAACTTTAACTTTAACTTTAACTTTAACTTTAACTTTAACTTTAACTTTAACTTTAACTTTAACTTTAACTTTAACTTTAACTTTAACTTTAACTTTAACTTCAACTTTAACTTTAACTTTAACTTTAACTTTAACAACTTTAACTTTAACTTTAACTTTAACTTTAACTTTAACTTTAACTTTAACTTTAACTTTAACTTTAACTTTAACTTTAACTTTAACTTTAACTTTAACTTTAACTGTGACTTTAATTTTAACTTTAAATTTAACTTTAACTTTAACTTTAGCTTTAACTTTAACTTTAACTTTAACTTTAACTTTAACTTTAACTTTAACTTTAACTTTAACTTTAACTTTAACGTTAACTTTAACTTTAACTTTAACTTTAACTTTACCTACTTTAACTTTAACGTTAACTTTAACTTTAACTTTAAATTTAACTTTAACTTTAACTTTAACAACTTTAACTTTAACTTTAGCTTTAACTTTAACTTTAACTTTAACTTTAACTTTAACTTTAACTTTGGCTTTAACTTTAACTTTAACTTTAACTTTAACTTTAACTTTAACTTTAACTTTAACTTTAACTTCAACTTTAACTTTAACTTTCACTTTAACTTTAACTTAATTTTTAACTTTAACTTTAACTTTCGCTTTAACTTTAACTTTAACTTTAACTTTAACTTCAACTTTAACTTTAACTTTAACTTTAACGTTAACTTTAACTTTAACTTTAACTTTAATTTTAACTTTAACTTTAACTTTAAATTTAACTTTAACTTTAACTTTAACAACTTTAACTTTAACTTTAGCTTTAACTTTAACTTTAACTTTAACTTTAACTTTGGCTTTAATTTTAACTTTAACTTTAACTTTAACTTTAACTTTAACTTTAACTATAACTCTAACTTTAACTTTAACTTTAACTTCAACTTTAACTTTAACTTTCACTTTAACTTTAACTTTATTTTTAACTTTAACTTTAACTTTAACTTTCGCTTTAACTTTAACTTTAACTTTAACTTTAACTTTAACAACTTTAACTTTAACTTTAGCTTTAACTTTAACTTTAACTTTAACTTTCGCTTTAACTTTAACATTCACTTTAACTTTAACTTTAACTTTAATTTTAACTTTAACTTTGACTTTAAATTTAACTTTAACTTTAACTTTAACTTTAACTTTAACTTTAACAACTTTAACTTTAACTTTAACTTTAGCTTTAACTTTAACTTTAACTTTAACTTTAACTTTAACTTTAACTTTAACTTTAACTTTAACTTTAACTTTAACTTTAACTTTAACTTTAACTTCAACGTTAACTTTAACTTTAACTTTAACTTTAACTTTAACTTTAAATTTAACTTTAACTTTAACTTTAACTTTAACTTTAACTTTAACTTTAACTTTAACTTTAACTTTAACTTTAACTTTAACTTTAACTTTAACTTTAACTTTAACTTTAACTTTAACTTTAACTTTAACTTTAACTTTAACTTCAACTTTAACTTTAACTTTAACTTTCACTTTAACTTTAACTTAATTTTTAACTTTAACTTTAACTTTGGCTTTAAATTTAACTTTAACTTTAACTTTAACTTTAACTTTAACTTTAACTTTAACTTTAACTTTAACTTTAACTTTAACTTTAACTTTAACTTTAACTTTAACTTTAACTTCAACTTTAACTTTAACTTTAACTTTAACTTTAACAACTTTAACTTTAACTTTAACTTTAGCTTTAACTTTAACTTTAACTTTAACTTTAACTTTAACTTTAACTTTAACTTTAACTTTAACTTTAACTTCAACGTTAACTTTAACTTTAACTTTAACTTTAACTTTAACTTTAACTTTAACTTTAACTTTAACTTTAACAACTTTAACTTTAACTTTAGCTTTAACTTTAACTTTAACTTTAACTTTAACTTTAACTTTAACTTTAACTTTAACTTTAACTTTAACTTTAACTTTAACTTTAACTTTAACTTTAACTTTAACTTTAACTTTAACTTTAACTTTAACTTTAACTTTAACTTTAACTTTAACTTTAACTTTAACTTTAACTTTAACTTTAACTTTAACTTTAACTTTAACTTTAACTTTAACTTCAAGTTTAACTTTAACTTTAACTTTAACTTTAACTTAATTTTTAACTTTAACTTTAACTTTGGCTTTAACTTTAACTTTAACTTTAACTTTAACTTTAACTTTAACTTTAACTTTAACTTTAACTTTAACTTTAACTTTAACTTTAACTTTAACTTTAACTTTAACTTTAACTTTAACTTTAACTTTAACTTTAACTTTAACTTTAACTTTAACTTTAACTTTAACTTTAACTTTAACTTTAACTTTAACTTTAACTTTAACTTTAACATTAACTTTAACTTTAACTTTAACTTTAACTTTAACTTTAACTTCAACGTTAACTTTAACTTTAATTTTAACTTTAACTTTAACTTTAAATTTAACTTTAACTTTAACTTTAACAACTTTAACTTTAACTTTAGCTTTAACTTTAACTTTAACTTTAACTTTAACTTTAACTTTAACTTTAACTTTAACTTTAACTTTAACTTCAACGTTAACTTTAACTTTAACTTTAACTTTAACTTTAACTTTAACTTTAACTTTAACTTTAACTTTAACTTTAACTTCAACTTTAACTTTAACTTTCACTTTAACTTTAACTTTAACTTTAATTTTAACTTTAACTTTAACTTTAAATTTAACTTTAACTTTAACTTTAACAACTTTAACTTTAACTTTAACTTTAGCTTTAACTTTAACTTTAACTTTAACTTCAACGTTAACTTTAACTTTAACTTTAACTTTAAATTTAACTTTAACTTTAACTTTAACTTTAACAACTTTAACTTTAACTTTAGCTTTAACTATAACTTTAACTTTGGCTTTAACTTTAACTTTAACTTTAACTTTAACTTTAATTTTAACTTTAACTTTAACTTTAACTTTAACTTTAACTTTAACTTTAACTTTAACTTTAACTTTAACTTTAACTTTAACTTTAACTTTAACTTTAACTTTAACTTTAACTTTAACTTTAACTTTAACTTCAACTTTAACTTTCACTTTAACTTTAACTTTAACTTTATTTTTAACTTTAACTTTAACTTTAACCTTAACAACTTTAACTTTAACTTTAACTTTAGCTTTAACTATAACTTTAACTTTAACTTTGGCTTTAACTTTAACTTTAACTTTAACTTCAACTTTAACTTTAACTTTAACTTTCACTTTAACTTTAACTTTATTTTTAACTTTAACTTTAACTTTCGCTTTAACTTTAACATTCACTTTAACTTTAACTTTAACTTTAATTTAACTTTAACTTTAACTTTAACTTTATCTTTAACTTTAACTTTAACGTTAACTTTAACTTTAACTTTAACAACTTTAACTTTAACTTTAGCTGTAACTTTAACTTTAACTTTAACTTTAAAGTTAACTTTAACTTTAACTTTAACTTTAAATTTAACTTTAATTTTAACTTTAACTTTAACAACTTTAACTCTAACTTTAACTTTAACTTTAACTTTAAAATTAACTTTAATTTTAACTTTAAATTTAACTTTAACTTTAACTTTCACTTTAACTTTAACTTTAACTTTAACTTTAACTTTAACTTTATCTTTAACTTTAACTTTAACTTTAACGTTAACTTTAACTTTAACAACTTTAACTTTAAATTTAGCTGTAACTTTAACTTTAACTTTAACTTTAAAATTAACTTTAACTTTAACTTTAAATTTAACTTTAATTTTAACTTTAACTTTAACAACTTTAACTTTAACTTTAACTTTAAAATTAACTTTAATTTTAACTTTAACTTAAACTTTAACTTCAACTTTAACTTTAAATTTCACTTTAACTTTAACTTTATTTTTAACTTTAGCTTTAACTTTAACTTTCGCTTTAACTTTAACTTTAACTTTAACTTTAACAACTTTAACTTTAGCTTTAACTTTAACTTTAACTTTGGCTTTAACTTTAACTTTAACTTTAACTTTAACTTTAACTTTAACTTTAACTTTAACTTCAACTTTAACTGTAACTTTCACTTTAACTTTAACTTTATTTTTAACTTCAACTTTAACTTTCACTTTAACTTTAACTTTAATTTTAACTTTAACTTTAACTTTAACTTTAACTTTAACTTTAACTTTAACTTTAACTTTAACTTTAACTTTAACTTTAACTTTAACTTTAACTTTAACTTTAACTTTAACTTTGTACATTCACTTTAACTTTAACTTTAACTTTAACTTTAACTTTAACTTTAACTTTAACTTTATCTTTAACTTTAACTTTAACTTTAACTTTAACTTTAACTTTAACTTTAACTTTAACTTTAACTTTAACTTTAACTTTAACTTTAACTTTAACTTTAACTTTAACTTTAACTTTAACTTTAACTGTGACTTTAATTTTAACTTTAAATTTAACTTTAACTTTAACTTTAGCTTTAACTTTAACTTTAACTTTAACTTTAACTTTAACTTTAACTTTAACTTTAACTTTAACGTTAACTTTAACTTTAACTTTAACTTTAACTTTACCTACTTTAACTTTAACGTTAACTTTAACTTTAACTTTAAATTTAACTTTAACTTTAACTTTAACAACTTTAACTTTAACTTTAGCTTTAACTTTAACTTTAACTTTAACTTTAACTTTAACTTTGGCTTTAACTTTAACTTTAACTTTAACTTTAACTTTAACTTCAACTTTAACTTTAACTTTCACTTTAACTTTAACTTAATTTTTAACTTTAACTTTAACTTTCGCTTTAACTTTAACTTTAACTTTAACTTTAACTTCAACTTTAACTTTAACTTTAACTTTAACGTTAACTTTAACTTTAACTTTAACTTTAATTTTAACTTTAACTTTAACTTTAAATTTAACTTTAACTTTAACTTTAACAACTTTAACTTTAACTTTAGCTTTAACTTTAACTTTAACTTTAACTTTAACTTTAACTTTGGCTTTAATTTTAACTTTAACTTTAACTTTAACTTTAACTTTAACTTTAACTTTAACTATAACTCTAACTTTAACTTTAACTTTAACTTCAACTTTAACTTTAACTTTCACTTTAACTTTAACTTTATTTTTAACTTTAACTTTAACTTTCGCTTTAACTTTAACTTTAACTTTAACTTTAACTTTAACTTTAACAACTTTAACTTTAACTTTAGCTTTAACTTTAACTTTAACTTTAACTTTCGCTTTAACTTTAACATTCACTTTAACTTTAACTTTAACTTTAATTTTAACTTTAACTTTGACTTTAAATTTAACTTTAACTTTAACTTTAACTTTAACTTTAACTTTAACAACTTTAACTTTAACTTTAACTTTAGCTTTAACTTTAACTTTAACTTTAACTTTAACTTTAACTTTAACTTTAACTTTAACTTCAACGTTAACTTTAACTTTAACTTTAACTTTAACTTTAACTTTAACTTTAACTTTAAATTTAACTTTAACTTTAACTTTAACTTTAACTTTAACTTTAACTTTAACTTTAACTTTAACTTTAACTTTAACTTTAACTTTAACTTTAACTTTAACTTTAACTTTAACTTTAACTTTAACTTTAACTTTAACTTTAAGTTCAACTTTAACTTTAACTTTAACTTTCACTTTAACTTTAACTTAATTTTTAACTTTAACTTTAACTTTGGCTTTAAATTTAACTTTAACTTTAACTTTAACTTTAACTTTAACTTTAACTTTAACTTTAACTTTAACTTTAACTTTAACTTTAACTTTAACTTTAACTTTAACTTTAACTTTAACTTTAACTTTAACTTTAACTTTAACTTTAACTTTAACTTTAACTTTAACTTCAACTTTAACTTTAACTTTAACTTTAACTTTAACAACTTTAACTTTAACTTTAACTTTAGCTTTAACTTTAACTTTAACTTTAACTTTAACTTTAACTTTAACTTTAACTTTAACTTTAACTTCAACGTTAACTTTAACTTTAACTTTAACTTTAACTTTAACTTTAACTTTAACAACTTTAACTTTAACTTTAGCTTTAACTTTAACTTTAACTTTAACTTTAACTTTAACTTTAACTTTAACTTTAACTTTAACTTCAACGTTAACTTTAACTTTAACTTTAACTTTAACTTTAACTTTAACTTTAACTTTAACTTTAACTTTAACTTTAACTTTAACTTTAACTTTAACTTTAACTTTAACTTTAACTTTAACTTTAACTTTAACTTTAACTTTAACTTTAACTTTAACTTTAACTTTAACTTTAACTTTAACTTTAACTTTAACTTTAACTTTAACTTTAACTTTAACTTTAACTTTAACTTTAACTTTAACTTTAACTTTAACATTAACTTTAACTTTAACTTTAACTTTAACTTTAACTTTAACTTTAACTTTAACTTCAACGTTAACTTTAACTTTAATTTTAACTTTAACTTTAACTTTAAATTTAACTTTAACTTTAACTTTAACAACTTTAACTTTAACTTTAGCTTTAACTTTAACTTTAACTTTAACTTTAACTTTAACTTTAACTTTAACTTCAACGTTAACTTTAACTTTAACTTTAACTTTAACTTTAACTTTAACTTTAACTTTAACTTTACCTTCAACTTTAACTTTAACTTTCACTTTAACTTTAACTTAATTTTTAACTTTAATTTTAACTTTGGCTTTAACTTTAACTTTAACTTTAACTTTAACTTTAATTTTAACTTTAACTTTAACTTTAAATTTAACTTTAACTTTAACTTTAACAACTTTAACTTTAACTTTAACTTTAGCTTTAACTTTAACTTTAACTTTCACTTTAACTTTAACTTTATTTTTAACTTTAACATTCACTTTAACTCTAAGTTTTCTTTAACTTTAACTTTAACTTTAACTTTAACTTTAACTTTAACTTTAACTTTAACTTCAACGTTAACTTTAACTTTAATTTTAACTTTAACTTTAACTTTAAATTTAACTTTAACTTTAACTTTAACAACTTTAACTTTAACTTTAGCTTTAACTTTAACTTTAACTTTAACTTTAACTTTAACTTTAACTTCAACGTTAACTTTAACTTTAACTTTAACTTTAACTTTAACTTTAACTTTAACTTTAACTTTAACTTTAACTTTAACTTTAACTTTAACTTTAACTTTAACTTTAACTTTAACTTTAACTTTAACTTTAACTTTAACTTTAACTTTAACTTTAACTTTAACTTTAACTTTAACTTTAACTTTAACTTCAACTTTAACTTTAACTTTAACTTTAACTTTAACTTTAACAACTTTAACTTTAACTTTAACTTTAACTTTAACTTTAACTTTAACTTTAACTTTAACTTTAACTTTAACTTTAACTTTAACTTTAACTTTAACTTCAAGTTTAACTTTAACTTTAACTTTCACTTTAACTTTAACTTTAACTTTAAATTTAACTTTAACTTTAACTTTAACAACTTTAACTTTAACTTTAGCTTTAACTTTAACTTTAACTTTAACTTTAACTTTAACTTTAACTTTAACTTCAACTTTAACTTTAACTTTAACTATCACTTTAACTTTAACTTAATTTTTAACTTTAACTTTAACTTTGGCTTTAACTTTAACTTTAACTTTAACTTTAACTTTAATTTTAACTTTAACTTTAACTTTAAATTTAACTTTAACTTTAACTTTAACAACTTTAACTTTAACTTTAGCTTTAACTTTAACTTTAACTTTAACTTTCACTTTAACTTTAACTTTATTTTTATACTCAGTTGAGCAGAGCTCACAGAGTATATTAAGTTTGATTGGATAACGGTTGGTTGTACATATATAAAGGAATCGAGATAGATATAGACTTCCATATATCAAAATAATCAGGATTGAAAAAAAATTTGATTGAGCCATGTCCGTCCGTCCGTCCGTTAACACGATAACTTGAGTAAATTTTGAGGTATCTTGATGAAATTTGGTATGTAGGTTCCTGAGCACTCATCTCAGATCGCTATTTAAAATGAACGATATCGGACTATAACCACGCCCACTTTTTCGATATCGAAAATTTCGAAAAACCGAAAAAGTGCGATAATTCATTACAAAAGACCGATAAATCGACGAAACTTGGTAGATGAGTTGAACTTATGACGCAAAATAGAAAATTAGTAAAATTTTGGACAATGGGCGTGGCACCGCCCACTTTTAAAAGAAGGTAATTTAAAATTTTTGCAAGCTGTAATTTGGCAGTCGTTGAAGATATCATGATGAAATTTGGCAGGAACGTTACTCTTATTACCATATGTACGCTTATTAAAAATTAGCAAAATCGGAGAAGGACCACGCCCACTTTTAAAAAAAAAATATTTTTAAAGTAAAATTTTAACAAAAAATTTAATATCTTTACAGTATATAAGTAAATTATGTCAAGATTCAACTCCAGTAATGATATGGTGCAACAAAATACAAAAATAAAAGAAAATTTAAAAATGGGCGTGGCTCCGCCCTTTTTCATTTAATTTGTCTAGGATACTTTTAACGCCATAAGTCGAAGAAAAATTAACCAATCCTTTTGAAATTTGGTAGGGGCATAGATTTTATGGCATTAACGGTTTTCTGTGAAAATGGGCGAAATCGGTTGATGTCACGCCCAGTTTTTATACACAGTCGTCCGTCTGTCCTTCCGCATGGCCGTTAACACGATAACTTGAGCAAAAATCGATATATCTTTACTAAACTCAGTTCACGTACTTATCTGAACTCACTTTATCTTGGTATGAAAAATGAACGAAATCCGACTATGACCACGCCCACTTTTTCGATATCGAAAATTACGAAAAATGAAAAAAATGCCATAATTCTATACCAAATACGAAAAAAGGGATGAAATATGTTAAGGTAATTGGATTGTTTTATTGACGCGAAATATAACTTTAGAAAAAACTTTATAAAATGGTTGTGACACCTACCATATTAAGTAGAAGAAAATGAAAAAGTTCTGCAGGGCGAAATAAAAAACCCTTAAAATCTTGGCAGGTATTACATATATAAAGAAATTAGCGGTATCCAACAGATGACGTTCTGGGTCACCCTGGTCCACATTTTGGTCGATATTTGGAAAACGCCTTCACATATACAACTACCACCACTCCCTTTTAAAACTCTCATTAATACCTTTAATTTGATACCCATATCGTACAAACTCATTCTAGAGTCACCCCTGGTCCACCTTTATGGCGATATTTCGAAAAGGCGAAGACCTATAGAATAAAGCCCACTCCCTTTTAAAAATACTCATTAACACCTTTCATTTGATACCCATATCGTACAAACAAAATCTAGAGTCACCCCTGGTCCAGAAAGGCCTACTCCCTCTTAAAATACTCATTAACTCCTTTCGTTTGATACCCATATTGCACAAACGAATTCTAGAGTCACCCCTGGCCCACCTTTATGGCGATATCTCGAAACGGCGTCCACCTATGGAACTAAGGATTACTCCCTTTTAAAATACTCATTAACACCTTTTTTCACCTGGTCCATCTTTATGGCGATATCTCGAAAAGGCGTCCACCTATAGAACTAAGGCTCACTCCCTCTTAAAATACTCATTAACTCCTTTCGTTTGATACCCATATTGCACAAACGAATTCTAGAGTCACCCCTGGTCCACCTTTATCGCGATATCTCGAAAAGGGGTCCACCTATAGAACTAAGCCCCACGCCCTTTTAAAATAATCATTAACACCTTTCATTTGATACCCATATCATACAAACAAATTCTAAAGTCACCCCTGGTCCACCTTTATGGCGATATCTCGAAAAAGCGAACACCTATAAAACGAAGGCCCACTCCCTTTTAAAAATACTCATTAACACCTTTCATTTGATACCCATATCGTACAAACAAAGTCTAGAGTCACCCCTGGTCCACCTTTATTGCGATACCTCGAAAATGCGTCCACCTATAGAACTAAGGCCCACTCCCTTTTAAAATACTCATTAACTCCTTTCGTTTGATGCCCATATTGTGCAAACAAATTCTAGGGTCACCCCTGGTCCACCTTTATGGCGATATCTCGAAACGGCGTCCACCTATAGAACTAAGGCTCACTCCCTTTTAAAATACTCACTAACACCTTTCGTTTGATGCCCATATTGTGCAAACAAATTCTAGGGTCACCCCTGGTCCACTTTTATTGCGATACCTCGAAAATGCGTCCACCTATAGAACTAAGGCCCACTCCCTTTTAAAATACTCATTAACTCCTTTCGTTTGATACCCATATTGCACAAACGAATTCTAGAGTCACCCCTGGCCCACCTTTATGGCGATATCTCGAAACGGCGTCCACCTATAGAACTAAGGCTCACTCCCTTTTAAA
This sequence comes from Eurosta solidaginis, assembly GCF_040869045.1. Taxonomy (NCBI): domain Eukaryota; kingdom Metazoa; phylum Arthropoda; class Insecta; order Diptera; family Tephritidae; genus Eurosta; species Eurosta solidaginis. The sequence goes on along the minus strand of NW_027136887.1, from coordinate 53,903 downwards.
ATACTCACTAACACCTTTCGTTTGATGCCCATATTGTGCAAACAAATTCTAGGGTCACCCCTGGTCCACCTTTATGGCGATATCTCGAAACGTCGTCCACCTATAGAACTAAGGCTCACTCCCTTTTAAAATACTCACCAACACCTTTCATTTGATACCCATATCGTACAAACAAAGTCTAGAGTCACCCCTGGTCCACCTTTATTGCGATACCTCGAAAATGCGTCCACCTATAGAACTAAGGCCCACTCCCTTTTAAAATACTCATTAACTCCTTTCGTTTGATACCCATATTGCACAAACGGCATTCTAGAGTCACCCCTGGCCCACCTTTATGGCGATATCTCGAAACGGCGTCCACCTATAGAACTAAGGCTCACTCCCTTTTAAAATACTCACTAACACCTTTCGTTTGATGCCCATATTGTGCAAACAAATTCTAGGGTCACCCCTGGTCCACCTTTATGGCGATATCTCGAAACGGCGTCCACCTATGGAACTAAGGATTACTCCCTTTTAAAATGCTCATTAACACCTTTCATTTGATACCCATATCGTACAAACGCATTCTAGAGTCACCCCTGGTCCATCTTTACGGCGATATCTCGAAAAGGCGTCCATCTATAGAACTTAGGTCCACGCCCTTTTAAAATACTCATTAATACCTTTCATTTGATACCCATATCGTACAAACGCATTCTAGAGTCAACCCTGATCCACCTTTATGGCTATATCCCTAAATGGCGTCCACCTATAGAACTATGGCCCACTCCCTCATAAAATACTCTTTAATGCCTTTCATTTGATACACATGTCATACAAACACATTCCAGGGTTTCCCTCGGTTCATTTTCCTACATGGTTATTTTCCCTTATGTTGTCACCATAACTCTCAACTGAGTATGTAATGTTCGGTTACACCCGAACTTAACCTTCCTTACTTGTTAACTTTAACATTCACTTTAACTCTAAGTTTTCTTTAACTTTAACTTTAACTTTAACTTTAACTTTAGCTTTAACTTTAACTTTAACTTTAATTTTAGCTTTCACTTTAACTTTATTTTTAACTTTAACTTTTCTTTAACTTTAACTTTAACTTGAACTTTAACTTTAACTTTAACAACTTTAACTTTAATTTTAGCTTTAACTTTAACTTTAACTTTGGCTTTAACTTTAACTTTAACTTTAACTTTAACTTTAACTTTAACTTTAACTTCAACTTTAACTTTCACTTTAACTTTAACTTTATTTTTAACTTCAACTTTAACTTTAACTTTCACTTTAACTTTAACTTTAACTTTCACTTTAACTTTATTTTTAACTTTAACTTTTCTTTAACTTTAACTTTAACTTGAACTTTAACTTTAACTTTAACTTTAACTTTAACTTTAGCTTTAACTTTAACTTTAACTTTAGCTTTAACTTTAACTTTAACTTTAACTTTAACTTTAACTTTAAATTTAACTTTAACTTTAACTTTAACTTTAACTTTCACTTTAACTTTAAGTTTATTTTTAACTTTAACATTCACTTTAACTTTAACTTTTCTTTAACTTTAACTTTAACTTTAAATTTAACTTTAACTTTAACAACTTTAACTTTAACTTTAACTTTAGCTTTAACTTTAACTTTCACTTTAACTTTAACTTTATTTTTAACTTTAACATTCACTTTAACTTTAACTTTTCTTTAACTTTAACTTTAACTTTAACTTTAACTTTAACTTTAACTTTAACTTTAACTTTAACTTTAGCTTTAACTTTAACTTTAACTTTAATTTTAGCTTTAACTTTAACTTTAAATTTAACTTTAACTTTAACTTTAACTTTCACTTTCACTTTAACTTTAACTTTAACTTTATTTTTAACTTTAACATTCACTTTAACTTTAACTTTTCTTTAACTTTAACTTTAACTTTAACTTGAACTTTAACTTTAACTTTAACTTTAGCTTTAACTTTAACTTTAACTTTAACTTTAACTTTAACTTTAACTTCAACGTTAACTTTAACTTTAACTTTAACTTTAACTTTAAATTTAACTTTAACTTTAACTTTAACTTTAACTTTAACAACTTTAACTTTAACTTTAACTTTAGCTTTAACTATAACTTTAACTTTAACTTTGGCTTTAACTTTAACTTTAACTTTAACTTTAACTTTAACTTTAACTTTAACTTTAACTTTAACTTTAACTTTAGCTTTAACTTTAACTTTAACTTTAACTTTAACTTTAACTTTAGCTTTAACTTTAACTTTAACTTTAACTTTAACTTTAACTTTAACTTTAACTTTAACTTTAACTTTAACGTTAACTTTAACTTTAACTTTAACGTTAACTTTAATTTTAACTTTAACTTTAAATTTAACGTTAACTTTAACTTTAACGTTAACTTTAACTTTAACTTTAACTTTAACGTTAACTTTAACTTTAACTTTAATTTTAACTTTAACTTTAACTTTAAATTTAACTTTAACTTTAACTTTAACAACTTTAACTTTAACTTTAGCTTTAACTTTAACTTTAACTTTGGCTTTAACTTTAACTTTAACTTTAACTTTAACTTTCACTTTAACTTTAACTTTATTTTTAACTTTAGCTTTAACTTTAACTTTCGCTTTAACTTTAACTTTAACTTTAACTTCAACTTTAACTTTAACTTTATTTTTAACTTTAACTTTAACTTTCGCTTTAACTTTAACATTCACTTTAACTTTAACTTTAACTTTAATTTTAACTTTATTTTTAACTTTAACTTTAACTTTCGCTTTAACTTTAACTTTAACTTTAACTTTCACTTTAACTTTAACTTTATTTTTAACTTTAACTTTAACTTTAACTTTCGCTTTAACTTTAACTTTAACTTTTACTTTAACTTTGACTTTGACTTTAACTTTAACTTTCATTTTAACTTTAACTTTAACTTTCGCTTTAACTTTGTACATTCACTTTAACTTTAACTTTAACTTTAACTTTAACTTTAACTTTAACTTTAACTTTAACTTTAACTTTAACTTTAACTTTAACTTTAACTTCAACTTTAACTTTAACTTTAACTTTAACTTTAACTTTAACTTTAACTTTAACTGTGACTTTAATTTTAACTTTAAATTTAACTTTAACTTTAACTTTAGCTTTAACTTTAACTTTAACTTTAACTTTAACTTTAACTTTAACTTTAACTTTAACTTTAACTTTAACTTTAACTTTAACTTTAACTTTAACGTTAACTTTAACTTTAACTTTAACTTTAACTTTAACAACTTTAACTTTAACGTTAACTTTAACTTTAACTTTAAATTTAACTTTAACTTTAACTTTAACAACTTTAACTTTAACTTTAGCTTTAACTTTAACTTTAACTTTAACTTTGGCTTTAACTTTAATTTTAACTTTAACTTTAACTTTAACTTCAACTTTAACTTTAAATTTAACTTTCACTTTAACTTTAACTTAATTTTTAACTTTAACTTTAACTTTCGCTTTAACTTTGACTTTAACTTTAACCCTAACTTTAACTTCAACTTTAACTTTAACTTTAACTTTAACTTTAACGTTAACTTTAACTTTAACTTTAACTTTAATTTTAACTTTAACTTTAACTTTAAATTTAACTTTAACTTTAACTTTAACAACTTTAACTTTAACTTTAGCTTTAACTTTAACTTTAACTTTGGCTTTAATTTTAACTTTAACTTTAACTTTAACTTTAACTTTAACTTTAACTTTAACTTTAACTGTAACTCTAACTTTAACTTTAACTTTAACTTCAACTTTAACTTTAACTTTAACTTTCACTTTCACTTTAACTTTAACTTTATTTTTAACTTTAACTTTAACTTTCGCTTTAACTTTAACTTTAACTTTAACTTTAACAACTTTAACTTTAACTTTAGCTTTAACTTTAACTTTAACTTTAACTTTAACTTTAACTTTAACTTTAACTTTAACTTTAACTTTCGCTTTAACTTTAACATTCACTTTAACTTTAACTTTAACTTTAATTTTAACTTAAACTTTGACTTTAACTTTAACTTTAACTTTAACTTTAATTTTAACTTTAACTTTAAATTTAACTTTAACTTTAACTTTAACAACTTTAAATTTAACTTCAGCTTTAGCTTTAACTTTAACTTTAACTTTAACTTTAACTTTAACTTTAACTTTAACTTTAACTTTAACTTTAACTTTAACTTTAACTTTAACTTTAACTTTAACTTTAACTTTAACTTTAACTTTAACTTTAACTTTAACTTTAACTTCAACGTTAACTTTAACTTTAACTTTAACTTTAACTTTAACTTTAAATTTAACTTTAACTTTAACTTTAACTTTAACAACTTTAACTTTAACTTTAACTTTAACTCTAGCTTTAACTTTAACTTTAACTTTAACTTTAACTTTAACTTTAACTTTAACTTTAACTTTAACTTTAACTTTATCTTTAACTTTAACTTTAACTTTAACTTTAACTTTAACTTCAACGTTAACTTTAACTTTAACTTTAACTTTAACTTTAACTTTAACTTTAACATTAACTTTGGCTTTAACTTTAACTTTAACTTTAACTTTCACTTTAACTTTAACTTTATTTTTAACTTTAGCTTTAACTTTAACTTTCGCTTTAACTTTAACTTTAACTTTAACTTTAACTTTAACTTTAACTTTAACTTCAACTTTAACTTTAACTTTAACTTTATTTTTAACTTTAACTTTAACTTTCGCTTTAACTTTAACATTCACTTTAACTTTAACTTTAACTTTAATTTTAACTTTATTTTTAACTTTAACTTTAACTTTAACTTTAACTTTAACTTCAACTTTAACTTTAACTTTATTTTTAACTTTAACTTTAACTTTAACTTTCGCTTTAACTTTAACTTTAACTTTTACTTTAACTTTGACTTTGACTTTAACTTTAACTTTCATTTTAACTTTAACTTTAACTTTCGCTTTAACTTTGTACATTCACTTTAACTTTAACTTTAACTTTAACTTTAACTTTAACTTTAACTTTAACTTTAACTTTAACTTTAACTTTAACTTTAACTTCAACTTTAACTTTAACTTTAACTTTAACTTTAACTTTAACTTTAACTTTAACTTTAACTTTAACTTTAACTGTGACTTTAATTTTAACTTTAAATTTAACTTTAACTTTCGCTTTAACTTTAACTTTAACTTTAACTTTAACTTCAACTTTAACTTTAACTTTAACTTTATTTTTAACTTTAACTTTAACTTTCGCTTTAACTTTAACATTCACTTTAACTTTAACTTTAACTTTAATTTTAACTTTATTTTTAACTTTAACTTTAACTTTAACTTTAACTTTAACTTCAACTTTAACTTTAACTTTATTTTTAACTTTAACTTTAACTTTAACAACTTCAACGTTAACTTTAACTTTAACTTTAACTTTAACTTTAACTTTAACTTTAAATTTAACTTTAGCTTTAACTTTAACTTTCGCTTTAACTTTAACTTTAACTTTAACTTTAACTTCAACTTTAACTTTAACTTTAACTTTATTTTTAACTTTAACTTTAACTTTCGCTTTAACTTTAACATTCACTTTAACTTTAACTTTAATTTTAACTTTATTTTTAACTTTAACTTTAACTTTAACTTTAACTTTAACTTTAACTTTATTTTTAACTTTAACTTTAACTTTAACTTCAACTTTAACTTTAACTTTAACTTTCACTTTAACTTTAACTTTAACTTTCGCTTTAACTTTGACTCTAACTTTAACTTTAACTTTAACTTCAACTTTAACTTTAACTTTAACTTTAACTTTAACGTTAACTTTAACTTTAACTTTAACTTTAATTTTAACTTTAACTTTAACTTTAAATTTAACTTTAACTTTAACTTTAACAACTTTAACTTTAACTTTAGCTTTAACTTTAACTTTAACTTTGGCTTTAATTTTAACTTTAACTTTAACTTTAACTTTAACTTTAACTTTAACTTTAACTGTAACTCTAACTTTAACTTTAACTTCAACTTTAACTTTAACTTTAACTTTCACTTTCACTTTAACTTTAACTTTATTTTTAACTTTAACTTTAACTTTAACTTTCCCTTTAACTTTAACTTTAACTTTAACTTTAACAACTTTAACTTTAACTTTAGCTTTAACTTTAACTTTAACTTTAACTTTAACTTTAACTTTAACTTTCGCTTTAACTTTAACATTCACTTTAACTTTAACTTTAACTTTAATTTTAACTTAAACTTTGACTTTAACTTTAACTTTAAATTTAACTTTAATTTTAACTTTAAATTTAACTTTAACTTTAACTTTAACAACTTTAAATTTAACTTTAGCTTTAGCTTTAACTTTAACTTTAACTTTAACTTTAACTTTAACTTTAACTTTAACTTTAACTTTAACTTTAACTTTAACTTTAACTTTAACTTTAACTTTAACTTTAACTTTAACTTTAACTTTAACTTTAACTTTAACTTCAACGTTAACTTTAACTTTAACTTTAACTTTAACTTTAACTTTAACTTTAAATTTAACTTTAACTTTAACTTTAACTTTAACAACTTTAACTTTAACTTTAACTTTAACTTTAGCTTTAACTTTAACTTTAACTTTAACTTTAACTTTAACTTTAACTTTAACTTTAACTTTAACATTCACTTTAACTTTAACTTTAACTTTAATTTTAACTTTAACTTTAACATTCACTTTAACTTTAACTTTAACTTTAATTTTAACTTAAACTTTGACTTTAACTTTAACTTTAACTTTAACTTTAATTTTAACTTTAACTTTAAATTTAACTTTAACTTTAACTTTAACAACTTTAAATTTAACTTTAGCTTTAGCTTTAACTTTAACTTTAACTTTAACTTTAACTTTAACTTTAACATTCACTTTAACTTTAACTTTAACTTTAATTTTAACTTAAACTTTGACTTTAACTTTAACTTTAACTTTAACTTTAATTTTAACTTTAACTTTAAATTTAACTTTAACTTTAACTTTAACAACTTTAAATTTAACTTTAGCTTTAGCTTTAACTTTAACTTTAACTTTAACTTTAACTTTAACTTTAACTTTAACTTTAACTTTAACTTCAACTTTAACTTTAACTTTAACTTTAACTTTAACTTTAACTTTAACTGTGACTTTAATTTTAACTTTAAATTTAACCTTAACTTTAACTTTAGCTTTAACTTTAACTTTAACTTTAACTTTAACTTTAACTTTAACTTTAACGTTAACTTTAACTTTAACTTTAACTTTAACTTTAACAACTTTAACTTTAACGTTAACTTTAACTTTAACTTTAAATTTAACTTTAACTTTAACTTTAACAACTTTAACTTTAACTTTAGCTTTAACTTTAACTTTAACTTTAACTTTGGCTTTAACTTTAATTTTAACTTTAACTTTAACTTTAACTTCAACTTTAACTTTAACTTTCACTTTAACTTTAACTTTCGCTTTAACTTTGACTCTAACTTTAACTTTAACTTTAACTTCAACTTTAACTTTAACTTTAACTTTAACTTTAACGTTAACTTTAACTTTAACTTTAACTTTAATTTTAACTTTAACTTTAACTTTAAATTTAACTTTAACTTTAACTTTAACAACTTTAACTTTAACTTTAGCTTTAACTTTAACTTTAACTTTGGCTTTAATTTTAACTTTAACTTTAACTTTAACTTTAACTTTAACTTTAACTTTAACTTTAACTTTAACTTTAACTGTAACTCTAACTTTAACTTTAACTTTAACTTCAACTTTAACTTTAACTTTAACTTTCACTTTCACTTTAACTTTAACTTTATTTTTAACTTTAACTTTAACTTTCCCTTTAACTTTAACTTTAACTTTAACTTTAACTTTAACTTTAACAACTTTAACTTTAACTTTAGCTTTAACTTTAACTTTAACTTTAACTTTAACTTTAACTTTAACTTTAACTTTAACTTTCGCTTTAACTTTAACATTCACTTTAACTTTAACTTTAATTTTAACTTAAACTTTGACTTTAACTTTAACTTTAAATTTAACTTTAATTTTAACTTTAACTTTAAATTTAACTTTAACTTTAACTTTAACAACTTTAAATTTAACTTTAGCTTTAGCTTTAACTTTAACTTTAACTTTAACTTTAACTTTAACTTTAACTTTAACTTTAACTTTAACTTTAACTTTAACTTTAACTTTAACTTTAACTTTAACTTTAACTTTAACTTTAACTTTAACTTTAACTTTAACTTCAACGTTAACTTTAACTTTAACTTTAACTTTAACTTTAACTTTAACTTTAACTTTAACTTTAAATTTAACTTTAACTTTAACTTTAACTTTAACAACTTTAACTTTAACTTTAACTTTAACTTTAGCTTTAACTTTAACTTTAACTTTAACTTTAACTTTAACTTTAACTTTAACTTTAACTTTAACTTTAACTTTAACTTTAACTTTAACTTTAACTTTAACTTTAACTTTAACTTTAACTTTAACTTTAACTTCAACGTTAACTTTAACTTTAACTTTAACTTTAACTTTAACTTTAACTTTAACTTTAACTTTAACTTTAACTTTAACTTTAACTTTAACTTTAACTTTATCTTTAACTTTAACTTTAACTTCAACTTTAACTTTAACTTTCACTTTAACTTTAACTTAATTTTTAACTTTAACTTTAACTTTGGCTTTAACTTTAACTTTAACTTTAACTTTAACTTTCACTTTCACTTTAACTTTAACTTTATTTTTAACTTTAACTTTAACTTTAACTTTCCCTTTAACTTTAACTTTAACTTTAACTTTAACAACTTTAACTTTAACTTTAGCTTTAACTTTAACTTTAACTTTAACTTTAACTTTAACTTTAACTTTAACTTTAACTTTCGCTTTAACTTTGACTCTAACTTTAACTTTAACTTTAACTTCAACTTTAACTTTAACTTTAACTTTAACTTTAACGTTAACTTTAACTTTAACTTTAACTTTAATTTTAACTTTAACTTTAACTTTAAATTTAACTTTAACTTTAACAACTTTAACTTTAACTTTAGCTTTAACTTTAACTTTAACTTTGGCTTTAATTTTAACTTTAACTTTAACTTTAACTTTAACTTTAACTTTAACTTTAACTGTAACTCTAACTTTAACTTTAACTTCAACTTTAACTTTAACTTTAACTTTCACTTTCACTTTAACTTTAACTTTATTTTTAACTTTAACTTTAACTTTAACTTTCCCTTTAACTTTAACTTTAACTTTAACTTTAACAACTTTAACTTTAACTTTAGCTTTAACTTTAACTTTAACTTTAACTTTAACTTTAACTTTAACTTTCGCTTTAACTTTAACATTCACTTTAACTTTAACTTTAACTTTAATTTTAACTTAAACTTTGACTTTAACTTTAACTTTAAATTTAACTTTAATTTTAACTTTAACTTTAAATTTAACTTTAACTTTAACTTTAACAACTTTAAATTTAACTTTAGCTTTAGCTTTAACTTTAACTTTAACTTTAACTTTAACTTTAACTTTAACTTTAACTTTAACTTTAACTTTAACTTTAACTTTAACTTTAACTTTAACTTCAACGTTAACTTTAACTTTAACTTTAACTTTAACTTTAACTTTAACTTTAACTTTAAATTTAACTTTAACTTTAACTTTAACTTTAACAACTTTAACTTTAACTTTAACTTTAACTTTAGCTTTAACTTTAACTTTAACTTTAACTTTAACTTTAACTTTAACTTTAACTTTAACTTTAACTTTAACTTTAACTTTAACATTCACTTTAACTTTAACTTTAACTTTAATTTTAACTTAAACTTTGACTTTAACTTTAACTTTAACTTTAACTTTAATTTTAACTTTAACTTTAAATTTAACTTTAACTTTAACTTTAACAACTTTAAATTTAACTTTAGCTTTAGCTTTAACTTTAACTTTAACTTTAACTTTAACTTTAACTTTAACTTTAACTTTAACTTTAACTTTATCTTTAACTTTAACTTTAACTTCAACTTTAACTTTAACTTTAACTTTAACTTTAACTTTAACTTTAACTTTAACTTTAACTTTAACTTTAACTTCAACGTTAACTTTAACTTTAACTTTAACTTTAACTTTAACTTTAACTTTAAATTTAACTTTAACTTTAACTTTAACAACTTTAACTTTAACTTTAACTTTAACTCTAGCTTTAACTTTAACTTTAACTTTAACTTTAACTTTAACTTTAACTTTAACTTTAACTTTAACTTTAACTTTAACTTTAACTTTAACTTTATCTTTAACTTTAACTTTAACTTTAACTTTAACTTTAACTTCAACGTTAACTTTAACTTTAACTTTAACTTTAACTTTAACTTTAACTTTAACTTTGGCTTTAACTTTAACTTTAACTTTAACTTTCACTTTAACTTTAACTTTATTTTTAACTTTAGCTTTAACTTTAACTTTCGCTTTAACTTTAACTTTAACTTTAACTTTAACTTCAACTTTAACTTTAACTTTAACTTTATTTTTAACTTTAACTTTAACTTTCGCTTTAACTTTAACATTCACTTTAACTTTAACTTTAACTTTAATTTTAACTTTATTTTTAACTTTAACTTTAACTTTAACTTTAACTTCAACTTTAACTTTAACTTTATTTTTAACTTTAACTTTAACTTTAACTTTCGCTTTAACTTTAACTTTAACTTTTACTTTAACTTTGACTTTGACTTTAACTTTAACTTTCATTTTAACTTTAACTTTAACTTTCGCTTTAACTTTGTACATTCACTTTAACTTTAACTTTAACTTTAACTTTAACTTTAACTTTAACTTTAACTTTAACTTTAACTTTAACTTTAACTTTAACTTTAACTTTAACTTTAACTTCAACTTTAACTTTAACTTTAACTTTAACTTTAACTTTAACTTTAACTGTGACTTTAATTTTAACTTTAAATTTAACTTTAACTTTAACTTTAGCTTTAACTTTAACTTTAACTTTAACTTTAACTTTAACTTTAACTTTAACTTTAACTTTAACGTTAACTTTAACTTTAACTTTAACTTTAACTTTAACAACTTTAACTTTAACGTTAACTTTAACTTTAACTTTAAATTTAACTTTAACTTTAACTTTAACTTTAACAACTTTAACTTTAACTTTAGTTTTAACTTTAACTTTAACTTTAACTTTGGCTTTAACTTTAATTTTAACTTTAACTTTAACTTTAACTTCAACTTTAACTTTAACTTTAACTTTCACTTTAACTTTAACTTTAACTTTCGCTTTAACTTTGACTCTAACTTTAACTTTAAATTTAACTTCAACTTTAACTTTAACTTTAACTTTAACGTTAACTTTAACTTTAACTTTAACTTTAATTTTAACTTTAACTTTAACTTTAAATTTAACTTTAACTTTAACTTTAACAACTTTAACTTTAACTTTAGCTTTAACTTTAACTTTAACTTTGGCTTTAATTTTAACTTTAACTTTAACTTTAACTTTAACTTTAACTTTAATTGTAACTCTAACTTTAACTTTAACTTTAACTTCAACTTTAACTTTAACTTTAACTTTCACTTTCACTTTAACTTTAACTTTATTTTTAACTTTAACTTTAACTTTAACTTTCCCTTTAACTTTAACTTTAACTTTAACTTTAACAACTTTAACTTTAACTTTAGCTTTAACTTTAACTTTAACTTTAACTTTAACTTTAACTTTAACTTTAACTTTAACTTTAACTTTAACTTTCGCTTTAACTTTAACATTCACTTTAACTTTAACTTTAATTTTAACTTAAATTTTGACTTTAACTTTAACTTTAAATTTAACTTTAATTTTAACTTTAACTTTAAATTTAACTTTAACTTTAACTTTAACAACTTTAAATTTAACTTTAGCTTTAGCTTTAACTTTAACTTTAACTTAACCTTAAACTTTAACTTTAACTTTAACTTTAACTTTAACTTTAACTTTAACTTTAACTTTAACTTTAACTTTAACTTTAACTTTAACTTTAACTTTAACTTCAACGTTAACTTTAACTTTAACTTTAACTTTAACTTTAACTTTAACTTTAACTTTAACTTTAACTTTAAATTTAACTTTAACTTTAACTTTAACTTTAACAACTTTAACTTTAACTTTAACTTTAACTTTAGCTTTAACTTTAACTTTAACTTTAACTTTAACTTTAACTTTAACTTTAACTTTAACTTTAACTTTAACTTTAACTTTAACTTTAACTTTAACTTTAACTTTAACTTTAACTTTAACTTTAACTTTAACTTTAACTTTAACTTTAACTTCAACGTTAACTTTAACTTTAACTTTAACTTTAACTTTAACTTTAACTTTAACTTTAACTTTAACTTTAACTTTAACTTTAACTTTAACTTTAACTTTAACTTTAACTTTAACTTTATCTTTAACTTTAACTTTAACTTCAACTTTAACTTTAACTTTCACTTTAACTTTAACTTAATTTTTAACTTTAACTTTAACTTTGGCTTTAACTTTAACTTTAACTTTAATTTTAACTTTAACTTTAACTTTAACTTTAACTTTAACTTTAACTTTAACTTTAACTTTAACTTTAACTTTAACTTTAACTTTAACTTTAACTTTAACTTTAACTTTAACTTTAACTTTAACTTTAACTTTAACTTTAACTTTAACTTTAACTTTAACTTTAACTTTAACTTTAACTTTAACTTTAACTTTAACTTCAACTTTAACTTTAATTTTAACTTTAACAACTTTAACTTTAACTTTAACTTTAGCTTTAACTTTAACTTTAACTTTAACTTTAACTTTAACTTTAACTTTAACTTTAACTTTAACTTTAACTTTAACTTTAACTTTAACTTTAACTTTAACTTTAACTTTAACTTTAACTTTAACTTTAACTTTAACTTTAACTTCAACGTTAACTTTAACTTTAACTTTAACTTTAACTTTAACTTTAACTTTAACTTTAACAACTTTAACTTTAACTTTAGCTTTAACTTTAACTTTAACTTTAACTTTAACTTCAACGTTAACTTTAACTTTAACTTTAACTTTAACTTTAACTTTAACTTTAACTTTAACTTTAACTTTAACTTTAACTTCAAGTTTAACTTTAACTTTAACTTTCACTTTAACTTTAACTTTAACTTAATTTTTAACTTTAACTTTAACTTTGGCTTTAACTTTAACTTTAACTTTAACTTTAACTTTAACTTTAACTTTAACTTTAACTTTAACTTTAACTTTAACTTTAACTTTAACTTTAACTTTAACTTTAACTTTAACTTTAACTTTAACTTTAACTTTAACTTTAACTTTAACTTTAACTTTAACTTTAACTTTAACTTTAACTTTAACTTTAACTTTAACTTTAACTTTAACTTTAACTTTAACTTTAACTTTAACTTTAACTTTAACTTTAACTTCAACGTAAACTTTAACTTTAATTTTAACTTTAACTTTAACTTTAAATTTAACTTTAACTTTAACAACTTTAACTTTAACTTTAGCTTTAACTTTAACTTTAACTTTAACTTTAACTTTAACTTTAACTTTAACTTCAACGTTAACTTTAACTTTAACTTTAACTTTAACTTTAACTTTAACTTTAACTTTAACTTTAACTTTAACTTTAACTTTAACTTTAACTTTAACTTCAACTTTAACTTTAACTTTCACTTTAACTTTAACTTAATTTTTAACTTTAACTTTAACTTTGGCTTTAACTTTAACTTTAACTTTAACTTTGACTTTAACTTTAACTTTAACTTTAACTTTAACTTTAACTTTAACTTTAACTTTAACTTTAACTTTAACTTTAACTTTAACTTTAACTTTAACTTTAACTTTAACTTTAACTTTAACTTTAACTTTAACTTTAACTTTAACTTTAACTTTAACATTAACTTCAACTTTAACTTTAACTTTCACTTTAACTTTAACTTAATTTTTAACTTTAACTTTAACTTTCGCTTTAACTTTAACTTTAACTTTAACGTTAACTTTAACTTTAACTTTAATTTTAACTTTAACTTTAACTTTAACTTTAATTTTAACTTTAACTTTAAATTTAACTTTAACTTTAACAACTTTAACTTTAACTTTAGCTTTAACTTTAACTTTAACTTTAACTTTGGCTTTAACTTTAACTTTAACTTTAACTTTAACTTTAACTTTAACTTTAACTTTAACTTTAACTTTCACTTTAACTTTAATTTTATTTTTAACTTTAGCTTTAACTTTAACTTTCGCTTTAACTTTAACTTTAACTTTAACTTTAACTTTAACTTTAACTTCAACTTTAACTTTAACGTTAACTTTAACTTTAACTTTAACTTTAACGTTAACTTTAACTTTAATTTTAACTTTAACTTTAACTTTAACTTTAACTTTAACTTTCGCTTTAACTTTGTACATTCACTTTAACTTTAACTTTAACTTTAACTTTAACTTTAACTTTAACTTTAACTTTAACTTTAATTTTAACTTTAACTTTAACTTTAACTTTAACTGTGACTTTAATTTTAACTTTAAATTTAACTTTAACTTTAACTTTAGCTTTAACTTTAACTTTAACTTTAACTTTAACTTTAACTTTAACTTTAACTTTAACTTTAACTTTAACTTTAACTTTAACTTTAACTTTAACTTTAACTTTAACGTTAACTTTAACTTTAACTTTAACTTTAACTTTAACTTCAACTTTAACTTTAACTTTAACTTTAACAACTTTAAATTTAACTTTAACTTTAACTTTAACTTTAACTTTAACTTTAACTTTAACATTAACTTCAACTTTAACTTTCACTTTAACTTTAACTTAATTTTTAACTTTAACTTTAACTTTCGCTTTAACTTTAACTTTAACTTTAACGTTAACTTTAACTTTAACTTTAATTTTAACTTTAACTTTAACTTTAACTTTAATTTTAACTTCAACTTTAAATTTAACTTTAATTTTAACTTTAACTTTAACAACTTTAACTTTAACTTTAGCTTTAACTTTAACTTTAACTTTGGCTTTAACTTTAACTTTAACTTTAACTTTAACTTTAACTTTAACTTTAACTTTAACTTTCACTTTAACTTTAATTTTATTTTTAACTTTAGCTTTAACTTTAACTTTCGCTTTAACTTTAACTTTAACTTTAACTTTAACTTCAACTTTAACTTTAACGTTAACTTTAACTTTAACTTTAACTTTAACTTTAACGTTAACTTTAACTTTAATTTTAACTTTAACTTTAACTTTAACTTTAACTTTAACTTTAACTTTAACTTTAACTTTCGCTTTAACTTTGTACATTCACTTTAACTTTAACTTTAACTTTAACTTTAACTTTAACTTTAACTTTAACTTTAACTTTAACTTTAACTTTAACTTTAACTTTAACTTTAACTTTAACTTTAACTTTAACTTTAACTTTAACTTTAACTTTAACTTTAACTTTAACTTTAACTTTAACTTTAACTTTAACTTTAACTTTAACTTTAACTTTAACTTTAACTTTAACTTTAACTTTAACTTTAACTTTAACTTTAACTTTAACTTTAACTGTGACTTTAATTTTAACTTTAAATTTAACTTTAACTTTAACTTTAGCTTTAACTTTAACTTTAACTTTAACTTTAACTTTAACTTTAACTTTAACTTTAACTTTAACTTTAACTTTAACTTTAACTTTAACTTTAACTTTAACTTTAACTTTAACTTTAACTTTAACGTTAACTTTAACTTTAACTTTAACTTTAACTTTAACTTTAACTTTAACTTCAACTTTAACTTTAACTTTAACTTTAACTTTAACAACTTTAACTTTAACTTTAACTTTAGCTTTAACTTTAACTTTAACTTTAACTTTAACTTTAACTTTAACTTTAACTTTAACTTTAACTTTAACTTTAACTTTAACTTTAACTTTAACTTTAACTTTAACTTTAACTTTAACTTTAACTTTAACTTTAACTTTAACTTTAACTTTAACTTTAACTTTAACTTTAACTTTAACTTTAACTTTAACTTCAACTTTAACTTTAACTTTCACTTTCACTTTAACTTTAACTTAATTTTTAACTTTAACTTTAACTTTGGCTTTAACTTTAACTTTAACTTTAAATTTAACTTTAACGTTAACTTTAACTTTAACTTTAACTTTAACTTTAACTTTAACTTTAACTTTAACTTTAACTTTAACTTTAACTTTAACTTTAACTTTAACTTTAACTTTAACTTTAACTTCAACGTTAACTTTAACTTTAACTTTAACTTTAATTTTAACTTTAACTTTAACTTTAACTTTAACTTTAACTTTAACTTTAACTTTAACTTTAACTTTAACTTTAACTTTAACTTTAACTTTAACTTTAACTTTAACTTTAACTTCAACTTTAACTTTAACTTTCACTTTCACTTTAACTTTAACTTAATTTTTAACTTTAACTTTAACTTTGGCTTTAACTTTAACTTTAACTTTAACTTTAACTTTAACTTTAACTTTAACTTTAACTTTAACTTTAACTTTAACTTTAACTTTAACTTTAACTTTAACTTTAACTTTAACTTTAACTTTAACTTTAACTTTAACTTTAACTTCAACTTTAACTTTAACTTTAACTTTAACAACTTTAACTTTAACTTTAACTTTAACTTTAGCTTTAACTTTAACTTTAACTTTAACTTTAACTTTAACTTTAACTTTAACTTTAACTTTAACTTTAACTTTAACTTTAACTTTAACTTTAACTTTAACTTTAACTTCAACGTTAACTTTAACTTTAACTTTAACTTTAACTTTAACTTTAACTTTAACTTTAACTTTAACAACTTTAACTTTAACTTTAACTTTAGCTTTAACTTTAACTTTAACTTTAACTTCAACGTTAACTTTAACTTTAACTTTAACTTTAACTTTAACTTTAACTTTAACTTTAACTTTAACTTTAACTTTAACTTTAACTTTAACTTCAAGTTTAACTTTAACTTTAACTTTCACTTTAACTTTAACTTTAACTTAATTTTTAACTTTAACTTTAACTTTGGCTTTAACTTTAACTTTAACTTTAACTTTAACTTTAACTTTAACTTTAACTTTAACTTTAACTTTAACTTTAACTTTAACTTTAACTTTAACTTTAACTTTAACTTTAACTTTAACTTTAACTTTAACTTTAACTTTAACTTTAACTTTAACTTTAACTTTAACTTTAACTTTAACTTTAACTTTAACTTTAACTTTAACTTTAACTTCAACGTTAACTTTAACTTTAATTTTAACTTTAACTTTAACTTTAAATTTAACTTTAACTTTAACTTTAACTTTAACTTTAACAACTTTAACTTTAACTTTAGCTTTAACTTTAACTTTAACTTTAACTTTAACTTTAACTTTAACTTTAACTTTAACTTCAACGTTAACTTTAACTTTAACTTTAACTTTAACTTTAACTTTAACTTTAACTTTAACTTTAACTTTAACTTTAACTTTAACTTTAACTTTAACTTTAACTTTAACTTTAACTTTAACTTTAACTTTAACTTTAACTTCAACTTTAACTTTAGCTTTAACTTTCACTTTAACTTTAACTTAATTTTTAACTTTAACTTTAACTTTGGCTTTAACTTTAACTTTAACTTTAACTTTAACTTTAACTTTAACTTTAACTTTAACTTTAACTTTAACATTAACTTCAACTTTAACTTTAACTTTAACTTTCACTTAAACTTTAACTTAATTTTTAACTTTAACTTTAACTTTCGCTTTAACTTTAACTTTAACTTCAACTTTAACTTTAACTTTAACTTTAACTTTAACGTTAACTTTAACTTTAACTTTAATTTTAACTTTAACTTTAACTTTAACTTTAATTTTAACTTTGACTTTAAATTTAACTTTAACTTTAACAACTTTAACTTTAACTTTAGCTTTAACTTTAACTTTAACTTTGGCTTTAACTTTAACCTTAACTTCAACTTTAACTTTAACTTTAACTTTCACTTTAACTTTAATTTTATTTTTAACTTTAGCTTTAACTTTAACTTTCGCTTTAACTTTAACTTTAACTTTAACTTTAACTTCAACTTTAACTTTAACGTTAACTTTAACTTTAACTTTAACTTTAACTTTAACTTTAACTTTAACTTTAACGTTAACTTTAACTTTAACTTTAACTTTAACGTTAACTTTAACTTTAACTTTAACTTTCACTTAAACTTTAACTTAATTTTTAACTTTAACTTTAACTTTCGCTTTAACTTTAACTTTAACTTCAACTTTAACTTTAACTTTAACTTTAACGTTAACTTTAACTTTAACTTTAATTTTAACTTTAACTTTAACTTTAACTTTAATTTTAACTTTGACTTTAAATTTAACTTTAACTTTAACAACTTTAACTTTAACTTTAGCTTTAACTTTAACTTTAACTTTGGCTTTAACTTTAACCTTAACTTCAACTTTAACTTTAACTTTAACTTTCACTTTAACTTTAATTTTATTTTTAACTTTAGCTTTAACTTTAACTTTCGCTTTAACTTTAACTTTAACTTTAACTTTAACTTCAACTTTAACTTTAACGTTAACTTTAACTTTAACTTTAACTTTAACTTTAACTTTAACTTTAACGTTAACTTTAACTTTAACTTTAACTTTAACTTTAACTTTAACTTTAACTTTAACTTTAACTTTAACTTTAACTTTAACTTCAACTTTAACTTTAGCTTTAACTTTCACTTTAACTTTAACTTAATTTTTAACTTTAACTTTAACTTTAACTTTAACTTTAACTTTAACTTTAACTTTAACTTTAACTTTAACTTTAACATTAACTTCAACTTTAACTTTAACTTTAACTTTCACTTAAACTTTAACTTAATTTTTAACTTTAACTTTAACTTTCGCTTTAACTTTAACTTTAACTTCAACTTTAACTTTAACTTTAACTTTAACTTTAACGTTAACTTTAACTTTAACTTTAATTTTAACTTTAACTTTAACTTTAACTTTAATTTTAACTTTGACTTTAAATTTAACTTTAACTTTAACAACTTTAACTTTAACTTTAGCTTTAACTTTAACTTTAACTTTGGCTTTAACTTTAACCTTAACTTCAACTTTAACTTTAACTTTAACTTTCACTTTAACTTTAATTTTATTTTTAACTTTAGCTTTAACTTTAACTTTCGCTTTAACTTTAACTTTAACTTTAACTTTAACTTCAACTTTAACTTTAACGTTAACTTTAACTTTAACTTTAACTTTAACTTTAACTTTAACTTTAACTTTAACGTTAACTTTAACTTTAACTTTAACTTTAACGTTAACTTTAACTTTAACTTTAACTTTAATTTTAACTTTAACTTTAAATTTAACTTTAACTTTAACAACTTTAACTTTAACTTTAGCTTTAACTTTAACTTTGGCTTTAACTTTAACTTTAACTTTAACTTTAACTTTAACTTTAACTTTAACTTTAACTTTAACTTTAACTTTAACTTTAACTTTAACTTTAACTTTAACTTTAACTTTAACTTTCACTTTAACTTTAACTTTATTTTTAACTTTAGCTTTAACTTTAACTTTCGCTTTAACTTTAACTTTAACTTTAACTTTAACTTTAACTTTAACTTTAACTTTAACTTTAACTTTAACTTTAACTTTAACTTTAACTTTAACTTTAACTTTAACTTTAAATTCAACTTTAACTTTAACTTTAACTTTATTTTTAACTTTAACTTTAACTTTCGCTTTAACTTTAACATTCACTTTAACTTTAACTTTAACTTTAACTTTAACTTTAACTTTAACTTTAACTTTATTTTTAACTTTAACTTTAACTTTCGCTTTAACTTTAACTTTAACTTTCACTTTAACTTTAACTTTATTTTTAACTTTAACTTTAACTTTAACTTTCGCTTTAACTTTAACTTTAACTTTTACTTTAACTTTGACTTTGACTTTAACTTTAACTTTCATTTTAACTTTAACTTTAACTTTCGCTTTAACTTTGTACATTCACTTTAACTTTAACTTTAACTTTAACTTTAACTTTAACTTTAACTTTAACTTTAACTTTAACTTTAACTTTAACTTTAACTTTAACTTTAACTTCAACTTTAACTTTAACTTTAACTTTGGCTTTAACTTTAACTTTAACTTTAACTTTAACTTTAACTTTAACTTTAACTTTAACTTTAACTTTAACTTTAACTTTAACTTTAACTTTAACTTTAACTTTAACTTTAACTTTAACTTTAACTTTAACTTTAACTTCAACTTTAACTTTAACTTTCACTTTAACTTTAACTTAATTTTTAACTTTAACTTTAACTTTCGCTTTAACTTTAACTTTAACTTTAACTTCAACTTTAACTTTAACTTTAACTTTAACTTTAACTTTAACTTTAACTTTAACTTTAACGTTAACTTTAACTTTAACTTTAATTTTAACTTTAACTTTAACTTTAAATTTAACTTTAACTTTAACAACTTTAACTTTAACTTTAGCTTTAACTTTAACTTTAACTTTGGCTTTAACTTTAACTTTAACTTTAACTTTAACTTTAACTTTAACTTTAACTTTAACTTTAACTTTAACTTTAACTTTAACTTTAACTTTAACTTCAACTTTAACTTTAACTTTCACTTTAACTTTAACTTTATTTTTAACTTTAGCTTTAACTTTAACTTTCGCTTTAACTTTAACTTTAACTTTAACAACTTTAACTTTAGCTTTAACTTTAACTTTAACTTTGGCTTTAACTTTAACTTTAACTTTAACTTTAACTTTAACTTTAACTTTAACTTTAACTTTAACTTTAACTTCAACTTTAACTGTAACTTTCACTTTAACTTTAACTTTATTTTTAACTTCAACTTTAACTTTCACTTTAACTTTAACTTTAATTTTAACTTTAACTTTAACTTTAACTTTAACTTTAACTTTAACTTTAACTTTAACTTTAACTTTAACTTTAACTTTAACTTTAACTTTAACCTTAACTTTAACTTTAACTTTCGTTTTAACTTTATCTTTATTTTTAACTTTAACTTTAACTTTAACTTTCGCTTTAACTTTAACATTCACTTTAACTTTAACTTTAACTTTAACTTTAACTTTAGCTTTAACTTTTACTTTAATTTTAACTTTAACTTTAGCTTTAACTTTAACTTTAACTTTAACTTTAACTTTAAATTTAACTTTAACTTTAACTTTCACTTTAACTTTAACTTTATTTTTAACTTTAACATTCACTTTAACTTTAACTTTTCTTTAACTTTAAATTTAACTTTAAATTTAACTTTAACTTTAACTTTAACAACTTTAACTTTAACTTTAGCTTTAACTTTAACTTTAACTTTAACTTTAACTTTAACTTTATTTTTAACTTTAACATTCACTTTAACTCTAAGTTTTCTTTAACTTTAACTTTAACTCGAACTTTAACTTTAACTTTAACTTTAGCTTTAACTTTAACTTTAACTTTAATTTTAGCTTTCACTTTTACTTTATTTTTAACTTTAACTTTTCTTTAATTTTAACTTTAACGTGAACTGTATCTTTAACTTTAACAACTTTAACTTTAATTTTAGCTTTAACTTTAACTTTAACTTTGGCTTTAACTTTAACTTTAACTTTAACTTCAACTTTAACTTTCACTTTAACTTTAACTTTATTTTTAACTTCAACTTTAACTTTCACTTTAACTTTAACTTTAACTTTCACTTTAACTTTATTTTTAACTTTAACTTTTCTTTAACTTTAACTTTAACTTTAACTTTAACTTTAACTTTAACTTTAGCTTTAACTTTAACTTTAACTTTAACTTTAACTTTAACTTTAACTTTAGCTTTAACTTTAACTTTAACTTTAACTTTAACTTTAAATTTAACTTTAACTTTAACTTTAACTTTAACTTTATTTTTAACTTTAACATTCACTTTAACTTTAACTTTTCTTTAACTTTAACTTTAACTTTAAATTTAACTTTAACTTTAACAAATTTAACTTTAACTTTAACTTTAACTTTAGCTTTAACTTTAACTTTCACTTTAACTTTAACTTTAACTTTATTTTTAACTTTAACATTCACTTTAACTTTAACTTTTCTTTAACTTTAACTTTAACTTTAACTTTAACTTTAACTTTAGCTTTAACTTTAACTTTAACTTTAACTTTAATTTTAGCTTTAACTTTAACTTTAACTTTAAATTTAACTTTAACTTTAACTTTAACTTTAACTTTAACTTTAACTTTAACTTTAACTTTCACTTTAACTTTAACTTTATTTTTAACTTTAACATTCACTTCAACTTTAACTTTTCTTTAACTTTAACTTTAACTTTAACTTGAACTTTAACTTTAACTTTAACTTTAACTTAAGCTTTAACTTTAACTTTAACTTTAACTTTAGCTTTAACTTTAACTTTAATTTTAACTTTAACTTTAACTTTAACCTTAGCTTTAAATTTAACTTTAACTTTAACTTTCACTTTCACTTTCACTTTAACTTTATTTTTAACTTTAACTTTAACTTTCGCTTTAACTTTAACATTCACTTTAACTTTAACTTTAACTTTAATTTTAACTTTAAATTTAACTTTAACTTTAACTTTAACTTTAACTTTAATTTTAACTTTAACTTTAACTTTAAATTTAACTTTAACTTTAACTTTAACTTTAACAACTTTAACTTTAACTTTAACTTTAGCTTTAACTTTAACTTTAACTTTAACTTTAACTTTAACTTTAACTTCAACGTTAACTTTAACTTTAACTTTAACTTTAAATTTAACTTTAACTTTAACTTTAACAACTTTAACTTTAACTTTAGCTTTAACTATAACTTTAACTTTGGCTTTAACTTTAACTTTAACTTTAACTTTAACTTTAACTTTAACTTTAATTTTAACTTTAACTTTAACTTTAACTTTAACTTTAACTTTAACTTTAACTTTAACTTTAACTTTAACTTTAACTTTAACTTTAACTTTAACTTTAACTTTAACTTTAACTTTAACTTTAACTTTAACTTTAACTTCAACTTTAACTTTCATTTTAACTTTAACTTTAACTTTATTTTTAACTTTAACTTTAACTTTAACCTTAACAACTTTAACTTTAACTTTAACTTTAGCTTTAACTATAACTTTAACTTTAACTTTGGCTTTAACTTTAACTTTAACTTCAACTTTAACTTTAACTTTCACTTTAACTTTAACTTTATTTTTAACTTTAACTTTAACTTTAACTTTCGCTTTAACTTTAACATTCACTTTAACTTTAACTTTAACTTTAACTTAACTTTAACTTTAACTTTAACTTTAACTTTATCTTTAACTTTAACTTTAACGTTAACTTTAACTTTAACAACTTTAACTTTAACTTTAGCTGTAACTTTAACTTTAACTTTAACTTTAAAGTTAACTTTAACTTTAACTTTAACTTTAAATTTAACTTTAATTTTAACTTTAACTTTAACAACTTTAACTCTAACTTTAACTTTAACTTTAACTTTAAAATTAACTTTAATTTTAACTTTAAATTTAACTTTAACTTTCACTTTAACTTTAACTTTAACTTTAACTTTAACTTTAACTTTAACTTTATCTTTAACTTTAACTTTAACTTTAACGTTAACTTTCACTTTAACAACTTTAACTTTAAATTTAGCTGTAACTTTAACTTTAACTTTAAAATTAACTTTAACTTTAACTTTAAATTTAACTTTAATTTTAACTTTAACTTTAACAACTTTAACTTTAACTTTAACTTTAACTTTAAAATTAACTTTAATTTTAACTTTAACTTAAACTTTAACTTCAACTTTAACTTTAACTTTCACTTTAACTTTAACTTTAACTTTATTTTTAACTTTAGCTTTAACTTTAACTTTCGCTTTAACTTTAACTTTAACTTTAACAACTTTAACTTTAGCTTTAACTTTAACTTTAACTTTAACTTTGGCTTTAACTTTAACTTTAACTTTAACTTTAACTTCAACTTTAACTGTAACTTTCACTTTAACTTTAACTTTATTTTTAACTTCAACTTTAACTTTCACTTTAACTTTAACTTTAATTTTAACTTTAACTTTAACTTTAACTTTAACTTTAACTTTAACTTTAACTTTAACTTTAACTTTAACCTTAACTTTAACTTTAACTTTCTTTTTAACTTTATCTTTATTTTTAACTTTAACTTTAACTTTCGCTTTAACTTTAACATTCACTTTAACTTTAACTTTAACTTTAACTTTAGCTTTAACTTTAACTTTAATTTTAACTTTAACTTTAGCTTTAACTTTAACTTTAACTTTAACTTTAAATTTAACTTTAACTTTAACTTTCACTTTAACTTTAACTTTATTTTTAACTTTAACATTCACTTTAACTTTAACTTTTCTTTAACTTTAAATTTAACTTTAAATTTAACTTTAACTTTAACTTTAACAACTTTAACTTTAACTTTAGCTTTAACTTTAACTTTAACTTTAACTTTAACTTTAACTTTATTTTTAACTTTAACATTCACTTTAACTCTAAGTTTTCTTTAACTTTAACTTTAACTCGAACTTTAACTTTAACTTTAACTTTAACTTTAGCTTTAACTTTAACTTTAACTTTAATTTTAGCTTTCACTTTTACTTTATTTTTAACTTTAACTTTTCTTTAATTTTAACTTTAACGTGAACTGTAACTTTAACTCTAACAACTTTAACTTTAATTTTAGCTTTAACTTTAACTTTAACTTTGGCTTTAACTTTAACTTTAACTTTAACTTTAACTTTAACTTCAACTTTAACTTTCACTTTAACTTTAACTTTATTTTTAACTTCAACTTTAACTTTCACTTTAACTTTAACTTTAACTTTAACTTTAACTTTCACTTTAACTTTATTTTTAACTTTAACTTTTCTTTAACTTTAACTTTAACTTTAACTTTAACTTTAACTTTAACTTTAACTTTAACTTTAACTTTAACTTTAACTTTAGCTTTAACTTTAACTTTAACTTTAACTTTAACTTTAACTTTAACTTTAACTTTAACTTTAACTTTAACTTTAGCTTTAACTTTACCTTTAACTTTAACTTTAAATTTAACTTTAACTTTAACTTTAACTTTATTTTTAACTTTAACATTCACTTTAACTTTAACTTTTCTTTAACTTTAACTTTAACTTTAAATTTAACTTTAACTTTAACAAATTTAACTTTTACTTTAACTTTAACTTTAACTTTAGCTTTAACTTTAACTTTCACTTTAACTTTAATTTTAACTTTATTTTTAACTTTAACATTCACTTTAACTTTAACTTTTCTTTAACTTTAACTTTAACTTTAACTTTAACTTTAGCTTTAACTTTAACTTTAACTTTAACTTTAATTTTAGCTTTAACTTTAACTTTAACTTTAAATTTAACTTTAACTTTAACTTTAACTTTAACTTTAACTTTCACTTTAACTTTAACTTTATTTTTAACTTTAACATTCACTTTAACTTTAACTTTTCTTTAACTTTAACTTTAACTTTAACTTTAACTTTAACTTTAACTTTAACTTTAACTTTAGCTTTAACTTTAACTTTAACTTTAACTTTAGCTTTAACTTTAACTTTAATTTTAACTTTAACTTTAACCTTAGCTTTAAATTTAACTTTAACTTTAACTTTCACTTTCACTTTAACTTTATTTTTAACTTTAACTTTAACTTTCGCTTTAACTTTAACATTCACTTTAACTTTAACTTTAACTTTAATTTTAACTTTAACTTTAACTTTAACTTTAACTTTAACTTTACTTTAACTTTAACTTTAACTTTAATTTTAACTTTAACTTTAACTTTAAATTTAAATTTAACTTTAACTTTAACTTTAACTTTAACAACTTTAACTTTAACTTTAACTTTAGCTTTAACTTTAACTTTAACTTTAACTTTAACTTTAACTTCAACGTTAACTTTAACTTTAACTTTAAATTTAACTTTAACTTTAACTTTAACTTTAACTTTAACAACTTTAACTTTAACTTTAGCTTTAACTATAACTTTAACTTTGGCTTTAACTTTAACTTTAACTTTAACTTTAATTTTAACTTTAACTTTAACTTTAACTTTAACTTTAACTTTAACTTTAACTTTAACTTTAACTTTAACTTTAACTTTAACTTTAACTTTAACTTTAACTTTAACTTTAACTTTAACTTTAACTTTAACTTCAACTTTAACTTTCACTTTAACTTTAACTTTAACTTTATTTTTAACTTTAACTTTAACTTTAACCTTAACAACTTTAACTTTAACTTTAACTTTAGCTTTAACTATAACTTTAACTTTAACTTTGGCTTTAACTTTAACTTTAACTTCAACTTTAACTTTAACTTTCACTTTAACTTTAACTTTATTTTTAACTTTAACTTTAACTTTAACTTTCGCTTTAACTTTAACATTCACTTTAACTTTAACTTTAACTTTAACTTAACTTTAACTTTAACTTTATCTTTAACTTTAACTTTAACGTTAACTTTAACTTTAACTTTAACAACTTTAACTTTAACTTTAGCTGTAACTTTAACTTTAACTTTAACTTTAAAGTTAACTTTAACTTTAACTTTAACTTTAAATTTAACTTTAATTTTAACTTTAACTTTAACAACTTTAACTCTAACTTTAACTTTAACTTTAACTTTAAAATTAACTTTAATTTTAACTTTAAATTTAACTTTAACTTTAACTTTCACTTTAACTTTAACTTTAACTTTAACTTTAACTTTATCTTTAACTTTAACTTTAACGTTAACTTTAACTTTAACTTTAACAACTTTAACTTTAACTTTAGCTGTAACTTTAACTTTAACTTTAACTTTAAAGTTAACTTTAACTTTAACTTTAAATTTAACTTTAATTTTAACTTTAACTTTAACAACTTTAACTTTAACTTTAACTTTAAAATTAACTTTAATTTTAACTTTAAATTTAACTTTAACTTTAACTTTCACTTTAACTTTAACTTTAACTTTAACTTTAACTTTATCTTTAACTTTAACTTTAACTTTAACGTTAACTTTAACTTTAACAACTTTAACTTTAACTTTAGCTGTAACTTTAACTTTAACTTTAACTTTAACTTTAAAGTTAACTTTAACTTTAACTTCAAATTTAACTTTAATTTTAACTTTAACTTTAACAACTTTAACTTTAACTTTAACTTTAACTATAACTTTAACTTTAACTTTAACTTTAACTTTAAAATTAACTTTAATTTTAACTTTAAATTTAACTTTAACTTTAACTTTCACTTTAACTTTAACTTTAACTTTAACTTTAACTTTAACTTTAACTTTAACTTTAACTTTAACATTCACTTTAACTTTAACTTTAACTTTCACTTTCACTTTAACTTTAACTTTATTTTTAACTTTAACTTTAACTTTAAAATTAACTTTAACTTTAACTTTAACTTTAACAACTTTAACTTTAACTTTAGCTTTAACTATAACTTTAACTTTAACTTTGGCTTTAACTTTAACTTTAACTTTAACTTTAACTTTAACTTTAACTTTAACTTTAACTTTAACTTTAACTTTAACTTTAACTTTAACTTTAACTTTAACTTTAACTTTAACTTTAACTTAACTTTAACTTTAACTTTAACTTTATCTTTAACTTTAACTTTAACGTTAACTTTAACTTTAACTTTAACAACTTTAACTTTAACTTTAGCTGTAACTTTAACTTTAACTTTAACTTTAAAGTTAACTTTAACTTTAAATTTACTTTAATTTTAACTTTAACTTTAACAACTTTAACTTTAACTTTCACTTTCACTTTAACTTTAACTTTATTTTTAACTTTAACTTTAACTTTCGTTTTAACTTTAACATTCACTTTAACTTTAACTTTAACTTAAACTTTAACTTTAACTTTAACTTTAAATTTAACTTTAACTTTAACTTTAACTTTAACTTTAACTTTAACTTTAACTTTAACTTTAACTTTAACTTTAACTTTAACTTTAACTTTAACTTTAACTTTAACTTTAACTTTAACTTTAACTTTAACTTTAACTTTAACTTTAACTTTAACTTTAACTTTAACTTTAACTTTAACTTTAACGTTAACTTTAACTTTAACTTTAACTTTAAATTTAACTTTAATTTTAACTTTAACTTTAACAACTTTAACTTTAATTTTAACTTTAGCTTTAACTTTAACGTTAACTTTAAATTTAACTTTAACTTTAAATTTAACTTTAACTTTAACAACTTTAACTTTAACTTTAGCTTTAACTTTAACTTTAAATTTAACTTTGGCTTTAACTTTAATTTTAACTTTAACTTTAACTTTAATTTTAACTTTAACTTTAACTTTAACTTTAACTTTAACTTTAACTTTCACTTTAACTTTAACTTTATTTTTAATTTAAACTTTAACTTTAAATTTCGCTTTAACTTTAACTTTAACTTCAACCTTAACTTTAACTTTAACTTTAACTTTAACTTTATTTTTAACTTTAACTTTAACTTTCGCTTTAACTTTAACTTTAACTTTAACTTTAACTTTAACTTTAACTTTAACTTTAATGTTAACTTTAACTTTAACTTTAACTTTAAATTTAACTTTAACTTTAACTTTAAATTTAACTTTAACTTTAACTTTCACTTTAACTTTAACTTTATTTTTAACTTTAACATTCACTTTAACTTTAACTTTAACTTTAACTTTAAATTTCACTTTCACTTTAACTTTAACTTTATTTTTAACTTTAACTTTAACTTTCGTTTTAACTTAAACATTCACTTTAACTTTAACTTTTCTTTAACTTTAACTTTAAATTTAACTTTAACTTTAACTTTAACAACTTTAACTTTAACTTTAACTTTAGCTTTAACTTTAACTTTCACTTTAACTTTAACTTTAACTTTAACTTTAACTTTAACTTTATTTTTAACTTTAACATTCACTTTAACTTTAACTTTTCTTTAACTTTAACATTAACTTTAACTTTAACTTTAACTTTAACTTTAGCTTTAACTTTAACTTTAAAATTAACTTTAATTTTAACTTTAAATTTAACTTTAACTTTAACTTTAACTTTCACTTTAACTTTAACTTTAACTTTAACATTCACTTTAACTTTAACTTTAACTTTCACTTTCACTTTAACTTTAACTTTATTTTTAACTTTAACTTTAACTTTAACTTTAAAATTAACTTTAACTTTAAATTTAACTTTAACTTTAACTTTAACATTCACTTTAACTTTAACTTTAACTTTCACTTTCACTTTCACTTTAACTTTAACTTTATTTTTAACTTTAACTTTAACTTTCGTTTTAACTTTAACATTCACTTTAACTTTAACTTAAACTTTAACTTTAACTTTAACTTTAAATTTAACTTTAACTTTAACTTTAACTTTAACTTTAACTTTAACTTTAACTTTAACTTTAACTTTAACTTTAACTTTAACTTTAACTTTAACTTTAACTTTAACGTTAACTTTAACTTTAACTTTAACTTTAAATTTAACTTTAATTTTAACTTTAACTTTAACTTTAACTTTATTTTTAACTTTAACTTTAACTTTAAAATTAACTTTAACTTTAACTTTAAATTTAACTTTAACTTTAACTTTAACATTCACTTTAACTTTAACTTTAACTTTAACTTTCACTTTCACTTTAACTTTAACTTTATTTTTAACTTTAACTTTAACTTTCGTTTTAACTTTAACATTCACTTTAACTTTAACTTTAACTTAAACTTTAACTTTAACTTTAAATTTAACTTTAACTTTAACATTCACTTTAACTTTAACTTTAACTTTAACTTTAACTTTAACTTTAACTTTAGCTTTAACTTTAACTTTAACTTTAACTTTAATTTTAGCTTTAACTTTAACTTTAAATTTAACTTTAACTTCAACTTCAACTTTAACTTTAACTTTAACTTTAACTTTGACTTTCACTTTCACTTTAACTTTAACTTTATTTTTAACTTTAACTTTAACTTTAACTTTCGCTTTAACTTTAACTTTAACTTTAACTTTAACTTTAACTTTAACTTTAATGTTAACTTTAACTTTAACTTTAACTTTAAATTTAACTTCAACTTTAACTTCAACTTTAACTTTCACTTTAACTTTAACTTTTCTTTAACTTTAACTTTAACTTTAACTTTAACTTTAACTTTAATGTTAACTTTAACTTTAACTTTAACTTTAAATTTAACTTCAACTTTAACTTCAACTTTAACTTTCACTTTAACTTTAACTTTTCTTTAACTTTAACTTTAACTTTAACTTTAACTTTATTTTTAACTTTAACTTTAACTTTAACCTTAACAACTTTAACTTTAACTTTAACTTTAACTTCAACGTTAACTTTAACTTTAACTTTAACTTTAAATTTAACTTTAACTTTAACTTTAACTTTAACTTTAACTTTAACAACTTTAACTTTAACTTTAGCTTTAACTATAACTTTAACTTTGGCTTTAACTTTAACTTTAACTTTAACTTTAACTTTAACTTTAATTTTAACTTTAACTTTAACTTTAACTTTAACTTTAACTTTAACTTTAACTTTGGCTTTAACTTTAACTTTAACTTTAACTTTAACTTTAACTTTAACTTTAATTTTAACTTTAACTTTAACTTTAACTTTAACTTTAACTTTAACTTTAACTTTAACTTTAACTTTAACTTTAACTTTAACTTTAACTTTAATTTTAACTTTAACGTTAACTTTAACTTTAACTTTAACTTTAAATTTAACTTTAATTTTAACTTTAACTTTAACTTTAACTTTATTTTTAACTTTAACTTTAACTTTAAAATTAACTTTAACTTTAACTTTAAATTTAACTTTAACTTTAACTTTAACATTCACTTTAACTTTAACTTTAACTTTAACTTTCACTTTCACTTTAACTTTAACTTTATTTTTAACTTTAACTTTAACTTTCGTTTTAACTTTAACATTCACTTTAACTTTAACTTTAACTTAAACTTTAACTTTAACTTTAAATTTAACTTTAACTTTAACATTCACTTTAACTTTAACTTTTCTTTAACTTTAACTTTAACTTTAACTTTAACTTTAACTTTAACTTTAACTTTAACTTTATTTTTAACTTTAACTTTAACTTTAACCTTAACAACTTTAACTTTAACTTTAACTTTAACTTTAACTTCAACGTTAACTTTAACTTTAACTTTAACTTTAAATTTAACTTTAACTTTAACTTTAACTTTAACTTTAACAACTTTAACTTTAACTTTAGCTTTAACTATAACTTTAACTTTGGCTTTAACTTTAACTTTAACTTTAACTTTAACTTTAACTTTAATTTTAACTTTAACTTTAACTTTAACTTTAACTTTAACTTTAACTTTAACTTTAACTTTAACTTTAACTTTAACTTTAACTTTAACTTTAATTTTAACTTTAACTTTAACTTTAACTTTAACTTTAACTTTAACTTTAACTTTAACTTTAACTTTAACTTTAACTTTAACTTCAACTTTAACTTTCACTTTAACTTTAACTTTAACTTTATTTTTAACTTTAACTTTAACTTTAACCTTAACAACTTTAACTTTAACTTTAACTTTAGCTTTAACTATAACTTTAACTTTAACTTTGGCTTTAACTTTAACTTTAACTTCAACTTTAACTTTAACTTTAACTTTCACTTTAACTTTAACTTTATTTTTAACTTTAACTTTAACTTTAACTTTCGCTTTAACTTTAACATTCACTTTAACTTTAACTTTAACTTTAACTTAACTTTAACTTTAACTTTATCTTTAACTTTAACTTTAACGTTAACTTTAACTTTAACTTTAACTTTAACAACTTTAACTTTAACTTTAGTTGTAACTTTAAATTTAACTTTAACTTTAAAGTTAACTTTAACTTTAATTTTAACTTTAAATTTAACTTTAATTTTAACTTTAACTTTAACAACTTTAACTCTAACTTTAACTTTAACTTTAACTTTAAAATTAACTTTAATTTTAACTTTAAATTTAACTTTAACTTTAACTTTCACTTTAACTTTAACTTTAACTTTAACTTTAACTTTAACTTTATCTTTAACTTTAACTTTAACTTTAACGTTAACTTTAACTTTAACTTTAACAACTTTAACTTTAACTTTAGCTGTAACTTTAACTTTAACTTTAACTTTAAAGTTAACTTTAACTTTAACTTTAAATTTAACTTTAATTTTAACTTTAACTTTAACAACTTTAACTTTAACTTTAACTTTAAAATTAACTTTAATTTTAACTTTAAATTTAACTTTAACTTTAACTTTCACTTTAACTTTAACTTTAACTTTAACTTTAACTTTATCTTTAACTTTAACTTTAACTTTAACGTTAACTTTAACTTTAACAACTTTAACTTTAACTTTAGCTGTAACTTTAACTTTAACTTTAACTTTAACTTTAACTTTAAAGTTAACTTTAACTTTAACTTTAAATTTAACTTTAATTTTAACTTTAACTTTAACAACTTTAACTTTAACTTTAACTTTAACTTTAAAATTAACTTTAATTTTAACTTTAAATTTAACTTTAACTTTAACTTTCACTTTAACTTTAACTTTAACTTTAACTTTAACTTTAACTTTAACATTCACTTTAACTTTAACTTTAACTTTCACTTTCACTTTAACTTTAACTTTATTTTTAACTTTAACTTTAACTTTAAAATTAACTTTAACTTTAACTTTAACTTTAACTTTAACAACTTTAACTTTAACTTTAGCTTTAACTATAACTTTAACTTTAACTTTGGCTTTAACTTTAACTTTAACTTTAACTTTAACTTTAACTTTAACTTTAACTTTAACTTTAACTTTAACTTTAACTTTAACTTTAACTTTATCTTTAACTTTAACTTTAACGTTAACTTTAACTTTAACTTTAACAACTTTAACTTTAACTTTAGCTGTAACTTTAACTTTAACTTTAACTTTAAAGTTAACTTTAACTTTAAATTTACTTTAATTTTAACTTTAACTTTAACAACTTTAACTTTAACTTTCACTTTCACTTTAACTTTAACTTTATTTTTAACTTTAACTTTAACTTTCGTTTTAACTTTAACATTCACTTTAACTTTAACTTTAACTTAAACTTTAACTTTAACTTTAACTTTAAATTTAACTTTAACTTTAACTTTAACTTTAACTTTAACTTTAACTTTAACTTTAACTTTAACTTTAACTTTAACTTTAACTTTAACTTTAACTTTAACTTTAACTTTAACTTTAACGTTAACTTTAACTTTAACTTTAACTTTAAATTTAACTTTAATTTTAACTTTAACTTTAACAACTTTAACTTTAATTTTAACTTTAGCTTTAACTTTAACGTTAACTTTAAATTTAACTTTAACTTTAAATTTAACTTTAACTTTAACAACTTTAACTTTAACTTTAGCTTTAACTTTAACTTTAAATTTAACTTTGGCTTTAACTTTAATTTTAACTTTAACTTTAACTTTAATTTTAACTTTAACTTTAACTTTAACTTTAACTTTAACTTTAACTTTAACTTTCACTTTAACTTTAACTTTATTTTTAATTTAAACTTTAACTTTAAATTTCGCTTTAACTTTAACTTTAACTTCAACCTTAACTTTAACTTTAACTTTAACTTTAACTTTAACTTTATTTTTAACTTTAACTTTAACTTTCGCTTTAACTTTAACTTTAACTTTAACTTTAACTTTAACTTTAACTTTAACTTTAACTTTAATGTTAACTTTAACTTTAACTTTAAATTTAACTTTAACTTTAACTTTAAATTTAACTTTAACTTTAACTTTCACTTTAACTTTAACTTTATTTTTAACTTTAACATTCACTTTAACTTTAAATTTCACTTTCACTTTAACTTTAACTTTAACTTTATTTTTAACTTTAACTTTAACTTTCGTTTTAACTTAAACATTCACTTTAACTTTAACTTTTCTTTAACTTTAACTTTAAATTTAACTTTAACATTCACTTTAACTTTAACTTTAACTTAAACTTTAACTTTAACTTTAACTTTAAATTTAACTTTAACTTTAACTTTAACTTTAACTTTAACTTTAACTTTAACTTTAACTTTAACTTTAACTTTAACTTTAACTTTAACTTTAACTTTAACTTTAACTTTAACTTTAACTTTAACGTTAACTTTAACTTTAACTTTAACTTTAAATTTAACTTTAATTTTAACTTTAACTTTAACTTTAACTTTATTTTTAACTTTAACTTTAACTTTAAAATTAACTTTAACTTTAACTTTAAATTTAACTTTAACTTTAACTTTAACATTCACTTTAACTTTAACTTTAACTTTAACTTTCACTTTCACTTTAACTTTAACTTTATTTTTAACTTTAACTTTAACTTTCGTTTTAACTTTAACATTCACTTTAACTTTAACTTTAACTTAAACTTTAACTTTAACTTTAAATTTAACTTTAACTTTAACATTCACTTTAACTTTAACTTTTCTTTAACTTTAACTTTAACTTTAACTTTAACTTTAACTTTAACTTTAGCTTTAACTTTAACTTTAACTTTAACTTTAATTTTAGCTTTAACTTTAACTTTAACTTTAAATTTAACTTTAACTTCAACTTCAACTTTAACTTTAACTTTAACTTTAACTTTAACTTTAACTTTAACTTTCACTTTCACTTTAACTTTAACTTTATTTTTAACTTTAACTTTAACTTTAACTTTCGCTTTAACTTTAACTTTAACTTTAACTTTAACTTTAACTTTAATGTTAACTTTAACTTTAACTTTAACTTTAAATTTAACTTTAACTTTAACTTTAACTTTAAATTTAACTTTAACTTTAACTTTCACTTTAACTTTAACTTTATTTTTAACTTTAACATTCACTTTAACTTTAACTTTAACTTTAACTTTCACTTTCACTTTAACTTCAACTTTAACTTTAACTTTAACTTTAACTTTAACTTTAACTTTAACTTTAACTTTAACTTTAACTTTAACTTTAACTTTAACTTTAACTTTAACTTCAACCTTAAACTTTAACTTTAACTTTAACTTTAAATTTAACTTTAACTTTAACTTTAAAATTAACTTTAACTTTAACTTTAAATTTAACTTTAACTTTAACTTTAACATTCACTTTAACTTTAACTTTAACTTTCACTTTCACTTTAACTTTAACTTTATTTTTAACTTTAACTTTAACTTTCGTTTTAACTTTAACATTCACTTTAACTTTAACTTAAATTTTAACTTTAAATTTAACTTTAACTTTAACATTCACTTTAACTTTAACTTTTCTTTAACTTTAACTTTAACTTTAACTTTAACTTTAACTTTAACTTTAACTTTAACTTTAACTTTAACTTTAACTTTAACTTTAACTTTAACTTTAACTTTAACTTTAACTTTAACTTTAACTTCAACCTTAAACTTTAACTTTAACTTTAACTTTAAATTTAACTTTAACTTTAACTTTAACTTTAAAATTAACTTTAACTTTAACTTTAAATTTAACTTTAACTTTAACTTTAACATTCACTTTAACTTTAACTTTAACTTTCACTTTCACTTTAACTTTAACTTTATTTTTAACTTTAACTTTAACTTTCGTTTTAACTTTAACATTCACTTTAACTTTAACTTAAACTTTAACTTTAAATTTAACTTTAACTTTAACATTCACTTTAACTTTAACTTTTCTTTAACTTTAACTTTAACTTTAACTTTAACTTTAACTTTAACTTTAACTTTAACTTTAACTTTAACTTTAACTTTAACTTTAACTTTAACTTTAACTTTCACTTTAACTTTAACTTTAACTTTAACTTTAACTTTAACTTTAACTTCAACTTTAACTTTAACTTTAACTTTAACTTTAACTTTAACGTTAACTTTAACTTTAACTTTAATTTTAACTTTAACTTTAACTTTAACTTTAACTTTAAATTTAACTTTAACTTTAACTTTAACTTTAACAACTTTAACTTTAACTTTAGCTTTAACTTTAACTTTAACTTTGGCTTTAACTTTAACTTTAACTTTAACTTTAACTTTAACTTTAGCTTTAACTTTAACTTTAACTTTAACTTTAACTTTAACTTTAACTTCAACTTTAACTTTAACTTTCACTTTAACTTTAACTTTATTTTTAACTTTAACTTTAACTTTCGCTTTAACTTTAACTTTAACTTTAACTTTAACTTTAACAACTTTAACTTTAACTTTAGCTTTTAATTTAACTTTAACTTTAACTTTAACTTTAACTTTAACTTTAACTTTAACTTTAACTTTAACTTTAACTTTAACTTTAACTTTAACTTTAACTTTAACTTTAACTTAACTTTAACTTTAACTTTAACTTTATCTTTAACTTTAACTTTAACGTTAACTTTTACTTTAACTTTAACAACTTTAACTTTAACTTTAGCTGTAACTTTAACTTTAACTTTAACTTTAAAGTTAACTTTAACTTTAACTTTAAATTTACTTTAATTTTAACTTTAACTTTAACAACTTTAACTTTAACTTTCACTTTCACTTTAACTTTAACTTTATTTTTAACTTTAACTTTAACTTTCGTTTTAACTTTAACATTCACTTTAACTTTAACTTTAACTTAAACTTTAACATTAACTTTAAATTTAACTTTAACTTTAACTTTAACTTTAACTTTAACTTTAACTCTAACTTTAACTTTAACTTTAACTTTAACTTTAACTTTAACTTTAACTTTAACTTTAACTTTAACTTTAAATTTAACTTTAACTTTAACTTTAAATTTAACTTTAACTTTA
This sequence comes from Eurosta solidaginis, assembly GCF_040869045.1. Taxonomy (NCBI): domain Eukaryota; kingdom Metazoa; phylum Arthropoda; class Insecta; order Diptera; family Tephritidae; genus Eurosta; species Eurosta solidaginis. Next base: position 17,061 of record NW_027136887.1, on the reverse strand, counting down.
ACTTTCACTTTAACTTTAACTTTATTTTTAACTTTAACATTCACTTTAACTTTAACTTTAACTTTAAATTTCACTTTCACTTTAACTTTAACTTTATTTTTAACTTTAACTTTAACTTTCGTTTTAACTTAAACATTCACTTTAACTTTAACTTTCACTTTAACTTTAACTTTAACTTTATTTTTAACTTTAACATTCACTTTAACTTTAACTTTTCTTTAACTTTAACATTAACTTTAACTTTAACTTTAACTTTAACTTTAGCTTTAACTTTAACTTTAAAATTAACTTTAATTTAACTTTAAATTTAACTTTAACTTTAACTTTCACTTTAACTTTAACTTTAACATTCACTTTAACTTTAACTTTAACTTTCACTTTCACTTTAACTTTAACTTTATTTTTAACTTTAACTTTAACTTTAACTTTAAAATTAACTTTAACTTTAAATTTAACTTTAACTTTAACTTTAACATTCACTTTAACTTTAACTTTAACTTTCACTTTCACTTTCACTTTAACTTTAACTTTATTTTTAACTTTAACTTTAACTTTCGTTTTAACTTTAACATTCATTTTAACTTTAACTTTAACTTAAACTTTAACTTTAACTTTAAATTTAACTTTAACTTTAACTTTAACTTTAACTTTAACTTTAACTTTAACTTTAACTTTAACTTTAACTTTAACTTTAACTTTAACTTTAACTTTAACTTTAACGTTAACTTTAACTTTAACTTTAAATTTAACTTTAATTTTAACTTTAACTTTAACTTTAACTTTATTTTTAACTTTAACTTTAACTTTAAAATTAACTTTAACTTTAACTTTAAATTTAACTTTAACTTTAACTTTAACATTCACTTTAACTTTAACTTTAACTTTAACTTTCACTTTCACTTTAACTTTAACTTTATTTTTAACTTTAACTTTAACTTTCGTTTTAACTTTAACATTCACTTTAACTTTAACTTTAACTTAAACTTTAACTTTAACTTTAAATTTAACTTTAACTTTAACATTCACTTTAACTTTAACTTTTCTTTAACTTTAACTTTAACTTTAACTTTAACTTTAACTTTAACTTTAACTTTAACTTTAACTTTAACTTTAACTTTAACTTTAACTTTAACTTTAACTTTAACTTTAACTTTAACTTTAACTTTAGCTTTAACTTTAACTTTAACTTTAATTTTAGATTTAACTTTAACTTTAACTTTAAATTTAACTTTAACTTCAACTTTAACTTTAACTTTAACTTTAACTTTAACTTTCACTTTCACTTTAACTTTAACTTTATTTTTAACTTTAACTTTAACTTTAACTTTCGCTTTAACTTTAACTTTAACTTTAACTTTAACTTTAACTTTAATGTTAATTTAACTTTAACTTTAACTTTAAATTTAACTTTAACTTTAACTTTAAATTTAACTTTAACTTTAACTTTAACTTTCACTTTAACTTTAACTTTATTTTTAACTTTAACATTCACTTTAACTTTAACTTTAACTTTAACTTTAACTTTAACTTTCACTTTCACTTTAACTTCAACTTTAACTTTAACTTTAACTTTAACTTTAATTTTAACTTTAACTTTAACTTTAACTTTAACTTTAACTTTAACTTTAACTTTAACTTTAACTTTAACTTCAACTTTAACTTTAACTTTAACTTTAACTTTAACTTTAACTTTAACTTTAACTGTGACTTTAACTTTAACTTTAAATTTAACTTTAACTTTCACTTTAACTTTAAAATTAACTTTAACTTTAACTTTAAATTTAACTTTAACTTTAACTTTAACATTCACTTTAACTTTAACTTTAACTTTCACTTTAACTTTAACTTTATTTTTAACTTTAACTTTCGTTTTAACTTTAACATTCACTTTAACTTTAACTTAAACTTTAACTTTAAATTTAACTTTAACTTTAACTTTAACATTCACTTTAACTTTAACTTTTCTTTAACTTTAACTTTAACTTTAACTTTAACTTTAACTTTAACTTTTACTTTAACTTTAACTTTAACTTTAACTTTAACTTTAACTTTAACTTTAACTTTAACTTTAACTTTAACTTCAACTTTAACTTTAACTTTAACTTTCACTTTAACTTTAACTTAATTTTTAACTTTAACTTTAACTTTCGCTTTAACTTTAACTTTAACTTTAACTTTAACTTTAACTTTAACTTCAACTTTAACTTTAACTTTAACTTTAATTTCAACTTTAACTTTAACGTTAACTTTAACTTTAACTTTAATTTTAACTTTAACTTTAACTTTAACTTTAACTTTAACTTTAAATTTAACTTTAACTTTAACTTTAACAACTTTAACTTTAACTTTAGCTTTAACTTTAACTTTAACTTTGGCTTTAACTTTAACTTTAACTTTAACTTTAACTTTAACTTTAACTTTAACTTTAACTTTAACTTTAACTTTAACTTTAACTTTAACTTTAACTTTAACTTTAACTTTAACTTTAACTTTAACTTTAACTTTAACTTTAACTTCAACTTTAACTTTAACTTTCACTTTAACTTTAACTTTATTTTTAACTTTAACTTTAACTTTAACTTTCGCTTTAACTTTAACTTTAACTTTAACTTTAACAACTTTAACTTTAACTTTAGCTTTAACTTTAACTTTAACTTTAACTTTGGCTTTAACTTTAACTTTAACTTTAACTTTAACTTTAACTTTAACTTTAACTTTAACTTTAACTTTAACTTTAACTTTAACTTTAATTTTCACTTTAACTTTAACTTTATTTTTAACTTCAACTTTAACTTTCACTTTAACTTTAACTTTAATTTTAACTTTAACTTTAACTTTAACTTTAACTTTAACTTTAACTTTAACTTTAACTTTAACTTTAACTTTAACTTTAACCTTAACTTTAACTTTAACTTTCATTTTAACTTTATCTTTATTTTTAACTTTAACTTTAACTTTAACTTTCGCTTTAACTTTAACATTCACTTTAACTTTAACTTTAACTTTAACTTTAGCTTTAACTTTAACTTTAACTTTAACTTTAAATTTTACTTTAACTTTAGCTTTAACTTTAACTTTAACTTTAAATTTAACTTTAACTTTAACTTTCACTTTAACTTTAACTTTATTTTTAACTTTAACATTCACTTTAACTTTAACTTTTCTTTAACTTTAACTTTAAATTTAACTTTAACTTTAACAACTTTAACTTTAACGTTAGCTTTAACTTTAACTTTAACTTTAACTTTAACTTTAACTTTAACTTTCACTTTAACTTTAACATTCACTTTAACTCTAAGTTTTCTTTAACTTTAACTTTAACTTGAACTTTAACTTTAACTTTAACTTTAACTTTAGCTTTAGCTTTAACTTTAACTTTAATTTTAGCTTTCACTTTAACTTTATTTTTAACTTTAACTTTTCTTTAACTTTAACTTTAACTTGAACTTTAACTTTAACTTTAACAACTTTAACTTTAATTTTAGCTTTAACTTTAACTTTAACTTTGGCTTTAACTTTAACTTTAACTTTAACTTTAACTTTAACTTCAACTTTAACTTTAACTTTAACTTTATTTTTAACTTCAACTTTAACTTTAACTTTCACTTTAACTTTAACTTTAACTTTAACTTTCACTTTAACTTTATTTTTAACTTTAACTTTTCTTTAACTTTAACTTTAACTTTAACTTTAACTTTAACTTTAACTTTAACTTTAACTTGAACTTTAACTTTAACTTTAACTTTAACTTTAACTTTAGCTTTAACTTTAACTTTAACTTTAACTTTAGCTTTAACTTTAACTTTAACTTTAACTTTAAATTTAACTTTAACTTTAACTTTAACTTTCACTTTAACTTTAACTTTATTTTTAACTTTAACATTCACTTTAACTTTAACTTTTCTTTAACTTAACTTTAACTTTAAATTAACTTTAACTTTAACAACTTTAACTTTAACTTTAACCTTAGCTTTAACTTTAACTTTCACTTTAATTTTAACTTTATTTTTAACTTTAAAATTCACTTTAACTTTAACTTTTCTTTAACTTTAACTTTAATTTTAACTTTAACTTTAGCTTTAACTTTAGCTTTAACTTTAATTTTAGCTTTAACTTTAACTTTAACTTTAACTTTAAATTTAACTTTAACTTTAACTTTAACTTTCACTTTAACTTTAACTTTATTTTTAACTTTAACATTCACTTTAACTTTAACTTTTCTTTAACTTTAACTTTAACTTGAACTTGAACTTTAACTTTAACTTTAACTTTAGCTTTAACTTTAACTTTAACTGTAACTTTAGCTTTAACTTTAACTTTAATTTTAACTTTAACTTTAACTTTAACCTTAGCTTTAAATTTAACTTTAACTTTAACTTTCACTTTTACTTTCACTTTAACTTTAACTTTATTTTTAACTTTAACTTTAACTTTAACTTTAATTTTAGCTTTAACTTTAACTTTAAATTTAACTTTAACTTTAACTTTTACTTTCACTTTAACTTTAACTTTATTTTTAACTTTAACATTCACTTTAACTTTAACTTTTCTTTAACTTTAACTTTAACTTTAACTTTAACTTTAACTTTAACTTTAACTTGAACTTTAACTTTAACTTTAACTTTAACTTTAGCTTTAACTTTAACTTTAACCTTAGCTTTAAATTTAACTTTAACTTTAACCTTAGCTTTAAATTTAACTTTAACTTTAACTTTCACTTTTACTTTCACTTTAACTTTATTTTTAACTTTAACTTTAACTTTAACTTTAATTTTAGCTTTAACTTTAACTTTAAATTTAACTTTAACTTTAACTTTTACTTTCACTTTAACTTTAACTTTATTTTTAACTTTAACATTCACTTTAACTTTAACTTTTCTTTAACTTTAACTTTAACATTCACTTTAACTTTAACTTTAATTTTAACTTTAACTTTGACTTTAACTTTAACTTTAATTTTAACTTTAACTTTAACATTAAATTTAACTTTAACTTTAACTTTAACTTTAACAACTTTAACTTTAACTTTAGCTTTAACTTTAACTTTAACTTTAACTTTAACTTTAACTTCAACGTTAACTTTAACTTTAACTTCAAATTTAACTTTAACTTTAACAACTTTAACTTTAACTTTACCTTTAACTTTAGCTTTAACTATAACTTTAACTTTAACTTTGGCTTTAACTTTAACTTTAACTTTAACTTTAACTTTAACTTTAACTTTAACTTTAACTTTAACTTTAACTTTAACTTTAACTTTAACTTTAACTTTAACTTTAACTTCGACTTTAACTTTAACTTTCACTTTAACTTTAACTTTATTTTTAACTTTAACTTTAACTTTAACCTTAACAACTTTAACTTTAACTTTAACTTTAGCTTTAACTATAACTTTAACTTTAACTTTGGCTTTAACTTTAACTTTAACTTTAACTTTCATTTTAACTTTATCTTTATTTTTAACTTTAACTTTAACTTTAACTTTCGCTTTAACTTTAACATTCACTTTAACTTTAACTTTAACTTTAACTTTAACTTTAGCTTTAACTTTAACGTTAACTTTAACTTTAAATTTAACTTTAACTTTAGCTTTAACTTTAACTTTAACTTTAACTTTAACTTTAACTTTAACTTTAAATTTAACTTTAACTTTAACTTTCACTTTAACTTTAACTTTATTTTTAACTTTAACATTCACTTTAACTTTAACTTTTCTTTAACTTTAACTTTAAATTTAAATTTAACTTTAACTTTAACTTTAACTTTCACTTTAACTTTAACTTTAACTTTAATTTTAACTTTAACTTTAACTTTAACTTTAACTTTAACTTTAACTTTAACCTTAACTTTAACTTTAACTTTAACTTTCATTTTAACTTTATCTTTATTTTTAACTTTAACTTTAACTTTAACTTTCGCTTTAACTTTAACATTCACTTTAACTTTAACTTTAACTTTAACTTTAACTTTAGCTTTAACTTTAACTTTAACTTTAACTTTAAATTTAACTTTAACTTTAGCTTTAACTTTAACTTTAACTTTAACTTTAAATTTAACTTTAACTTTAACTTTAACTTTAACTTTCACTTTAACTTTAACTTTAACTTTATTTTTAACTTTAACATTCACTTTAACTTTAACTTTTCTTTAACTTTAACTTTAACTTTAACTTTAAATTTAACTTTAACTTTAACTTTAACAACTTTAACTTTAACTTTAGCTTTAACTTTAACTTTAACTTTAACTTTAACTTTAACTTTAACTTTAACTTTAACTTTAACTTTAACTTTCACTTTAACTTTAGCTTTATTTTTAACTTTAACATTCACTTTAACTCTAAGTTTTCTTTAACTTTAACTTGAACTTTAACTTTAACTTTAGCTTTAACTTTAACTTTAACTTTAATTTTAGCTTTCACTTTAACTTTATTTTTAACTTTAACTTTTCTTTAACTTTAACTTTAACTTGAACTTTAACTTTAACAACTTTAACTTTAATTTTAGCTTTAACTTTAACTTTGGCTTTAACTTTAACTTTAACTTTAACTTCAACTTTAACTTTCACTTTAACTTTAACTTTATTTTTAACTTCAACTTTAACTTTAACTTTCACTTTAACTTTAACTTTAACTTTAACTTTCATTTTAACTTTATTTTTAACTTTAACTTTTCTTTAACTTTAACTTTAACTTTAACTTTAACTTGAACTTTAACTTTAACTTTAACTTTAACTTTAACTTTAACTTTAGCTTTAACTTTAACTTTAACTTTAACTTTAACTTTAGCTTTAACTTTAACTTTAACTTTAACTTTAAATTTAACTTTAACTTTAACTTTAACTTTCACTTTAACTTTAACTTTATTTTTAACTTTAACATTCACTTTAACTTTAACTTTTCTTTAACTTTAACTTTAACTTTAAATTTAACTTAAACTTTAACAACTTTAACTTTAACTTTAACTTTAGCTTTAACTTTAACTTTCACTTTAATTTTAACTTTATTTTTAACTTTAACATTCACTTTAACTTTAATTTTTCTTTAACTTTAACTTTAACTTTAACTTTAACTTTAACTTTAGCTTTAACTTTAACTTTAACTTTAATTTTAGCTTTAACTTTAACTTTAAATTTAACTTTAACTTTAACTTTTACTTTCACTTTAACTTTAACTTTATTTTTAACTTTAACATTCACTTTAACTTTAACTTTTCTTTAACTTTAACTTTAACTTTAACTTTAACTTGAACTTTAACTTTAACTTTAACTTTAACTTTAGCTTTAACTTTAACTTTAACCTTAGCTTTAAATTTAACTTTAACTTTAACTTTCACTTTTACTTTCACTTTAACTTTAACTTTATTTTTAACTTTAACTTTAACTTTCGCTTTAACTTTAACATTCACTTTAACTTTAACTTTAACTTTAATTTTAACTTTAACTTTGACTTTAACTTTAACTTTAATTTTAACTTTAACTTTAACTTTAAATTTAACTTTAACTTTAACAACTTTAACTTTAACTTTAACTTTAGCTTTAACTTTAACTTTAACTTTAATTTTAACTTTAACTTTAACTTTAAATTTAACTTTAACTTTAACAACTTTAACTTTAACTTTAACTTTAGCTTTAACTTTAACTTTAACTTTAACTTTAACTTTAACTTTAACTTTAACTTTAACTTTAACTTTAACTTCAAAGTTAACTTTAACTTTAACTTTAAATTTAACTTTAACTTTAACTTTAACTTTAACTTTAACTTTAACTTTAACTTTAACTTTAACTTTAACTTTAACAACTTTAACTTTAACTTTAGCTTTAACTATAACTTTAACTTTAACTTTGGCTTTAACTTTAACTTTAACTTTAACTTTATCTTTAACTTTAACTTTAATTTTAACTTTAACTTTAACTTTAACTTTAACTTTAACTTTAACTTTAACTTTAACTTTAACAACTTTAACTTTAACTTTAACTTTAGCTTTAACTATAACTTTAACTTTAACTTTGGCTTTAACTTTAACTTTAACTTTAACTTTAACTTTAACTTTAACTTTAACTTTAACTTTAACTTTAACTTTAACTTTAACTTTAACTTTAACTTTAACTTTAACTTTAACTTTAACTTTAACTTTAACTTTAACTTTAACTTTAACTTTAACTTTAACTTTAACTTTAACTTTAACTTTAACTTTAACTTTAACTTTAACTTTAACTTTAACTTTAACTTTAACTTTAACTTTAACTTTAACTTTAACTTTAACTTCAACTTTAACTTTAACTTTCACTTTAACTTTAACTTTATTTTTAAATTTAACTTTAACTTTAACCTTAACAACTTTAACTTTAACTTTAGCTTTAACTTTAACTTTAACTTTAACTTTAACAACTTTAACTTTAACTTTAGCTTTAACTTTAACTTTAACTTTAACTTTGGCTTTAACTTTAACTTTAACTTTAACTTTAACTTTAACGTTAACTTTAACTTTAACTTTAACTTTAACTTTAACTTTAATTTTCACTTTAACTTTAACTTTATTTTTAACTTCAACTTTAACTTTCACTTTAACTTTAACTTTAATTTTAACTTTAACTTTAACTTTAACTTTAACTTTAACTTTCGCTTTAACTTTAACTTTAACTTTAACTTTAACAACTTTAACTTTAACTTTAGCTTTAACTTTAACTTTAACTTTAACTTTGGCTTTAACTTTAACTTTAACTTTAACTTTAATTTTAACTTTAATTTTCACTTTAACTTTAACTTTATTTTTAACTTCAACTTTAACTTTCACTTTAACTTTAACTTTAATTTTAACTTTAACTTTAACTTTAACTTTAACTTTAACTTTAACTTTAACTTTAACTTTAACTTTAACTTTAACTTTAACTTTAACTTTAACCTTAACTTTAACTTTAACTTTCATTTTAACTTTATCTTTATTTTTAACTTTAACTTTAACTTTAACTTTCGCTTTAACTTTAACATTCACTTTAACTTTAACTTTAACTTTAACTTTAGCTTTAGCTTTAACTTTAACTTTAACTTTAACTTTAACTTTAACTTTAAATTTAACTTTAACTTTAGCTTTAACTTTAACTTTAACTTTAAATTTAACTTTAACTTTAACTTTAACTTTAACTTTCACTTTAACTTTATTTTTAACTTTAACATTCACTTTAACTTTAACTTTTCTTTAACTTTAACTCTAACTTTAAATTTAACTTTAACTTTAACTTTAACAACTTTAACTTTAACTTTAACTTTAGCTTTAGCTTTAACTTTAACTTTAACTTTAACTTTAACTTTAACTTTAACTTTAACTTTAACTTTCACTTTAACTTTAACTTTATTTTTAACTTTAACATTCACTTTAACTCTAAGTTTTCTTTAACTTTAACTTTAACTTGAACTTTAACTTTAACTTTAACTTTCACTTTAACTTTAACTTTAGCTTTAACTTTAACTTTAATTTTAGCTTTCACTTTAACTTTATTTTTAACTTTAACTTTTCTTTAACTTTAACTTTAACTTTAACTTGAACTTTAACTTTAACTTTAACAACTTTAACTTTAATTTTAGCTTTAACTTTAACTTTAACTTTGGCTTTAACTTTAACTTTAACTTTAACTTTAACTTTAACTTCAACTTTAACTTTCACTTTAACTTTAACTTTATTTTTAACTTCAACTTTAACTTTAACTTTCACTTTAACTTTAACTTTAACTTTAACTTTCACTTTAACTTTATTTTTAACTTTAACTTTTCTTTAACTTTAACTTTAACTTGAACTTTAACTTTAACTTTAACTTTAACTTTAACTTTAACTTTAACTTTAGCTTTAACTTTAACTTTAACTTTAACTTTAGCTTTAACTTTAACTTTAACTTTAACTTTAAATTTAACTTTAACTTTAACTTTAACTTTCACTTTAACTTTAACTTTATTTTTAACTTTAACATTCACTTTAACTTTAACTTTTCTTTAACTTTAACTTTAACATTAAATTTAACTTTAACTTTAACAACTTTAACTTTAGCTTTAACTTTAACTTTAACTTTAACTTTAAATTTAACTTTAACTTTAGCTTTAATTTTAACTTTAACTTTAACTTTAACTTTAAATTTAACTTTAACTTTAACTTTAACTTTCACTTTAACTTTAACTTTATTTTTAACTTTAACATTCACTTTAACTTTAACTTTTCTTTAACTTTAACTTTAAATTTAACTTTCACTTTAACTTTAACTTTAATTTTAACTTTAACTTTAACTTTAACTTTAACTTTAACCTTAACTTTAACTTTAACTTTAACTTTCATTTTAACTTTATTTTTATTTTTAACTTTAACTTTAACTTTCGCTTTAACTTTAACATTCACTTTAACTTTAACTTTAACTTTAACTTTAACTTTAGCTTTAACTTTAACTTTAACTTTAACTTTAAATTTAACTTTAACTTTAGCTTTATCTTTAACTTTAACTTTAACAACTTTAAAATTAACTTTAGCTTTAACTTTAACTTTAACTTTAACTTTAACTTTAACTTTCACTTTAACTTTAACTTTATTTTTAACTTTAACATTCACTTTAACTCTAAGTTTTCTTTAACTTTAACTTTAACTTGAACTTTAACTTTAACTTTAACTTTAACTTTAACTTTAACTTTAGCTTTAACTTTAACTTTAACTTTAATTTTAGCTTTCACTTTAACTTTATTTTTAACTTTAACTTTTCCTTAATTTTAACTTTAACTTGAACTTTAACTTTAACAACTTTAACTTTAATTTTAGCTTTAACTTTAACTTTAACTTTGGCTTTAACTTTAACTTTAACTTTAACTTTAACTTTAACTTTAACTTTAACTTTAACTTTAACTTTAACTTTAACTTTAACTTTAACTTCAACTTTAACTTTCACTTTAACTTTAACTTTAACTTTATTTTTAACTTCAACTTTAACTTTAACTTTCACTTTAACTTTAACTTTAACTTTCACTTTAACTTTATTTTTAACTTTAACTTTTCTTTAACTTTAACTTTAACTTGAACTTTAACTTTAACTTTATCTTTAGCTTTAACTTTAACTTTAACTTTAACTTTAACTTTAACTTTATCTTTAACTTTAACTTTAACTTTAACTTTAAATTTAACTTTAACTTTAACTTTCACTTTAACTTTATTTTTAACTTTAACATTCACTTTAACTTTAACTTTTCTTTAACTTTAACTTTAAATTTAACTTTAACTTTAACAACTTTAACTTTAACTTTAGCTTTAACTTTAACTTTCACTTTAATTTTAACTTTATTTTTAACTTTAACATTCACTTTAACTTTAACTTTTCTTTAACTTTAACTTTAACTTTAACTTTAACTTTAACTTTAACTTTAGCTTTAACTTTAACTTTAACTTTAACTTTAATTTTAACTTTAACTTTAACCTTAGCTTTAAATTTAACTTTAACTTTAACTTTCACTTTTACTTTCACTTTAACTTTAACTTTAACTTTATTTTTAACTTTAACTTTCGCTTTAACTTTAACATTCACTTTAACTTTAACTTTAATTTTAACTTTAACTTTGACTTTAACTTTAACTTTAATTTTAACTTTAACTTTAACTTTAAATTTAACTTTAACTTTAACTTTAACTTTAACTTTAACTTTCACTTTAACTTTAACTTTATTTTTAACTTTAACATTCACTATAACTTTAACTTTTCTTTAGCTTTAACTTTAACTTTAACTTTAACTTTAACTTGAACTTTAACTTTAACTTTAACTTTAGCTTTAACTTTAACTTTAACTTTAGCTTTTACTTTAACTTTAATTTTAACTTTAACTTTAACTTTAACCTTAGCTTTAAATTTAACTTTAACTTTAACTTTCACTTTTACTTTCACTTTAACTTTAACTTTAACTTTATTTTTAACTTTAACTTTAACTTTCGCTTTAACTTTAACATTCACTTTAACTTTAACTTTAACTTTAATTTAACTTTAAAGTTTTGACTTTAACTTTAACTTTGACTTTAACTTTAACTTTAATTTTAACTTTAACTTTAGCTTTAACTTTAACTTTAACTTTAACTTTAACTTTAACTTTAAATTTAACTTTAACTTTAACTTTAACTTTCACTTTAACTTTAACTTTATTTTTAACTTTAACATTCACTTTAACTTTAACTTTTCTTTAACTTTAACTTTAACTTTAAATTTAACTTTAACTTTCACTTTAACTTTAATTTTAACTTTAACTTTAACTTTAACTTTAACTTTAACTTTAACTTTAACTTTAACCTTAACTTTAACTTTAACTTTAACTTTCATTTTAACTTTATCTTTATTTTTAACTTTATTTTTAACTTTAACATTCACTTTAACTTTAACTTTTCTTTAACTTTAACTTTAAATTTAACTTTAACTTTAACAACTTTAACTTTAACTTTAACTTTAGCTTTAACTTTAACTTTCACTTTAATTTTAACTTTATTTTTAACTTTAGCATTCACTTTAACTTTAACTTTTCTTTAACTTTAATTTTAACTTTAAATTTAACTTTAACTTTAACTTTAACTTTAACTTTAACTTTAACTTTCACTTTAACTTTAACTTTATTTTTAACTTTAACATTCACTTTAACTTTAACTTTTCTTTAACTTTAACTTTAACTTTAACTTTAACTTTAACTTTAACTTTAACTTGAACTTTAACTTTAACTTTAACTTTAGCTTTAACTTTAACTTTAACTTTAACTTTAACTTTAACTTTAACTTTAACTTTAGCTTTAACTTTAACTTTAATTTTAACTTTAACTTTAACTTTAATCTTAGCTTTAAATTTAACTTTAACTTTAACTTTCACTTTTACTTTCACTTTAACTTTAACTTTAACTTTATTTTTAACTTTAACTTTCGCTTTAACTTTAACATTCACTTTAACTTTAACTTTAATTTTAACTTTAACTTTGACTTTAACTTTAACTTTAATTTTAACTTTAACTTTAACTTTAAATTTAACTTTAACTTTAACTTTAACAACTTTAACTTTAACTTTAACTTTAGCTTTAACTTTAACTTTAACTTTAACTTTAACTTTAACTTCAACGTTAACTTTAACTTTAACTTTAACTTTAACTTTAACTTTAAATTTAACTTTAACTTTAACTTTAACTTTAACTTTAACTTTAACTTTAACAACTTTAACTTTAACTTTAGCTTTAACTATAACTTTATCTTTAACTTTGGCTTTAACTTTAACTTTAACTTTAACTTTAACTTTAACTTTAACTTTAACTTTAACTTTAACTTTAACTTTAACTTTAACTTTAACTTTAACTTTAACTTTAACTTTAACTTTAACTTTAACTTTAACTTTAACTTTAACTTTAACTTTAACTTTAACTTTAACTTTAACTTTAACTTTAACTTTAACTTTAACTTTAACTTTAACTTTAACTTTAACTTTAACTTCAACTTCAACTTTAACTTTAACTTTCACTTTAACTTTAACTTTATTTTTAACTTTAACTTTAACCTTAACAACTTTAACTTTAACTTTAACTTTAGCTTTAACTATAACTTTAACTTTAACTTTGGCTTTAACTTTAACTTTAACTTTAACTTTAACTTTAACTTTAACTTTAACTTTAACTTTAACTTTAACTTTAACTTTAACTTCAACTTTAACTTTAACTTTAACTTTCACTTTAACTTTAACTTTATTTTTAACTTTAACTTTAACTTTAACTTTCGCTTTAACTTTAACATTCACTTTAACTTTAACTTTAACTTTAACTTAACTTTAACTTTAACTTTAACTTTATCTTTAACTTTAACTTTAACGTTAACTTTAACTTTAACTTTAACTTTAACTTTAACAACTTTAACTTTAACTTTAGCTGTAACTTTCACTTTAACTTTAACTTTAAAGTTAACTTTAACTTTAACTTTAACTTTAAATTTAACTTTAATTTTAACTTTAACTTTAACTTTAAAATTAACTTTAATTTTAACTTTAAATTTAACTTTAACTTTAACTTTAACTTTCACTTTAACTTTAACTTTAACTTTAACTTTAACATTCACTTTAACTTTAACTTTAACTTTCAATTTCACTTTAAAATTAACTTTAACTTTAACTTTAAATTTAACTTTAACTTTAACTTTAACATTCACTTTAACTTTAACTTTAACTTTAACTTTCACTTTCACTTTCACTTTAACTTTAACTTTATTTTTAACTTTAACTTTAACTTTCGTTTTAACTTTAACATTCAATTTAACTTTAACTTTAACTTAAACTTTAACTTTAACTTTAAATTTAACTTTAACTTTAACTTTAACTTTAACTTTAACTTTAACTTTAACGTTAACTTTAACTTTAACTTTAACTTTAAATTTAACTTTAATTTTAACTTTAACTTTAACAACTTTAACCTTAATTTTAACTTTAGCTTTAACTTTAACTTTAACGTTAACTTTAACTTTAACTTTAACTTTAACTTTAACTTTAACTTTAAATTTAACTTTAACTTTAACAACTTTAACTTTAACTTTAGCTTTAACTTTAACTTTAAATTTAACTTTGGCTGTAACTTTAATTTTAACTTTAACTTTAACTTTAATTTTAACTTTAACTTTAACTTTAACTTTAACTTTAACTTTAACTTTAACTTTAACTTTAACTTTAACTTTAACTTTAACTTTAACTTTAACTTTAACTTTAACTTTAACTTTAACTTTAACTTCAACTTTAACTTTAACTTTCACTTTAACTTTAACTTTATTTTTAAATTTAACTTTAACTTTAACCTTAACAACTTTAACTTTAACTTTAGCTTTAACTTTAACTTTAACTTTAACTTTAACAACTTTAACTTTAACTTTAGCTTTAACTTTAACTTTAACTTTAACTTTGGCTTTAACTTTAACTTTAACTTTAACTTTAACTTTAACTTTAACTTTAACTTTAACTTTAATTTTCACTTTAACTTTAACTTTATTTTTAACTTCAACTTTAACTTTCACTTTAACTTTAACTTTAATTTTAACTTTAACTTTAACTTTAACTTTAACTTTAACTTTAACTTTAACTTTAACTTTAACTTTAACTTTAACTTTAACTTTAACTTTAACTTTCATTTTAACTTTATCTTTATTTTTAACTTTAACTTTAACTTTAACTTTCGCTTTAACTTTAACTTTAACTTTAACTTTAACAACTTTAACTTTAACTTTAGCTTTAACTTTAACTTTAACTTTAACTTTGGCTTTAACTTTAACTTTAACTTTAACTTTAATTTTAACTTTAATTTTCACTTTAACTTTAACTTTATTTTTAACTTCAACTTTAACTTTCACTTTAACTTTAACTTTAATTTTAACTTTAACTTTAACTTTAACTTTAACTTTAACTTTAACTTTAACTTTAACTTTAACCTTAACTTTAACTTTAACTTTCATTTTAACTTTATCTTTATTTTTAACTTTAACTTTAACTTTAACTTTCGCTTTAACTTTAACATTCACTTTAACTTTAACTTTAACTTTAACTTTAGCTTTAGCTTTAACTTTAACTTTAACTTTAACTTTAACTTTAACTTTAACTTTAGCTTTAACTTTAACTTTAACTTTAAATTTAACTTTAACTTTAACTTTAACTTTAACTTTCACTTTAACTTTATTTTTAACTTTAACATTCACTTTAACTTTAACTTTTCTTTAACTTTAACTTTAACTTTAAATTTAACTTTAACTTTAACTTTAACAACTTTAACTTTAACTTTAACTTTAGCTTTAGCTTTAACTTTAACTTTAACTTTAACTTTAACTTTAACTTTAACTTTAACTTTAACTTTGACTTTCACTTTAACTTTAACTTTATTTTTAACTTTAACATTCACTTTAACTCTAAGTTTTCTTTAACTTTAACTTTAACTTGAACTTTAACTTTAACTTTAACTTTCACTTTAACTTTAACTTTAGCTTTAACTTTAACTTTAATTTTAGCTTTCACTTTAACTTTATTTTTAACTTTAACTTTTCTTTAACTTTAACTTTAACTTTAACTTGAACTTTAACTTTAACTTTAACAACTTTAACTTTAATTTTAGCTTTAACTTTAACTTTAACTTTGGCTTTAACTTTAACTTTAACTTTAACTTTAACTTTAACTTCAACTTTAACTTTCACTTTAACTTTAACTTTATTTTTAACTTTAATTTTAACTTTAACTTTCGCTTTAACTTTAAATTTAACTTTAACTTTAGCTTTAACTTTAACTTTAACTTTAAATTTAACTTTAACTTTAACTTTAACTTTAACTTTCACTTTAACTTTATTTTTAACTTTAACATTCACTTTAACTTTAACTTTTCTTTAACTTTAACTTTAACTTTAAATTTAACTTTAACTTTAACTTTAACAACTTTAACTTTAACTTTAACTTTAGCTTTAGCTTTAACTTTAACTTTAACTTTAACTTTAACTTTAACTTTAACTTTAACTTTAACTTTAACTTTAACTTTCACTTTAACTTTAACTTTATTTTTAACTTTAACATTCACTTTAACTCTAAGGTTTCTTTAACTTTAACTTTAACTTGAACTTTAACTTTAACTTTAACTTTCACTTTAACTTTAACTTTAGCTTTAACTTTAACTTTAATTTTAGCTTTCACTTTAACTTTATTTTTAACTTTAACTTTTCTTTAACTTTAACTTTAACTTTAACTTGAACTTTAACTTTAACTTTAACAACTTTAACTTTAATTTTAGCTTTAACTTTAACTTTAACTTTGGCTTTAACTTTAACTTTAACTTTAACTTTAACTTTAACTTCAACTTTAACTTTCACTTTAACTTTAACTTTATTTTTAACTTCAACTTTAACTTTAACTTTCACTTTAACTTTAACTTTAACTTTAACTTTCACTTTAACTTTATTTTTAACTTTAACTTTTCTTTAACTTTAACTTTAACTTGAACTTTAACTTTAACTTTAACTTTAACTTTAACTTTAGCTTTAACTTTAACTTTAACTTTAACTTTAGCTTTAACTTTAAC